>NC_141760.1:46151538-48551538 GCF_982258835.1 Parasteatoda tepidariorum | reverse complement strand
AAACATTATGATTGAGTTGTAGTGCGTGTAAATCTGATCATTAGATCAAAAGTTATTTGGACTGTTTCTTTTCCACTGTACGTTCATCACTTGCTGAAAGAAAAATAAACATTATTTGTGACAGAAAATCACAAACTATTTTATATTTAGATTAGAGTTTTTTCAATTTATTTATTTTAAAATTTTTAAATAATCTTCTATTTTTTACTCACTGTGTTTTAAATTAAACATTGTTTTGACAAACAATTTACCACGATGTTATAATTACTGCATTAATAAAACATTATCTGGTGCATATACATTGTGCAAATTTCATGTATAGTGCGAAAAAGAAATAAACACACTAACCGAAATAATTTTAATCTAATTATCGGGTCTTCACGTTATAGGATGCAATCTTAATGGTTCGAAGGGTTGATCTCAAATATTTTAATTAATTGGTGCAGGGGATATTTTAAAATACAAAATCAGGCATAAAAACATACTTTTTATGAATAAACATACAATATCCTTGACGGATTCGGAATTCTGTCTCCCAAAATATATAGGGTAGCCACAATCTGGGAAACATGGTCCCCATAGTTTGGTTAGAAGAGCGATGCAATGTTTGGACCCGTTAATGTTAATTTTACTTCTTGCGTTTTTCGCTGTATCTCGAGAACTTTTTAAGCGAATTAAAAACATTTTGCACACAAATATAACATTTGTTTATCCAAATAATTCCATGTAAAAATCAATTTTGTAAATATGTATTATTGTTTTATTATTTTATTTATTAATAGTCAAAAACATTTTAAATTGTATGATAAAAAATTTTTTACTCAATTTTAAAGAATGTAATTTTATATGGCTAAGTACAAAATTTCAGCGAAATCGGTCAAATAATTCCTTAGAAATCGAGTTTAAACTATACAACTTATATGTAACATCATAAAAGGAAGATTAAAATATGTACAACAAGATAAAAAAAAGTATGTATTAAGTCAATTTAATCTCCATTATTGCTAAATTCATTAAAAATCTCCTTCTTTTTTATAAGCTTCTATTGTGTTATTACCTATATAATACTATATAATACAACAAATTATTATTAATTATTGACATAGATTTATCCCTTTTTTCTATCTTTATTCTATCAAAATTTAAAAGTTACAAAGTAGAAATATTGCATAAAAATTGCAAATTTTACAATAAGTGAAACTAACATTAAGGGCTCCAAACATTCAACTACTCCTAAAAACCAACTAGTAGAGCCATATTTTCCATACTGCGGTTACCCTCTCTTATTTTGCTGAATGGCTATTAACCTACAACTCTCGAAAAAAAGTTCATTTCCTCAAATCTATTATCGATTCTTAAAATACACTTTACGCTAGTAAATTAGAATATTTCAGGTTAATAATAGAAGCATTTGAAATGATAGTGCGAGAGAATTCAAATATTAGCTCGAAAGGGTCCGCATTTTACTTTGTGCACTTTACAAAACAGATTTTTTTTAAATACACACAGAATAAAATGTAAATTAATACAGAAATATTTCGTCTGCACTAGTCTGCTTCAAAGGGTGCAAACTAAAATTTTATTTTAATCTATCAAAAAAATTAAGATAGAAAATTCTAAAACTATCGAGGAGAAATTAGAGACGAAAAAAAAAATATCGGTTTACAAGCAAGGACCAAAGGAAAGTTTTTTAAAAAAAACCCTCGTTTCTTGCTTTGTTTTTCTTGTCTTACTGTTGACTATTACTACTCAAGGATTTATCAGATTTCGATTGAGTTTTTGTTGTTTCCTCAGTTAAATATTCATTTGTGACCCCCGATGTATAAGCATTTTTGTAAGGATTCTATAAAGGCATATTAAAAGCTGTCTTTAAGGAACATTCTGCCAAATTTTTAATAAATAATTGCTTGTAAAAAGTATGAATCAAAAATTAAAATTACTTTTAATTTAATACATAAATTGTTCAGTTCTGTTAAACAATTTGTTAAAAAAACATGAGGAAAAGTTTTAAGAAAAAAATTGTTAAAAAAAGTAGTAAGAAAAGTTCCAGAAAAAAGAAACATAATATTTTAATGGTTAAATCATATGAATGTAATAGAACAATGTAAATTTAAATTACACTTTTTCAAAGTAATTTTTTAAGAAAGCAGTAATTAAAACATCATTATATTTTTTAACTATACAGTGCACCAAAAAAAAAAAGAAAAAAAAGGACTACCCTGAATAATTTCTGTCACGTTCTAAATGTACGACTTCCTTAAAATTCGATTTCTCAGAAACTATTTGACCGAATTTGCTCAAAATCACTGTGTAAATTTATACGTTTTAAAATGATGTAAAAAAATTACATACCTTACAATTCAAACTTGCCTCAACTATCATTAAAAAAAAATAATAAAAAATTATAAAGATTTACTAAAATTGGTTTTTTGTATGGAATTATATTCGGAAAAACGGATTTTATAATTGTATGTAAAAAGTTTTCAATTTGCTTAAAAAGTCTTTGAAACATAGCGAAATACGTAAAAAGTAAAATTAACATTAAGGGGTCCAGACTTCCGATTGCTATCCAGACCAAACTATGCGAAACATATTTCGAAGATTGCGGCTACCTCCTATAATTTGGGTGTCAGAAATTCAAATACGTTTTTGTACGTTTTCGGTAAGTTTTTGTGTCTGATTTCGTAACTTTATCGTCTGCACTAATTAATTAGTATATTTCATGTCACTCATATGCACCATTAAGACTGCGTCCTAGAACGTGAAGATCCGATCATTAAATCAAAAGTTATTCAGCTTGGTCCGTATTTTATTTTCCACTTTGTACAACAATATAGTCATTATGAGTTTTAATTTTTTACGAAAGCGTAAACAAGTGAAAAATTCAATTGTAAAGATACTATATTTAAAAGAAGATTCTCAACATCATTCCAAAATGTATTTTTTTTATTTGAATGGTTTTAAAGATAAGAAGATAAAAGAAACTTTATCTGCAGCTATAAGCAGTTTTATCTCCCTCAAAATCTGCTTAGAGTTTTCGTTTTCGCTGTATAAAAAGATTAAGTTAAGATCCAACTAAAAAACGAATATTTTGTTTGTTTTTTCCTTTATCACAATACTCTTTATTTTAACAATACGAACGAGTTCTGATGAGTTTAAAAATCCTTATAAAAGTTGTGTCTTAGTAATACGTCTATTTTTTTCACAATTTTGTTGCTAGATTGAGATGAAATGATCATTTCAAGATCCTACCTAAAAAGCCATGTTTAGGAAAAGTAGTTTTTCAAACACTATTAATTGTTTTAGCAAAAAACACCTATCTTTGGAAAGTGCCTTTATGGAGGACAAAATAAAATGAGACATTAGAAAAGCATATCAAGGCTAATTTCAAAAACGCTTTTTTTAATTTTTTTTCTTATTGCACAGAAAAGGTGTTTAGTAATGACCGCTCATAAGTTACATTTTTAACAATTACAGCTGTAGCAGAGCAATAGCATAGCTTTAATTTTGACTCAAAAAATACAATCCAAATAAAACGTATAATTAAATTATAATTGCTGTTTTTTGACATCGTGAATTGACATTCAATTAAAAATTGTAATTATTTTATTTAATTTAAATATATAAGGAACGTAGATATTTGCTTTTTCCTAATTTTAATTTACCCTAGCTGAACACCCGTTCTTCTGACAGGGCAAAAATAAAAATACATTAATTAGTTACATTAATTAGTTACATTAATAGTTACATTAATTATTTTTTATTTTATTTAAAATCATAATTATAGTCAGAGCTTTATTTAATTTATTTTGTGACGTCAAGTTTTGTAATTGTATCGATAATTATTAATATCGGAACGTTGTTGGCATTATTTTTAATAGGATTTAGTTCATTTATGTCTGTCTCATAGTGTGAAAACTGCCATTCAAACATTAGGTGATCAATACGTATTAACGTATCTGACATTATGATAATGCTTCAACGTCTTATTTTCGCACTTACAATTTCTCACATCAAAAACCAAACTAATTAATTTCTATTCTTCCTCTTAAAAGTACTTAAATTATCGAATAAGCGAGAAATGTTCGAAAAGAAGAAGAAAAAGAAGTATCTTAAGCACCCATGTAAAGAGAATAAAGAAATTTTCGATGCATTTCAACAAGACTCATTTGAATTCAGCTCTACTGGGATAATTACTAAGTATCAGCCACTTAAAATCGAACTGGTTAACCACCAACAAGGGTAATCATTCAGTACCTTACCGCAAGGAATCATGGGTTTTCAATCTCTCACCTGCTTCATGTGGCACTCTTGTCAAGGCATCGATTCCATATCCGGCGAGAGAATTGCGCCAACTGTGTAATTAAGCTACCGGATCAGCGTTGCCACACAGTGAAGTGAAATAATAAAGATTTCTACGAGACAAAGCTTTTCACGGATGGTGAGTTTAGAAATGGTCGATTAAATGAAGATTTTGTGTTTTAAGTTCGGTTTCAATATGTCCTAGTGATGCATGATTGCGAGAAGTTGATTTTCTAAATGGAACAAGAATGTTTCTTTCTTAAAGCTTTTTTTATGATTCGAAAGCATCTGTAACTTTTTGTTTATCGATGCGTAATAGAGCTTAATTGAAAACTTGCTTTTCAAAATTAAAAGGTTGTTTTTGAGATGCGTTTATGTTTTTACATGATACTTTAAGAAAAATAAGAATTTTATTGTTTTACTTCCTTTTAGATTTGTTTGAGTGTTTGAGTATGGGTGAATTTTATTTTAGTTTTGTGAAACATTTCATTATTTTATTAATGTAATGTTTATTCCAAAAAAAATGTTTACACTAGTAATTTTCCCGTGCCTTCTTCAATTTACAACAGCTGGTACTATTTTTTCTTTAATCCTTTACTCGTGTGTTGCTATGCAACTTCCAATCTTAATTATGAACACTACCTTCCTTAAAAGTTTGGAAAATGTGTTAGGAAAGTTTAAAGAAACCATGTATAACAGCTCCATTTTGATAGTTCTTTTGGTTAAATCCATGAAAAGCAGATATTATATGCCATCTTGATAATCATGTATAAAAAATTAACCATGTGTAAGTTCACAATCGAAATTTTTTCATGTGTTAAATTATCACGCCAAGCACAGGGTCCGTAAAGTAAATGAACATGTTTTTTTTAAAAAAAATTGCTTTAAAAAATTTGTTTTAAATTGTTAAAAAAAGAATTTAATGTTATTTTATTTTTAAAAGTGTATTATTTGAAAAAAAAAATCGAAAAAAAAATTTTATGTAGTATTTTTCTTTGTGATGATAAAATGAAATGAAATGACATTAGATGAAGCTAAATTTAACTGGTTATTTGAGTTTTGCCACAAAACGTTTTCATGTGAAACATAATGCATTTTATGAATGCATTTTTATTTTTTTACTTTGCGTATAGTTTCGAATAGATTTTTCAATAATAAAGCGTGGAAATTCCCCTTAGGTTTCTTTGGGTCGTGATTACCGCATAGAGTTGAACACTGTCAGAAAAAAATCTCTCATTTTGATGATTCAGCTATCCTTGAGCCATATATCGTTAATTTTGAGAATCATTTTGTCACGAAATCATGTGATTTGTGACGAAACGCGAACTCTCAAATATATAACGAAAATGTTTCCTCAACTCGCAACCTCACCACAGTGCATTCTGGGAGATTGTTAGTTAGAATAACAAAAATAGAATGAAGACTGATCGAAAATAAAGCGATGGGAGAAGCCAACCGGGCTATATGGTGGGTGGTCAAGGAGTTGGACTTAAATCTGGAAGATCATGGATTCGAATCTCACTTCGAGTAATTTATCTTTCTGTTCTGTCTGTCCTTCTTGTGTTGTTTATGTAACTTTGATCCACTTATATGATGCCCACAATAAAGTGATCATTAGAAAAGTTCAATACATTAGGCGCAAAGAGTTTTTTTTTTTTTAAGCATAGAAGGGCGAAATATTTCTTTAATTTTGACGAAGTTTGTTTCCTCGAAGAAGTGATGACAGTTATTTCGTCCCTTTTGACGAAATTTTAGCTTCGAGCATATACCAAGAAACTGTTTCGTCAGAAATGAAGAAAGTTTCGTGAAATCTGAACATCCATTTTTTACAGTGTTGTCCAACCGTAGCTTTGTGTTTCATCATCGCCATGAATGCTACTCGACACCGAGGAGTACACGTTGACCCATCTGCTGTAGGACATCAACAGATCTGGTTAATTTATTCATTCTATGTCCATGGACATTAAGATACATGGTTGTTTCCTTTTACTTCGCTTTCACACATTAGAATTTATCTTGTTGAATGTTTCACGAATAGACTGAAACATTCTAACTCAATGTTGGGTTTTCACTTTAGTAAGGAAATATTCAACTTCAAGAGAAACAGAAGAATAGTTTCTAACTTGAGACACTCTTTTTGAAATTAAAAATAAAACACAACAGATACTCTAATGTTCATTATTTTTGTATCTTGTGGCCGGTGTCAAAAATTTGGGATACACCAAATTTAAAAACCGATAAGCACTGCAGTAATACCCCAAAAAATAAAAATTTTAACGAATCAGCAAAAAAATAAAAATGTGCTAACACGTGACATAGTATAGAAACTTACGTTAGCTCTAATTGTTATAATCTTGGGCCTCTGCGATTTAAGGATAATTTTATGCCAGAAAATAAAAAACGTAATTTATATATAAAATAATTTAAATATATAATATAATTTAAATATAAAATAAAAGTATTCACTCGATTTTGACTAAAAATAATGTACTTCAATGACGAGCTTAAAAATTGAACAAAGAAAACTTTCTCAAACGCCATGGTTGGTTGGTTCTAAAGCCACTTGCCACACGGGCAATGCCACTTGCCACACGGGTGGAACCGAGTAAATTTAAGGCAGAGTGTGCGATTCTTGTTTTTCAGTGGCGCCATCTATGGCCAAGAATTCTACTTCTGCCACATCATACGTCACACCCGTTCATAAGGCGGGCCCATTCATACATCCATTCATTCATCCACAGATCGTAATTTTGACCTGAATCAGAAAACGATCGATTTCCAATTCAGTACCCCCTGAGGTGTTGATTTGTTATGGGAACATGGAGGACTTTGTGACTCGACATAATTTTAGCGTGCATCAGTCACCAACTACACGGAGAATCTTCGGACGGCGGGGTTCGAACCCGCGAATTCTCGGTCATGGGCCCAGCGCCCTACCGACCAGGCTATTCCGGCCTCAAACGCCATTCATACTCCAACTACAGCCTATAAAATGTTTCCTTTTTCTCAGTGTGCCTCTTCATACAGCCTTTACAAATGTTTAAAATTGTTTTTGGCAGTGTTATCATTTCCTTTGGCTATACTAGGGTTATCGTTTTTTAAGAGCTATTGCCTATTATTTGTCAACATGTGACAAAGTGGGGGGGGGGGGAATTATATTTTGCTGTGAAATAACTATTAAGAAAATGACGAATTTGCTGATATTTTGCTGTGTGCAGTTGCTTAATTTCTCCAGTACTTAATAGCGTCTCTTTTTGATTATTAGGTTTCATATACTTGTTTACAATATTTATACGCAATGGTAGACAAATTCATTGCAAATCAAATTCAATATTTCAAAAAAATTGAACAGTAGGAAATTAATTTTACTTCAATATAAAATAAAGGAGTTTTAAAGGAGAAAAGGAGTGTTCGTGCATGAAAATGTATCATAATTTACAACGTTTTGTACTGCACTAGTAACTAGTATGTTTTATTGACACGCCTTCTTGTTTCTTAAGGTGTTTTTGCTTGAAAATCGATTAGAATGAGAGAAAATATTGTAATGTGAAAAAGTTTTCATTTTTTATTTTTATAGGAATTGGGAGAGGATTGTTTAGCATATTCTATGGTAATTTTGGTTTCCCTTAAATTCATTTTATCATTCAAAATACTTCACGTTGTTTGAGGTAAAAGAACAGCAACGCTGGAAATTTGTTTTCTTTTCAAATTACTTTATTTTCCTTTTTGCTTTCCGAGAATCAAAAAATATTTTTAACCAATGGCACAAATATTTAGAATTCTTAGCATAATATTTGTATAAACATACGTTTCCCAGAATTGTGCAAATAAGAATTGTGCCTTTCCTCCATTGATATAGTTATAGATGTAGAAATGTTAAGCTATGAATTAATAAGCTGATTTAAATAATGAATGTAAACATTTCTAACTCATTCATTTATAATAAATATCATGTTTATGGATGTCTACCAAATAGAAAATGTTTAAATTAAATTGTTAATTTTTAAAAACATTTTTTTTATTGTGCATTCTTTGGGGTTTCCCTAAAATTTTTAATCGTTGATTCTTTTTTATTTCTATTTCTATTTAAAAAATCAATTTAATAATTTTTTTTATTTAATTCTTTAATAATATTTAAATTTCAAAATTTGATTTTTAGAAACTTTTAATTAAACGGAATTTTTATAAAAAATTAAAATAACTATATATTAAACTTAGTTACATAAAATTAATTCAAACAATTTTTAACTACAAAGAATTCAAATAAAGTAGATTATTAAAAAATATTGTTCAGTAGATTTTCTAAAAAATATAAAGCTGGTCATTTTAATATATGCTTTAAAAAGCAATGTTTAACTTAAATTCATTTTAATTTATGAGTTTTGTGTTTATTAAAACTACAATGAGTCTAATTTCCTTCATTTATTAGTAAACAAGTTCGGTTAATAGATGTAGCTGTTCAGTCAGGAAAACATAAACATTTCTAAAACTTATGAGCATTTATTTATATATTGTTTAATACTTGAAACACATTTCTATACTTTGTTACGCGTTTCTTTTTGCAATTTACCCAAAGCAAATTAAAAAAAATCGTACTTATAAGGTGTATTTAATTCATTACTTTTAAAGGATATTCTGTTATATCACTCCATAAATGACTAGCAGTGAGTAAAACTTGGGCCTTCTTGTTTGGAAGAAGACACAAGTACGTTAATTCTTATTTATTATTTCCAAGCAATTTTCTTTTTTTAATTAAAATCATTTCCAAAATGTAGGGAGTGAGTAATTTTTAAGTATTCAGTACTTTTTAAATTTTCTTTTTGTTTTAAACTTCCATTTCATTTGCAAAGAAATCTAAAATTTTTCCTTCAACCTGTATTATTCAAATAGTAAAGTACATGGCGGTATTTTAAAGATCGTCACATGCATAAAATATCCATTATATAAACTATTAGCTTTATTTAAAATCTTAGATAAATAAAATTTTTAAATTGTTTCTTAAACGTTTACAAATACAGTCATGTACTGAAACAAAAAAAAATCTATTAACATTCGTGAGAATTTTTTGTTCTTCAAAAAAATTTGATTTCATGATGCAAATTTTTTAAAATATTTCTACATCCTTAAAAGTTTGGAGACGAGTTTCTCTGCTAATTTCGACAATATTTTCGTTTGAGAAATACTTCACTGCTCCAGAGTGAAGTGAATATTTAGGTAAGTGTATTTTTTAAGAACATCAGTATTTAAAATCACTTTTCTACAGATTTAGAGTTTAAGAAATTATTTATGTTCTCGAAATATTGATTCCAATTTAAAGATGGATACAATAGATTTCAAAGTGTCTTTAGTAACTTTAAAATCAAGACACTATCTCTCTTTCTGAACGTTACACTGCATTATTAGAAAAGTAACATCTAAAACGCAAAAATTTATGAAACCAATTTAAAGATGGATACCATAGATTTTAAAGTGTCTTTAGTTACTTTAAAATCAAGACACTATCTCGCTTTCTGAACATTACACTGCATTATTAGAAAAGTAACATCTAAAACGCAAAATTTAGGAAACCAATTTAAAGATGGATACCATAAATTTTAAAGTGTCTTTAGTAACTTTAAAATCAAGACACTATCTCTCTTTCTGAACATTACACTGCATTATTAGAAAAGTAACATCTAAAACGCAAAATTTATGAAACCCTAAAAATACTTATATCCTTAAAAATAAGTGTTGAATTTCTTAATTTAGTCTTTAAATTATCTTTTACATCGTTTAAAATCTAGCAACGAGTCTTACATGAAACTCGTCGTTACACTGCTATTTAAGAAAAAAATTAAAGACGATATGGAAAGTTCATGACGTCCTTTCGAAGACTGCTACTAGTAAGGGTATATACTCTGTAAACCTCTAAACTCCACAGTGTCAAATAAATTTTTTTTGTATAACTTTTATAATTTAGATATGGGTATTATTTAATACTATGTTAGTATTTAATTAGCATCCTGTTGTACTTCATAAAAAAAATTACAATTCTAATGCAAAGTATTATGCTGTATTTAAACTTAGGTAAAAATACGCATGTTCTAAAACATAGATAACAACAATGCAGACTTGTAAAATTAATTTTTTAATTTTCTCTAGTAACTCTAAAATCTAATCAATAGCATATTGCCAAACTTTGAGCAGTAAAAAAATTGAAACATGAAATTAATTAAAAAATTGCATAATTTGTTAATATATTTAAAGCTGTTAAGTTCTTAAGCAGCGGAATTAAAAGATGCTTCGTAAACCAATGCAGCGATTAAATTAAGCAGTTTTTCTATTTAAAATTCAAAACCTAAAAAAAAAAAAAGAATCATCATCGCTAAACCTATTCGAAAATAAGCCTTTAACATTTTTATCTTTTTTTTTTGCGTTTTTCGTAAATTACTTTTACTGGGCAATTTTCAACGCTTGAATCTTTACGCATTGGTGTTAGGAAATTTATTTTCCGCCGAAGAACTATCTTTTTTATTTCTTCCAGATAGATTCGGTATCAGAGGTCGAGTAAAATAACATAAATTCTTTTCATCCTGGTACATAATAAACGTTCCACTCCAAGCGATTTATTTTATGCTTCCTCAGACCAAACTATTTTTCAAAAGGGTGTTTTTATTTATTTTTTTGTTGTTGCCCAGAATGCCCTCTCTGATAGAAATCTGAAGAAGTGTTATTTTTATTTACTATTTAATACCGTGTGAGAACTTTTTTCTTTCTTTTAAGAATTTGTTTTTTCCTCTTTCAATTTTTTTATACTTCCGTAACTCAAGAAAAGAATTTTTCTTTTTTGATCGAAATATTCATTTGAATAGACAGGCAAGGGATAAGTAATCCCTAAGTGTGGGAAGCTAAATTGATACGAGGAGCTTAAAAGTTTTGAGGTAAGTTTGTATTTTTCAGTGTGAGAGATTTTTTTTTCTTCGGCTTTCGAATTTTTAACAAAGCAATCTAATGTGGTTTAAAAGAAACATTTCAACTTTTAAAAAAAAAAATAAACCGGAATGGTTAATTTTTAAATTTGTAAAGATTTTGATAGGAAAGAAAGTTTTGAGTTATTTTTTTAAAATTCGTTTTCCATGTTACTATACAGATTTTTGCTAAGATTACGGTTTAAGTTTTTTTGACCGCATAAATAAAACCGAAGATGTGGATAAAATATGCTTGATACATAGTTCTTACACTTTATGAAATCAAATTGCATTTTACTGCTGCGTTTATAAGTGCAAAAAATATTTTTATTAAAGCAAAAACTGACACTAATATTAAAAATAAATAATACACATGGCTTAATAAAAATACGACAAAGTCACAACTGAAAGAGGAGATAGAATTTATCCCAGAAAACAAATTTAATCATCCAATGCATTCACATCCACGAAAGGTTAAGTCATGCAGACGTAGAAAATTCCTGATGTTTCACAAACGTCTATTTGTAGATGTTCCAGTGAAAAAAAATTTCTGGACAGATTAACAGGGCCCACCGTTGTTCATGCATTAGTTTGAAAAGACAATGCCCATGCATTTTCAGCAAGCAACAGCCTGCGCAAGGCTGGCCTTCTTTTTTCTGAACTTCCACTGAGCTGTAAAAATTCGGGATTTACAGTTGGAATAGTTAGTTTCATACCTTATAAATAAAAAAAAATACCATAAAATATAAAAATATGAATAGATTCAAACTTGGTTATCGTTTATAAACTATATTTAAATTTTTCTAAAGGATTCTCTTTATATATAGTAGATACCATAACAAAACTAAATGCATGCAAAAACATTATCGCATCCAAACCTCATAACACCATCATAGTTCTTGTTACGCCTGGCTTGCGTACTTAAATAACAAGAAGTATAAGGATTTGAATCCTGCTCTCCATCCGTTGAGGTCCAAAGCTAACTCACCAGTCAGGTTCCAGAAAGATTATCCAAATGCATTACTGTCTTCCTCCTCAATCATTCTTTACCATGCAGGTTTAGATCTTCGTCTCTGCGCCTCTGATGACCAGGTGAGAGCTACGTAAGGGAGCTTGGTACGCATTGACAAAATAATTCCGATCTAGGCCTATGTTTTATGTTTAAATGCTTTTTAAAGGTTCTACGTTTAATGCTTCTCTTAAGGTCTAAAGCCACATCTCTTGCCAGGTTTCAGTCTGATAGTCCAAATGCGTTTCTGTGCTCTTCAACCGTTTTTTACCATGTAAGTTGATAGATCTTTCACATTTTCTCTTTCCCTCTGACGTCTAGATGAGAGCTATGCGATGGAACTTAGACCGCATTCTTGAAAAAATGTCCTTCTTTCATTTTTAATTGCTTCTGAGACATTTTGATTACACTTGCATCCCTTGAAGGTTATTGAGCTCCATCCCTGAGATATGCGGGCTTTAAGACCCTCAGTTTCCGTAATAAGGAGGGTTTTTTTAAAAAGGAAATTAGTGATTAGCACATAACCCAACTTTAATAATCCCCTCTCATGATGGAAAAATTTTACAAAACGCTCACAGACAGGAATTTATTTTTTTCAAAAATTTCTGGCGAATTTTATTAATTTTTAAGCGATTCTCTCCATATCGTTTAATATATTGTCAATTACTCTCCTGCGTTATAAAACTGAATCATACAAAAATAAGTCAATGTAAAATTAAATTTCCCTCAAAAACTTGGTGATCGTTTATTTTTCACCAAAACTATGTTTGGTAATCATTCCTATTAAACATTATTTATTGTTATGCTAATTATTATGTTATTGATTTTATATTAGCTAAGCAGGCTTATAGAAGATTATAAAATAAGTTATAACTGCATAAATATTCGATTTTATCAAATAAAAAAAGTTTACTATCAAAATGAGTTTTAACAAAGGTGTAACATCCAGTGGTTCAAGGCTCAACAGCACGTTATACCTTGAATAAATTTTTCTTACCTTTGTAAAGTATTTTTTTTCCTGATATGCATGACAGTATTTTTTTTTCAAAAAAATTAAGTTTTTATTTATAGATGAATGCGTAATGTATTTCTCCTGAAATGTCTAAGTAATTTGAACATTTCTAAGTGATTTACAATTGTTGCATTCTGCATAAAAATGAGAAAAGAATTATATATTAGTTCGAAGTAGGACACTTTTATCCCTATAATGTCAAAGATAAGACAACTGTTATGGTTATAGTGACCTTTTTTAAAGTATTTTTTTTCTGATATGCATGACAGTATTTTCCTTTTCAAAAAACTAAATTTGTATTTGCAGATGAAGGCATAATGTATTTCTCGTAAACTGTCAAAGTAATTTGCAAATTTCTAAGTAATTTACAATTGTTACATTCTGCATAAAAATGAGAAAAGAATCATAGTAGTTCAAAGTATAACACTTTTCTCCCTATAATGTCACAGATAAGATAACTGATAAGATAATTCCAAAGAAATGTACCAATATGAAGAAAAAAATTTATTTCTTCCTTAATAAACTATTTGCATGCATAAGTTCTAAATTTTCATCACTATATTAGCTTAAAAGTTATCTATTTAAGCAAACGTTTAAAAATGCTGCTTTCTATTATTATTATTTTCCATAAACCCTTAAATAAATAGTCAATCGCGGTGTGGAAAGACGTTTTCAAAAATCTCAGAATCTGAAACGGAATGATGTTACTCCAATGTAAAACATTGTTTGAACCAAGGAAAATTAATTAAATTGAAACACTTATTGGAAATAAATCAATTTAAGATATAGCATGCATTATTAGTAACATTCCGAAATTGAATGTTACTTCTTTTCTATTACAAACGCATAACCTTCAAACAAAATAATCTGGATTCTCTTTATCTTTGTTGTATGAATAAATTTACTTCATATTAAAGTGTCAAAAGTATTTTAAAATAGATTGATATGGACCAACAAAAACACTGTAATACTTATGTTTCAAAAGAAATCTTGCGTAAAAGGAAGAAAAAAAAAGTCCGGGTGCTGAATTTATTTTACATCAAGAAGTTTGAGTGATTACATACCGGGGCTTTATCGATCTTTTTTATTGACAACAGCATGTTTACTTTAGGAGATCAAGAATCATTCTTGAGTTCTTCGTAATGCAGGAATAAATTGGTCTGCTTTCATTGTGAGTGAGTTTATGATTTTCTAGAAAAGAAATTTCGTTTCAAATAAACAAAAATAGAATACATTTTCAAAATAGCATAAGCAGTTTTATTCTTGTATAGTTTATTTTCTTCCCCAAATGCTTTGAACAATATGATTTATTATTATGTTTCTTTTTATATCTTCTATCAATTTAATTGCTGAATTTGAATCGATAACATGGATGAATAGTTGCATGATATTTTCGAACGGATCTTGGATATGTACAAGTCGCTGATTTAAAATCTGCAATGAATTTCTCTCTCCAAGCAAAATGTTTTTTTGTTGTTGATATTTTTAGTATATTTTTTGTTAAAATGCACAAGTTTAAAAAATTATATGTAACAGATGATCGCATAAATGATACGGCAAACTTCAAAGGGTGTTAGGACACTTTATTAGGATTAAATTATTTAGGAACTCATGCCTGGAAAAGCCATTATACGCTTTTGGGGAGCTTCCGCACTTTGAACTGCAGTCGGATTTCTATTTAACGAACTTCCACTTCGCGAATTTCTCTATTTTGCGAATTTTTTCGAGGAACCAAGAACATTTTGGAAATTTCTTCGTAAAATAACTTCCAAATAGCGAAATTAATTTCCGATTTTACGAACTTTTCTTTGAGATCCATTTTCCTTATTTCCCAAATTATTTCTGAATATTTTTAACTTGTTAATGAATTTCATGGGGGAAGGGACCTTGAATTGATTTTCGAAGCCACTTGACTTTTAGGGAAAGCAGTAAAATCCCTTTCCCTTTTTGTTTATCTTTCAAACAAAAAACTCTGACAAAATTAACGGATTTTATCAGTAGCAATTAAACTTAAGAACGCATGTGGTAATGTATGCTTAAAATCATTTTTATAATAAATGCAGCTGCAATTTTATGCATAATTTTAGCTTATTTTAGTTGAAAATGTATGTAGCATGATAGTGTAACACTGGATAATGTTTTGCTCCATTCTTGCTTTCCATGCAGATTTCCTTGATGGTTAAGATTTATAAAATAAATGATAGATACTATAGTTTACAAAATAAAGGTGTATCTATTGTTATTTTAGATATGTCTAGTTATTATGAATTTAAAACCTGTTTTGTATTGTTTAAATATTTCAAAAGGTGATTTTCTATTTAACGAATTATCCATATAACGAACTTATTATCGGGATTTAGCGACTTCGTTAAATAGAGGTTTTCACGTGCTTTTAATCAGGTCATAGTAGAGAAGCGCCGATTTTGGGCATGGGTTCCTGTGCAATTTTAATTCTGATGATATCCTCTAACTCCCGTTGATTAAAAACAGTTGAAAATGCAATGGGTAATACAAGAAATATATGAAAACAGTGAAGATATGAAGGTGATAAAAGGAATCATTCCTATTTTTCCCTTTCTAATATTTTTACTTAATTTCAGTTGAACATTGACATACTAATAAGGTGAATGCATTTAGAAATAACCGAAGTAAAAAAAAACTATTTATTGCTTTTCGTGTAAAAAAAGAGCTAACTATAATTGAAAAATGGAATTTGAAATTTAAACAGATATCGACTTACTAGTACAACGTTATGGAAAAGTTTTATTAAGGGTGCTCTAAGTTTTTTATTATATTAGTTACAGCTAAATTGGCACCAATTATTTGGTGAAACGTTGAACTTTATTTTTAACAGTGTACCTACCTTTTACGGGAGGAAAAGTATCTAGTAAAAATATCGTACTGTATGGTAATGACATTTCTAGTAAATAAAAACCATAATTCCCGTTAATAAAGCCGAAATATACGGTAATTAAACGATTCATTTGGTAATTTTTTCGTTCATATCATAAAAGTTAAAATTCTGGTTTTCGAAATTACAGTTCTTATACAAATTACACATTTAGTATGAAAATATATGAGTACAAAACTGTAAAGTAAATGCAGCCAAGCAAATGGTTTTTGTGCCATTATCTAAGGTATGATGATAAAATCGAAAATTTTTCCAAGTTTTATCACTTGTTATTGCCACCAAATTTTATCACTTGTTATTAAGTTATATTTTATAGCTAATTTTACCAAAATCTTTACCAAAGCACTTCGATAATAATTACTGAGCTTTTTTGGTGTTGCCCTATAGCCAGAAACACGGTAAATTTTACAATGTTCTGGTATTATTTTATCATACTTTTCTTCTTAGTATACATTGCTATTTGTTCCTTCTTATGGCCGTTTCTTTTAGAAATTGTAAATTTCAGCAGTAGAAGAACATTTTCTTAACAACTAATGCTCAAATAAATCTGAAGTTTTGCAAATATGATCCTTACATTATTTTAATTAATTTAAGGAAAGGTTTTTCCTTAACTTTTATCGCATTTTTTTTTCACTATCTTGGCGTTGTAAAAATAACATATTGCATGAAACAAAGGAAATATTTAAAAAAAATTAATTTAAACAAAATTCTTAGAAAACAAGCTCTTAATAATTTAATGAACAGAATACATTAAATGCAAGAAAAATTTTAAGCTTATATTTATTCATATAATGTATTCATATAATTTATTCATATAATACTGATTCATATAAATGTAAATTCAAGCACATTTAATAAATTTTTTTAGATATTATTTAACATATTTTATTTATTGTACAGTGTTTTGCTATTTAGTTCTATCCGGCTCAAAAAAAATTATAGAAATATTTGCTGGGAATTTACTAAACAGAAGTTTAACTTTTTTCCCTTTTATTAAATTGAGATTTATTTACTTCTATTTTATTGGTTTATCTTTACTACAACATTAAAATATTCATACAAAACTACAAATTATACTCAAACATATTTAACCCATTCTTACAATAAAAGATGTTCCTAAAATTCCCTGTGGAACAAATGTAGAAAATATTCTACGAGCACCAGAAAGAAAAATGCCTCCCATTTCTTTCGGTAACGACACAATCTAAAATAGCAAATTAAAGTTTTGACATTTTACAAACTGCGTCAACCAATATGGACAAGTTGGACGTAGAAGTACAGAAAAAAAAGAACTTATTCCACAAACAACTCGAACACAGCTTTAACCAAACAAAAAATGTTTCTTCATCTTTTCACGCGCATTCATTGTGCCCAAACATCAGGCATGTGGGAAGTATTCTATGGAATACGGTGAATAAATCGAATTGTCATAGAAAGACGAACTTTTGTCACGGGGAAATAGGAAATGGTTAAGTCATTTGTATCTGTCTTTGATGCAATGTTTTCTTCCCCCATAAATGTCGTTGTTTTGGAAGCTTGTGATTTGTGCTCAGAGAATTGACGATTTTTCTCTTTTAGACATATATTCGTTCTCGTTGATAAGATGTAAGAACATATAACTATTATTTGTATAAAAGAATATTTTCTTCTAAGAAGATAAGTTTAACTAAACTAAATTTCAAAACTTTAAACAGCACTGCTATATGTATCTTTTCTCCATTGCATACATAGAGTCCTCAAAACGTGAGAAAATTTGAAAAATAAATTAAAAGTTACAAAAAAACTTTCTAAATCGAAAAATAGGTATAAAATTCACAGATCGGTACCAAATTCGTCAACAGATAGCAATAATGACGCAAATACATAAAGAGATAAAACCCTATTGGCAGACAATTCACAATTGTATGCATACCATTCTAACTGAAATATTTATATGGTTATTTTTTAATTGCTATAACGGATGAGCTGTACCACATTGTTTCTGCGAATAATGGTTTCCTTAAAAACATTATATCATAGTTTACCTCATCCACGCAAATTTGATGCCAAAGTTTTAAACTTCAAATTATCAATTGAAATATTCCTTCACCTTTTCACGTGTATTCATTAAGCTCAAACATCAGGCACATGAGAAATATGTAGTGGAACGCGGTAAGAAAACTGAATAGACATAGAAAGATTAAGTTTTGTCACGGGAAAATATGAAATTGTTGAGTAATTGTATCTTTGTGGCACTATTTCCTTTTGTCACTGTTTGGATTTATGCTCAGAGAATTGGTGATTTTTCACTTTAGACATACTTTCTCATTCTTTGATAAGATGTCAGAAAATTATTATTATTTACCTGTATGTAAAAAACTGCTTTTATTAAGGAAAAATAAGTTTTAAAAAGGAAAACTTATAAAGTTTTAATGGCAATGCCATTCGAGTATTTTCTACATGGTGTAGTTACCGGTTGCTCCCAAAAGGACTCACAATTTTAAAAATCTATATCAAGAAACGGAAAGAGCAAATATTTACAGTTTACTGCTCTCTGCCTATGAAATTTAGTCTTTATTTTCCCCAAATTTCGCAAATGGCCCTCTATTGATGAGCTTCGTAACGAAGCTCATCAATAGATGGCGTTATTGACTGGTAAGCGAAAAAAAAAACTGAAATATTTGACATGACGGTTGTCTACGCCACTTTGTTTTTGAGAATGAAGACACATTTCAAAACATTGTCTAACAGTTTTTCACAATTGACTAGGAGTCAAACTTTGAAACAAAGTTAGAAACTTATAAAATAAAAAAATTGTTATATTTAACATTTTTAAGTGATTAAGTCATTTGAATTTGTCTTAGATTTGGTTGTCGTTGGTTTGGGGGTTTTTGATTCGCGGTTCGAGAATTTTTCTCCAATAAGCTATAGGATCATTACAATTGTTATTTGTATAAAATACTATTTTTCCAGGCCATAAAATTACTCAGAAAATATGTTTCATCAAAGAAAACTTTCAAACTTTAAATATAGATGTCACTTGATTCTTACCCCCGGAGCTATAAAAAATAAATAAATAAAAAACAGGAAAGTCAAAGAGAAAAAAGAAGTGTTTGAGTCTTAAATAGTTATTCATTTGTGGAATTTACTTTTTAAAACGGGGAAAAGTTTAATTAGAAAGCGAAATAAGATTGATTCTTGTTTTGTTTTCAATTGTATTGAATTCCTCGTGCAGCTGAAAGTTGCGCAGTTCCTCTGTGGATATTCTGTTTTCTTATGCGTAATACATTTCACAATAAAACTATGGGGGAGTTTGGAATGCATGTATTTTAAATATTTTATTTTAAATTTACAGTGGATTTGAAAAAAAAAATCAAGATATTTATGAATAAATTATAAAAATATGCATGCATATCTTATGATAACATGAAATAGAGAAAAACAAACGCAATTTACGGGAAAGAAAAAGTACGAATATTCTTTTCAAAAGAACTTTAAGACTATTTATTATTAAATCACAAACTTTTTTTTTTAAAAAAAAACGTGTATTCCATCTGCCATCTCTTCATGGATGGAGTACAATCTCTTTATTCTTTAAATCAAAATTTATTTCGCATTATTCTATGAGAGTTTTCATATTATTTTAATAAAAATCGTTAAATATAGTTAGTTATAAGGAAGAAACGTCAAGCATATATGTTACTGTGAATGATCGAAATTGGTGGTTGTTGACTTCCATCGTTGAATGTTGACGATTATATAGTTGCTTTGGTAAATGTCCGAAATACATACTAGGTCTAGTTAAGTGCCACTGCCTAATGAGATGAACCGGTTCAAATCCCAGTCGATAAGAATTCTGCATCCGGCTTGCACCAACCACAGTGCTGCCGCGAAATATGCTCAGTGGTAGACGGATCATGGGTTAGAGTTCCCTTGCCATCAGGCTAACCGTGGGAAGTTCACGTGGTCTTTCTCTCCATGTAACGCAAATGCGAGTTAGTTCTATCAAAAAGTCCTCCACGAAGGCAAATATCTCCTAATACTTGATCCAGGAGTTCCCCAGTCTCCTGGATTGGGCTCGAAATGACAGGCCCGCGGAGTTGTGCATTAGTAGTCGTAAATGTATTAGTATGTTCCTAGAGTTTTTGTATATGGTATATATATGTCCTTTCTGTTTAAAAAAAAAAAAATAATAATAATAATAATTACTGGAATTTGATAACTTTAGTACTGTTGTGCCAGCCATAATTATATTCTGAGTTACAAACATCCTTTATTTTCCATGTGAAATTGTTTCCTTTTATTAACTTTGCACCCCTACTGAAGATGCGACATCAATATCTCTTCTGATTGTTACTGTTTATTTTCTTTGTAATGTTTGTTTCCTTAGTTTATTTCTAAGTAGCACCGTTTTCTGGATTTCATATTTAATATTCCACCTATTTGTTAAAACTCTAATTTGAAAATTTTGAATATGTTTGCTCATGTAATTGAACTGTTACGCTCACTTCGAACTTTCGGAGTGCCCCCGGATGCCCCCTTACGGGGGCGGGACGGTCCTAAGCTTGTTATTAGTAGTCGTAAACCCATAAAATTAGATCGGCTGTTCAACGACGGTTATAATATACTCTGATGAACACTGATGTTTTTTTTAAATTTATCCTTAGCAGATATTAAAATATTGAATAAATATAATAATATCAACTATTAAATTAATATCAAATTGGATATAACAAGTACTTCGGACACTCACCGGTGAAAGTCGACATTCTCTTGATTTCAGTATAATCACAGTAACATATATAGTAATGAAGTTGTTTGTAAGATAATATTCGATCGAGTTGAAGTAGAGACTTAAATATTTTTACTTATTATCGGAAAACAATTTCGTCGAGAAAAGCATCACGTAAAGAATGTTCTAATTTATTGGAGAAGCCTGACCCATACATGCCTTGTTTTTATGAATAGCATATTCTTTTGTCAACAAATCAATGAAAACTGAGTTTTTTCTTGTTAACTCGGAAGTTGGATCAATTAGCCTCTGTATAGCTATAATAAGAAACCTTATAGTTATTCCGCTCTTTTATATAGAATCACGTACCTCATTATTTTGAAGCTTCTAACAATCTTGGTTCTTTTTATATGCCTTATGCATTAAATGTTTCTTTTGATTTCCGTTGGAACCAAACAAATAAAGTTTTAAAAAAATATTTTGAATGCAGTAATAAGTTACACGTTTAATAAATACTACTCATATAATTTTAAATTACTTACTTGCATTAATTCATTTTAATTAATAGATTTGCAATACTTTTAAAAATAATTTCTGTCTTGGATGGTAATATCCTTAAATAAAATTGATACTTTAGGTAATTCTATGCCTCTGACCGTTTGATCATAAGTCAATGAGCTGCTCAGTATACACTGCTAAGAATTTCTTAGAAAAATGGTTAAATGCTGATTTATTTAATTGTTATTTTATCATACTCAACCAAAACATTAAAACAATCGTAAATGATATGGTATTCAAACCGCGAGAAAAATCGTTTGTTGACTGTTTTTACTTAATGCAGTTAATCAACTGGAATTTTATTCACTCCAAGTAGGCTCAGAGGCTACGGAAAACGAGAATCAAGCATACATTTTTTGAAAGTTGGAAGTTAAAAGTTTGGAAATTTGGAAGTAGTTTTTTTTCACCATCTGATACCTTATAATATTATAATTATTAGTGTGTTGTTAACACCTTATTAAGCCACTTAGTTTCTTGCAGAAGTTTAAATACTTTATTCGACGAAGCTAACCTGTCAATCTCATAACCAGATGAACGAGTAATAAAATCCAAGCACTGGCATCACAATATCCCACAGTCCTTCGACAATTGAGCAGTTTTCACTGTTCTGCTCTCTTCTATTGGTGACCTTGGACTATTGAAAAGCGAAACATTCATACACGCATAGATGGCAGAATCATAGAGCTGCATAATTCAAAAAGTCTGCTATTCCCATCTCTCACGATAAATAGCACCACTAGGTAAACTAAGCCACATTCCACAGTTCATTTGACAAAACATACCACAATCACAGAACCTAACTGCAATGTCCAATATCTAAGCTCGAACGTATTTCAATCGGAAAAAAGGAAGATACGTCAATAGATTTTTTTATTACTGTCGTCTTTACACAACCTTTGCATGTGTTTTAGATTGCTTTTGGTTGAGTCCACCATCTCCTTCGACTATAAAATTAGTGTTGCATATTAAAAAAGCTACCGCCTTTTCGACCTTTTCCCTCAAAAATTAAATTCGCGACATGTTGTTAAAGAATCAATTGTTTTTCAGGGGAAACAATCAAAAAAAGATTGAAAAAAGTTCCTCGGGTTCTTTGCGCTGAGACTGGATTTTCCCTTGACATCTGCAAAGCAACGAGTTTCTTTAAAAAGGCAATTACCCTAAACACAGTAACGGTAGTAGATCATTGGCCAACGTGAATTGATAAAAAAACACAGAGTGACTGTTTAAAGTTGATCTAAATTATTGTGCCGTAAAGCGCAAGGCTGCATCATATAACAAAACAAAAAATATTCCGGGAGTTTTTTTTTTGTACTACGTACATACAGAACAACATTTTGAAGCACTCTGAAATTGATATTTCAATCTCAATAACAGCGTATTCTTAATTTAAAAATTATGGTTTTTGAGATCAAATCAGATAGTACGTGGCAAAAAGTAAAGTATAATAATCTTGGGAAAATTTAAATTTATATCGAACTATAACATTCTTAAATAATGACCAATATTACTTATTAATGTTAAGTATTGTTTAATGATAACGATAATAAACAATTATGTCAATAATGATAATTATTGTTTAATAGTAAATAGTGTAAATTGGCTTGATTAAATTGACACTTCCCGAAATTTATAAAATTACATCGAGAGCCTATTATTGAATTTTAGAACAATTTTATTGATAAGCATTTTTATCAGATACTTAAAATAGACTATCAGTTTACAATTTATTTACTTACCTTTACACTGAATATTAATAATTTATAAAACATAATTTATCTAATCAAGTCAAGTTTATTGTTCAGTATGTTTAGCAAATGATAACATTTTAAATATTTCCAACACACCGACTTTTATAACGCAGACATGTTGAAAGAGAACTCACGTTAATAAAGACACTAATGAGGTGATTTTGAACAGAAAAAAACTTAGTTTATTTTTTTCTGGCGATAGTTTATAAGGAAATGCTTCACAAAAACGCATGAAAGCTCCTGTTCTGTGAAAGAAGACCCAAGACAAACGAAGTTTTCCAAAAATAAACCTTAGATCGGAAAAAGAAAATTGGAAAGTTTGTTTTTCAGCCAGCAAACCGTCTATTCTTCTGTGAAGGAAGAAAAATCTTTTTCGCCAGGTTTTTACTCCTTTTAATTTAGCGAATAGAGGAATAAAAATTGAGCTTTAACATTGCAACTCTGTAATAAAGATTTTTATGAAGGGTTTCTTTTAAAAAAATTCTTTTGTTATTTCAAATTTTGACGTTTTCCTCCTATTAATGAATTCTAATGATACACAAGCTTCATAAATTTAAAGTTTCTCTCTACGTTAACTCCATAAAATTATAATTTATAAAAAGTTTTACTTGATAACTAAATTTGGTTTTTATACTTTAAAAAATTATGATTGTCATGACAAATAATATGGTGACCACGATCTTTTAAAAATATTATTTTTTCCCTTTATTTGCTTGAATGTTTTAAAATATTAGAAATCATTACTAGTTAGGAATGCTTTAATTTTAAACCGAATTAAAAAGTCCTATAGTTATCTCTCTATATTTAGAAATCATAAAAGTCCCCGTCGCTTTGTGTGTTCAGTTTAGTTACATTTTGTTTCAGTGAGCAAAAAAGAAATAATATTTAGTTAAAATTACGCTAAATAAGAAGAATAGTAGAGAATATAGAAGTAGAAGAATAGTTATGAATAGTAGAGCAAGTTGAAAATGTAAAAGGAGTACGAATGAAAAAAAATAAGAAATTGATAGTTGGTTAGAACTACAAACTGTTAAACGTTAAGTTAATTACGAACTGTTAAACGTGGCCTACTATGCACGGAATTTAATGAGAATACTTTGGAATTTAATGAGTTAGAAATGCCATATTTATTTCCGAATTTGACACAAGAATGTGTTAAAAGCTTGAAAGTTATTGCAATTTTAAGTGCTGTTTCTGCAAATGTTTATTACTTTTTTTGCTTTACATAACTGTACGTTACATTTTGTCTCTGCTACGCAACGACGATTAGGAAATTAGAATTTATGAAAAGGTGTAGATTGTACAATGGAATAAAAAAAAATTAAGAATTATTAGAATTATTAACTGTTAAACGTTTAGTAAAAAGTAAAAAATACTATGCGGACCATTCTGCAACCTGCTGAGAGGCAACTGCGAAGTTGAAACCTGAATTGTTGAAAGAGTCATTTTTGATTTTAACTTAGAGCGAGTTTTTTTTCTAACTTGAAATTTGTTCGAAAGTTTTCGGATTATTAAGTGCTTTTTCCACCAATTTTTCGCGGTTTTTTTAAACTTTAAAAATTGACTATGGTGCACAAATTTTTCTTTCTCGAGATCTTCATTTTATAAGCCTGTGCTAGAGTTAATGTTGAATGAAACGAAAGAAAGAGAGAAAAAGGGCTGATGTTGGCAGGCATAATCTTAACCTTTGATTCGAATTTCAAAAAATTAAATAAAAGGGATGACACAAAAGGGATGAAAACTATTCCCTGTTCGAACTGTTATAAGTCTCGTTAACACGCAAAATTATTTTTCCATCAGCTGATCTTATTGAGTTACACACTCTGTATTTCTTAAGTTAAATGGTTCCTTGAGTTAGTGCAAATGATTATTTTTCAAATTTAGGTAATCATTAATTTCTTTATGTTAAATGTTCATATATGAAACATTGAAAAAAAAAACAAATATAAAAAAACAGTAATAAATGAGAAAGAATCACGGGAGTTGGTTAGGGAAGCAATCAGGAGCAGAGCCTCCTAGTATTTATATATGTATATTAAAAAAATAGAATTTTTCGTTGCATTGTATCTATGACTATATACTTTAGGTTAAAATAGACTTTAATGGAATGTCTCAGCTGAGATAAATCCAGACTAAACTAGTCTAGAATCTTCCAAGACGCTTAGCAGAATTTTGTTTCTGCTGTTGACACACTGTCTTGAAAGAGCGAAACAAGACCATCCATCAGATCAATGAACAATATTTTCTGATCTATAGTGTTTGAGTTGGTTCTTCAATGACAGCACATATAGTTCCTTCTTATAAAAAAAAAAAGAAGAAATATTAAAAGCACTGCAAATAAAAGAAACTTTGAATGCTGAAAGCAGTGACAATAGATCTGACTAAAATTATTTTTCTTGATGTCACTTTACTATTGAGTCTGGACATTTATTTCTTCCAATTTCGATCAAATATTTATTATAGCAAAATACATTGTTTGGTCCAAAAAGACCATGTTTTCTGATGTGGAGCTGTGAAAAAATAGTAATGAACTTCTCACAAAAACAGACAGAGTAAATTTGAAAAAGACACTTTTCAAAAGTTGTACCTTGTAAAATTACATGACATCTAAATAATTTTGAATTGTTCTAAGAGATAATTTGCTTTGTATAAGAATTTGAAAGGTTTTTTAACAGCTAAAAAACCAAAATTCATTAATAAATAAGTATTATTTAATATTAAAATTGGAACCATAATGATACAGTGGTTAAAGCACTAACCTGTCAGATTTTGAAGTCTATTCCCGGTGGTGGCATAAAGCACACTTAGCTTAACATCGATGGGCAACAACAACCTGCAAAGTAAAGGCGGCCGGTGCTCAATGTATCCCATTATCACCATCATCACGCTGGTAGTGCAGCTAAATCTCCCAGTTACTCCCAGGCACACTAAAGGCCGTCCCGAAAAGTTTTAATATTACAGACATTAAAGAAATCTGGCAATAATATTGTTCAAGTGTTTTCGTTTTCCATATCTATCTTGAAGCTAATTATCTTAGAATCTATCTTTTTCTGGTATGATTTTCTTGTCTTTTCCTCATTTAATAAATAATTTTATTTTTATATTAAAATCCTTTTTCGAATCTACTTCTAAATAATAAAAAAGATAATTCACCACAATTTTTGTTTTTATTTTTTATTTAAATCATATACATATTTTGTCAGGAGTGGAAAATAAATCCTCGTCATAAGAATAAGAAAAATTGATTTATATGTTCTAGGCATAATAATCTTCATAACGAATTCCATCACTATGCTAATAAATAAAAAAAAATATGTTGCTCCAAAAACGCGCAATACGAAGGGTAGAGCCGTAGAAGCTCAGGGGATAGAGCCCTCGCCTACTAACGAGGATAACCAGGTTCGAAACCCAGCGATGACATGCATTCGAATTCTGCACTCGGCTCGCACCGACCACAGTGCTGACGCTAAATATCCTCAGTGGTAGACAGATCGTGGATTGGAGCCGCCTCGCTGTCAGGCTAACCGTGGGAGGTTTTCGTGCATTTCCTCTCCCTGTAATGTTAATGCTGATTAGTTCCGACAAAAAGGCCTCCACGAAGGCAAATTTCTGTCAGTACTTATTCCAAGAATTCCCTTGTCTTTTGGGTTGAATTCAAATCTACAAGGCTACGGAGTTGAACATTGGTAACCGTAAACTCAAAATTGGGTCGATGTTAAACGATGATGGTTAAAAAATAAAATACGAAGGATAAGTAGCTGAAGTTATTAGCTGTCCTAAATGTCAATAAAGACGTTATATTGGCTATTGATTTTTATTCGAGTAAGAAGAAGTAAAAATAATCAATTATAGTAATATAATAATGTTGTAATAAATGAAAGTTAATGAATAAGTAGATATATATTCAGATGATCTAAATAAAAATTTTAAAACAAAGGTTATTTTTTATTATAAATTCTTTTCTACAGTTATTTTCACCAATTCTATTACAAATATTTCGAATAAGAGCAAAGTTTTGAATAATAGAATATGATTCTAATAATAAAAACCAACTCATTTTCATATTGAATATATTTAATTAAATATACAAAATATGTTCCATAATTAGTGACAAGTAAAAAGAAAAACAATTTGTAAAGATGGTCATTGCCTAAAATATCTATGTACTAAGCGTAAATAAATAAAAATTGACGCCTTCATATTTATAAGATATTTAGTTGAATTATAAATAATTATAATATTTGATTGTACCACGTTTGAAGTTTGATATTCTTATATATTTTAAAAAAACGTGCATTTTAAAATAGTAAAAAAAATTAAAATGTAGGTACTTTTCCTTTGTGCATTTATTGGTATTCTCTGTTAAAAATCATTTAAGTTATATTACGCTTAAAACAGTTTTTCTGTTGAAAGAGGAAAATTATAATATGCAATTATTTTTTTGTAGTTGTAAATAAAGTTTTCTTTATCTGTGAAGTTCGAAATATATTAAAATAGTTTGATTGTTAAAATAAAAAGATCCATTACAGATAAAGTTAAATCTACGGGAATAAAACTTTAAACTGTGTAAAGAGAAAATAAATAATTTTAAAATACTTTTAATGAATAATGTTAAGTAAGGATCTTACATAAATTGTCCAGAAAGTCACGCCATCTAGTATGGAAAAGCAGTGATTCAGAAATAATATATTTCGCCATTAAGTAAATTAATATCGAACTTTTTTTTAAAGAAAGGAATATCTCTGTAATGCATTTTTAAAACCTCGATGCAAATGAAAACGATTTATTATTGCTTTTTCTTTTCAAATAAATAAACCTAAATGCAGAAAAATAAGTAGCAAACGATTATAAGATAACAAACTATAAATGTAAATTTAGCTCGCTAAATCGTTTTATTCTTTACGTCCTTGTGAAAACATTATCTTGCGGTATTTACGTATTCGATTAATGTGATTATTCTTATTGGATTATAGCCAAACGGATTTATTTGCTCTCTGAAAAATCTATTGGCTCTCTGGTTGGTAATGTCGCATAGCGGAATCGTTCAAGCGTTGATATTATGTATGGGGATATAAAAGACATATCTCGGAGAGGTAGGCTAAAAAAAAAAGGAGGATAAAGATCACGCGCGACGATACATTCGGAATGCAGGTACTACGTAACCCAGGTAACAGGAAACTGCTACATTAAAGATTAAATAGGCGCCGTTGGAGATGTGGAAAGCGTAACGCCCCAGAACCTTGTGCTAAGACTGAGAGAGAACTTATTCCGCATCGCTTACGGTAAAGCGCGTGTTTTTTGAAAACGATTTCTGAGTACAGTTTGTTTTTGGATGAAACTTATCTAAAAATCTTCTGCTGAAAATTCACTGCTGCTTTTATTCTCAATCTACAAATAATAAATAAAATTGAATAGTATAATTATCGGTTGCTTGGTTACATAAATCAAAACTTGTGAGAGCTATTGTTTGGTGGGGTTGTAGTGGCACATGAGTGATATTAAATTAATTGAAACTGTGTTGAATTAATTGTTGGAGAATATGCGCCATTGGGGATCTTATCTGTCATTCTTTAAGAGAAACAATAGAAGGCGTAGAAGTTCTTACGCCCATAATGGCATGCGATATGAACTGGTGAATAGAAGAGTTCGTTCTGACCGAAATGACTTGTCTGGTCATCGAGAAGTGGATACTCCTTTGTATGTACTGATTAAATATGCACATTTGCAATGCTGTTACAAATTACTATTCACTTGAAGCTTTATAAAAGCACGCACGCATTTAAACCTTTGCACTTTTCACTCATGTATATATCGTTCATTTATTGTTATTCTTTTCCCTACAATCATTTTCAGTTTATCAGACATTGTATCACTTTGGTAGCAGATAGATTTTTATACCAAAAATAAGATTAAAATTAAAAAAGTAAGTCACATGAAAACCATTGTAAGTGAAGTTAAAAGTAAGAAGCTTTACTCCGCTTTTTTGAGGTCCGATGTTTGTTATGTAATTTTTGATTTGCACATTTTATGTAGTTTCTTGTTCCAAACCTCTTTGGAATTTACAAACAATAAAATTCATTTGCTATTTGAAACTTTATACTCATTCATGTAATTTAGTTTATAACTCAATAACACATCTAGAAATACTTAAAATTTTTTCATAGAGTAATTTTGGCAATGTATAATTTTCTTTAATCGCTCCATTAAAAAATCTAAAATCTTTTGAAATGGAATGGTTCCTTTTTGTATTTTTTTGATTTTTTTTAATAGATCAGCAAATATTTAATACATTACATGCATGATGTGTAGAAATAATTATATTAATATAAATGTGTAAATATCCGCATTAATATATAAATAACTCATAATTTATCACTAATAATATATCAATACCAATATATAAATAAATAGCAGTAATAGTACATATAGTTTTATTTTCATATTTTAATTTCTTTATATTTTAATTTTTGACAAGAGACCATGACTACAGACAAGAGAGGTTTAAAACTTATCATCGTTTTTTCATAGAAAATTTCCGAGAAATAAATGTACCATTACTACAGCCAGGACTTCTTGATTTGATACTTTATTTATAACTTTCTTTTCTTAAAGTTATATTTTTGGAGATACTTTTTTCAATTATGTTTCTTAAAATCAGCATTCCAATTCTAAAAGTAATATCTCATCAACCTTCTAACCTATACTGACCTGAAAAATATACTTTTCAGCAACTGCAGAACAGAAAATGATATTCAAATGCTTCATAAACAATACAATTTAGTTTTAGTTGCAATTATTGTGATAATTGACATTTAATGACGTAAAAAATAGCTGTAAAAAGTAAATAAGTTACAGAAATGGCGTTTTCGTGTTATTCGCCTTCTAGCTGGTAGAGTGATGTTAAGTCTCTAGGAGGCTGAAATGTTGATCGAGGTTCGATTCCCGAAGAAAGCACATGTCCCTCACGGGCTGTGATTCAAAAAGAGATACCAGAGAAGAATATATTGAATAAAGTTTAGTAAAATATCATTCGTAATTTTCGATAAATATTTATTTCTTTTCTTAAATTGAAAAGTTTTATGTGAAATACTTCTGCAAATGAAACTTAAGCATGTAGAATATTTGATGTAAACATTAATGTTTAAGTTGCAGAACTGTGGGCATTTTAATGAAAGACGGAGTAAAAAAAAACATTTCTGAAAATTATGAAACATAAATGCTATGATATGAATAATAAGGAAATATGAGTTATTTCTTCCTATCGAAAATAATCAGTGTCGTATATCGGTATTAAAAAAAACTTCGTGGAGTTTTTATATTTCACTTTAAAATTTTATCACGGAACTTTTCACTTAAAAAATTCACTTTGTCAGAAAAACTTTAATTTAAAAATGGAAAAATTTATTTTTCTTTCTTTTTTTTCTTTTACAAAGACAGTTTCATTGCTCATATAATTATAATACTTTAGATGATCTGTCAATTTTTTGCTTACCTTAGAGCTAAAAAAGATCTTTTTGTTTCGTGTTGCTTGAAATTAAAATGATAAATACTATTCAATTTTAATTTGACGTGTTTTTTATTTGACGTATTTTTGAATCTCAATTTTTTATTTTTCACATGAAAGTTTGGCTACTTTGCATTCGATGTAATTCTTTATTTATTAGAATGTGGAAGAAAAGAAAATATAAAAAATTGGCATATTTTTTCTGGGCTTTCATGACAAACATTTTTTTAAAAAAATAATATAAAATCGGAATAAAATTAAGCTATAATGAGTAGTTTCAAAATGTGAATTTTGAATAATATAAAAAAAGATGCTTACTAACTAACACTTGGGAAAAAAAGTTTCTTTTTAATCCTTTGTTTCACAAACAATACACATTAAAAATGGATTGTGTTGAAATTTATTGGGTAAGTTAGAAAGTTTAGATAAGTTAGAAAAGATAAAGTTTGATTAAATAGTTTACTTGTTTATGAAAAAAGAAAAAGTCATATAGCGTTTGAAATGTTGATTAGAAAATTATTATATTTATTAAAAAGGTGTATTTTTATTTTGAAAATAATAAAAAAGCAGGCAAAATTTTCCATACATTAAAAACAACAATCCTTATTAAATCCGTGAATGTAGAAATAAATGTTTTTTTTTGCTTTTGGAAAAAAATAATTTGTTGAATTAAGATGTTTATGCATAAATTTTATTTTATTATAAAAATTAATGAAATGTATTTGATTACTTGAAGAAACAGCAGTAAAAGATTGAAGAACTAAAATATGTATTACTGAAAAGAGAATTCATTAGAAAAAAAAGATAAAATATTTCTAAAAAAAATTGTATATTTATAAATTTTTTTTTTCTGACATAAAATCTATTTCACTTATGCAATTCTTACATAATCTACAACTTTAAATAAACCAAGACACTTCTTTGAAGAAGAGAAATGTTTCATAGATTGTTTTTCTGAACTAAAAATAAGTTTCCAGCTATTGATTAGTGAACATTAGAAATGTAAAAATAATCTTCTAATGCTTATTTTGTCGCACGATATTTTTTTATGGTCATTAAAACATCAAATTTGCGTTTTGTTTGGAAAAAACACAGATAAAATTTGAGACCGGTGTTATTGTGATGACCTTGACACAATAACATTCTAAAATCTTCCAGCACGCGATTCAGTAAACATTGCATTAAACATTCCTGTATAATATATTTGACGAAGGTGATGAAAGAAAACTTTTAATACATAAGATAAAAAACATGTATATTTTTGCAGATTTCATATTAAGAAATGCCATGTATTTTTTTAATGAGAGCGTTTTTCTTTTCTTTTACTTTTTTGTGGTACTTGAAGAATTTTACTGCCCTTAAAAACATCTAAAACTCGTAAAATTTAATTTATAACAGTATTAAATTCTTTTATTAAAAATAATTAATGTGCATGTGAAATGTCTGTTATTAAGGAAAACATATTAAAAAATATTAAAAGCTTTAATTTAAATTTTAGTTAAAAGTGTCTTTTTAAGAAACTGTAATTTCTTTATGCATCAATACTATTAAATTGAAGTAAATTAAAAATAATGTAAAATAAAAGTGAAGGATAATAAATAAATAAATATTTTATTATAATTACCGGGTTCAAATTTCTTTTCAAAAATACTGATTAATTAGTCATATCTCATAATTTCACCTTTTTTGAAGAGGGTACCGGATTAACTACCCTTAATCCATATTTTCAAAATCCTTGACAAAAATAAAGTGAAAAAAATTATATATACACATAAGCTAATGAATGCTTAAGTGAGAAAAGCAATAAAGTTATCAAAATCTTAAAAATTATCTGATGAATAACACTGGGGAATAACACTAAAGTGATTAATAACACTGGGGAACATATTTTCTTTGTTGCATTTATACAAATACTTGATCATGCCTAATTCGAGAGTAGGGATTTCAAATTTAAGATTAGTTTTACCATTAAAGATAGATTATTTTTAAGCGAAATTTTTAGTCTATTTTATATGGAAATAAACCAAGTTATTAACATAATATATAACAGGGGGTCGTATAGTGCGACCTTCAGGAGAACTCCTCTAGACGCCTGTCTCGCATCGTGGATAGAAGCTTCTCTATATTATGATTCAGAAGTATGAGAATAAACAATTCCCCAGTGGAATTAACGGTTTTTATATTAAAAATTCCAGTTCTGTTTGATTGTGTAAAATCGTTTGCATTTACGTTTGTAAATATTAATGTCTTATCTGACAATAAAACTGGATTTAATGTTCTTAATTAACTCTACTTCAGGATTGATTCGTTAGATATATTGTTAATGGTGCTCATTTTCTCACGTTGACATACTATAAGCATTTTTTTTTAATTCACTTGCAACAATGATTCTTAATTTATATATATATTGATGACGGCGATTACAGAGCACGCTGATAAATAATTATGGTCTTTCCTTGACAAATATTCATTTTCTGTTTCTGAATAATTAAAGTTAAGGGGAGTAGGTAGTGCATATAATAATGCTGAAACTGACCTTTTTCAATATACCTTTTCTAAGAAACTACTTATGATATAGCTTTGAAATTTTTGGGGATATTTGAGGTTATATCAGTTGTATGCTGTGGTAATGTTTTAGCGTTAATAGGAATACTTTTTGAGTTGTTATGAAAGGTTTTTGATGAAACTTTTAAAAAATTTATAGTTCTCAGTTAATTATTTTTTAAAAAAAATTTCTGCCAAAGATGTGTGGTGTTTATATATATTAATGACGTTGATTACAGAGCACGCTGATAAATAATTATGGTCTTTCCTTGACAAATATTCATTTTCTGTTTCTGAATAATTAAAGTTGAGGGGAGTAGGTAGTGCATATAATAATGCTGAAACTGACCTTTTTCAATATACCTTTTCTTAGAAAATACTTATGATATCGCTTTGAAATTTTTTGGGAATATTTTAGGTTATATCAGTTGCATGCTGTGGTAATGTTTTAGCGGTAATAGGAATACATTATGAGTTGTCATGAAAAGTTTTTGATGAAACTTTTTAAGAAAATTAATAGATCTCAGTTAATAAATTTTTTAAAAAATTTTCTGCCAAAGATGTGTGTTAACAATTAACACAGTGTAAACATTTAAATCTAAATATTCTGTGAAGAGAAACTGAAGCAATATCTTATTTAGATACTGAGAAAAGGAACATCGAAAAAAGGTCAGTTTTAGCATTATTGGTAAAATATATCTTTTTTTAAAATACAGTACTACATATGACGAAAAGTCGGAAAAGTATTTAAACAAAAGTAATTCATTGAAAAAAAAATTCGAACTGACATCAATGATTTTTCTTTTACATTTAGAAAATTATCAATAAACGTAATTATGCCTATATATTTTTAAAGTTGAAATAAATAATAACTATGAGTTATTAAAATTTATAAGAAATTATCTGACTATTAGAACATTTGAAAAGTATTGGAGCAGAACATGTCGCGAAAACTTTTAAATTTGTTTCAACATTAGTAAAGTATTTATTTGCATTATTTGGTACTCTAAATTAAGCTTACTTACGCTTGAATACTTTTAAGCTTTAATAGATTGACATTTTTCTTAAAAATAATCATGCTTTTTTTTACAGCTTATTAAAGCTGATTCAAATTCCTTCAATCCTGATTTAATTTCGACTTTAGTTTGAACATATTGCAGTTGAAGCTAAAAATTTCATAAATCTTTAAAAAAAAATTTGATTTAATTGGGTTAATTTATAAATTAAATGAAATTTATAAATAATTTATATAACTTCGTAAACCAATCGGAAATAATGCTAATTTAACTTTTACGTAAATTTATTGTAACTATTATTTTATTACAGTGTTTTTCATATTTAAATTTTAAAAAAAATTAAAACCAAAATACTTAAACTTAATACTTAAATAAATGAAACGAAATGTATAGTTTCAAAATTAAGAGTTATATAAATGTCTTTTGTCATTTTATTATTTATTTGTAAAAAATACATATAAAAATATTTTTGCAACCTACGTTAGTTATCTGTGATTTTTAAGCTAAACAAAATTCATGAAAAATGATGTTTTTTTATTAGATAATTGATATATATTCAAGTGCCTTTACTATTTCAATAGTTTTCTCTATGCGAATTGATTTTTCTAAAGATTGAAGTTATCAAATATTTTATTCCTAAAATTTAAAAGAAAAAACCATCTTCTTATTATGTTGCAGTTGAAGTAAAGTCCAAATTATTCAAATATAAGTCATCATATTTTTCCCAAAAAGTTTCGAAAACTTATTAAGACAACTTTTTTCTTGATATCAGTATATAAATTCGAAATAAATTTTAAGAATTCCTTTCTGAAGCAGATAAACCACCTGCTGATATTCTATTTGGTATTAAAAGAACATTTCAAGGCGTGCCAATAAAATGGTACTTCTTTATAAAATATAAATTTAAAACCGATAAAAAGAAAGAAATTTGATCTGTATATAGTTACGATTGGCTTGAAATGAATAAAAATAACCCTACGGACAAAATAGGAATGCATACATTCATAAAAATTGCACAATCAAAAAATACACCACGCGCAGCCTCATTATGTTTCGGAAATCTTCAACGTGGCCTCCAGTGTTTCTTACAGTGCTATTTCAATCGATGATGAAAAGCTGTTACAGACATGATTTAACATTTTATCTCTTTACAGGAGCTGTAATATCGTACCATTACCATTTAGGAAAATTGCAGTTTCTGCTCCAATTTTTATCTTATTTCGCTCCCATTTTTGCCAATTCTTCTTTTATTTGTTACCATTCCCATTTTTATTCTTTCATTGAGAAATATCTTTCAGGTATCTAGGTGAACAAAGTCTCAAATGTTTTTCGATAATTCTTTTCAAAAATGAAAGTGAGATTTAAAATGAATTATGAAAAGAGTTTTTGTTTTTTTTTCCCTTAAAGAGATAAGTAATTATCCTGCAAAACATATAATAAATTTGAGCTTACAGACAGTTTAAAAAGGAGTATATTTCATTTTTAAAGCCAGTTCTTTTTTTTAATTCTTATTTTTTCTAAATTGCAAAAACTCAGCAATGAATGATTTATTTTCTATCTCTCCAAACTTTATTAACAATTGTTTCCCGTTCTAAATCGAAGCATTTTATTCCGCCTTTTATTAGAGATTATTTGTAATCATATAAAATAAAATAAGAAGACTTATATTTTCAAAAGAAAAGGATACAGACAATTATTTACCTCAGATCAATTGGCAATTCCACAAATGAAACTGAGTTTTTGATTTATTTCACCTTATTTACTTCTTAAAACGTTAACATTGATTTATTTCACCCAAGAAAATATATTTACTTCTTAAAACGTTAACAATTGATTATTTCATCTAAGAAAATATATTTACTTCTTTAAACGTTAACACTGATTTATTTCACCCAAGAAAATATATTTACTTCTTCAAGCGTTAACATTGATTTATTTCACCTAAGAAAATATATTTGCTTCTTAAAATGATTACAATCCTCTTTTTCTTCTTCTTCTTTCGTATGCCTGTTAAGGCAGAGGGGTGTGATTGTTCCTATTTTCCAGTGGCGTCATCTATGGCCAAGAATTCGACTTCTGCCACACCTATACGTCACACACGTTTATAGGGCGGGCCCATTCATTCATTCATCCACAGATCATAATTTTGACCTGAATCAGAGAACGATCAATCTGCAATCCAATGCCCCCAGAGGTATTGATTTGTGATGGGAACATACAGGACTTTGAGACTAGACTGATTTAAAGTTCATCAGTCACCATTTTACTACACGGGGAGTCCTCGGCCGGCAGGTTTCGAATCCACGAACTCTCGGACATGGGCCCAGCGCCCTACCAACCAGGCTATCCCGGTCAAAATGTTAACAATGAAGACATTTTATGAAACAAATAAAATTTAATAAATATTGGCAATTGGTTAAAATAATGATGCAAAGTAATTATTAAGTTAGAGAGAATATCTAGTTTGAAATTTTGAAATAATAATTTTTGTGCCATTTGAGATTCATTTTGTTTGCTTGTACCTTATAGAGTGATGGTATTGATGTTTTATGGTTTGTCAGAGGTTATTCACTTTTAAGCAATGATCATTTACAGCAAAATATTAATTCTGTGTTTTTTTTCTTCAAATTTTTCACGAATATCTGTGAGATGTTAAACGCGCTTTAGCTGTTACTAAGTCTGCGTTGTTTATTCACAATTCTGGTAGTTAGTATGCTGTGTAATAAGTAAATTCACAGACATAATATTTATAGACTGCTCATTGCCTTCAAAAAGTCCTAATTTTGTTCAATAAGCTAAGTTATTACTATCAAACATTTAGCAAAAAATACAAACAGTTAATAAATTTAACCGAATAAATGATTTTTATGTTATGCTTTAAGCTAAGGTATCATGATAAAATTTTCAAATTTTACCACATTATAGTAAAATCATTTCTAAAATGCTTTAGTAAAAATTATGAGATTTTCGGTGCAACCAGAGAGTTAGAAACATGGTAAATTTTACCATATTTTGGTAGCTTTGACCCTCCTTTTTTCTCAGTGAGTGATTTATTGGAAACATATAATGTGTAATCAAATCTGAAATGGGGCAAATATTTAAATAATTTACCATATGAGCCTGTACATCATAAAATGCTTGAAAGTATTTGCTTCGGTCTGTCAATAATCTTTAGTGTGACTAATTAGTATTTTAACTCACAAATCAATCTAACATTAGTTTTAAACAAGTTACTGATTTGGGTTGAGGTGATACTAAATTAAGAAATAAAATAGCTACTGGACCATACACTGAAACTCTCTGACTCTATGAAGGTGTTTTTCTTATTTGACATAAAAAAACTTATTTTTTCGTCCAATATATACATAACATTCTAAAATTCTGACGTCTATTTCTACATATGTGATTGTAGGAAAAGTAATAATTAACTGTAAGAAATTATAATTAAAGTAAGAAGTTTCCAAATTTGGAACCAAAACTAATATCTAAAAGCAAATGGCCCACACATCGAAATCTGTCATTTCAAAAAAAAATCATTCTATAATCTATAAACATTATTATGTATTCATTATTATATACTCATTATTATATATTCAGTTCCTTATTTACTCAATTCATTCCACATTCATTACATAATCTTTAAAATTTTGTTCAAAAATCATATTGTATTGACGTATATTTTAATTGACTACACTGGAAAAAAATTTTGATGTATAATTGCACACATTTTTGGTGCTGAGGTAAATTTTATAATTTTTTAAATGCAAAATTGTAGTTATTGTCCACATATAACAATAACAAATAACAATAGTTTGAAAGTGTTAGTGAGAATATATTACTAAAAATGTGCTTGTTTTTCTTAAATGAAATGTTTTTTGCAATGAAACCATGAATTGATTCTAATGCGTATGAAACTATGCGTTGTCAGCTTACGAAAAACGCATGAATAAATAGATAAAACTTAAACAGTGAAAAAGTAAATAAAAATTGAATTGCATGCGCTGTAACAATTTTTAGTTTACTTAAATACCAGAAATGGTGGCAACTATGCACCAAAATTTCTTATAGTGTATACAAACTAATACACGATAATATAGTTTGCAACTTTTTTCTTTGAATTAAATTCGAATTTTAATACGAAATGATTCCTATTTAATATATTTTTCATTGTTGGGAAAAAATTGCTCTATTTTCTTTATGATAACTATAACTATATACTTCTCATGAAAAACTCTGTTGACATTTCTGAAATTAAAGAGAATCAAAATAAATTTATTTCAATTTTTTCTTTCAACGGATGAAATAGATATCTTTCTGTCCACAGTAAAAAAAAACGAGAACTTTGAATGGCCTTTTCCAAACATTCTTAATCTAAAATATTTTTCATTTACATTTTTTGCTTTTATTCGTGTGAAATTTTGCCATCTGTGCTAAAGAAAAATTGTCAAAAAAGTAACATCGAATAGTCGCATTCAAGACGATGTAATTTCTCGCTTGAGGTAAGTCATTCAGGAAAAGAAACTCCCTTAGAATCTCTAAAATGAATCTGTTAAGAATTGAAACTAATTCATTTGATTAAATTACTCAGTTTGTTAGTTGGGATACCAATGCTCTTTGGTTGATGACAACGGATGGAGAGTTTTTTTTTAAATTTTTATTTTTATTTTTAGAATTTACTTTTCATATAGTGAGAAAAATAAGAATAGCAGAAATAAATTGGTAATAACTTACTTATTTACGAAATTGAATAAAACAAAATCTGCATAACTTTAATATTACCACCGATATAAACGGTTTAAGGTATTTGGAACTTCATAATATAATTTATTATAAAAACAATACATGGTTTACGCGTGTTTTTTTTAGATTTTAGGTTGGAATATGTTTAGGGAAATAACAAAGCGACATAAATATTTCATTAATTGATTTTAAAAATTGTTAAAATATTAAAAATTACTAATATCTGTTACATATTTTAGCAGAATATATATATATATATATATATATATATATATATATATATATATATATATATATATATATATATATATATATATATATATATATATATATATAATAATAATAATGTATATAAATAATATATAAATAACTGTAAAATGTTAAAAACCGAAAAGATATATTAAAACTCAACTTTTAATTTTAAATTTTAGTTTTTAAAGAATATTAATTATAAACTATGTAGCTCAATATACCTGCACAAAAATGACTGTTTAAGAAGAATTAAGTTTTAAAGAATTTTATTAGCGTTTTATGTTTTGAATTCCATACGAATCATGAGATATTTTGACCTTTAAAGAGTAGAGATTATTACCTATTCGAAACGTCTTTGTCGTTTCTATGGTTACTGTAGCGCAAAATGACAAAAATTATTTCTTAATCAAAACGTGTGGGTATTTATCTAACAACGAACACTTCATTAATTTCAAATTTCAGGCGATATTGAAATGTACTAAGATTCAGCTTGATTTCAAAGATTGATTTAAGTGTAGTTCTTTTATAACGGTTACTAAGAAAATTAAGAAATGTTTGATATTTTCTCCCAATATTTTTTTTTAATGAGAGCGAGTGTTTGAATTGAATAAGGATCAAACTCAATTCCTTTAGAACGCACTTTATACTATTCTACTCTTCAAAGCTTTATTTATACTTTAAGTGTTGCAGAGGTTTAAAAATGTTCGATATTTTCAATTAAAAATTATGCTTTACTTAAATAGAATACTTTACTTATGCTTTACTTGAATAAAAATAATACTATAAAATTAAATAAAAAGCACAATTATTATTATCAAATAGGACATTCTTCTTCAGTTTCGCTTGAACAATGAACTGAAAAAAACTATTACAGCTCGACATTGCCTCTATTTCCTCAAGTACTATCTTTAATGAAAGGTCTAACGTGACTTAAGGAATTTTTTCGGGCTGTGCCAGGAAAGGTAAAAGTGCTTTGATATCACATAAAACATAAAAAGTTCGTGCTTATACATTATGATAACGCGTAAGACTTAAATCATACGCATAAAACATAAGACGCATAAATATATTATTAAAATAATTAAAAAGTGCGATCATTATTATCAATTAGGTTATTCTTCCATAATTTCTTTTCAACAATCAACCAGAAAAAAACTATTGCATCTACTTCCTTAAGTGCTCTTTAATAAAGGCTTAACATGACGTAAGAGGAATTTTAGGACTAGGAAAGATACACTCGGCAAACGCGAGATAAAAGAAAAAGCTCTGACTTAAACTCTCTGATAATGCACAAATACTATTAAATTAAATAAAAACCATAACTATCATTGTAAACTAGGACATACTTCCTTTATTCCTATTTAATAAAGATCTGAAAAATCTATTTCAGCTAGACGCTGCATACATTTCTTCAAGTAGTGTCTTCAATAAAATAAAATCTTAACATGATTTACAGGAGTTTTTTCAGCTTCGGAAGGTAAAATCACTCTGACAACACACAAAACATGAGGAGCTAGTACACATACATTCAGATAATGCTTAAAACATACAATTACATCGAATGCACAATCGTCATTATCAACTAGGACATTCTTCATTATTTAAAAAAAATGAACTAAAAATAACTATTTTCATTTAGATGTTTCAGCTTTTTCTTCAAGTACTGTTTTTTAAAAAGGCTTAACATGACGTTAAAGGATTTTTCGGGTAAGGGAAAGTAAAAACACTATGATGACGCATGAAAAATAAAAAAGTTGGTTATATATATACTTTCTGATGAATCATAAAACTTACGCATAAAACAAGTGCATGAAACATATTATTAAACTATATAAAAAGCACAATCATCATTATCAACTAGGACATTCTTCCTTAATTTCTCTTCAACAACAATCTAAAAAAAAAAAACTAATACAGCTAGACATTACATCTTTTTCTTTAATAAAGGCTTAACATGACGTAAAGAGATTTTTCGTTTTCAAGCAAGGGAATGTAAAAACACTCTGATAACGCATGAAAAATAAAAAGGTTTATACGTATACTTTCGGATGAAACAAATACTTACGCATAAAACAAATGCATGAAACATACTATTAACTATATAAAAAAGCACAATCATCATTATCAACTAGGACATTCTTCCTTAATTTCTCTTCAACAACAATCTAAAAAAACTAATACTGCTAGACATTACATCTTTTTCTTTTAGTACTATTTTTAATAAAGACTTAACGTGACGTAAAGGGATTTTTCGGGCAAAGGGAAGGTAAAAACGCTCTGATTTTGCCCTTGACCGAAAAAAAGGGGAGGTTATGCACAGTACAGTTCCAAAGTCTCGTGCTTCTAACTCACATTTGTCACGCCACTTATCAATTTGCTACTGGGTGGGAAAATCCAGTTGTTACCTTTTTCCTAGGCTGTATTTGCGAACTCTTAAAACACTTCTGGAATGTTGAAGGGCGATAAGAACTATCTTCTAATGACATTCCTATATTGGTTGAATTTGAGAAAAGTTATGAAAAAAATATTTTTACTAAAGCAGAAATATCGTATCTTAAATATTTCTTGTCGTTAACATGATTTATTGAAAATCGATTTCATCGATAAAGTTTAACGGGTATAAGTTTAGTTACTCGTAGTCTAACGATATGTGACTATGTATGGAAATCAAACAAATTGAATTTTATATAGATATTATTGTGGTTGTATGCGTAGATTTTACTTCCAGCATTTTTATAATTTTGTAAAATTAAATTTGTTCTGGCAATAAAGGTGCAGACATCACAATCTATAAATTAACCAATATCCATTAAAATAAATAATACTTTAAAAGAATTAAGAAATTCTAGCAACGTTTTACTTTTAGTGTTTAATTTGTTATTTTAGCTCGTATGTTTACTATATAATTTATTTGCTAATTTATTTTTTCAAGGTGTTAAATATTGAATTTTAATTCAAACTACCAACGATTTTGTTAATCTTGAAAAGATGATAAATTTTTGTAAGTAATTAGATTGAAACATTTATAATAAAGAAAAATTAATAATTGATAAAAGTAAGTTAATAAGTTGGAACATTTATCTGCGGCACAAAGTAATATTCTTTTTATTTATTTTATCTATTAGTAAAATAATCGAAAAATGCCACACAATCAATTATTTAATTTTTATATTTGTTGTATTCATTTTTAAACAAATTTTTAAATTCTAATATTAATATTAGAACCAGTATATTGTAGAATAGTTAGTAATAATTGTTCAATATTATTATCCAATATATATATATATATATATATATATATATATATATATATATATATATATATATATATATATATATATATATATATATATATATATCACAGTATGATTAATACAATAATTTACTAATCTTAACTACTATAAATGTCATTGTTTTCTTGTACTATAAGATAATAAGAATATAATGGCTGCTGTTAGCAATAAAAAGAAAAAAAGCGAATAACTTAAGTATAAATAATAATTAAGAAAATGTATTTGATGAAATACGTATGTAATTGTAAAATGTAATTGATGAACTCCTTTTGCATTTTCTCTAAAACAACTTTTTTCTTTTCAAACTTATTTCCAATGAAATGAATTACTATTTTTTTAAAATTTCAGTAAGAACTGCAACAATCGCTCTTAAGTACTGCAATAAAATAGCAGATTCATGTCATTTTGAAATTTTTTTTAGACAAAATGTTCTTGAATTCATAGTCCAAATTTTAAGGTTAATAAAAACTTTTTATTTGCAAAATAATTTAGAAGCAGGCAATTTACAAGTTAAATGACAAGGCTGACAGGAAGGATGCTTTTATTGAAAGACAATTATTGAATATTTAGAATATAGAAATTTTTTTTTTTAATCTGATTGTCTAATAATAATCTTTGAAACGAAAAATACTGAATAAAATTTACTTTTATTTTATCTCTAAATTGTATGCAAAATTTGTTATACAATTTGAAATTTCTGATGTGAACCTCAGGTTTCTACCTACGTGAAATACCTGGCATATTCTAAAGAGTTTGCCTGAGGGGTATCAGGCCAGTATCGATTTTGGTTGTTTCACATTTGAGCACTCACTGTAATGTTATGCTATGCTTATTGTTTTCCTGTTTATACTTTTCATTTCCGATTCTACATTTCGTCACAAAAAAAATTTTCTTTGTATATATTTTGGACCATGGATTCAGATACACTGTATACATCTACTAAATAATTTCGTCTTCTTTTTTTCATTAGTTTTATTAGATTTAATTAGTTTCATCAGATTTAGTTAGTCCTCTCACGGGTAAAATACTCTCCACATCTTCTGTCCGCTAATCCAGCTCATATTTAGGGCTTAACACAACGAATGAACAGTTTACATAATTGTTTGTATCATAACTCTTATCGATATTTTCACACAATGCATAATATATTTTTATTATATTTTTTTATAACTGTCGTTGAACAGCTGACCCAATTTTCGGGTTTATGACTACTAATGTTCAATTACGTAGTCTTGTAATTTTGAACCCAATCCAGAAGACAGGGGACTCTTGGATCAAGTATTGGGAGAAATTTGCCTTCGAGGAGGACTTTCTTGATGAAACTAACCAGCATTTGCGATACATGGAGAGGAAGACCACGAGAATCTCCCACTGTTAGTCTGACAGCAATTGGACTCTAACTCATGATCCGTCTACTACTGAGGATATTTCACTTCAGCACTGTGGTCTGCGCAAGCTGGATGCGGAATTCGTATCCATAGCCGGGGTTCGAACCCGGTTCACCTCGTTGGAAGGCGAACGCTCTATTCTCTGAGCCACCGCTGCTCTATTCCACTTGTTTGGTAAATAAGTTTCGCCATATCTCTGGAAGTTTTTCATAGAATTAAAAAAAAATTAGCAATTATTAAATTAGTTTGTCTAAATATAATTTTATGCAAAATGTAACTTTTGATGTTTCTCTTAACTGTTTTAATTTAATGATGGTAGAAAAATTTCAAAATTTTAAAAGTAGGGAAAGTTTTTGTATTATATATTATATATTTATTATATATTATTTTTGTATTATATATTATTTTAAATGAAAATTTACAAAATTAGAACTAAATCAATTGTGAAATGAAAGTTTAATAATAGGGCTTTCTTAAAATTTTTATTATTCAAAAACATTTCGATCGATTTTGTTCAAATAGGACGAATTTAAGGTTAGTTTTACTCTTGTATGCATTTGAAACAATACATATTTTAATTTTTTTAATTGCATGAATTATTTAGTAAATATGTATTTTCTGTAACTAATGCATATATTTATTTTTTTTACTTCTGCATACCATCTTAAACCTATATTCAATTTTTTTAAACTCTCGTAGGAGTTTGTTCATAAAATATAATATCCAAGTAGCTAATATATTTTAAAATTCTTTTATTCTTTGATCCCAAATCCTCTAATGACACAAAAAGCAAAGAAATATAATTCTACAAAAAGACCCAACAATGAATATACCCAACTGCATCTCTTTCGCAAAAAATAACATAACATAAATATTTTAGTAACTTAGCTCCCAAATGCTTCAGTATCGTGCTTATCGATTAACAAAGCACTTCCAACATATTGAAGCAAAATTTAATAAACTGTTTATTTACAATTAATAATAAAGAATAGTTCTTTTAATGCTTTATTTTAATTTGCTTCCTGATTGCGATGATAAAAACATAGCAGCACTCTCAGAAATTTCTAAGAAAAAACGGTTAATTAAAAATTTATTTAATTGTCATTTTAACATATTCAAACAAAATAGTCAAATAACAATTAATAAGATGGTATTCAAACTGGCTGAATTTGATTTTATTTCTATTTTATAACCATCGTTGATTAGCCGACATGATTCGTCTACCACTGAGGATATTTCACGTTAGCACTGTGGTCGGTGCAAGTCGGATGCGGAATTCGTATCAACCAGCCATCGCTAGGATTCGAGCGCGGTTCACCTCATTGGAAGGCGAACGCTCTATCCTCTGGGCCATCGCTGCTCAGCAGTGAACAATTGATCATAAGCAGGCATTTTCTAAGGAAATTTATTAAGTATAAAATTGCATATTTTTTCGCCATAGCAGTAAGAAAAAATCCTTCTGATATGTAGCAAGATGTTCTTAGTTACGAACAAAGCATGCAGAAATTTACTTCATATGAAAGTATGTCTGTCTTTCAACTATCAAAAAAAGTGAAATTAATTACATTCTTTCGGAGAATAATTTTCACGTTGGCCTAAAAGTACCAGGGAAACCTCATTCACAGTATCTTAAATGAGAATTTCTATTTAACCCATATCCATATTAATACGCTGGCTAGCACGATAATATGAATAAAATATACTTAATATTCAAAAACATTATATTTTAGCGTAATATGTCTGTCTTTTAACAGTCAGAAGAAAAAAATTAAGCTAATTACATTCCTTCGAGGGATAATTTTTACGTTAGACCAGAAGTATAAGAGAAGCCTCATTCAAAGTATTTTGGATGTGAATTTCTATTTAACTTAAATCCGCATGAATAATATCGCTCATGGGCTGCAATAGTGGCACAACTCAAAAAACACGCGTTTTGGACTAAGAACAGGTGTAAATGGGAAAATGCACATTCCTTTCAGCAGCATTACTAGCACACTCATAATTCAACTTTAAGGTAATCTTCGTTCAAGCAAACTAAAGCATTTCTTATGCATTTTCCTTAGGAATGAAAACTTTGAACCCACTTATCTCAGAACATGATTTTTTGTGCTGTGTCGCTATTGCAGCCCATGAGCGATATGCTAATATCAAGTTGAATTTGAAATCAAAACAACTTTTAGGGTAGAGTATTTTCATTCAGTAAGAGCTAGCTTTGTTAGCACGGTATTCTGAATAAAATTTAATTCAAATTTAAAACTGTACATTATATGATAATATTTCTGTCTTTTATCTGTTAGAAAAAAAGTTAATTATATTCTTCAGGGGGATAATTTTTGTGCTAGCTTAAAAGCTAGCTTCATTCGTAGTATTGACATTCTATTTGGCTTAGAATTACCTATGATCGTAATATTTTAGAACGATAATTCGTAGCATTTTAGATGTCACTTTCTATTCAACCCAAATCCGCATGAATAAATAATGTACTAATTTCAAGTTGTATAGGAAATCTAAACAACTTCGAGGGTCTATGTTTTCATTCAGTACGCGCTAACATAGTTGTATTTTAGATGTCCCCTTCTATTTAATCTAAATCCGCATGAATAAGTAATGTACTAATTTCAAGTTGCAATTGAAAATAAAAACAACTTCCTGAGTACACTTTCATTCCGTACGAGATAGTTTTGTTAACAAGGTAATCTGCTTATAAATTTTTATGTTAATTAATATGTTAATGAAACAGTAAAGGTCCTAAGAATTGCTTTTGTGGAATTGAAAATGTATTTGTTAAGAATTTGAAGAAAAATTACATATTTTGAGCTGTAATAACATAACAATAAATTACATTGGGGAACAAAATTTTTTTTGCAATTTATACTAATAGTATTAGTTGATATTGCCTAATTAGTTTGTGGAGATTGCTCCGATAGCTACAGATTATATTTAGTCTATTGTTGTCGAAATGTACAAGTTAAAGAAAATTATATATAAGTGTAATGTAACGTTATATGTAACGTAAATGTTGAGACAAACTTCTAGAGCAATTTTAATTCTTCATCAGGATTAAAATTACGTGATGCACGATCACGTGTAACTCCCTATTGTGACCACACGAAGAAACAATTCATAGCAGGGAGGTGACCCTAATCGCTTACGTATGCCTGTTTAGGCAGAGGGGGTGATGACAGGGACAGTGATGACGTATTTCACCCCGTCTCCTTCCAAACGCGTTCCAAACATTTTTTCGAACGAACCATTTCAATGGCATTTCCTATGTGAATTTAAGACGGCAAGATTTTTAGTTAATTATTGAAATAAATAAATTTATATAGCGCTTCTAAGGGACATATTCCTAATTTATGTAGTTTTCATTATACGGGGTATTCAGTAGATTTTACGAGATAAGTGCATTAAATGCTATAAAAAAAGTTTCAAAATGGTTATCTTTAATTTTGATGTATAAAAATTTAAGCGTCAGTTTCATGTTTATCAGTTTCATGTCACTCTTGTTTCATGTTTATAATAATGCCTTATTTTATTTAGAATTTGTTACATATTCTTAACCTACATCTAATTTTTTTCTTTAGTTATGGAAAGGCATGCATTGTTTTAAAACGTTCAGAAATGAATTTTTAATCTATAATTAGATTGTATTTATCAATACTAATGTCTGTTTATTAAATTATACCTGATGATTAAATTTGTAGTTATTGTAAACTTTGTTTGCTTAAGATTTTCTGATTATTGCTGCTAATTCTCATAAGCTTTAGTTTTTAACTATTAAATAGGAATAAATTATGTAACTAACTTATTTAATATGTATACATATAGTTAAATCTGCACAGAGTTTTAGTTTAAACTGAGATTTATTTTGACTTGAGATTTTTTCTTGTTTGTATTTATCAGTTTTTAACAGTAGTTTTATGCATTAATTTTTTGAAAAAATTAAGATACCTTATTACATAGATAATTAATATTAGATTATTTCTTAACGTAACTAGTGTAGTGCTATGTTAAAGTGTAGTGTTATGTTAAAAGGGTCAATACTATGTATTGTTTCCAGAATTTTAATATATAGAATAGCTAAATTATTTTAGAATTTTAAATTTCTAATTTTCATTTTAAAATGTGAGAGGAACAATTTTTTTTAGGTGTTATATATGAATTTATCTTAAAATCTCAGATTCCTATTTTATTCGATAAGAAAGTGCAACATGAATTTTTTTAGAATTCTTTAAAACATACTTATCCCATACATAAACTTTTAATTAACATTCATATTTATTAATCTATGTATTCACATAGGTGTTTAAATTTTACTTATTTAATAATATTAATTTCGCATGCATTTCAAATAAATATAATTAAAATTTTTAATAAATTTTTTAATTTAGAAACTTAATTCTTTAATGTATGTATGCATATTTAGTTATACAGCTTTTATTTTGGCAAATGTTACTGTTATCACTTTTTATAGAATAAAATTTGCATTTGACAGTCTAAATCAAAATTTTTTAAATTACCTTCATAGTAATATTCTATTTGTTGCAGTGAACGTAACATTCAAGTCATCCATATTTATTTCATAATTTGGTTGTAAATATGTTTTAAGACCTGTCAACTCTTTTGTTTATATAATTTTTTTTTTTTTTTACTTCCTATCATTTTAGTAAATTTACCAATTAATTTGAGCTATTTTAAAAACGTGTATCTAAAATGCTTTATAATTTTCACTAATTTATCTGACTTTATTCATGCTTCTTACATAACTTTTTAATTTGTTTTAAAATTCTCATAATTATTTACAATTAATAAGTTGTCTCAATATTATAAAAAAAATTGATTTAATATAATATACATACTTTAAGAAAAATTAAACATAAATTAGAAATAACTTTTTCCAAATAATAAAATTCACAAATTTCCGATTTCCAGATTATAAATACAATTTATATGGTAAATATTAAATACAAATTCTCTCAATCATATATACAAAAAGTTTTCATAATCATTTGCAATTAATAAGCTATTCTAATTAATATCATAAAAAGAGATTAACGTAATATTAATATATGCAACACTTTTTCTTGCCATGTCAGTGGTTAAATTCGACTCTATATTAATATATTCAAAGATTTAGTTCACCCCCTTTTAACTACATGAGAAACGCCATATTGTTTGCTCCGTTCAAAAGTTTGTTTGGAACGGGGAGAGCTAGTGACGTCGTTGATGACGTAGGACTAACCCTGTCTATTGTTCTTGCTTTCCAGTGGCGCCATCTATGGCCAAGAATTTGACTTCTGCAAAACCATACGTCACACCCATTTATAGGGCGGACCCATTCGTACATCCATTCATTCATCCACAGATCGTCAGAGAACGATCGATCTCCAATCCAGAACCCCCAGAGGTATTGATTTGTAATGGGAACATGGAGGACTTTTGCGACGCAACAGATTTAACGTGCATCAATCACTTTACTACACGGGGAGTCTTCGGCCTTCAGGGTTCGAACCCACGAACTCTCGGACATGGGCCCAGCACCCTACCGACCAGGCTATCCTGGCCGAACAGGCAATCCTGGTGATGTGCAACGTTTTTAAACTTGTACATTTTGGAAAAAAATAGGCTAAAAATGGGCAAAAAAGGCTCTAAATGATATTTAAAAAAACTATAGCTTGAAAAGAGAAACCTATTGGAGATTAGATGTCTGCGATGAGAAAATATTTAAGATCCAAACTCAAAAAACTCATGCAACAGAGAAAATAAACCTGGTCGTTTTATTCTTATATGCAGAAAAGCACTCTCATTTAATTTTACTCTGAACAAAATATATTTCAAATTTAAAACTGCACATTATGTGATGTCTATTTTTAACTGTCAGAAAAAGATGAAGTTAATTACATTCTTTCGGGGAATAATTTTCGCGCTGGCTTAGAAGTTACAGAGAATTCGTAGTATTCAAGACGTGACATTCTATTTGACCGAAATCCACATGAATAATATGCTAATTTGAAGCTGTACTTGAAAACCAAAACAACTTCCTGAGTTGGATATTTTCATCCGGCAAGCGTTCGCTTTGTTACCAAAGTAATCTACTAATAGAGTTTTAAGTAAATTAGGTGTGTAGTATCTTAATGCAACGGCACAGATTTTGAGAACTACTTTAATGAAATATAAAAGCACGTTGTCAAACTTTTGCTATTTTTGATACCATATTGTGCACGAAATTATATTTAGATATCGATTTTTTTTTTAAATTCTTCATTTATATATATAGATTTAGATTAATTTCTACTTGAAATTCGTATGTTTTACAATAATTTAGAAAATTAAAATTTCGATTAATGGAATCTTGTATTTTTTACTTAAATTTGGAAAATAATGATTTCGATATGAATTAAGTATACAATGGAATAATTTTTAGCTTAAAAATTCACACGGATATAAAATGCTTTATTTATGCAAAAAAATCACCAATAAGAGATAAAAAATCAAAAATCACCAATAAGAGATAAAAACCCAAAATATCATAACCCAATATATCATAAATCCAAAATGCCTAACCCAAAATATCATAAAAATTTATAAAATTCTATAAAATTGAGGAGCACATTTTTAATCTTCAAACTTTTTTTTTTCTTTTAATGGCGGGCACTTGGAGCTATTGTCCATTGGCCACAGAAAGTGCCAGAACTGCTAATTCTCTTTTCGTTAGCCCGTGGGCACCTGTGGCGAAGCCACGGCGGTGGAACAGCGTCGCCCACGTCACACTACCACAACCCGTTTATAGGGCGGGTCACATTCACACATAAAGGAGAAAGGACATAGAACACAGATGAACACAGATAGAGGGAAAGAAACATCCATGCCTTGCCCGGGATTCGAACCCAGAACCTTTCTGATGCAAGGACAGTTCCCTGCCCCCTACACAGACTGGTCGGCAATCTTCAAACTAGATGATGCATTTTTGTGAATTTTTTTCTTGACAGCTTAAAATGCATATTCAAAACGTTTTGGATTTTTTACACCAATATATATTTGCAGACATTTGTTGATTAGAAAATTGGAAGAATTAATAAGCAAAATTTTAAGATTTCATAAAACCAAATATTAAAACGGATCAGTATATTTTACTTATGAAAAAGTATTGTTGCACCATTTTGAATTTGCTTAACTTTGTCTACATTTTTTTTATTTACTTAGCTTGCTTGGTTATCAAGATCGAGTCTTATTACAATTAGTCTTGTCGGAGAATTGCCGAAAAAGTAGAAAAACCAACGCGAAAAAGAAATCTAGAGAAATAACCTCACTGTGTGGTAAAGACAATTCGGGTATAAAAAAACAATATAATTCTGGTTAATAAAACCAAAATATTATCAAAATATAATTAAAATATTAATCTGGTATTAAAACCATTCATTTGCTAATTTTTTTGTTCGCATGTTAATGGTTTATCAAAAATTCTGGTTTTCTAAATTATAGTTCGTATTACCAAACACTTGTAAGAAATACAAAACTGGGAAGTAAATTTAACCGAATAAATAGTTTTAAGCCATGATCTAAGGTAACTTGATAAAATTACCATATTTCAATATATTTACCAAATTTTATCTTAAATTATAAAACGATACTTTATTGTTAATTTCACCAGCCTCATTACCAAATCACTTCGCTAAAAATCACAGCTAGTTGTTTTTGGTGTTCCCACAGAGCTGGAAACAAGATAAATTTTACCATATTCTGGTAGTTTTGACCATACTTTATATTCATAAATATGTATTTTACAAAATTTTTCTAATACTTTTGTCTGATTCGGGGCTGCACAGGAGATAGAGCGTTTGCCTTCTAATGAGGTGAACCGAGTTCGAATCCCAGCGATGGTTGGTCGATTCGAATTCTGCACCCGACTCGCACTGACCACAGCGCTGACGTAAAATATCATCAGAGGTTGCCGGAAGGCTAACGATTGAAGGTTTTCGTGATTTTCCAATATATATATATATATATATATATATATATATATATATATATATATATATATATATATATATATATATATATGGGGACGGCATGAGTGGTCGTCTTAAATAAAAAGACACGTTCTTAAACAAAAACATATATATTGAAGATTAAATTTACATAAGGACGGACGATTAACAATTAACGATTAAATAACAAAAAAATAATAAATGAGAGTTCGTCTAAAAGTTTTGTATAATCATAACTCCTCTTTGGAGTGCATATCATCACGTCTTTTTCGGTTCGTTGTCAATCACGCTCTCTCTCCGGGAAATCCCCACTGCTTCCTCCTCGTGCACAGGGATCAGCTTACGGCTTACATTGACTGGCGGGACTTCTAGCTTATGGATCTGAGGACTGAGATTAGGTTACAGCTTTGTGTACAGGAGCTGGCACCATATATATATATATATATATATATATATATATATATATATATATATATATATATATATATATATATATATATATATATATATATATATATATATATATATATATATATATATATATATATATATATATATATATATAAAATTTTTTACCAGATAATCGGTAATTTTTCTAGCGTGTTTTTCTCCGAGCGTATTCTTACATGCCAGGTATAAAAAGATTTCATTAAGAGAAATAGATTTCCAGTGAACAATAAAAGTGTATTATTTTGTGTTTTTACTGAATGTGTGTTTCAGTATTTCAGCTTTTGATTCTTTTTGATTTGATTTTTGATACTTTTTGTCAAATTGCTTTGAATAAAATAAATAAATAGAATCCTACAGACTTCTTATTAAAACACAGTATTTACCATTTTCAAGGTGCAGGATAAATTTGAAACTATGCTCTAACGAGTCTCAACTTCTGGACACAAACATTTGGTCTTTTTTTTATTTGCCCAGAGGCTTTTATTGGAGAATTCAATTGACTTCACATGGTTATTTTTTCTAATAGACTCGATATATCTGAATCAACAATTATGGTAGTACTTAGTCCTTTTCATGGAGATATATATGTTTGTAGATGCCTCTAAGTAAAGAAAAACTTATTGAGTTATCCTGTGATAGCATACTGAAAGCTGCGTCTGGAGATAATCTTTTTTTATTAATTATTAACTTTGTATTTCAAATCAATATTTTCTTCTGTCAAATGTTTTCTTTATTATGTTTTCACGGCTTTACAAGCTTTTCTTTATTATTCTGAAAGTAAGATTTCCTTAGAATTATTAATATTGTTACGTAGTAGAACGAGCTTACAAATTATCATAATAATTAACATTTCTTACAAATAAATAATCATGACGTAACTGATCATAATCTAATAACATAAATAATTATAACATCAAAATACAAATAACCATGATATAGTAACATACTTAAATTTTATTAATTACTGTACCCTGTTCCTATAGATATACTGTAAAAAGTACGATTAGTTTGTCTTTGATGTAGAGAGTCATTTAAAGGTATTAATTATCCATTCTTTATCGCATGGTTAGGATATAACTATGGATCTTACAGCACTTTTACTTGGATAATACCCATATAAAAAGTTAAATGCTCAAATTCCTTATGGATTCCGGAATGCACACACACACACAAAAAAAAAAAAAAAAACTCCACCGGCCCAAAAAATAATAAAAATTTTAAATACTCACCCTGGTGGATTCCTGAACGTCTATGCACTGGACCACGTACAGAGTGTAAAAAATACGGACAGCTCTAATAATCACCCTGGTCTAAGGTCTAATCTTAAAGATTCAAGAAAGTGACCTCAAATATGATAATTTACACGTTGAATGCCATGGGAGTCACCGGTGACCGGCACTGAGCTTGTTTGTAGTGCCGCGAGGTGACCCCCGTGTGACCGGCGAATCCAAAATTATTAGAAACACATAATTCGAGTAAATTTTTAATGCTTTTAATTTTTTTATATTATTATAGTTACTGAAATGGTTTGAAGAAATTAATGCAATACATACTGAAAAAATCATTTTGGCCAGACGGGCAAGCCATGTAAAATTAGCGAGTCATTCAACGTGTTAATTAGTGCAGACGCTCTTTTAAGTTAGACTTTTTTAAGCCTTGTATATTTAAGAATAGTAAACTAATTTTATTTTTACAAGGAATTTATCAGTACAATGATTCCGACCATACATAATGTCGAAACGCCACTCGTTGCAGAAAAATGTTCAATTTTAAAATATAGAAATGTCATTTATAAGGGTGCTAACTTTGGACCGCTTTTCTAACCAAACTAGAGGAACCATATTTTCCAGATTGCGGCTGCCGGTTAAAAATCTGAATGCTTCTAAAAAAGGTATGTTCATTTAAAGAAAGTACACATTCCTTGATCTGATTTCGTAACTTAAAAATATTGTCTGTTTCACTTAATCAGCATATGTCAGGTCACCTTCTCGAACCATTAAGATTGTGAAGTAGAACGTGAAGATCCGATCATTATTAGATCAAAAGTTATTCACAGTAGTCCGTTTCCCCCCCCCTTTTTCTGCGCACTATATATTGTATGCTGTATATTTTAATATTACTAATTCTGTATTACTTGTTCCTTTTCGTTAATAATATTATATAAAATAATAATTAATAATATTTGTTCTTTTTCGATAAAGTCTATATTAAAATAAAAATTAAAAAAGAAATTTAAAACAAGAAAATTCTTAAACTCTCAAATAGTTTCAACAATAAAACAAATAAATAATGTAGTTAAGACTCTATTTAACACTTAATATTTCCGTTACACTCAGAAAAATATTTTATTTACACTGCAGCGAGTGATACGACATTTTCAAAGATAAAACAATTTCCTTAAAAATTCCTGATCAAAGTATTAAAGGATTTTCCAGTTCTTGGAAGAAAGAGAAAGGGACACAAAAGAGATTTTTTTAAGCCGTGCAGTTTCAAAAATGGTAATCTAATTTTATTTCTACAAAGAATTTATCGGTACAATGGTTATAATAATACAAAATGGCGAAACACCATTTGCTGCAGTGAAATGTTACATCTTAAAATATAGAAATGTCATAAACTGTTTTATGCATTTTCAGTTTTTCGAACATGTTTTAGTGTGGAATGTATAGCGCTTTATTTCTTTTATAACTTGAGATATGAGGTAATAAACTATGTACAATACTTAGAAAATGTTCGTTTTCAGGGAGCTTCAACAAAGGAAAATTTAATATCGTAATAAAGCATTTTTTTAAAATGAAGAAGATTAATTAAGTAATGGAATTACAAGAAGGATTTTTTTATAACATAATGTGGTTTTCTTATAACCTTTTCAAAGTGGTTTTGCTTATGAATATACAAATGATTTTGATGTTTAACTAAAACAGCATAATAAACAAGGATTTGTTTTATCAAATAATAAAAAGTGTTAAATATTCTAAAGTGATTTTTTACGTACCATCTAATTCCTTGTTTTGTGCAAACATGTTTTTCTTCTAAAAATTCTTTCACTTAATATTTAATGCTTGAGAAGTTTTTAAATATTTGTATAGGAACGTGATATATGTGACAAAACAGTATTTTAAATTTTAAATTCAATTAATTTAAAATCAGTTTTTAAATTTATAATTTTTAAAAAAGAATGCAGCTTAAAAAATGAAAATATAAAATTTTAAAGATTAATAATTAGTGATAATTTATAAAATCACTCGATTAATTTCTTTAAAGTCTCGATATTCTTAAAATTTGTGAGTTATGCAGAATTTATTTTTGAAAAACCAAGATTTTTGAAGAAAAGTTTAGAAATATTGATTTTGAAAAACAAACTCGTTTGAAAAATAAATCGTTTATTTAATAGCTATTCGAACTTCATGAGTTAAACTACAAAATGCTACATGGATATAATTTAAAATTTTTTTAAAGCAAGCACAGTAAAATGTATGTTACCAAGAATGAAATTTTAATGTTCATTTTTATATATGAAAAAGACTCTTCTAAAAGACAGATTAAACCACGGGTTTTAGACAATTTAAGTCTTATAACCATTCAGTATTACATTTTAATTTAAAAGGTCTATTATGAATTTGAAGCCTAAAAATATTTAATGTTTAGGAACGGAAGTTTGTTTTGTCGTTCACCTCTCAATCAACCCTGTTTCGAATCCCAGCGATGACTGGTTGATACAAATTTGGCTCGAGATTCGCACCAACCACAGTGCTGACCTAAAATATCTTCTGTGGCTGACGGATTATAGGTTAGAATCCTTTCTGCCGTTCGTTTCACTGTGTGAAATTTTCCTGGTTCCCCTCATACTGTAACACAAATGCGGGATACATACATCAAAAAATCTCGACGAAGGCTAGTTTCATCCAATGCTCAATCCAGGAGTTCCCTTGTCTTCTGGGTTGGAATTAAAATTACAAGGCTATGAAATTGGACATTAATAGTCGTTAATTCAGAATTGGGTCGGAAGTTCAGGGCAGGTATTAAAATGAAATAATATTCTTTTGGGAAAAGAAAAATAACAAAAAATTAAAATTAATACAAAAAGAAAAAAAAATATTTTTATTAATTTATGTGAAGTACATAGTATATGACGTAAAACATGTATATACCACAGAATAGCATTTTTATATCCCATTAAAAAGAATATAGAATATGAAAATATAAATCCAAATTTTTAATGCTGGTGCGGATTAGGGACAAGAAAAGAAGTATATTTTTGGGTTGATAAAAAAGACAAATATAAATAATATTTACATTTAAAAAAATAATTTTAATGCTTGATACAGATTTTTATTCAATTGACACAATCTTATTGTTAGTGACTTTTCCGAAATAATAACTTCTTTAGCAAAAGAGAATTCGAAGCAATTTTTTTAAAATCTATTTTCAATTCCAATAAGTCCAACTTCAAATCTTGAGTGACTCGAAACTGAAAGTTTAATAATTGAGACCCATGGGATTTCTCAAAATTGAAGTTACGCGTAATGCATTTTAATGAGGAGATGCAAGTTTCAGGACTTAATCTGCTAATGGATTATTATTCATATCTTTAATTACACTGCCGTAGCCTTTATTGCATCAAAGTGTTTATTATCAGAAAATTAAGTATTTTTATCTAGAATTTTAAATATTTTCTCTTTTGTGATTTAATAAGTTAAATTTCAGAAGGAACGATAAGTAATTCAAATTGCATAACTTTTCTAAGTCTCGTAATTAATAGTGCCGCAGTGGAGTGATCATAAGGACACGATTCATAGTAGAGCACCGAAGTCAAGATCACTGACTGCTGTCAGTAAGGGGGTGGGAGACCACTTTGATCAACCTGCGTAGGGATCAAGGATGCGCGATATCGGCCCTCGTTAAATTGTTCTATCGTAAAGTTGTCGACTTCGAACACAGGTCATCCTGCTACCGAAGCAGGTTAGCCATCCCCTCTGTAGAGGATCCAAATTGCGATGGCATGTCTTCGGATAATCCTCAGGGATATTTCCCAGAAAGTTGCCAATAGACCAGTGCGACGTAATTGCAGCTCTAGTGCGACGTAAATAGAGTACCTACCTGCTTCGTAATTAATACTTACTGAATTGTTTTTACAGCCCATTCTTACTTATAAATTTATATGTTGCAGTTTAGGAAAAAAATTGGTACATAGATACAAAATTTATCGGTTTTTGTTTTAAAATTTTAAGTACGTACAGTCGGCAAAATGGAAACACCTTAAATATAAGTTGGTGGATTAAACTGATTTAAAGATGTAATTTGGTTTGAGATGGGACCTCAACGGTAGGGGAGAGTTGGGTCAATTGTAACATTTTTTACTTAACTATTTTTAACTAACAAAAAATCCAATATTTTATTAGTATTAATTGACAGACGAGTAAAATAGACTATCCTCTACTAGAGAAAAAAATAAATACCTTATTTCAAATGTTATTATATTAGTTATTAACAATTTTTGACAGTCGTGCACTTGTTACAATTGTCCCCACTTACGGGGTCAATTGTAATAGTTCATAAATTCAAATAAAACATAGTTAATTATACATATTATCATAGTTGTGATATATTTTTTTATTGATCAAAATAGTAGTGATATTTTAGGAGTAAAAATAATAATGAGCAGAGACCTAAAGGGTTAAACTTTTAACTTTAAGGGGTTAAAAATTTTAATTTATGCTGTGAAAGGTGACAAATAAAATAATGCACATGCAACATAATATAAATGATATAGGAAACTATTGGTGGTTCCTAAAGAGTTAAGTAATGGTTTGTAAACATAAGATTATTTATTTTCAGCTGTTACAATCGTCCCTTTACTTATTGTTACAATCGTCCCCAAGACGCCATTTCAGCTTCATTTGTTAAAAACAATGCTAGTTAATCAACAAAACTAATCTTTTTTTTTTGAAATGTTAATTAAGGTGTCCACTTACATATTCGGTTAAGAATTTTTATTTATTTAAACAAAATTACTTTGTTACAATATAATATTCTAATACCAAAAAAAATACTTACGTAGCGTGAAAATATCTTTCGTGATGTAACTCTTTCAAAAGTGCATAAAAATGGTTGCCAGCAGGGGTGTACATGCAGATTTATTAAATACACATTGCGCTCCACCTAGAAACCGAATCTAGAACCCGAAACTCGAAATTTTTGCTCTGTTACAATCGTACCCTGTTACAATTGACCCCACTCTCCCCTACTTATTCATTAAATCAGGTTATAATAAAGTGTCAAAAGCATACATATTTTTTATTGAATAAAAATACTATTTTATAAAAGGGATTCTGGTTCTGGAATTTTTAAATAGCAACCACACGAAACGGGCAAAAATAATGTTTCTAATAGTTCGGCTACACTGTAAAAAATTACGATGAAAAAGTATCAGCAATCAGAATGTTGGCACTTTTTTACCGTAAAATCCGTTTTTAACAGAGCATGTACAGAAAAAAATTACCGCAATTTTTGCAGGCATAATTATTATAAAATCACTGTATCACTCTAATTAAGGAGATATTACTGTAAAAATTACGGTATAAAATTTTACGGTAAGAATGAATTTATAGTAACATAGATTTACAGATTATGCACCCAAAGTACCGGTACTTCATACGGGAATTTGATGTGGCATTTTTTATACGGTGGGAAAGCAGATTAAAATTTGGTGTTTTTAATATTATTTTCATGTTTTATCAGGGCGTGTTATGTTTGCGTAAAGTGCATTTATCTCTTACTTAGCTTCACAGATTTAGAAAAATATGCAAAGAGTAAAAGTAAAAATAAAGGGGTTGATTTTCCAAAAACTACTTAATTATATTTAAGGGCCAATAATCTTATTTTTTGTAGTTTACTCTAAAGAATCTTGGAGTCATAATCCCAATCTTTACGTTGTAAAAAATTCCGGATCAAATTATGGCAAAAAAGTTCTGGCATCCTGAATGCAGCGTTCTTAAAACACATTTTACAGTGAAATCCATTTTTAACATTAAATATTATACTGACCGTAATATTTACAGTAATATTTAGTTAATAACGGTGATTCAGGGATTTTGCAGTAAATATGTTACTATGAAAATTATGATCTATCCGATTTTTTATGCTCTTGAATTATACGGTAAAAATGAATTTTACGGCAAAACATACTGGCACCTATAGTGCGTTATGTGTATTTGTTCAGAAATACAAAATTTCTGCTTGAGTTTGTAATTTCAGTTATTTTCTGTGCTATTTAATAAGCATGTTCGCCTCTCAAACCAAATCTCAGATCTTGCAAATTCGATAATTTATAGTTGATTTCAATTATTCTATCTTTTGCTAATTTTTTATTATATTGCACATTTTCTTCCTCCTTTAAGTTTGAAGGAAATTATAATTATAAATAACTAAAAAAGTACTATACATGATGCAAGCAGTTATTTATCATTTTCATCAGAATACAAAACACGGCTGGATATGTTTGACAAAACTTGAAATTAACTCTTGGAATTATATAATTTGTTACAATAGAAGGTTAGGAGGTTACATTAGGAATTCGAATTTATCTTTGGCTTTACAGATTTATTATATTATTTATTTTAAAACAAAAGTATTTATCATTCTTTTTACGAAAACAATACTACCAAATAAGGTTCCATTTTTAATACATTATGATACCCGCATATATGATATTGATATTTATTTGATGCAAATAGCAGATATATTAACAATGAGGGCACAATAAACAATTGTGAATCATCTACCCTCAACAAAAAGAATACATATAAATATTAAACATGTTTTAGAGCAAATCTATTTTACTAGACCTTCGTTCGTTCTAAACTAAGCAATCAATATTGTCTCCACAATTTTGCATTCTTATATTTTAAAAGAAATTTATTATGCTACTCAAAAATTAGATTTGCATTTATTCAAATACAGTGCTTTTATCAAAAAAACGATATATTTAAGATATTAAACTTTATTTTTAATTATTTATAGTTTAAAAGTTTACTTTGATTATGCAGTAAACAGTTCAAAATTACAGAACAAATTACATATTCAAATTACTGAATAATATTTAAATAAATCTATTTCAATGTTATCTTATCTTTCTGCTTTTAAAATAGATGTACTTGCATTTTCTTTAAGATTCATGTTAAACATTTCAAATTTTGCATAACTGTTATAGCAACCACAAACTGTCTTGATAAGATTTATTTTATTCAAAAAATATTATTGCAGAGGTAGAAAAATAAAGTTTTTGTGCGAACAAAAACATGAACTAAGCATTTTTGCAATCTTTTAATTTTGAATAAAATGCTTTATTCTATTTTGTGTATGTTTGGACTATGATAATGTTTACACTACAAAGATTTATTTCAGTAAAAAGTTAAGACATATATTCAATAGAATATGAAGCGCTTTGCATTGAAGAATATATTGTGTTCAAATTTTTTTAGATATCTTAAATAATACGTAATTTAAGTTGCAAATAATAATTTGTGTAAAATTTAAAGCTTAATTTTAAGAATAATGTAAATGGAGATATTGTCAATAGGCGAAATTCATTCAATAGAATAAGCACCTAATTGATATTTGCTTGTATTAACCAAAAAGCAAACGATTTTATATCAAACGTGAACCACAGCTGCCCTTATTTTTTAATCGTCTGCGCGTTTTTTTCTTAATTTTTTTTTCTAGGAGTGGTTCAAATTAAGGAAATGCCTTGATGCTCTCACTTAAAATTGAACCTATAATCGTCCTTAAGAGATATATTCAATATTAAAATTCATTGATTTGGGTTTAATTCGTTGAAAACGATTATATATACTTTTACTTTATAAAAGTTTTGTTCTGCTTATATTAAATACTTTTTGTTTACTGTTGATTTTTGATAACGTTTAGTTCTTCAGTTGTAATGCATTATTTGGTGCAAAAGGTCGAACAACTGGATATTCTATGCAAGATCTTAAAAAATGGTAGCTATCCTTTTGAAATTGTTCGTTTGAATATATAAACGTAGAACTCATATGATAATTGTAGCAACGATGATGTCATTAAAAATTGAATAATTCGAAGAAGTTTTGATCCTTTTATGGTTTGGTTAATAGCCACTGTTGTCCAAGCCTGTGATTTTAAGAAGCTATTAGCTTTCGTAATAGTTATTTCAAAAACAGAAAGTGATTTCTTAACTTCGAAACTCCCGTTTTGTTCGATGACGCAATAAAAATAGAAAAAATTATATGAAAGAGGTGAGTCCTACTTATTTTGTTTTCTTGCTTATGAGCACTTATAGAAGAGTATTAATTAGTAATTTGTGATTTAAGTTTAATTTGAATGAGTTAGAGTTTTAAGATGATTAAAGAAAATTCATATGTTTTGAGTTCACTTCCTTTGTTAACTTTCTATTTTCTTAAGTCTATTCAATTTCCTTGTTTAAAGGTTCTTTCGTTTTCTAATACGTATTCTGTGTTTGTATTCGATAGCTAAGTCATTGTTATTTCATTTTGATTATATTTTTTAGTTTTCTCTTCATTTTTATAATGCTCCCCAATCAGCAGTGTTTTATTCTGTAATTTCGATTGATTGATTTTGTGAAGTAATTAATTCTCTAGCACATTTTTTTTATATTTTAGACTTTTGTTTTCACTAAATATATAAAGTTTTGAATAGTTCTAATTAAAATATTTTAAGTTTCATTTTATTCAAAAATCTTGTTTATTTTTAATGGCAAGTATATATAGGGTCCTTCCAAAATTATTTTAATGGTTCAACTTACAATTTTCACTGTCACTACACAATTATGTATTTAATATTATTATAAAGAAATAAATTTTTAGTATTATCATTACTTATATTTCAAAAATGAGATAGGCTCATTCGGATGTAGTTATTGAAATCTATATCTTATAGACATGTCTTTATTTTTTTAATATTCTAAGCCTATCTATCCCTGCTAACACATGTAACTTTAAATTTGCATCTTTCTGCAAGTGGTTTTTAGAAAGTAAAATATGGTAGCGTTTTACAAATACTAATTTCAACTGTTTTTTTAAATTTCTTATTTATATTGTGAATCTAATTCTCTTATTTTCTCTTATTTCCATTTTGTTTAGTGATGCTCTAGTAGGATACGTATTATATTTTAGCGATATATATGCGTAGCAACAAATGATATATAGGTGTAGAAGTGTTGTCTTACAAACTCACATAAGATTTAAAAAATACAATACTAAATTTGCGGTTTTGAAGATTATGTTTTAAAATTTGGTAAAATTTCCTTACCATGATGTGATAGCGAAACAATCCGTATTCAATAACTTTTTTTATACATGTATTAATATATGAAAGAAACTGCATTAAAATTTTGCTTTATTCTTAATTTTCATTTAAAAAATCCCAAACTTTAAGATTTTTAAAATCTCATTTTATAAATGCTGTAATTCATTACTTTACTACAGATGTAAGTTTACAAATTGGAAATTATTAATACAGTAATTAATACAACAATAAATTCAAACCTTCGATTAAAATACTTCGTAGATTTGGATTAAATAATCGACAATTTCCTTAAAAAATCTACAAATTAGAGCAATGATTTTTAAAAATATGTCAGTTGCTTTAAATGAAGCTGATTTAAATAAATAAACCTTGACTATGACCGTGCTTAGTGAAAACCTAAATTGAAATTATTAATTGAATATATCAAAATTAATTAAAACCAATAAAATTGATTAAAATCAATAAAATTACTTAGAAACAAATAAAGCAACAAATACAGGACAGGATATGAGGTAATAAATTTTATTAGACGTGTATGAAATAACAATAGATATCACAAAAAAATTTATAAATATATTTTTATACTTGTGTTAAACGGCGTCGTTGGCAGTAACATAACGTATGATACAAAAATAATTTTTTAGTACGGATCAATGATTTCTGACAAAGCGAAGTTATTAGGAATATTATAAATAAAATAAAACTTCTCACTAACTCTAAGGCGGGAACAAAACATATCAACAAATAACAACGAGACAATGACGCCTTTGCATAAAAAAAAAAGAATCGCAGACGATGGTTTGTCGACGATGGAATTCAAAAGTGAGAAATCTCATGTTACAATTCGGAATTAAAACTAATAGTTGTTTAAATTTTTTAAATGTGTTTGAAATATTTATGTTTTCTGTCTTTTTTTTTATCACTGTCATTTATATTTTGCAAAAATTAATATACAAACAGAAGTAAAAATTTAATTTTCTTTTATTTGTCAAACTAAACATACTTTTTTTTGTACTTTTAATTAATCATATTATTTTAACCTAACAAATGCAAGAGGTAAAAATATCGTTAGTATCGCAATCAATCAAAAGTATTTCTAAAAATATATTTGGGGCTGTAGGTTTTAAAAATTTCAGAATAATTTCGATTCATAAGATAATACTATTATTTTAATAATGCTAACTTTACTTTATAAAACTAAGAATTGGCCATTATTTGTGCATCAAAGATATTTAAAAGCTATTGAGAGTACAAATTAGTTCGGTGCGTTTTTTCGTGGTCAAAAATGCATTTATTTCAGAAAAAAATGAATGAACAGATTAATCAAAGTATTGTCCATCGCTGGCTACTCCTTTTTTCCCACCTCTCAGGCAATTTCCGAATTCCATCTCGAAAAAATGTCTCGTCTTTTGAGGCGATCCAAGTTAGCAGTCAATTTTCGATTTCTACGAAAGAAGTGAACTAGTGACCTGCCAAATCATGCTGCATCCATCGGAACAACTAGTAATCAGAAGGAGCAATGTCCAGCGAATACAGCGGGAGCGGTAAAATATCCCACTTGACCATTTCCAAATAATTTTTACGACTTTTGAGACATCAGGCGGACCGTTATTATGCAGAAGAATGACTTTTTCACGTCTTTGCTCGTATTCCGGCCGTTTTTCTCGTAATGCACGGCTCAAACGAATCAATCGTAGCTTATACCGATCGCCCGTATTGGAGTAGCCAGGTTGTAGAAACTCATAATATACAACACTATTCACTATTCCGGAAACGTCGAAACCATTCCCTATACGATTTATCACTTGAAGCATTGTCACCATACACTTCTACAAGCATTCGATGCGCTTCAGCTGTACTTTTCTTCCAATTAAAGCAGAATTATAAAACCCCGCAAATGCTGCTTCGTTACCACAAACTTTGACATATTCAACAAAGTAAAAAACAGCGTTTTTGTATGAAACTCAAAGCGATACAAACTGAATATTATTGACAGATGTTTAACCTCTCTGAAACCACCGAAACCAGCTGTCACTATATAACATTCATAATAGCAGAGCGATCTTTTAAAAGCGGACCGAACTAATTTGTACTCCCAATAAAATAATATTTATTGACAGGAATACAATATTTTTACGGCTAAAGAATAATTTCAACACAATTGCAATGGCTCTCTGTAAAATGTAGTACATGAACTCAGAAACATTTGATACTGAGGTCATGTGTTGCATTTGCTCAGTAAAAGCTTACAACAAAATGGTAGCAGAAATGTTTGCGTGTGAGTACCTTTTTTGAAATAATTTCAAAAGGGATAACACAGAAACGTTTCTTCTGTAAGCACTTTTTTATAACATTACAATCCCGATGTTCCAGAAACATATTTGCTATCACTTGGAAATTTTTGTTATGTTTCTTTTGAACTGTGTTTGAAATATAGTTGTGACTTTGTGTGTTTGTGTTGTGTGTGACTTTGTGTGTTTGTCCCTGTACAAGTCACAGGGACTTTAGAGTGAAATTTAAGAGACTTAATGTAACTATTTAGCAGGGGTCTGTTTAGAGGAAATTTGGGTCCGTTAACGGACCCTTCACAAAATAATTTATCTTTGATTCGGACCCTTCGCAAATTTATTTATCTACTTTATTGTTTGTTAAGCGAATAAACCCTTCCCAGGGGGGGGGGAAAGAAAGATGTAAACTTGAGGGGGAGGAACCCTCTCATATTAAGTTGAAGACAACTAGGACATAAATCAACTAAACATTTATTAACAACTGAAACATAACAAGATAAAAACAGAAACGTAAAATTAAGTATGAGTGTGTGATAGAGACTGAGTAAAGTTCGAAGCTTCTTAAATACTGGTGAAGATACAAGGTTGCCGATCGTGTGTTTGTCATCCCGTTGATTCCTTTGGCGACTACGCACCATGCCTGGCGCCACAAACTAATTAAGTTTTGTCTTCGGCAGACGCTTCTTTCTTTATTCGTACAAAATGAATATTCTGCGTTCAGCAGTAAAGACTAATACCAAATATCTGTATGTTGCATCTCTAAATTAGTAACAGCTATTGCTGTTTATCTTTTAAAATTAATTTTTTTTTAGTTATAATTTAACAGTGTTGAGCATAATCTTGTATCTCTTTACAATTTAAAAACTCATTGAAAAAGTTTTTTGGAAGAACATGACCCTATTTGCACAAATTCACAAAAGCAGGACCCTGGGTTGAAAGAATTTGACTTAACGTTTATTTTATATTCACAAATTACGAATATTTTTTTCACAATTTTACAAAAACCGACCTTTCACAAAATGTCTGGACAGACCCCTGGTTTAATTGTTTATTTTATTTTCGCCCCCACGTTCCCCCCCCCAAAAAAAAGAATGAATGAACTTCCAATAGCCCCATGATCAGGAAATCAAAACAAAAATCTCAACTTGTCATTATTTTGAAATATTTCAAAAGCTTCTTTTGAATGTGCATACATTTTCCCAAATCTTAAAAATCAAACATCACTGCAACCAACAATTACAGTTTTGAAAAATTATTTTGCTCATCACTAGTGTATTTTCTTTTCACTTTAACAAATTGTTCTGCACCAAGCATTATTATTTCCGTTCATAACTTTAAATACAGTGTTCAGAAATCCCTTTTCTTCTGTCATCAAAAGTGTTATAAATCATTCAAGTGTAAGAATGAACAATCTTTTCTTGAGAGGAGAACGAGATTGTGTTAAGGTTACTGACAGAGCTTGATTTTAGTTTCATTTTTCTTTCCACGTCAAGATATACAAGACACGCTGTCCTTCAAGTTTCAAATATATATTTTTGTTGACAGGATAAAATAAGTTCAGAAAATAAATCTGAGAACACTGAGTGGAAAGTTTAAGATGTTTTCGATAGTAGATTTAATGATTCCGCAAAGGCTTAAAAAAATTCCTCGCAACTTAACAGCATTTATCATTTGTTGTCAAAAGTAAATGATATCTCTGTATTATTTATGTATTATAAAAGAATATAATGTTAAGAATATATTAATAGTATAATATACAAACATTAGCAGAATATACAAACATTTTCACATTAATAGTATAAATATGCTTTTTAAATTATTATTTATTATCTATTTTAATAAACTATAGATACTAATATAGATAATAATAGATGTAATATAGATAATAAATAATAATAGATAATAATAATAATAGATAATAATAATAATAGATAATAATAATAAATAATGATAATAATAATAGATAATAATAATAGATAATAATAATAGATAATAATAATAAATAATGATAATAATAATAGATAATAATAATAGATAGTAATAATAAATAATGATAATAATAATAGATAATAATAATAAATAATAATAATAATAGATAATAATAATAGATTTTATTAATATATTCATTGTTATTTATTATCTATTTTAAACGTGTATTTTATTTTGTTACTTTACTTCTATTGGAAGGTATATTATTATTTAAATGTATAAAACTTATTAATGTGAAACGTATATGTAAATTGTATATTTAAATATAATTAATGCATATAATATATAACTTACTCATAAAACAAGAAACGGGTCAAAGTGGAGCATTGAAATCATTGTTGATTTAGGTATGTTCGTAAAGAAATCAGCAATCTATTTTTTGATTATTCATGTTCGTTGGTTTATTCTGTAAAAAGTATTTGGGTTTTAACAGACAAAGATTTATAATTCCCACTTAAGTAGTTTATCCTAGAGTTATCCTTTATTCATGAGCTAAATAGTATACATATTTATACGTACATTTTCAACGTAAACGCTTCACAAATTATCACAATTATAGAAACTTGTGGTTAAAGGATCACTTGGTGGCAGAATAATATAAGTTTAAGTAAAAGTATTTTTTTCTGTTTTATAATTTTTTTGCAACCATTTACATGGTGGTATACTAATTTTTAATGAAAACCTGCAATATGCATTTTCCATTTTAACTAAATTAAATTTACGGGAAATAAAGTTATTAATATTTTACTTAAAATAAAATTAACTTCAGTTTCACGTAATACATATGTCCATTTTGATTAAATTTTAGTGGCCGCTTTCTGAAATTAAGAACATATTCTGAAATAAACAACGAAGCTGCTACACAAATGATCCAGTTTTAAGTCATAAATAATACAACTAACATGGCAGAAATTTGAAAACACACTTTGATATGTAAGAAGAAGTATATTTAAAGGTTCATTGAGGTTCATCATTAGAAGGAATACAATAGAATATATATCGAGAGTATAAAGACTCGCAGAGAAATGATACTCAGTAAATCGTAAAGCATTACTGAAGTTTTCCCTAAACATCTTACTTAAGATCTTATCAATATCCGGAGAACGAGAACAATACTAAAAGATATCATTGGCTTGATGTTTTAATCAGGAAATGAATATTGGATTATGGGGTTTTATGTGTTATTTTGATGACTTCTCGAAAAATAAATACTACAATGCGAGAAAACAAAATCATGGTTTATTTAGTTTCATATATTTTAATCTAAAATTTATATATTTCTCTCTCATGCAATTTACTTATAAACTCCATGAGTTCGTAAATTCATTTTAACTATTGTTAGTTAACACTAATGTATATCATTTGGTAAATAAAAGCAATATTAAACTACCGAGTTTTTTGAGTTTAATTTTTTTTATTAATTTTATACGCTGCAAGAAATCTAACACCCAAACGAGAAATATATTTTACGCCAGGGTCTCACGATCCATGACATTATTTAAACATATTTAAATACATTACAGCAAGTAAAAGTATAGATTAGACAAACACGTAATTTAGAACAGACCAATATCTTACTATATATAAAATTCTAATGATGGTGTCGCAGTTTTCCATTGTTGTCAGTGCATTTTTATTGGCCAGAAAATCACGTGGTGTGATCCAGTTTTTCCTCATTCGTCTCCTTATTGTTTTGGTTGTAGTCAGCATAAAATTATTAAAAGTCATGCTTTTCTTTAAATATTTTTGAATCCCTAACTTAAAGTTATTTTCCTGTACTGCTATTATTACGCTTTTAATTCAAGAGTTTAAAACTAAGAGAATTGCTCTTTTCTTATTAGTATTATAATGTAAATCTGCCTTACATTTTAAGATAAAGTTATTTAGAAAGGTGGTCTAACAATTATTATTTTTGAGCAAATAACATTAATATACTGTTATAAATTACAGTTAAAGAGATCTGTTAAATGATTTAGAACTTAACGATCAGCTACATGCACAATGAGATGCAGGCAGCAACAAAAAAGTTGTTAATCTATCCTTCCGTTTGGTAAGCGAAAATATTAAATTAGTATGTGAACTCATCAAATTTGTTTCAACAATATAATGTTATAACAATATAAATGTTATTTTAAAAAAATGATTATTTAGAAAAATCACTTCTTTTTACCAATAGATCTAAATATCTAATATATATAATTCTCTTACGTGGCTCCCAATATTTGGCTGTATTTCTTTTCAGCCGGTGGCAACGTTTGCTTTGTTTTGTTTACGTTACTATTTCTGTTACACGGCGAATCGACCCATGATTGCCGCTAAAAATGTCATATGCCAAATCTATCTGAGGTGACTCAACATATAGCGCTTTTAAAAACGGAAACTGAAATAACCAGAGAGCATCAGCTGCGGCAATCTCATACTATTAAGCTAGGCAGAAGTGAGTAGTCTTTGTCGATAGATCTCTATTTTAGTATTTTGTCAAAAGCGCTTTTTTTCGCGAATTTATATATGACGAATTTTGATTTATATCACGAATTATACTATAGCACATTTCTAATAGGTTTAACGAATTACATGTCATTTATTTGAATTCAAATTTATTTTAATGACTTAGTATTTACTAAAAAGATGTAATTTTTTTACATGGATTTGAATGATTGTTTTGAATTCTTAGAATTTTGTGCATTTGCAATGTACCTAAGTTAATAGCGAGCGAAGCGATCTTGGTACGTGAAGCAAACCATATAAGATTGCGTAGCAATTTTCGGGGGTTGGCGAGCGTTAGCGAGCAGGGGGCGCAGCCCACTAGTAATACATAAAAAGGAAAACACTTACCTACCAGGATATACTTAGTTTGACTTTTGCAAATAATTTGCACTCTTAGAAAAAAAGTGTGGTGAGAACTGCCACAATATGATAAACATTATCGTGTTTTTGGCTCTATGGGAACACCAAAATTCTGCTAAATTTTACCTTTGATGATGATTTTGATAAAACTAGCTATAAAATATGGTTTTACAGTATGAGATAAAATTCGATAAATATTGTAAAAATTGGTAATTTCATAAGATACCTTAAAAGAGGATATAAAAACTACTTATTTGGTTACATTTAATTTAAAGTTTTGCATTTTTTACTAAATGCGTGGTAATAAAAACTATAATTTGGAAAATCAGAAGTTTCGGTTGATCGTTACCATATGAACGGAAAAATTACCAGATGAATGGTTTAACTACCCTATATTTTGGTTTTGCTAAAATTATATTTATTTATTAGCAGACCGGCCTGTGTAGGGGGCAGGGAACTGTCCTTGCATCAGAAAGGTTCTGGGTTCGAATCCCGGGCAAGGCATGGATGTTCTTTCCTTCTCTGCACTATCTGTCCTCACTGTGGGAGCGACGTTGGCCGACCTAATATGGTGCCCCTGAAAGAGAAGTCAACAATATCACCCTGTATATGCCTGAATTGACGGATGTTAACACAGGTGGGCATTGGAAAAAAAATTATTATTATTATTATTTTTTATTACCAGAAATGTCATTACTATACATGCGGTAATTTTACGAGATTTTTCTTCTCCGCGCACACTGTTTACATTCTCATTCTAAAATTACGATAAAATAACTGACAGTAGTCAGTCTATTTAATTAACCATGCAGTTTATGGTAACGAACATTTTTTACCTTTAGGGTTTCGAAACCGTTTACAACTAATAAGGTTAAAAATGCATAAAAACACAATTACACCAAGTTCCTACCGAAAGTTCCTTTGTCTTTTGGATTAGGTTCAAAATTACAAGGCTACGGAGCTGAACATTATTTGTCGTAAACTCAGAATTGGGTCTACTATTCAACGATTGTTGTAAAATAAAATTAAATAAACTGTATCTACCTTTCATACTTTGATAATCAAAAATCTAAACCCATCGATAACAAGTTATATTTATCAAATCAGTTAAATTAATTTATTGTATATGTATATATATCAGTTATATTATTGTGAAGAAAAGTTATATTGATCTGTGTCCGATTTTGTAACTTAAAATATCATCTGTAATAATTAATTAGTATATGTGAGGTCACACCTTTGCGAAAACTCAATCCTTAGTGCGAAAGTTATTTGGAGTTTAAAAGTTATCATTCTTTCACACACTTGACAAATTAAAAATAACTTTTTGAGAAGAAAACTTTAGTTTCAGCAATTAGATATTATATAATGCGTATAGACTCGAAAAATCACGTTGGAAAAACATTTAAAATATATTAGTTAAAAATGTATGATATCTTATTAATGTGCATATCTTATTAATCAGAACTTATTAATCTGATATTTTCAGAACTATTGAAAGCATATAATGTGTATATGTTGCCTCAGAAGTGAAAAATAAACAATTTCAAGGTTATTTTGTAAATTAATTAATCATAAATAACTAAAATAACTAAAAAATGCATTTTATCTATAATGCGGATGATTATTTGATAGATAATAAGGAGAAGCATATGATATAATATGTTATTGCTCATATTAACAACTACGCCTAAAAGTAACGGAAGGAAGCGTAAACACAGACGTTATTGCGAAGCATCTATAAGCGGTTTAAAACTGACTAAAAGCAGCTAAAACCTGGTTCAAAGAACTTTTGAGTGCCGTAGTATACCATGCTTTAACGATCAAGAAATCGTTATTGTACAAAATACCGAGTTAAGTCACAGAATTCCACAATTTTTATGTACCTCAACTGACTTATCTAGTCATTTCATGAAATACCTAGTTTCTGTATGAAATAACGGATATCACACTTTAAGGGTAACATATAGACTTAAAAATCCCGTTAAAGTTGAAAACTTTCATTCTAAACATTTTATTTCATTACAAATAGTTCCTTCTTGGATAATAATTATCCTTCACGGAGAATGTATGATAGTTATTAAATTCAAAAAGCAAATTAAAAATTTTAACAAGTAAATGTCTATTTTATTTTTCAAAATAGTTTCAATACCAATATTTAAAACAACTCATAAGAAAATTTGCTGACTCCGACAAAGAAAGAATTGATTTTTAGAAAAATAAAAACACTTTCTAAAGGACTTAATTTATGAAAGAAGAAATAACAACCCAAAACTTTAAAAACAATCTTCTAAATATAAGACTAACTTTAAAATTAAATTTAATCCCTTCAAAAGAGTAACAAAAGACATCGCTAGCTTTCACTAATTTCCCCCAACAACTCGAAATGTGCATCTGAATTCGATATCGAATTTTTTTTCCCTTTTACTTTCGCAAATTAAGCTTTCTATCAGTTTCAAAAGTTCGTCCAATAGAAGATTTTTACTAAAGTTTAGGAAAAGCAATAATTTAAAGGTAGAAAAATTCACGTAATGCAAAAGAGAAATAGAATTTTTAATGGTGAAAAAAGAAACTGTCACCTTTTCGTTTCCAAGTTGATAGATAAAAATTGAAAGAAAAAAAAATTAGAAATTGGTTTTTTCTTCTTCCCCTTATTTGTGGTAAATTCTATCCTCTCGTTAAATTTTAAGAAAATATAATGGAGCCACTTTAGATAAGATTTCTTTGTAGTTAATAAACCTCAGAATAAATTATATAGGTATATAAATTTTGGTGCAGGATAAAAGAAAAAATATATCTACATTCAATTTTTAATTTATCATTCAAACATTAATTTCTATTTTAAAAATAGCAAAAACTTAGAAAACTCATTTTAAGGAATGTTTTTTTTCTCATAATTATGAAACAGTGGTTGCCAGTATAGGAATCTTAACTGCTCCCCTGATTATCCCGAGTTAAATCGGGTATTGCAAATATTTACAATCCCGAGAAAACTCGGGCGTTGCAGAATTTGCTAGTACGTTTTGTTTCATCACGTTTTTACTCCCCCGAAAGCAAAATAAATAAATAAATAAATAATTAAAATCAAAATAAATAAATACTTAACTATTCACCATTATTAATATTATTACTTAAGACAAGCTAAAATAATTAAAAGAAGAAACAAAAATTGTGATCAACGAAAGGCGATCACAGGTTACCCATCAGCAAAATGGCTGTTGTCTAATTTTTTTTTCCAGTTTGAATTGTAGGTTAGAATTTCTGATTCTTAATTAAAACAATAAAAAGAAAAATATCGTTCAAATGAGGAAATTCTCTTTCATTCGAAACTCAAAAAGTATTTAGGGGATCTCTCTGGTCTCATATCTCAAAAATAAACTCACCAACTTAATGCATAGCAAAATTAAAAGTGAAAAAAAGAATTATAAAAATTTATGCAGCAGCAGCGGTCGCCATAGCAACGCATGCAATGACGACGCATGCGCACTGTTTACCGTCAGTTTAAAAGTGTGATGACGTCCAAATAAGGTGTGCAAGCCATCAGTCCCAAAACAACACCCATTTTGCCACTGTTTATAATCTGCTTTGATTGGAAGTTAGCCAAGTTTTGTTTGGGAATTTTGCTGTTGGATTGTGGGACTGCACAAGTGTTTTCGATTACATTTACGATGGTTCCTGATTTTGTGTAGAAAAGAGAGTAAAAAAAATAGCGTTACACTTTAGTGGCGTTTGCAAAGCATCACTTTGCGTTGTCCCTTGTTTTAAAAACTATCATACAAAGACTAATATTTAACTTTTTTCATTTGTCCGAAATAACTCGGGATATTAAATTGATGGTAAATTAGATGTTTTTTACGCTTAAAAACTAATATTTCAACTTAAAATTTGTGTATTATGTTTTGTTTTAGTTTCTTGTATTTATTAATTAAAAAAATATGTTGATTTTTTGCTTTTTTTCCAAAAAAAAAATAGGATAAGAGTAGCGGTTAATAATACCATAAACCATTTCCTGGAAAGTTCTCCGAGCAAAACTTTCGCCATATAGTAGGTCATTCGTTAAATCGTCTTCGAAAACGTACTACACCATCTCTCAGAGCAAACTTAAAACAAATATTTAACTTAATATAATATTTGTGTGTTTTATAACTATGAAATATAATATAACTTTAATTGGAAATATTTTAGAAAAATTTAAGTAACTTTATGAACTTTCAAAATCCAAATTGAGAGAAAACTCGAAATTATGTGCATGAAACACATTACATTTTCTCTATAGTAGAAAATTTTTTAAATTTGATGATTTTTTCTTAAATTTTATTTCTTCAGAATAGAAAGATATAATATTTTAAATTTACATATTTCCATCACTTAATGTCTCACAAAAATCCGAATTAATGTGGTTTTTTTTCAAAATTTCCGTCGATAATTTAAAAAGCTATTATTAGATGCATAATTAAAAAAAAAACAGAATATAATACAATAAGCTATTGTATTTCTTTTGCAAAATTAAAAAAAATGGGTAAAAAATGTTAAAAAAAATATTTATCAGTAAAGTATGTACTTAAAATTCTTTCGAATTTTAAGTACATACTTTAAATTACTTAAAATTCTTTCGAATACTAAACAAAGAAATATCCAGCACCGAAAAGATTTTAATGACTTCCAGAAATTTTCAGCAAGAAGTTTCCATTGTTAATAATATAAAAAACAAAAAAAGGAGGAAAAAACAATTCTATTAAATCTGAAGTCAATCCTAGGTATCTGACGAAGAATACCTGAATAAATTTTAATTAAGAACATCTTATTAATCAAGTTTATTATTATTATTATTTTACTCTTTTCTTTCCTTGGCGACGGAAGTATAAAAATGTTTGCTCAGTTTTTTATCATAACTTTTTGATATGTGCAGTTTTGTACTTCTTCGAATATAGAAAATTTTAATTGCAATGCTTTTGCAGCATAACATTGTTTTTTTGTATGTGTTTTAAACGAAAATAACTTTTTATTCATTTTTTGTTCTTTTAAGGGAACATCAAAACAATAGCTATAAAATGTACCACAAAATGTCTTGTTAGTATCGAAAAAAAATTTCTAAGCTGATAGTTATTTTTTGAACTGCAATATCCCAACATCATTAATTCAGAATTTCTTATGAAAAAAACTTGATAGCTCCGAAAAAAAATTATTTTTATTTAAAAACATAGCTTTAATAAATAACTAAAGTTTTAAATACAGTTGCTGAAGTACATAATCCCTCTTCTTAAAAATGCGATATTGTTGAAAATATTGCTTGTTAAATGTTAAAAACTTACTTTAAATCTGAATACCGAGAACTGAGGTATATTTCAATTTAAAATTATTCTAAATGAACAAAAAATAATTAATAAAAATGAAATTTTCATTTGGGGTAAAAAAAAGAAAGTACTTTCTTTGTCACGTTCAAAACAAAAAACATAAGGGGCAAAAATTAATTATTATAGCAGAAATTTATTAAATATTTTATAATCCTCTGCAGTAGAGCATGAAATTTCTGTTCTAAAGATAATAATTTTTGCTCACTGGCTATAATGTTTTCTCGCCGCTATTTAGTTCAAGAAAGATATGCACGATTTTTATAACGTTAAAAGATGTAGAACATGAAAAAAAAAATTTAGTGATAGAATCCATAAAAAATTGCGGTAACTTAAAAATCAAAACAAATTAATTGCAATTCTAATAATATTAAGTCAAAATAAGATAGTCTTAAGATTACAATGCTTACGGACGAAATAATTTGCATGTGGAAAGTGTGTGATTCAGTTTTTTTTCCTAAATTAATGAACAATACAGTCATTTGATTTCAAAGCACTTCCACAAGTCATCTAACGGAAACACGATAATTTGTGAGCATTTAATTAAATTTAAAACTCAACAGTTGAAACTTACTCACTAGAATTACATATTTCATCTGCAATGGTGAGTGGACAGGGGGGAATTTCCAGCCCTGGTCTACAGCAAAGATAAAGTATTTCGAAAAAAAAAAGAGTCTCTACATTTATATTACCAAATCGAGAATAAGCGTTAAAAAAATAACTGTAAATTCTACAGAAGAAGAACATATTTTCCCCCTAAAAATCTGTTTAAAAAAGAATACAGATTTTTTTTGTTTTTATACGTTTTCCGCCCATTGTAAAAATTTCGCATTCTTTTTTCAGACTTTCTCTGTAAGTTTAAAGCTGTTTTGGTGATAAAAAGGTTTTTCTCCGTTTTTTATCCTAATTATAAGAGGATTAAAACGCCAGATCAAAGTCCAGTTCAGGCCATGCAGCCTTGCTAACCGTAGGATAACTCTACCATAATTATATTTTCATTTACGATTATTTTCTACATTGAACAATTATTTTATGATTTGGAACATTTTATAAACAAAACTGCAGTTCACTTTTTCTGTCAAATTGATACTCTACCTGATTATTATATTTCTTTAAATCTAATGTTTTGGTAACTTAAGTTGCCAGGCATTTTTATGAGAGTGGGCCGGTATAGTTTTAAATGTTTTTGCACTGAAATAGTAATTCAATAAGTAATACTTTTAAGAAAAAAATACAGTTTAAGATTTTCTTCACACTGAGATACTGGATCTGTGGTACTTCCACTGGACAGAGCGCTTGACTCCCAATGAGGTGGCATAGGTCGAATCACTCCATCGACTGGTCGTGCGAATGTCGCTCTAGGTTCATACCGATCACGATGCTGACCAATCACGATGCACGAGGCTTTTCGTTATAGAATTTTGTGCTAAAATAACAGAGTCTGCTTATTAAAATAACGGAGTTTGTTTGTTAAAATAACAGTACTCATTTTCAGAAAAAAGCAAAACCTATGTTTTAAATAACAGTATTTTTCTGAGAATTAACGGTGTTATGCTAACACCAGCTGACAGCATTTTTTCGTAAATTTAACAGACATTTTTTACAGTGCAGATTTGCAAGTTACTTATAAAATACAGCCATAGTAAAATTTAAATAAAATGTTAAAAGAACTTCACGCATCTTTTCCAAGAATGGAGTTTTTGAAAGTATGATTTAAATTCTCACTTGATGTTTAAAATAACACTGAGTTGCTAATTGTTAAAATTTGCGAAAACTTTTGGAGATGTAAGTAGATTAAATATCAAACAACTATTTTTATGTATTTAAAAGTTTGAAATCATTCTAAAATTTTTCAAAACAAATCTTTCTTAGATTGAAAATTATGCGCATCTATATGTAAATTAGGAGAATTGTAATTTTCATTAAAGAAATAATTAAAAGCATTCAATTAAAGCTCATTTTTGTAATACTGTTATACCAAAAAATGTTGAATATTAATAAATTATTAACATTGTACAAATGAAATAAAAATCAGCAAGGTACACAGCAGACAGTAATTAACACTGCTGAATAATTTATGGTAATATATAAATAAAGGCATAGTTCTTCGAAATAATGTTCAGTTCTCAAATGGATTTTACTTCGCTTTGAATTTCAAATAACTCCTGCTGCTTATTTTAATTACATTGTATCACTTCACTAACTTTTAAAAGATGTGGATTTGAATAACAGTTTTATTAAGATTTTAACTAATTTGAGACTTCGTATGTTGTAGATATTAATTGAACCAAGAAGTCTGACAAATCTCACGAGATTACTAAGAAGTACTTTCTAAAACATTTTGGCTGCATCTTTAAGGAAAAGGGTTCTTTTTCAAGCATTCTTTCAATGGCGTTCTTCAGAAATTTTGTGCTTTAAGAAAGCAATATCTTTTTAATTAGTTGAAAGTATGTTTGAGTTAGGCGTTTCTTTGAAGTCTTTGGATAGTTCAAATGATATTTCAGGAGCTGTTTTTAACAAAAACTGGCACTATAGAGATTTATTTTCAAACAAAGCATTGCTTTTTACTAAAAACAATTTACACATTTATCTTTGTATTTTTGCACAGATGTTTCTAATTAACACAAAAATATATTCTTACAAAATGATATTTTTGATCTTTTTATTAATTTTTGACTAATTTTAACTAGTTTTTAAATTTTTAATTTACACTCGAATGAGTTATATGGATGCCATTCTATATATATATAAAAAATTTTACTTATTTTTTCAACATTTTACTTATGTAATCGAAAGACTTTTTGTTTTTAAACCGAACTTAATGTGTTTATTGGTCTAGCCCACCATTTAAAAAAAATCGTCATTTATTACAAAAAGCTATCAATGCAACTTTTTGTTCTTTATCGCTTTGAAGTAATTAATTTTTATTATTCACCGATTCAAAAGAAAAGTAACGTTTTCAAAATTTTAATTTATATTTCGCTTTTGAGACAAAAATGTCCAAAATATGTTTGTTTTTTGACCGCTAAATTGGCTTAAGCCCATAGCTTTGGTCTATTGATGGTACCTATTCATTTCAATTGAAGTGGATGATCGAGTAAATGGAAGGCGTTTTTTAGGCGTATCATTTTAGGCGGTTTTTATGCTTATATTTAAAATTATTTTTAAAATGTATGCTCACCATAATGCTATACATAAACTTTAATAAAGTTAAACCTAACAATTGGGTCACCTGTTCAACGACGATTTAAAAATAAAATTTTAAACTTAATACTGAATTATATGGACTCATTTTCTGCATTTTTGACTTATTTTTTTCCACAGGAGCAAGTAGAAATGTTAAAATGATATCTCTGAAATAAATTATTTAAATCTGTAATTTAAGGCATCTAAAAATACGAATGATAATCTTCAATTGTTTTAATTTTTTTTAAAAAATTTATATGATTATTCGATCTTTCTTAATATTTACTTCAAATGTATGAAAGCACAAAGTATGCATTGTGAATTTACTGAAATAAATATGTAAAATATTTATTTTATTAATATGTAACGCTTTGAGGCATATGAGACACCCTTTTATCTACATTTTTATTGACCCTCTAATTATAAAAAGAAATTTGGTATTTTTTAATTATAAAAAAGCGGTTTAATAGTTAGTAAAATTCTGTTAGATTATCGGAATAACTATAATACAATACTATAATATAAAAAATTAAAAATTAATACTATAATACAAAATTAAAAAAAATTTTAAAAAAATGAGGAAAATAATTTTCAATTTGTTTGAAAAAAAATTATTTCAATTCATATTCATATATTTATCTATAATTTATTATGTAAAGTAAATAAATTTCAATGATGAATAACTATTTCTCTTTGATTTATCTAAATAACAGCAAATATGTGTAAATTGGAAAAATTATTGTTTGTAAATGAGCCTCGTTTGGAAAATTTTAAGTTTAATTCAAAATAATACACCATTGTTTTATGCAGTATTTTCTAGCCATAAATTATTAAAATTCTAAATATAATAGTCTTACTTATTTTAATCTAAATTAATACAAAATAATGAAAAAAAACTACAAAAAATATGTTTAATAAAAATTCTGCGTTAATGCATTTGTTCTAAAAAATTGCAAATGTAAGCACAGGAAAAAAAATAAGGGTTAAAAATGTTTCACGTTTTATTTTACTTTAAATAAAAATATCTTTTCATAAATAAAACTGAAATCCGAAAAATAGCATAAAAGAGAAATAGAGATACAGGAAACATTAGTACCAAGAGACAAAAAAAGAATTTTATTTTCGAAGTGAAAAATGATACTGCCAATATCGAGCTCTTTCCTTCTCAGCACAAAAAAAAGAAAAGAAAAACATTGAAAATATAAAACACTGAGTAAGCTAAACTCACTTGTCACAATTAAGCTTATATTCTTATTTTCGAAAAAACTATTTCTTTTTGTTTTACTCTTCGGCAGTTTTATATTTTTATGCCACTCATTCAAAGGCGATAAGTTACAACTTTAAAAATATCAATGAATGACTCTAGCTTTATATAATAAAAAAAATTAAAAAATATTTAACATTCTGAGACACTATTTATCTTGTACTTTAGTTCTTTCTGTGTTTATAAGAGATGTAATATGAGTTAAACACTTCATAGTTTAAGAGACAGGAATAAAATATGCACATTATTAGCGCAAAAATAATTCATATTTGTACCATATTTTCGTTAACCTTTCGTAGTTTTCTTTTCTACATTTATAGGTTTGTACTTTTGACCATAAGGTATGGATTGTCGATATAGTTTAGTTAGGAATAGGGTTGAACTTTTTTTAAGGTTGTTAAGAGATTATGATTGTAAAGACTGCCCATGAGTCTGGCTTTCCTGCATCAAAAAAAAAAAAAAAAAAAAAAAAAAAAAAAAAAAAAAAAAACGGTTATCCCATGTTATTAAGTGAAGAAATAGAGCGTAGAAAACTTCGCTACCAATCTACCAATTTTACTCAGGGGCCCAACACTTTGAGGGTTAAATTGGTTCGCTGGTCTTTGATTTGGTAATCTGACCCCCTTCTGTTTTCAGAGCCCCTCTTGGTTCTCAGTTTTAAGGATTCTTTTATAATGTATAATAAAAAATTACGCAGAAATTCATTTTTTCCAAAAAAATATTTTTAATATAATACTCCTTGTGACGAATATTTATCCCAAATTTTAAGATAATCGAATTAAAAATCTAGGGAAAATGAGTTGTTAGAAAATATTTTACTTTAGTATTAGCAGCGTAGATAATGAATAAGTACCTCAAATAATAAGATAAAAATATCGTGTAACGATAAATTGTGAATAAAAATAACGTGTGAGCTAAATTCTATTTTTCAAATTGTTGGAACCATTCTTCAAAACTATTGAAATTGTTGGAATCATTTCTCAAAAACTAAATCATTGATTTTATTGAAATTTTTTATTGTTACTCTCAATAATATTTATTAAATATTTATGAAACATAAATTTCTTTCTAAATTTAAGGTCTAAATTTGGCCAAAAATCATATTTTTTGTATAAAATACTATTAAACGTTAAGGTGTTATTTTGTTAAGACTTTCATTCAATGTTTAGTTAATTTGATCTACAATAAAATCGCTAATTAGATTTTTAAAAAATAATGTCCACCCTAAATGCAATCATTTTAAAATCTCGTCAAAGATGAGCTCTTTTAACTTTTTGAAATTTTTAAACGGAAATTTGATAAAATATTGTTTTAATGTTATTCATTCATTTTTTAAAATAAAAAAATTTTTTTTTTAATATATTGATGAAAAAAAGTTCCAACACCAAGAAAAAATAATTGTAGAATAATGAAATTTCGGCAATGGCGTTTGTCTCAGTAAATTTCATTTCACTATTTCAAATGTGAATTACTGATACATTAATAACCAATTTAACCACTTAAATTTTGAATGCACGCAGGTTAACAGGCATGCATTGCGTTTATACATAATGCCGTATGTCATTTTGTCCTGAGGAGTTCCATGATTTCCTGAATGTCAAAATTTATCGAAAAATAACGCTTAAGAGCTGAAGAGCGCGTATTTAAAGCAATCCTGGTTCGCATGTTCAGAGAGGTGCTACCAATGCCAACCTAGGTGCCAAAAGCGGAATTTGAATAAATACAATCAGGGGTCTGTTTAGAAGAAATTTGGGTCCGTTAACGGACCCTTCACAAAATATCTTTCCATAAAAACGGACCCTTCACAAAATATTTTAACTTAAAAGCGGACCCTTCACAAAATGATTTTTCTTTTAATCGGACCCTTCACAAATTTGTTTATCTTCATTATTATTTTGTCAATCGAATAAACCCTATGCAGGGCGCATGTAAACTCTCTTTACACACATAGTATCCCCAAGATATTTTGATCGCGCTGATTGGCTTTCTCGGCATTGCCTTCTGTTACGCCTTTTTGTAGCTCCTCCCCAATAGCATTTCTCCATAGTTTGTCCCCAAAATGTAAATCAATCATAAATCAGTTCCAGTGTATTTCTCATACTAATTTTATGACAAATGTTAAAGTTTTTTTAATATTAATGTTTAATAATAATGTTTTTTTAATTATAATTTTTTAATATTAAAGTTTTTTTAATATTATATATATATATATATATATATATATATATATATATATATATATATATATATATATATATATATATATATATATATATATATATATATATATATATATATATATATATAAGAATTGATTGATATTCAATTGAATAGCATTGTGAATATACTTATGCACTTAGAAATTAAAATCTCTTACTTAAATTTATTAAGTATGATTGCAGAACCACTCAGTTAAGTTTGAAATTATTATATGAGATTTTAAAATGCATATGAATAAATTTTTAAAATTATGTTTGAAAAAGATCTCATCATATCTTAAAGGATGATATTCTAAAATGTTAAAAAAATGTAAAAATTGTAGAATTTTTTGAAAAACTCCTTTCACATTTCTCCTGCGCCACTTTCATAAACGCACTGTGGGGACAAACAAATAATTTCCTGCCCTTAAATAATAAAAAAATATCTATACAATCCAATTGAAATTTACTAGAATTTAAAGAGGGAATATTTTGTAAATTCATTCTTTAATTACTCATGGTATTAATTTAATGGACAATTCATAATCATTTACTTTTATTTTGATGGGAATTATGCAATCAAAAATTAATAAAATAAACATCTTAAAAGACGATTGCTTGATTTCTTAAATGTCAATTAATAGTTTTTCGGTATTATAAAACATTGAACAAAAAAGAAAAGAAACATTAAAAATAAGTTATAAATAGGTAGGCATAATGCATATCTATTAGTTTTAATTTATAATAATAGATGGCGCCACTAATAAATCTTAAATTAAAAGTTTTATAATTTAATTTTAGTAATCCACAAGAAATAAATGAAATATTAACTTAATTCGATGAACATTAATTTAATTAAATAATTATCAAGTGAAAACTATTCAGTTTTCATTTTATAGTGAGTATAAGAATTAAGTAAGGCAATCATAAATTTTTCAATAAATTGGAGGGATATTTCAAAGTTATTCAACAAATTGGAGAGATATTAGCTTCATAAGAATTCATGTATATAATAATCATAAATGTAACGAAAAAAGCATTTTCCATAAAAATTAAATACAAATTTTTTCTTAAAATAACTAAACTAGTTATTTACCTACATACAAATCTTTGTCCATGAGGTTTGGAAGTTCTAGAATTCCATTTCGCATTGGTAAGTTCCTCAAATGGTATTTGAGGTATTGGTATTCCTGGTATTTGAGGAAATATTTTTTACTTCATTTTTAAATGAAGAAGGCAGTTTCTTTGTTGAAAAAAACTGAAATTTCAAGTTTGTACACAAAAACTGGAGTATAGAAATCAATCTATGCTGAAAATAACAAGCATGGCAAAATGAAATAGTCATACGTCACAGATGACGTTGCCGAGAAAGCCAATCAGCGAGTTCAAAATCTCTTGGGGGATACTATGTGTGTAAAGAGAGTTTACATGCTTCCAGGGCAGAAAACAAGAAAGATGGATGTAAACGAATTAAGATTTGTCTTCGGCAGACGATTCTTCCATTATTCGTCCGAAATGAATATTCTGCGCTCAGCAGTATAGGCTAAATACCAAATATTTGTATGTTGCATCTCTAATTTAGAAGCAGCAATTGTTGTTTGTTTTTTAAAATTTAATTTTTTTAATTATAATTTTACAGTGTTGAGCATTATCATGTATGTCTTTACAATTTAAAAACTCCTTGAAAACGTTTTTTTTTGGCAATAACGGACCCTATTTGCACAAATTCATAAAAGCGGACCCTGATTGAAAAAATGTGAGTAATTTTTCACAATTTCACGAAAAACGGACCTTTCACAAAATGTCTGGACAGATCCCTGATAATCGTTTATTTGTATAAACAAGCGAACCAAATTTAATTTATCGAGCTGACGAATTTTTTTTAAAATTTTAAATCAACTATTTTGTAATTAATCTTAAATTTCCCCAAAAATTTTGTTTAATTCCATTGAACATTTATGAAGTTATAGCAAAAAAACTTAAGGCGAAAAAATTAATTTCTTTATAAAAATGTCCATCCTTTTTAAATATTTAATCTAGTTTTACGAAACTTTATGCAGTTATTCAAAATAACAACTAAAATAACCAAAGGAAGTTGCCAGCATTTTGCTTGATTTTCTGGCATAGGGTGCTCGAAATTGCTTTCTCTCTTTCATAATTTATTATAGGTCTTCCGTATCTCTGAAAGCTTTAAATTTTATTGCTAAGTATGAAAATTCACATGAATTAAACACCTATAAAGTTTCAAACTAATCCTTTAAGTATTTCTCTAGAAATTTGAAAAATAATTTAAAAAACTGAAAGTAGAGATACTTTCAGTTTTTTATATTTTTTTGAATTTCCCAAAAAAATACATATAGGACTATATTGTAACTTTAGAAGTGTTTAGTTCATGCGAGTTTTTATACTTTGTAATAAAGTTTAAAGATTTCAGAGGTCTGAGAGGCCAACAATAAATTACAAAAGAAAACAAAAATTTTTAAACACCCTATAACCGGAATAAGCTTGTAATTTGTATCGATTACTTTAGTTATTTTTAGTAACTGTATAAAGTTTCATAAACCTGGAGTGCATATTTATGGAAATATGGACATTTTTATAAAAAAAAAACTAATTTTTTGTCTTAAATTTTTTTGCTTAAAAATATTCAGTAAATTTAAATCAAGTTTTTGGTGGAATTAAAAATGAATTACAGTATTATTGTTTTAAAATTTAAGAAGCAAATTATACTAAAATGCGCAAGATATGAGTATTAAAAGTAATTATTTTATACTGAGTAAGCGTGGATAAAATTTATAATTTTGTAGTAAATCATGTTTGGCAAATAAAGGGAAAAAATCTGATTTAAATATCGTAAAAACGTGAAAAGTTTCAAGCTACGTTCTTAGTTTTTGTATTTTTTTAAAAAAAGCTCAAAATTATCAGGGATTTTCACAAATTTTGATTAATAGTATTTCAAATTACTCTGCCTTAACACTTGGACTGTGAGAACAAAACTAAATATGTGAAAAAATCCTATCGTTTTGAGCTTTCTGTTAAACTCAAAGTTCAAAAACTACTTAAAAAATTGCTTGAAACTTTTTACGTTTTTAAGATATTTCATTTAGATTTTTTTCATTAGTTGCCAAATGCGATTTACTGCAAAATTATGAAAAAATAATTAAAAAAATTTTCCGCTATTACGCAGTACAAAAATATACTTTAAATACTCATATCTTAGGCATTTTTGAACAATTCTTTTTCAAATTTAAAAAAAAATAATTTTCTGATTAATTTTAAAATGTTTTAAAAATTTTGTTTAATTTAAATTCACTAAATAATTTTAAAGTGAAATAATTTAATTTAAATCAGTTCACTAAATAATTTTAAAGTTATAGCAAAAATACATAAAAAAAAACTAGTTTTTAATAAAAATACTCATATTTCCATAAACACTTTAGCTAGGTTTACGAAATTTTATGCAGTTATTTCTACAAATAACAGCCAAAGTAATTAATATAAATTACAAACGCATTGCTTAATTTTCTGGTCAAGGGTGCTCAAAAATACGTTTGTTTTCATCCCCTCAAACCTCTGAAAGCTTTATTCTAAAGTATGAAAAATAGCACGAACTAAAAAACAATAATAAAGTTACAAAATAGTCCTCTAAGTATTTCTTTAGAAATTTAACAAAATATTAAAACCTGAAAGTATTTGTTCTACTATTGTAGGTTTGTGTCAAATCGACAAAAATAGACATATCAGTCCATAAGTATTTGATTCAGTACAAGTTTTGTGATTATTTAGTTAAATATCCGCAGAAAATTTAGCATGATGAATGCCAGACCATGTGTTAAAGTTTCGTGTGGTCAAACTCACGCGAGCATATTTGCACACTGGACATAACTCCCTATGGACACAGCACGACATCAGACCATCACGGTTATAAGAATCAATAATTAGTCTAAATGCTTCGTACTCCAGGCTTTCTTATGCAAATATATGACCGCAAGATTTTGTTTGAGAACTTTGCGGTCTTATTATTTTAATTTCAATATTTTATATGTTAAAGAATTAGGGAAGAAATTGTTTAAGTTTATTACGATGATAAAAGGGCAACTTTGATTTTCTATTATTCCATCGGCGCAAAATTTTTATTAAACATATCTTTCATACTTTTTTCATTATTTTGCATTATTTAGGTCAAAATAAGTAGAAACAATTATATTTAGCATTTTAATAAATTATATTTATTAAATAATTTTAATAAATTATATTCATTTTAATAAATTATATTTATAAAATTTAATAATTATATATTAATAAATAAATACAGCATCAAGTGTCGGTTTCTTTTTCTGCGTTAATGGTAAAATCTTCTAAATAAGGCTCACTTCCAAACAATATTCTTTCAAATTTGCAGTTATTTAAATCTAAAAATTACAGTTATTCGTCATTGAATTTTCTTCAACTTACAAAATAAATTTTTGATAAATTTTGAGTATGAATAATAAAAAGAAATTCAAACTTTTTTTTGAGATTTTATATTTTCCTGCAAATATAATTCCGATAACATAGCAGATTATTTTACTAACTATTTGACAGGTCCTATTTGATTCAAAGGGTTTAAGTCACAAAAACGTGTGATCGTGATTTAGTCTAACTCTTCGAATTTCAAGAATTTTGATTACACAAGAATAAGATCACACGATTTCTTCTGAGAACCATATTTTCATATTTTTACAAGTTTAATACCATATGTATGATCATAGTTATTTAGTAAGAAAAAAAATTTAAATAGTTGCACAGTATTCTAGGCCTAATTAAAATGCGAAATTAGATAGAAAAACGTTCTTTTTTTTGATGAACTACCTTTTCTTCGAAACAGATTTCGATTTTTGACCACTAAAATATAAAGTTTGACTGTAATCAAGAAAACATGGTCTAAATAGTTTAGTCTGCAATGTGGTCGGAAGTTTGGACTAATTTACGTTTATTTCATTTTTATGAATTTCACCAAAACTTGAGAACTTTTTAAACGAATCGAAAAATATTTTGCATAATTATAAAATTCGTTTCTTCAACTGTATTTTCATATAATTCTAAGCTTACATTTCAGAAATTTTTTTAAGAAGCTGTATTTTTAAATTTTCCTTTCTAAGAAATTATATTGATTTTGTTCACATTTTATATTGTGCCTTACATACCGTAAAATGATATAAAAATTACACCAACCTTACAATTCAGAGTTGTTTTGAGCATTATTAAATAGTTAACAAGCTTTATTTTATTTAGTAATGCTCGAAAAAACTCTTAATCGTAAGGTTGCTGTAATTTCTATGTAATTTTTCGGTATGTATGACAGAGTATAAAATGTGAACGAAATCAATGTAATAGTTTTATAAGAAGGAAAATTTAAAAATACAGCTTTTAACACATTTATAAAAGATTGATTTCATTCAGAGTTTGTTCAGAGTGATATTTTTTGTATCATTTCAAATTACCTATATGAATTCGATGGTTAATGTCCGTAATGAAAGACGACTAAATATGCATAACTAATAGTTCTTCCTTAAAACCATCTTCGGTAAAATTATAGCCATCCCGTTAGTATATTTAAATCCGAAATCCAGTTCTTTAGATATTCAAGACTGAAAAAATTGCTTTTGGGTTAATCCTATTACTAAAAAATAGGACACGCTTTTAAGAAATTTTTATTAACATAAAGAAAAAAACCACAGAATATTAAAAACAAAAGTATGTTACTCAATTTTTATTCTTAATTTTTCTTTGTCTTTTTATTAAGAGTTTTCAGATCAGACGAAAATTCTCTGTTATCTCTATTTTCTTGGCGAAGTTAAAAGGATAGAAAATGAACAGACAGAGCTTTTGCCTCTGTACTCGCATCATCCTCACTTTTATGTTTCTGATGCGCCGCTGATTTGTCAGGTTGCATTGCTGATTTTTCTGATTGCTCTGTTGACTTATTTGGTGGCATTGTTGATGCTTTTGGTGGTTGCCTTTCAACATTTTCAATCGATTCCATGTGCACAGTTTCCTTTTCATTTTTATTCACTTCCCATTTTTTAATGCCCATGGTGTAATACAAAATGGCAAAGAGAATAGCGTATGATACAGAGAGAGACAGTATATAGTGGGAAATATTAGTGATATCTTCTTCAACCATCTTTCCTAGCCATAAAGGTATAGTCTAAAAAATATCAAATCCAAGTATAACTTCCATTAATTCAAATTACTAGTTAATAAAAACAATCAATTGAAACTAATGGATTCTTTTACTGCTTTCGTGATTATACAGAGCAAGTGTAGTACTTAAAATCTTGCATCTAGATTTAAGCATTTAAAAATTCATAAGAAGCAATAGTACTGCAGTATACATTACAAGACATGCTCTTTAGTAATTTTATTATTTGCTGTAAGCGCGCAATACTCATCTACGAGATTTGTAACAAAATATTCGATAACTAATTTTTGGAAATCATGATCACTTTTAATTGTAACATGCACAAAATAAGAAATGAACCCTCCTAAATAACTTTTGATTTAATGATCAAATCTTAACGTTCTAAGACTCAATCTTCGTTCGAAAGGGTGACCTCAAATATACTACATACTTTAAAAGCGAATTGAGTCCCGCAGTGGACTGATCGTTAAGACACGGTTCCCAGCAGATCACCGAAGTCAAGCATCACTGGCTGCGGTCAGTGTGCTGGTGGGTGACCACTTGGATCAGTCTGCGTAGGGACCGAGGGTGTGCGGTATTGGTCCTCGTTAAACTGTGCTACCGTAAAGTGCTCGACTTCGCGCGCAGGTCGTCGGGCTACCGAAACGGGGATGCCATCCCCTTCGCAGAGGATCAAAATTGTGATGGCATGTCTTCGGATCATCCTCCGGGATGTTTCCCAGACCGTCGCCAATAGCCCATTGTGCAGCTCTAGTGTGACGTAAATTAACAACAACAACAAAAGTGAATTGAGTTAGTTCCGTCAACAAGTCCTCCCCGATGCCAAATTTCTTTGAATACTTGATACAAGAGGTTCCTTGTCATCTGGATTGGGTTTAAAATTAAAAGGCTAAGGAGTTGAACATTGTTAATTATATACTCATAATTGGTTCTGCTGTCCAACGAGGGTTGCAACATAAATTAAAATATGGTCCTTATTTAATCTATATAAAATGATAATACAATCAAATTACAAGGTAGAACGTCTGTTTAAGCAGCAAATAAGAATCCTCAAACTTGTTTTAAAAGATACAATAATGACGTTAATGAAAACGAAACCCTTATTATCTATTCATTCAGTTTCGATTTGTTTACGCACAAAATGCACATAAACACATTACATAACCCATACATTGCGAAACACCTAGTCTGAAAGTTACATACCATTTCTGCCAAATAGCCTGCAATGAATAAAATGGCCATCATTTTAGCTGAAATGGGAATATATTGGTGAAGATATAAGAAAGTTGTAGGGTAAATACACGAAGCTCCAAACGCTACCAGTCCACTCATAACACATATCATAGTATGGCTCTGAAGGTCGTGTACAAGCTGTAAGGCCCCAGCACACAGTAGTACAAATATGCCAAAACCAATTATTTGAGCTGATGAAAGTCTGTAAAATAAATTTCATATGGCTTGAATTGAAATAAGAGCATTAAGAAGAATAAGGTTAGATCTAAAAAATTCAACAGTAACAAAAGTTTAATAAATGCATTTTAGTTTTAGATCAGGATTAATTCACGAATTCAAAATTCAGTTAAAAGAAAATTCAAGTGGATGAAAATGTATGATTTGCTGCGTTCTCCTAAGTTTGTTTCATTCTGTTTAACTGTAAAGAATTTCTTCCTGAAAATATCTTTTCTCAACATATTAAACTATTTGCAATAAGAACCCTCAGAAGATAAGATTTTCAGATGTATATGCATACAAAAAATGATATGCTGGCACGCAGAATAAAACATTGTTGTCTAAGTTTACAGCGAGTAATACCATAGATGAAGTTGACAGTTTTTAAAATTGGTATGAGAATAATTTAGCTAGTTTTCACACATTTCTAACTTTTTCTGTTTTTCTTAATTTAATTTTTCTTATCATCGGGCATTTTGAAATCATTTGGTATTTTTTGTTGCAATTTCATATAGCATTGTAAATTACCAAGCAAATATTTTTTTAAAAGATACGTCTTTTTGTTTTGTTTTGTTTTTTGTAAAAAGATATACTTGTTATCAGGAGAAGTTTGTTTACACTGAGAACAAAGTATTGTCAAATCTATCAGGATATGGTAAAATTTACTGTGTTTCTAGCTCCATGGGAACACCAAAATGCTCGGTAATTTTTGCCTAAACGCTTTAGAAATGATTTTAGTAAAATTAACAATAAAATACAGTTTCGTAATCTGTGATAAAGTTTGGTAAATGTTGCAAAATTTGGAAATTAATTTTATCATGATACCTTAGAGCATAGCATGAAAACCATTTATTCGGTTAAATTTACTTTTCAGTATTTTTTTTTACTAAATATGTGATAATAAGACCTATAATTTTAGGAGCCAAAATTTCCAATAAACCATTATTATATGAAAGAAAAAATTACCAAATTAAAAGCGTATATTTTGGTAACTTAAATTGAAATACCGGTCAGTAAAATTTGGTTATTATTAGTTTAAATACCGTATATTTTTGTTTCATTAATAACAATTATAGTTTTCTCTTGAAAGAAAGACATTAGCACACAGTGCGGTAAATTTACCAGAATTTTCTTATTTGTTTGAAAAGGCAATTTCTTTCAAAAAATATGTCTTAAAGCATAAAAAATATTAATTTAAAATAACCCTTTAAAAAAACAACAAGGGCGTGATTAAATAAAGAATTCTGCAAAGAGAGTCGGAATCTTTTAATTAGTTTTAAATGAATTTGAAAAAAATTCTGAAAAACACTGTGGCATTTATGTTAAAATAAGAACATTAAAAAAATAATTTTTAAATTTTTAAAAGTACAGTCAAACCCGGCTATAGTGAACCTTCAAGGGACCGAAATTTTGGTTCACTATAACCGGGAGTTCATTATATCCTTTATGCAGGTAATTTAACTGATGGTTCCCAAACTCCTCCCTTTTATTACACATTATTTAAATAAATGACTGAAAAATATTATTTAGTAGCGAAAATGTGTTATTTTTCATTACTCTTCGTCCTGCTTACAAAAAATAAAAAAAAATAGTAATCTTTAGCTGATGAGCAATCCTGACAGAAAATACATATTGATCCCACTGACACCTTACAGGTGCACTATCTGCCAGGGTTGGAAATATCTGCTTGGTTTGTTTAGGGGTAGGAAAGTGAGATAAAAGAAGCTTATCGCTAAATTTCCCTCTATAGATGGTTTTAAAAATCGGTTTTTGTTTTTATTTTAAAGTAAAAATTTCAAAATTATTACAAAAAAAATCAGTTGAAGGCAGAAAAAAGTTCATTGTATCCAACTTCCTCACTTTTTTGGTTCACTATATCCACAAAAAATAACATTATACGTGTATAGCAAGGCACGGGACCTAACATTTCGTTCACTATATCCGGGAGTTCACTATAAACCGTGTTCACTATAGCGGGGTTTGACTGTATATCTTTTGAAATGAATGAAAAAATAAAGCTATTACAACAAAAGAATTGAACTAGATCTCTTGAATCTTCTCTTTCAAATACTTTCTATTATTGTAAATACTTATTAGGAATAGATAAATAAGTTTCTTACTTCAAACTCAAAATCGTGCAAAAAAATCTTGCGAAAGCAAAAATTCCCCAATAGAGAGTGCCTGTATCCTGTAAGGCTGTCGTGTTCAAGGCCGCAATTTTTTCGAGAGAAGTCAAAATCATAGGATATCCAAAAGCTACAGCTGAAATCATACAGCTCAAGCATGTTGTCAGAATAAAAATAACTGAAAAGTACACCAGGGGCATTTCCTGAAATATGTACATATTTTTAAAAGAATTATGTATCAAATAGCGGATAAAAATTGTGTTAAATGTAAAGTAAAAAGGATTATTTTTATTCATTTATGCAAAATTGCTTTTCCAGTATAAATAAATCTCGTAGAATAAATGACAATAAAAATACCGTTAGTGCTGTTTTCTCCATAGCATTTAAATGTGAAAAGTTTTATTAAATATTTCTTTACTACATTGTAAAACATTGCGGATCAAATTACAGTATAAAATAGCGGACTTTCTACGCATCATCCGTAAAATCCATTTTTATATTAAAATGTTATACCATAATTTTTATCGCAATATTTATTTAATTAGCGTGCTTCAGTGGTTTTACGGTAATAATGACTGCAAAAAATTACGATTTCTCACATTTTTTGTTCCGTAACATATTCCAGTGAAAATTGATTTTACGGTAAAAACAACAGCAGCCTTTGTTCCGGTACTTTTTACTGTAATTTAATACAGAATTTGATTCAGAAAAATTTTCTGAAACAAGAACATGATCTTCGCTGAAATATGTTTAGTAGCAGATAAATAATTGTAATGGTTGTAAAATAGGGAAAATTATTGTTAAGTTTTTATTTTTTAAAAAAAAATGTTATGTAAAAAGGCTGTAAAAAATAGTTCTCATGGAGTGACGGATGATAGAAATATCGTTAATACTTCTATCTCTCAGCATTTAACGTTAAAAATTTTTATTAAATAAACTAAACTATAAGTTTTATATAATACGTAAAATATATTAAGTACACATGTTAGATATCTTTTTCTAAAAAATATAAAAATTCCCTTAAGTAATATATTTAGTAAAATTCAAAAGTTTTATTGACTGTAAAGCATTAAAAATTAGACAATATTTTTTAAAATATTTTTGGTGTAAAAAAGCCGCGTCAAATAAAAATATTTCTCATATATATATCCAATACAGCAAGAATGTTCCATTACACTACTTCTCGTAAAATAGCAGCCACTATTTTTTTTTGCATTCAATATCATTAAAACTTGTAATTACAGTAAAATAAGATACACATAAGATTAAGAGTCTATAAATGTATTGTTCAGAATATAAAGTAAGAATCATTAATCTAGAATATACAACTAACTTTTAAAATTAATGTGTGTTTGTAAATCAAACATACTAGTATTACAAAAGTAACATAAGGACGAAATAGAACGACAATGCTTAACAGAACGGATAGAAATTATACATGTTAAAACCACTTAATACAGTTCACAGAAATTTAAAAATAAAATATAATTATCTCTATTATACATTTAAAAGTATACATATTTTAACGACGAACAACAAATAATTCAACGAAACCCCAATAAATTACTAACAACAATAAGGTTTCGCCGACGAATTCTCGATTACAAACGCTAACTTTTACATCGGTGTTTTCGGAAAGAAATACACTGCTGGACAATTGCTAAGGACGGATCACAAATTGCAATGTAGCATAACATTAAGCGAGACATGAGACCTAGTAGGATAAATTATAGTTGCCACACTGTTCAGACATTAGAATAAAGAACATTCATTGTTCTGGAAAGTACAAAAGCTATGAAACATCTGAAAGAAAAAAAATGTTCATTTGATGCTGCGTGCGGAATAATGGAACAATGCATTTAAATGTCAGCAGGCAACTTGAAGAAAGGAGACAGTACGGGATATGTCCACCGTGGAGTGTGATGCAACATTCTACAGGTCGTATCATACTTCGCACAATATTATCCAGCAGCTGTTGAGGCAATTTATCCCATTCCTCTGTCAGTGCACGGATGAGGGTGTTCTTGTTTGTCGGAGGATAGTTTCAACCAGCAAATTGCCTCCCCAAAGCATCTCAAACATTTTCAATGTGGTTTAGATCTAGAGAACGTGATGGCCATATGAGGCGTTGAATACCCTCACTGTCTAAACAATTCTGAACAGCGAGTGTTCGATGGCATGTTGCGTTGTGGCCCATAAAAACAAATTTATCACCGACAGCACCACGGAAAAGACGAACATGAGGAAGTAGAACTTCATCAAAGTATCGTTGGCCCGTCATAGTCCCATTCGCAACCACATGTAGGCGCGTGCGGCCATTGATCATGATGCTGGCCCACACCATGACACTGCATGTCGGATATCGGTCCTTTTCCTGAATATTATCTGGACGATAACCAGTACCACTCTCGCGCCAGATCAGTTGGCGTCTACAATCCGATGACAGACTGAACCTACTCTCATCTGAGAAGAGTACGCATGCCCAGTCCTGTTCAGTCCAATTGTGATGCTCACGACACCATTGCAAACGTGCAGTACGGTGCTGTCTGGTCAATGGGACGCACACAACAGGTCTGCGGGTGTATAGTCCTCCTCCCCTCAAACGTCTGGCAACAGTTTTTCGGGAGATCTGCTTTCCTGTGGTAGCAAGAAACTGATTTGCCACCTGCTGAGCTGTGGTGCGCCTGTTCCTTTTTACTGATAGGACGATGTATCTGTCTTCAGCAGGCGTCTTACGTCTAACACGACCTCCCCCTTGCCGCTTACTACACATTCCAGTAGTTTTAAAAGATTTCCACAGCCGTTAAACAACGCCGTCAGCGATGTCGAACTCCCTGGCAAAGTCTCTTATTTTTCGCCCTTCTTCGATCTTTCCAATAATTCGGCCACGCTTAAAATCATCTGAGTAATATCGGGAAGACATGCCGAAAATTTCAAGTTCGTCAACTAAATCTTTCCTGTAAAAATTTGACTTGAAACAACAACTCTCCACAACGCGTCAAAACCTTTAAAGCTCTTATCAGCGCTATCACGTGATGAACAAACGTGGACAAAAAAATTTACATGCGCATACCCCTTCTTACTATATCCTGCACTTATTCTAATTTTCCACATTTTGCTTCCCTTCATTTTGTGGTTGCTATGGATGATAGTGTTATCCGTCCTTAGCAATTGTCCAGCAGTGTATAATTCTCGTTTTGTGTAAATGAGTGAGAATTTGGCGTAAGCTATTTATGTTATAAGTATTTAAATTAAAATCACACCCTTTAGATCGTATATGAAAGTTTGATTTGGTGTTAATCCGGAATAATGTGTTCCTTCACACATTTTTCTGAGTTGTTCAAGATCATATTCAGAGAGATGTTTCACCACAGTTTTTGCGGTGTAGTTATGGTTAAAGTAAAATTTAGCTCTTGAAAAGCTTTTGTTACACATGATATAATTTATACAGCTGTTATAAAACATTTATGCCATTGTCTTTTTGCCCTTTAGAAAAAAAAAGATTATCATATTTAACAAAAACTCCATCCTCTCCTAACTAATAATTCTATTTTCGACTAGTTTACCAAAAATACTTTGAAAATTAAATCTAGATTTCACCAACATGGTTATTTTCTCATCCAAGGCTTATCTAACTGCAGCAGGTGTTACTTTTCTCTGGGTATATTAAGTCAACTCCATGTATGTTTGAGAATTTATTTTACTCTTGCAGATTTTATTCAATCTTTTCCTTTCGACAGATTTTTGAATTAAAAGGCCTTAAAAATAAATACCATAAACATTTGTTTTGAAAGGTCTCGATATTTCTTTCTCTATTTTTATCTATTTCCGAATTTTCCAATCGTTTTAAAGTACTGCTGTGATCTTAACTTTGTAAACCATTATGTTTGCATTGACAAACTCATTCGCAGGATTCAAACTCCCTGTTAATTGAACATGGAGAGGTGGGTCATGGCACATGATACAATCTTACTCTCATGATTTTGTTTCCTTAACTCAAAGATTAAATACTTATAAAAGTCATAGAATGTTATCCATTAAAGCGAAGCGTATTCCATACTAAGATTCATTCCTGATAATTTGACTCAAACCAAGCAATCAGTTTAACTAAATGGATTATTTTGCCTATTTTTAATGAGTTTTGTGATTGGAGACTCAAAAGTATTGATAGTTGCTGTAACGTATTGAAGATAAATCAAGTATGTGGAAAAAAGGAGTTTAGAAACCAAGTATGTGGAAAGGAGGAGTTTGTATTAGAATTTGGCCCTATAGCCAAGAAATTAAAATACGAAACTAAAACCGTAGTGAATCATTCTAAAATAAATAACAAAAGACCTACTCTTAAAAAACGAATTAAAGTAAAATGAAAGGAGACAGAAAAGTTCAGTTTACTGTGTTCTGCTTAGAAAACTAAGATTTAGTACAAAAAAATTCTAACATTTATTTGCAAAGTTTGTCAACAGGTGGTGCTCTGATGGCTAGAGAATTTAAAGAATCCAAATAATATATCTGCAGGGGTAGATATTAGTTATCTTCTCCTCAAACTGCCACCAAATAATTGCTGTAAATAATGGTTAGTTTGATAAAAACTGTTTTGCATATTTTTTCAGCTAGTAGCGCCATCAACTGACGAAATTTGTAATTAATTTTGAAACTTCGTACTAATATAACTCTTCAACCTCCTCGGCACGGCACAGCATACTGTATATATCCTTCTCCTACTACTTTTTGTTGAATTTTCAATTCTTTGATCTGTTTTGTGACATCGGGTATGTTTAAAAGTTACAAAAGGAAGCGTTTTTATTTATTTAGATATTTAAGATTCAGATATTTACAAATTCAGATATCTAAGAAGATATACTCACTCGATAATTTATCTTTTGAAAATCTGGTATGTAAAAATATGCATCATTCTGGGATTTGTGAAAGTAAAGAATAAAGCTCAACACCATCCACAAAATAGACACCAAAGCGAGAATTGCATTCTCACTATAGAACATAATATAATCAACACTGACTTCTTGAGAGATCTTATTTCTGGGGAAGCTGAATAATATATCATGAGAGTACCATGCCACTGAAAAGATGCCTAAAGCGTAAAAAAATTGGATGCCTTGAAAATATTGAGGACGATCACCGGGCCATAAAAATAAACAATATGAGCAGATATCTACAAAGGAAAAAATAATTTATCAGTAGTAATAATTGCCCCAATGACATAAATCTTTCATAGTACTTTATTTATGCTTAGATAAATACTCTGATATTTTAGTAGATTTGATAATAATACATAAGATTTGAAGAATCTTATGTATTATTATCAAATCTACTAACAGTGTGTTCGTCAAGCGAGAGACTAATGATTTGACTTTAATCACATTAACCTTGACCATGAAAAAATCCAGACTTAGCAATATGCGATTTCTTATTATGAGCTTATGATATGAATAGAGCACAAATAACGCTTCAGAAACAAGGTTTGTTTCAACGATAAATATAACGAAATATCATCGTTTGTGACTTATTTTTTTTTTTTATTCTGCGTATTGACACAAAAGAATGTGCTTCATTATAGTATCGAAACCATTGTTTGTGTGGCATTATTTCTCCTATCTTCACATGTTCAGCATTAGAGTTCCTTCCGTGTTTGTATGCAGAAAAAGTGTTCCATTATGGTATCAAAATATTCGTTTTTGGGCATTGGTCGGTTTCTTTTTGCATTGGTTCAGTATTATTCGAGCTCCTTCTGCATTCTTACGTAGTAAAAAAGTGTTTCATTATAGTACCGACATAATCATTTGCGTGTCATTACTTGTACTCCTTTCACATTGGTTGCTGCAAGGTTTCACATTGATTAATTCGAGTTCCTTAAGTGTTTTTACGCATAAAAATGTGATTAATTGCAGTACCGAAATGATATTTTGGGTGATGATGATATATACTAGAATGATCGTTTGTGCGCCATTTCTTGTACTCTTTTCACATTGGTTCAGTGTTATTCGAGTTATTTCTGTATTTTTACGCAGAAAAAAGTGATTTATTATAGTACCGAAATAATCTTTTGGGTGGCATTATTTATGCTATTTTCAAATTTGTTCATATTTATTTGCGTTTTTTCGGTACTTTTAAGCAGAGAAAAGTGCTTCACTTTCGTACCAAATGACGAACCAGTATAGAATCTTTTATTAATCTATTCGCTTCTATCTATATCGAACTATAAATGCTTTATTAAATAAACAATCCTGTTGTTGTTGTTGTTGTTGCTAATTCCCATCTGGTCTGACGGGGTCAGACCAGATCAATGAATCCGTTGATATTAAGAAAATCCGAAACCAGAATGGGAGAGGAATGAATGTCGTTCCAGTCCAGCCCTAAACAGTTCAAGATGTGCTCAGGTGATGCCTGGTTTTGTTGGCATTTAGGGCAAAGAGGAAGGATCTTTTGATTTGCAGAAAATGTGAGACTTTTCAGGTGTCCACTGGCCAGTCGGGATAAGCAGGTGTTGGTTTGCCTGTCACCAGGAAGAGATAGAGAGAGTCCAGGTCTTTTTGCTTTATACCAGTAGGTGGAAGCAGCCACTTTTGTTTGTTCTGGACCTTTTGCCTTGCAAAAAGTTCAAGGTATGTAAGCTGTGAGGTGGAGGGGACTGGATGGTCTAGTCCCTTCTTTGCAAGAGTGTCAGCCAACTCGTTGCCGTGGATATCGACGTGGGACGGGATCCACTGAAAGTGGAACTCATGCTGTTGGGAAATGAGCTTTACTTTTTGCAAGATCGAAAAACTGGTTTTATCTCCAATGAGGGCCCAATTTTTGAGGTGTTGAATTGAACTACGGCTGTCAGATAGTATCCAAGTATTATAAACAATCCTACGAAACTGAAGAGGAAATATTTAATTAAAAACATTTATTGGCGTAAAAAATGTGAATATGGTGAAAAAGTTCAAGATGTCTCAAGAGCTCGAAAATAAGCACCTCTTCGCAAGACTTTCTAGACATGAACGAGCAAAACAAAAGGTATTTTTATCATAAAACGTAAAGTTTCCGATGAAAAATAGAAAAGAAAATGCATCTGGCCCATTCACGTCTTTCATGTCTTGAGAAAATTGTGCTTATTTTTGAGTGTTTGTAACATGCATTTTTATTGCAATTTTCTTAATTTTTGGAAGCCAATGAAATTTTTAATCTGGTACATAAATGTCTTACTTGTATTCAAGGATGCGAGGAAGAACTCGCATACAATTACAGTCATGATTAGAAATGCAGGCTGTCTTATAGGAAGCATGATTAATGCAAACACAAATAGTAGTTGTGCATTCAAAGACAAATTTCCTTGCTTTTCATAGGGCGTTGTCCAATAATCAAATAAAATGCCTCCTATTGGAATAAAATAAATACGTTTGAACTTTTGAAAATTTGGAACAAGACTTGAGATTTATCTTACACTTGCATTTTTAATTTCCAATCTGAATCAGTTAAAAAAGCAATAATATTTGCATTTTATTGTTCTACAAGACAAAACTGATGAATTGTATGAAAAATTACGAACTGAAGCACACTTAATAAACTTAATTTAGTTATCGGAGTTTCACTTATTGAGGCGAAAACTTAATCATAAAAAAATGTCTTAAATATGATTAATAAACGACGATATGACGCAAACCATAATTCACCGGAATTTTTTTTTCCTTTTGCAATTATACAAATGCTTGATTTTGCCTAACTCGGGTGTTGAAATTTTTAATCTGAAACTAGTTCTGCTCTTAAAGCCACATATTTCTTAAAATTACATTTTGTGTCTATTTTTTGTCGCAATAAACAAGTTTAAAAACGTTATATATAAGAAAGTGTCGCTTAAATGTTGCAATTGGGAAGTTGTGGTACATCATCAGGAGTAAATTTGAGTAAGAAGAAATGTTGTCGTACGCAGCTAGGGGCACTTCTATATTATAAACTGTTCAGAGGCACATGAAGAATAAGGGAATTCCCCTAGTGGTTTATGATGACATTTCCCGGTATGCTTTAATATGAAATATATATATGCATGATGATGTCTTCTATCTCTCTTTGAAATTTATCGCGATTTATACGTGATCTCCAGTTATTTATAACGGTTTTAATCTTGCACATTTCGACAAAAAATAGACTTAAAATGTCATTTAAAAAATATAGTATAGTACAAAATCAGACAAAAAAGAACTCCTTTTGAATAAATATACTTTTGTGCATGTTCGACGGTTTTGCTTCAGAAATCATTTATTAAATTAGCGACTCACTTATTTTAGCTTTTTTAAATATTTAAAAAATATAATTTATAACGCGAAAATCTGCTTATTGGTTTAAAGTTATTACCGATGATTCGTAGCAGGGATAGTATGGTTGGTAGTACGTTGGGCTCGTGTTCGTGAGAGGGTAAGTTCAAATCCCACTGGTCGAAAAATCCACGTGTATTAAATGGTGACTGGTGTACGTTAAGTCTGTCGGGGTAAAAGAGTCCTCTAAGTTCTCATAGCATATGAATACTTCTGGGGGTACTGAATTTGGGATTGATCGTTCTCTGGTTCAGGTCAAAATTATGATCTGAGGATGAATAAGTGGAGTATGAGTGGGTCCTCCCTGTAACACGGGTTGTAACATGTGTGCGGCTGAATTCGTATTTTTGGCCATAGATGACTCCACTGAAAAAAAAGAAACGCATCCATAGCAGGCTTGCTGATATTGGTAAGTAGCATTAGTAACAACAACTAATCAATCGTTTTTTTTCCCTCTTCAAATTGCTTCTATGTCAGTCGCTTTTCGAATGAAATGTTTGAAAACGACTGATTCAATTCATATTGACAGAAATGTAGGTTTTAGGAGAAACAATGCTCATTTAAGTAGGAAATTATCCTTACCTGAAAAACTTCCAGAAGCACGGCTTAAGAAACTTACATAATACGTCAATTCCATGTAATTCGTAGATAGTTTTAGAATAGAGGCTTTTTGTACTACTACGTATAACAGCACAAGCCGGAAAGCTCCCTGAAAATGTTAATGTAAAACGAATAAAATTATATGTGGATAAAATAGTACAATGTATAATATTACTCTATATAACAACGCAAGATGGAAAGAACTCGGAAAATATAAATGAAAAACAAAATATATATTTCTGGATAAAATTGTACATGTTGTATGATTAAAAATATAGCTAAAATTTAAGGCTAAAAATCTAATAGCTAAAATTTTAGGACTAAATTATATCCTTTTGATGTAAAACAAAATAGTTTTCTTTTTCAAACTTAAATTTTTTTAACTTCATTAAGAGGTCAAACTGAGAGATATTGCGTGGATAGAGATATTGCGTGGTTAGAGATATTGCGTAATTAGAGATGTTGTTGTTGTTCATTTACGTCGCACTAGAGCTGCACAATGGGCTATTGGCGACGGTCTGGGAAACATCCCTGAGGATGATCCGAAGACATGCCATCACAATTTTGATCCTCTGCGGAGGGGATGGCACCCCCGCTTCGGTAGCACGACGACCTGCACGCGAAGTCGAGCACTTTACGGTAGAACAGATTAACGAGGACCAATACCGCACACCCTCGGTCCCTACGCAGGCTGATCCAAGTGGTCACCCACCCGCACACTGACCGCAGCCAGTGATGCTTGACTTCGGTGATCTGCTGGGAACCGTGTCTTAACGATCAGTCCACTACGGGACGCGTAATTAGAGATATTAAGTGGTTGGAGAATTTGCACAGTGAAAGAGATTGCTCACAGAAAAATTTGGAGGAAAACAATTCAGCACGTTGATGTAATTTCAATACTAAAATGTACACTGTAAAATATTCCAGATCAAACTACAGTATAGAGTACCGGCTCTTTGGGTTCATCATACTTAAAATCTATTTTTACTGCAAGATATTGTACCGTAATTTTTGCAGAAATATTTATTTAATTCGAATGATTCAGTGTTTTTTCATTAATTGTTACTATAAAGATTACTCCGTCAGACAATTGGAGGATAAGGAACAACAATAAAGATTACGCATATTAGCTTTTATTATTCCTCTAAAATGCACGATATAAAATTTTTTGTTCATAACATGTTCCGGTTAAAATGAATTCAACAGCAAAATGTACCGGCATCTTGAGTGCCAATACTTTTTATAATAATTTGGTCTAAAATTCTTTACAATGTACCTATGGAGATCAAATTTTCTGATGTTTGTCCTAGAATATTTCAATCTTGATTTATATGCTTAATTAATTACATTTTATTAATTAGAACTTAAATTTTTCGCAAATTGCAAGAGGTAGGAAGTGGCCAAAATCGATTAAAAAAAAGCGACCTAACAAAAAATATGTTATTTTTTGAATAAGTTACATAGTTAATAAGTTAGCTATACGTGCAGAGAACATTTATGATTGACAAAATGGATTGAACAATGTATTTGAAAATGCAAGAAATGCTTGGAAAACATATTTCCAGACATAAAGCGATGGGAGATAGTATACCGGCTTTTAGGTAAATGGTTCTTTGAATTATTATAACTTCTCTAATTGAGAAGTTTGATAATTTAATAAAAATTGGTTTTAAGAAAATAATAGAGGATGTTAGAAAATTGTTTTAAAATGCTAAATACAACATGTTTTACTCACTGTTACAGCTAAAGAAAGTGCCATCATCAGAGTAATAATCCATTTGCCCTTTAAATGATTCTTGGGAACTATTACTAATCCGCCAACTAGAAATAGTTCAGAGTTTGATTAAATCTATTTATCAAAGAATAAACATTATATTCGGAAAACATTGCATTACGTTGCACATTATCACAATTACCACCAAAAAAGAAAATAAAAAAAGTCGCTAATTATAGTGAAGGGGCTCTTGAAAGTATATTTTTATAAGCGTAGCATAAATACTCCAGAATTTGAAATTCATGCATGTTGATGAAAGTTGAAAAACGCTTCATGTAAACTTTATTTAAGAGAATTTTTAGGACTCCTGATAGCTTATTACAATAAAATGAATTGAAAATTAATAATTTACCTTGGAATTATTAAAAGCATATAAAATTCAATCTATTAAGTTAGACAAGAGTGTAACTAAACCGTTCCTTAATAAAAATTTAGTTTTTTTTTTTACAAGAAGCATACTTTTTTTTAACAAAGTGCAAAATATAACAAAAATAAGACAAAATATATTATTAATATACAAGAATATAAAATAAAATATATTAAGCAAAATATCGCTTATATGCAAATTTCCAAATATGAAAAAGGCCCCCGATTGTATACCATTACCATTTTAATGTATTAAATTATGCGTATTCCTAAATATTTACATTAGAATATTTAATAAATTCAAATATTGCTTTATAGAATAGTGTTTTCGAAATGAATTATCAACAAACACTGAAGTTTCTTTTTAATATTTGAGCAATTTAATTTAACTGTGAAAGTTTTGAAAATTGGTTTTTAATGTATTAAATTATGCGTGTTCCTAAATATTCGCATTGCACCATTTAATAAATTCAAATATTGTTTCATTAAATAGTGTTTTTAAATATTTGAGCAATTTAACTTAAATGTGAAGGAGAATTTTAAGGTTTCTTGTTTTGAAATAAAAAAAAGCATTATTTTGAAAAATAATGCATATAGTTATAGTTTCTTTTAATTCAAAAAGATTTACCTGGGCTTTTCATTTCACAGAAAGATTTGATTTTCTTTGTTTGTTTACTTTTTAGTTTATGTGTTTTTTTTTCCTTCTTTGAAATTTGATATAAGCCTTGGCTTTTTTTTTTTTAAATTAACCACATCTACATTACAGAAACGGTAACTGAACTCATTGTCCACTTTCTTTTGGTTTGCAATAGCAATAACATAATTAAACAAGACTCTTTTGCAACTTTATTAACTCACTAGCTGAAGATAAATATTATAATGAGTTGGCGTACATAAAGTGAGAGTCAAGTCAAATCAAGTCATTCCAGTAGCATATAGCCAACTCTCACAACTATTCGAACTGAAGACATATCTTGAGTGTGCTGATTGGATTTTTGTCAATGTCATTTGTTAGGTTTTTCTCTAGCATCTTCCAATTTTTTTTCCTTTCTTCGTAATTCGTTCGCTAAAATTATAAACCAATCATGAATCAGTTCTACGATTATATCTCTCATTTTAATTAATTTGAGCTCTTTTACAGAAAATGAAATAGCATCATCAATGTTTTTGAATAATAATAACATACTTATTCAAATCAAGTGCTTTAAATTTTATTCTTATGTTTATATATATATGTGTTTAAAGTGTTATTCTTACGTTTTTCTGTAATATTATTTTAAAGAATTTAATTTAACCATACATTTAGTAGTATTTATACTAATTTAAGTGCTTTATGGGATTTAACAATTTTGTAGCTCCTAACACTCTTAAATTTTAAAATTTCTTATTTAAATTTGCCAAGTATGGCTGCGATCCAAATAAATAAAAACTACACAGATTCAGTTTGGATTTATTATATGAGGTTTTAAAACACATGCAAATATAATTTTAAAAATATTTTCGGCTGTTTGAAAAGAATTTTATCACTTTTTGAATGAAATTAATTATTTTGTATTTAAGTTATTCTTAAAAATTTGAAATAAATATGACTTGACATATTTACGTAATTTCAAGCAAACTGACAGCCACTTTTTATTATGAGATAATTTTCAGAAAAAATTTGCATTATAATAATTTTAAGAAATGTCGTGGTGGTCTACTTTATTCTAGCGATGCTGATGCATGTTTTGGACTAAACGAAGCCTTATTAGTAGTCTCTAATTATTATTTTCTAACATAAATGGCTAGTTTTTGTCGATCATCTTTTATTACAAGAGAAGTTTCAAATCAATTCACAGTTTCAAAAAAAATTATAAGGAAAATTTTTAAATTTGCATTAAGTAATACTTTGGATCTATGAAGACTTTTGTTAGCGTTAACTATTGTCTGAGTTTAGTTTGGCGCATGCTTGATTCGTACAAAAGCTTTCAATAAATATGTCTGGGCATATTTTCTTGGTATTTTAAAATAAACAAAAACTCTTTCTTTAAGATGGAAAAAATTTTCAATTAAAATTCCCAATATCGAAACTTTTAAAAAAATTTGCACATTATTCACTTGGATAATTCCTAGAATAGCCCACCCCTTAGCGACTCTTTGAAATCTCGCCAAACTAGGTTCTGGAAGATATTTCGGGGAGATATATTGCAACCTTATTGCAAGTTATTTTTTATTTTATTTTATTAATAATATTTTAATGAATTTGTAATAATTTTAATTGTTTTTTAATAGTAAAAAAGCAACATTGATCCAAGTAATAATTGCCAATTTGGCGAGATTTCAAAAAGTCTCTAAAGGATGGGCTATTCTAGGATTTTACCCTTCACATTTATGTTAGTGCCCGTTTACATACGTATGTGCCCGTCTTAGACTGAACAAATGGTTCTTAAATGTTTTCAATAATTATTTATTGAGGTGTATGCACTTATCTTCCAGAATGAAACGAGTTTTAAATAAGTTCCTCTTTAAAAAATGTTATAAAAAAGTAATTAAGAAATTAAAAGTATTTTTAAATCACTAAAATAAAAATTAAAAAGCATTAAAAAGGATTTTTTTAAAATTTCGTACCCAATTAGATATTTTTAATTTGATTATTTGTATATTTTTTTTATCAAAACATTGTAGGGCTTTACTTCCGGTTAAATTTTTTTTGAATAAAAACGATATGAAATTTGAAAAAAAGAGAGAGGAAAGTTTTTTTTATTAATAAGGGCGAGAACCATAAGCAGTTAAAAAAAAAAAAAAAAAAAGAAGCGTTGTCCCGTTGACTTGAATTGTAAAGAAAAAGAAATCTCGTGGAATTTACCTTCGTTATGACCATATGTTACCCAAATTTGAAATTTAAAATTTAAAAGTAAAAATGAATCGTTTTACTAGTCCTTATTGGTTACCAACTATTATTACCAACTAGTCCTTATCAAAAATACCACGGCGCACTACTATTTGAACTCAATAGTCGCTATTACTCAAATAGTAGTACGTCATGATTTGAACATTTAAACATATGCTATGTTTAAGTGGTATAGTCGAAAGTATTGGAGAGCATATGTACTAATGGCACAGTTGTTATTTTTTTGTAATGAAGGGCATCTGTAAAATAAAATAATATTTCAAAATAAATAGATACTCCAGGTAAAAAAGAATCCAATAAGATCATTTTTGTGGCTTCAAAATATTTTTTTCATATTTTTTATTACCTGTAAATTTAAATTTATTTGTTTTCATTTACAAAGTGAAAATACACATTTGTATGAATACATATCTAACACCCACAATATTTCTCAAAATCGAAATTGAAATATTTTTTTTTCTGTTGAATTTTTTCACTGTGAAGAAAGGCTACCATGACAGGGAATGCTCAAAAAGTAAATATTAAAACAAAAAAAAGCTATTCAGATATCAAAAGGCTAAAAATAAAACTCCGAAATATTGAAAGTCGTTGACGTTTCACTTCTTTCCATCATTGAAATAAAAACGGAAAAAGATTCTTTTCCGCCCTGGGCGAATTGGAATGTATGTGTCTAAGGAATGTCAAAGTAATCGAGCTTTTGTAACTTCAAAGAGCTACTTTTCTATGAGGAATACCTGAGCTGAATAACAGATTGCGTAGTCTAGCTGATACAAATTCTGTTTCATTATACTTCATAAGTAGTTAAAAACTAATTTTAGCTCTACAATTTGTCGTAGATTCCTATGCGATAACTTTTCTCTGAAGAATACCCGAACTGAATAAATGATTGGTATTAATTTATTGAAAATAAATGATTGGGTTCTGTAGTTAAAACCATGTTTTATTTTGCTTCATATCTAAATGAATTCTAGTTCCACATTTCGCTACTGTTTGTTTCTCGTATGCTTTACAATGAAGATAACCTAAGCTGAATTAGAGTTCCTTTATCGAACTTTGGTTAAATTTATAAGAACTCTAATTAACTTAATAACTGTTTGGCTAATAATCTATTGAAAATCATTGCCTACACAGATTGAGTTCCATTATACTTCATAAGTTGTTAAAATCTAATTATAGTTCCACTTTGTGTCACTGTTTTGTTTCTCTTACACTTAACAATGAAGAATACCTTAGTAAAATTTATAGGAACTCTAATAAACTAGAAATCTGTTTGGGTAATAACCTATGGGAATTCATTGCTAAAACAAATTGAGTTCCATTATTCTTCATAAATTGCTAAAAACTAATTATAGTTCTACATTGCGTCACTGTTTTTCTACTGTTACACTTTACAACGAAGAATACCTTAGTTAAATTTATAGGAACTCTAATAAACTAGAAATCTGTTTGGGTAATAACCTATGGGAAATCATTGCTAAAACAAATTGAGTTCCATTATTCTTCATAAATTGCTAAAAACTAATTATAGTTCTACATTGTGTCACTGTTTTGTTACTGTTACACTTTACAATGAAGAATACCTTAGTTAAATTTATAGGAATTTTAATAAGCTGAAAATATGTTATGTTTGGGTAATAACCTATGGGAAATCATAGCTAAAAAAATTGAGTTCCATTATGCTTCATAAGCTGTTAAAAACTATAGTTTTACATTGTGTCAATGTTTTGTTTCTCTTACACTTTACAATGAAGAATACCTTAGTTAAATTTATAGGAACTCTAATAAACTGGATAACTGATTGGATATTAACATATTAAATATTCTTGCAAAAACAAGTTGTGTTTCCTCAATTTTCATAAAACGCTTCGTCGTTGTTTTATTAATTAAAAGTAGTTCTTTTCACATGTATTTTTGTGTACACTTTGCCTCGATATTCAAAAATCTATCTGAAAGCTTCCGGTGTAGTATTTATGTTGAATTGAATGAGACCAAATAGAAATCTATTAGGCAAACTGTTAAGAAGATATAAAAATTTTGTGTTCAACAGTACAAATTTGTATTTACATTTATTTACGCATTTTACATTGCTATACACACTAATAAGACAATTACTGTGTCCTATGTATTGTTTCTCTCTTAATCAAATGTGACCCAGCATGATCCAAAAGCGATAATATTTCGAAAGTATGAATGGTTGTCTTGTATAAAATGAACTATTTTTTATTTGCACTTATTTTTTCTTTTATAACTTCAAAACTATTAATCCCAACAGGTCGAATTTTATCTCATTCAATTGAATGTAAAAAAAAGTTATCGGAATTATTGTTAAGATAGTTGTTAGATAGCAAATTAAAAGGTGCACTAAATCATGTCATGTGCTTTTTAGACATAAAAAGCTTGCAACTTTTGAACTATTTGTTCTAGTGTCTCGTGTATAAGCTCATTCTATTCACTGAAATATATAAATAGGAAACGGTATCTTATTTCTTTCAATAGTAATATCAGATGCGCAAGTAGGTATTTTATTATATAGGTTGTACAAATTTGTATTGGGTATATAGGTACATAAGTAATACAAATTTGTATTTTATTTTCATAAAACTCCTATACCCTCTCAGCTATTGGTCTGAGCGTCTGGGAACTGGTTTCATTCAATTTAGCGCAAAATAAAATTAAATTGAAAACTGCATCTCACTTGTCTGTCTAAATGACCATATATTTCGCTACGTTAGAATACAGATACCCTCATATTTATCAGAAAAAGCGGGGAGGAGAAATGCACCAAAAAATTGTTTAATAAAAAATAAAAATATTAATTTAATAATAAATATTTAAAATAATAACTTTTTTAAGTATTTGAAGGGCAGAAAGTATTTAAATCAATTTTAGAGCATAGGAAAATAATGTCTCTCAAACTTTAAGATAAAGAGGCTATAATGTCATATTTTATTTACTGAAAATTTAGAAGAAATAAAATTAAGTGCAGATAAATTTATTATCAATACCCATGCCTCCCACATAAAGAAATATAACAGAGTAAACAATATATAGTTTAGAATAATAAAAAGTGTATAACATGGAGAAAAGAGTATATAGCTTCGACGCATTAGCTATGTTTTCCTTACTTTTAAGTATCCACTACCGTTTCTCAAAGTATTTTTTTAATTATCTCCGCTTCCAATTCGCCATCAGGTTCATTTTCGTTAGAAAGCTAGTATTTTTCAGGTTACTCGAATCGGTCACATCATCAGGATTTTCAAGAATACCTGAATCTGATTCAGACAGGCTTGCTGCTGTTGCTGCACCTGCATCAGCTTCCTCCGCTCTTCTGCGTCTATTTGTTGTGAAACCCACCCTTCGCAGTTCAGACACTTCTTCAGCTTGCTGGTCAGAACTTTTAATGGCTGCCCCATCAATATATTCTACTTGTATCGTAGCATGACGGGTTGTTGGCATTTGTGAAAATAGATCATCAATAAGTGTTATATCAGTTTGGACACCGTTGTCTTTTTTCTCTGGACATTCTCTACTTTCTTCCACTTTCTGATGCAAGGCTTGTTGCTTTAGTTCTCTCTCAACTCTCTCACGATTGCTACGTTCTATGTAGACAGGCAGAATCCGCCTACTTCTTCTCTTTCGAAATAATTCATCTATGGTCAAATACTTCTCGCCGTGTGGAAAGAACCATTTAGTTTGGATGCAAAATATTGTAAAATATATCATTGGTATAGAAATCAGGAAGAAAGGAAGTGCAAGAGAATGTTTTAGATCAAGAACAACTGTGAGAATGTGAGGTGTGACCTGGAATTAAAGAATGAAGTATTTTGTACATATGTTTTACTATTTGGAAATGCAGGTAGCTAATATTTTACAGATAACACTATTTTTTTTAAAAAAAAATATTTATCACTTTGTTATGTGTTATTTAATATCTAAAGATGAAGATTTTCAGATTGTGAATGAGAGAATCAGATAAGGTATAATAAAAGGAAAGATAGAGAATGTTTCAAAAGCCTTATGAGATAAAACTTTTCTTGAACTCTGACACTTATTTTACTTTTAAATTTGTCGTATACTTAGCATTTAGTACTTTGTTATTTGTTAGTCAGTACCTAAAGATGAAGATTTTCGGATTATGAATCAGAGATGTTTTATTATGATTATGAATGAGAGAATTAGATAATGAATAATAGAATGAGAGACAGAGAATGTTTCAAAAGCCTTATGAGATAAAACTTTCTTGAACTCCGACATTTATTTTACTTTTATATTTGTCGCTGTACTGACGCGTCATCAAAAGCAGGGAATTAAAATTTAAAATAAAATACTGTTTATAATTATGGAATTCATTATTATTTATTACCGACAATTCCGAATCTTAAAATTGACTTGTCATAATTATACATGGAATAACACAATGCGTCACACTTTGTTTAATGTAGATTATGGGCTGGTAGCATCATTAGTCGTTGGAAAATTGGATACCTGCAATCGACGCCACTCACCAGTAAATCTTAGCTTTTGTTTATGCAACGATTCAGCAGCCAATCAAGTTTGACAACCGCGAGTGGTTTTAAAAATTAAAATCTAGTTCCTGAAACGAACAAACCAACAATCCCTTCAAACCTCACCCGCATGAAATGGTAACATTTTACAACCTCAAACATGAACGATTCAAACGGTATTAAATCATCGTTTTAATTAAATAGAAAGGTAAAACGATAGTTTTATTAACTAGATAGATTAAAAGACTACCATAATTCGTTCCAATAAATTAATTAATCATTAAATAATTAGTAATAAATATAATTTATATTCCCCTATTCATTTAGTTTTTCAAAACCGAATTTGAAGCTAATTATCTTATTGGAAAGTTCAGCTTTAAATATAGTTGAAATTTATATCTCATCTCGATTTTGATTCGTGTAAGTTAAAAGAATCTTATCTGCTCTTATTGAATTATCTCAAATAATAAAATGAAGAGTTTGTCTTTCTCAATGTATGTCTCTCTAATAAGTAACCGTTGGATTCCTGAAATTCGGACAGTGGGTTAAAAGGGTAACTTTAGTCTCCGATCTTAAAAATCATGAAAAAATTTCTATTAGATAGTTCAGGAGAGACATTTAACAAATGGAATTTTCTAATTGATTTAGAGTGAGCACCATTGATATGAATGAAACTGCAGACGATTTCAATGATAGCGTCAGTGATGTTTGCTTGCTTATAGTAGATTTTATTAATCAAAAAAGGATTTTATTGCATGCTCTTAGATATTTAAATAGTTTTTATTTGTTATGATGGAAAAATTCAATGACGAACTTGAACGCGGTAGCATAGACGGACTGCGGCACCAAATTTGTATTTCCTGCGTAATATGGAACCACGTGTTTATATTTTTAAAATAATTATGCTTTTAAAAAATATTTCTGTAATAAATAATTAAACGCCAATGGATTTTTAAATAAAAATAATAAATTGCAATCTGAGAAAAAAAATATGATGAAGTAGTACTAAATCGTTTAGAAGAAAGATAAAAAATCGCTGTACAAAAACTTGTTTTAACACTTTTGAAGCCAATGATGCTCAATTAATTTTGAGAATAGGTACTATAACTGAATTTAAAAAATAAGCTATGAAGTAAATAGCAAAACTAATGGCGAAATGGTGCCAATTTGTCAAGAAAAAAAGTAAAAAATCGCCATACTATTATTGAAACCTATAATATCTAGTTAATTTGGTAATAGATACTAATTAAAATAAATTTTTAAGATATGTACTAAAAAAATGGGAAAGCAGTTCTTATTCGTTTAGGTAAAAATTAAAAAATTGCCTTGCTATAATAGCCGCCAATGATGCTTAATTAGTTTTGGTAATAGGCACTACTTGAAATAAAACTTGAACAGTACTGATAAGAAAAATTGATAGAGAAATAGTACTAACTCGCTCACGAGGAACGTAAAAAATTCTCATACTATTATCCACGTCAATGGTATTTATTTAATTTTGGTAATAGGAAATTTTTGTATTACGGTAATTAGTTCAAATTTAATCAATACCAAATGTACTACTGTAGGTAAAACTAGTATATTTGGTATCGCTTAAAATTTCTTGATTTTTGAAAAGATACTGAGTGCAGAATTATTTTGAAGTTCGCTGGAATGAACTACTAAAAATGTGGTTTGCTTAATCTAATAATGTTAAGCACATTCGTCAAGGACAAAAAATACTAAGTAAATAAAGGGAATTATTTTTGCTTAGTTAATTGTATTGGTATATGTCTTTCAGTTTTGTTCTTGATTTCTAAGTGCTGTTCCGTACTAATTTATTGATAGTGTAATTTTTTTCATGCCGTACGGAGAACAATAAAAATAATTATAAGAATGAAAAAATTCCAAGAAATTGTGTCATCATAGTTTTTCGAATTGAAATTAAAAAGCGGTTAAAATGACTTCCTTGGGCAATCTAGTATTCAAAATGAATAAACCTATTGTGAAATTCATTAAGAAACGTATCGTAAGACTAATAGACACAGATAGTATGAGTGCACATTATTTGACTCATATTTCAGATTGAAAACTATATTTCAAAATTATTTCTAGTAGCATAGTTCCTTAGAAGAAGTTATTGCAATAAATTATTGAGCAAAACAGTAATAAATGTTCCATTTCAACATCAAGAATATTTTTCTATCTTTCAATTTATTCCCAATTTCAATTAAAAAGTTTTTTATGCATACTTAAATGATAAAAATAACAGCATTTTATGGCAACATTTTAAGCTTATAGTTATCTAGTTTTGTGAATGTGACTTAAAAATAATGCGTTTAATGTCCGTTAATTGTTGCAACCGTAAATGTTTGCAAAAATTTAAACATGTAATAACTGTTATCTGCTTAAAATCTTGGAATAGCTCCCTTTCTAGATTAAAAAAATCACTCGTATGGATATAAAATATTTATAGGAGACCGTCAAAAGTGACGTCAGAAAGTTTTGACGGTATTTCACTGTCTACTATTTATACTTAGTATTCTATTTATAAAATGGTTTTGATCATTTAACTAGGTTGATTGTGACATTTTTACAGAAAACATATTCATGTGAATAATTTTAAAATTGAAAATTTTTTTTAAAGAATTCTATTTCAATTTGATTAGTAATAAAGCAAAGTGACCGTTTTCGTTTTTTCTAAAAATTTGCTTAGGAGTTTCGCCTAAAATGATTCAAATTTGAATATTTTACGACTTTCTTTTTTCATATGCACATGTAATTCGCATGTAAGAAAAATTATCAAGTATTAAATATTAGCCACGAAGCACTATCAGCAAAATTTAAAAGTTTAGAAATGAAATTTTATTTAAAGCATTATAAAATGTTGAAGACAGTAAAATATAGTCAGAAATTACATAAAATAAATAAAAATGTTTCAGAATTATTTTATCGCAGCATATTTTTCTATGAGGTTCAAATCAAGCTAGCTTCCAAATCTACGTTTCTTTAAAAAAAAAAAGCATCATACTATAAAGAAATAATATTTTATTAAAAAATTAAAAATCAATAGCATTACACTGAGTCAAATATAAATGAAATCAAAGTTTTAAATATAATTTTGCTTAAATTTTCAGCAAAAAGCACTCGTTTCATGAAACAATTTAAAGTATATTTTAAAAAGTTGGGTATGAACCTATTTGAGATATTATTATAATACTCAACATCTTGGAGATTATCAACTTTTTTTCGAATTTTTTTCAGGAGTTTGCCAATTTTCAATTTGAAAGTTTTTTCTAATCAATGATAAATGCCATTTACTCTCTATTAAAAAAAACGCTCTAAACAATCACAAGAAAATCCCCATGTTTATTGTAGTTTTTAAGTTGATGTCTTTGAACAAAGCTTGGAGTTGATATTAAATGTTGTGATATAGCTCCTCAGTGCATACTATTTAACCAATACCAACTACTTTGTCGGCGTGGTTCGGACGAACTTCCTTTCCCATCATCATCTTTTTTACCAGCTGGTTTTTCTTTCGATTTATCATCTTCTTCCTCAGATTTCTTGCCGAAAATACCACCAAACAAATGCTTTTTTTGCTCTGGTTTTTCTTTCTCCTCTTTTTCATCATCTTTGTCCGCCTCTTTCTCAGTCTTGCCGAAAATACCTCCTAAAATCGATACCGGTTTTGATTCTTTTTTCTCTTCTTCAAGCTCTTCCTCGAGTCTCACCTGTTTTGCTCTTTTAAGAGCTTCTTTTGCCACTTGGAGCGAAGCCCTGGTTTCCTCTCTGGTCAAGTACTGAACTTGAATTCCGCTGTCCCTAGTCTTAGGTCTCCAAAAAAATTCTTCAGTCTGAGCCGGACTTTCTCGTTTAGTAACCATCACTGGTCTTTCCAAGTCTATTCCTGATTGTTTCATGGCAGTTGCAATTAGTTGCGGGTCACTTCCTTTCGTCCAAGATTCCAGAAATATTGGAAACCACCTATGTTTCCTTATCTTCTTGGGAAGTTTTGAAATAGAGACGAACTTTTCACCGTGAGGGAAGAACCAAAAGCATTGAAGTGCAAAAACGATAAGGTAAATTACAGGCATGTAGAGGACAAAATAGGAGAGGCTGTTAGTGCTTTTTGTCAATGCATATGCCAGAATAGGAGGAATGATCTAAAAGTGAAGCAAATAATGTTTTTTTATTATAAATATTTTGTTATTTTTTTAATTTAAAGAGGGCATATTTTTTACTCGTATACATTGAAACTAACCTGAACTGAATATACTAAAACGAACCAAACTGAAAAAATAATCGTAATACATTGAAACTAACTTTTAAAAAACTAACTCTTAAAAACTAAGTTTTCTAAAATATTAAGTTTTATTATAAATGAAAATAATAGGACACAGAACCTTATAGCAAAAATGCTTTGATAAAATTTAATCTCATTTTAAATATGATGCATCTTTGTAGAGCAGAGTGTAGTATCTTGTGTAATTTGTCAAATTTTAATTTCTGTCTTTGACAATTATAGTCACATTTACAATCTAAAGGCAACCTTTAAATACACATACGTTGCTTTTAATTATGTAAATATTTTTACCAAAATAAATAAATTTGAAATAGAATTTTATCGCTCACTTAAAGTAGGAATCGTAAATTGTCCCCGGGTACCAGAAAACTGTTCCAATTAACAACATCTGTTGTAAATTGGAACAGTTTTATTTTAATCAATTTTAGTCACCCAACATGTATTCATTTTTAAGGCACTTAAAGAGAAAAATGCATAGTGCATGTGTTTAGGACAAAGAATAAAAGTTCCTTGTTTAAACCTAAACTATAAAGTTGTCGATGTGAGAAATGGTATAAAAATTAACTTGTATAGTACATAACTTTTTATCTATTCCTTACAACAAAAATAGTGGATATTAATACAACATTTAATGGAAGTCATGTTCCCTTTTTGATAATGCAGATATTAACTTTTGAAGTTGGTTGAAGGAGATCAAAAACTAAAAGTAGCAAATCTGAAACTTTATGAAACTTTAGATGAATTAAGGAATATAATTTTGATAAACAATTAAAAAAAAATACTAATTGAACTAACAAACACAGAAAATTTTATTTCGCAGGAAAAGGTTACTTCCTCCAAATACGTATTTAGTAAAGTTTCAAATATATTATAGCATTTCAAACTAAAATATACGATGAAAATATAATATTTTCTGCATTTAAAAGCTTGAAGCAGAGCTGAACATAATTCTTGTAGCAAGAGTTATGGAATTTATTGAAACTTATGCATATGTTGTACCTCAGAAAATAACCTAAAGTGCACAACATTCTTCACTATCCCAAGAGGGAATTTTTACATAATTTAAATAAATCATAATTTTGGTAATTTAAGTTTGTCGGGGATATATTACGGGTTTAAAAGTTGAATAGGTAACTGTCAGAAATAAACTTAAACTTGCAAATCAAACTGAGCGATTCGAAGTAAAAAACAATCAATTAATGTTAACTTCATCTATTTAGTTTGTTTGTTTAGAAACACAAAATTTAGCAGTCGAATTTTTTAAGAAGTGTGCGGTATGGAACGAGAATTTTTATTCGATAATTTGTCACTAAGGACATAAAGCTATTCAAAAGTAGTCCACACTTTTTAAGAACTTTAAAAATAACATGAATATACATACTTTTAAAATTTCATTATTATTTGTTATTTATTATTATTTGAAAACAATATGCTTTAATTTTGCATATTGCAGAATTACGATGTACTTCTAGAAATCAAAGTTGTCCCTTTTTCTTGTTATTTCATAAGGCTGGCAAAAAAAATTGATTGCCTATTGACATCAACTGACAAAATGGTGTTTGGTTCCAGCGAACAGTGTCTAAGGACAAACGGTTTTAAACAAATGATATAAAGATGTTCTTGAAAATTCAGAATTGGCCATCAATATAGGATTTTCCAAGACCAAGGCAGGCAACCACCTCAGTCCCCAATAAATCCCTTGTTTCTGTTGATGAAAACTTCATAAGATTTATGACTCGTAACATCTATGGTGCACTCGATCTGAGTAAGGAAACGGTACATTACCCTCTGTGTCACGCATCGAGTTAGCAGGACTTGATGTTCATTTTAAATGCTGTTACGCGAACTGATTACCCTGTTTGTTCACTTCTTTTACCTTCTTTTTAACCAGGATTTTACCTTATTTCTGAAGCTATCACGCGTGTACACTTTTCATTTATGGTACCCTAATACTCTAAAGTTTAGATTTAGCCTATGGTCTAACTACAAAACTACATTCAAACCACACTGAAACCTCTCGGAAGCGACCACTCTCTGTTCAACAGTAAAATGGTCACTAGTAGAAGTAGCTCGTTCATAGGTTATTTCCATTCACTTTTTATCGAAGGTACATGAATTTATGCAAGCGATTTTAATTCATAAGTGTCATTTTCTTGATGCGAAAATGCCAATTTCGTTGACGTCATAAAACCGGATGGATGAATAAAATTTATCGTTAATAAATATGACCCCTACTGATATAATTATGTTTAAAAACAAATTTGCCAATTATGAATGATCGAATTATTTAAAATAAATAAACAATTATATTTTTTGTTTTAGCTTGCATTTAATTTTATATTATAAAAATTAGTTTGCTTCAAAAAATAAGAGTTTTTCTGATGCTTAGTTTTTTTTACATAATTTTTTTTTCTATTTTAATTTTCAACTCTAAAAATGAATCATTGATATCATTGTCTTTAGTACACTCTGACTGCAACATAAGGTTGTTGATCTCTTTCAGAGGTTGTCAAAAAGAGCTCTTTAAATAAGAGCCACTCAAAAATAATTTGAATACACTTGAATCCACTTATTTGTTTTGATAATATTTTTTGTTTTGATATTTTTTCGTGTTTCCTTATTTGACTTTTTTCCTCATTTGGTTCGGAGGTTGGAACGGTCGCTGGTAGAGGTTTCGATAAAGGCTCTTTTAAAGATTTTCTTTAACACAAAGTCGATGGAAAATTGAGTCTATGTCAAAGTCTACGCATATGAATTCCGCGGCTCCCAAACGTGGTCATAAATAAAGGAGGTCACTACACAGAGGTGGTCTTTCCTGGAGATTTCACTGTACGAAACTTCAATCGTGTATTTTTATAACAGATTTTCAATTAAAATTTATTACCATTTCAGCTAAGCAATGGGCCATCAGTAGGGCAGATATGATCTTATATGTGGTCACTATATATCGATCCATCCAAAGTATCGACCAACCAAGTAAGGCTGCTGCTCCAAGACCAAGTAATACATTTCCCACTATCAACATATCATTGTTCGATTTAGATAGCGTTATCAATACTACACCAGATATGATCTCCAAGATAAGACAAGCAATTATCATGAAGAAAGGGTGAAATCTATGAAGATTAGGAAGAAAGTTAATTTGTTTCTGTATGCGTGTTTTAAATGTAAACAGCTGAAACTTAAATTTATACTTTGAACGAAGTCCCTTGTGGAATGTAGTCACGTATTATTATGTGAATAAATGAAACTTAAAAAATTTAAATTATTCTAAAATGAAATACATCTGAAACAATATTACTTATTTTGGCAACCTTTCGTTTTATCTTGAAGCAGGGGTCTGTTTAGGAGAAATTTGGATCCGTTAACGGACGCTTCACGAAATATTTTAACCCAAAAACGGACCCTTCACAAAATAATTTATCTTTTAATCGGACCCTTCACAAATTTGTTTATCTTCATTATTGTTTTGTTAATCGAATAAACCCTTCCCAGGAAGGGGGGGGGAGACAGATATAAACGAACTAAGTTTGGTCTTCGGCAGACGCTTCTTCCTTTATTCGTCCGAAATGAATATTATGCTGTCAGCAGTATAGGCTAAATACCAAATATTTGTATGTTGCATGTCTAATTTAGTAGCAGCAATTGCTGTTCATTTTTTAAAATTTAAATTTTACAGTGTGAGCGTAATCTTGTATGTCTTTACAATTTCAAAACTCCTTGAAAAAGATTTTTGCAATGACAGGACCCTATTTGCACAAATTCACAAAAGCAGGACCCTGATTGAAAGAATGCGCCGTAACGTTTATTTTATATTCACAAATTACGAGCATTTTTTTCTACAATTTTACGAAAACGGACCTTTCACAAAATGTCTGGACAGACCCCTTTGAAGTATTTTATCTACTACGGTAAAGCATTCAACTCATCTCTGTTTCTGTGGGCATCCTAACTGGTTTTGATAATTTCAATCTCTCCACTCTTGTGTCAACGTGTTTTGTTTTTATAAAAAATTTTTCATTAAATACTAATTTGAGATCTGAGGTTTAAAAACTTTCCTTACGTCAGTTTTGACAAGGAAATTACGAGACACAAGATTGCTATACTTTGTAAACTTACTGCATCAGTTTGATGCCAAGTTGAACTATCATATCATGTAACCAGAAAAAAGTACTAATGTAACAAATTGAGTCTCGGTGACTCAGGGAATAGAGCGTTTATCTCCCAATGAAGTGACCTAGGTGTGAATCTCTGCATTGGCTGGTCGATACAAATTCTGCTCTTGGCTCAAACCAACCTCAGTTCTGACATAAATTATCCTAAGTGATCATGGGTTAGAATTTCTTTGCCGTCGCCTAACGGGGAAGTTTTTTGTTTTTATCCTCTCTATACTCAGTTTTATGATGTATCAGATAATTTAGATATTACTTTAACTCTTCCATATCCTTAGAATTATGTTCAAAAATTGCATTAACAACTTGTAAAACCTTAACTTATGGCGGAAAGGCTTAGCGCCAGGTCCGAGCGATTCAACATTTCTGCATGGATCTCCATGTGAAAATAGCTTCCTAATTTATCCGATACAGCATTCTCTATTCTATACAGGGATTTTTAGAATTCAGAAATTGTGCGATTTGGGAGAGGAATCATTTAGACAGACCTCTTTTATAGCAATAAAGTTTTGTCGAATAAAAAAAAATTTTTTTCACTTGACAAATAAAAATATTTAAATGCTTTATTTTTTAGTCAAATTTTAAATGTGAAATAAACGCATTGCAATTAGAAAATATTAATGTGTTATCCCGATAATTTCCACCAGATTAAAAATTCATATTTCTTACATTTTTAGAAGAAATTTTAAGCAAAATTTTTGGACTTAAGAGTAAGATTGTAGGACGTAAAAGTAAGATAGTTATAGTTTCCTTAAGTAATATGATTTTTAATAACTAACTAAGCTATTTAACTAAGCTAGTTAAATTTTAAATTTGGGCGGTAAAAACAAATGTATGGCAATCGAAAAGTGAAAGATATATCGTTTTAGATTTCTCGTTCTTGCCTCAACCTCGCCCTAGAGTAGGTTTGTAAAGTGACAACTACTTACATTCTTGAGGCAAATACAGCGAAAAAACCTCCAACAGCAAAAAATCCCCAAAAGAATGAAGCAAGATCGAGAGAAGTTTTTGTGCTAATATTATATTCCTCAATAGCGAATGTAGTAAACATGTGTACGTAACCAAGGCTTATAGTTCCACAAAGAAATGCTAAGAGTGAAGATGTTAACACAGCAAACATTGTAAATTCTTTTGATGGAACCTAAAAATAAACAAATGAAGAGAAAACTTTATTTGTCTGTTGGAAAAATGAGAAAGACATTAAAAAAGAAACGAAAGCGCTTAATGAGTTTAGTTTAACAACAAAATTAAGAAAACTTATTTATAATAACATAAGTCACTAGAGCACTATAATTAATTCATTTTATTTATTTTTTAAAAAAATTAACAAATACAATAAATATAATAATATAAAAACATAATAATATAATAAATATAATGATAAAATTAATATAATAAATAAAATAAAGTTTGGAAGCATTAACATTCTGACTAGCGTAGTTTTAAAAGTTAGCTAAAGGAAACCACAACATCAATTTGTCTATATGTTTTGGATATGGGACGAATTTTTTCGAACAATAATTATAAAAAGAATAGCAATTTTTTTACAAATGTGACAAAATAAAAATTTCGCTCTAACAGATGCAATGGGTTGAAACTTTTATCTCAAATCGTAGATTAGTAAAATCCTTTCTTTTATTGCATGCGTAGAAAATATTTAAATTATATGGCTTCCTCATACGCTTTATTTTATTTTAAAATGGAGTAATTTTATTGTTTTAAAAATAAAACCGATTTTCGGAAAAAGATTTCGTAGGGAGTTGAATAACTGCAAGTGACGTAGTGTGGATATCTTAATCATGATTGGTTGTTAAAACGTGGCATTTGCTTACGTTATCAACTGTTCTTTCCATTCTTTTTTACTGTAAGCCAAGCCCGTCAAGTATCATTTCTCTTAAATGACACATTCTATATTCTTACACAAAGATTCTTTCACAAAAATTTTAATTCTTTCACTATATATTTCTTGAAAGGCATGAAGCCATGTAGAACATAAACAAGCTAATTATGTATTGAAGTTGCCAGGTACACAAAACAAAAATATATCATAGTTACAATAAAATACAAAAGCATATAATAAATCTAAGTTAAGTAAAAGACGTAGACAACAAGGAATTATATTTCAACAAGTTTGATGTGCAATACGGCACTAATTAACTTCACATTAATTAGCAATCTAACTTATGTGAAGCTCAACTTTAACACTCCATTTTGCTTATAACTATCAGCTGGTGCTGAAATCATGAGTCACATACTTAGGTATCCATGATATTCTTCCCGAATTACCCAATGATTCCCGAATCAGGAAGTGCAAGTACCCAATTATTGAAATAATGATATTATACTCTTGAAACTGATTTCTGCTATATGATTTTAAATTATTAATTATGTGGGAAACAAGAAAACTTTAAAATTTTTTGAGTAAGAAATAATTTTTTGATGAATAATTAAAAAAAAATATGTTTCTGAAAATGAAATTTTATGTCTAGCCTTCAACTATGCGCCAGGAAATAAAAACTTTTGGTAACTCGATATTAAGCTATAACTTGCTAAAAATAATTGCGTAATAATTATACATAAATGTAAATGATGTTTATTAATGAATAAATAAATTTACGAGTCATTGAATATTAAACATACCATAGGAACATGAATCAAATCAAAGAAGCATTTAAATAAATATAAGCCCAATGATAATAACTTACAAACTATTAACATGCTTATATCTTGCAGAGAAGTATGATCCTGTCTAAAAAATCTTAACACTTTTTTTTTTAATTGAAGTTATAAAAAATTTTTGAGATGCCAAGAAGATAAAAAAAAACTTGATATTCCCAATTGAGTTGCATTAATCTCGTCAAGCTTTTTTAATATTTATTTTCTTGCCATCAAAAAAAAAATAATAATAAAAAATTATGTGAATGTTGAAATTTGCCACTTGTTCAGTACAAGAATAAAACAGCGTTGGGCAAAAATTTTTCATTTTACGAATGGTAACTGTGTTATAATCATTCAGAAATGTTGATATTGCTTGTATGTTTATTTTTAAGAGAAATGATTACACATGACATGAGTCTATAACAACTGGTAATAACTAAAAAACAATACAGGGCTTGCAAAAAAAGAAGTCTTACGCTTTGAGTTTACCCTGACATTGTCAATTATTTACTCCCTCAGCATTGTACTAGGAATTATAACTTGTGATTATTTTGTTTTATTATTATTCTATTATATTCTATGATTATCTATGATTATTTTGTGTTAAAATTAGCATAAATGTAGATTGAAAATCATTAATATTACTTTTATGTCAGCTTCTAATTGAAATGGTTTCAAAGGCATCTGATTACACGGGCAAAAAAGTGATATCAACCAAAATAGTGCAATACAACATATGATGAGACAAAGAACTATGTAACTGTACATCAGATGAGGAAATATAGGTTTCCCTATATCTTCAGGTTTTAAATAGAGTGTTATGTTTGCTGTAGCATTCGCCGCGCTTATGTCTTGAACAAACGCACGCTGCAATACTATTCCCAACAGACCTCCAATTCCATTTAAGAAGTGGAGTGCCATGAAATAGGGATTGCTTTTCCTTCCCCACATATGCAGAACAAAGGTATTAAAACCTGCAATTATAAAATAACAATTAAAAATTTCTCTAAAAAAATACATTTTAAAGTATACAGCAATCAACAAATAAAATAATTTCAATCTTAAACTTTTGTAATAGTGTTATCTGCTTTTTTTATTTTACTTATAATTGCATTATAAAAATTGGATCTATAATTATACTGGTGAAAGTTATTGAAGGAAAAAAGGTTTTGTTTTTTCTATAAAAACTAAAAAAGCAAATAAAACCATAACTCGCCAAAATATCATACGATATAAGACCAATAATGGGAAAACAAATATGGAAGCAATTGTACCACAAATAAGGAAACTGGTTACTTGTCCAGCACAGCAGCTGAATGACACACTGTCAATCAGCTGTTGCTGCTGCTGTCTGACTGACAGTGTTCTGTGAGTAACACACTGTTAGTTAAAACATGTCTTATTGAAAGTATGATCACAACTGCACAGCTCTCGCATTGGCGTTTCATACTGTTTACGAGAGTCATTTTCAATTCCCCCAAACCAAATTTAATCCCTGTGTGGAACACACTCTTGCACCAAGGCACCCTTGAGCTCATCTATGGATGTTGGAGTTTGTCTTCAAGCTACAGTTGAGCGTCCAAGAGCGTCCCATCCGTGTTCGATAGGATTAAGGGGAGGGGACATTGCAAGACACTCCAATAATTGAATATCCTTCGATTGGAAGTATGTGTCCACCAACTGAGCCCTGTGTGAACAGATGTTGTCGTCCATAAAGATGAAATTCGGTCCATATTTTCAACGGAAAAGTCTCACATAGGGTACAAAGATCTAGTCCCTGTACCTAATGGAGTGCCCCATCGAACATTTGAAAGTCGGTATGCTCGTTTGCCATAATTCTTGCCCAGACTATAAAATCACCTCAACCATAGTGGCTCTTTTTGACAGTGTTTAAGTGCCAATATCGATTCCTGGGATCTCTCCAGATGAGAACAAATCTCGAATCGCTGTCCACACTGAACAGCAACTCATCACTGAAGAGATCCTGTCCATAATCATTCTCGGTCCAAGACAAATGTTCTCAGCATCATGCTATACGATGTCTTTTGTTTTTCACTGTATAAGGTATGCAGACTACAGAGAACCTGGCATACAGGTCACTGCATGATGCCATTTCTGTTTATACAAGTTGTGAGACTGTTGTGTAGCTGCAGCGAACCTACCCGTTTTCGTTAGATTTCTCAAATAACGGTTTTGATCCGGTGTTGTCGCCCTTTTGTGATCTTAACCAGGTCGGTGGACCAACGTTGCTGCCTCTGAATTGTTTCCAGAGAGTGGATGCCCCCCCCCCTTCATTTCTCAAATATCCAAGGTACCTATAACAGGTAGCTAGTGATAGGCCCAATTTAAGTCTTTCAACTTTCTGCTATCTACTGACATCGTCTAGATGATTGGCCATACTAAAACGATGGGTAAACAAAGATATTTAAAAAAACAAAGATATTTAAGAGACAAATTCATTTAAATTCAATACATTTTGTCAAGCTAAATTACATAGACTTTCAGTAAAGTCAATATGTTTCAGCAAGTAAAATAAGAAACTCTTTTTTTTTTAAATTTCCGAAACGCATTTATGAATCTATTACATAAAAGTTGCGCTACTTTCTTTTATTTGCTTGTAAACCCTTAATATACATATATCCTATAATAAATTCCTAACCGAACTAAACCGACTCTATTATTAGTATGTTTCAGTCACAATTATCTTTACTTTTCAAAATTCTAAATGAAAATCTGCGCCATAAAAAAAATCGTTCCTATCATTGAAATAACGCTGGGGTTTCTTTAATGTGACATACCGTAAATAACCAAGAACTGATGAGAAAGTCAAAGATGAAAGTTACCCCTAATAAAAGCAAACGGAAGTTTTAATTTTTAACTTATTTTTAGTTTCTTCGCTAAAGTTTACATCAGTTTGACATTTCTTTTCAAAGATAAAGAGAATTCTTAATTTTCTCTTCATTAAAATTTTAAAATACAGGAAGAAAAAAATCATACTATTTAATTACCTTATTTACCTCAGGAGTATTATTTATGCAAAAGAATTTTTCATTCCATCAATTGATAGTTCAAATACCATTTCGCCTTTTCTAAATCTCGCCTTATCTTTGAATTTTTGTAATTTTAGTTTCATTGTCACTGTTTTCCTTATCGTAACAAATTTTACACTATTTTGCTAAGAGCTTTTCTTACCAAATTAAACTTATGAAAAAAAAAATTTGTGTATTTACTGTTACACATTTATGTGTAAACCAACTGAGAATTTTACCTCATCGTGAGGAAAAAGAGAATAATATTAGTGTCAATTTTACAGTATTTAGCTTCTTGAATTTGTGGTGCGCGCAAAATCGTATTATTGAATGTAAATTGAGCCACTGAAAAACAAGAAGCACACTCTCTGACTTAAAATTAGCTGTTACTGGCAAGCTGGTTTGCTAATATTGCAAGTCGCATATGTAATAACCTTATTTCTTAATTCATTTTTCAAATTATTGACCATTTTTGCGATTAGCGTTCTTAGAGAAAATACTGAGATTTTTTAAGAACAGAGAGGTAAAAAAGAATGATTGGGGAATTGGGATAATGATACGTTATAAAAATGGCCACCAGAAAAGAAAACCAGACAAAACTAGGCAATTTCAGTTTTTTCATTAAGAACAATATGCAAAAAATTAACATAATTTCACTGAAAATACATTGATTTCTTAATATATCTATCTATCTTTTTAAGAAAATAAAGTACCTGTTTCCAATATGCTTATACTTATTCCTGCACCAAAAAAGGCAGCAGTAAGGGCCACGATACCGTGACAAAATGGCACTGCAAAAGCAGTAGCTGCACAGATAATTTCTACTATAAATATTATCAACCGGTTTAGTAAATTATTTTCAGTATTGTCAAACACCGCTCCGCCTGTAATAAAAATGCACCATTGTAGAATAATTATAAAATATACATGCCATGCTAAGAGAAAAAAGTACGGTGAGATGAAATAATTTAAAAGATTAGTATACTTAGTGCACCTTTCATTAATCATTTTTATTAAACAATGAAAATAATACTATTTTGCTATATTATATTTATGAATTATGGGTCGAATTATTTGATCATTTATGTCTGTTTGTAGCAACAATGTAATAGCCTTGAAGGTATGTTTTACAGAGTAAATATTAGACAAGCAAATTGAAGATACTCTATCTTCGCTTCGGACATTCCAGTATAAGCATCGTGGTTCTTATTTGTTCTTATGGAAATGTGATTATATTCGAAATAATTTCTCTGGGAAGTATGTTGCAAAGAGAAAGGTACATTAACTAAATGCGTGAAACTTTAAAAAAAAAAATGATAAAATATCCTGCTCAAAAAAATTTTTTTTAGCGCACGGCTTTAACGAAACTAACACATACTTCTTCTGATAAATGAGGCAAACAAAACAAAACATCCATAGTATTAAATACAGCAGAAGACGAAAAAAAAGAGTTTCATATGCAAATCAACGTTAATGACGTCTGAAACCAAAAAAAGAATATAAGTGTAGAAATCTTGATTTCGCAGAAGCTGCTGTCTTTCGTTATCTCAGAGGTCGAATTTAACCTTTCGTATTTTGTTTTGAGGATGAGTTACTTGAAAATGTCGCGAGAACGTGATCAACTAGAATCCGTAGCTTGACGCATTATCGGTAGACTGATATGATTATCAGTCTACCGATAATTTGCGTTAGCCTGGAGACTAACGCAAAGAAGTGCATCGGACGTTGTTGGAGTGGCAAGAAGTGTCATAGTAAGTAAGACTCAGAAATCGATTTCGAGAAACAGGGGATGTTTGAAGCTGTCCAGGACAGGGTCGTTCACGTGCTACCGTAGCAAATAATGACCGATATATCCAGTTAACAGCTTGTCGAGTTAAAACAGCTAATACCCGTTTTGGACGGCCTGTTTTTCAAGGCGTTAAAACAAATCGAAAGTAATAACCTGAAAAACCTACGATGAGTTTTAACCCATAACGCTACTTATACGGTAAACTATAAATACAAGGAAGTTCTTTCTTTTCTTTTTTTCTAAACCTAAATGTAAGCAAATTTTGAAAAAACACTCCTACTTAAAAAAAAAAAAAACTTTTTTTTTGTCTGGTCAACAGTAGATTTCTGTACTATTTTATGCAATTTGTTTCAGTCTTGAAGTTAAGCCATAGAATATAAAGCACTAGATAGAATATAAAACACTAACTAGGATAGAATATAAAACACTATTTTATGATCACTTCGTGCAACCTGGTGTAGGCAAAAGGTGATTTTGAAGTAACGTAATTTGCACTAATTAATTTTGGAAAAATATTTTTATAGACAAAAGTGTATGCATATAATATGTCATTCACCATTACAAAAAATATGTATGTCAAAAAATGCAACAAAATGTTTCGTTAGTTCTTAAAAATGGCATCGGGAAATTATGCTTCCTGACGGTGTTCAAGGGAAAGTGGGGTTATACCAAGTAGCTAAGATTCAAAGGCCTGTTGGAGCTAAATTGTTTAACCTAGAAACTGTCTGAAGATATATATATTCATTATTTAGTTGTGTACAATATATCCTTCTTGAAAAGTCATTGATGTACTACCTTTTTCAATCATGATTTTTTCTTGAAAATGCCAAATATCCGGTGGGGTAAAACCGGATACATATGTGAACTCTATTAAAAATTTCGATGTGCAAGAATTTCAGTTAAAAAATATCAGACATTTCTATTTTATATGACATTTTAAGAAAATCATGCATATAATTTACATGGGATGTAGTCAAAACTGTACTCAAGGAGGGTACAGAAAGGAACTGCTGATAGCTCGATTCATAATTCATTACAAAAAAATTTGTGCTAAATAATTAGTTTTCTATTTCAAAAAAACTGCAGAAAATTACTTTATGTCTATATAAACAATAAGATTCATTATAAAGGGTCTTCAAAAATTCAACAAAATATGAAAATATGGTTTTTATGCTTTAAGGAAAGGGTCCGCTATAAATTTTGACCCGGGGCTTCCGTCGATGCATAGCAGCTTCAGTGGGCCCAGCATAGACACACATCAAGGGGATACTCAGTCTGTCCCTGAGAGCAGAGGATATCAAAATGAAACAGAACAGTGCTACTTTTGGAACAAACCCCTATTGTGTGTTAGGGAATGAATCATTATTGAACGTATAATAAGCTAGACTAAAAATAATTCTCATAACTCAAGAGACTAATAAACAAGAATTGCTTAAAACCTAGAGAGCATTAAGGAGTTGACATAGTAAAAAAAAACTTATCTATAGAGACACCGTGAATTAGTCAACAACAACATGCCAATATGGTAGGTCCTTGTTTTTGACTAGTCAAATGCAATTTATAGTTAGTCGCCTGGAATTCAGAACTAGTTTCTACACAGTCAAAGTACCTGATTTTGACCCACTACCCCGTCTTAACCCCCTCTTCCGTATATTCTAATAGCCTGATATGGAAATTCTGGAATTCTCACTGTGGCATGCCTCGGTTAAAGACATTTAGTTTCAACTCAAACATTACAAATTTCTCGTTTCTTTGCGCCACCCTTTATTTTAAGAACAACTTATTCGAAATGAAAACGCATAAATATATTGCAAAATCTTTCTTACCAACAACGTAACCAGAAATGTAACCAAGGGAACGGGCTGAAAAAATGAGCATTAGACCCTCCATTTTTACACCTGCTAAACGTTTCAGGATATAGAGAGTAGGACCAGGAATTGCTTTGAAAAAACCCTAAAAAAAGAAAAATATTGTTATAGTAAAAATATTAAATATTCAATGATTATTTAGAAAACTAAATTCATTATTGAAATTTCGAATTTTGGAACTGGTTAGGCACTGTTTTTGCTTCATCAAATACTCATTTTTTCTTAAATTAACTCTTTGTAATTGGTTCGAAATTACACACTTACGAAACTGAATGTAAAGAGACATAAATCCAGTCGAACGCTCGAGCACCGATATTAAAATATCGATTTTATTACTATTATTTTGTTTAAAAAACTGCATTCTTTTTAAGTAAAGTACTAAAAAAATGTTATTATTTTTATCACATTAATAACTCGTTTTGGTTAGTTTAGAATGGAATCTTGGAATTGATATTTCGATCACTTTTCGAACAGCTAGAGACCTTTGATTTAACCTGTAGATCTGTACCTGATGATTTTTTTCCATAATAGAATTTATTGCCAGTTAAATTTCAAATAGTTTCCAAGTAGCTTGAATGCTCAAATTTAAACAGAAAAACTGTTATTGGTGATAAAATAGTTTCAATTGCTTTTTAATCTCAGCAAACCGAATATTTAGTCATTTTTGTCAAATTGGATAAAATGATAAAAAAAAGTTAAAAGTAAATAAAAAAAAGCAATGTTATTCTACTGAATATGGTGTATCCCACGTTTATTATTAGGTGCGGCAACGTTTTAGATGTGTCAAAAATAAATATATATTTTGACCTTTTTTAAATGTTTAAAAATTCTTCTATTTTATTAACTTTTTGAATTATTCACATAAACTATTTACTATAGCATTATTTTAAACAAATTAAACAAGGATTTAATTATTTATATTTTGTTATTCTAAGACGTTAGTTTTATTTATTTATTTATTTAATCAATGAAATAAAAGAGTTTCGGAGGAAAATTGTATTGCAAAAACTTATTTTTACTTCATCATTACATTACAATCAATATAATTATTTGTATTTACAATTCATTTGTAAGTTAAAAAAATATAAGAGAAATGAAAAATAATCGACAGACGCACTTAAAATTACTTAATTCTTAGATATCCTTAAGATATCTCAAATCCTAAAGAGATTTAATATTTCAAACTTTGTTTTTACAAGGTACCGCAGAATTTTAGTCCATTGCACCCGGAACTAAGAAAAGCATAAAATGAAAATTTTGGTTTTATACGTATTAGTGAAGCTATAAAAAAATTACCAGACAAAGATAAGAAGATGTAATCAGCACAGTCAGTAGCACTCGCCTCCCTTTCTGTTCTTCTTCAATCGATCGACGAGAACTGATTGAACTTATAACAGATACGCCTAACAAAATAAAATGAAGTTATAGGATACATTCCTTCAAAGATGGGAAATAAAAATTATTTAAATTACACTTATTTGCTGGTGTTCTTATTTACAGTTAGCAAGAAGAAAAAAAAAAACAATTATATAAATCAGGATAACTTTTGTCCAACTAATTAAAAGTTCGCTTCAAAAATTGAATTTCTGTAATTGCCTGTCCTAATCTTAAGAAATACAACCACTTCCTTGACTAAACTATTTGGAATACAAAATAAAAATCCTAAAAAAAAAATTTTAAACGTGAACATTTTTTTAGTCGTATGCCTGCTTAAGGCAGTGGGGGTGTGATTGTTCCTGTTTTTCAGTGGCGCCATCTATGGTTAGGAATTTGACTTCTGCCACGCCATTCACAGAACCACAACCCGTTTATAGGGCGGGTCACATTCACACACGAAGGAGAAAGGACATAGAGCACACAAAGAGAGAAAGAAACATCCGTGCCTTGTCCAGGATTCGAACCCAGGACCTTTCGGATGCAAGGACAGTTCCCTGCCCCCAATACAGGCCGGTCGGTAAACGTGAACATAAACTTATTAATAAAAGTTTCATTTGCTTCATTTAAGTGTAAAAAAATTAAAACTTGTTTTGAACTCTCGATCACGGCTCTCATTCTCAAGAGCACCGTGATCGTTTCATTCAAACATGCGTATGAAGAAATGAAAACAGGTTGAAAGAAAGAGAACAGCTGCAGCTACTAACAGAAATAAAATAATGGAAAGAACAATAATGGAGAAAGTTTCAGTGGAGATGAAAAAATAATAACATGGAATACGAAAACTAAAGCGAGACAAAAAATATGAATGACGCCAAGGAGGGTGCTTTTCTATGTGGAATGTCAGAGAGAGACTGATGAGGGCATTCGTATTAATGAAGAAAGACTGAAGTGTGTCTGGTTTGGGAACAATTTTGGCGCCATTTAAGTTAACTGTATTCCTAAGGTCCCAAAAGTGTGCAACAATAGAGGATTTACCGAACTTTGTTGGACATGCCTCTCGCGTACTTTTTCTCTAAATTTTAGAGTTTTGTCTAATTAAATCCTCTAGGTATTGATAAACGCTGAGGTATTTACTACTCCTTGCCAGTGAAACTTAGGCACCATTGGTCAAACCAGACGTGCTCAAAAATCTAAATATTAATAAAACAAGACTGATATGTCCGTCATTCAGAGTCTGATAAATACTTTATTGTCGCTAATTTAAGGGGCATTTGGCATAGATTTAACATATTAATGTGAGCTTTTTGAAAAAAAGATGAAACATTTTACTCTTATCGCCAAATGTAAAGATTTCTGCCAAAAGTAACGTAGTTATCATCCATTTTAAGTGGCATTAAAAAATAGCAACAAATCGCTGTCGCAATCACATCTAGATATTGGACTAAACTTGATAAAAAAGAATATATGGCATACTGATCCGAATTTAATATAGCAATTTTGTAAAATATTCACTTTTTAAAAATATGGCGTTCGGTTGGGGAAAATATTTTGAAAATTGGGTAAAATGTTCACACTGTAATTTTGTAAAGTTTATATTAATAGTCAGTGAAATGTATTTATTTATGCGTAATAAACGTTAATATTAAAAAAATAAATATAATTCTTTTGGCAACAAAAAATATAATTTGTTTTATTTTGAAAATATTCTGCTGAAGAATATAAAACTAACTGAAGCTTATTGTATTTTGTTTCATATGAATTATGTGCGAAATAATTTATGCAGTTCTACATCATGTCTTCCGTAAAATATTTCAATATACACTGAAAAATTATATAAAACAAATAAATAAAAATAGGTAATAATGAGAAAAAATATATTTATTGTCATACGAATTTCATTTCTCCAACAAATGTAAATTAATTACTTTGGAAAAGCCCAAATATCAAACAAATTGATTTTGCAAAAGGCAAGTTACGTTATTCAATAAAAGTGAAATAAATTTAAACCTACTTTCTCTGTCCAGGGGGACAGATTTTTCTTTTTTCATCTCGATAACTCTAGTAAAAAGCCAATTGTCTGTTTTTACATAATATTCTTCAGTAAATGTTTTCCTCAACAGTCAAGTGATTCAAATTTTTTTAAAAGTTTACAAACAGTCGAATATTAATATAAATGGTAATTAAAAAGTTACAGTTACTGATACTTTAGTTTGTATATTACCTAATGAACTGAAAACTTAAAAACGAACTTGCAAAGTAATATAATAAAAGTGATTTTTTAAATTATTAAAACTAATTTAAAGACGAACAGTTCCTAAATATATAGAAGAAATAAAAAATGAATAGTGTTGCTTAAGCCAACCAAACTAGGTTTTATCTGGTGCAAATTTTTCTTGTTCATTTTTTTCTTCCCTCTGCTAACCGAAAAGTGAACTTTTCGGATAGCAGAGCGCAAATCTCACCAATTAATTTTCTTTCTTTCTTTTGGAGATGTTTTTAGGCTATGCTTTCGCCAGTCAAATGGCCCAAACAAAATGGCTGTCTCACAAAGCAAAGCCTATTATTCTATTTTTAATGAGTGAGCCTTGATGGCTCAGGGGATCGAGCATTCGCATTCCAATGAGGTGACCAGGGTTGGAAACCCAGCAAATGCTTTTAGATACGTATTCCGCATTCGGTTTGCACCAACCACAGTGCTGACGTAAAATATCCTCACAGGGGTAGATGAATCATGAGTTAATGTCCCCTTGCCATCAGGAAAACCATAGGAGGTTTCGTGGCCTTCCTCTCCATGTACGCAAATGCGGGTTAGTTCAATCAAAAAGTCCTTAACGAAGGCAAATTTCTCCCAATACTTGATTCAAGAGTTTTCTTGTACTGGTTTGGGTTCAAAATTACAAGGCTGCGGAGTTGAACAATTGTAGTCGTAAACCCGAAAAATTGGGTCGGCTGTTCAACAATGGTCATAATTATTTTTAATGAATCATAATCGTTGATTTTGTTTTTATTTTATTTTGACGAAAGATCTGAACTATTTAGCGAATTCTTGTTTGCTCTCGGATAACCAAAAAGTAACTCTAATAATTTATACTAGAAAGTGTTTTGAGTTAAATTGTCTAAGAAAGGCAAAAGGAGTACTGATCAAACTTTTGAAACTGTTATTATTAACAAATTATAAGTTTGCTGATTTAACACAATTCTTAGTTATAAAAAATGTTTGATTCTTTTATAAGATATTGTATGCTAATGCGTACCGTATTTTCTGTAAAATAATTTACTTATTATATGTCAGTTAGTAGATGGCAAAGTGTAGAGTTTTGTGGTTGCCATGGTGATAGTTTTGGAATATAAATAGTTTTTCGAACGAGTGTAACATCTTTTTCTTGGAATGGCAATGCTGTGTTTTTGTTGCTGAGTTAATAAATCTTCCAAATTTATTAAACGTAATAATATTAGAGTTTTCTTAATTATTTGACTCGAAGTTCTTTGCAGATTTATTTGAGGTCATTTTTAATTTTTAGTTTTTGACAATTTATGCTGAAAAGTGTTTTATTGTGTTGATTGTCGAAAAAGGTAAAAGGATTGTCAATCAAACTTTTGAAGCTGTTGGTATTAACAAATGTTAAGTTTGTTGATTAAAACAATTCTTAGGGATAAGAAATATTAGATTCTGTGTTTTAATAGTGAATTAAGAACTAAACTGTCCTTGGGTGTAGAGCTTACTAGGTTTTCGGCAAATTAGATCATTCAATAGTATTTAAAATACATTAATGCCAAAAATAAACAAATTAAATGTTTATAATCCGCACTCATTTTTTCGTTAATTTTGTAAACATTCAGTTACTGATTTTTTTAAACAAAATTTTCTAATATGATAAAATATAGCGCATTAAAAAAGAAAAAAAATGATCGGCAATTTTTAAAAAAAAATCTTACGGACTAATTGATTTAATTTCAATATTAAGTCAATTTTTTTATTGATTCAAAGATTTGTATTAAACTGAAGAGTATATTATTGAAGTTAAGTGAGTATTTTCTTATACTAGCTAATACTTAAAAATTGCACTTACATGATTACAAAGCCAAATTAAAGGCTCTATATTACTAAGGCATCACATTGGATAGGCTTTTTTGCAACAGCCTTTAAATGAAAATAATTAAAATAGGATATTAATAATTAAAATAATTAAGTTGGATAGGCTAATTCTTTTTAAAGAACAGTCCTCTAATGTGACCTCTCAGTAATAATCAGTTTAACTCAAGCGCTAAATTTTTACACATACGCTTTTATTAATTCCTTTAAAAATTCATTTTTTTTATTATACAATAGCATTAATTAATTTAAACATTAATTAAAAAAATACTTTATGAAATACAAAATAAAAGATGTATGCAAATACTTGTGAATACAATTGTTAAAAAAAAATTGTTAAACATTTATTTTTATCTTCCTGAAAAAAACTAATTCTTTCATAATAAAACCGTTGCAAAATAACAAAATTTTCGGTTAATAATTCTGCAAATTTTCTGTGGTTAATTTTTTGTTTAAGAAAAGTAAATTTTGCTCCGAAATATTCAACTGCATGACGCAGTATATTATCGGTAGAGGAAAAGAAAAACTCTGTAAATTGTTTCCAAAATCGATCTAGCAAGTGTGATTGTTCTCGAAACTTTCTCAGTTCCACAATCGAATCTCTGCACAATTCACCAAACGACAAAGAAAACAGCCATTAAAATAAATAACAAAATGTGAAAACCATGAAAGATTTTTTTTTATATTTAACTTTGTGTATTATTCTTTTGAGAGAATGTAAAACAGGAGTGGCTTCTATTGCAGTACAATCACGTTTTCTGGATAATGGGAAAATATTGAGAAGGCTACACCCCCACAAAAGGTCAGGAACTGAAGGTCATGCCTCTAAATTTGGATCAGGTTAATGCAAGAAATAGGAGCTCTAAATTATTTTTGGCCAGATTCCAGATTTATTGGTTTTTTTATAAGCTTTCTCTAGATTATGACATTTTTTTACTATGTCTGATGAAGAAAATAATTTAATTTAGTAATCATTCTTTTTTCAGGAATTTACTCTGTTGAGTTATCCTTATAAAATAATTAAGGGTGTACAGTAATAATTTTGCATCATTTTTACTTCAAATTAATATCCAGATTTTAATAATTTTACAAAAAAATTTAAATTATTTTATCTGCAATTTTTTTAAATTTTTTATGCTACTTGATTAACATTGCTACTAGTTTCTTTCGGCGTTTTCTCATAACTGCAAACTTCAACACAATATTAGCATTTTTTTTTAAACTATTGACCCAGAAACCTGACATTTAGCTTATATGTTCTTTAAATTGTTTATAATATTTTAATAATTCTCTTATTTCTCTAATATAAAAATCTCTCAAAATATTTATTTAACATAAATTTCATAGTGATTGTATTGCTGAAACTTTAATTTTTTTATCGCGATAGCAGTTTGGTCTCGAGTTTTTTCATGGAATTATGGCTACACTTTAGAAGGGACAGGTTATATATTATTTTCACAAAATTTAGTCACAAAAATCTAGATTTTGAGGACATGAATAGTCTCCTCGATGACCCAGTGGTTAATGGCACCGAGCTATTTCAGAGGAGGACTGGGGTTCGATTCTCAATGGTGGACCACACAGTTTCAAACCAATTGGTACCAGCTGGCTTGGTCGATGTTAACAGTTAACCAAACTACCACAGTCATTCCGTTGAGCATGAAATTGGAAAATCTTAAAATCCAGGACTCCTTGGTCCACAACAATCTGTTCCAAAAAGCTTTATTTTTTTTCTGATTGGAAAGATTTTCGGAATTCTGAATTAATCTTTTTGCTGTACCAAACAATTTTTTTCCAAAATTATCGTATCAAATTTTCTAAAAAACTATTTTTAAGCTTATCGAAAATGTGTAATAATAGATAAAAATAATATTAAACAAATTTTTAGATATTTTTTTATAGATGTTATTTAACATTACAGGTTTTTTATTCAACTGTATGAAGTGATATTTTTAAATATTTTTCAATAGCTATTCTATAACTCTATATTTGTAAATATCATAATTTGTTTTACGGCGAAATAGATTGATAATGGAATCTTGTTTTATTCATATGAATGCTAATTCTCTAATTAATGATATAACTTTAACGTCTCTTCATAGCACGTGGAAAAGAATTTTATTCTGATTTACCCCTCTCGGCTACTGTGGTTTTTACAGTTTTGCTTCTCACCTTTAATTTCTTCCTTTTTCATTGGCAACTTTGCGTTTTATGTTTCAAATCACTTTTGTTACTTTTCATTCATGTCAGGCAAGTCTTGAAAATGGGTGTCTATTTTTGAGCGAATGAAACATGTTGACTGTTGTTTCCAATTTGTATATTTCTGAAAGGAATGAAGTTTTTAATCAAGTTATAGATTGATAACTGTTGTTGCTGGTAAGCAGATGCTTTCCAGTTTCGAATTTTAAGCGTTTAAAAAAAATTCGTTATACTAATAGGTTATATTAGTCCTTAATACTAGTAAGCTATAAAAATTAGACTTATTCCTGAAATCTTTTCAGCGGAAATTTCACCTGTTAGTGTTTTTTTCGATATCAATTGCTAAATTAAAATGATTCGATTTGCAAAATTATTGAAAAAATGTTCGATGTCAGTAACCTGCAAACTTCAAATATTTTTCTATTGTGTTTACGCAATATTTTTGTCTGTTCTTAGTGTCGAAACGCTATCTCGTATCTTTAATTATTCCAGAATCGCTTGTGCTAGGATTCTAACATTTTGACATCGACCAAGTAGCATTTTTAGATTCCTAAATTAATTGTTTAAAAATTTTAGTTTGTCCGCTATGGAGAGGTGTTTGAAAAATGAGCTTTTAACAATTCTTTAACATTAGCTACTATTACAAATAAAACTGTAGACGGTTCTGTTTAAGATTTTTTTACACATTCTTTAATGGTAAATATTTTTTATCAACTTGAATGGCATGTGGATTGGTGTCTCGTCACTGAATTAGTATTTATAAAGTTATCTGTCACCACTTGTTTATTTTGTTTAGAATTGAGTTTTTAAAACGTGTTTCCATGGAATTAAATAATTTAAAATCAACAGCAATTGAAATAAAGAAAAATATGAAAATAGCAAATACAAAATCAATCAAGACAAAGCATTGATTCATTAATGGGAGTCGTAAACAAATCTTCATATAATATTGACATCAATAATGTTTCAATTATTTTGGCAGTTAGTAATACTGGTATTATAGCAATCGATGCTTTTTTAATAAGTATCAAATATACTAATATAGGTACTACTGTACTATAGAAGTAGAATTTTTACGCCCAATCGCAAGTACCGGAAAAAATTGCTTTATATTCGTAAATTTTAACTGTTATGAGATGACCTCGAGCAATCATACCAAATGATACTGATGATTACTGTTATTCTTTATTTTCATGAGATTAACTTCTAAAACAGAGTAAAAATGTGTAAAAAGTGTACATTAGCTAATAACAAAAAGAGCAACTAATAAAGAAATGGAAAAATTTCAGCTTTATTCAACTTATCGATATCGGTTTTCTGTATGATTCCGTAGTATTGATTTCAACTATGGAGTCGGGAGTTGAAATTTTCGAATCTAACTTCCGACGTTCTCGAGAACATGACTCCGATTCCGACTCACATTCAATTAAAATTTCCCCTGAATTTCAGAAGAGTATTAATTGTTATGATATCATCTTTTATCAGCTTCTTTGTAATACACTTAACTAATACTATTATATTAACTAATAATTCCAATACTAAACTGATTATTATTCCAATTAATTACTATACTGATTACTATTCCAATACTAAAAAACCTCTATCTTTAGTTTCTATCAACTCTATATATATCTTTTCTGTTAATAATAGACGAAATCATCAGATTTATAAAAGCTTTTCTCTACAGTTACATGCAATACTAATGCATTTGACCTCATATCGCGTTCTACTACTACTAAATTTGCAAAGTTGAGAAAATATTGGACAAAAAAATAAAGCGCAATTTTTTAAAAGATTTTCCGAATCTAAGATTAAAAAGACTGAAACAAAATAGTATTTTTTATGGTTTTACACGGAAAAAAAATATTGAGTTTTACTTAAATAGATGATATAGTTTTAGTTAATTTTCAAGATAATATGTTCATTTTATCTAAAAAATGTGTTGCAAAACTTTTTAAAAAAAAGAATGGAGTGGTTGATTGCTTTCGAATAGCAGTAATAACATGAAACAAACCGCCTACTCTTCGTCTGCGTTCTTTAAAATGTTTATAAGAAATTCTTGCAACACATTTTACGATAAAATCTATATAAAATGAATATAGTGTCAGGAAAATTACTGTAACTATATCAACTTGATTCGTATAGTTTACAATCAGTATTGTATTTCTTATTTTTTGTGCAAAACCATGGAAAAGTTTTTTTTTTTTTAATTTCAAAATTGTTTTTTTTTCTTGCTAGATCAAACAATTCCTTCTTTCAAGGAGTAAAGAAAATGGCGTTTGACGATTGCTTCATTGTAAATGATAAATTGGATTGACAAATTTTTTTTTTATATAAATCTTATTTCCATTTAATATTTATAATTGTCAAGGAAAAGTAATAAAAACAATGCTGATATTTCGATTGATATAGCAGCGAAAGTATGATTTTATGCTAGAAATGCTCAAAAGATAGGTACCACTCCAACTACTTACAAATCTAGAAATTAGATGAGGGGAACAAGGCTGACAAATTTGGCATTTAAATTCCAATCAACACTCTGTTTAACGTAAGTGCAATACGAGGTGATATGCAAGTTACATCATCGTAGGTAAATCGTGGCATTCATCGATTCAAGAGCCAATCAGGTTCTAGACGCACGTGATGTTGTTATCAGATATCGAATTAAATCACATGGTCTCTGGTCTAAATCTCATGGTTAGTCATAATCACTTCATTTCTTTTCGAGTTGCAAGTACCTAATTATTAAGCGGTATGGAAATCATATAAATATGTAAAGAGTTTCCACTCGAATGCTAGAACATTATAAAAAGATGCCGCATTTTCTTTTTTTAATCATTTTTATTTATCAATGCGAGCCAAAATGGCATCAGTTAGGATCAAACGGTTTTAGCGCCAAGTTACGGCCAAAAACTTAACTTTCTGTTAGATTATTTAATTGATGAGTTTATCGTTTTCTTTTATTATTTTTAATTAAATTGATAAAGTTTTTCTATAATCGTTTGGTAATTTGTTTTATTTTAGTTCTATGAAATGCTTTGTTGTTGATTTTAATGAGTCATTCGTTAATGAAGATAAAAATACATTTTCCAAAGTAAATTTTTATTTGTTTCAAATGCTTTAATTTCTCACCATTTTTCTTGTTCTTAAATTTATTTTAATTTTGAGTAAAACACATATTTAATTGAATGAAATGTACCATTACTCTTTTTAAGCTAAATAATAAATTACGAAAAGTCTTAGTGTAGATATTTTTATTTTCACTTTGAACACTGCAGAATTTATTATAAGAGATATTTAAATAAACAACAGTGAACAGAAATACGTCAGAAATATTTTTTACGCATTATAAAACTAGAATGAAAAGATAAGATTTGAAGTTGAATGGAAAATTCTATGCTTCTACTTAAATGCACAACATGAAAAAAGTTCGAAACACTTACATAAGTTCCAGCAATCCAATCCAGCAATTAGATTAAAATGAAGCATAAAAATTCAATTTTAAAATAATAAATCACGAAGTATTATGTATTATTCATTCACTTATGCTACAAATATAATAATTGGGTATAATATTAAAAAAAAACACAACTACTTCCACTAAGTAGGAATAACATTTACCATGACGCAATGCTAAATTCTATGCCACTATCCACATAAATCAATTATTAATCAAAAATCGAATATCAATTACTTTTCTTTATAATGCAATAAAATCTGGCGAGCAGCTATTTAAACGATCAAACACTTCGTTTGTTTATTTGTGGCTTGAAGTTAGGCTCGCAGAAAATGCCGTTCATGGGTTAAATTTAGTAGGAATAACACAACCTGTGACGTAGGCTATAGTATGCCCAATTGAGAAGTAAACAAAAATATGACAGAGATACTACATAATAAAGCGTAGAATGGCAAATGTTCACATCTACTGAAATCGACTAACTGTTTCCATTAAGTGTTTCTAGAAAAGGGTCATGATGACTTCAGAGTAGAATGTCCTTAAATTAAAAAAATACCTTACTAAAATTTGAACCACTTGCGAGTTTCAGTTTTTACTTAGCGGATAAACTTTACTTAGCGAGTTTTAGTTTTTACTTAGCGGAATTTTATTTTTAAATATGCACATATTGGTATTGCTCAATATTATTGGTATTAATTATAGTTATTGATCATTTTTTGCCAAAGATTTCAAAATAAGTATGTATTGATCATCAAGGTGGTAATTCTTTATAACAAATTTTTGTGAGACAATATTAAAAAAAAATTACGCTAATAAACACCAAACAATGATTGCTTTAAAAATCAACATTCATCGGGTCATCGAAAGCATCAATGACACCTCAGCTAGTCTTGCAGAATTTTTTTATTCGTTAGTGCCACATTACAGCCATTGATGACAAGCATACAGAACATCTCATAAGCTAAATCAGTGGCTTTTAATGTACTTTAATGTGGCTTTTAATGTAAAGGAGAGTTACACCCCACTTTATTGTTAATGACCTTCCTTACTCTAGTGCTATGGGATAAGAGCTTCACCCCACTTCGAATCGATGAACTCCCGTCTATAGGATAAGCGCTACACTCCACTTCCTCAGTATGAATGAGAGATCAACCTCACTGACAAGCTCTTAGTAGGGATGACGGTGCATGGCTCTTTACGTAGCATGATTTGGACTAAACAAAATATTCGTAACAATTTTGAGTATTTATTTCTTCACAACTATGGGCATATTTGAAAAAAATTGATGCTAACTTTTTGATCTGAAACAAGTTTGCAAATAATTATGAGAAATTTGCAGTGTCCTTCATAATGCTAACCATATATATGCTCTTAACTTCGGATGGTTTAGACTAAACAAATGCTCCTTAAAAATTTTTTAGTATTTATTTATTCACATCTATGGGTATTATTGAAAAATTTGACTCTTCCTTGAAATCTGAAACAAATTTCAAAGGAATTTCTCATTGGAAAACGTTACAAATATTTCGCACAGTAGCTTCAAAAAAGAATGATTTTCTCATTACAAAATATTTTTAAAAAATTCGCAAAATAAATACCATCATGTTAATTATCTATATGCTCTTTACTTAGCATGCTTTTGATTAAACAAATGCTAATTAAATATTTTGAAAAATTATTTCTACAGAACTATGGGTATTTTTAAAAAAGAAATGAAGCTTATAGTTTATGGGAAACAAGTTTAAAATGAATTTCCGTGATGACTCAAGTGATAGAGCGTTTGCTTTCCAATGAACCGGGTTCGAGTCTCAGCGATGGCTGCTCGGTACGAATCCGCATCCGGCTTACATCGACCACAGTGCTGACGTGAAATATCCTCAGTGGTAGACGGATCATGGGTTAGAGTCCCCTTGCCGTCAGGCTAACCGTGTGAGGTTCACGTGGTCTTCTACTCCATGTAACGATAATGCGAGTTAGTTCCATCAAAAATTCCTCCAAGAAGACAAATTTCTCCTAATACATGATTCAGGAGTTCCCTTGCCCTCTGGATTGGTTCAAAATTGCAAGGTTATGGAGTTGAACATTAGTAGACGTAAACCCGAAAAATTGGGTCGGCTGTTCAACGACGGTTATAAAATAAAATAAGAAATAAGATACTGCAAAGAGGCGAAATTATTCCAAATTCAAAAGATACGAAGGTGTGTGGTTTTTACTGTCATTGTAATTCGAAAATACAATTTAAAAATATTCTGAATTATTATTTTTCACTTAAATAAACTATTATTATTTCTAAGAAATATAATTTTTCGCATTCATATTTCTCTATCAAATAAATAAATAAAACCTCTTAAAATATAATTTGTATTCCATGACAATAATTTTCATTGAGTAAAAATGGAAACCATTATGGTTAGAAAATAATTAGTGATAACGAATGGAATTTCGATACAGCTCATTTTTCTATGAACAATACATTCGCCACAAAAGCTCAAACCGCACTCATAAATTACCAAAGCGATATTTTAATTAGCTTTAAATTAACACTTTCTCTTTCATAGAGTAATAATTTATCTCCCGTTTGAGTCAAGAATAGCAAGTTGTTCAATAAATTCTCTCAAAAGCTATTCATTTGGAAGTATGAAAATGAAACAGCTGTTTATAAAGTATTATTGGTGTTTAAATTTCAAGTCGAATGCTCTCTAAGTAAAAATCTATATCAGACTAGAGTCAAAAATCTGGTGAAGTATACTTAGCGAGATCCATCAATCATTAGAAAGCATCGTGAAGTTTCTTTGGTAAATGGAGTTCGTCGACTAAATTTAACGCTCAATTTATGTGTTCTCGATTAATTATTAAGCCTGCTTTAACAGAGATTATTGGATTATTATTCATTTTGTTTATGGTCATTGAGTATAGCTAATGGAAGATAAACGTATTTGAAAAGCATTATGGCGAATGTCTAGATATTCGTGGTACTGTCATTAGAAAAATATACTTTAACACAGTATTTTTTAACGTGCCAGTATTTAGGTTTTAATTTTATGTTTTCAGAGTATAAAAGTCACACGTATTGCAGAAAAACATTATGTGTTAGACTACACTGAGAAAAAAGTATGGTCACAACTACCAGAATATGGTAAATGTTACCGTTTTCTGGCTTTTAGGAGCACCAAAAAACTCATTACTTTTTTCCAAAGCGCTTTGGCAATGATTTTGGTGAGATTAACAATAAAATTTGGTAAATGTGGTAAAATTGTAGTCATTTCATGACTGCTAAAGAAAGGCATAAAAACCAATTATTCGATAAAATTTACCTTTCATATTTGTATTTTTTACTAAAAGTGTAGTAATAAGAACTATGATTTTGAAAAACCAGTATTCTCGGTGTTTCGCTACCATATGAACAGAAACATTGCCAAATAAACGATTTAAATGCCACTTATGTTGGTTTTATTTACCAGGATTATGGATTCTTACCCGAAATATTATTATTGTACAGTATGGTAATTTTACCATCATTATAACTTTTGTTTACAATGGAATTTCCCACAAAGTTACGTATAATATATATAAAACTATAATCATAAAACTTTTCTCGCCTTTAAATTTAAGATACTCCATTTTTGTTTTTAAATGACTTTAATTTTTGTAATGTATCGAATTTTTAACCATTTATATAGAATAACTAATAGATTTAATAATTAGACAACTAATGCATTAACTAACAAATCTATAACAGTCAGTTTATTTTAACGGATTTTCCTTATTTTCATTTTAATGTAAGTGGATATCTTTCCTTACTTTTTTTCTGGACAACATCGTTTAAAAGAATATTTACTTAATACAAACTTTATCTTTATTTATTGTGGGTATCAAAAAAATTTAAAACACTCTCAGAATATACATTTATTGCATCGAAAAAGACGGATAAAAGTATTCTGAAATATGCTTTTTTCTTACAACATATAAGCTGATGCTAACCGTAAAGTTTTTAAAACTGTATAAGCATATTCTAAGAGTTTATTATCTGTATTATGCATTAATATTCTTTTTTTTTATTCTAGGTAAGTATTGCTCGTTTTCTTCAAAAAATATGCTACTTTGAATTAAGGTATGTTACCAAGGATTTCGACGTTTTTTTCGATGTTTTTCTCTTAAGTTTCTTATAGTGCTTTTTTATTATAATTTACAGTATAAATATTTAATACTATTGAAAAAAAAGTATAGATATTTAATACTATAGAAAAGAAATTCAAAGGGATAAAGACAAGTTGGAAACTAAAATGCTGTAGTCTTTTTTTTCTGATTTACACTACGTACACATATGTTCTTTAAAATGCTTTTGTGTACATTGCGTATTTTGCGTATGTGAGAAACTTCTTTCATCGGGTTGGAAACAAGATGATGAAAAAACTTGACTTAAAAGTAGATATGTAAAGTTAAATGTAAACTGTTCTGCGAACAATTTATGCTCTCAATGTTTTTAAGAAAATATCTTTATAAACGGCAGTGATTAAATAATATTAGCAATTCAAAATTTGTTTTAGCTATGGAAACCTAAATGATTTACCTTTTATCGAAGGAACCTCTTCTATATAAATTAGGAATAAAAAGACAATTGTGAACGTATTAAACTTGATTTGAAAGACGCTATGCGTGATATTAATCTAAATTGTAATAAATGCACGACCTATTCATAGTTTATTCGATACTTTGTAGTCAAAAAAAATTATATATATATTTTTTAAAAATATTACCATTTTTTTCATTGACAGTTTAAATAATTTCATAATAGCAACCGAAATATTAAGTAAATGACAGACTATTGATTAGATCTCAATACAATTTCAGGTTTCAAAAACATATTTATACGTGAAAACAGTTTAAAAAGTCTTTATTCTCGAAACCCCTCTGACTCTTTCACGGAACCCTAGGGTTCCGCGGAACATCATTTGGAAACTGCTGATCTAGATTACTCCCTATATAAAAAAATGTTTTGTTTCTCTAACATAAAAAATTGTGCTTTTTCCTCTCACAATGGAGAATAATAATTTAATTTTTCGTGGGAGTTTAAAACTAGGTTTGATATTTTAAACTGATTTCTAGCTTTCAAAATCAGTTTCTCATGCTCTCACTAGCTCAAATCTTAAGAAAACGCAGCTTTATAAATCGATAATGTAAATAATAAGACAACCACGAAATGACGAAAAATTAACCTAATCTCTAACCATGTTTAAATATGTTAATATATCGATGTTTGCGAAATCGGAATAACATTATGAAGTAGTAACATTTATTTAACAACAGTTTATTTATTTGACAACTGACAATTAAATTGATATCTTAAGTAAATACATATCTGTAACAATTACATTCTAGGCTTAAGGTGAAATGTCAATTATGAAAAGAAACAAACTGAAAAATTCTTTCCTAAATGTTTTTATTCATTATTTCACTTCTGGAAATAGTTTAAATTATTGAAATTATAAATAAATAAATCACTTATAGGTCATAGCCTTTTACTGTATAATTAAAGTAAAATGATTTTTTTTTATTATTAACAATTTACATGCCCCATCTAAAATGGAATTAAAATTATTGTTCTATGGTTAAATCGAAACTGTATCCATTTAGTCTTTGTTAGAGCCTATAGTAAATATAGTTACAAACAGATAAATTAATTAAATTCCAGAAATGCAGAGAGAAGATCAAACGGCGAACATTGATTCAACGGCGTTCGTCGGACTAAACAATCAACAAATATCTATAAACAATCAGCAAGGATGTTAAATATAAGAGGTTTCCAAATATCCATTCTTAATTTGTATTTTATTTTACAACCGTCATTGAACAGCCGATCCAAGTTTGTGTTTATGACTACCAATGTTCAATTCCGTAGACTTGTAATTTCGAACCCAATCCAGAAGGCAAGAGAACTTCCAGACCAAATATTGTGAGAAATTTGCCCTCGTGGAGTACTTTTTGATGGAACTAACTCACATTTGTGTTGCATGGAGAGGAAAACCGCGAATATCTCCCATTGTTAGCCTGACGACAAGGGAACTCTAACCCATGATCCATCTACAACTGAGGATATACGTCCGCATTTTATTCGGTGCGAACCGGTTGCGGAATTCGCATCTATCAGCAGAAGTTGGGATTGGAACACAGTTCACCTCATTCGGAGACGAGAGCTCTATCCCCTGAGCCACCACGACTCCTTAATATGTATTGTTCGCATTTTTATGAAACAGGAAGCAAAAAAAGTATATATAAAACATTTTAAAAGTATAAAAGTGTCATCAGCATAAAATTATAAAAGGCAATAAAGGTATTGTTTGCCTGTAAATTATTTCTTTATTCAATATTTGATAGTGTTTTTTATTTTGTTCTTATTAAATTTTATAGATATTTAATAAAGGCTTTTAAGATATTTAGATATTTAATAAAGGTAATAGGTTTCAAGGTTCCTTCAATACAGTATATAAATCATTTGTACCCTAAAATTTAATTTTTTCGATAAAGATATTTAGTTACCATTTTACTTTTATTAAATAGTAAATAGTTATATGTCCTCTCTGATAAATTGAGCTTGTTTTTATATATTATGTGTAATTGTGTTAAATCGGCGTATATAAGTAAATTTGTGAATGAAAAACTATAAAATATTTCTCTAATGCTTTGTTAAGAACTAATTTGTCACCCTATTACTAAGAATACTATCTTAAGTCAAAAAAAAAAATTAAAGAATTGTTTAGTAACCAAAAATTAAACAAGAGTTTGAAAAGTCAATTTTGTGAATGTTGAAATTGTAGTGGTAATTCATCCCTTAGAATCGGAAACAAAACCTGAGGTACCAATTTTGTAATAATACAATAATTATGAGATATTTAAATTAAATGATCCTTAATTATAATGTAAAAAACTGTTTAACGATATAAAATTTATAACGTAGCAACCGTTGATCTTGTTGAGAGAAGCAAGAATTGAACAGAGCCCCTTAACACTACATAACACAAACACTAAACAAAATAAATTGAAAAACTAATTAAAAACACGGGTTAGCCTATATTTCAAAGAGCCAATTGGACTACCTCCAAATTGGTCACCAGGATAAGCAACGTTCTTTTACTTTTGGCAACCTACGAAGAAACATCGAAACAATATTTATTTAAAATTTCAATGGCTCGAAGGGTTGCATGTTGAGAAACATAATACCAATAGCCAAGTCAGGTGATCGATAATTCAAATTTCTCTTATTGCTTATTTCGCTATGACTTATAAGATTTTAAGCGAATGGAATGCATGTTGTGCTACGGTAACTGCAACTTGGGTGTACAGAGTGTCAAAAAAAAAAATACGGACAGCCCTAACTTTTGATCTAATGATCGGATTTTCACATTCTGGGACTCATTCCTAATCACTTGAACGGGGTGACCTCAAATATGCTATTTGATTAGTGCAGGTGATATTTTAAGTTATGAAATCCGACACAAAAGCGTACTATCTCTGAGTAAACATACCCTTTTTTCGTCGGATTCGGATATCTGAAGCACAATATATTGGGGGAGCTGGGAAATATGGTCTAAGTATTATGATCAAGAGAGCTCGCCAAAGTTTGAACCCCTTTATGTTAATTTTACTTTTTGCGTGTTTCGCCATATCTCGAGAACATTTAAAGCGAATTGAAAACTTTTTGCACACAATTATGAAATCATTTATCCAAAGATAATTTCATGCAGCAAAAAAATAGAAAATATTTATGATTTTTATTATTTATTTAATAATAGTGAAATATACAATTTGTACGAAATTAGTTAATAGTTCCTGAGAAATCTAATTTTAAGTATACGACTTCTTTAAAATTTGATTTCTCAAGAACTGTTCTGCCAACTTCGCACAAAATTTGTATTTTGCCTTGAAAAATTACATACTTTAAAATGATGTAAGAAATTTTATACCTTGCAACTTGAAATTTTTTCGACCATCATTTAATAAAATAATAAAAAGTAATAAATATTTACTAAAATTAAGTGGAATTATCATTGAATAAACGGATTTTATAAGTGTGTGCAAGTATGTTTCAATTTGTTTTAAAAGTTTTCGAGGTATGGTGAAATACGGAGAAAGTAAAATTAACATTAAGAGGTCTAAATTTTTTATCGCCCTCCTGACCAAACTATAGGGACAACATTTCCACGATTAGGCTACCCCTTTATTTTGGGGGTCAGAAATCTGAATCCAGAGAAAAAAAGGTATGTTGATTCGGAGAAATTTTTTTTTCTGTCAGATTTCGTAACTTAAAATATCGCCTATACTAGTTAATTATCATATATCTCCTTGAATCATAAGATTCAGTTTCAGAACGTGAAGATCCGATCATTAGCTCAAAACTTATTTAGGGTGGTCCGTATTTTTATTTTGCTCACTGTACGCGTGCCTTTTATATAAACGTTTTCACTGACATATAATAAAAAGAACAAATATTTTTGCTTGGAATTATTTTTGGATAAATAAATTTTTTTATTGTGTGCAAAAATTTTTCAATTTGCTTAAAAATATACAATTATTTTTTAATTCCTGGAAAGCTTTTTTTTATAGAAAAATAATTTGATGAAAATAAAATTATTTAAAATTCATTTTCCTATTTCATCATGGAGTTTTTAAAAACATTATCTTCATTTTCAATAGAAAAATCAGTATTATTTACCTATCAATGGAAAGAAAGATAAACGCAAACAAAAAAATTAGTACTCAAAAATGACAGAAAAAGTCTTTAATGAGTGTCTTAGTGAGTACCATACTTACTCTAATCAAGCTTAATTTAAGACAAATTAAGTTTTTATGAAAGTCGAACATTGCTCCTCAAATTATTTAAATTTCAAAGGAACAATCAGAGCATTAATAGATAGGTTTGAGAAATAAAAATTACTTTTTCAAGCCTGAAAACGTGAATTTTAAAAGATACTTTTTTACAAAAGGAAAAAAAAGAAATCTTTTATCACATTACTCGCTTGACTTGACAAACAAATCCTAATATTTTCTTATTTCTTACGACTTTTGCACTTAAAATGCATAAAATGCAAGGTATTTAATATTAACCCTATTTTAAAACTTTTTCCTATTTAAATATTCGAAATTGTTTTTGGAAATAATTATAGATATTATAATGTTTATAGTATTTTTAATAAAACTTGATGTCTCGAATAAAGTTTGCTAAAGTTTTTAAATACATTTATTAGTTAATTCACATTTCTTCTGATTAAAAAAATATTATTACCTCTTAATGTTAATTTTACTTTTTATTTCGAAATAAAAAGTAAAATTAACATTAAGAGGTCCAAAAATTTCAACCGCCCTCCTGATCAAACTATTAAAACCATATTTCCGAGATTACGGTTATCCCCTAAATTTTGGGAGTCAGAATTCCGAATCCGTTGAAAAAAAGGAATGCTTATTCAGAGAAAGTACGTTTTTATGTTTTTTTTGTAACTTAAAATAACGTCGGCACTAATTAATTAGCATATTTGATGTCACCTTCTCGAGGCATTAAAAATGAGTCCTAGAACGTGAAGATTTGATCATTAGATCAAAAGTCATTCAGGGAGGTTCGTTTTTTTTTTTCTTGGCACACTGTACTATAATGGTAGCTAAAGCATCCTACTAGGAACCTGAAGATCCTTGGTTCGAATCCTGCCTGCTGCCTACGAGCATCTCTCTCATGTACATATCCCTCCATTTGTAATTTTCTCATTAGATTGTTTCATATATTACATATATGAAATTGTATTGTATATATATAGTATATATTTCATATATTGTTTATATCTCATTATATTGTATGAATTGTTTCAATTTTAAATACATGAGGTTTTCAAATTTGGCTATTATTTGTTTCGTAGCTAATTTGACACATTTTTGCTCAATTTTGAGAAACCCTTTTGCATAAGAAACAAGATATTACAAAAAAAATCTAAATTTTTTATATCAAGAGAAATAATAATAATATTTTTTTTAATCAGAAGAAATGTGAATTAACTAATAAATGTATTTAAAACCTTCAGCAAACTTTATTTGAGACATCAAGTTTTATTAAAAATACAATACGCATTATAATATCTATAATTATTTCCAAAAACAATTTCGAATATTTAAATAGGAAAAAGTTTTAAAATAGGGTTAATATTAAATACCTTGCATTTTATGCATTTTAAGTGCAAAAGTCGTAAGAAATAAGAAAATATTAGGACTTGTTTGTCAAGTCAAGCGAGTAATGTGATAAAAGATTTCTTTTTTTTTCTTTTTGTAAAAAAGTATCTTTTAAAATTCACGTTTTCAGGCTTGAAAAAGTAATTTTTATTTCTCAAACCTATCTATTAATGCTCTGATTGTTCCTTTGAAATTTAAGTAATTTGAGGAGCAATGTTTGACTTTCATAAAAACTTAATTTGTCTTAAATTAAGCTTGATTAGAATAAGTATGGCACTCACTAAGATACTCATTAAAGACTTTTTCTGTCATTTTTGAGTACTAATTCTTTTGTTTGCGTTTATCTTTTTTTTCATTGATAGATAAATAATACTGATTTTCTGTTGAAAATAAAAATAATGTTTTTAAAAACTCTATGATGAAATAGGAAAAGGAATTTTAAATAATTTTATTTTCATCAAATTATTTTTCTATAAAAAAAAGCTTTCCAGGAATTAAAAAATAATTGTATATTTTTCATTGTATTGTTGTTTGACCTTTCATAAAAAAAAATATGGTGCCAAAAGTTATGAATTCTATTTTAATATCAACAACTATAGTTAATATAGTAGATAAAATAGAAACGTAATTTGTAGTAAATTAACCCCTTCAAAACCTGCAGAATATATATATATATATATATATATATATATATATATATATATATATATATATATATATATATATATATCGTTTTTCATATTGTAATCAAGCAAGAACAAGGGTGTTAGTTGTTAGTTTTAACTTTATTTTAATTAACTAGTTTTACAAAATGGGGCCATAGAAAGCACTGAGATATATGCACAAATGAAAATAATACCGATTATAATAAAGGTCAAAATGGGACACGAGTTTGTAAATTTTCCGTAATTTGCATTGTTAGTTTTATAATGTTGTGTAACTGCATGTCGATGCTTGAAAAACTATATTCAGAAACTCTGTTATATTTAAACTATAAATTCTAGTTCAAAAAAATATGCTAGAACCACACAAAATTGATTCAAAGATTAGAAATAACTCCTTTCAATATCTATATTGCATCACGTCATAAGTATTATAAAGATAAGTATGAAGGACACGTGTCAATGGACCACTTCTATCATTCTCTTTTATAAAACTTTCGACCTTCCGAATTTCTGACATTCATTCTTCCCTGTTTGGGAACTTCTGAAAAATGCGTATCATAAATTCATGTTAAAACTTTTCATTGGATGAGAACGATCTTGTACTATGGCATGGAAATTGCGTTCAACTACCCTTTAGTGCTATACCTCTTCTGTTCTCTTCTAAATTCTTTACCGTCTTAAAGAGAATTGCTGACAACTTTATTACCCACACTTAAGTGTTTCTTTACCCAAAATGTCGAAAAGGGATTAAGGAAGAGAAGGATTAAAATTTCCCTTTCTGCCATAAATTTTGATAAAATTCCTCGCCGTTGTGTTATTGTTAGAGGAATTGTTTTTGGAATATTTTTTCCCAGTTTTGTTTCTTTTTTTGTTTCGCTGCATTAGTTATTGAATTTAGCTTAGATATAAGTTTATTCGGATTTGCTATAATTTATTTAAAAAGTTTATATATGACTTTAAAAAGTATGTTTAAACTTGAAATTGAACATTCATTAAAAATTAAATGGCTTTGAAACGTATCGTTTAATGCTAGAAATATAAAATATAATGCAATGAGTGTGAAATTTAGTGTAATAAATGTGTAATAATTAATGAAGTGTAGTTTAGTTTTATGCTGATGGAATAAAGGTTTCAACTAAATGTATTCTAAATTCGTAAGCACCTTAGATAAAATTGATAAATTTATTACCCTTGCTTAAGTGTTCCTTCAGATTCCCATTCTGCGATAAATTAAAACCAAAAATCCATGCTATTGCTTAATTGTAGTAACCGTATTTTCTGGCTTCATTTATACAGTTTAGTTTCACTTTTTATTGCATTACTTCTTAAATTTTGCTCACACGTGCTTTTTTTATTTTTAAATTGATGACATACGTTAAAAAATATTATGAAATTGTGAAAAATTATCTTAACCAACGATATTTGTATGTTCTAGCATTATTTTACTAACATTTTCTGATTTAATGAATAATACTGTAGACCAGGGATGGGCAAACTTTTTCGGCAGAGGGCAAAAAGTCGGGAAACAAAAGTTTGGTGGGCAAAGTAAAAACTTCTAAAATAAAAAAAACGATATACAAGTTTTAATTTAAATATTTAATGATATGAATAAAATTGCGATTTCATTTTTAAAAGTTTTTTATATTGAGGTTCGAAGTGAGATGTTCTTATTTTAAGGAAGGAGGCTAAATGCTTATCTGTCAGTCTACTTCTGAAATGATTTTTTCTCATAGTTGAAAACACTTGTTCACATATATAAGATGAAGTAAACATTGCACTTATTTTCTGGGCATGAGATATTAAATTTGGAAAACTAGCTTTTGGTAATGATTTGTAAAACTCAAACTTTGGCATATTTAGAAACAGTTGCTTCAGATGATTGTTAGATTGCAACTCAATTAATTCAAGTTGCAAATTTGACCTCACCATATAGTTCTATCCCAAACATTTAGTTAAAAATATAAAACTGAGTAAAGTAATTTTAACTGAATAAATAGTATTTATGACATTCTCAGGAATCATGATAAAATATTCATATTTTACTACCTTTAGTAATTTTATCACACAATATAAAACCAAATGTTATTGTTAATTTTATCAAAATCATTGCCAAAGCGCTTCGCTAAAAATTATTGACCTTTTTGGTGTTCCCATAGAACCAGAAGTAAGGTAAATTCTATCATATTCTAGTAGTTTTGATCTTCCTTTTTTTCTTAGAGTACAGAATGAAAAATACAAACTTAGATAAATTAGAATGGTACATTAGGTAGTCTAATTAGGAAAAAAATTACCGATTTCACTTAAATGTTTGAATTCACTGTTTACTTAATTATATTTATATTCAAATAATTTTCGCATTGTTTTTTTTTAACAAGTTTTTCTTGCGTGTAATTTACTGATGCTCTATCGAGAACAGTCGACTACAATTCATTAACACTAATTCATTAACTAAATGCAATTCACTCAAGTTTTAAAACAAATAGATATCGGAGTAATAAATTAGATACTCACCACAGGCGTATTTTTTATTTATGTGATAATTGAATGCCGATGTGTACTTTATTAATTTTGTGCCGTTATTAATTTTTTCCCTAAGGGAATCTTGCAAGGTTTGTTAATGAGTTGGAAATAGAAAGGAAACACATTTGAAAGATAAAATATTCAATTAATAATTTAAAATCCTTAAAATTAATTACTAAAATGGATATGCATGCAATAATGTTATTATTTGTCAATATACTTTATTTAAACCGAAGAGATAAATTTTATTCAACAGACGAAGATTCAGAATTTTATTTCGATAAGGATGTAGGCTTAAATGAATACTGGAATTTCTTAAATTTGAAATAAAACATCTAAAGTTCGAAGCTTTTAAGTTTTAAATAGTTGATTTTTTGTTCATTTTTGTAATTTAGTGCAATGTTTATTTATCGTAAACTTTCCAGCTTTAGTTTTGTGGCTACTTTTTAATTGTGTTTATATGGAAACAATAGAGAGCACATGGCGATAGTTTAAAATCAAATTCTCTAAATTTTATTTATTAAAATGCTATATCATATATTTAATTTTCCTCCTCCTTACTCATTTTGGCTGTTAAAAATTCCGGATCAATTTACAGTAAAAAAATGCTGGAATTCTGAGTGCAGAATCTGTAAAATCTATTTTTACCGAAAACTTTTATTCTGTAATTTTCACAGTAATATTTATTTAAATTACATTGATGCGATGATTTTTACAGTATATATTGCAGTAAAAACTACAATATCTGATTTTAGTTACAGAGGAAGTTTACGGTAAAAATTGATATTACGGTAAAATGTACGGATACCTAGAAAGACGATACTTTTGATCTTAATTTTATCAGGAATTTTTTACTATGCATAAAACTATTAGCAATCTATACAATTTCTTTCAAACTTTCTATAAAAATTTCGTCGCACCATAGTAAATTCTGTTCTATCTTTTATGCATTTAGTAAAAGCGTGCTAATAAGTGCTTAAATTCCTCTTATAAAATTTTGACGTATTCTTTTGAACAGCAAAATTTTATTCATTTGTAGGAAATATATGTTTTAATTGTACACGAAACCATATTATCGTATTTTATTGTCATTCTAACGTTTTTCCCCAAACGATTGTGTAATAAAAAATTTTTCGGTTAAACAAGAATGGAACTTATTTTAGGAGCATTTCCTTACATACGGTTTAAAAATGAGCATATACTAATATTATTTAAGACATTGGATAAAGTTTAAAGAAAAAAAAACATGTTTTGAGGTGCAGCCAAATGTTATGAATTAATTTTGTAATTTCAATAACGATGTTGAAATTATTTTATGAAAAGGTCAAAAACAATGTCAATGTCAATTTAATTTTTTTCAAAGCACCTCTTATGTTTACAAGTAAACACATAAGTAAAAACAAACCTAATTTTGAAATACATTAACCATAAAAATTCTAATTGAAAGTTGCAAGAGAATTTTATTTGAATTTCAATGCGTAGTAAAGTGATAAGTATCCAATTGCTCTTCAAATACAGGTATAATAGAAATCAATATTTCAATATCTGAATAATATTTATTTGAATTTAATTTTTTGTTATTTTTCAGATCTCATAAACTGGAAAATACTGTAATATTCTTATCGATAATGATTTTAATTGAAGTTTTTCGTTTGTTTGTTTTTTCATAATTATAACGAAAACCAATAAATGTATGAAATGTCAAGGTAGGATATGTTTATAGAGATTTCTTACAGATGGCAGCACCAAAAAAGCTACCAAGTGCCGTCTTTAAGTTGTGAATCTTAAGTTGAGCAATCGCTTAAAGTTTATTAAAATTTTATCAAATAAGTTTTAAATTCTGATTGCTTAACTCTTAATAAAATTAGCACATTTTGGTGAGGACTGAAAAATTTATTTAATGCGCTTTACTTGTCTTCGAAATAATCTTTGAATTCGATTTCGAAAAAAGGAGCATCAGCTGCAAATTAATTCGGTAAATCGCGCCGCTGTTAATTAATGATTGCAAACTGTCCCATAGTTTTTCTAAAACTAGAAAACCTCATAACTAGAAACATAGGTTAACTAGAAATTTAATATATATTCAACACAATATAAAATCTCTCATAGCAGCAAAATGCGTTTTTATCTATTACTCGTCAATTTAATTATGTTATTTTTGGAAGAATTCACTTAATATTTTTGAATAAATGGATGTATGTTAAAAAAGAGTTGTTTTTTATTATGTACCTATTTATTATGTACCTAAGTACAATTTAGGAAAAACTCAAAAATGCAGTGTTGTAAAAGCCGTAATATTTAATGCGGTTGCAATGATGCGATTGCTATAATCTTTACTAATTGTAGTGGATAATATTTATTACAGAGATAACTTACAGTTAGTATTTTTAAATCACAATTTATTGTTAACTGATTATTGACTTCCTGCGGCAGAATTGCATACTCTATTTGACAATAGGTTATCTTGATTGATGATGTTTTTTTTTTTTTTTTTTTAATTTTAATAAAACATTTTTTTAATTTTAATAAAACACTTATTTTTTTAATTTTAATATGCACTTCACTGTATTTTTTTAAAACAAGTTTTCTAATAGCAAGCATATTTCTAATTAACAATTTTTTTAACTATTCAATAATAAATAATTAAATTTAAACGTATTTATTTATTCAGATTATTATTTAGGTTTTTTTAATTCAGTTATTCGATATCGCAAGTAAGGTGTTTATTTAAAGCAATTTTTTTAAAAAAATTATTGCGCCGTATTTATCACGTTCAATGAAAAGTTTCAGGGGTTGTTTCCTTTTAACAGATCATAAAATAAAAATAAAGATGTATGATATTTCGCTAATAGCATTAAGTTATTATTTTTTTTTCTATTTAAGGTAAAAATTTACATATTAATAAATAATATTGAAAAAATGCACCAATTTTTGATTTGAGTAATAAAATATATTATTTTTTGAATAATTTTAAGTGAAATAATGTTTTAAATGGAAATGATTTAGCTCTTTATCATAATCTTGAAGGAGATATTGCAGTATGATCTTTAATTAATTCACTGCAGAAGCCAATTGCGACAGCTATGACCATGTGTCGCTGCAGATTTTAAAAAAAATATGAACAATGTATTCTTATTGATCAGGACTATTAACTTCCGGTTTTGATTTACCAGGTACATTTGAATGCTGCAATGTGCCTGGCAATTAGTAACAGGGACCGATCAAGATAAATTCAGGCCCAAATCCAACCAAATTTTCTGGGCCCCTTCCAAAATATTTTGAAATTAAATTACTGAAGAGTAGTCCTAATAATGAAAAAGAATCTATTGAACTGCATGATTCAAAAGAAACATTCTAAGAAATTTTGAAAACAGACAATTGAAGATAATTTTTCTAAGATAAAGTTTACGTATCTATAAATTAAAGCAAAATATAAAACAACAAAACAATGTTATGTCAAAATAAAAATAGTTTGGTGACAGCAAACAATTAGAATCAGTGATTTTTGCTAAAAGTCAGCGTTTAGCTGGAATTAGTTTTTATTTAGTACTTAAATCTAATGAATAGCTATGTGATATTTGACATAGCTAGACCAACTTTCATTAGACTTTTTACTAGTTTTTGAGGCCCCTGAGAAATTGTGGGCCCTAGGCTCATGCCTATTGGGCCTAGGCTATAATCAGCCCTGATTAGTAATGCAAAGTTGTACATTGCAACTACTAATCGCCATGTCAAGCTGATACAAAAGAAAAGTGTGATTCATTTAGATCACTTAAAATGAAAACTAAATTTTGATAAATCTATCATTGATTCGAAAGACAATCAGATAATTGTTAATTTTGAACATAAGTTCTTATTCATTTATTTTATTATTTTTTTTTTAATTTTTCAGCCGTCACTGAACAGTCGCCACAATTTTCGGGTTCACGACTACTAATGTTTAATTCAGTAGCCTTGTAATTTTAACACAATCCAGAAGACAAGGGAAGTCATGGATCAAGTAATGGGAGAAATTTGCATTCGTGGAGGACTTTTTGATGGAATTAATCGGCATTTGCGTTACATGGAGGGTTGACCACGAGAACCTCTCATGGTTAGCCTGACGGCAAGGGGACTCTAACCCATGATCCGTCTGCCACTGAGGATATTTCACGTCAGCACTGAAATCGGTGAAAACCGGAAGCGGAATTCGGATCGACCAGCCATCGATGGGATTCGAACCCGCTCTATCCTCTGATCCATTGCGGCTCTTTCATTGATTTAGTAAGAATTGGATTTTTAAACTACAAAGGAGAAAAAAAATTTACATTTATTATTATTATTTTTAAGTACGCCAAACATATTTCTAAAGTTTCGAACTTGAGAAAAAAAAGACTAAAGGAAAGATGAAAATAATTACCATTTTGCAACAAGATTTCATAAATTATTTTATCTCGAAGCTATTTTGTTATTTTAAAGTGTTCTGGTGTTAAACAATTGATATTCGGATTGCTTATCACACTTGTGGAGACTCATATAGACTATTAAATCTACTGATAAATTGATTAGAGAAACCATAAAATCATTTTTATTTAATATGCAGAATGTTCCGTAATCATCACTCTTAATATAAATTTTAGAATCTTTTTCAAGAAGGAAATTAAAAAAAAAATACACATAAAATGCTATAAATCAACATTTGAGAGAACAAAAAGAAACTAAAAACGCTATCGAAATCTGATGAATCACTATTAAGGAGTCTTGGATCAAAATCTGTCAAAACCTGATTGTTTGTCCTAATAAACAGTTATGAATTAAAAGTCTGCCATTAGAATCACTTTTCAAGCTTAATGCGGCAATAGAAAAAAAGAATTCGATGCCTCTTAATCCCCCTTTTTTTAATGGTGATTCGTCTGGTTTGATAGTGTTTTCTTCCTTTTCTTCGTTTAAATACTAACATGCGACAAACAATATCAATATTTTTTTTAATTCATATGTGCCATGGATTTCAAACATACACGAGAATTGAGGAACACCCTATATGTATCAGGTTGAGTCGTGGTAGCTCAGGGGATAGAGCATTCGCCTTCCAATGAGGTGACCGAGTTAGAATCACAGCGATAGCTGGTCTATTCGAATTTCGCACCCGGCTCACACCGACCACAGTGGTAGACGGATCATGGATTAGAGTCCACTTTCCATCAGGCTAACCGTGGGAGGGTTTCGTGGTTTTCCTCCCCATGTAACGAAAGTGCGGATTAGTTCCATCAAAAAGTCGTCCAAATTTCTCCCAATATTTGTCTTCTGGATTAGGTTCAAAATTACAAGGCTACGGAGTTGAGCATTAGAAGTCGTAATCCCGAAATTGGGTCGGCTTTTTAAAGATGGTTATAAAATGAAATAAAATAAAATATGTATCAGATTTAGGAGAAGTAATTGTTATAAAATGTAATAATTCTTATAAATTTAATAGTGCGCATTGATTATGCTAAATAGTAACTCGAATCGAATATTCTAACACTTTCGATTAAAATGCTCAAATGAAAATATTTGTTTCATATTTAAAGATAATACTTTACCAACTTATATATTTTAAAAGAATTAACTAAACATAAAAATACTAATTAATACAGGAATCAATAATACATATAAAGTTTTAATTTATTAATACATGAATTTAATAGCTTCCTTTAAAAAAAATTCAATTTTATAATGCATTTAAGATTCATTTTAAATATTATATAAACATTTAATTTTTAAATTAAAATGTACTTATCAGACTGCAGCTTTCAACAAAATTTATTGTAATTAAATAACCAAATGCTATGTGAAGTTTTAAAAATTTTACAAAAAATAAAGGCTTTGGAATTAATGAGCTGTTTTAACAGCTTACTCTATTGTAATTTGCGTTCTTTAACTATCTAATAAAATTAATTAATCTTTATATACTTATAGTTAACAATTTTAAGACTTTACACCTGGAAATATTATAGTTTTCAGAATGCTGTTTAGTACGTTCTTTTTTTAATATTTTCAATTCTAAGATCATTTTGTCACTAACGGCTTTCACGATATTTTTAAAAATATTTTCTGAGACATATATTTAAGAAGGACCTTTTCAAGTTTTTCTAATATGTTTTCCTTAGTCGCGACGAACTTAAATGTTTATTTAGTAATATTATTCACTCGCAGCTGCTTCCCCTGTCACTGCTCGGGTAAGGAAAGAACATTATTAATTAAACAATTCATATGAACAGTATGTAATACGCACTTGTGATATTACTATTTTATGATCATATTTACTAACACAGCAATACAGTACTATAAGTGCCTTTTTTATTCATACTTTAAATTTTCCCACTGTCTTTTCAGTTGTATTTATATAACTTTTATAATAAATAATTATAATAAATAATTATAAATAATAAATTATGAATAAAAAAATAATTATAAATAATAAATAATAATTATAAATAATATATAATAAATAATAAATTATAAATGATAAAATAATTATAAATAATAAATTATTTATAATTATAAATAATAAATAATAAATTATTTATAATTATAAATAATAAATAATTAATTATTTATAATTATAAATAATTAAAATAATTATAAATAATAAATTATTTATAATTGTAAATAATTAAAATAATTATAAATAATTATAAATAATAAATTATTCATAATTATAAATAATTAAAATGATTATAAATAATAAATATAAATAATTATAATAAATAATTATAAATAAATAATTATTTCCAATACGTGTCAATATTTAGTCTGGATCAGTGGTGCCCAATTTTTTTCGCTTGTGGAACCTTGGATTTACGATTTTCCTTAGCGCGACTTAATAGATAAATTTCTTTAGCAGTTGTGAACATATTAATTTGCAGAAGACTTCTAATTGTTTTGAAATTGAGTAATAATCTAAATTTTATTAATTATTTAGAAAATATTTAGAATATAAGAGTGAAGAATTCAATTTTTTCAACATATCGTTCGATCAAAATTGTCTTAATTAGGTTTAATGTCAGATAGATGAATCTACTGGTCTAAAACGACATCTAGTTTAGTTCTTAATTCGATTTTAATGTATGCATAAACTGAAAACTGAATGAGCTGAAATATGGTTTCCGTTAAAATAGAAACGAAAGAAGACGGAAATAACGTTGAGGATGCTTATCGGAGAAACTAACTCCATTGTTTAATTTTCTTTTTTTCGATGCCAAATACAAATGCAGTTTTCATAAATGCATATCCATTAGTAATTCATTCGTCACATAGCAATTAGAAAAAAATTGTTTTAAAATTTCTAAACAAGTATTTTAATTGAAAAATTTCTTATAATTTACAGAATTATTAAATTAAGTAATACATTATTAATTGGATATAAATTCAATTCCTGGTTTCGAAAAAAGTACAACTGGTTAAAAAAGAAAGTCGTTACTCACGGAACCTTAGTGGCCCTTCCACGGAACACTAGATTTCCGCGGAACAACATCTGGTAACCGCTAGATTTATCACAATACATATTTATATTCAATGTCAAATCAATGTAGTTATTCAGGAAGTTATTAATGACACTAATGTTTTTATAATTATTTTTGCCGAACTGAAACCATTCTGATAGAAATTTTTTTGAAACAACTGTTAACTAACACTTTATTCAACTGTTATTTTACCACATTTAACCAAAAATGTCAAATAACCATAAAAAGATGGTATTCAAACTTTTAACTGTGAGAAAAATTATTTATTGACTGTTTTCACCTAATACGGTTGAGCAACCAGAATTTTATCCGCAAGTCAATAAGAATAGAATGCATACCTCGATTACAATGTGAAAAGTGTATGGTGAACACCTTACGAAGCAGCTCGATTAGTTTCTTGCAGTTTTGTTCATACTTTAGGCGAGAGAAGAAAAATCTATCCATCTCATGACCGGCTAGAGTTCGAATCCTAGCGTTGACTCCACATTATTTCTTTCAATGCATGAGAAGTTTCTAGTGTTCCTGCACTCGAGTGTTTGTAATAGTAACAGCAATTGCTACCATGCATTGTATTTCAACCATAGATGCTAGTAATTGCAGATTTTTAACTTCGGTAATTGTAAATAATTTCAAAACTGAAGAGTTAGAGTTATTTAACTCTTAGTTGTAAATAATCAAAAGTATCTCAATCTCAATCAGTTGTAAACGGTTTCAAACCCGATGAGGTGAATAAATGCACCTAACTTTAAACTTCATAATTAATTGCATGGACAGACTGACAGTTATTTTACCCTAATTTTACAATAAAAATTCAAACAGTGCATGGTTTTTTATTCGTGTAATTACATGATAATTTATCGGTATTATAAATTTTAGTGTGCATTAACCTTCATTTATGCCAAAGTAAAATTCAATTGAAAAGTTCAGTGGAAGATCAAGTTATGTGAAATTTTAATAGATATAAAAAGTCATCCTGACCATGAAAAGGAATATAAAAATAGGAAACTCCTTAAGAAATACTTTACCAAAAACTGCTCAATTAATGGAATGGCATAATTAAATAAATCAACGTTCTATACCCATAACAAAGAAATTTTTAGAACATAAAATAATAGAGTTTTCAAACAACGGTTTATTATATTAGAGTTTTCACCAATTATCGCGTTATTATCGCAAGTATGTCTTATTTACCTGATAACTTAATAGAAGTATTTTCTGAGATACATTTTTGAAAAGTATTGTTTTATGTTTTTTAAATAAGTCTTTTCTTATCCGGGTAAATAAACATTTATTTACTAAATTGTGTACATTGATGTATCCGAAAACTAAGACAAAACGTTGAAAAAATAAATAAAATATATTTTATCCAACTGCATTGTATGTATCGCCTTGTTTGAAAACATGATGAAAAAGTAACACATATATTTTCAAGCAAAAAACTTATAAAAATATCTCTATTTTGTTTATAAAATAAAATACATCTGGGGCTTAAAAAATAAACCGGCTTTCCTCGATAAACAAGACAGTTTATGATCATTTTACTGAAACGCAAATTCAAGGGGGTAATAATATGCAAATGCCACTTTCGATATAGCGAGCTTTTGATACCTTTAAGACTTCTAGTAGGAACTTCGATTTGAAAAATGACAATCCTCTGTCAATGCGGCATTTCGATATTTTAGAGTTTAGATACCTGAAATAAGAAAAGCGGGGGGGGGGTAGCTGTTTGGCAATTGAGAGAAGAAAATCCCCGCCAATTTCGTTCAACGTTTCAAGCGCCCCAACGGTCTATTTGAATTTTTTATAGAAATTGCAGTTTAAATTTTAAATGCGTATTTTATTTATAACAAATAACTTTTGTTCTTTTTTCCTTTTCTGCATTTACAATTTAAGGAGGATTTTTTTTCCAAATGCTTCTGAAATATATCTTTATATTCATGTGGTATCTGTATTAAGAAAAATTTGAAAAGGATATGAACGTGTGAAAAACATACAAACACGAAAGAACTTTGAATGTATTTATGAATATAAACTGGAGACAAAATGTAGCAAAAACTATGATATTTTCAAAGAATGATATTTATATTCAATTGAATGATAGTAAATAAATCATTTGAAAAAATTATGAAATATATTATACGAATATGATTAAAACAAATTGCAGGTTAAAACTTAATTGCAGATTAATTATTTATTTATTTTTACCCATTAAGAAAATGAACACAGTTCTAGGGTTTTCATGTCTGCAAAAACTTCTTGACTAAATAAACTTCCTCTACTAGATCATTCTCAACTTCATAATCACAAATAAATTGTTGTAAGTGTAAAAGAAAAATTCAGGTTGACAAAAGCATTAATAAAAAAGCAGCACAGCAAGATCAAATTTAAAAAAATAGGCGACGATTTTGGAATTTCTTGGAATTGTTTGTTTTCCAGACCGAGGTTTTTATTTTTATTTTCAGTAGCGAGCATTTTTAATGTTTTTACATAATATTAATTTGGAGTATTTTTATGTTCTCTTTATGACTTACTTATTCATAACTACTGTCTTGGCGTTGATTTTAATATAAATATGAGTACCAAAGAAAGAAAAGAAGTTTATCATGTCTTAAGAAACATATATTGACTGAGATTAAAAACCAATCCAGGCCATTAGATTAGCAAGAGACCAACATCAATTAATGCAGTTTTTTCAATCAATGACTATAATGCTGTATCGTAAAAATAAAGTGAAAACTATTGACCAATGGATAACCAGTGATCAGAATAATACGATCATATTTTGATTGGTTTTAGTCACTGTGTTTTATAAATATCGACATAATATTTTTTAATAGTTATAATATTTTTAACAGCTGTAAGGAATGATGATTTATATAGCTGATAAATAAATGAAGAAAACAACAAGAATATAAAGATGTATTAGATAGTAGTTATTTGAATGATTCATTGTGTAGGTGAATCAGTTAACTAGTGAAATACTAGTTTGGAAAAAATATTAAGTAATACTTTTTTTATGTGGAAGTTAAGGGCTACATTTTATTTATTTATTTATTAAATGAATTTAAATATTTGTTAAGTACATTCTATTTATATAAATTAAATTAAGAATATGATTCACTGTATTCATAAGTCAATCGCTACAAATAAAATAATTTTATTGACATGTTAAAAAATTTACAAAGCAACAATTATCGAAAAGTTATTAAAAAAATAAAAGTAATAATATTCGAAGAAGTTTTGCATAATTTCGATAGCGAAAAATAAATAAGCATTGATATAAAATAAACAAAAAATATTTTTTTGATGTTAATAAGTTAATATTAATATTTTATAAATCATCATGTTAGAGGAGGTATTTTTTATTAAACAAGGCTTTTTTATGTTTTATAACCATCGTTGAACAGTCGACCGAATTTAGGGTTTACAACTACTAGTACTACTCAACTCCGTAGCCTTGAAACTTAGAACTCAAAACAGAAAACAAAAGAGCTTCTGGATCAAGTATAGGGAGAAATTTGCCTTCGAGGAGAACTTTTGATTAAATTAACCAGCATTTGAGCTACATGGAGTGGAAAACGACGAAAACCTCCCCCTTCCACTCCGCGAGCCGTGTGTCGAATTCGTAATGGGATTAGAAACCATCGTTGGGATTAGAGCCCGGTTCACCTTAGAGTAACGCTCTACCCGAGCAACCACGGCTCAAAATATGGCCATTTTATAACCGTAGTTGAACAGCCGATCCAATTTTGGGTTTACGACTACTAATGTTCAACACCGTAGCCTTATAATTTTGAACCCAATCCAGAAAACAAGGACACTCCTGTTTCAGTACCCCCAGAGGTATGATTTGTTTTGGAAACATGGAGGATTCTGAGACTCGACAGATATCACGTGCATTAGTCACCGTTTACTACACGACGAGTCTTCGGACGACAGGGATCGAACCCAGGACCTCTTGGATATGGGTCCAGTGCCCTATCGACTAGGCTATCCCGGTCTATTCTTATTGTTTAGATTTTTCGGTACTTATTTTTTTCACTGAGAAAAAAAAATATAGTCCAATCTACCAGAATATGGAGAAATTTAAAATTTAATATGGTCATTATAAAAATTACCTAATATCATATTAAACTAATGTTACATAAATTAGAACGTGGCATGTTCCTAAAGATAATTATCAATGATGAGGGCAAAAGCAGTACTGATATTACCGTTTTTTTTTTCCTGTATAGTCCTGCATGGGTAAAAGAATTTATTACAAATTACACAAGCATACAAGTAGATATATTTCAACGACAAATGCAAAAAATAATCATTTTAACAACAAAGAAAAAAACCTTTGCATTAAACTTATTGACGTTTAAAGAGAGCGCTAGAATATTATTCATGTGTATTTTATACGAAATTATAAATATGCTTAAAAATATAAAAATGTAAAAAAAAAAAAAATCCTAAATGCTTTCACTTCAATTGTGAGACTAGATTTATTAAAAAATAACAGCTATATAATAGAAAAAAGATGTTTCAATGTCAAATCATGGTAAGATTTAATTAGTCAAAATAGCAATGAGACGGGAGGGAAGAGGCGGGAAGGGCATCGCCAATGAACGATTCTTTATAAAGAATAATAGTATGACATTGCTATACACAGTAACAAACTCGTCGAATGTCAATTATCATCTTACGGTGGCTGGACTGCATTCCTATACAGTGGCGTACGCAAGGGAGGGGTTTAGGGGTTTAAACACCCCCCTTGAACTCAGACAAAATGGCAAAAATAAAAATTTTAGTAGAAATTATGCGAGCTATTATTTTTTAAGACCATATATTTTTATCTGCCTTATGCCTACTTTTTTTTTCTCACGGTATTTCTCAGAATACTGAAAAAACATTAACTATAATAGGGTTGTACTTTTGAAACCAAATTCACGTGATACTGTTACGGACTGGTTCCTTTCTGTCCTACCAGTATAGTTTTCGAGACTGGCTGTCCTTCGCGAGGTCTTTACGCGATGATTCTGGAATCCTAGACGTTCTGTCTGTCGTCTTTGAGACAATTCGAGAATTTTTGAGATGCGGTGAAAAATTATGTAAAAGGGGGAACGGAGTACAGTGGAGTTAGTTAGTCAGACTAAGAGTTATCTCTGGCGCTTGTCTTTCGGAGCTTGTCGCTAAATCTGTTTTGATTTATCTCAACAAAAAGTTCATTCAATCGCCGAACCGTCCCGCAGTGGACTGATCGTTAAGACTCGGTTCCCAGCAGATCACCGAAGTCAAGCATCACTGGCTACGGTCAGTGCGCGTGTGGGTGACCACTTGGATCAGCCTGCGTAGGGACCGAGGGTGTGCGGTATTGGTTCTCGTTAAACTGTTCTACCGTAAAGTGCTCGATTTCGCGTGCAGGTCGTCGGGCTACCGAAGCGGGAGTGCCATCCCCTCTGCAGAGGATCAAAATTGTGACGGCATGTCTTCGGATCATCCTCAGGGGTGTTTCCCAGACCGTCACCAATAGCCCATCGTGGAGCTCTAGTGCGACGTAAATTAACTACAACTACAACAATCGCCGAACCCGTCATCGCCACTATTTCGACTAGTGAAGAAATCAGTAACAATACCGTTGGAGATACTGTGCTCGTTGAAGTTATTCATTCCAGCTCGAAGCTTTGAGATTGTAGCATAGCGGATATTTCTGTACCAATCCATATATATATATATATATATATATATATATATATATATATATATATATATATATATATATATATATATATATATATATATATATATATATATATATATATATATATATATATATATATATATATATATATATATATATATATATATGTATATATATATATATATATATGTATATATATATATATATATATATATATATATATATATATATATATATATATATATATATATGTATATATATATATATATATATATATATATATATATATATATATATATATTTTCTTTTCTTGGATCTTGATCTTTAGGATGTCAAAACGCAAGAATTTAACAATTTTTAATTATTTTGCGAAAAAACCGCGACCAGAAATTAGTGAGGTGACAGCATCTAGTATCAATGTAAGTTTTTCTGTTGTACAGAAATGTGATACTTCCGTTGAAAAAAACGTTTCTAAACAAAATCTGATGAATGTGAAAGTGGTCCTCAAAATGTTACTTCCCATCCATATGACATTGGACTTTTTTTAGAAGATATTACATTATGTTCTTAAACTTAAAAAAACCAAATCAAAATTTAACTAAACAATGTTGTCTAAATAAAAAGTCAAAATTGTCTAGCTGTCTAAATTAGGGAAATAATAGTGCTTTATTACAGACTCTAATTTCTTTTAGTAGTTTCAGAAAATTATGAACACCCCCCTTGAAAAAATTCTGCGTACGCCACTGTTCCTATATACAAAAAGTAAGAACTACAACTAGTTACAAGCAGACACTTTTTGTGTATGTTTATAAATAGTTATAGTTACATCATTAGGGAATAACTAATGTTCTTTTATCTTTGAATTTGAGAGCTAAGAAATGTTGTAAATAATTTTTATAATGTTTCAATTGTCATTACATTTTCAACAGTTTAACCTGTGATCTATTTATCCATTTTTCTGGATGGGCTTTTTTTAAACCATACATTGATAGAGGAACAAAAATATTTTTTATTTATGAACTAGGCGAATTCCCTCGACTGGCTTGATATTTCTGAAATGACTTCAATACAGGATGATATTGAAATATTCCAGATCCACTAATTAGGCAGAGTCTTCTAAATACATGCATTCTAGGCATTCCTCATATGCCAATAATATTGAATGATACAAAAGTATCTTTGATCCACTAATCCAGTCATTCACAATCCAGTCATTTTGACTGCTTTTGGGCAATATAGGTAGATACTAATTTTCCGTCTGTCTAGTGTTAAAATAGGCAAATTCTTTCAAATGAGTCGACATTTCTGAAACGCCGTCAATACAGGATATTATAAGAAATAAAAATCTATGTTTTTATAATAATAATTAAAAACTTAGTTTTAAACTTTTAAAAGTATTATTTAAAATAATAAAACTAATAAATCAAATGAGAAGAATTTAAAATTTGAAGAAGGAGAATTTAAATAGAATAAGATTTAGGATTTAAATATCATTTTAACAATACTGGCTCTCAGAATAAATGTGCATGAAACTCAAAAATCTGACTGAAATCAATTTCCATTCCATATTCTCACATGATATATCCATTAAATTTCTTTTCTACAATTCTTATCGTAATTTTTTTTTCTGATCGGTAAATTCCAAATGTCAGGGTCATAAATACTCTATCCATGACGCAGAACAAGAGAATTTCTAGAGAAAAGTAGTACAGATCAATGAGAAATAAAGGTCATCTACCGATATTCTTTAACTCCGACCGCGCCCTCGTCTATATGTTAGTCCTTAACTAATAGCAGCTACAGTTGTTAAAAACGACACCGATATTAATTTGGCGTAATAGCGGAGGCTTCGGCCAGCAGGAATAAGTTTTCATTTCGCCAAACATCCGTACAGTGTATCGTCTATTATTGATTTTTTTGTGTTTGTTTATGAATGTTTGACATAGTATTTAAGTTTTGCAATTTAATTTCGCCCTTTAGTCTATTATTTTTTTATGTTTTTTTGAGAATTGTTTTAGTACCTTATCTCTTTCACTTAAATATCGGGAAATTTATTTTACGTTTATGTTTGGGTATTAATATTATTTTTGTTTGTTATAGTAAATGTTCGTATTTTTTGTTCTACCATCTCTATAAGATAAATAAAAAAATAATTATAAAATTAATACATATTTCTTGATTCAAAATCTTCTTTTAAAATAATTAAACACAAAGTTTTAACATTGCCCTGTTCGCTCTGCTCACAAACCCCGTGTGTTGGCTCTATGTTCAATTTACGTGTAAATTTGAATTATCTTTATATTCTGGACTCTAGTGTAAAACATAATATTTAAAAAAAACGATAGAGCTAGTTATTTCAGTCAAAATAACGATTGTTAATTTTTTAGTTTAAGAACGTGGCGTTTCTGTTCTCAGAAATAGTTAAATGATTTGAAGTCATCTATCATAAATGACCTTTTAATTTTACCTATATGTAAATACTTATATTTAAAATTGCTCTGAGTATTTTGCACTCCGATTCTAGAAATTACCTTTCGAAACTAATTACTTGTGAATATCCGGCTGTTTCCGGCTGCTTTGATTAGAATAGTTTGCTCTCCTACATCGGAAATCACCTTTAATATTACAGACAGGTGGATGTTCTGTTACTTTCGCCAGCATTTCTCAGACTGCTTTGAGCTCAAATCTTTCTTCAGATATTATATACACTTGAGAATTTTATTATGATGAGCTGAGTTCACCATGCTGATTTCGGAAGCACTCATATGATTTAAATCAGCCTTAAGCGTTTGATACATTAACGCATTTCCCGTGCATTTTGTCAGAATTGCTTAGAGTGTTTTACAATCGTATGCTGGATATCTCCCCTCGTTATTACTTACTTGTATATGTTCTATTGCGTATAGCAGCACTGTTCATAACATTACTCATTTGCCGCAAATTGCCTTTTAATATTACTTACTGCTGCTTATGACAGTAGTGCTCAGAGCAATTAACACTTAAACGCCGTGAATCGCTCTTCAATATTACTTAAAAATGCTCTACAGTTTACTGCAGAACTGCTCAGAGTAATTTGCACTGATATGCCGAATATCGACTCTCAATATTACTTACTTGTAAGTACTGTGGTTGTTTATGGTATTAATGCTGAGAGTAAGTACGGTACTCATATTTTTTTTTTAAATTTTAAACCGTCGTTGAGCAGCCGACCCGATTTTTGGGTTTACGACTACTAATGTTCAACTCCGTAGCCTTGTAATTTTGAACCCAATCCAGAATGACGAGGGAACTCTTGGATCAAGTATCGTGAGAAATTTTGCCTTCGTATAGGATTTTTTGAGTGAACTAACCTGCTTTTGCGTTACTGTTAGAGGAAGACCACGAGAACCTCCCACGGTTAGCCTGACGCCAAGGGAACTCTAACCCATGATCCGTCTACCACTGAGGATATTTCACGTCAGCACAGTGGTCGGTGCCAGCCGGATGCGGAATTCATATCGACCAACTATGGCTGGGATTCGAACCCGGTTTACTTCATCGGAAGGCGAACTCTCTATCCCTTGAGCCATTGCGGCTCACTGTACTCATATGCCGAAAATCGTCTTGAAAATGCTCTGCTATTTAAGACAGCATTGCTCAGAGCATTCAACACTCATATTCCAAAATCACTTTTAAAAGGTATTAACTGGTGTAGGAATGAAGATAGAGGTTTCATGACAATCTCTTTTTGCTTCAATAATAGATGTTTACGGAAATTTGTAAGACGTAAGTTGGAATGATATTAAAAATCTCCTCTTACATCTTATGAAAAATAAAAGCCCTGAATCAGTCTACGATGGTTAGGAGAGGTGCTTTTGAGAACATATCATAACACTTATTAAGCTATGCAGTCGTCCGTAAATGGTTCAAAATTATTAAAATAAATTTTAACTGCATTTGAAATGCAACAATGTTTTTGTTTTTTTTTTTGCTAATCCTATAAGGATATTTGAAGTTTTACAAGTATATGAACAAAGTATACGATCAAGTATATGAGCAAGTATATAACTACAAGATATGAATTTAAGCTGCCACCTAACATAATTTTCAATGTGTAACTTTTACCCCATTTTGACTACGAATCAACTCATAGACAAATATATTCATTAGATTTTGTTTGTCAAGATAATATTACGTATTATGATTAAACAAAGAAAACATATTAGAAAAAGAGTTTAAAACAAGTTATCTATGATGCATGTTTTTAACGGTTCAAAGCATAAAAGTTTATTTAAAAGTAATCGACCACTAACCTACTAGTCAAAATCGAGTGTAAATACCTCTAGCCATAAACTATTCATTATTTTTCGAAGTATAAAGTGTTTAAGTAAATATAAGGCCAAAACGTAGGAACAAAAATGATCAAAAGTTTGAAACAATTGACAACAAATATAAAAATAATTTTCCGAAATGTTATGTGAAAAGATATTTCGTTCTACTACAATGTTATCTTATCATTAAAACAGAAAAAAAATTCCATCAAATTGTTCGGTTGAAATTCGGTTTTTTGTTTAAATTTATTCAGAAATAAAAATATTTCTTTGTCTGACTTAAACGAGTTAATTTTAAACAGATAATTTCCTACCAAAAAATAAGGTTGCAGCAAAAACTTACGTATTTCAAACGTATTTCAAAAACTAACAAAATTTATTTTTCCTTCAAACAAACTACGAGTAAGAAAGAAAAATCATATCTTATTTCTTTTCAGTAAAAGCTTGCAGTTTGCTAAAGACGTTTGCGTAGACGTCGGGTCTGGCAACTTGAACTCCTGTACCCACATTTCGCGATAAATCTTGAGTCTTTTTTTAAATCCGCTGACCCACCAACCTACTGGTCGATTTCATGTAAATCGATTAATCGATGCAAGTGTAAATGTTTCACTAGAAGTACTAACACAAAAAATATTTTGGTATTTAATCGCTATATTTAAAGTCATTAGTTCATCGATTTTTTTAAGATTAGCTAAATTTCGGAACGTATCTTTTATTTTATCTCGTTTATTTGCTTTTCTTTTAAAATAAAATCGTTTTTTAGTTATTTGTTTTTAAAGATAAAAATATCATTGTTTTTTAGTTAATAATTTTTGTGTTACATGCTATTTTGCTTATTCATACAATCAAACAATTTTGGCGAAACAATATCAGAAAACGTGCGTATTAAAAAAAAAGTTCATTATCTATAAAATTGTAATTTATTCTTAGAACTTATTATTCAGCATTAAACTTCATTAATTTTTTTAATAATCATTATTAAACTGAGAAAAAATATGGTCAGAACTACAGGAATATTGTAAATTTTACTGTGCTTCTCGTTGTATTAGAACAATTAAAAGCTCAGTAATTTTTACCGAAGCGCTTTGGTAGAGATTTTAGAAAAATTAAAAATAAAATATGGTTTTATAATATGCAATAAGCTTTGATAAATGTGGTAAAATTCGTTAATAATTTTGTTATGATACCTTAAGCATGGCAAAAGAACCATTTATACGGTTTTATTTACTTTTCAGTTTTGTATTTTTTACTAAATGTGTGGTAATAAGAACTATAATTTCTAAAACCAGAATTTCAGATAAGCCATTACCATATGAATAAAAAATTTGCAAAATAAATCATTTAAATACTGTTTTATTAACTGGAACTATGTTTTTTTCTACCAGAAATGCCATTACCAAACCGTACGGTAATTTAACCAGACGTTTTTTCATCGAGTAGGTACAATTGCATTTTGTGAAATTAAGAAATTACATACATTGATAAAATGAGACTCGTTTAAAAATTATTTAAGACTCTTTTAAAAGATTATGACTCTTTTTAAGAATTGTATTATTTCACAGTTCACTGAATTATTAGAAAAAAAATCTTTTATTTAAAATATTTTGTTCTTACTAAAAATCTAATAAAAAATGCATTTGAAAAAAAAGAGACTTTTTCAGGAAAAGTGTTTCTTTTTTTTTCAATGTAAAATAGGAATTTAAATGAATTTTTAACAAGCGTATAGGCAGGCCCTCATTATACTATTTAATTTTGCTAATCTGTTATAGGATTTTAAATTTTTTACGGTGTTTCGTAAAGTATAAGCTTATATAATCATTGTAACAAAGTCTATCTTTGATACCAATTTAATTGGTTAAATAAATTAAAAACAATCAGAAATTCAGTTTATTTAGAGATTAAGCTGAATGGCAGTTGCTAGCAAATGAGGATTCCTTCCTTATACTGAGTGACATTTCAAATAATTCGTCATATTTTTTTTTAAAAAAAGTTCAGTCTTTTTAATTTTTCGCACAAGATTTCGCATATGTGATTGCGGAGCAACTAATATTTTCAGACATTGAGTAATTCTCCTTCAAAAATTAAGAAAACGAAAATCGTTCAACTGTCACTGTGTAAAGAGTTGATTGGTGTTAGTAAAGTTGTAATACTTTCTAGCCTATCCTATCGTGTAAAAGTTGATATTACTTCCTACATATTCTGAATTTAAGCGCATCTCGCTCAAAATTTTATTTAAAATTGTATAAATGAAGTTAGAATGTTTTTTCTGCAGTGAATGAAAATACCGAAAATAAATTATAAAAATAATTATTATAATTATGAATAATTATTATAAATAATAAAAATAATGTTTAAAATTTGCTATATACGCTGTATCAACTGATAAAAATATTAATTAACAGAAAAATATTTTTAATTAATGTAAAACTCAAACAATAATTCTAAAATCGTATTTAAATCCTCTATATCCCCACTTATATTTTCCCAAAATATTGCGTTTCAGCAAACTTTATTGAATTCTTTCAGACTCCAAATTATTAACTTTTCGCACAGCTTTCTGAGTCGGTGAATGATTTATTTTACATTAAACGAACGGAATTCGACTTCCGCTGAAATGGTTTTATTAATGGTTCCATGTTCGAGTCAAATGGCATCATTAACGAAAAATAAATGCACAAAAATAATATGGACTTCGATTAACATGGCTTCCAAGAGGGTAATTAAAGTCTTGCTTTAAACTATTTGCTTAAAGGAAATATACTCACTTCGAACAACTTTTTTTTCTCTATTTCCGAAGTAATTCGATCGAATTCTGAAGTCATTAAATTAAATAGGGGTTTGAAATTCGAGTTATTAGTCACATATAGACTAATACGAATCATAAAATACCTGTAAGTGTATACACGCTGTGTTTGGTAATCTCATTAATGCTCTGCACTTATGTTTCCTCATATATTTAATGATATTATTTTAGAAATATTTGAACATGTTAATGTTAGCACGTTCTTGTGCGAATAGAAATATTTTCTTCCAACAACAGCAGTGAAATTATACGTCATGTGTTTCTCAAAAGCTAACAATCGCAACTTTTGATTAGAAGTAGTATAGGGAGCTTAAAATAAGCATTTTAAACATATATTTTTATTTATGTTTCGTTTCAAAATTGAGTAAACTGCTAAAGAACTTTGAATTAAGTGTAGTACTTGTTCGTATGGTACGACTATTTAATTCAGTATTAGTTCCAACAGTATAGCATCTATTTAATTTAAACAATTCAATGAAAACTGAAATGTAATGATTCAATCAAATGGAAACTGATGTGTAATGATTATAACAGTTATTATTTCAAACTAGAATATACCTATGTAATTTGCAAAAATGTCTTCTCTTATGCTGCTTTCGGTAATGCACACACACATATATATGTTTGCATATATATCATAATAAATAAATACGAAAAAAACACGAAGAAAATGAAGAAAAACAATAAGTTTTATTTATTGCGCATAAGCTGCAAGTAAGTAGAACTCATAAAATAAGTTCAAAATGTAGAGAAAAGAAGGGAAAAATTACCGAACAATGGAAAAAAAAGAAAAATAGTAATAAAAATAACAAAAACCGGAAGAAAAAGAAAAAACTTATGTTTATGCATTCATAGATAATTACAAATATAACATCATGGCATATTTTTTCTTATCTATTATCGTCTAATATTGAAGATGCATAACAAAAGAGTGAAAAGTTATCCATACAATATGATTATAACATAAATGTATCATTATGCTACAGATACATAAAAATGCCTTACATGTCTTGTTTTAAATTTCATACAAATTTAAAATCTTAACTACGTTCTAATTTAATTTAAATCACTTGTATTCTATTAGCAAAGATTAGAAAAAAAATGAGGTTCCGATGCGATTGAAGCTTTTTATGTTCGTACATAATAATTAGAGTTTTTATGAAATCAGCATGAACAAAGGAATTATAATAAAAATATGCTATTATTTCAATGTGAATCAATTAAAAATAACTTTGCATTGCAGATAAAAAATCAATTTTGTACATACTATATCCAATCAATATCCTTTTTATGGCAATATAATATTACGCTGCTGTTACAAACATCAATTTAACGTTACCGTTATTTATAATGGCACGATTTTGACACAAGTAACATATTTGCTTTTATTTGTGATGCTAAAAATTATATATTTTTTTAAAAAAATGAAAAAAAATGTAAAAAAAAAAAAAGAAATATAAGGAGAAAACTCAGTTGAAAGAAATAAAAGAATTAGTGGAGTTTTCAAAAAATCAAGCCAACTTCAACTTTTCAGATGAGAAAAAAAAGTATACTGGGAACATTTTGAAACATATTTAAATGAAGGTTTTTCTTCATTTTTTTTAAAATAGACTCCATATCCGTTTTGAATGGTTGTGGTTTTCACGGCACAGCATATCTTTTGAATTGACTTCATGAAAATGAATGATTTACATAGATATCCTGAAAACTTTTTTGAACTACTGGATAAAAAGTCACGTGGCTTGGCGTCAGGACACCTTAATGACAGAGTCAAACGGCCGCCAAGAGTTCGATCTGAATTGTCTCTTTCATCTTTGGGAAGGTTTCTCTGAAGGACTCCGGATTTAAAATACTCATAGTCTAGTTACATTTGGGAGTTATGGAGTATTTTTACAGACTGAGTTAAAATATTTTAGTGATTTAACTTTTTTTAAATATATTTTTAAGAAATGTATTTGTTTTTATTTTTATACATACATTTATGCCATTCTTATTAAATTTATCGATTACTTTCATTAATAAAATAAAAAATTTTTAAGTTTAAGTGTTTAATTATAATATTTTTAAAACAAATTTCCGGATATTTCGCTAAAAACTCATTTTTGAAATTTTTTTTAAAGATTTGTAAATTTAAGTGTATTTTGTGAAGTTAAAATACGTATTTGTTTATAATTTAAAATATGTATTCAATTTTAATTTGAAAATTTTCAATTTTGTAATTTGAATTCACGAGTTTGAATCACTAGTTACCAAATAAGCCACGTAAGTCTAATACATAAAGCTCACCTGAGTAGTTGCCATGCAAATAAATATAAAGTGAAACCATATTAATAATAATCGCCGGGGGTGGATTACCCATTAGGTCAGACTAGGCCATGTCCTGGAGTCCCTAATGATTAGGGACCCCATAAAATGCAATTTTTGAAAATAAATTTAAAAAAATTAGAAAAAAAATGATTTTTCAAAATTTTATGATTATTTTTTAGTTCTAATTTAATAAAATGAAGTAAAATTTAATTTATTATTATTTATTTTTATTTTAAACATGCTTTCTTAAATGAAAAGATATATAAATACTTTTATATTTGAATAAATGAAAAATATACGAATAATATAAAGAGTATTTCATATGATTCAGTTAAATTTCTATCTATTATTTGAAGAAAGGCTTAAAATAGCAATAGAGTAAAAGGTTAATCATTGAATTAATGCTACATATGCAATTTGTGTTTGCTAACATTTTAAATTGAACCTCGCTGACTTAGTAGTGAAGACACTGAATTATCACGTGAAGGACTGCGGTTAAATCTACAAGCCCACCCCGTTTATCAGCTTGTCTGTGAACTAAGGTCGGCCTGTGCGCAATGCTGGCTACATTGCCAAAATCATTCCACTAGTCATGAATTCGGGGAACGTTAGCCTGCATGACCTTCCTGGCCCATAATGTGCTGTTTTGAAAATCCACTGCGATAAAGTTTCAAACCTTGCATTAAAATATAACTAATAAAATTGATGTTTGTTTAAAATACTTTGAAACAAGCAGACTTCTCTTAAATACTAAAGGGAAAATACAAAGATTTTGTAAATTTATTAATTTGCGTCATTTGAATGTAGAAGTGTATTACTTGAAACTGAGAAAAATGTAATTATAAATGAAGAAATAATTAATCAGCAAGAGCGAGAATAGTCAGCTCTTCTTAAATTATGTTTAAACTTGTCAGAGTTTAATATTTTCATAAATTTAGTTCAAACATTTTATAACCTCTTTTGGAGTTTAGCCTTTGAAATCAAAGATGTAAAGTATGTGTAATTAGTCATGATGCATTCAATAAATTTAAGGCTATATCATGTCAAAAAATAAATAAATAAAAAGAATGGAAATTTATTCATTATTTTTTTCATTGTAACAAGTTTTTTTTAAATAATTATAAAGAAAGTTGAATTTTTTCATAAGTTTGTTTATAAATCTCTATAGTTTGAATCTCATAGGGAAGTGTTTTAAGCTAAAAAGTAAAAACTTATGTTACAACAATTCCTATTCAAGAGGAGTACAATATGGCATGCCTTCGCATTTTTTCTTAGTTTTTTTTTTGATAAACTTCGTCATGTTAGTTAAAAATAATTTTAACTTCTAACTATCAAAACCAAGGGAATACAAGAAAATTTTTAAATCCAGGACATCACAGAAAATATATATAAATAAGCTTGCTTCATTCTATAACTTTAAGGCTAACACTATTGCTTAAAAAGGAAAAACAAAGATAGAAATTATTTTTTTTTCCTTTTTTTCTAGAATTGCAGAAAATGTACAAACGTTTCGTATATTTATAAATTTAAATAATTTAACACTGTACGCAAAAAAATTACTTAAATAAAAAGTAAAAAAAGTAATAAGTAATAATAAAGTAATAACCAAAGTTTAGCTTTACATCATAAAACATACATTACATACTGAAAACATATGAATAAATATACTTTGTTTAATGAAGCATTATCTATTGAAGAGAAAAAAAAAAGAATAAAAGCTGGTTTTGTACATTTTTAAGCATTGTTTAAAGATAAAGAAAAGGTACAAATATTTTGTATTTTAATATAAATAAATTATATAAATATTCATTTATTAATTCGTGTGTTTAAATTGTATTTATTAATATAAAATATGTAAATTATTTTGCGGATAGGAAGAAAAAAAATATTATAGAAATCAGATTCTAACAAGTTAGCATAATACTTATTCTACAATTTTTTCAATCTTTTTAAAATATTTAATTTTTATTTTTACAAATTTATTCAAACTATTTAAAGTTTCTTTTAATCTTTTGAAACCTAAAACAAAAAAAATGTATGCGAGTTAATATGTTTCGTTAAATTGTTTTAAGGCGTTAGCACGTTAAAAAAAAAAGCATCGAAAATTGTTTTTTTCCCCGATTTTCATCATCTCAATTCTTTTGACATTTGAGAAAAGGTTAAAAAAATTTTACATTTATGTGTATAAATTATATAATTATTTATTTATGTATATAAATTATTTGTATAAATACTAAATCTACAAATTATTTGCAGTTAAAAAAATAACATTATGGAAATCATGTTTTAACAAGTTAGCATTATACTATTTCTCCAATTCCTTCAATCTTTTTATAATATTTTGATTTAACTTTCTTACAAATTTATTCTAACGGTATAAAATCTCTTTCAAATGTTATCTTTTGAAACTACACGTATACGAGTTCGTTTAATGGCTTTAATGCGCTATCAAAAGAGAAAAAGAGGTATTGGAAGCTTGCTTTTTTTTCTTTTTCATCATCTCCATTGTTCTTTTAAAAATCTTTTGAAACTGAAGAGAAGATGCAAACATTTTGTACAGTTATGAGTATTAATTTTTAATTTATTAATGCGTAAAAATTGTATATATTAATATTAAATCTGTAAATTATTTCAGCTTGGAAGATAATATTATTATAGAAACATTTTTTAAGAAGTTGGCTTCACAGCACTTATTCAATTTGTAATATTTAGATTTCAATTTAGATGATTTTTTTTTACAAATGTATTTAAACAATTTAAAATTCCTTTCAAACATAAACTTTCGAAACCGAAGACAAAAAATATATGCGAGTTAATATGCTGCATTCAATAACTTTAATGCTTTATTACGTCAAAAGGGGAAAAAAAAATGGAATAAAAAATTGCTTTTTAAATTTTAATCACCACAATTCTTTTTTTAAGAATCTCTTAAAAGTAAAGGGAAGGTATAAATATTTTGCTACGTTTTTGTGTATAAATTATATAATTATTAATTTGTATGAATAAATTCTACGTATAATTACTAAATCTGTAAATTACTTCCAGATAGGAAAAAATTATTTTAAAGAAATCATGTTTTAACAAGTTGACATAATACCATACCTCTAATTCTCTCAATTTTTTATAATATTTCTATTTAAATTTTTTACAAATTTATTCAAACAGTTTAAAACTTTCTTTAAACCTTAGCTTGTGAAACCGAAGACAAAAAAATATATGCTAGTTAATATGCTTCGTTCAATAGCTTCAAGCCGTTATCACGTCAAAAAAGGAATAAAAAATTGCTTTCATCATCTCCATTCTTCTCTAGTCTCATCCAAATCTTCGATTGAAAGATGAGGTAGCGCAAGTAATGGGGGTATTTTCCAACACAACCCGATTGCAGCGCCAGGGGTGGTGGACGGTCACTACATGAAAACCCTGATTTTCTCTAGCAGACGACTATGAAGACCGCCCGCGAAGGGGGGGTCAAACCGCTCACGTGCCTAAACATTTTCATATTCCGACACTAAAATATCCCGTCCTGAAGATCACGACCACCTTAAGTGTCAATTGTGTGTGTTAGTAATTGTACTAAGTGTATGTTGTATGTGTATGTTAAATAATTTCCTCTGTGTTTTCTTATCTGTGAGCGAAAAACTTTTGTCTGTTGTGAAAGTGTTCATCCCCCTCCGTTTCGGTTCGTTTGATTGTTAGTTCTTGTTTGTGGTGCCGTTGCTGGTGCACGTGGCCTAGTGGATAAAAACAAAAAATTTTCAAAGATGTCGGGCAGAAAAAAATCATCCGGGTAAGCTGAATCCAAAATAACATGGTTAATTTATCAAGAAATTAATATATGAATTACTTTTGCAAAAGAATATGTGGTATAACTTCCAATACTGGGGTTACTTTTTAAATCATTAAAAAGTTAAATTTTTTAGATAATTTTTATATTTTATTCCTAATTATTAGAATTCCATATAATTTACAGTACTTGAAGCATTACACATAAATTGTGTCAAACATTCGATTATTTACGACTTAATTTATGACGCTTAGCTATACGTTACAGTGACAGTTGCGACGCTACCTATATATTATGAAAGATTTTATTTGTTAACTTCACACAGATATTTTATTTGTTTAACTGCTTAATTTAATAACTTATTTTCATATTTTTTCAACTGAGAAGCTATTTTCCCACAGATGATTTGCCACCATATTCTCAGAAAGTAAAATAAAATAAGAAAAATAAAATAAAAAAGCTAAAAAGTTTTGTTTACATAAATGTAAGTAACAGTAAACGTTAGCGTGGGGACAGGAAGAGAGGCCAACACTGGCATTTCTCTTGTGTGTACTTTCACTTGCTCATTTCTCATCGAATTTATTTCTAGATATAAACACATAATTTAACTTTATGTCCTATTCTTTTCAGGTAAAATTTTGAAAATCCCTTTCACTTTTCCCACAAAAAAATTGTCTTGAAATTCCAATTAATTTTAGGTAATAAACTAAATGATTCTCTTCTTATAAATCAGTCTCAATCCAAAAAATATTTTAAGATAATATTACAAGAAAAATGGGGTTAAGAATGATTATTAATTGACTTAAATAACTTAAGAATTAATTACATTAAAATGAAGCTTAAATAAAATTTTGTAAAAAATTACATTAGCAATCGTCCATTGGCATGTAAAAATTATCTATAATTTGTTCTTTAATGTTGTCTGTAATTATTATGTATAATTGTTTGTCTATAAAATAGATAAAAGAATTAATCTAGATGTTATACTACTTGTAGAAAGATATTAAATTCTTAACAAAAGAATAAGTGTTTGGTTAAATAATTATTTTTTCTCCTTGGTGCTAATTGTGACTCAGAAAATTATAATGTCAAATACATAGTTTTTAGCTTAAATACATTCGAGGAAAATTCAAGCGAAACATGTTACATTTGAGGTATGCTACATATGTTACATGTTACATTCACAGTCGAGATATATATTTTAGAAATTTTTAATATACCTGAACTTAACATAATCGAACAGGAAGCTCTGTTAAAAGAAATTCATTCACAACTAATAGTGAATTCTTATGAAGAAAGTTTATTTATTTCTAATCCATTGAATAATTTTGCAGCATTACATTAATCAGCATTACAGAAACGGTGAAACCTCAATTATCTTCAAATGCCTTGATTAACCAAAGTCGATTCTAGACTTATTTTTTCTTTCTAACGCATTCACTTAATTTTTTCCTCCTTTCTTAATTCCAATAGAATTTTTCTACAAATGAAGCCTTCAAAGTAATAATAAAAACACTCTTTGATGTTTTAAAAAAATCAGAGATTAACATTCACAGACCATTATTATTATTGTTATTAAAGGGTGCTATTATATTTAGTTAAAAACGTTTAATTTATTATTTTTAATTCAATAGTTTGTTTTAGATATTTAGTACGCATTTTATGCTGTGAGTATCAATTTAAAAATGCTGTATATTTGGTCAAACTTTTATAGGCAATAAAGCGTAGCAGAAAGTTTATGTTTGCTATTACAGCTCACAAAATAAAAATGTGAAACATCTTAATAACTTTTGTACTAAAAATTGGATTGTGACAGATTAAGAAGTGATCATAATAATTTCAGAGATTTATCTTACAACTAACAGTAGATTATTATGAAAATAATTCTAAGTAAAATTAAGACGCAAAAATGTACTTTCACTGAATAAATCTCCCTCTCTCTCTTATTTTATTTATTTATTGTCTTACCGGATTAAGACTATTGACCCTCTATATGGCACTGTGGGCCAGAAGACCATGATCTTTGTCCAAAAGTCAAAAATTAAATTTCAACTAAAATATGTGTAGGCTGTTTTAATATAGCCCAAATTAAGTATTCATAATAATTCCAAACATTATAATTTACTTTTTGGACCGGCAAGAGTACAATGTAGTGAAAAATATGTTAAAAAAGTTTTTTTTAAATGTAACTTTTAAGTTTTTATTTCAGAAATATATATGGGAATTTCACCTTACTGCTACATTTTCATCAGAGTAATTAGTCTGAAATTAAAGTACAATTTTTCAATTTGTAGGATTAGTAAATACTCTTGACAAATTTATAGTTTATATCTTATCATTTGACATTTTACAATGTTTGAATAACTTTCGAAACTTAGTTCCAAAAAGTTCCACTATGTAATTAGCTAAACTTTTTGTTGTTGTCTTCTTTGATGTTCCTTCTTTCCAAAAAACCTGCCCCATTTTGCCTATCTTGCAAAGGTGTACTAAATATACCGAAAAACAAGAATTATGTTTTAATTCATGTATTCGCGTTATTTTGAAATCAATTCGCGCTATTTTGTAATATTACTTCGTAAATATAATGTGCTTTTCATTTTTAATATAAAATTACGAAAAATCATTATATTTCCATTGCTATATTTAATTATTTAAACGCACTATATATATATATATATTTTTTTTTTTTGCTCGCCATATTTCAGCCGCCATTTTGTTTTTTTGAGTATTTTTAGTGTATTTCCAAATTTCAACTATGAATTCAATTTACCTGCACATAAAAACCCCCAAATTTTGAAACAAATTTTATCGAAATACTAGTTTTGGCCACGAAACCTTGGATGCTGACCCAATGTGTATTGGAATAAAAACCGTGATCTGCAAAATATATTGGACGCGAAATGTTAATTTCCTATTTTACCATTGATCTGTAAGCATTTGAGTGAATGAAGAAAATTTGAAAATTATAATTTGCTTTATTTCAGGTTTATTTCCCTATATTTATTTTTTTTTTAAAAAAACTATTTAATTTTTAATATAATTTTCAGAAAAAACTGAGTTTCTACGAAAACACATTTGCTACATTTTAAATTATGTTACTTTACATGACAAAAACTAAAACTTGAAGGAAAATTTGCTAAAAAATTGATTTTAAATTGAAAATTCAAAAATTCGAATTTTCTTCTTGAAAATTATCAACTGTACATTTTTCTAATACTACAAACTAAAAAATAAATATTGCTCCTCAGCAATCAAAGTTTTGTGTTTTTTATTTCGCAACAAGTTTTGTGTTTTTTTATTTGGAAGCATTAAAAAAGCACCACGGACAATATATCAAACAATAGATTTTTTGAAATTTTGATTAACAGCAATGTAAGAATATAAATAAAAGTTTTCATTCGGAATTATTATTAATGTGAAAAAACAAACTCCTACAGCTTTTTTTTGCATTGCGCTTATAGTAATGGAATAATCTTACGAATAATTCTCAAGTCAACATTTTTAACAGTAGAAGACATAAAACCTTATTTTGATAGATATTATTATTTAGTTGAAAAGTTAACAGCCTTGATGAATAGTGGAAGTAAAATATAGTAAATAAAGTGCAATAATTCAGTCAAACGTATGTTAAATTTAACATTTATTAGCACACTTCATATTAGTCATATAAAGAAAAACCATGTATAAGACTTCAAACAAATTAGAGAGAACCACAATATGATGACGTATGACTACAATCGGATTCGAGAGATGCTTTATAACGAAAAACACTTCTGCTTTTTTCTGAGTTTGGACTTGGAATGAAAATTGATTTTTGTTGCCACATTTTCTTTACTCTTAACTTTTTCAACTTAACTAATTATTTCATTTCTTTAACTTTGTTTTGCCTGTAAACCCCTAACTTGTTTTTATACGCACTCATTTTTTTTTTTAAATTGAGACTTTGCTTCTTTGATTAATTTAAGAAAAACTAGTTTGTAGACTGCCTCATATGTATGTCTCTCGGGCAGGCAAGGAAACTACAGAGTAAGAAGCAAAATACAGAACATCTTAAATGACTTTTGATTTAGTGATTGGATTGTCACGTATTTGGACTCAAACTTAATGGTTTGAAGGTGAGGTCTCAAATATGCTAATTAGGTAGTCCAGAGAATATTTTACGTTGCGAAATCTGGCACGAAAACGTTCTTACTTTGAATAAACATAAACATACTTCTTTTTCGAAAGAACATGAATTATTTCCCTCAAAATAGAGGATGTAGCCACAATCTGGGAGAAACGAGAGGTGGGGCAGTCCAATGTTAGGACCCCTTAATATTTATTTTACTTGCTAATAATTCTTATCGTGTCTCTAGAACTGTTGTATGTGAATCAACAAATTTTCGCATAGAATCGTAAAATTCGTTTATCCAAAGATAATTAGCATAACGATAATTTGAGTAACCTTATAAAAATAACTTAAAATAATTATTAACTTTTTCACTATTATATTTAATAATAATTGAAGGAAGTTTGAATTGCAAGCGATATAAATTTTTGTTTAATTTTAAATTGGGCAATTTTGAATGTCAGAATACAAAATTAAAGCGATATCATTCAAAGAAGTTTTGAGTTGTACAATTTCGAAAAGTTATATTTTTAAACCTTCAGGAACTATTTCTAAGAACTAATCGTACAATTTTGTTAAAATTATTAAAAAAAAGTAAAACATTATCAAAAAAATTTTTCTGCATAGTCAAATCTTTGTATAAATTAATTTTATAAATGTGTTCAAAATTTTTTCAATTTGTTTGAAAGATTCTCGAGATATGGCTAAATAACCAAAAAGTAAAATTATCATAAAGATATCCCAATTTTAGATTAACTTTTCTGAACAAACTATCCGGATTATATTCCCTCTAGTGTCTTACCCTCCATATTTCGAGAGCAAGAAATCCAAAGACATCGAAAAAAATTTATGTTTTTTCAGAAAAAGTAAGTTTTTGTATTTCATTTCGTAACTTAAAATATCGTTTGCTCTAATTAATTAGGATATTTGAGATCACCCCATCAAATCGTTAAGATTATGTCTTATTACGTGAAAATCCGATCACTATATCAAAAGTTATTCAGAATGTTTCGCTTTTATTTATTTTACTTATTTATTATAAGCACTGTGTATCTTCATTGTAATAACAAGTAGACTAAAAAATGGTTTCTCAAAATTGAGCAAAAATGTGTCAAAACAGGTACGAAACAAATAAAATCCAGTTTCCAAAATTATCATAAATATACTAATAAATACTAATTACAAAATATTATTACTAATTACAAAATATTACCAATTAAAAAATATACTAATTTTTAAGAAAATTCTCTTATCTCAAAACTGTTGTCGATGGAGAAATGTATAAGAGTGATCTTCTTTTGCTGCAGGCAGAATTTGAAGCATAGATCTCAGAGTACGTAAGAGGATGTTCGATTTAACCTAGTTGTACTGTGCTCCAAAAGAAAAGGACCACCCTGAATAACTTTTGATCCTAATAATTGGATCTTCACTTTCTGGTACTCAATATTAAATATTCGAGTGCAGACGATATTTTAAGTTACGAAATCAGACACAAAAACGCACTTTCTCTGAATAAACATACCTTTTTTCGGATATCTCACCCCAAAATATATGGGGTAAACACAATGTTTGAAATATGGTCCCCATAGTTTGGTTTTGAGAGCTATCTAAAGTTTGGACCCCATAATGTAAATTTTACTTCTTGCGTATTTAGCTGTGTCTCGAGAACTTTTAAGGCGAATCGAAAAACTTTTGTACACACTTTTAAAGTTCGTTTTTTCAAACATAATTTCGTGCAAAAAATAAATTTTAGTAAATATTTAGTAATTTTTATTATTTTATTTAATAGTAGTCGAAACAATTTTGAATTGTAAGATACACAATTTTTTACATCATTTTAAAGCATCTAATATGGTTAATTTTACATCGGTTGAATAATTCCTGAGGCGAATTTTAAAAAAATCATATATTTAAATGATATATTGAAACAATCGTTCCAATAGTTAGTTAGAAAATCGTTATGCTTAATTTTATACTTCGCTATGCATTAAAAACTTCTAAGCAAATGGAATATAAGTCATGATGTGGTTACCGCTATTTAAAGCAATGTGATCAGTCGTCTTCAAATCTTGAAGACAATCCCCAAATTTCATAGATTGTCACCAAAAAGTTCATCCCAAAATTATTTGTATACCAAAGTGTTCCCAAATTTGAACATGTGTTCTAAAATGTATTCGAATTTCTCCGAAAACATATTTTTTATATGCAGTAAAACAGCAAAAAAAATCAGAAATGCGATTTTTTTTTAAACAAGTTAATTTTTTCTTACAGAGAATACAAGCAAAAAACATGAAAGTACCAACCTAAAACGCCATACAAGATGTGAAATAATTTCAACAAAAACTAAAAAAAAAAAAAAAAAAAAAAATAGATAGGGACCATTCACACTGGAAAGCGAATATTTCATATACGCGAATTCGGAGACCTTATTGTTGAAATATATTTACACTCAAAAATTCGCCAATCAGGTTCTCGTTCGCCTGACCGAATTTGCATACGCGGTTTTTTTCGTATTCATTGTGATAGCCCCTTAAGCATACAATTATTCATTTTATATGCATTCAATTTCAGAATATAATATGAAGAGATTTTAACCTAATATTAATTATCAACTTAAAAAAAATCTTTGTTGGGCATATAAATAAAAAAATTTCCTAATAATTGTCCTCAGATCGGAAAATTATTCTAGACAGCTTCACTGATTTGTCCTCGACTCATTTTTTATAAATCTAGTCACTTTATATAGAGCTTCCTATCTCTCCTTGGACTAGAGTGTACAATTATGGTGGTTAGTTTATCCTCTTACACGAACCTGAAGGTCTTTGGTTCGACCTTGCGAGCAGCCAACTATTATCTCTCTCAGACGTTTTTCCTTCGACGCGGTTTTGAGACTATGAATATGCTGTTTTAATTTTAAATACATGGGTTTTCAAATCGACTATATATTTGACTATATTTGTTTCAGAAATATTTTGACGCATCTTTGCCCAATTTTGGGAAACTATTTAAAAAAAGAGTTCAAATCTTTTCTTTTTTTGCTCGTTTACTATTGAAACTTTATCTACGCACTTGTTTTTTTTTTAATTCCTATTAAAATTTTGTTACTTTAAAAATTCGTCTAAAATTTTTCGATGAAAACATTAGTCATCAAAAGTTTGCAGAGTGGGTAATTTTATTTTGGGTGATATTAATTTTATTTTGTATTAGTTGCGTACACTAATTGATTGCAGTTTAAAGTAAAATATATTATAAAAGTAAATACCATTCATTTATCATTAGTTAGCTTTAAATCAGTAACTGCAAATTTTTGCATTAAAACGATGCAGAATGAATCATGAAAATAATTTAGGATGAAATAGAGGAATAAAACTTTATAATGAAATAATATTCAAAATCAGAAAATTCAAAATCAGATGTAACATCACTAAGAAGGGATGTTACATCTGCATTATTAGTAAATACGATTAAATGATAGATGAATAAAAAATACGGGCAAGTACTACTATAAATGATATTAATTATATGCTGATGGCAGCCATATGTATCTAGATCTTTTTTTATTAAACAAATGATCATATTTAAGACCATAATATATTTTAAATATATCAAATGAGTATGTCCAAATGTATAAGACGGCAGGCATTTCATCGTGATATGCAGAATGTACTTTTGTCGATTTTATGATAATTATATATTTCATTGTATTAACTGTACCTTAAAAACGGATAAGATGCCTTTAAAAAACTCTTCTATAAAAGATTTGACGCAAATTTCTAATTTTTGTTTATTGATATTTTAATCTAATTTTTTGGTTAAAAATGTGGATGTATAAGAATTCAATTACAATTTGCTTTTCAATTGCAATGAATACAAATTGATTTACAATTTGTTCAGCACAAAGAATGTTTCAAAAAAACATAACAGCATCCAAAAGTGAAAATTTTTGCTAAATTGGAAATGTTTCGGATTAATACGAATCTATATATAAATTAAAAAATTCAACAAAATATGATATAATGAATTAAATCGACTTTTCTCATTAAGTATATTTTTCTTTATTATAATATTATTTTTACGTGGAGGAAAATATTTTGTTGAAATTACCGTAAAGTTTGGTACTGGCCTTTCTAGAGAAATAAAGCCATAATTCAGGTAAATAGAATCAAAATATGAGATATTTAAGCAATTCATTTGGTAATTTTTCCGTTCATATGATAAGGATTTATCGAGAACTCAGGTTTTCTGTAAAAATGAATAAAAAATTTAACCTAATAAATAGTTTTTCTGCCATGCTCTAAGATATTATCATAAAATTGCCAAATTATACCACATTTATCGCTCATTACAAAATTTGCCTACTTTTACCAAAATTATTATCAAAGTGCCTCAATAAGAAATAGCAAGTGTTTAGTGTACCCATAGACTCAAAAACAAGGTAAATTTTACCATATTCTGGTATTTTAAATACATTTTGTTTTCCACAGTGTACCACATATTTTTAAAATTGAAAATATTAATTTCACAAAAATATGCCAATCAAGAAATATGTGAAGGGAAATAAATTCTTCTAGATTTTATGCTAAGAAATTTGAAATTTTTATTAGATATATAGTAATGTGAAATATTTATTCGATTTAAAATATTTAGCTCTGCAAATGTACAAACTACAAATCATAATCTTTTAAGCACCTTTAAGCAAGTCTTAGATATTTAATAATTCTGATGCATTCAACATCAACACTTTTCCATTTTAGAAACCATTCTATTCTATTCAAACTATTTCCTGTGTTTAACAAACGTTCTAAAATTTACATGTCAAATAACAAAACGAAATTTTATTTCAGAACGGAATTTGAAAATAACGGAAATGAAGTTATTGCACTTGATTGAAAATTCTTCGAAATCTTAAATGGAAATTCGGTTGTGTGAAGTTTTGCTGCACGCATTTTAAAATTTCATTTTGAATGTTTCCAAAATTTTGATTTGAAATTTGCTGGAAGTTATTTTCGGTCGAATTTCTGTGTGCATTCTTTGACGTTTTATCTTTAAGAAATGATTTTCAAAACTAAATGTTTTTATTGAACATTTTCAGAATGCATCATTTCAAAATCTCATTTTAAAAAAATTATTAATATATTTTATGACATATATGTATTTTCGGAATTCAGGATTGAGTAATGTTTTCGATTTTTCGTTAATTTAATGTATTGAAATTTATCAAATTTATAATTAATATATTTTAAACAAATTATATTTGCAACCTTTTCAGTGTGCAATTTTAAATGGAATTTTGAAAAAGAAATATTTTATGAAGAATCAGCCATATTTTACTTAAATTAAAAAAATTCCAGTAAACTATTCCAATTTAAGAAGAAAGAACATTTAGGTAACAGGAACTAATTTTTTTTAAGTAAAAGAATGACTTTTGATACAGTACGCTGTTTTGTTCTCTCAGAAAATAAAAATGAACTAATTTGCTGTGTCAAAAATAATTATGCTGTAATACGTTTAAAACATATAATGGTGTTTTTGCTCAAAATAATGTCAATTTATTAATACATTGTTTAATGCTAATAAAAATGCCCTACTTTTTATTGCACAACTATTTTAGAGCGAATTTTTTTTTTAAATAAACAAACGAAACAGCTGAAAAAATAATAGCAACAAATAATTAAAATTTTCAAATCCAAATTTAATTTATAAATACCCCGCTATGGAGAGGTGGTGAGAACTTAACAGTGTAGTAAGTGTGACTGGTGCAAGTTAAATTTGTTGGGTAACAAAGTCCTTCATCTTCTCATAACAAATCAATTCCTCTGGGGTACTGAATTGGTTGTTGAAATTCACAGAAACAATGAGTTATAAATTTGTTAAGGAAATTTTAATAATTTTTTCTATTTATATTTATTTGAGTATATTTTTATACATATATGTCAAAAAAATCAAATTAATGCAAACAGCAAAATACATAAATAGAGTGGTCAATTATTTTTAAATTACTTTTATAACTAGAAGTTAAATAAATTCTCCTTATAAATAAATTGATTGATTAAAAACATAATAGAAAGCCGTTTATGTAATGTATTTGAGCATCATTCACGTTTTGTTGTAAAACGTTTCCTTTTTGCTTTCTCTTTTGACTTATGTTTCCTTTATTTTCGCCTTTTTTAAGCTTCAAAGTGAGAACTATTTCGTTTGCATACATGACTCATTTTTTCTTCACTTTAAAATAAAAGACATGTGTTTTCCATCATTCTTAGAACTCACGTACTTCGCCAATTTATTTGAAAAAAATTTCCTGTTAGGCTTACTTTTACCATTTTTATTTTAAAAAAATACGAAAAGAGGGAATTAATTAAGTGTTTTATTCTAAAGTTTCAGATTACTACTAACATTAAAGATCGAATATGTGCTCTAAGGAAAAAAAATTAAACTTTTTTCATATCAAATATATTCTAATATTTCTAATGTTACATTTATAAAAAGTACATATCAATATTTTTTTTAAAAAAAGTCATATTTTAAACGGATTGTGTAGCATTCCTTTCTGAGTTTTTACGGCTCACAGCAAGCAAAATATAACTAATACATCAACAAATTTTATTTTGCTTGATAAATAAACGTCACAAGTTTTTTTTCCATTTAAATATTTAATATGAGCACCTTTAGTGATACAACAGACATCTTCTCTAAACTTGAATTTTTGCCACATTTGCGGCAATAATAATACAAGTGCAGTACTGATTCTTTGTCTATTAAATCAAGTTGCAAGGGAGAACATCTTGGTGCAACCTCTTAATGACCAGAACCTGCTAAATCTTACCAGAACCAGCTAAAATTTACCGTGTTTCTGACTGTACTGGAGTACCAAAAAGAACAATCATTTTAACCGAAGAGATTCAGTTGCAATTTATTTAGAATTAACACTAAAAATATTTTTTTATTATTTCCAATGGCTCATTGAATATCAGAAGATAACAATTTTTAACTCAGTTTAGTATTAAAACTCAGTTAGATAACTCAGATTAATATCAAAAAGATAACAATAAATCTATAAATATGAGTAAGCAGCACAGTAGCGTTCCCAGATTGATGTCCGAGAAAGAGCAGGGCACATCTAAACACATGAGACATGTCCATTTCTTCATGGAGATCACACAAGGTACAAAAAGCTTCTGGAACCACGTTGATGCGACGTAGATGTTTATTTAGGTAATCGTGTCCAGATATCAGACAAAAAATGGCGACAGATTTCATCAGAAGCCACTGAGGGACATTGAGAATCTGTTTAAGCCATGGTTTATTGGAATTGCAATTTTTGAGTTTTTCTAGGAAAGAGTCCCTGAAAATGTTCTTTATTAGACGACATTATTAAAACGAAGTCTGCAATTATATCTCTGGAGGACAGGACAGAGGCCCCTTTTTTGCCAAAAAAACTGCCACATCATTTACCTGAATTCCACATTGGGGCGGAATCTATTGGAGAACAACTGTCTTATTATTACTGGCAAACCAGTTGAGAAGATTTAAGCAATTATCGATGGTTAAAGTTCTAGATTGGTTGTGTGCGTCAATCGCTTGAAGTACGACCTTTGATTCGGATAATAATACAACTTTTGAAAAGGAGTCTAGGCGTGGCCGAAGTTATGTCAAGGCCTGGCAAATGGCCTCAATCTCATCATCAAAAGCTGATCAATAAGTATCAATTGGAGAATAAAGGAAAAAAAGTTCACATTAAACACCACACTAAAATATACTTTTATACTATGTTATATGATTTGGTAATTTATCACGATATCTTATAGTATGAAATAGTGTTCTTTTAAATTTACTTTGAATTTTTGCATTTATTACTAAACGTGAGGTAATAAGAGCTATAATTTTAAAAATTGATTTAACATTTCCAGTGAACCGCTGCCAAAAGTGAAAAGTTACCGAATGAATGGTTTAAATACCCTGTTGTTTGGTTTTATTAACCAGAGTTATATTATTTTAACCGAAAATGTCGTTAAATACAGTACGGTAATTTCACCAGACGTTTTTCTCTGTGTACAGTTACCCAGTCCCAATAAAGTTAAATAATTGTTATTAGCCTTCTAAACGTAGGGAAAAATAGGGCACGCCCTCTATAAAATTTCTTTTTTTTTAAATTTATATGAATGTTTTAAAAAGTTATTCTTTTGAAGTTATTTTATTATTTGCGTACGTATCTTTTGGTGTGACCAAATAGTTAGTTAGATCCATCAAATAGACAAATTGATAGAAGTTTATAAAACTATGTTATAAAATCAAGTGAAGTAGTTTGTTTTAGGATGTATGAATAATATCGCTAATAAAGGTAAAACAAGTAGAATTTGTGAGAAAATTTTGAAAAAAAATTTTTTTTTACACTCTGTTTACTTACTATTTAAAATAAAATTATCATTAAAAAATGTAAGCTTAACTTATGCATTAGAAATAAATAGAATGTATAAAATTGCTTGCAATTTTTTAAATAGTGTTTTGTGCATTAAAAACATAGAACCATACTAAAATAACACAATTTTTATGGTTAAATAAAATAATCTTATTTTCCGTAATTTGGAGTTATGATTTTAGCGCGAATAACTGTCAACCCACATATTGATTACTTACTAAGATTTGTGCAAGTTTTCTCGACCAAACCAATATTGTCATCAATACACAGAAAAAAATTAAATACTCATAAAATTGCTGATTTATTGAAATATATTTTAGAAAATTCTTGGTAAATTAAGAATAGCAAACCAAACTTTTGAATCGGTTTCACCATTACTTACTTATTTATTTTACTTTTTTTTTTAAAAAAAAAATTACTTTCTTTGTATTTAAATTACAATTTTCATTGAGAGCAGAATATTAGTAATGTTTCATAACTTAAAAATGTCAAACTTGATTATTAAAATTGGTTTAATATTCATTTATAAAACACATAATAGAGTATTACAGACAGAAAGTTTAATTGCAGACAGAAACATGAGCAAAATCCTTTTTTCTTAGTGTATTTTGTTCAAACTGAACGAAATCATAGTAAATCAATTTAACACTTTAATTTTTAGCAGTAAAGAATTTGTACTGAAAAGTGGTTGAAGGAAAAATCAATGTTTCTAAGAATGTATCATTCCGTTACGCGAAATTATGTATTGCATATTATGTGTTTCCGTTGTATTATTCTATTCGAGTATTTACGAAAAACGCGAACAGAATACACATAGAACATGGCAACAATTAATCTTATTTGCAAAATTGTATATTATGTGTTTCCGTTTTATTATTCCATTCGAATATTTTCGAAAAACAAGAACAGAATACACATAGAACATAGAAGAGAACAATTAATCTGATTTGCAAAATGTTTTATTTTATTGCTTGATGAGCATAATTTTAATTCTAAAATTTAATTATATGATATTATAAAAATATAGTAGATATTTTAACGCATTAGTTAGATTACACCAAATTTGCAATACGATATATGACAAAAAAGCCCCATTTTTCTAGAAATAGATGATTGTGTTAGAGTATTTTTTTTTCACAATTACAAAGTATAAAATTTACTTAAAATCTATAACACATCAATTAATTTGATTTATTTTCATTGATCTAAATCCTCTTTATAATACTTGATTTATGGTTTACTAAATCTATGAAAATTGACGCAATCAAAATTTTAGCTACAAAATAAGATTTTCTATACTATAAAATCAATTGAAGTACTAGTTAAGATTTATTTTGTTCTATATGCCCATCGTCCTCTTCACAAAATAACACTCCCTTAACCATTACTTAACTTAAATGCCTCACAATACTTTGCCGAGATCAAAATTTCTCAACATCCTAAACTTCATAACGAGAATGCATATTATTAATTTTTAATCCTTTGATCTAACCTACGCACCGCAAACAAAACTTACAATTTTCTCAAAGTTAATATTTGCAAAAGCGCGAGTAAGCGTGCACAAAGGGGTATGAAGAAATATTCCGCGAAGTCTGTTTTCCCAAGACGTGGAAAGTGGGGGATGATTTTCATACTAGAATAAGCAATGTCTTATACTCTGAATTTCTGCTAAAAGCAAATATTTATTGATGCAATCTATTTTTAGCGCACGTCTTTTCCTCAAGTGTTTGCTCTTACTTGTATTTTCTATTGTATGCAACAGAAAACTTCAGCAACTTTCTTCACTGCTCTTTTCTTTCGCGTTTTGTGGAAGCCAAAGAATGAAACATGTTTTCTTTTTTAGAATAAAGGAAAATGTGTGGGAAAAATTGAGATTTTGTGATTTTATCCTTTAAAAAATATCTTTATTATATTTCTTTGCTGGGGGCTTTGTTCTATTCTTTTTTTACCTACTGCTTTGTATTATGCCTTCTAAATAGGAATCAGTTATATTTTGTTATAGTTCGTTTTTTTTTCTCCAATGGCAGGCACTGAATTTGAATCTTTGCCTATACTATGCCAGAATTGTTGCTCATTTCGCGTTACCCAGTGGGCACCTGTGAACCAAAGTCAAGGAGGCGAGCAACAATGCCCACGCCACACTGCTACAAACCCGTTTATAGGGTGGGCGACATTCACACATCATACACACAACAGAGGACAGGACAAAGAGAGAGAGAAACATCCATGCCCAGAGCGGGATTCAAACCCGCAGCCTATGGCTTCGCAGTCAGGCACGCTAACCGCTCGGCCACCTGGCCGGCAGTTCGTTTTGTGATACAAATATTAGTTAAAACTAATCGCAGTTTTGAGATTAATTAAATATCTGTTTTTTTTTCATGAAATAGATAATAAAACTGCACTCTACATTGAGAAAAAAGTATGGTCAAAACTACTAGAATATAGTGAAATTTACTGTGTTTCTGGCTCTATGGGAATACCAAAAAACCTCGATAATTTTTGCTGAAGGGCCTTGTAAATAATTGTTGATTGTGGTAAAATTAAAATTAACAATAAGTTATGGGTTTTAATGTGGGAAAAAATGATTTAAATCTGGTAAAATGTGTTAATTTTGTCATGATGCCTTTGAGCATGGCATACAAGCCATTTCTTCTGATAAATTTACTTTTCAGTTTTGAATTTTTTAATCAATACATTTTTTTAATAAATATCATGATACCTTTGAGCATGGTATAAAGACCAATTATTTCATTTTAATTCACCTTTCAATTTTGTGTTTTCTATTAAATATGTAGTAATTGTGTAGTAATATTTTTGTTAAACCGTTACCATATGAGCGGAAAAAGTACCAAATGATTGTTTAAAACAATCATTCTGGTATTAAAAATCAAAATATGAGATATTTAAAATATCGCATATTTTGATTTTTAATATCAGAATTTTTTTAACAGAAATATCATTGCTAATCTGTTCAGTAATTTTACCAGATTTTTTTTTCTCCTTGTATATTATGTGTTTTAAAAACAGAGTTATTGTGTAACTTTTCTTGCTTTTCATGAAAAAGATATGTTTAAAATTGCTGTCATTTATACCCTATAATTACTTACCCTTAATTGTAATTAAAATCATTTTATGACGAAAGCATTTTAATGAACCATAAAAATAGATTTGGAGCAAAAAATATTGCATCATGGTTATCATATACAACTATTTAGGATGTTAAGTACAAATAATCATCTATATATATTCTTACAGTTAAAATTAATCACATTTTAAGAAATTTTATAAATTTATACATTATTTTTCTGTCCATTTAGTCAAATACATTAGTTTAAAATTTTTGATCAATCACTCTTTGATTAAATATTTTATCACTTTTATATAATTCTATATAAGAAAATATTTGCTAAATCATTTTAAATATTCAAACACACGGCAGTATCTGAATTAGAATGTTTTCAGTCAAACAATCTTCGGTATAAGTGAGTAATATTTCATAAAGATTAAATGTTCAACTTTATCTAAAGAATTTCTAAATAACGTTTTTTTTCTTATATAAAATAAGTTAAGATCTTTCTTACTTCAATGAGATTATTTTAAATATAAATTTTAAATTAATCGCATACATAAGTTTTTTTTAAATACATCTAACATTTGAAAGAAATTTAAGATCTATAAAGATTTGAAAAGCTAATTTATTCAATTTTTCACATATGAAGTATCTTAAATTTTAAATTTAAATATTATTCCCGAGTAATTTGTTTATATAAATCTACGAAACATTTACATATATTTAAATGTATGCTAACAAAAAACAAACTACGCTGTTCTTTTAATCTAATAGTTACATTATATAGAACTACTGAATATTTAGTTTTATGCAATCTGCTTTTGAAATCGTAAGGGATTCATTTAAATTAATTTCTTAAAAATATTTTGTAAATTACTATTTACTTATTACGCTGCTGTGTATCGAATTTTTAATTACTGATTGAGAAAAAACATTTATTTTACAGACAGAGGAAATTCTATAGCAATTTTGCTTAAATCTGCATATTTCCCGTAAGTGCGTCAAAAATCGGAAATAGAAATAAAGTTAACTGCATATTCATATTTCTGTTAAATTTATAATTTTCAGCACAGTAAAACTAGTTTATGCGATGAAATATATTTTACTGGGGGAATTTTTATGAAACTTATTTTTTAATTACAAAAGAACCATTTTTATGTTAATTTATTAATCAGTAATTTTATCTCATACTTGCTATAAATCTTTCTCTTATTCATAATTCTTAACGTTTTTATTTTCGTATACTTAGATACGCTAAATGGTAAAAATATTTTCTTTGTTTATGAAATATAGATTTAAATTAGATTATTTTGAAAATGCTCTAAGAACATTTCCTAAAAATTCCATTGGTTGTTTCTAGATAAATATTCATGTGCAGTGTAGAAAAAGATAAAATTAAAACAAATGCAATAATAGTTTTTTTTAAAAAAAATTGAAAGTTTTCTAAATTATTTTTACTTACATATACTAGTTAATTTTTTCAAATGAACCTGCTGAGCCATGATGAGGATAGAGCGTTCGCCTTCCAATGAGGTAAACCGCGGGTTCGATCACAGCCATGGCTGGTCGATACGAATTTCGCGTCCGGCTTGCACCGACCTAAGTGCTGATGTAAAATATCCTCACTGGTGGACGTATCATGAGAGACAGTCCCCTTTCCGTCATCTAACAGTGGGATGTTTTCGTGGTTTCCCTCTCTATGTAACGCAAAATCGGGCTAGTTCCATCAACAAATCCTCCATGAAAGGAAATTTCTCCCAATACTCGATCCAGGAGTACGCTTGCCTTCTGGACTTGGTTCGAAATTACAAGGCTTCGGAGTTGAACATAAGTAGTCATAAACCCAAAAATTTTGTCGGCTGTGCAAAGACAGTTAACAAAGAAAATGAAATGTCTGTAAGTAGAAGAACTGTAAAAAATAAAATTAATTTAATGACTAAAATTACTCTTACTATTAGCGATGTTTCATTTGCTTCAGATTTAAAGAAAAAATTAATTTCGGTTTAACTTAATTGATAAAGGCTATAGATTAGAATCAGGTGAGAGCAACAATCTTTCGAAAGATCCTGCTGGGATCATCCTGCTGGATGTGAGTTTTGTCTTCGGTAACGTTACTCTTAGAACTTTGCACTCATGTGGTGCAATTTTTTGTATATTTCTTTTTGTTAATTAATTTTAATTAATTTTATGAATTAATTTTTAATTAATTTTTGTAAATTAATTTTTTGAAAATTAATATGATATAAAAATTAATTTATATAAAAATCGAGCAAAAGTTCGGGGAAAAAATATAGTTAGAGTCTGCTTTGTAACCATGAAACGTAACAATTAATAAATAATTAAACAAAAGAGTCTCTTTCTTTCAAAAAAATATTTATTAGAGTTCATCGTTCATGAAATTACCAACTTACATCACATAAATGAGAGTAGAAAAAATAACTTCTTGAGTTATTCATCGCAATCTGTAGCTCAAGTGTAAATATTTACAGTCAGAATCCTATTCTTAGACAATGCCAGCTTCCCATTTATTCTCATCTCGTGTATGTGTGTGAAAACGTTACTTTACGGTTACTGAGTCATAAAAGTGTTCTTCAGTCACCTTCTTGACTGACTAGTTGAAGGGTTTGAGCGTCTAAGCATTCACTCCAAATCTGAAGTACTGCACGATTCCCCTACGACTTCTTCTCTTTGAGGTTTACTTGGAGAGACGGAAATGAATTCATCAGATAAAGACCGGAGTTGTAAATGTCTGCAAATAGAAAATTTTATCGTGAAAGTTTTGAAAAAATAATGGAATGCTTTGTATGAAAACAATAAGTAGTCTCAAATTACAATGAATTGAAATATGAAATTTGTGAGTAAGGTATATTTTGAATCATAGAGAGTAGATGTATTTATAGTAGGAAATAATAAAGCACTCCTGTATCCGCCAGTTGTTAGTAGTTAATGGTTCGTGGAAGTTAAGGAAACACAATTTCGTAAACTAAAGCTTGAACGTGGCAATGTGTTACCGGTCGTCTTTGAGTTCAAAACCAGCTGGTATCTGAACCTGAGTAATCTTAAAGTCACTGTTGAGAATACAACACTTGTCTTGCACATGCGTAATATAATAGTATATATATATGTGTGTGTGTGTTTTATAATTCTTATAATGAAGCTAAGCTCGAAAAATTCTGATTTTTCAAAATTATAATTTTTATTACCACACAACACACATTTAGTAAAAAGTAATAATGCAAAACGAATATATGTTTTTATGCCATGATTTAAGGCAACATGATAAAAATTAACACATTTACCTACTTTAATCTCATATTTTATGAAACAATATTTAATTGTTTATTTTACCAAAATAATTACCAACTCGCTTCAGTAAAACTTACCGTTTAGATAGAGCCAGAAATACGGTGAATCTTACCATATTTTGTTGATTTTTTCTCGGTGTATAAGTGATGATGTAGCATATGTATAATTTTGTATTTTTCTGTCAAAAAATACACGCTGTCTTCCTTTAAGTATCAGTGTTTTAAATAAAATAAAGTTGCTCCTCGTCTTTGTTCTTAAATTTCAAAACATATTTTTTATTTCTTAACTTTTAGCTTATTTTATTTATTAACGATGTAATTTATCATATCTTTTGAAAAATATTTAGATTTGTTTTAATAATTGTTCAATAGTTTCAAATTTTATAATGATGAACGTCACAGTATATCTTGTTTATTTCATGAAAATTGTAACTAATAACTAATTTATTGTAGAGAAATTATTGCACAATTGGAAAATTTTTTATACAGGCTAAATAATTGACATCAGAACCTAATACTGATAATTAAAATCGTATTTTCGTTTGCAAATTTTGATTTAAAAAATACTGATTAAATAAGAGATTAAAAAATAATTTAATTTTTTCTTAATTACATCGCACAAATAGAAGTCAGAAATTTCTCGGATTAAATGGTTTCTCATTTTATTAAATTGTTATTTTACCATACTCAAGCAAAACAAGCAAATAACCATAAATAAAATGGTAATCAAACTGCCCAGTGTTAGAAAAACCGTTTATTAACAGCTTTTACCGTTTATTAACAGCATCGCACAAGCAGAAGTTAGAAATTTCTCGGATTAAATGGTTTCTCATTTTATTAAATTGTTATTTTACCATACTCAAGCAAAACAAGCAAATAACCATAAATAAAATGGTAATCAAACTGCCCAGTGCTAGAAAAACTGTTTATTAACAGCTTTTACCGTTTATTAACAGCATCACGCAAACAGAAGTTAGAAATTTCTCGGATTAAATGGTTTCTCATTTTGTTAAATTGTTATTTTACCATACTCAAACAAAACAAGCAAATAACCATAAATAAAATGGTAATCAAACTGTCCAGTGTTAGAAAAGCCGTTTATTAACAGCTTTTACCGTTTATTAACAGCATCGCACAAACAGAAGTTAGAAATTTCTCGGATTAAATGGTTTCTCATTTTATTAAATTGTTATTTTACCATACTCAAACAAAACAAGCAAATAACCATAAATAAAATGGTAATCAAACTGTCCAGTGTTAGAAAAACCGTTTATTAACAGCTTTTACCGTTTATTAACAGCATCGCACAAACAGAAGTTAGAAATTTCTCGGATTAAATGGTTTCTCATTTTATTAAATTGTTATTTTACCATACTCAAACAAAGCAAGCAAATAACCATAAATAAAATGGTAATCAAACTGTCCAGTGTTAGAAAAACCGTTTATTAACAGCTTTTACCGTTTATTAACAGCATCGCACAAACAGAAGTTAGAAATTTCTCGGATTAAATGGTTTCTCATTTTATTAAATTGTTATTTTACCATACTCAAACAAAACAAGCAAATAACCATAAATAAAATGGTAATCAAACTGTCCAGTGTTAGAAAAACCGTTTATTAACAGCTTTTACCGTTTATTAACAGCATCGCACAAATAGAAGTTAGAAATTTCTCGGATTAAATGGTTTCTCATTTTATTAAATTGTTATTTTACCATACTCAAACAAAACAAGCAAATAACCATAAATAAAATGGTAATCAAACTGTCCAGTGTTAGAAAAACCGTTTATTAACAGCTTTTACTTAATACTGTTAAGCAACCAGAATTTTATCGTACCAACTAAGCCCACCTAGTGAAGCCACTTAAATCCTTGAAGCTGCATAAATGTTATAGATGAGAGGGCTAATCTGTCAATCTCACGACCGACAGATTGGGGTTCGAGCACCAGCGTTGACAACGAAATATTTCCTCTATTCCCTTTAACGCGTGAAGAGTTTGCAGCGTCCTGCACTCCCCCAGTTTGTGTCCTCTACTCCCTAATGCCAATTATCTAGAGTTTAGCTCCAATATCAAGTTCTTTATTACGGTTTTGAAATCATGCTGGTTGTAAATGGTTAAAAAACCGTAAAAGTAAAAAAAAAATTTTTTTTTGCTGTAAACTTTACTGTGAATACGGTTAATTGGCTGGAGAGATTACTGCCGGCTATTTTACCATAATTTTAGAATAAAAATTCTAACAATGCAAAAACGGTCATACCTGCCAAGTCTCCTGTTTTTTAACGGAGACTCCAGTATTTCATGAATATCTCCTATTTACCTGTATCTTTTCAAATTTCTCCGTATTTGTTGAAGAAATTTAAAAAAAAAATAATAATATTTGGCGATAAAATATCTGCTGATGGCAAAAATACTTCTTATTCCTCAACAGATAGTACTATTGCCAGTACTGCAGTATGTTGAGTGTAAGTAAAAATATCTTCAGTGGTAGACGAATCATGGGTTAGAATCCCCTTGCTGTCCGACTAACCGCGGGAGTTTTTCGTGGTTTTCCTCTCCATGTGATACAAATGGGGGTCCTTCCATCAAAAGTCAAATTTCTTCCCATACTTGATCCCGAAGTTCCTTTGTCTTCTGGATATGGTTCAAAATAGCAAGGCAACTGAGTTGAATGTTTGTAGTTGTAAACATAGAAAATTGGGTCAGCTGTTCAACGATGGTTGGAAATTAAAATAGTTTGAAGTAATTATAAATTATGGTTTAGAAAATCCTTTTTAGATTAAGATTTATTTCCATATTTTTTACCTCGCTAAATGTAAGTGCTTACATTATTTCCAATTTTGAATTTCTCTTCTTGACTTACATGATTATGCATAATGTAAAACGTTACTAGTAGCCTAAAAAATGTCGCTAGTAAAATCTCCGTTATTTCATTTCTCCAATGTTGGCAGGTATGAAAACGCATGAAAAGGAGATATTTTTTGCATGAATCAGCTTTTACAATGGAGGAAATCTATTTTAAACAGTTAAACTTTCAATTTATTAATTAACTTAACTCTTTATAAATTATAGCGCTAAGAAATTTTATCTATAATGTTAGAAGGAATGATTTAAAAATTGTATAAAAATTCGTTAATTTTGAAAACAGACATAATAATATCAGGTGAATAATTATCAAAAAATATTTGATTGGCTGAATATTTTCATCCATGCTGCATGATTTATTAAAAATTCAATTAGATTTAATAAATAATCCGCATCTCCAACAGCTGAGCTTTTCAAATCATATTCAAAATTCTCAAGAGAGAAATGATGAATAATGAATTTCGTGAATCACAATTTTTTTAGATTCTGGCATAATTCTGAAGATGGGAAATGCAGAGCCCTGCAATCTAGCAGATTAATTTGAGTTAATTTTTTAAGTCTCTCTAGAGCAATAACTGGCTCCATGCCAAAAATAAAATGACATTTAAGATATAGCAGGCACTTAAAAATAAATGAATTCAATCACTTAATCAGAATAAACTTATTGATTAATCATTACCATTTTTAAAAAGTTCTAATAAAGCAGACGAGTATTATAAAAATCTAACTGTTTATAGCATCAACAGTTTGTATTTTTTGATTACTTATAAACTTTTATTTTGAAAATAGATTTTCTTTCACCATTTATCATAAATAACGGATAAATAATATAAAAAAGGACTATTTATATTTGTGACAATATGTTTCCAACTTGTGTATTAAAAATGCACTTTATTTATTATTTATCGTAATATATAAATTCATTTATGTAATCATTTACATGAACCTAGAGTTCCGAAAGGGCTTGATTAATTTGTTTCTTGTTTTTATTTTCTATTGTATTAAATTAATAAATTTGTTGCAAATGTTGAAAAAAAAGCCTGTTATGTATTACCTTTTTTAAATTATTAGCATTATATTACGAAAGTTGCCATTTATTAAAACAAAATTAAAGTAGATGAACAGATATTGCGAAATTTTTTTTCAATATAAATTAATGAATATCATACATTTTAACATTGTGTAATTTTTATTTTAACTAGCAAGCATTGTTTACTGTTTCGGTTATTAATAGATTTATCAGCATCAAACTAAGAAACGGAAAAAATATAGCAAAAATAAAATAATGCAGTACGTTAAAAAATTTGTTCTTATTTATTTTATTTTGTTTTAAAGGTGAAATAATTGTTGCTTTATAATACTGTTATACGCAAGTTTGAAACTACATTGAGAAAAAAAGTAGACAAAACTATAAAAATTCAGGAACATTTACAGTGTTTTTATTTCTCTGAAAACATCAAAAAACTTGATAATTCTTATCAATGCGCTTGGGTAATGATTTTGGAAAAATTAACAATTAAATAAGGTTTTCTAATATAGAATAAAATTTGAAAAATGTAGTAAAAATTTGGTAATTTTATCAGGATACCTTACAGCATGGCGTAGAAAACATTTATACAATTATATTTATTTTTCAGTTTCATATCTGTTATTAAATGTGTGATAGTAAGAACTGTAATATTGAAACCAAAATTTCCGGTAAGCCGTTACCATATAAAATGAAAAAGTATCAAATGAATGATTTACATGCCGCATATTTTGGTGTAATTAACCTGAATTATACGTTTTTTTTTCCTAGAAGTGTCATTATGATACAGTATGGTAATTTTATCAGATTTTTATCTCCATGTACGACCTCAATTAAGTCTTAACTTCAAAGAGTTTAAAACTTTATTTATTTCATTTAAATCATAAATATATTTTAAAAAATGCATTTGATTTATAAACTTATTCTTTAGTGTTAAATTCTGAATTTTTAAATAAATCGGATACACTTTGATTTCAATTTTAAAAAAACATATTTTTTCCTCTTAACATAACAATATAACTTTCAAATTCAAAACTAACTTCAATTTGTTATTAAAAAAAAGAAGTCTTTTGGAACTTTACACGATACATCCCTCAATTCAATTTTCAGAAGCTTAAAGCTTTTCTTTCCGTAAAAACCCACCACTCTTCAAGCAAAATCTAACCAAAAAACGTTAAACATATTTAAATTTCAACTCGACTGGGGAAAAAAGGCGGGGGGGGGGGTGGAAGCCGGAAGGGTCAGCGGGAAAAAAGATCAGGAAAAAAAAGTACTCGGGAAAAGTGAGGCATCGAGTGTCAAAAATTGATGAAGCGCAATTTGAGGGTGACTTCAATATACATAAAAAAGAAAAAGAAAATGTTGAAGGAAAGAGTTGAACAAATCTATCCTGGGACGGTGTTGCTAGATCGATGGGGGTGACATAGGAAAATTCGTCTCGTGCTGAGTCCGTGTCGCGAACTATATCTGGCGCCTTTACGTCCCATGACATTGCCCAATGACCCCCACGATCGATGACGTCACATTGTTACGTCATTTCGGATCCTACTGGATTTTTGAGACTTTTGCCTTTAATGGAAATTGATTTTATTCAATTGATCTTGATGAATTGTTTGACTCAATTTTATTTTTTTTCAAAAATAAATATTAAAACTGTGGATACTTTATTTTTTATATGTATGCCTTATATATTCCATTTTTTTAAAAAAAGAAATTAGGTCTATAAATACATTTAAACATGGAGCTTTAGATTCAGGTATATTAATCAAAATGCCAATTATTAATCCTCGATGTCATTTTTTGCGTCGCTTTGCGAATTTTTACTGGACTTATACATTTCATGGAAGTTAATTTTAGTCAATCAATATGAAATAATATTTCGCTACATTTCATGTTCTAGAAATGAATATGTAAATTTTAAAGATTGAAGTATTTAGACACTGAGAAAAAAAAAGGAATAGTCGAAACTACCAGAATATGGTTAAATTTAACATGTTTCGGGTGCTATAGCAACACCAAAATGCTCGGTAATTTTTACCGAAGTGATTTGAAAATGATTTTGGTTAAATCAAGTACAATATATTATGTTAAAATACATGATACAATTTAGAAAAATAGCAAAACTTGGTAATTTTATCATGATTTTTTTAGCATGGCACAAAAACCATTTATTGGTATAATTTTACTTTCCAGTTCTCGAGTTTTAACTATACGTTTGATAAGAACTTTTATTTTGAAAATCAGAATTTCCGGTAAACCGTTAATATATGAATAGAAGAATTATCAAATGAATGGTTTATAAATACCAAATATTTTATTTTAATTACCAGAATTATAGTTTTCTTTTCCAGAAAGATCATTACTGTATGTACAGTACAGTATTGTAATTTTACTACAGTTTTTTTTTCATGTTCTTATTTTTTATATCTATTCTATTTTTTTTTCCATTCTTCCAATAATTTTCCATTTTTTTCCATACTTAATAAAATACATTTTTTCCCCAAAGTCTAATTGATTACCTCAGTTTGGTATATCATTTCAAATGTCAATAGATAATAAAACTTTGTATTTAAAGTCGTTAATTTTATATGTTTTATTTTTATTGAAATAACTCCACGCCCGTACGTTTTATTAATTTCAGCATTTTCGATTGAATGACTATGATCGATTACAATGGTTTTGTTCACACAATCCTACTTCAAATTAAAATGCTCAACGAGCAGAAATTATTGATTTTCCTTAAATTAAACAATTACTCTTCAATTGGAAAAACGATAGGTTTACTCATCGAGTCATATCCGCGCGTGTTTTGTAATTGTAACATTTTATTGGTTATAGAAATTCCTTATCACGACGAACAGTTGCTGTTGATATTTTTTTGTGGATATATCTTAACTGCCAGATATTTTTCTCGTTAGAATCCATTAGATATCGATTTTAAGTCTTAAAAGTTTCAATCGTTGTTGCGCTTGCTACTGATTTTGAGAGTATGTGATTTAAACTAATCGCTTTGCTTTTGAATGTATAATATATATATATATATATATATATATATATATATATATATATATATATATATATGTAATAACAGGGCTACAACCCTGTTATCAGTGCTGTATTTAGCTTGAAATAATTGCAGTCTTAAGCCATCATACGTTCTAAACAGGTTTATTTAAAGGAAGGCTGGTATTGATAACAGTTTCTGTCCCCACTCCTGCAAAGGAGGGAGCGTGGACAAGACTCCGGACAATTCCGGAACAGCTTATCAGGATCAAATCAAGATGAAAAGGACACGCAAAACTATGTGTTCTTACGTTTTACACCAACATAGATTTGAGGTAAAAAGGCACACTTCGTACATTCCTTGTAACCTTACGCATTAAGAAAAATCATTTACTGCTTCCTTATATGGAAGTGAAAAAGGGAACTTTGAAATATAAATCTATTTATATTTCAATGGTATGTTTTCAGCCTTGAATTCCCAAAATAGAATAGCTCTACGCCTACTCTTTAGCAAAGACATTTTATGAAACCGAAAGAGTTTTAATTATTTTATTAATACAAAAGTATTTATTTTTGTATTACATACATATATATATATATATATATATATACTGAGTAGCTGAATTATTATGAACAGTACATTTAATTATAATGACCGGACCTTTAGCCCTTTAATACTACTCGAATTCTTCTTGGCATAGATTCTATGAGACGTTGGGAGGTGGTAGAAGGAATTCTCAATTCACTCACAAATTCTCAATTGCATTGAGACCTGGTGATTGTGTGGGCCAACAAAGCGCGGTAAAGTCACAGTCATGTTTTTCGAACCATCTGACGACAATACGAGCTGTATGACGACAATACTGAGCATTGTCTTGATAAAAGCATCCATCCCCGGCAGGGTTCACCATTAACATAACTGGGTGTACTTGATCTGAGGTAACACTTAAGTACCCTTGGGCATTCAGAAGTTGTCCACGGGAATCAAAGAACCATGCAATGCCAAGAAAACATCCCCCAAACCATAATTCCACTATCTTGAAGTGTTATTGCAATGCAGTTGGTCTGCTTGCTTTCGTGCTGTTTTCGCCGTATTCGAACCCTGCCATCTGCGTGGTGTAATTAAAAATGTGATTCATCAGACCACATGACCCTTTTCCAGTCATCTACTATCCAATCCTTATGCTCCTTTGCAAACTGGAGACTCTAGCTCTTGTTCAAGCCTGACAGAAGAGGCTTTCGAACAGGTAATCGGCTCCCATAGCTTATATGGTGTATGAGGCACACAGTTCGTTCAGAGACTTTCACAAGTAGTTCGTTCATTAACCGCTATTGATTTACCGCTATTTGACGTCCCGTTAGACTGGATAACTCTGGCAAGTTTCCTTTTAGCTCGAGCATTCAGTAGCCTATGACGACCACAAGTCTAAGATTGAGACCCGGTTTTCTGCTTGGCAGTCTACTCTCTATACACATTAATAAGTGCTACTCTCGAACACATCACAAGAGTAGCCGTTTTGCTGATACTGATTCCGACGCTTCGAGACCCTACCATCACCCCGAGTTCAAACCCACTTAAGTCACGTTTTTTGCCCTTATCTCAGTGCGTAACAGAGTGTGATTGATGGTTCAATTGCTTTGCATTACCTTTTTGTAACCAACTCACCCTCTAGAGGTAACACTGTTTTCAAAAACTGTTTTCTTAACTGTATCTATAGAAATCTTAAAAATAAATTGTTAAAATTCCGAAATGAGACTAACATATTGAATTTATGCTTGTTTGTGTTGAAAATATATACGATATAGTTATACCCAATTATTCTGATGAAATATCTATAAAAGTAACTGCAATATTTAGACCGAAGGAATAAAGTAAATAATCATTTGCGTTGCTCAAATTTTCAACACACGTTTTCTGCTGTGCATTAAAATGTTAATTGTAAAAAAAGAGTTGATAAAAACTCTTTTTTAAGGATAAGTATTTAGAAAAGACAAAAGTGTTTAAAAACTTTTGTGAGATATTAATTTGGAAGTGCCACCGTCATTCTGGGAATCTTTAAAACTTTTTTGTGTGGAAACTCTCAGTGAATTGTCCGTTTTTAACTAAAACTGCAGATTTTTTAATAAATATAGGGGTGACACTTCACAAATTTGCTTGTGTTGGAGGGAAATGGAATTCATATTTGAATTTAGAAGTTCATCTTGCATATGAATGAGCAGGAAAAGTGTTGGGACTGATTTTTAAACTGAACAGCGTAATTCACTCTCACGTATAAAGCTTATTCTCTGAATTAATAAATTTATACTGTCATATAAATCCCGTTTATACACACGTTTGAATTACCTATGCACGTCGTCTACTCAATCTCATAAAATGCAACAATTGCCATTTGAAATATGTTCAAAATGCAATGTAGTGTAAAATTAATTTAAAAAATAAATATTCAATAAATTCATATATAAAAACATTTTATTTAAATATTTTTAAAAAAATCGGCCATTTTTAGCACATATTTATAACTACTACTCTATATGTAATGCAAAACAAATGATTCATAGAGTAATAACCAAGAAAAGAAGAAGGAATCCCATCATTACGTGAAACAATATTACTTCTAATCCAAAAACCTGATGGCTAAAAGTTTTGTTACTTCCGACCTTGATACTTACAAGGTTGTCATGGAGATATCTAAAAAGAGAAAGTTCTAACCATAGAATAAGAAAATAGGAAGAAAATAGATTTAGCAGGAACTGCACATAATGGATGGTACTGATCAGATCGTCAACATTCAGAAGTAGTCTCTTCAACGCTGTAAATTTTATTTATGACCGCCAGAAGAAAAAAAAAACGATCGACTTTAGAAAAAATATTCAGCGATAAAGATTTGCGTATTACTTTTTGGACACGAGCTTTAGTCCAAGAAAAATAGACCTGCTTAAAGTGATTTTCATATATCTAACCGATTTTCTACATAAAAATGGTAAAGTAATCAAAGTTCCTTCTAAATAGGTAAATACAGTTAACAAAACAAAATGTTTTTATCTATTCGTATTTATTTATAAGCGGTAAAAATGATAGACCATTGAAAAATAAATTTAAAAAAGATGGAAGAAGATATGTAAAATGTACTGCGTTTTGCTCAGGCAACCATATCAATAATTCTCACCGAGGTTCAAGATTTGTAACAAATGTTTTCAACAAACGGCGTTGCCAACGTGAGAAAATTTAAAAAACAATGCTTTTAAAATAATATGAGGACTTGTATCAATATTCAATTGTAAATTCTCATTTAAAGTTTTTCAAATCAGAAGCGCCATCTTTTGTTGAGTCTTACAACTAATTTCGAAATAAACTTTTTTTTCTTCTAACAAAGGAAAATTGTACATTACTCTCTCATTTCACAATCTTCAATTAGTTTTTAAAATCATCGTCACCCGTAAATTCATCACTGAAAAAATTTGACTTTAATTTTGTTGCCGCAAAAAATTTACTTCAGTTAATTTCAAAATTTCTTTTCAAATTTTAATTATTTTACATGTTCAGGGAAATGATAAAGTTTCATATGGAAACAAACGTCTGAAAAGGAACTCGAAGTACCATATCAACACTAAATGTGGAATAAAGTAGAACCTCAATAAGATTTAAGAAATTTTTCCACCGAAATACTTAAAATGTTACGAGGAATTTCAGAAAGTCATGAAAATTGTTATGTTTACTTTCTAAAGCATTAAAAATATAATGCAAGTATTAGAAAAACATTTTAATACTTTGTCATTGAATAAAATAATTTAATTTTTGAAAGGTTTCAAAATTTGAAGATGTCAAGTTTTAGTAGTAAGAGAATTTATGGATAGTTAATAAGTACTAGTAAAATAAAAAAAATATTTACTTAGTAGTTAAATAAGCCTAGATAAAATATAGTATCAACTATCGAGAAAAAAATATATAATTATTGAAAAAAATACTGTTGAAAAGAATATTATTGAATTATTAAAAGGAAAACAGCAAACCCCAGTTTTAATAACCCTAATCTGACATCCCAATGACCTGTTAATGAGATTAAAATTAAGAAAAATTCATAGAAAAATAAAGAAATTTAGGAAAATATAGAACGTTTGAAATTATTTACCGTAATCATATTGTCTGGAAATCAAAATAATTAAGAATAAAGATTTTTTATTATAAAATATTTTACTTTTTAAAAAACTGCTTATATTATTGCATGGGCTATATTTCTCTTTCATCAACCTGTAGTTTAAATAGTACAATCATTATATTTATAAAATAAGTACCATCATTTTTCAATTATTTATAAAAATCGTATCTTTGGAAAATAAATTCATAAAAAATATTTCCAAAAATACTTTCATTAACATTACACCACTAAAGCATATAAAACAATGTCAATATATATATTGAAAGCATTTTTAATCTTCTTTAAAAAGAAAACACTTTCGGAGAAGCATGAAGTGTAAGCAGTGGTGATACGACCTAGTTTTCTTAAAAGCTTTATTTACTAAAATGTAATAAAAACCATTTTAACAGCCTATTTTGAGTGATATAACGTTATTATGCTTTAAGTGTTCCAAGGAATGATATTCATTTTTCAAGATCTTCGCATTTACATAAAACCTGTATAACATTACCTTTATTGATCTGTTTCTCTCTTTATAATGTTTTTCTTTCACTATTTAACTATTAAAATATCTAAAGCAGTTTATGACTGCTTAAACTAAAACAGTGCAACAGTAGAAGTAGTTTGCGCTATTATCAACTAACGCTACTTATAATAAAATCTGTCGTTCAAAGTTTCTGGTTTTCAAAATTTGTAGTCGCTTATTATTTTTTTAAAAATCCAAGATAGAAATTTTAAACTAAATGATGACAGAAACAAAGTACCACGAACAACTGTTTCAAGTAGAAACCTGGAAGAGAATTTTCAAAAAATTATTCTGATTTTTTAACTTGAAAAGTTTGTAGTTTAAAATAGGAAAGAAATTGGAAATTAATATGTAATTTTAATACAAGAAAAAAAATGGCCATAGAAACTTAAAAACGAAAACCGATTCTTATGCTGCAACTTCTTAATTTTGTGATGAACCAGGTATTTGGAATTTATCTAAGAAATTCTCAGAATCAATTATCTATGAAATGTAAAGTACTAAAAAATAAATGTCTAAGAAATGAATTTATCTAAAATCAAAATAAATATCCTATACGAGAAAAAAGAGATAGGATTAGAAAATTCAAGCCAAAAACCAATTCTTAAAAGGTTATTTTGCACTAGACCAGATGTTTGAAATTATCTAAGAAAACGAAAAAAAACAACAAAAAAAAAAAAACGATTACTTATAGATTTAAGCATTATGAATGGCGTCGGGATAGCCTGGTTGGGAGGGTGCTAGATTCACGTTCGTGAAAATAGAAGCTCGAATCCAAGCGGTCGAAAACTCCCAGTATAGTAAGTGGGGACTAGTGCACGTTAAATTTGTCGGGCTACAAAGTCCCCCCTGTTCCCATATCAAATTTTACCTGTGGGGGTACTGAATTGGAGATTGATCATTTACTGGTTCAGCTCAAAATTACGATCTGTGGAAGAATGTGTGAATGGGTTTGCCTTATTAAACGGGTGTGATGTATGGGTGTGGCAAAGTCAAATTCTTGGCCATAGATGGGGCCACTGGAAAAAAAAACAATCGCATCTCTTGTGCCTAAATAACCAACAACAACAATACTATGAATAAGCTAGAAGTGATCGTTTTACTATTTTTTTATTTTATTTAATATGACGAAAAAACATTTACTTTCGCGCTGTAATACTCTCCTTTTTTAAAGACCAGTTTATCATATAGTCATTTTTTAAAAATAAAAATAGATTAACGTACATTTATGACGTAGTTTAAACCTCGCTTACATGTCTTATTTAAGAATGTATTCATTCACAAGAATTTGAGGTTTTTTTTTAATCATTAGATATTTTTTTTATACATTTCTTTTCGTAATACTAAAAGTAAATATTTTAAAAATAGATATTAATGAAATTTTTCTAGAAAGCGCAGTGTTGCTATTGCATTGTTTGTTAGTAAAGACACGTTGTTTTTTCTTTACTAGCACGTTGTTAGTAAAATAAAATGAAAATATTTTACACTGGAATTTATGCAGATCATTATAGTCTCATTTTAAAACGTTTGAAAACGTTGAAATCACTTTAAATTGTAGAATATTTTTTTTCATTTCTATTGTTTAGCTTTTAGTTCATTATTTTCAAACTAAAAAGTTGTATGACAGAACATATAAAAGCACATATTGACGAAACATTTAGCTAGAGCCTTTATAAACTTCAAAGTAGGGAAGTATTGCTTGAAATCTACAAAATAATAGCTGGAATTTTTTTTTAGCTCTTCTATTTTTCATTATTGATTATCTATCATCATGTCATTTGCGTCGCGTGCTTATTCTTTTTTTTCCCCGTTATAAAAATAGTCCACTATTCTTAGAACACGGGAAAAACATAAGTAAAAAGAACGAATCCCAATTAATCCTATATAACATAATTTTTATATCAATATTTTAATTTTTTGAACTTCTGAAATTATTACGTAGACTTTTATTAGTTACGTAGTTTTTTTGTCATTTATCAATGTATTTGCAAAATGTATTATTCTTAACTTTCATTAATCTTTAGTTTTTCTTATTATTAATTCTTATTTTTCAGTTCTTATAATTCTTAGTTCTTATTATTCTTTTGTTATTATTATTCTAATTTCTTAATATTCTTGAATTCTTATCATTTTTAGTTCTTATAATTTTCCGCTCTTATTATTCTTAGTTACTACTGTTTTTTGTTCTTATTTTTTAGATCTTATTATTTGGGGAGATAATTGTCTCCAAAGTAAAGAAACATATTTCTTATCTAATTCTTTTTATATTATTAAAGTATCAATATAATTACAGCAATTATTATTACTGCATAATAATAATAGTTTCGTAATAGTAATGTGACATTTGCCATCCTTTCACAAATTAATTAACAAAACAGATAGGGAATAATTGTCTCCAATGGGAAAATTATCTGTCTTATCTACTTGGTGCGGGAACTTACAAGGAAGCTAACCATTTTAGTTTAAAAACATCCCCAAATTTATCTCGGTTCATTTTACACCTAATTTTTCTCAATACACATTTTACCGAATGAAAAACTAAAATACGAAAAATTTGATTATGTGTAAAAAACTTATTCTATACTCATATTATACATCTACAACTACAATATAAAGCTCTTTTATTACATTTTTTGATCTGTATATATTGTTACTGTAGTAAAATTTTTATATAAAGCAACAGTAAATTTTGAATTAAGAAAAAGCTATTAAATAAATATTTTGAAAACAGTCAGTTTTTCCGAAAAACTAATGATCTCTAAAAGGAATAAAATTAAACATAACTCCTATCTATCATCAACCGAGCACAAAGCGTCGATCACCATTTAAAATTTCAAAAGTAATAATCAATTCTCATTTCTATGTGCAAATTTCAAACTAACACCTATCTGGTGAAAGTTACACTAAAAACGACTTTCATAAAAGTCTAAAATTCATAAAATACAAAAAAGTTCATGTACTTACCAGTTTATCTAAATTTTCCATTCAGACTCAAAAATATGACTATTCATTTATTTTTCCCATTGAAGTCCATATTCCTTAGAAATAGCAGCGGAAACGAAAGCAAGATGAAATACAGAAGTAAGATGAAATGCAAGTAATTTCCTTTCTCCTGGAAAGTCTGATATTACTTTTAGTCCTGTGACGTCATTTTTGAATGCATTTTCTGAGTATTCTCTAATGTTTCACTAATGCTTTTCGTGACCTTTTACAAATCTCGAAGTTGTAAAATGGAGTTACGAGATTACTGCAAATAAGCACGACTATTAGTAATATTAAAGAATGAATAAAAATTATGAAGAGGTATATTAAAACTTTTTTAAGAAGAGCTTTTAATTTTAAACTTACTAGCATCATTGAATATAAAATCGGAATAGCTTTAACAATTTTCATCTCAATTAACTGTTGTTTAATTCATTATAAGTGGATAGGGAAATAAAACCTAGACTCAACAATTTTGACTAAACTGATGCTGATATTAGAAATTTTATAAAACTACTAGTTGCATACAAGACGCTATGCTGTTTGGAGATGAATGGAAAACAAAGTGAGCTATTTTATTATTTAAGCAAAGTATTCGTCGTATTAATTAGCCAACGTTTTTTTTAATATTCGATTGGAAACGTTATAATTTAGTGTCCCATTGAGCTTTGTTTAAAAATGTCAAGACAGGTTTTACATCGCGTTTAAAATTAAGCTTTTATCACACTAAACCTTTTTTTCCCTATTAAATATGTCAGTAGGTTAAAGAAGAAACTTTTTCAGTCTAACTTAGTGCCCAAATTTTACCCGACAAGGAAAATTTGTTGAAAACTTGTTCAACTTTTTAAAAAGTTTATTTTAAGTAAAAGGTTTAACCAAGAAGTAATGAATTCTATTACAAGAAGTTATGAATTCTATTACAAGAATTCATAAAGTGTTAATTTAAGAAAATGCCAGTCTGTCTACCTATTTACGTACCGTAAAAATGCTGGAAATAGAAACAAATTTGTTTTTTTTTTTTAAATTTAAATCAAGGAGCATTATTTAAACGCATTAATTCGATCATTGTTATTTTCAGGGCATTCTAAATTGCCTCAAACTGAACAAATTCTAACCGAAATTTCATGAAAAAACTCAACAGACGCTACGATGGAAATATCCTCATCAGATGATAAAAAATTGTTGAAATGTTGTTGTCAAGTCACGCTTTGTCTTACGCATTTTATTTTTTATCCCATTACAGGAATTAGTCCCACATAGATAACATAGATAACGATAGCAATAATGGCACATCATGTAAACATTACGATAATAGAGAAAAGAAACAAAAAATGAGCCAAAATCACACCATGTCCTACACTTGATAAAATATTATTACACTTCGAGCATCTCAAATATTCAAAGTCTTGAACCGCTGATCGAAATCCTTTGTCAAGCATTTTGGCTGACGCGTGAATTGCTTAAAAATATTGAAATAAAAATTTAAAAAAGAAATTTTAATTCCAAAAAATAGAATTATTTTAAGTGAAAGTAATGAAATAAATTTATCAGTTTTAATAACAAACCATTCTTCAGTTAAAGTATTTAAAAAAATCGTTTTCTAATTTTCATGCATATTTTGTTAAATTTGAATAAAAGAACAGTAATCTAGATACTGTTAAAAAAATAAACTATTCTGTAACAACATTTTTAGTTTGCGAAAAATTTGAAAGCTAGCAGGTATGTATCAAAAAATCCTCATCCTTTTGATTCGGTATAGTATGTTTCCCATATTCTTTTTCATTGGATTTAAAACAGAACATTTATTATTTTCTGTATTTTTGACAAATTTTTCACTACAAAAGTATGAAAATAGAATACGCATTCTTTAATGCACATAATTAAATAAATGTTCCATATCAACAATGCTTTAAATAATTATTTCAGCTTTAAAAAAAATTATTATTACTATTATTGTCATTATTTCAAAACGTATTTAATTTTATCCTAACGAGGAAATATGCTGAAACCCGAATTTGCCCAGCCAAGTCGTGACAAAATCGTGGTTTAGGACTAAAGATACTAACCCAGAAAAGATTCGGTGATAATTTAAGTTACGATTCAGCAACCAATCAAGTTACTCGCATGCAAAACGTCACTTACAGGCATCCATTTAATACTGGTCAGAAATTTCGATTCAGTGGGATGATAAACCAAGCCTAAAAGCTGTTATGTTTACACTCCATGCCCAACCATGTGATTAGACACACGTGATTGTGATTTCAGCGATAATTTTTTTCTCAAATTGCAATTACTTATTGCACCTAAAATACTATGCAACATTAATGCACCTAAGATTCTGTATTTTTAATTCCACTTATAAATACTTGTTTTATTTTGTTTTATTTTAATTTTGTTGGTCTATGCCTTTCAGTTTCGTGCAGGATTTTGCTGTGATTATTAACACTAATTTATGGATTATAAATTTTTTCCCTGGCTCAAAAACACTATTCAGCTAGTGCCTATTAAAATTGTCTTTCAAAGACTTCGTCGTCAAATTAAATGTTTTTTTTTTTTTTTGCGAATAACATGCTATTTTCAAACCTACTCTAAGTTTGAAACAGTTACTTATAACTGTTAAGACTAGTTTATCCTATCTAAAGCTAGAGTCTAGGCTTACTCGGAAAATGGCATAAAACATCAATTAAGATGAGGAAAAGCCACATTTTTGTGGAAATGAAAAGAGTTTATTTTTTTAATATTTAAAAACTTACTCGATTGCTGCATTATCTGGGTTCATTAAAATTTTCAAAAACTTGAGAATAAGGCAGTAATTTTGCTAATTTTCATCCAGGAGAAAAAAAATTTGCCAAATTGGCAATTTTTAAAAAAGTTTAATAACTTTTAAAATATTTATAAACTATTAATTCACTTTAAGGCCCAAATAATTATTCACGGCAAGATGATGTATATAATTTAAAATCATCGTTTAGCTTCAAGTGTAAGGCACTTAAACTATTGCTTCGTTGTTTTTATTGGCGACAGAGCTTCGAAAAGCCGTGTTAAATCAATCATTTGGAATACTTTCTGAAGTAAATTCTTCATTGTTCTTTCATCACTAATACAGAATGTTGTTTCTAAATTAAATCTATGCGATTGATAGAGGTATTTGAGTTTAGTATTTAATGAAGGTTTCTTTTGACTTTTATTGAATTGAATTGAAAAGATTTACTAGATAAAATCTAGTTAATATCCAAGATAATGGATATGATAGTCATAGCATTAAAAATACTATGTACCTACAGAATAATATGTAGAATATTAAGTTAACTAGTAGAAAGTACATTTTATAATAGCGCCATTGCGCTTTTTCTGGATTTAATTTTCGTGTTAGTTAGCAGAAGCTAATTGTAATAAAATATTTATAAAATGTATTACAGTGTAATGTAACAAACAATACATTATACATCAGAATATAGTCTTTAATGAGTAGTATTTGAACTTTCAAGCTATTAAGTTTATTACTTTTTATATGAAGAAATTACATTCATTGTAAATTTAAAATTTGAGAATAAAATAATAATTTTGATTCCATCATAAAAATTCGTGGTAAAAAATAGAAGAAAAAATATAAAATATTAACTGCAGTAAAAAGAAATTTCTAAATTAATTAATGTTATTTCAAAGTATTCAATATTTCATTTTATCTGTTTTCAAACTTAAATGAGACTTTTAAAATAATTATTTTCTTCATTTTGCTTCCTGTATATTAGGTTCCTTTTTAAATTGTTCTTTTTTATATTTAAAAGGAAAAGTAATAAAATAAAAGTTCCATTTTTGCGTTTGTAAAGGGTCATGTAAATATGTAAAAGCTCCTAATATAATGCTCATTTGCATAATCCCACCACCAACTGTAATAACTGTGAATAATATATTGCTGTCGTAATCGTATCGGAGCGAATTAAGTAAGCCTAGAGCTCACTTCGTTCATCCAAATCCTATCCTAATGGATTCACGAACGAAAGGAGTTTTCAAAGGAGAGTCAGGTAAAAAATAGGAAAATGAGCGGTGATTTGAATGATATTGCGAACGCACTTTTTTCAACTTTCATCTTCCTTCCTAGAAAAGTACCAAAAAAAACTTATAAATGAAGCACGTTAGTGGAAGTATAGAAAATACAACGCTGCTTGATCAATGTAGCGTTTGGTCACGTGTTTCCCTAATCTACCTAAATGGACTTTTCTCGTTTCTGAAAAGTTTTATGAGTTTTTGGAGGAATTCTCTCTACGTCTATTTCAATACACTTTTTCAGCTACTGCACAGAGCAGATGACAGTTTGCTTCAGAGAAAACAAAAACAAAAACTATTGTGAGATAAATAAAATATGAATATGTGACCTATTCTGTTCTATGTAGGCAATTCCGTGAAAGGTAGAGTGTATCTCGTGTATTTGCACTTTGTTTTTAAAACTCGAGAATAAAAATTAGCTTTGACGTTGTTAATTTAAAAACGTAAAAGTTTAGTAATTAAAAAATAAGTTGTTTTCTCCCTAAAAATTACAATTTTAGTTTACTCTAAAGACGAATATATATATATATATATATATATATATATATATATATATATATATATATATATATATATATATATATATATATATATATATATATATATATATATATATATATATATATTGCTACAAAATCGGAGATATTTCTCAATTTAATTTGGCAACATTTAAGTCATAAGTAAATGAACTGAAGATCTCATTAATGACAGTATAATTAAAAAAATTGAATGAGTCTGAAAGCAGGTCATCTTTATAAAAAAAATCAACGGTAGATGACCCATTTTCGAACTTACCGATTCAATTTTAATAATAATAAGTTCTACATTCTACATTAATTTAAATAACTCAAATAATAATAATTAAGGAAAACATCAATTAAAATTATTTTCCTATATTATGTAAATATTGATGGGAAATTAATGATTGAAATATATACTTCTGATAAATCTTAACAAATTTAAGTCCGATCCTCCATATCATTTATTTGAAAGTAAAATGAATTCATATCTAATGCCGAACATAGAATCAATAATAATATTGATATGGTGGCTTAGCTATTATAACCTTTTCCCATACTGCTACCAATCTTATATAAGGGCAGCCGCAAATGTATGCAAATATATTTTAGCACACACAATATTGTACTCTAGATATATGTGCATGGAATCAAAATTGAAATCCATCTAGGTTGAGAATAAATAGGATATCAGATATCTTATTAGATTGGTACAGTAGTAACATGGAATGCTGACTAAGAAATTAGACTGAAGTAAAGACAGTGACATATCTAAAGTATCTTCCTTAAGAAATAACAAATCAAAACTAGCATTTTTCTGACAATTCATTTTGACTCATTTAGGTTTATAATAGGTTTAATAGAACTTAAAATCTATAGGAAAATAATGAAAATCCAAATTCTATCGTGACACGAATTATAAATTATTCTCGGAAAATAAATTTTAATCTAAAAAGTTATTTTATTAATTTTAGAAGCAAAACTCTCATTTTTGCTGACGAAGCAATCCATCAGCAGTATTTCTTTATATTTGACAACTATTTCATGACGAAATTACATGATTTTTGACGAAATGGATATTCGCACTTGTTTGTAGTTCCACTGCCTCCTGGAACTTTACCAATAATTTTAAAACAACTTGCATTGTATGACGGGATGGTTTAGAGGTTAGATGTTACCCTCGTGCAGACTTGTCAAGTTTGCTCTTGTTCACTTAACAAGCAGATTTTGTGGGTTCAAATTCTGATGATAAGTGGAGAAGGAATGTAATCAATATTTTTTACGTAATATTTCCATATCACATGTGTTAATCGAAAGGTATAAGATAGAACCTAATACATATAACGAAATTTCTCTCTGCAAACAAGTTGAGGTTCTAATTTAGTAAATTTGACGAAATGATTACTCGGAAAATTTCCTAGAGAGCAGTTTCGTCAAAAATGAAGGAAAAAAAAATAGGTAAATCTCGAGTATCCACTTTTTTAATGTACAATTGTTCTTTATTTAATAACTGAGGCATAAAACCCTCAGATTTTCGCCCCACACAACACAACCTCCATGAATGCTTTGGCATAATTTTATTTTCTTGTCATAAACAGTTTCTCTTCCTCAAAAATTGAAATCATTTACTTAAATTGTTTGAACTTAAATAAATCTATTTTCTTATGCTTGCGTTCCCCGCTTTCCAAATATTTCATTTAGGATTTTATTGCGATCTATTTGTGTATATAAATCATTTTGTTTTCACTTTATTAAAATATCTTATAAAATTAAGGGTTTATTATAATAACAAATAATACAAATACAAAAAGTTTACAAGCCTAATCAAATAATTTCACTGACCAAATAAAGTAATACATTTAATGCAACTTACATCACTTTGTGTCCGAAGTTAATCGTGTTAAGTACTCAATCATTTAATGAATCTCTTTAATTCGAATCTATAATAAGTTAATTTACTCTAATACAATATAATAATTGCAAAACGGTTAATAAAATTAGATTACAATTTAAATACGTTTATCAACAAATGTTGCTTAATAGTGTAATGTTAAAGGATTATGTTATAGTGGCAAAAATCTACTTTTAGCTTTAAGATTTTTGTAATAGTAATCGAAACCAAAAGCATAATAATAACGGAGTTAAATGACAGAAGTGGATATTACAAGTCAAATACTTTTAAGTTAGAATTACCACAAAAAAAAAAAACATTTTAGTTAAACAATGCCTCCATAAATTTTACTGATTTTACCTTGGTGACAGCCAAAGAAATGTAAAAATTCATGTGAGAAAACTGGATCATCCCAGCTAATAAGAATGTGAAGACAACAATATATAACTATTTTATTCCATTACCTCTTTATGTTATCCCAAAGTATTTTTTAAATTTAAAATTAATATAATATTTTTCAGCAAACAGTTATATAAATACTGAACTTTTCTTAAACAATTTCTGAATTTTGCCTTGAATCAAAGTAAAATTTGACAATGAACTTTTATCTTTATCTTTCATTTTGAAGATTGATTTATTATCTTTATCTCTCATTTTCTTTATTTTCATATCTTTATCTTTCATTTTTAAAGTCTTACTTTATTACATATATTAAATAAGGATATAAAGTTTCATTAAAATTAAAAAAAATAATAGTTTTCATTGAATTAATTTAATGATAAAAGAATGCAGCATTCCTTTCTGTTGTTCCATGATTTCAAGATTGGATATCTATTCAAAGTCTTAAATAAAACTACATTTTGTTTTTTGCTTAGTGACTAAAACTGCTCATTATTATAGAATTTGTTACAGTGAAATTATTAAATTAAGTAAATAAAAAAATAGTCACTTAAAATACTTACTTTTTGAAAATATACGAGTATTAAGTACAATAATGAGTGATTACTTGAGTAAGACTCATTGTTGCATTACCCATTGACTCAATTTCTCATTTTGCCACATCTTTTATTTTCTTTGGCGTAGACTCTATGAGATGTTAATGGGTAATTTCTGTTCCATTGATTAGAGATGGTTATTGTGAATGTTTAATATTTAGAGACATCATTTATATTTTCTAACATAAGAGGGTTATTTGGGAACTAATTTCTGAATCCCAGTAGCTAATCGAATGCTGCGACAGCATTCGATTAGCTACGGTGTTTGACGCACTAACTTCCGGCATTTTTCGTTCATTAGACGACGCCATTTGCGCTAGTATTGTTGGATTGTGTTATGTTTAGTGTCTGTTCAAAATGTCTACATCTCATCCAAATCCCATTGAGCCATTCACTCCCCAATTCTGATCTGATCTTTTGAACATATCATTGTACTGGATTAATAAAGAATCCCTCATTCGCTTCAAAAATCTCCAGATTGGAAATAACAGTCAAAATTTTTCAATGGGTGCACAAAAATAAACGCATATTTTCAAGAACTGCCAGACATGAATAAGAAGAAACAAGAGTGATTTAACTTATATAATGTAAAATTGATAGCGAAGAATGGAAACATAAAAGTGGGAAACAAAATTAGAAAAAAAAAACCAGAAAGCTGAGCTAGTAAAAAGGTGAAAAACGGAACAAGAAAAACCACAGTATCCGAGAGTTGCAAATCAGGGTAAAATGCATTTCCTCACGCTATAAAGCCGGGGTGAACTAATATTGTTATTAAGGGAATAAGCATTCATATGAATAAAACAAGATTACAAGACAACAAGATGTTACTGAGTTGGAAGTAATTTTAGTATCGTCGAACTGAATTTATGCCCAAGATACCAACAGTGTGCAGCAATTGATGCTTTTTCGTATTCTTAATAACGGACGGTCACATCAGTTCATCTTGATACCCTGAAATCTAGTTTTATTCACATAAATGCCGATTTCCTTATTAACGGCATTAATTCCTCATCACCTCCATAAAGTACATGGAAATGCATTTTACCCTAATTTGCCTCACTCACCCACAGTGGTTTTCCGGTTTATTCTTTGTTTTTTTTTTTTTTTTTTTTTTGTCAGCTACTGAGGTTTTTTAAGTTTTGTTTCTAAACTTAATTTTCCATTTTTCGTTGGCTACTTTACCTTATATGATTGAAATTACTATTGTTTCATCTCATTCATGCAGTATCTTAATCAATAAATATCTTACCACTTCAGTTTCATGGGATTATTTATCTAACCCAATGTACTATTCAGAATTTACGCCGAATGATTTTCACGATGCCAAGCGTTCTTAGCAGAAATTTTCTCCATGGTTAAAAAGGAGAAGAAGAAAAAAACAATGCCAGTTATTATTACTGGTGGCAGAGTTTTATGACTTAAACATACAAAAGTTTGTTGTATGTTTACTACTAATTGTTTAAACAAAGGAGGAAACTATGTAGAAAAATAGAAAGACATGAAGGGTAATAAATAAAACAAAATGTTTTTGAAAAAAATATTGTGATGATTTATATTCGATATAAAATTGGAAAATAAGACATTACTTCCTAAATGACGTTCATAGTTACACAATTTTTTGGAAAAAATGTATATTATAATTATTTACTAAATTAAAAATATGATCATTATTTTTAAACTAATTTAACTACTCATTCAACTAGCACTAATTTAAAATCTTGTATTCATTATCCTTATGTTAAACAGATATGCCAAACAGATATAAATATCTTTTTCTGTCTAAATTTTTAGCTCCAATTAATTTCACAAGAATTCCCATTAAATAAGCTTATTTTATAAACATCTGAATTTTAAGGAAAGCATCTTCATTATTCGTTAGTAATGAAGCTAATTATAAACTTGAAGGAAGCTCTTAAATATCATTAGGTTAAAACTACCTTTCATCAGCCTTAATATTAAATGAGACATATTTTTTTCACATTTTCCTCTAATTATTCTTAATAAATGGAATATTTTGAATGTTTAAACGAAATAAATGAATAAGTATAAAATATGTTAAAAGCCTGAAAAATTTTACTTATTTAGTGTAATAAATTTAAATTATTAATGACAAACTGTTAAAATTATAATATAATGTTTCATATTTAGTTTAATTAACAATATTTTTCGCAAAACAAAGTGTAAACATGGACATTGTTTCTTTAATTAAAACTTTAGTTTGCCAGAATTTTTAAGATGATTTAAAGACTTTTTACATATTTTTTTATAATTTCTGTAGAATTTAAGGTATTGTTTAATTTACTAAACTAAAATCTTGTTATAATTTCATTGCAAATCATACAAATTGTTTACTCCTTTTGTTTATTTCTATTATTTATTTCACATCGAATATTTGATTACACTTAATTGAAATTTTATATTAGACTTGTGGGTTCATTTTAAAAAAGTGCTAGTGAACAACTACAAATTATGAGTATTTTATTAAACGAATATCGATTAATACATATGTTAAAATAAAAGCGAATATTGTTATCGATATTCTTTTTCTGCATTTAAAACTTAATGCTTTATTTTAAAATATTGTTGAAAGATCCAAAAAGTATTTATTAACTGCAAAAAAACTCTTTTCAAAGCAGTCGTAACATTCTTTTTGGTTTAGGTTAAAAATTGTGTTCGTGAAATCTCTCCGACCTAATTACACCCGTAACACAGTATCTTAAAAAGCCTGAAATTTTTCTTAGCCAGAACATTTAAATTTTAATGCTTTTTACAGCTTTAAAATTGAAAGTTTTCCTTAAATATTTACTTTTTGCAAAAGCTGCCGTCATTTTCTATGGCATTAATAACACTTTTAAAAAGGAGTAAATTTAAGGTTTTGTAGTTAAATCTGGAGCCAATCGGAATCTAATGACGGTAGAAAATGCCGGCAGTTTTGGGTGCATCATCCGTAAAATCCATTTTTATAGCGTAAATTATTATACCGTAATTTTTGCAATAATATTTATTTAATTCGAGTGATTCAGTGTTTTTACTGTAATCATTACTGTAAAATCATGGTATATCAGACATTTTGTTCCGTTTCTGCAAAACTGGATTTTACGTTAAAAAGTACCGCACTTGAGTGCCTTTATTTATCAACGTAATTTGATCCGGACAGTTTTGCAGTTTACTGCACTGTGTTCTAAAATATTGAAATTTTTCAAAGTCCGATTAATAACTACTCTATCCTGATAAAAATATAATATTTAAATGTTTCTTTTATTAAAAAATTAAAAGTTATTTAAAAAAAATAAAAATAACATCTATGTTTTAAATAGACTGTTCTCTTTCATTTTTGTTTCGTTTTATGACATGTTCTGCAATTCTTTTTCGCTTCGATTTTATTACAGATAATGGTTTTAATAAAGGTTCTAATACGTACGATGTATCTTTTCGTCTTCTGCATTTTATTAAGTGTACTATTAACTATAATTTTCAAATTTTGTACATCTAACAATAGGGTACTTGCTCTTCAAGAAGAAGAAGACTTCATATGCCCACACGTGTGACCTATGATGTCAGCGTCAGCTAATCTTTATCAGCAAAATGGCGCATTAAAGTTGAGCTACGTTTCTCTACATAAGTTAGAATGTTAATTAACGATAAATTAATTAAATTCTGAGCCGTATAGCACATCGAATTAGTTGCACTATAATTCTTTCTCGTCTACTTCTTTTACTTAACTCAGATTTATTATTTTATTGTAACCGTGAACCGTGATATATTTTTGTTTTGTGCACCTGGCAACTTCGATGCATAATTAGTTTGTTTTTGTTCCTCGTGACTTCATGCCTGTCTTTGTGTAAATACGAGTATATTGTGAAAGAATTGAAATCTTTGTGAAAGAATATAGATTATGTCACTTAAGAGAATTAATGTTTGACTGGCTTGGCTTACTCGAAATAGAGCTGAAAGAAGAGTTGATAATGTGAACAAATGCCACGCTTCAACAACCAATCAGGAGCGAGATACCCACCCTACGTCACTTGCAGGTATCCCATTGGAAACGGGTTGCCATATTAGGCAACAACAAAAAAATTTTTTTGTTGACACATGTATAAAAACTGCTCTTAGAATCATAAATCCATAAAATTTGATTACGTATTATTTTATTATAAAGGAAAAAACATGTTAGGATATTTTTATTAAGTTTGCAAACAATGCAATGTAATTACGAATAATAATAGAAAGTTTGAGCTCCCTCGAAAAGCAATCGTCGAAATTTTAATCCAAAATAAATTCTATTTGACAATTAAATGATGAAAAGTTCTAATAGCGGAATAAATTTCACGTTGACCATTAATTTTAATTGCAGCAGTCATGAGATGATTGACATTTCTATCGTCCTCAGAAACAAATGAACAATTGAAAATTGAGCTATTCAGAAGATGGACGAAATTTTAATAACAAGATTTCATCGTTACATATACGAAAGCGAGTTAATAAAAGCTTATTTCGCATATCAAGTAGCTTATTATCAAATAGCTTATTTGGATATCAAACTTTGTTTTAATGCCGTAAAGATAATAGATTTAGTTGTGAGAGATTTTAACAACTTTTAATTTTTTTTTATTTCAACTTATTTGTTTATTTTAAATTCAAGTTATTAATTAAAATTAAAAATATTTAAATACTTTTTTAAGTAAAAATTTGAACTACAAGTTCACAGAAATCGCCAGCAAAAATTTGCAGTTGATAGAATAAAAGCATTTTATTAATGCAGCAACTATTGCTTAAGCTTTCAGTCAAAAATTCTCCTTTTATGTTTTAGTTAATTATAATTTCAGCATTATTATTCATTATAATTTCATTATTTATTAAAACATTATAATTTCAGATGCTTTTTTAATGAAATAAGAAATATAGATCAAGGCTAAGATGTCACTTAACATAAATAATATGAAACAACAATAAGGAAAAAGTAATATTACTACTATTAAAACAAAAATGAATGAAGACTGTTTTGTTATGAAATTACGAAAAATTATAAATATTTTTTAATCAAAAATCGTGTAATGAAGTTAAAATCAAAAAAGGTGGTTTTTTTCGTCAAAATACTTTCCATCGCTTTATTATTAGTTATTTGAAAGAAAGTTTCTTTTATAAAGCATTTTTGTTTCAATTACAGCTGAAAGAAGAAAGAGACTGATTGTAATTAATGATTTAAATGGTTTCTTATTTTATAAGGACTTTGTTTGAAAAAAAAATTACATTTTTATAGTATACAAAAGTGGAAAGAATAAAAACTGATCAGTTGTTGATCAAATCTAAATTTTCAGATACATTTAAATATTAAAATATCTACTTACAACAAAATTAACTTTTTCATAGTGTTCTGATAAACCAAGTTTAAAAATCAAAAATTGAGACGGGATCTGTAAAATAAATTATAATTTTTTATTTCAATTGCAACAACATTTCGCTCTTATACGAAAAAAAACTGCAAATTATTTGTTGCAAAATAGTTTTTTACTTTAAATATATTATAACGCTCCAAAAAATTATCTATCAATCTAAGCTATTTTCATCACTATATGATAATTTTTGATGCACGACTTAGTTACTAATAAATTATTTCCCCATAATCTATTTCATTATTTCAACTTTATTTATTTTAGTTTAAAAACTTGTTTAAAATAAAATATGTAACTTTAAAAATGCTTATTCATATACTCCATTCAGATTCATATTTTCCATAAAAATATATTTTGTTTGAATTAAAACTAAAAGAAAATATTAAAAACTTTTTCCAAACTAAACGTATTTTAAATTATACGAAAATAAGAATTTTATTTATAATCATTACTTGGATAAACACCAAATAAAAATTAGTTGTCAAACTTGTCCTTAATTTATAGGCTTCTTAACATAGTATATATTTTGTCTTAATAAAATGCGTCCTAGTAGCATGAGTTTTCGCTTTTGTAAGACATTGTCATTAATAAAAATAAAATAGTTTAATCAGTGTGGTCTCGAGTCATGGTGGTTCAGGGGATAGAACGCTTGCTTCCCAATGAGGTAATCCGAGTTCGAATCTCAGCGATACTGGTCGATACAGATTCCGTACCTGGTTCGCACTGACCACCGTGATGACGTAAAATATACTCAGTGTTAGACGGGTCATGGGTTAGAGTTACTTTGCCGCCAGACTCACCATGGGAGGTTTTCGAGGTTTTTTTCTCCAGGTAACGCAAAGGTAGTTCAGTTCCATCGAAACGTTAAGTTTCTCCCAATACTTGCTATAGGACTTCTCTTGGCTTCAAGATTGAGTTCAAAATTACAAGACTACGGAGTTGAACATGTAGTCGTAAATTCAAAATTGGGTTGGGTGTTCAACGACGTTTATAAAACAAAAAAATGAGTAATTAAAATCAGTGCGGCCTGAATCGGGTGCAAAAAATCCGTTACAAGTCATATTATTTTAATACGATATCATTGTAACAAAAAATAAATATGCAAAGCTCGCAAAATTTCCTAACCTGTTGACAAAACCGTTTCCTAAAATATCCCACGAATGAACTTTTCGTCAAATCTCCATAATTACTAATTTTACTTGAGTGAGAATGCATATTTCTACCAAAGCACTAGGATATATCCAATACGCAAATGAACATATTATAACGTATAATAAAATAAATATGAGTGAATAACTACTCAGTCACTGTTAGGAATCAAAATCAGAGAAGTTGCTTGATAAAAGTGCCCATTAATCCTGGTTCCAACCCTGGTACCTGGTACGGAGAGAGAACTCCCCGATTACATTGAGTGAAAAAAGCTGTTTGTCAAATATTAATAAGTTCGCTTGAGTATTTGACAAACTTCTCGAATGCTTAATATTAGAGTAGTTTGTCAAATAGACAATAATCACATAATATTTTACAAAAGAAAGTGATTTTTTGGTGACATGATAGCCAAATTAATAAACCATAGCTTAAAGACTGTTAAATTGTTGAGTTTTACTAATGATCTAACACTTTGAAAATCACTATGCTAGAATTATAGACTAAATATTTTATTTAGCTTAATCTATAATTTTACATTTCTATATCAAGAAATTGAATAAGGAATAGTGAGACATATGACAACTAGGGTATATCTTGAAAAACAATTTTCTTATTTAAATTTTGAAATCAATGAAAAGTTGTCTCTGTGATCAAATAATCAATAACAAAATAAATATAGTCAAATGGAAAATTATTTAGATTTCCGAAATAGTTCAAATGTTTATTATTTATAATAAGCTTAAAAATGATTTTAAAATTTTTCCAAAGCATAAACATAAAACTAATTTAGTTTTCATTTTCAGAAAAGTAAAGTTTAGAATGTGAAACAACAATAAAAAAAAATAATACATAAAATGTAACATTTAAATCTTCCATAATCTACATGAGACCCTCAGTTGTTGAGTGATAGTGGACATAAGTGATCAAATTGTCGGGTGGTCAAGGACCTAAATATTTTCTACATTGTTCTCGAAAATACAATACTATATGACTACAGAAACACCTTTTTATCGGCTTGAAGTTTTACATTTTGAAAAAAGACCCTGCTGTTCACAGGTTAAGCAACTTTTGAAACGACTTTTAAAACGTTTTTTGTCGACATAAATGTTTTATTGATACACCCTACTGTTTTTATGCTAAACAATCTTTAAAACGACTTTATAAATTTTTTTAATGCCAAATATCACTGAAAATAGTTAACCTTTAAGTTAAAATTAAATTTGGAAAACAATTTTGATTAATTTGATTTGGAATTTAAATTTTGATTTGTTCTCATTTATCTAATAACGTACCGTATCCAGGAAGTCCACTATATAATGATAAATAAAAAAATAAAATCATTTTAGAATTTTTAATTGTGTCTATTCATTATCTCGTAGTGTTGATATATACCTGTGTTAAGATTTTTGTGTACAAACCTTGTACCTTGATTTTTGTACCTTGTACAAACAACGGGTATCCATCTAGCTCTCAAAATAAAACCGATCTATTTAAAAAAAACTGGCATTTGAATGTGAAACCATAAAAAGACACAGTTGCAGTATGATTGCCAAACAATTCCTAAAAGGACAAATTACTCTACCCTCAGGTGATGGAACAATCTTCGAAATCTCTAAAAAAAGAAAGAAAGAAATAGTACTATATGAGTGTTCTTTCAGGTTAAAAATTTCCTTCTCAAGTATCTCAATGCATTATCAGTTTCCTCACCATTATTTTCTAGCTGCCTGGAATAGTGCCAGGCATATGTTTTTTTTCGGCCTCCATCTTTTATGTACATTTGGACTTTATTTTGCTTAGTGGCACGAAACCTTCGACTTTATCTCTGAAGGCAGTTTTACACTAGTTCTCGCTACGCTTTCTAGTAAAGCGATCGCATAAAAGTGTCATTTTTTCCGGTGTAAGTTAATAAATTTTTAGGAAAGAGGTACGAGATTGCTGTTGTTTTTTTTATCACCCGGTTTTTCGTTCAACTCTAAAACGGGAACGATTTCTAGGAAAAACTGAGTGATGTTAGTATAAACTTTGTTATTGAATAAGTGGCTAAAATAGAAACTTTATTTTTTTTTATTCTCAATCGTAACTGCCGTATCGATACGAACGAGCAGATTGTAAATCGAGTCAATATTTTTTGTTGTTTTTTATTTCACAATTTTATGAGATTTGGATGATTTTGTCCTGGATATATTTTAAGGAAACGGAAAATTTAGTACAGTCTTCTAAATATTGAAAAAGATTTTTTTTAAGGGGAAAAGAATCCAAGATAAGTTTTATCTGCAAAGCTCTAAACTTAGCTTCTTATGTAAATTTATAGCACTTAGACGAAGACAGGTATAGTTATTATTTCTCCGTCTATATTTGGTATGTTTTTCTGTCAGTGCTGGAGCTGTAAGGAAAGCCGATTGCCAGAGCATCAAATCAAGCTGAATTTGCCTGCAGCACAAATCAAAGACTGATCTCATATTTTTATATATTGTTATATGGGCAGATCTCTAAAACATTTAACTTTTGATAATAAAAAATAATAGGCACACTATTTTTACACCTCCAGAATTGTTTGAAAATATATAAAATATCAGAAAATAATCGTGAACATCGAAAATTTTGATGCCCTTATAAGTATAAACGAAAAATTAAAATTTCTGAACTAATTTTTCTAGGTTTATATACATTTCATTAAAAAATCATAAAAACGACCAAAGTATCATTTATTTAATAAACATATAAACTTACTGAACCTATTTTTATTTTATTGAGCAATTTTTTCTTTTTAATAATTTCATCCATATTTACCCTTTATTATTTATCAAAAATTATTAGTATTATAAATGAACTGAAAATTTTAATATTAAGTTAAATTGTTATAAAATGTATAAGAAGGCTTACTTTAATTATTTTTAGTCAAAAAATATCTTCAATTAGTAAAACATAGGGAAAAAACTAAGTTCTGATTTGTTACATTCAATAAATTAATCCTGATGAGGCTACGGTTTGACAGGGTTACGATCTGGACTAGAGCATAGATCGAGAACTTTACTCAGATGCAACGCAATGCGATGCACACAACACAGAAAATAAATTAGGCAATGACAAACGTGCGTTCAAAATTTTGATTGATTTTAACATTTACTTTTTAGATCTGCGTCTGATAACGGTCTTGACATCGTAACTGTAACCTCACCGAATGACAGTTTGTGATTATAAACTAAGAAAAATTAGTTCAAAAATTTAAATTTTTTGTTTATGCTTATAAGGGCATCAAAATTTTCGATGTTCACGATTATTTTCTGATAATTTATATATTTTCAAACAATTCTGGAGGTGTAAAAATAGTGTGCCTATTATTTTTTAGTATTAGCAAAAGTTAAAGGTTTTAGAGATCTGCCCATATGTATAAAATATATTGTAACTTAATATATTATATAACGTTATCTAATTATATCATTTTGTAAAAACTGTTATAATTTTGGTGTTATTTAACATATTGAAAACAATAATTCTAATTATAAATATTAACTTTTCAACAGCACTACAAATCATATTTGATACTTCTAAATGAATTTCTTAAACACTGAGATCACCTCTATTGCTGTCACATATTTGAACAAATGTTATGTATTGCATTTATGCATTGGATCTTTTCATATGGATTTATTTACACTGATTCGATGGTGTCATTTAACAAACTCCGAAATTCAATGAAAAGAGTACACAGTTCTGATAATGAAAAAAATATCAGAAATTAGAACAGTTTGCGTTAATACAAGCGTTTTTACACCGAACAATCAAAAGGAAACTTAAAAAGATTTTGCTATTTTATGAGTATTCTAAAGTTAATAAAATTCAAATCAGAATAACCTAAATCCTATTTATCAAATCAGAATAACCTAACTTGGACACTCTATGAAACCTAAAGCACACAAGTTTGCTAAATTATGTTGCTTATACGCGTGTTAAAAACTAGTGGAATTTTATTTTTCTGATTATGTATCATTTTTGTGAAGTTTCATACATAATTTTTGCAAAAACTTTTATTTAACTCGTATATTCTAAACTATTACAAATATTTCCCATTTTTTTTAATGATTTTCAATGATGGTTTTTTTATAGTTTATTTCTTTCCATGCTTAATATTATTAATCTCTTTCTTCAGAAAAAACGGTTATGCGTTTTTGAGGTGTGCACTAGCCTTTTTTTTACGTGTCAAAGCTTGTCAAACAATTTTAACTTCTAATAGTTACAACATGCAACGAAGCGTAAAATAAGTAGTAGTCTAGAATTAAATTTACTACTAAAATTTATAAGTGAAGAATTAAAGTGACTTTTGATGCATTATTTAGGAAGAACGTTAATAATATAATTTAACTATCAGAAACCGGCGAACCGTAATAAATTTTTTTCGCTGTTTTCTGCTCGATTTTATCTCCTGCGGAAAAATAAGGTTTTTCCTCACATTATTCAACAGACAAATAAAGCGAAAAGCAGAGAAAATCTAAATCAGTGATTATGTATTTCCATATACATATCACGCAATGAGTTTTTTTTAATCAAAAAATTGAACTCAATTTTTGACGCAATTTTGATGCCTCTTCTTTTAAATAACAAGCAAACCTCTTGTAGTGGTATATACAGAATGTTAGGTTGTTAGAGTTCACTATTGGAAAACGGACCACGATATTTAAAATTTTTCATTCATTTTCCACATTTTTCCGTACCCAATTTCTGAAATTCCTAGTGAGTCTAAGATCTTTGTATGACAAATAAAAGTATTCACCAAAATTTTTTCATCATCAGGCGAAAAAAAAAAGTAATACAAAAAGAAAGCGAAAATTTCTTTGATTTTACAGTTTCGAATTGGGGGTGGACCCAAATCGTCAAATATATTCTTGTAATCTTACATAGCAACCCACCAGTGAGAGTTTTATACGAACTTCCCCCAATAATTTCTTGGCGATAAAAAAACTCTCACCAAATTATTGGAGCAGAAAAGAAAGTTATTAACGCCCCTGTATTTTTCAACTGCAAAAAGAAGTCTGTAGATGATTTCACACCAACACGTGTTATTTAACGACTATCACTTAACCACGCCTTCAATCGCAGTTTTCGCGCAACCGTATCGTCACCTAGCCGGCCGAATGTCCGATCGAAAGCCGTTCCGCAGCGCCCCTACACTTTATATTACCTATAACAGATCGCTCTTTCCTATTTCAGTTCTAACTCAGAACTTCACTTATTCAGTTATCTAACTTTGTCTCAAAACTTCTCTGGAATACTTTTAAGCGATTTAAAGAAGTTTGTCCGGTATATTCCGTTTATCTGCATATGTGTCTTCCTGCACAAGCGCTTCATGTCAGCACCTTTTATATTATCCTGAACCCCCCTTTTTTTAATTATTATTATTCCCTTTATTTTTTGGCACTTTTCCCTTTGCTTTTGTTGTTTGGTGTGCTTTTGATGTGAATTACTTACCCTGCGCATTTTTTTACCGTTGATGTACTTAAATGCATTACCCTCAAGATCAAACGATACAAAAATATAAATGATAAATTTAAAAACAATAAATTTAAAAGCATAGCTTTTTTTAAATATACTTTCTATAATGATAAATAGTTAAAAAACTTGAATAAATGTCAAAGATATAATATATCAAAAATGGTATTTAATTACTGTTATAATATTTCCTTTAAAACTTAAAAGCCTGTAATTAAAAGGTATTTTTTAGAGTAAAACTAATTGAAAAAAAAAGTTGTTCTAAAAAATAGATTTTAAAAATATGACCTATCAACGAATGTGTTAGTTATTTCGACAACTCATTACCATATATTCGGTATGCGTTTACAATTGTAAAACTTAATTTGAAGAATAATTACTTAATTTTATTAAGAAAACTATATAGTTCTACAGATAGTAAAGATTTTTTATCAAAAACCTTACACTTTAAAATTATCACACTATTGTTGGTAAAATAAGCCCTAAATTAAACCTGAGAATTTGAAAATAAACAAATTATAAATGTAACGATATTATAAAAATGTTGTTGTTATTATAATTTACCAATTAAGTTAACTTTAAACGAAGACCAAAATTAAAATTAGAATCTTTACATTTACCACGATTTCTAAAACATAAATATAAGTTATGATTCTCATGAAATATTATTTTCGTGCTATTTTTTAAACTAATAAGTTAAACAATTACTTAAATTTACGTCTTTATGCAAGTACATATTTTTTACTTATTATCTATTAGATCTAAAACATTATTAATGGGAAAAAAATATTAATTTATCCCGGTACGTTATAAATTTACTGTCTATGATATCTAAAATTCTATTAATTGAAAAAAATATAATTTCATCAGGTACGTTTTCATTTTATTGTCTATGAAATCTGAAAGTTTATTAATAGAAAAAAATATTACTTTGCTCACTACGTTTTTAAATTTAAAATCACGCGTGTTCTTTTAAACCTTTATTAATTGAAACAAAAATTATAACCATAGTCGGTACCTTTACAATTAACTGTCTATGATATCTAAAATTTTATCAATGGTATCAATTTAACCTTGTACGTTTTTAATTAACTGTCTAGGATATCTGATACTTAAATAATTTTAAAATATAATTTTAATTGATATATTTTTAAAACACTAAATTTTAATATTTCAAAAAAACTGAAAGAACACTGTTTTTATTCTGACACATTCAGCAGGATGTTCTCTCTTATTAATATAAAGACATCTAGATTAAATCAATCAATTAAACTTATCAATTTAACCTCAATTAATTTACTATCAATTTAACCTAGTACGTTTTTAATTAACTGTCTAGGATATCTGATACCTAAATAATTTAAAAATATAATTTTAAATTATACATTTTTAAAACAATAAAATTTAATATTTCAAAAATATGAAAGAGCACTGTTTTTAATCTGACACATTCAGTAGGATGTTCTCTCTTATTAATATAAAGACATCTGGATGAAATTGAAAAGGTGGCGAATCTTGTAGGTTACATTTAGTTTTCCTTAATGGTGTTCTTTTGAATAAGTAATGCTCATCCACAAGATGCATCTAGTACTTAAATGAATTATTCATATCTCGTGCTTAATACGTATCTGTTTTATATTCTTAACTTGTACGAATGTTTCAAGCATATTGTACGACCGAAACAACTCGTTTTATAACAAATTCATGTAAACTCTTACTGTAAACTTTTTGAAAACATTTGGAGCAACTAAGGGATTTAAAAATGATTATACCACAAAATAATGTAAAATATCAGAAGTTATCAAAATTCATCTATAATTGTTCATTAAAATGTAAGCTCATAGAAACTTATTTTACACAAAAGGAAATGTATATTAAATTTATGAATAATGAAATGCATAATGAAAAGTTAAAAATAGTTTTATTCAGTGAAGATTTAAAATAAATTTAGAAATCAAAAGAAACAAATAATTTACTAATAATTTGTTTCCTTAAATATTTTTTTTCAAATTCATTGTCTCATACCTCTTAAAGTATGAGAAATATGAAAGAACTATGACAATATGAATCGAAAGTTGTTGTTTTTCTTTCGGAGTTACATTTAAATACATAAATTAAAAAATATTAAGTGATGATATTATTAAGTGGTGAAAATATTAAGTGAAAATATTAAATGTTAAGTGTGAAATATTTATTTCCTCAATTGCCATTTTTTTACTATTATATGACAATATTTTTCGATAAAATCTAAGCAGGAAAAAATTACTGTGATTTTAAACATTAATATAGTTTTAAAAGTCATTTTCTGTCAAATATTAAATTACTGAGTTCAAAAAATCACAAAAAAGCATAATATTTAGGGGTAAATACCTATTTGTCAGCATACAAGTAACATTTCATCTGTAAGGAAAAGCATTTGAATATTAAAATTTTAAGTTAAGATGATTTATAAAATATGGATGTAATTATTATTTGTAACAAATAACTAGTTCATCATGTCGTATTTTTTTTGTAATTAGTATGGATCATTTGTATGACGAAATATTTGCAAAAAAACAACTTTTTGAAAATGCTTTTAGAATCCGAACTTCTTAAAATACTTTATGTTTTATATAAATCAGAATAACTACCTAGTTTTGCAAATTATTAAGATGAATAATAACTAATATTTTATGACTAACTAATAGGACTAATAGGAGGAATAACTATTATTATATAGATCAGATTTTATTAAAATTTTAATTTTAAGCAAAATAAAAACATTTAGCTGAAGTTTTGTTTAAATAAAGATGTTATAATGACGCCTTTTCTGGCCAATAATCATGCAATAGAAAAAAATGTCATGCAACAGTAGAGCTGGTCAGAATAATTCATTTTTGATAAATTGTGATTTATTGTGACATATTGACCTTGAAGGCACAACTGTACTGATGAGAATTCTTTTATAAAAAATTATATTTTTTATAGCGATCAATACCGTGACATTTCGTGCAAACTCAAATATATTGATTGTTAAGAAAAAATAGCGCATCCTATCTTTTGAATCTTTTTTGTAGTTACAAAGAGGTGATTAAACGAACAGAAACCATCCCAACAGTCACGGAGGAACTGTTTTAGTTTTTTCTGAAACATAACACTGGATTTTATAAACATCAATTCACTTATAACTGATCATTTGAAATACCAATTTATTTCGTGAAAAAAGTTAAAAACAAAGTGAATTTAAAATTCCATAAAGTTACAAATCAAATGCAGAAAAAAATAGGTCATATATTTCTGTTATAAATTTCAATTTTTTTTCTCTATTAATTTAAAATGCCAAATTGCTTCGGAAAAAGTTTTGATGCTTTTTTAAGACTTACTATTCTGATATTTTTGTGTTATTTCATCATTTGATAGGTATATTAAAAATGTTATGAAATGGGTTTTATGACACAGTTGATAAACTTTTTAGAATTTAAACTAAAAAAACAGTTTATGTTTCAAATTTTGAATACAATTAAAAGATAATTTTTAACAGCAACAGTTTCTGAGGTTAAAAAAATCTTTATCGTTATAAACCTTTGTTACACATGTTTCTGCAAAATAATTGTGATTAATGGAATTCGTGTGTTTATATTTTCTAAAAAATAATACATTTTTACCACATTTCAGGGTACGAGATATCACTTTTAAAATTTGAGCATGAAATTTAGAGTTTTAAAGGATATTCTATACCAATTTTATATTTTAAAAAAAAGGATTTGTAGAGTGTAAAGCTGTTAAAGAAACAAAATTTACCACTATTTCAAAATAACTTATTTCAATGCTCAAAAGCGAAAATATATTAAATTTCAAAGCAGCCTTGATTTTGATTAAAAAATTTAATTAAAAATTTATAAATATTTTATTGACTATAATTTTTCCTTAAATAGATATTTTTATTGCAGCAAATTTATTTCATTATAAAAAATATACGAGTTTTTAATTAAGAAAATATTTAGTTTCTTTAACTTTAAAAATTTCAAATATTTTTTTAACTAAGGAATCAAAATTTTTTAACTAACCACTCAAGAACAAAATAAAATAACTAGTAAAGTGATTTAAATAGTATCTCCAGAAATATGCTTATACAGTATTCGTACCGCATTAATGTTATCAAAAAATTCCTTTTTTATAGTTTCTTTCCCCAAGGATTAAATACATACGTAAAGTTCGTAGACCTTTGGAATAAAAAAATGCTTTATATTTGAGAACAAATGCTGTTGAAAATACTTACTCATCTGTTTGAAATAAATGAAACATGTAAGCTAATAGGCTATCTGGATCTATTCCAAGACATTACTTAATAATGATTAAAGAGCAATACACAATACTTCAAAACATTTTATTAAGCTTTTCTGTATTAGTTTGAAGATTAAAGATTCATCTTAGGATTATCATTGTGTGTTGTAATTAATTTGTGCTCTACGTTCTTTTAGAACTTGCAAAAATGTTTTTGTTTTTTTTTTCAGCATCTATTTTAAATATTTTAAAAGTTCTTTAGATGCTCTGTAAATTTTTTTTTAATTAATGGTTTAATGAGAGATACTGTATGTTTGAAACTTTTATATACTTACTTAAGATGCCTTTTGATTGGTGGTACATTTAAATACAATGTTATTAAAAGTAGACGTTCAACAATCAATTGAAGAATTTTTTTATAAATTTGTATTGAAGATTCGATTCAATTTGATTTACAAGTGCAGAATATTAAACTTAAAATGTTATAATGTGATGAACACCTCTATTAGAATAATTTTAAAAATATATATGAGATCATAATAGAATAGATGAGTAAATTACTTACGAAATGTAAAGAAATTTTCCTATAATATTGCTTTTTTGATTAGTCATAATAACTGAATATTAAGAATAAATACCATTACATCAAAGTTGAGCAATAGTTTATAGCTATTACATCACAATAACTAATAACTTCATAAACCAGACTTTTACGACATAAGAGATAGTTAGTGTTTTATAGAATATGACACTGGTTTCTCTGAAAATAGAGAACTTTTAAAGTTTTCGATAATTATTGAGCTAGAGACTTTAAGTAGGAAAATTGATAATATTACTTTAAAAAATTATACATAGATATAATTATTTTTTTAAAAAAAGACTATTAAAATATTTTTTATTTTACGCAGTAAAAATTCCGGATCAAATTAATTTAAAAAGTATTCATTCAGGATGTCGGTAATTTTTACGGTAAAATTCATTTTTACAGAACAAAATGTCTGATATATCGTAATCTTTACAGTAATAATTATCGCAACATCACTGAATCACCTTAATTAAATAAAGAATACTGTAAAAATTATGGTATAATATTTTGCGGTAAAAAAAGATTTTGTGGTAAAATTGAGTTTACGGATGAGGCACTCAAAAAATCGGCACTTTGTGCCCTAATATGATTCAGAATTTTTTACAGTGTAGTAAATACTTATTCTTTAAGTGAATACGCAGCACTACCAGTTAAACAAGCTATATTCAAAGATTTAATAAGATGTATTTTGTTGGTTATTCCACTTCTTTTCTTAAAAAGCCCATTTTAATATAGCATATAAAAAAAAATTTTTTATTATTTTTATTCATTCAGTACTTTATAATTCTCTTATTAAAGTGCTAGAAAATTTTTCGTGCTACAAGTCTAGTTTTGCGTGTCAAACTTATCACGCAAAACAAAACATCACTAAATCTTCGCCCTTACAAGCAAACATTTAGCTAAAAATATAGCATGCATTGCTAAGACCCCTATGCCTTATCTATCATATTCATATTAAGTATTATTGCATGTCACAGTTTGTAAGACATTTCTTTTTCTTTAGATATCTCCGATGAAAGAAAACTAATGGCAAAATTAAACCAAAGATCCAAAGTGACAAGATTTTAGACACAACATAAAATATTCGAGCAGATAATACTGGGGAACAAATATTTTTGTAGCATTTATGTAAATACTTGATCTTATTCGAGTGTGGCGTTTTCAGTTAGTTTTGCTGCTAATAAAAATTAGTTTTGCTCCTAAAGTAACAGATTGTTTATTAAAATAGTATTTTTAGTCTATTTTTTGTCAAAATATACAAGTTTAAAAACGTATGTGTTGCAAGGTATATATAAACGTCATGTATAATCATGTTTGGAATCTGTATCACGTCACTCCAAGCACTGTAAAAAAATTCTGGATCCAATTACGATAAAAAAAATATCTGCACTTAGGGTGCCAGTACTTTTTACGTTTCTAAGAAAATTTCTATGTAATAGTATAATACTGTAAAATCACTGTACAATTGCTAAAAAAACTACTGTAAAAATGATGGCATAAAATTTTTCGGTGAAAATGGATTTTACGATAAAACAGATTTTACGAATGCTGCATTCAGGGTGCCAGCTTCGTAACTGATCTGGAATTTTTTACAGTGTGTACTCTATTCGTCTTCAAATCATTCATTTTCAATGAAATAATGTGTAAATGTTTTAATATAAATTTATATATTTGTATGCCAACAAACTTTTGTTTTTTCTTTAAGGGGCTCAGAAACTGCGGACGGCGACTCCAACAAAAGCCATCCTCGATCCCAACGTCTGCCCAGCCTTCGCCTGGCCAACGGCCGCATCCGTTACGGGACCCCAACAGACGACGACAATTTCACGGACGGTTCCGTCAGAGGGGGTCCCAATAGCAACAACGCTTCGGGGCCCCCTGGGAACCAAGGGGGCCCCATTCATCGCCAGGATTCCATCAAAATCTCGGTGGATCACACTCACACGGGTACCGATTCTCTGGTAACCGCAACCGATGAGGATCTAGTGAGTGACTACATAACACCAGAGATGAACTTTAAGGACGTTAAGGCCGCCGTGGGTGGTGGTCCCAACTCCAAAAGCGGTGAAAACAATCAAGGTGAGAAAGATGACGTTAGCTTGTACGGAACTCCGAAGGAAGAAATAGGACCCGGAATCTCTGAAGCGAAAGCGGGTTTCATGCGCAATCAGCTCGAAGCCCTGTTCCAACCTTCGGACAATAAGCTTGCTATGAAACTATTTGGAAGTAAAAAAGCGTTAATGAAAGAGAGAATCAGACAGAAAGCAGCGGGGCACTGGATTATTCACCCCTGCAGTAAATTTAGGTAAGCTAATTTTTTATTTATTATTTTGTAACCGCGGTGCTCAACAGCAGACTCAATTCTGAGTTCAATGTTCAACTCTGCTGCCTTGTAATTTTGCACCCAATCCAGAAGACAGAAAAACTCCTACATCAAGCATTGAGATACATTAGCCTTCTTGGAGGATTTTTTGATGGAACTAACGAATGAAACCATAATTACGCTACCTTTTTATTTAACCAATAACTACATTACGAATAAAACCACGGAGACATCCCACTGTTAGCCTAATGGCTAGAGAATTCTACCCCTTAATCTGATTACCCCTGAGGATATTTTGCGTCAGCACTATGGTTAGGGCGAGTCGGGAGCAGAATTCATATCAGCCAGAAACCCCTGGGATTCGAACCTAGGGCACCTCAGTAGGAGGCGAACGCTCTATCACCTGAGCCACCATTGCTCAAGCGAATTTCATTGAAGCTTTTAGCTGTTAGAGACGATTATATTTCCTAACAGAATAAGGACAAAAACAATTGTGATATTTTGCTCAAAAAATTCCAGTTAATGAAAAATATGATGTGCCCAAAACTAGCGCAAACATGCATAAAACCTAATTGATGATTGAATTTGTTTTTAGAAACAGTTTTCATTTCTTTATATTTCTGCTAGCTTTCGAACAAAATTTTAATCTGGTCTTCGATTTTCGTATAATCTTTGATTTTCCAGATTTAGAAAACTCATTTATGTTGTCAAAAACTCGAAAAATATCTATAAAGGGTTCAGATTATATAACACTCTTTATAATACAGAATATGTATTGTTCGTAAAGGAAAAATAAAAGAATATTGCTGATTAAGGTAAATTAATTCAGATCGACTATAAAATAGTTCTACATCTGAAATGTTTATTTCTTTAAGCTGTTCTTTAAAAAGTACGGTAAAAAAAAACGTTATTGTATTGCTATGAATTTAGTGTTATGATATTTTAGGAGAAATAATTTTGTTGCTTGATTCATTGTTTTTATAAACCAACGTTTCCTTTTTTATTAATTATATAAGTTAAAATAATTTATAAACTCTTACTTCACTTTAGACATTATATACAATATAATAAATTTTTCTTTGAAATAAACTAGTTTTCTTTACGAACGGTATATGGACTTTTCATTACGCTTCCAAAGATAAACTTAATTCAAATTCAAGAAGAAAAAAAGTATCTTCCCCTAAACTATGCAGTTTCCATCCACAGTTCTCACGCAGTTTTCTCTTTACAATGAAACATTTATGACGTTAAAATTAAATTATTCTCTTTCTTTTAACCTTTTTTTTGTTAAATTAAAGTTTTGTTTTATTTTTATTCTTTTTTTTTTAAATATTTTAAGTGGAAAAAAAATTTAAAAAATATCTGTATTTTTTTAAGAGCAATATTTTTACTGCTAGCGTTAGTGTGACTGTTTAGTCACGTTCCGTTTCAAGTTTTTATTTGATTTCGGAAATAAAAATAAATCTCTGTTTTGACAACTTAAACACTAATATACCCAACTTGACGGTTTATTTTCTTTTCTTGAGAAAGCACAGTACCCTTTAAAAAACTGAAATATTTTGAATATTTAGATGAGGACCCTTTGATAATTTACAAAAATTAATAGTTATATTAACTATTTCTGATATTTTTGAATTCGATTCACTAAGAAAAATTATAACTAAATATCGTGTGTTGTTTTCATATATTTTAAAAGAATTTCAAAGTGGGAGAATAGTATTTAATTTGAAATATTTACAAATATAATCAGTTTAAAAATTTGATTAGCACGTTTACTGCCGCTTCACCCACGTTCGGGTGACAGCAAAGTTTCTGGTCGGGCAGCGTCACCGTATTGGGGTGACGCTTTTTGAACTATTTGTGAAGGATATTCGCATGTATTTGAAAAGATATTTCACAGCAAGTAACAAAACTATTGAATTGTTGTAAGAGTAATACAAAAAGGATTTATGAAGAAAATGATTGTGAGCCTCCTAAAAGCCTTCTTGTTCACTGCTATTTGACTCACTAAAAAATAAGTTTTCCATTTTTTTCCATAAGATTTTAAGTTATGCTCCTCAAACTGATAGTGTAAAGTGGCGATATTAGAAACAGATGCGAATCAACGGACACAAATAAACAGACATGACACAATGAAAACAAACGGAGATATTATTCTTGTGGTCACCAGAGACTCGCATTATTGAAATGCCGATGGGAGTACTTAGCAGAATACGCTACGTACAGCGGTACTCTGTGCCTGAAGGCGATTCAATTGCAAACGTGTTAAGAGTCTAAATGACTGATTATTCGTGCATTTTTTGATACTAAAGATTAAAATATATTTGTAAGAAATGCTAACGTTCAGTTAAGATAGGTTTCTGCCATCAGTAAACGTTTCCTTGTAATCAATGTTTCCTATGTATTCTAAGAAGACAAATAATAGTAAGTTCAGAAATGTAAGATCCAGCCTTAGTGGAGGCAGCGAAATTTAAGGTTTACCTCACACATTGGAAAAAATATGGAGTCCAATTATTGAGAAAAGGAAGAACTTATTTTGTTTTACTACGTTTCAACTCAAAAATTATCTCAACGTTTTCAATAATTAATTTTTATGAGGTAACAAAATCCTGACATTTTTTAAGACTCTGTATTCTTTGCACACGGAGGAAAAAAATCTGATACAACTACCTAACAGTAGTTGTATGACATTTCTGATAAAATAAAACACAATTCTTATAATAAAAACCAAAATATAAGTTATTCAAACCATTAATTTGGTAATGGTACCGGTTTACTGAAAATTCTGTTCGTTTTTAAAATTATAGTACTATTTATCACACTTTTAGTAAAAAATAGAAAACTGAAAAGTAAAATTTAACCGAATAAGTAGATTTTATACCATACTCTAAAGTATCATGATGAAATCACCAAATCATACCAATTCTAAGGAATTTTATCATGTATTATAAAACCATTATTTATTGTTAATTTTACCAAAATCATTTCCATAGTGCATTGGTAAAAATAAATGAGTTTTTGAGTCTAACCATAGAGCCAGAAACACAATAAGTTTTACCATATTTTGGTAATTTTAATCATACTTCATTCTCGGTGTCTGCATATACATATGATCGAAAATAATATACTGTTTTTAATAAACAATGAATATTTTTTCTACAGTTATTACAAATCATTTTCTAAATTACTACTTATTTTATTCGGCCCACCCAGTATTGTAAATGACTGGAGAAAAAAAAAAGAAACGGAAAGTTTCCATATAATTTTTTTCCTTCCAATAATTTCAAAACTAATTATACGTAAAGTCAAGGTGAACTTTTTCTCTTAACGAGATCAGCTTTTACACTAATGAAATAATTCATTTAGAAAAAAAAGGAAGCGATAATTCCATTTTTAGAGTCAAGAATCTCAATAAATTATACCTTTTACCCGAAGTAACTTGTTCAATATTCCAACAATTAGAGGCAATTTTTACCCCTGCTTTCAACAGGAAAATCAATGCTACCTGGGAGATTGGATGTAATCCTCCTCTGTTATTACTTGTTGGCTCATTATAGGACAAAAGAGATGCCTTCTGGGAGTTCGTTCTGTTCTTTTCTGAAAAGCTCGAAACATAATTCAATCATAGATTCGCTGAATTTTCTATTTAATAAGCTAGGATTGGGGAGAAAAAGTTGAATCCAATATGAATAATTTCAATAAATGATATAACTTTTGTTGTTGGAGTTTATTTATTTTGTATTGCTTTCCATTGTAAACGATTATTTATAATATGTTTGTTAGTTAGTTTTTAAAATTAAACTTAATATGTTTTAAAACTCTGACGGATAAGTTTTTTTTAATTGAAAATATAAAACTATTAATGTAAAGCAAAGTAATTAAATTTATGTGATTTTTATAAATGAAAATGGCTGTTAAAATACTATTTGGCATTTAAACAATTTTATTCGAAACTCTTATGCAGTGAAATAAAATTGCAGCACTAAATATATTACATGTTTCTTTATTTTATCAACTTGCACCATTTTGGTAACAGTAATCAATCAAGCTACATTTTCAATTTTCGTAAAAATACAGTGATAGAATTCATGGACTTAAAAAAGGTATGGTCAATATTTGAACATGGTAAAATTTACTTTGCTTCTGGCTCTATGGAAACACCAACAAGCTCGGTAATTTTTATCGAAGCACTTTGGTGATGATTTTGGTAAAGTTAACATTAAAATATGGTAATGAAATTTGGTTAATGTGGTAAAATTTGATTACATTTACAGCAGCTCAACTTGAACCAAACAGTTGTCCAACATCTCCAAGCTTTTGAAGTTTGAGAAAAATTGTGCTAAATTCTCCCCAATGATCACTAAATTTGAATGGAATAGTTTCAAAAGAAAAAAAAATGTTTTTTTTTTTGGTTCCAGGGTTGTAATGAACTTTCAAAAATAGTCCGACTAACCCTTAAATAGTTGTTGTAAATTCGCACGGTATTGAAAGCACTGTTATTATAATCATACCCTGACCTTATTTTTCTCAGCGAGTGTAAAAAGAGTATTTGTTTTAAATTATTCTTTTAATTGTTAATTTTGAACGTGAAATTCAGAAAATATAACTAATTATAAACAAGTAATCATATTAATATAGTACTTGCAACTAATCACATTGTGTCGAATCAGCATCAAAATATACCCAAGTTTTAAGGCATGACATTACAGCTTTAAAACTTGAGTATATAATTACACTGAATAAATTTTAAGATCAAATTTGATTAGATACCTACAAGTGACGACACGCGTGGGTGAACCAATCAGATTCAACCCACATGCGTGTCGTCGCTTCCAGGTACCCAATTAGATCTGTTCCTAAAATTGATTCCGCGTGATAATATACTCAAGTTTTATAGCTGTAACACGCCATGCACAGCCACGTGTTTAGACTCAACCCTGTAGTTAGTTGCAAGATCGTAACAATTGGTTAGATATTTAACTGATTTTTATCGCAAAGTATTTGCCCTTAATCAAAAATTGCTATTTTATTAATAGATTTTTCTCATAATATCGATGAATAGCCTAATAAGAATTCACTGCTCTATTTATTCACCAGTGACATTAACTGTATGTCTAAAAGGTAATACGTTACCTTAATGTCACTAAGAGATGCTTACCGCAATGTCATTTCGCATTATGACAATGGTTATTTCCTACAATAGATCAAATAGAACTAAAATTAGGAACGTATTTTCGGAAACACTTCTGAAGAAAACGAACTAGCAATCATATTCTATTCGTTTTATTCAATGCGTATTAGTTGATGTTTATCATCAGTAATAAAGAAAAACGAGGTTCTATTTATTTACATTATAAACCGTTTTTAATGGATTTTACGTTTTAAACTGATTATATTCAATAAAATTAGTTTTATGTTTTTTTTTCATTCAAAAACGTGACAGTACCTATCTCAGAAATTTTATTTAATACATGTAGTTGCGAACTAGAAAAAAAGTACAAAATATAATTATACTAACAAACATGTTTTTTAAGCTAATTTTAGAAAAAATAATGTTAAAATGTCACGAATTAATTGTTCAACGGCTACAAACAAGAGTATAAGTAGGAATTCAAATAAGTAAACTATTAGAATTTTCATTCTAAAACTATGGTAAATAACAGCCAGCAGCCTGCCCATTCGATTAACCATAAAATTCAAGGTAAAGAAATTTTTTTTTACCTTTACGGATTTTAAACCGTTTACAACAAGTATGGTTTCAGAACTGTCAAAGAGAAATTTAACTGTAGATAGGAGCTAGGTTTTTCATTAGTTAATGGGCTTTGGAGAGGGCAGGACTCTTCACGCGTTGAAGTGAATGGAGGAAATATTGTGGTGTCAACGCTGGAACTCGAACCCCGGTGCTGTTTCTCTTAAGACTGATTGATGAGCCCTCTCGGCTATAATATGCACGCAGTTACAAGAAATTAGGTGACTTCATTGGGTGTACTTTGTTGGTGCGATAAAATACTGGTTGCTTAACCGTTTTAGGTGAAAGAAGTTAATGAACAGTTTTTCTTACAGTTAACAGTTTGATTACCATCTAATTTATGATTTTTTGACTATTTTATTTAAATATGGTAAAATAACAATTAAATAAATTGTTATTTAACCATTTTCTGCTGGAATTTTCAAACAGTGCATAAGTATATGGAACATTCTCATGTAAGTAAAATAAGAAGTTTGTATAATGTGCTAGTCCTTCTGTAAAAGAATGAAATAATGATGATAAAAGCATTTTTCCGACCGCTGTTAATTTAAAAAATTCATATTGTATGATCAATTTATCTTCACCCTCTCTTTTCATTATTTCCGCTAACAGAACAAAGATTGACATTTAGATTTTTGAGCAAAGAATGACAGTTTGACGAGTTTCCTGTGTAAATATAATCTACAAAAAAATATAAACTGTGACAAATATTTTTTTTACTATTGGTTATCGAGTTTAGTTTTTATATTTTGTAATATTTATCTTTGGAGTTAAGTTTTTATATCGGAAGAGAAGTTACGTTGGTTTTCTTCATAACTTTAACCACCACCTGAGTATTGAGTTTTTACTGAACAAGAAAGCTTAATATACATTTAAACATCATAAATAAATTCTGTAAGCCATCCAAATCTAGAAATTACTATCCTCATTCTAAAAAAAATATGACAAACTTTCATGAATTTGTCACTGTAAGTTTAAAACTAAGCAAATTAACATGGTTTGATGGTTTTTATTTATTGTTTAGTGATTAAATGTATATAGAATCATATTTATATAAATTGTCTCTACCTTTAAAGCTCTATATTTGATTCTAGCTCTGAATTAAAATTTCAATAAAATCTGAAAACCTATTAAATTTTATGATAACAGCATTAAAACCTGATTAAAAAATTTTGGGGTAGTTTTCATTGACACATCTAACATAGCAATTTTTTGACAAAGCTAAGCTGTTTTAAGAGTAAAAATGCATCTTTCTTTGGTCCGAAAGATTATCTCCCTACCTCAATGCAGTATTTTTGCTACTTTGGTTAGAGGGTGTTTATTTAAAATAACTCTTTACAAAAAGATCTCTTTTTGCCTCTTATAATGTGGAAAACTTGCTTATTTTTAGCAATAAGCAATTACCATCGTTTAATTGGTCGTCTGGAATCATATTTCTCGTGATTCAGTGCTCTGAATAACAGGATCAAGATATGTGATAAAGTTTCACTTTTTCATTTCTTACAAACAGCTAACATTCTGGTAGCCCCCTATAGTTGTAAAACTGATTTTGATGCCGCAGCAACCTTTATCACTAATCCCTAACAAGGTTTATAACTGATTAGCAAACAATACAAGCTTGAAACAAAGTTGAATTTAATTATGCTGGAAAACAAGAATTTTTAAACACCTATGCCAGAAAATTAAACAATAAGTTAGTGACGTGTATCTATTACTTTGGTTGTTATTTGTAATAACTGCGTAATATTTCGTAAACCTAGCCTAAATATTTATGGACCTAATATTTATGAAGATAAATAAATTTTTTATAATGAAAAATATTTTCTTCGTCTTAAGTTTTTTTTTTACTATTACTTTTAAAATATTCAGTAATTTAACAATATTTTCAAAGCAATTTAAAATTATTGACAAAATTTTTGTTTTAAAATTTGAAAAAAAAAATCATTAAAAACTGCAAAAGATATTAGTACCTATTTAAAATAGTTCTTTTATACTGTGCTGCGCTGAAAAAGTAAAAAAAAAACTATAATTTTGACGTGAATCGTAATTGGCAATTTATGAAGAAAGTATAATTTTTATAGTTTAAAACTTTTAAAAGTACTAGCAATTTCTAAATAGTTCTTGTACTTTTTGAAAGAAAACTTTAGTTGATAACTGGTTTTCCACAAATTTTATTTTATTTCATAAAATCTGATCTATATTTTTTGTTTATATTGTAGATACATTATAGGCTATAGGTTATATTATAGGTTATAACTTAGATATAATCTAGTATATTCTAAGAAAAAAATTAAAAGATTTTGAGGTGTAATAAAATCTGAAAATTTTTGTGCTAGCTCGAAAAATCAGATTTAAAATAAAACACGAATATTATTCTAAAAATTCGTAATGATAAAAGAATATGCTTGATCAATTATTCAGCATAAAACGAGTTGCTTTTATAAAATTTTAATTCAGTTATGTATGCTTCAAATATTTTACTTTTAGATTATGCAATGAAAGTACGATTAGGAATTCTGAATGAAAAAGGAACTCTTCTAATCTAATAAAATAATACTTTTGATGTTCAAATGCTAGTAAATATATTCGAGTTTTAGAATCAATAATATTTCTATGCTATTGCACAGAAAACTGTAGTAAATTGAATTTCCCTTTGATTCAATGAGATCAAAAATTTCACCACATCTAATACACTTTCAAATAAAATAAAAATTGATCCAAATTTTTTTGAAGAGGATCAAAAGTAATATTCTTCAATAAATAACTAAGTTCTGACAAGTTTGAGTAATTTATTGAAAACTATGCGCAAGTTTCGGCATAAAAAGTGTACAAAGAGTGCAACGAAGAAATCCGTCTAGTTTTTCACCACTTCAACCCTTCAGATTATATTAAATTTTGTTCGAAGAACTTTATACGAAGTAAATGAGGTTCATAAAAAACCCTTCTTGCTTATTGATTTTTCTTATTTTTCTTCTTCATCAAAACAGTGCCGATCCTAAAGAAAGAAAAAGCTGCTGAAATTATACAAGCGTGACTTTCTTTATTTCTTTTACTGTTAATGTTTTTGAGAATAAAATATCTCTAATATTCTTCTACTTCAGAATAGTAACGGTACCATAAAATAGTGTTATAAATATTTACTTCTTATTTCAAATAGTCATGTTAAACTGATAACAGTCGCATAAAACGTGCCTTTTTCTAAGAATAAAGATTATTAAGACCACAAAGCAAATTGAAATAAATGCTATATTGCAATTTAAAATGTTTCATGTTCTTTCGTTTTTACGTGAAAAAAATAATCTTTAAAAAAATGTTTATATATTTCAATTTAATTGGCCATATTATGGTTTCATGCGTATTTTAATAAATCGTTGGAAAATTTTTGAAGTGTGAAACTATATTCTTGATATCTTAATATGGTGCAAATGTGAATCCTATTATCATGTTAATGAAGCCATTTTGCACTTGATAGCACTAAATTACTATTGAAATTTAATAAGAATGTGGTTTAACACCTTATTAAAGTTGAAACAAATGTGCACTATAAAACGGTTTGAATTACCGATATTACTAGTTAGATATCAATTGTATGGTCTAAATTAAATTAAGCTTTTTGGATGTTTATCTTATTTGAAAGTTACTTTGCATATTGCAACGCATTTATTTCGGACATATATACGCATTTTTATAGAATTATTTTAAAATATAGACTTAGAAAAATAATTACACAGCGAAAAAGTATGGTCACAACTATCAGAATATGGTAACATTTACCATATTTCTTGTGCTATAGGAACTCCAAAAAACACTGTATTTTTTATCGAAGAGCCTTGTTAATAATTTTAGTTAAATACGATTTTATAATATGGGATAAAATATGTTAGTTTGGTAATTTTATTATGACACCTTAGAGAATGGCATAAAAACATTTATAAAGTTAAATTTATACTTCAAGTTTGTATTTTTACTAAGTATTTTGTAATAAAAATTATTTGTAAAACCTGATTTATATTGGAAATATGATTACCGTATAAATGGAAAAATTACCAAATGAATGATTTTTATTACCAGAATTATAGTTTTCTGAGCGGCAAATGTCCTTACTAAACAGTACCGTAATTTTACCAGATTTTTCTTTTCGTGTAATAAGCAATAGTAACAAATTTAATTATTTAATTACATTCCTAAAGCCGATGACTTAACAACGGTAACGGAACTACTCCCTGTCTAAATTTCCCAAGGAATGATTGATTTTCCAGCTCTAATTTATAAATTTCATGATTTTTATTACACTTAAAATGCGTCTGTATATTCGTAATAAACGTCATGAGAACTACGGAATATTCCATAAATATCAACACAAATAATTTTTTTGCTTAAATTTTGAAGAAAACAAATGAAATAGTTTACTGAAAGTAGCAATTTAAATATATATATATATATATATATATATATATATATATATATATATATATATATATATATATATATATATATATATATATATATATATATATATATATATATATATATATATATATATATATATATATATATATATATATATATATATATATATATATATAATGATATCGTAAAATTAAAAGTTAGAACGAAATGTAAAATCATTTGTAACATGAAAGTGTGATGAATATATATAATATAGTGCAGTTAAAGTTTTCAATATTTGTTTTGTTTTAAAACAATTAATATTATAATAACAAAATACATCATCCATAATTATCTTACTTTGTTTATAAGTTTCATACACCAAATTTTTGGAATTAAAAATCTCAAAATCAGTATAAAAACAAACTGAACTGCTAAGATTTTTGGTATAATTACTCGTTTTCTTTAAATATTAAATTATTCACTTCACTTAATTTAAATTCTTAAATTATCACTTTAATTATTAAATTATTAAACTTTTGACAGCGTAAAACTTTTGTTAGAGTAATGAATAGCAGGATATAAAAAAATTCTGAATACATCCAATTGTTATGAATTAGAAACAACACGTATCATAGCAATATTCATTTCATGTTTGATTTAGACTCTATTCCTTACATTTTGCGAAGTAAAATTGTTCTACCATTTTAAAATTTAGTACTAATTTTTAACCTCCAAAATAATCATGCAGCCAACCGTAAATAATCTAAAAGCTCGCATTCCTTTCTGCTAAATGCATTTCCATGCATCTATTTCAAAATAGAAATATTGTATTTTGCAACTTTAAAAGAGTAATATATCATTTTAGAAAAATGATTCGCATTCTTTTAGAAGTAGTATATTCTTGGGTATAAAATTGAAACCTTCAGTGATATATTCAAATGGCACAACGCCTTAGATACGAAAAAGTGAAAATGTGATAAAGATTTCTCTGAGTATTTTTTTCTCTTGATAGAATTAATGGCAGTTTACATTTCCATAGAAACAAACTCAAATTTAACGAAAACATACTTGATCTATTATAAATCAAATATATTTAACTTTTAATGCAACAAGATTTTTCTAAGATTAAAATATGCAGTTTTTAAAAGACAATTAGTACAGAAACCGGAATGAAGATTTTACGAAATATTAAAAAGAATGATATGCAATCTTCTTCATTTCACGCTTACTATTGTTTAAACAACGTTGTTTTTACCTTGTTTATCATTAACTATATCTGTATATTATCAGTCGCACATTGAAATAAAATGCATGGTCAAAACTACCAGAATATGGTAACATTGAACCACGGTGAATCAGGGGGTAGAGCGCTCGCCATCCAATGGAGTACACCGAGTTCAAATCCCAGCAATTTCTGGTCGATTCGAATTCCGCATCAGGCTCGCACCGACCACTTTGATGACATAAAGTATCCTCAGTGTTAGACGGATCATGGGTTAAAGTTACCTTTCCGCAAGGCTGACCGTAAGAGGTTTTCATCTCCATGTAACGCAAATGCTGGTTAGCTCCATCAGAAAAGTCCTCCGCGAAGGAAATTTCTCTCAATATTTGATCTAGGAGTTCTTTTGTCTTCTGGACTTACAAGGCTGACAAGTTGAACTTTGGTAGTCGTAAACCCGAAATCGTGAATCTGAATAGTGTCGGCTGTTCCACGACAGTTATAAAAAATATTGAAAAATATGGTAACATTTGCTGTTTTTCATGATCTCTGGAAACACCAAAAGACCTGATAATTGTTACCAAAGCATTTCGGTTATGATTTCGATGAAATTAACAAAATATGGTTTTATAATATGTGATAAAATTCGGTAAAATGTCGTATTCCTATCGCGATTATGTAAAGCAAGGCATTCAAATCATTTATATTCGGTTAAATTTACTTTTCAGCTTTGCATTCTTTACTGAATGTGTGCTAATAAAAGCTAAAATTTTGAAAACCAGAATTTTCTGTAAACCGATATGATATGGACTAAAAATTATTAAATTGATAATTTAAATACTATATATTTTGGATTTATTAACTAGAATTACGCTTTTTTTACGAAAAATGTCTTACAGAAATGCCACACAGTACGGAAATTTTACCAGATATTTTTTATCTGCGTAAATAATACTAATAAAATGTGTGTTAATAGATCCGTGACGGCTCAGTGATTAGTTTACAGAGCTATCATTGTTAAGAACTTCAGTTCGATGTATAACTGAAGCGTCTTGATTAATTGGTACAAGAATGTCTTTGAACAAAAGGCGGCTAGTGCGCAATGCTGACCATATTACTTCCATCATTCCTTTGATCACGAAATTCAGGTATCTTAACTTCCAAAACTGTCCTAGTTCACCATAGATTGTTGAAAGTATGCTTCTTTTGTATACTATACAATTTATATAGATTACTGTATATAATATTACCTTCTTTTGCATGGACAAATAATGTGGGGAGAAAAGAATTAATGCGTGTCAATAATAATTTAGAAATGTAATAAAATTCAAATATTTTTTTTTTTTTTTTTTTTTTTTTAAATTACGCCCGCCATCGTCTTCTCAGACATAAGGCGTCTTGCAGTCCAATACAACACTGAAGTAGCTCCAGAAGGTGAAAGGGCACAAAAGTCATCAGAGGAACGAATGTCAAGAAGAGAGGGGCAATCTAATAAATGCTCCCCAGTCATTGGCGAAGTGCTACAGAGCACACAAAGAGGTGAATTGACCAAGTTAATTTTAAATAAATGGGCCTGTAAGTAGTCATGTCCGGTAATTAATCTAAGGCAAGCAACTCCCTCAGCTCTGGGAAGGAGGGAAAGGTGAGAGCGCTGCTGGTCATCAAGAAGGCTAGCCCAGGATTTCCCATCAGTTAAGTCCCTAAGAGCAGATATTGTTCTGTGCCTGCATTTGCTCTTAAGAAGCCGCCTTGCATTTCTAAGAGGAACTGGATGAGAAGATGGATGCAGTGCTGAAGCCTCTCTAGCCAACATGTCAGCCCGTTCATTTCCGTAAATGCCACAGTGGCCAGGGATCCACTGGAGGACTACCTCTCTTCCAGAACAAAGAAGAGAGTCAATGCGTTGTTTACACTTAAATTCGAGTTCAGAGGGATATAAATTATATTCAGAAATGGTCTGAATAGCAGCCTGAGAATCGACAAAGATAACAATGTTTTGTTCAGATGGTTCACCAATAGCTGTAATAGCCATAAGGATTGCAAACACTTCTCCATCAAAATTATCTGCCCAAGTGTCAAGAGGTTCTCTAAGGCTGAAATATTTGGAGTAAGCACCAGCTCCAGCTCTACCAGTTGAAAAAGTGGCGGATCCATCAGTAAAAACCTGCAGCCATTGCTCGTAAGGGTATCTCTCGTGTATAGTGGCCAGAGCAATAGGATACAACTCGGTCTGGAAAATTCAAATATATAATTGCGTATTTTTTCAGTACAAACAAAAATTTGATAATATTCAACCATTTTAAATGTATAAACTATACAAAATTGATATTTTATAAGGAATTTTTCGATTAAAAATTGAATTTGGTTTTTAAATCAAAATTGATTAAAAAAATAAATACAGATAAAATTTATTAAGTTAATTTTAAAGATTTAAAATATATTTTTTAATTTTTATAACAATATTATAATTTTGATTATTTATTTAAGATTAGGTTAGTTTTTGCTTTTTAAGTGGTTTATAGTTTAAATTTTTGGTAAAATTCAAATATGTTTTACAATTATTCAATCTACAGGTTACTACACTTTTACTTTAGTTTTAGCATACTTTTTAATTTTAAACTTTGTAGAACATATTCTCGAACACCAATTGCGAGCTACTATGAGTAAAGATTTCACCAATATTTTTATATTTAAGGATTTATTCACTTCATATTCAAAATATATCAGTAATTCTACTATTATTTAATTACGAGATTAACATGAATAAGTTATTTATAAGGTTAAATAATTCCATGTTTTAAATAAGAAAAGAATAAAATAAGACTTCAACTTTTCAGAGGGAGCAAACGACATACAATAATAAGATCTGCTCATTAAAATCCCAAATTACTAAATAACGGGAAAGCTTCAATTCTTAATGCGCTTTCTGAAACTGAGGAACTTATACGCTTCCAACGAAAATCCGTTTATTTTCTCATTTTCTTCTTCGCCGTCTCTTTTAACGGGTACAAAATTAATCAGTTTACGGATTGAAACCGTCTTTTCGAATCATTAGTAGATTTCCTGTCATTTAAGCATCCGGCATTTCTTATCTTTCAGATATCGACGCCTTTCTGATCATCCAAATTAACTTCATTTTCCGATAGAGAGGCAAATGATTATATTTATGACCCAAGTTTTCTGGTTTGTGGTCTTTGATTCTTTTGCGAGGGATATTTTTCTGGAGAGAGACAATGCTAACTTTTATTGTACTGTCTGATTCTTTTTTTGGTTCAAGGAATTGATAAGAAAGAACTGCGAAGAATCATTATGGATAAGATTAAGCGTAAAAATTTTACATTCATAAAAGAATCTTTATCTTTTTTCTTGTTCCTTTTTAAAAGAAAATATTCGATGTTAGTTTAATTATTTCGTAAAATTAAAGGTCAGTGGTTCATTTCGATATTATTTTAATTTAACTTAAATGTGCCGCACGTAAAATTAATTTAAGATTGTCATTGTTTAAAAAGAACTATTTTCTTATAACTTGATTAGAACATAACAATTTATTCATATCTTGTATTTAAGAAGACAACATCAAAAGAATTCTTTTTCTCCATTGGCTCTGCAGCCCAGAGTGGGTCCTGCCATTCTCACGAAGTATTTTCTAGACTAGTTTTCAACCTGCAAGTGTTATAATTTTTTTGACCAACAATATATTGTTTTCTAAGCAATCTGACCATCGCAGATGTTGTCTGACTTTTTTCAAATTCCTGTAAGTCTAGCAATAATGTTTCTTTTGTGGCCTAACCATTACTTATGAATAATTTAAATTAAAATTATTCACAGCAGTTGTCTAGTTAAAATAATATTAAATATATATTTTTACGTCCATGTATATATATATATATATATATATATATATATTTGTTTTGGTAAATAGAGATCTCGCTTCGTAATACTGATTAGTTGAAGGCTGCTACTGATTTGCATTGATGTCAGTGCTTACAAAAGACCTTCCCTGCGTTTCTTCTGCATTCTTTTTCTGAATTTTTCTTTCTCATTTCTCTATTTCCTACCCTGGGTTTGATTACCGTTATAGTCGGGCTGACCGTAGGACGTTTTCTCTCAATTGAATGTCGGCTTGATTCATTCAAAAAATCCTCAAAAAGAAAGAAAATTCACCACGAAACCTGATATATGAGTTTCTTTGTCTTCTGGATTTGCTTAAAAATTTCAACTATTCTTTTTTAAACAATGCAAAATTATTCACAACTACTATATTTATTTCCTCGAATTTTTTTTCGATAACGTAAGGTAATACCAAACGGAGAAAATAAATTGGCCTAAAATTACCATATTGTATAGTAAAGACATTTCTAAAAGAAAAAACCGTAATTTTGGTTAATAAAAGCAGAAAAAAATACTGTATTTAAACTATTCATATGGTAATTTTCCCGTTATTATGGTAACAGTTTACCAGGAAATCTGGTTTTCAAAATTATACTTCTTATTACCATACATTTAGTAAAACATCAAAAAAAAATGTGGAAAGTAAATTTAACCCAATGAAAGTTATAAATCTCATGAGTAAAGGTATCATGATAAATATTGTATAATAATATATGTTACAATTTGGAAATTGTGGTAAAATTTTGTAATTTTAATTGTTAATTTTACTGAAAATTATTATAAAAGCGCCAAGATAAAAATTACCGAGCTTTTTGATGTTCCTTTAGAGCCAGTAATGCAGTAAATTGTGTTATATTCTGAGATAGTTTAAACGTACTATTTTTTTCAATGTAGAAAAATATATTATCCATTTTTTAGCGAATTAAACGGGAAAAAAAAACAACAGAAAGGCGAATAAATTTATATCTATTAATACCCGAATAAAAAAAATACATTAAAACTTTTTCAAAAACATGTTATTTATTAACAAAATTTTCTATTTTCTGCAAACGTTATCTGTTTCAATCATTCAGTTTAAAATAAATTACATCTACCAGTGACAGGTTACTATTCAGAAAAAAATGAGGCACATTCTGAAAACAATTTTAAAAAGTTTTAGGAAGTTTTAAAACAATAAGTGACATTATAAATAAAGTAATAATGTTCAACACTTTTCTATTCTTTATTATTCCTCGCCATTAAGTAGAGTATAATAAACACAACTTGATTGATCAACTCACTTACACAATTTGCCAATCATTTTAAAAGCTATTTTTTTACTCTTTTTGAATAACCGAATTCTGATCAAAATTGTTGCTCTCTTTCTTCATAATGATCATAAATGTTTCCGCTATATTGAATTTTATAGCCACTTTATTAGTTTCTTAAGAGCACTTTTGAACTTTTAAGACATTTACTTCACGAGAAAGTATGAAACACATATTTTCAAAGATTTAAAAATACGCTTCTAACGGATAAAAGAATTCTGTATTTTAATGGAGTTTTTATTTATAAAGAACTGATTTGGTGTGTGATTTTATTATAAAAACAGAATTTTGTTAATAGAGTTTTCAAATTTCCCGGATTTATGTACCTTTTTTTATTTTTTATAAAACTGCCATGCTTAGTTTTCATAAAATTTTACTATCTTATTATTAAAAGACTATTCTAACATTAGATTTTGGGCAACATCGTTCACGTTTATACTTATATACTGTTAGAATTTTCATTCTAAATTACGATACGAGGGTTGCTACTTATATTTCTGGCCTAATAATGAAAAAACAAATATGTAGGATCGAAATTGGTTTTATTGTTTTTCAAAATATTCTCTATGATGATCAATACACTTTTTCATGCGTTTGAACCAATTTTCAAAGCACTTTTTCCAGTCTGATTGAGGTAACCCCAAAACATGCATTTTGAATGCAGCAACCGCTTCTTCGGGGGTCGAAAATCGTTGTCCACGTAATTTATTTTTGATGTGTGGGAATAAGAAGAAGTCATTGGGTGCCAAATCAGGACTGTACGGCGGATGACCCATCAGTTCGATCTCTCGCTCCGTCAGAAATGCCTTTGTTTGAGTCGATGTGTGAGAGCTCGCATTGTCATGATGAAGAATGATTCGCCTGTTCTTCTGCTTTTTTCGAATTTTCCCGATGACTTCTGGCAAACAAATGGTCGTGTACCATTCAGAATTGACCGTCCTGTGTTGTTCTAACGCCACTGTTGCCACATGACCGGTAATGCCGAAGAAACAGGCAATCATTTGTTTCGATGTGCTTCTTCCTCGAACAACTTTTGTTGGTTTTGCCTCGTCTTGGAAGACCCATACAGTTGATTGCTGTTTTGTTTCCGACTCACATGCATAGATCCATGATTCGTCACCTGTGTAGATGTTATACACAGTCTTTGATGTATCTTGAACGCATTTTTCCAACATTTCCTTGCACCAATCGCCACGAGCCTTTCTTTGAGCGTTTGTCAGATTATGCGGGATCCAACGCGAACAAATATTTTTCATGCTCAAATGTTCATGCAATATTTTATTGATGCAAGTCACACTAATGTCCAAAGACGCCTCTATCTCACGGTATGTCACATGACGATTTTGCTTTATCAGTTCACGCACAGCATCTATCTTTTCTGGCACAACAACGGATTTTGGACGACCTGCACGGGATTCGTCCTGGATCGAACATCAACCACGATTAAATTCGTTATACCAATTTTTTACGGTGCTGTAGGATGGCACTTTATCGCTGAATAAAGAATTAAGTTCATCGAAGCACTCTTGTCTTGACAATCCACGTCGAAAGTTATGAAAAATAATGGCATGAAAATGTTCACGATTCAATTCCATTTTTTGAAAGAGAATAACTTTTCAATTTTCTGTCAACAACACAAATGAAGCTATAATGGTAAATCATCTGCTGAATTTATGTTTAAAAATATCACACTTTCGATTAAAATCGTCTGCGGTCGCCTAGCAACACTTACTGTTGCCAAGGCCAGAAATATAAATAGCAACCCTCGTAAAATAACCAACAGCACTCTGTTTATCCAATTAACCGTAATATTTACAGTAAAGAACATTTTTTTACATTTACGATTTTGAAACCGTTTGCAATCAATATACTAAAAAAAAACATGAATACAAAATTATACGGTTCTTTAACCATTTGCAACTAGCATGGCTTCAAAACCGTAGAAGAAATTCAACAGCATATTGGAGCTATGAGAGAGCAGGACGCTGGAACGTCTTTATGTGTTGAAGGGAATGTAGGAAACATTGCAGTGTCAACACTGGAACTTGAACTCTCTTTCAAACAGTCTTGAGATAGGCCGATTAGCACTCTTGTCTATAATAGATACCCACCTGCAAGTAACTAAATTGCTTCATTAAGTTAGCCTAGTTGGAGTGATAAAATTAAGGTTGCTAACCAGTATTAGAGGAAACTAGTAAATGAACGGTTTTTTCGAAGTTAATAGTTTGAATACCATCCTTTTTATGGTTATTTAGCTGTTTTGTTTGAATACGGTAAAATAACAATTAAATAAATAGTTATCTAACCATTTCTAACAGTTCACAATTTTAACCGAAATTAGAAAATATTTTGTGTGAAAGCAATAATACCAAAAGAAAGCTTTTAATGAAAGCTTTTTAAACAACCACGATTAAAAAAAATTGATACCAGCAATGGAACATCGGGTATGTTTAGAAGATTAACAAGAAATGGGAACACACATGGAATTATATAAAGGAAATTTCAATTTCCTTTTCTAAATGGATTCCAAAACTTAAGTAACACTTCCTTCAAACTAATGGCTTGCCTAAATTATCTTTACAAAACCTTTCAATTTCGTTCACTGTTCTTGAATAATTCAAAATAGTTATATTTCCTAAACTATTTTAAATTAAGAATTTTAGCCTCTTTGAATTCGTTTAATATTCAGCGAACATCTCATAAGACCATTTAACATTCCGAGTCACGATGACTATTTTTTTACTAAAGAAGCAATATGTAAATAGATTCCATTATAGTTTTTCAGAACTTTTCTATTAACGTCAACAACCATTAATATTAATAAATGAATCTCAATACCATATTTTTTCCTTAAGCGAATTTTATCTTTATCTTAATTTGTTTTATATATATTTATATGATTATTTAAAACTAAATACATTATTTATATTTATTTTTATATAATTTTATCTTAACTTTATATATATATATATATATATATATATATATATATATATATATATATATATATATATATATATATATATATATATATATATATATATATATATATATATATATATATATATATATATATATATATATATATATATATAAAAGGGAATTCCAATATTTTACATCTTCGCGATTTTTGTTAACTGTTTTATTATTGTACTTTTAAACCTAAACCGCGCTTTAATTCCCGCCGGAAAGTTCGATTTCTTTTTACATTTTTCTTTTATTTCATGATTTTTTACAACATAAGGTTTTTTGCGATATCGACACATATAAAGAATAATTTTTATCTTAGGATAATTATTCTTTATTCAGAAATATCGCATTTATAGCAATTAGATGTGTCTTGATAACGACTATTTGCTTCTACCATTCTTGTTTCTCTACCATTTAGTTTTTTATTTTATTCATGTTTTTCATGTATATATATATATAAGTGACAGCATCGATATTGTTTGCTAGCTTACAGCTTTATCTAATCAAAATAATGATATAAATCTAGAATGTTTCATAGCATAGCATTTAAATAGTTCGTAGAAGTGCCAAAAAGTAGTATTTTAAATATCAACCCAATAAAAATTAGTTCAATTAATTTATTATACTATGTGTTAGCAATTAATTCAAGGAAATAAAACTGTAAATTCAATTTTTAGAACGAAGTAATGACGGTACAATTTAATTCGATGATTTTGATTTAAAATAGAATCCAAAATTATAAAAATGATGCTATTCCTTTGGTACCTCACTAACCCACTTCTTGAAAATTAACAAAAGTTAACTTCGAACGGATGATTAACAGTAACAAATACTTAATTATTTTTTGCCAAATGAATCAATCATGGTGCCAAATGAATCAATGTAATCACACAACCAACACCGGCAGAGACTTGAAACGAAATGGTGGCGTAATAAGAGACTTGGGAAAATCTTAGACGTTGAACTTAATTCACTTGACAGAGTGCTAAGATACAATGCGCAATCAGTTCTGTTTTTTTTTCTTCTTCTTTTTTTTCTAATGACCCTTTCCAATATTAGCAAGTCCGCTTGGTGAAACCGAATTTAAGGCAGGGGGTGTGTTTCTTGTTTTTCAGTGGCGTCATTTCTCGACAAGAATATAACTTCAGCCTCACACGTCACAGACGGTTTATAGGGCAATCCCATTCATTATACTTTCATATACATCCATTTATTCACCATTCATTCACAGATCGTAATTTTGACCTGAACCAGAGAGCGATCAATCTCCAATTCAGTGCCCAGAGGTATTGATTTGTAATTGGAACATGAAGGACTTTGTACCCGACGGATTTAACAAGCGCCAGCCACCATTTACAACACGGGAAGTCTTCAGCCTCCGGGGATCAAACTCACAACCCCTTGGGCATGGGCCCAACGCCCTACCAAATAGGATATCTCAGCCTGTAATCGGTTCTTACCTCAAAAATGACCCTCGTATATGTTAATTGTCTTAATTATTTTTATCTTCTATTCACTTTTGTTATGTTAAGCATAATTTTATGCTAGATTTATGTTTGATTTTCAAACTATTTTTATTTTAAGAATTAGAGATTGTTTGCATTTTAAACTGACTGTTTTTACTTTAAATTGTATCTTAAAAATAATTTTACTAACCTTTATGAGTATCATTTATTATTGTTTTTATAAATTTTAGTGTAATTGAGCACAAAAAATGGGGGCAATTACCCAACACGAAAAAATAAAGGATCATTCCTGATGTTTTAATACGACGCACACACCAAAGAATTATTTTGTGATTCACTGAGGGATCACAAATCACTGAGGGATGAGCATCTTGTAAATTCGGCGCCATCATTTTTTTTCTTAATAGACTCTTAAATTCTTTACTGGTAATGATTTCTTTTAATAACAATTCTTACATTTTTAAAGCACCAATAATATAATAATCCTCAAATTTTAATGACAATGAATTTTTTTTTTAAATTTTCCTTAACCAATTAAAACTTCTATTGACTTATTGCATTTTAATCATTCCTGTAACTAAAAACTAAATCTTTATACTTTTTCTAACTTTTGGAACCCAACATTCTAACGACATCTATTATTTAATTTTAGTTCATTGGTAAATAAATAAAAGAATTCCCTGTTATAGAATTTGCATTTGTTTTAACTTAACTATATTTAAATGAATGTTTGAGCTAACAAAGTTTTCTTTTTTAAAAAGTTGTATGTCAAACAGGAAAAAAAACATACCACCCTTCCAATTAGCCAAATAAATTCAACGGCATAATTAACTTATTAATACGAAGAACGCGGGGGTTGCCAAAAACAAAAGAACAGGAAAAATCGATTGATTACAGACCTAAAGAAAGTTTGTTTATTTTTCTGATATTTCTCTTTTTGTTATTGATCGAATGAATCCATATATATATAAATTGGCATCACATTTTGTACAAATTGGCTTTACATTAATATATTAAAATACGACTTAAAATGTTTTTCGTTCTTTCTTTTGAGACAAAAGTTTTACCAATGTGTAATTTTTTTAAAATTATAAACATGAAAGTTGTCTAGTAATTTTTGTTGCTGTTGTTCACAAGCTGTGTAAGAGACCGAACTAATTATATTCTACACGAGCTATTAGCCATCTTTAGTTTTGGAACTAATATTAGTTTAAGAGACCTTTTTTTTCGCGATTTCGGCCTTTAAAGGGATGATAAGGAAAGAGAAATTTTTTAAATATGTTTTTAGTTAACTTTAGATTTCTTTGTGAAATCATGATTTTCGATTTTCATAAACACCTTTTAAGTCTTCATGGGGTTTTAGAGGTTCGTTGGACAACCATCGGCTGGTAAAATGGTTTATAATATAACATGCAATGCTCTACATCAGCAAACATTTCACAATAATGTTGGTCTTTGTGTCAATGATATTCGTGAACTTTTATGGATTCGTGAATAGTAAATAAGGTGTTAACGAAAGCATAACTGTAATGGCATTATTTTAAGTGACTAAATTAAAATTTGACTGTGGCAAAGTTCGATTAAATTCAAATATGACAAAGTTAAACTTACACGAAATAACAAATTATGCGTTGGCCAATAAAATGTAAGTCGGATCATGACACAAACATAAAAATCACACATCTGATCATAAAAAGGATATGATATTTATGTTTCAAACGGATCCCCCTCAAACCGTAAGAACAATTCTTTTCGATTTTTTTTAGCTAAAAAAATTGCAAATAAAAATTTTTATTAAATTTTTTTGAACAAATTTTTAAAAAAGTATATTTTAAGGATCAAAAATTAAAGTTGACTTGTACGTCATTTGAAACTTAAGATATCTTTATAGAGCCATCATATATAATAATAGCTTTCCCAAGTTTAAGCAATAACCAATCCTCTGTGCAAGCAACTTGTTTAATAACACATTTACGATTATCACAAAATAATGCGCATTGAAAGTTTAAAAAAAATGAAGTGAAAAAGTTTCTAAGAGTTATAAAAACAATTAAAAAAAGTTTGGCAGAAAATATAAATCAGAATTAAATTTTATCATGTTAAAATTATGATCATGTCGGCGAAATGAACTATCGGCGAAATAATCACGTCGGCGAAATGATGGTATTGGAAATATGAGCTTTCGGTGAAATGTTCGTGCCGCTGAAGTTGGCGTAGGCTATGTGATTTCTCGTGATTGCCGGTAGTAAATAACCAAGCAGATACCTAAAAATGTTGAAATGAACCTCTGGTAAGTATGGTTGTGAAAAAGCTGTTTGTGCCCTCTTTACTTAAAAATGAACTTCTGGCTGATGAATTTTAACAGAAAATTAATGATTAAAAATGCTTCCCTCCCTTAATTGAAATTAAATAAAATTAATAAGCAAAATATATTAAAAGTTTTCTAAACAATATTAGTTTTTTTTAAACCTTTTCCACCTTATTTTAAAATATTTCAAGATATTTACATACAATAAAATGTTAATATCTGCAAAACAATTAAAAGCTAACTTTCAACTACAAGAATTAAAGCTTACAACGTTTTAGATGGTTTAATTCTAAATAAGGTTAAGCTTCCCTCCTACCACTCACTCAACCCTGTCTAAGTATTTCAGACTCTATCTTTTAACGGTTTGGGTGGGAATGTCACATAATTTTGACCCTGGTCAGATGACATGGACTGCACTTGACCTGATACCCCTCAATCCAAACATCCACACTACAATCAACTAGAGACGACAGATTTAACGTACACCTTCCTGCGTATGAGAGACGACATAAACACCGACTCATATTGTTTAAATATAATTTTTAATGTTCATTTTGTTTTTAAATTATGTCCTAAATTCCAATCGGTCCTCCTTTTTTCCATTGTCAGTAACAATTTTCAACAGCACAGAATTGTATTTAACACAGTAGAATTTTTAATGATAAAACCATAAGGATTTAGCTTACATCAATAGATCACTAAAAAATCTAAGTTTTCGTCATTTCGATGGCAGCAAATTGTAGTGAACTAAATGGAAACTTGAGCATAAAATTTTAATTTCAACTAAATAAAGTTTGAATAAATTTCAGTAAACAAGTGATGAAAAAAAGTCCTACCTGCTTAGGTCAACAAAGATAAGAAAATTTTAGTTACTTTTTATTAAATAATTTCACAGAATCACAATATTAAGTAGCAAAATTACGAGAATTTTTTTTCTCCCAATTAAAAATTAAAATTAATTAATTAAATTTAATAAATTAATTAATATTTGAAAAAACTGTATTAACATCAAGTGTCCTCCACCACAAGCTTAAAAAATGTATTTGAACATGAGTGGATGAATAAAAAGTATTTTATTAACGATTGAAAATTTGAACAAGATATATAAATATATATAGGAAGAGTGTGAACTAATAGTAGGAATTGAATAATATATAATCTTGATTTAGAAAAATTATTTAAAATAATACAGTCACAAAGCTTAATTTTTTGAATAAAAAAATATAAGTGTTCTTATAAAGTGCAATAATCAACCAAAAAAATATTAGCCCCATGAAAAACTCCAAAATATTATTAATCATATATTTTAAATGTGGTCATAACATTCTATTCTTAATAACATATCGATCAAAACATTCATATTCCATCGATTTTAAGGCGACACAATTTCATTCAAAAAGCAATCAATAGCTAAACACAACCTTTACACAGTCTGAAAAAGATATTTATAACTAAGCGTGGTTCTTTTCCATCAAAAACTGTCGTAAGTCAGATCAAATATGAAAAAAAAAAGAGTCTTTTTAATGTGCGGTCGGTGATGCTATTTTAGCCCTCACCTGTTCGAAGCGCAACTTCTATCTTTGCCGCGTAGATGTTTCCAACGACGTAATGATCTCGGATCAATGCTCGCCCATCGATTGATTCAACGTTTGTTTCTCATCTCGCACAACAGAAAAATGCTCTTTTCCATCGTTTGTCAAAAAAAGAAAAGGAAAAGTTTTCTTACTAGTACTTAACTCATGTGTCGAAATCGGGATTTTTTTTCTTCCCCTTCCGAACTGCTGTTTTTTAATCAAGGAAAAAGGGATAGAAACATCGCGAACTATGTATTAGGTAAAGGAGAGAGTATTTCTAGAAAAAAACTGAAAGAACTGAAGTAATACATCTATTTTTGGTTTATATAGGTTTTCAAATGAGTAATAAAAAAAAATTGAGGCTAAATAATTCTGTATCTCTTTTAAGTTTTGATAAATAAAAGATCTTTATATTTAAATCCGTTTTTCTCTGCCGACGATAATTTTAATTGCTGTCAAACATTGCACTTCACGATATTTAAACAGAAAATTCAAATTTTGTTTATTTAATTTTAATTAATTACTTTGTATTTCATTTCCCATTAAATTTTCGCTCAGTTATACATCTGCATTCTAAAAAACCCCAAAACTTACATATCACGCTAACACTAAATCGAACTTATATACACACTATAAAAAATTGATATTTAATAAGAAGATTCAAAATTTGTTTATTTAATTTAAATTAATTACTTTTTATTTCATTTCTCATTAAATTTTCGTTAGTTATACATTTGCATTCTAAGAAACCCAAAAACTTACATATCACGTTAACACTAAATCGAACTTATATACGCACTATAAAAAATTATTGCCACGATTTTTAGTGTTGAGAACTACTATGTTTTACACCGTATGTAATCATATTTTTCATAACATTTCATAACATAATCATATTTTTCATCACATTTCATTTTATAACATAGAAGAATTGCTTCTTCTATGTTATAATTTATTTATTTATTCATTTTTTGTGCGTTTTAGTTTATTGACAAGCCATATTTTAATGATCATTAGAATTAATTTAATCGGAAAAATAATTCGTTTAAAAAGGAAGCACATTATTAGAAAATTATTCCAGCTAATTCTTTCAAACAATCAAAACAGCTCAATACTTGAAACTGCATTTGCAACAAAAATATAAAGCTGCTAGTAATGCGTTCTTAAATATAAAACAGCTGCAATACATTTTAAAAAAGAGATATGTAATTCTATGTAATTATTGTGCATTTTTTTTAAATTGACAATATAGCAATTGTTTGAAAGAATTAGTGCGAATATCTTACTAAAAATATGCTTGTTTTAAATTAAATTTTTTTGCAAGGAAGCAATTAAATTGATCCTTATGCACATAAAAGTATGTTTTGTCTATTAATAAACAAAGAAAATGAATAAATAAATCTAAAAAAACTATGACATTGAATAAAGTAAGTAAAAAATATGTTTATATGAACTGTAAAAATTTTTAGTTTATCTCAACACTAAAAATGGTGTCTACTACTTTTCTACGGTGTGCAAATGTAAGGGTGTAATTTATTTGTAAACACTTACAACGAAATAAACTTCCAAACTCTCGTCATTTTTACCAAACGAGAATCATTTTCCATTCCAAAAGATACGATGTTGGCGAGCTTTTGAATATCACCAGTAGATTGTTGACATTATCTCGAGTGCTAGTTGGCGGGAGTTAGTGGATGTCTCTTCACTGCTATGCATCAACCAAAATAAAAGATGATCGTTAAAATATCTATGTTTTTAATTGCGTAATATGGATAGTTACATTTCGATTTTTAAATATTTGTGAAATAAATTAAGTGATTTTTATCATGTATAGTTTCTATCCACTTTCATTTTGTCAAGCCTACATAGAATTTATCTTTATATTTTTTCTGTCTTAAAGGTATGTTTGATTTACAAACTAATTTTTTATTTCAAGAATTAGTGTATAAATACATTCTAAATAAATTATATTCTAAAATTATATTTTATCGTAAAAATAACCATATTGAATCTTTATATATATATATATATATATATATATATATATCTCATCTTACTGTGATTATAAAGTTTAGTGCAGGTGAATCCAGAAAAAAAAATTGTGGCGTCCACTTTACATTATGTAGTGTGAACGAACGTTTTTGGTTTAGTGGTACACTAAGGTGCCAGCATTGTTTACTCGTTTAGTTGTCACCATTTTTGGTGTTTCGATACATGAAAATTTTCAGAGTGTGCTAGTATTTAATTCAAATGACGATAATCTTATTTTTCTTCTGAATTGTTTTTATAATCAAGGAAAAAGAGATAAAAAGATCTCGAACTATGAATTTGGTAGAAAATGAAATAATTCAAGAATTCTTGAGAACAAAACAGCTGTCATTATCAGCCGCTTTATCATTAATTACATTCCTCAAAGCTCTGATTAACATATATGCAGAAATACAGCAAATTAGTAGCGCATAGAGCGAAGCAAGTCAGACTGAGTGAAACCTACTTTCTGGTGGTGCAGACTACTTCTTTGCATTAAGGCTATTTAACAAGCATTGATTGAATTCGTTGTAGCTAAAGAATCTTCTCCAGATTATGATAAAGACTTTTGTAGTTTTTCGTTATGAATGCGCCAATGAATATCGGCAGAGGAACAGATCTATTTCAGTAGTGAGTAACTCAAATCCGGACGAAAAATTCGAATTTCTCTAGAAATACCTATGACTCAAACTTTGGGAAAACTAGTGGAGCTATTAAGAAATAATTTTGCTTTTCAACCTTCAGATATTGTAAAATGATGTTCACTCAGGTGCCAAAATAGGAAACCTGGATAATCAGTAGCAACTTTCTTTGCAATCACATTGAATCATAATGTCACAGATGTTGCGAGAAAGATTAGTGCGCAGATTCCGAGCAGAAGAAATTATCTGGAAGAAACCTGAGTTCGAAAAAGATTAATAAATTGATCGCGACTGTTATTGCCAAAGCCCAAACACAGCATACACTTTTAAATTGAGAGTTTAAGTTGTGGTACATAATAGTAGTTCGATATGAAAATTTTTTATGATTTGAGTTAAGGAAGTTATAAAAAATATTGATTTTTTTTTCGTAATGACCTAAGACAAATAAAGTTATTTTGTATAATTAAGTTGTGGTAATTATGCTTTGTCTTCAGAAACAGAACTAAGTTTTTTCCCATAATTTATTAAGGAAAGGAAAGATTTTCTTATTGGTATACAAGTAATGAGGTTTACCTCAACTTATTAAATGACTTTTTTAAAATAAAAAAAAAACTTATTTTTTATTACGTTTTACAATTGTTACGACAAACTTTTTGAGTTGATTTTCACCCGACATTATGAGTACAAATGGCGTATTAGTTTATTATAGTTTCTAATGATTCAACAAAGACTTGAATATTTTTTCCTTAAGGTGCTATATTTGATACTAACAGTGCATTGATTTCTGGCATAGTCGAGCACACCAATTTCACAGAATGTAATCGCAGTAGAATTTCCCACGAGATCCAAATATTCATGACGCTTAATAAATTTCAGACACTCCACAGAAAAAAAACCAAGGTTCGATGAATTAGATGGGTATGAAAAGAGCACTTAACAGCCCTCACGCTGCTAAAGCAATTGAATACAGAGAAATAAGAGTTCTGGTAAAATTACCGTAATGTATTTGTAAAATCACTTTTGCAGTAAAAAGAACATAAATAATTTTGATATTAAAATTAAAATTTACTGAATTTAAACCATTCGTTTGGTAATTTTTCCATTAACATGACAACTGCTTACCGGAAATTCTGGTTTTCAAAATTATAGATCATATTACCACGTATCATAAAGAATTTAAAACTGAAAAGTAAATTAAACTGATTAGTTTTTAATTAATTTCATAAAAGTAAATTTAACTGAACAGTTTTTATGCTATGCTCTAAGGTATCACAATACGATTTCAAAATAGTATCACATTTGACAGATTTAATCACATATTTTACTATATTTTATTGTTCGTTTTAACAAAATCATTATCAAATCAAAGCACTTCGGTAAAAATTATCAAGCTTTTTGGAGTTTCCTTAGAGTCAGAAACACGGTAAATTTTACCATATTCTGGTAGTACTAGGATGGTGCATAGTGCATTCGTACATCTTCACATATTCTATAACATTCCAAATATTTAAGAAAATATATCATTACGCTAAAATATATTCAGCTCTTAATGAAAATTTTGACAGAAAACTATTGTCTTGCAATATTAAAATACTAACCCTATTTTAAATGAAAACGGAGAGTTTCAACTTCAATGCGACAGTTTTATCTAAATGGTTTGTATTCTCGGAAATAAGATACTTCTCTGCATCTAAATAGGAAAGATAGATCACCTACAATTCGATTCACTTCGCCCAATTTCAGCAACTCATGGAAAATCTACACTGCATATATCCATGTTTGATAATTCTATGGAATTTCGAAGATTTGGGAAAAGATATCGTTGCGGAAGTTTGAATTCCTGAGTTTGTGAAAGAATTGAAATGGAATATGGTAATTTTACTCTTCAAAAGATTCTTATGCAGAAACACGAACTGCTTTGGGCACTGCCGAGGATCTAGGTTTATAAGCATAAAGAACAAGAAGAAAAAGAACTGAGTCTTAAAGAAATAAGAGTTTTCCAAGAGATTCGGCCAAAATTTTATAGAAATAAGTTTTACAAGTCTTATAGTGTAAGTATTTAGTAAACTTTAAAGTTCTTTAACCACAGACAGAATTGAATTTAATCAGAAATATTTATTTTCAAGCATTTTTCCTTCTAAAAATTACGATTGTTTTTATTGTATTTCTGGAAAAAAATCAAGGAATATTATAAATACTTAAAATATAAATATTGAGAGATTTAAAATTTAAGACGATGGACGTAGAAAATAACTGTTTTAAGTTTCTTGTGATAAAACAAACTTGTACAAAATATTTCAAAATTATTTCTTTGAATGTTTAAAGAAGCTTACTTTATATTTATGTAATTGTTTCTAAACTTGTAAAATAAATGCTGATAACAAAATCGTATAATTTTAAAAATTCTATATTAAACTGCTGTTTGTAGAAAATGCAACACCATGAAGGAATCATCAGAATCAAATGAAATTCGCAGCAAATGTCAATTATAGGATATTATGCAAATTAATAAAGTTTCAGAGCCATCGCGCGTGCGTGGCGCGCGCAGCGCCCTCTGAATTGATGCTGAAAGCGTATAAATAAAGTGCTGTAGCGGGACGTTGAAAATAGTCTATGATTATTTGTTAGTGGCAAACGTTTAGTGAGACCTGAGTATGCCTCCACGACGGAAGAATAAGAAATTCAAGCAACTTACGGAGTTTGAACGAGGGAGGATAATCGGCCTTCGAGAAGGAGGATTTTCCTATCGCGCAATAGCAGCTCGTATGCAGCGGAACAGTTCCACAGTGATGCGAGTTTGGAAGCAGTGGACCGACGAGCACCGAACAACTCGAAAAACAGGCACTGGGCGACAGAAGGTGACGTCAGAGCGCGATGATCGACACCTGCTCCGCATGGCGGTGAATGATCGCACAGCTTCCTCCAGGCAGCTGGCAGCACATTGGTCTACTGCTACAGGTGTACAATTGTCGGCTTCGTCAATTCGTCGTCGTCTGCTGCGCCGTGGATTGCGTGCAAGGGTGCCATTATACAGGATTCCCCTCACGGCGGATCATCGACGGCTGCGTCGGCAGTGGGCTCTTGAGCACAGAGACTGGCGAGCTGATTGGCACCAAGTTGTCTTTTCAGATGAATCACGCTTCAATTTGTGGACCCATGATGGCCGTGTTCGTGTTAGACGTTATGCCGGTCAACGCTGCCTTCCTGAGTGTATTATTGAACGACATAGTGGTCGAACACCCGGAGTTATGGTCTGGGGTGCGATTTCGTATCATGGACGATCCAATTTGATACGAATTGAGGGTAATCTCAATAGCAACAGATACGTCCGTGAAGTGCTACAGCCCGAAGTCGTTCCTTTCCTTCAAGGCATCCCTGGAGCTATCTTTCAGCAGGATAATGCACGCCCACATGTTGCGCGGACTGTTAGAGACTTCTGTTCAGCACAACGCATGCAACTTCTTCCTTGGCCTGCTTATTCGCCGGATATGTCGCCTATTGAGCACGTGTGGGATATGGTTGGTCGGCGTCTCACTCGTGATCCGCGTCCTGCAGTTTCCAAAGACGAACTTTGGTTGCGCATACAAGCGATATGGAATTCTCTTCCTCAAGCAGATATTCAACATCTGTTTGACTCCATGCCACGTCGTATAGCAGCACTTATTGCAGCGCGTGGTGGCTGCACCAAATACTGATTTCGGACGCTTAATTTGTTTCTTTTGTTTTGAAAATTTCATCATTTATTTGTATCAGTACAAGTCGTTTCTGCATTAAATTTCATTTGATTCTGATGATTCTTTCATGGTGTTGCATTTTCTACAAACAGCAGTTTAAAAGCATAATTCACTTTTTTTTTCATTATTAATTTTATAGGTTGAAAACATACGAACTTTTATGCGAATGAAAAAAATTGTATGTATAATATAATAGGCTCCCTGACAGTTAACTAACTCTTTCAAATTTCAGTACTTCTAAAGTCCTGGAAACTAAGATTCAAGAAGGTTTTAGTATCAGGATTTATTATTCATTAACATTACATACATTAAATACATTTTATTAAAAAGGTAAAAATTCTAAACCTAATAGCTTTCCTCTCTCTGATGTTTTCGTTGATCTTTGTATTGTAAAATCCAATATGGCTGATTTTTAAAATGGGCGAACAACTTGCAAACTTCTTGGATTTTTTATGTAATATTACCTAATGAGATTGTCATAAACAAATCCCAATGTGTACTGACTAGCTTGCTAATAATGAGTTTTATTCCAAACAACTTTACTTCCATAGTAAATGAATGACTATAGATAAAATAAGTGAGTAAAAGGCAGAAAAAATAAATCATTAAAATATAAATAAAAAATAATTAAAACATAACTAAATAAAAACGAAGGAAAAATTAGTTTTTCTTTTAACTGCTTTCCTAGAAGTTACAAAACAAAACTTTATATTACTTATTTAAAAACTATGTTTTCATAAAAAGTGCAGACTTGAACAATAAACATGAACAATGTACACTTGAGAGTTTGCTTGCATTAGCTGTTTTGTTGATTTTAGGAAAATTTAACATGGCTGATTAATTCTTCAAAATGGCTGGAAACTTGCAACAGAATTGTGAGGGGGATTTATGTTAAGAGTTCCCTTCAACAAATATTGACCTGCTAATAACAAGTTCCAATTCAAAATGAGCATCTAATTCCCAAAAAAAGAATTTAAAAAACTAAAAATTGCAATTTTTCTTCTAAATATTTTAACTTAAATTTAAATATTTTTAATTAATTATTTATTTATATCTTATATGGATCTTATCTTATTTATATGAATCTCAGAAAAATCCTAAATGGCCGACTTCTTCTTCAAAATGGCGGAAAACCCGTCACCGGCAATCCGTCACGTGCAATTTTGAGTTTGATCAAATTTTCGCCTAATTTGACTGTACAATTAAAACTTCTTCCAGTATGGTTTATTCTAAGAGCAACACTAAAAAATAACTTAATTATGTGTAAAGTAGAAATTTATTTTTGACATAAACAAGCTTAAAGACATTAAAAAAGTGGACATTTATTTTTTTGTGTATTAGTTCTTTTTGGCTTAAAATAACGTGGCAATTGCAATTACCACGTTATTAAACAATTTTTCATGCAATTGCCACGTGGCGTGGCAATTGCATGCAAATTGTTCAATTTTCTGCTATATAAACATCAAATGAAATTTTAAATAACCTCTAAAATTATACTTATTCTGTATTAATAACGCAATAAAATGTTTTAGACCTGTAAAAAATTATTAATACAGGAACTATTCAGTTAAAAGACCAGTAAAATCAACTCTATTATGCCAGTTATTCAATAAACTGTAAGATGTTTCCTCTCCTAAAACAAGCAACTACAGAATAATTTTACACAAAAATATCGAAAACAATATTTTTTAAGGTTCGAGAGAATATTTTAATTTTATTAGAAAACCCTGTCTCCAAAATATTTTATAGTTTAAAGCATTTATAGAAATTTACTTCAATGAAATCTTTGCACTTCTTTTTAATCTTTTTTCTTGAATTATTTTTAAAAATTTATGTTGAACTTCTCCAGTTATGACTTATTATAATTATTGTAAACTTTAGTGTTAAATTCAAATTAATAAAAATGAATATTTCAATATTAAAAAAAGGAAATTGTTGAAGTCAAAATCAGATTTTTTAACTAAACTTTTATATCTGTATGACTTTTTGTGTTTCATATGTATGGAAAAAATAATCCGATTGAACAGTTTTCACAGAAAAAGGGGGAGGGGAATTAATAACATTAGAATAAAAATTCTAAAAGCTTATTTTAAATATCCACATGAGATTGTAAAGAAAAGTTTAGGAAAAAAACTGATTATTGAACCTGAAAAACTTTCTTTAGAAAAAATTAGACTTGTCTGCTTTTGAGTCGAAAAGCCTCGCTTGTAAAAAATCCCATTCGTTAATTGTTTTTGCAATTCCATTTAATTAAAATCATGTTTTTTTTATTGAAGAGAATCAGCCTCTTATTATAGATAATTTTTTAATAGCTATAGTAAAAACTAACATCAAAGGGATGATATATTTCTGTTTCTTTTTTTTTTTCAATTCTTTTTAGTCTTTTTTCTTAAATTATTTTAAAAAATTCAGATTGAATTGCTTTTGAAAAATTCCGAAATCTAACCCTAAGATAAATTTATATTTTTAAAGCCTCAATCTCGAAATCTACTGGAGATTTCTTTTTTCAATATTACTTTTATTTTTCTATTATTTTATTTAATTTTTTTACAAGCGTTGAGAATTTTTTTGAACATTTTCTTTTGACAGAATTCATATTAAATCTAATGTCAAAGGATTTGTTGTTCATTCAAGCATTTACACATTGTAAAGTTAAAAACAGTTCTGCCTAGAAAATACTTCGCAACTTTTTTTTTACATTTTTTACCTTCTATTAACTTTATCAATTATACAGCACCAATCATCAGTTTTCATCTTCATTAATTCTGAATGCATGACAGATTTTTTTCAAAAATTTCTTTTCACGAATTCTTTGTCCAGTTTTTTTTAATTCCAATAAAATTAAAATAAGACTGCTTGAAGTTATTCGGTAGCAATTAATAGAATAAGAAGAAAGTCATAAGTAAAAAAATATTAAAGTATTTGACAAAAAAAAGAGATTTCTTTTCTTTTACTTTTTTTAACCTAGATTTAAAAAAAGAAGTTTTTACTTTTATAAATGTCTTAAGGCTTTTGGAGAATATGAACTTTAACCTAAATGTTTTTGTAAATGTTTTATTTTATAATTAGTAGGCAGTCACAAAATATACTAACGCATTTTAGCAAAAAAAGATTTCTTTACTTAAAACTTTTTTTGCCCATATTAAGAAAAAGTTATTGCTTTTATAAAATGTTTTAAGGCTATATTAGGAGAAGTACTTATGTAAATATTTTATTGCAAACAATCTAACGTATAATTTATAATATTATTTTCGTTTTATTTCTCGTTTTACTAATTCAGTGTATATTCTAAAATTAACTTATTCTCAACTGTAGAATTTACTCCCTAGATTTTTCCACTGGGTATATTTTTAGTTTCAGATCTTTCCACTTTTTATGTTTTGAATTTAATAGAAAAATCGAAAAAAAAAATTAGAAAGAATAGAAAAATCAGAAAAATAATTTTAAAAATCAAATTAATTTTATGTGTTTTTTACGTTTAATATATTGAAGCAAAAAACTTATTATACTTTCAAATATTGAAGCTAAAAAAAATTTTTTTTATTGGATAGATAATTTTAGATGAGATTTACGTTGAATTCCATTGGAAAATATATAAATTGAAATGGAAATGACCATTTCAGTAATGTGTGTTTTCTGTGTACAACTGCATCAGCTGTGTACAACTGTGATCTGTGTACAACTGAATTAACTGAGCCCCTTTACCCAAATTACCAAATGAAAAGGCATAACAACAAGACAATCTGAGAATCTAGCCGAATTTTTTTTATTAGCTAGCATAAAACAGGCCATTGACAGAAACATTGGTATTTTGTTGGTTTATTGAAATATTTAGCTTTTATTAAAGCTAGTTAAGACATCTGTCACACATTATAGAGAAATATTTTAGTAGCTAATAAAAATTGGCTATTTATAAAGTATATTTTGTTATCTTATTGAAATAGTTAGTGTTTTGTATACGTAGCCTAGCAATAAGCAATGCACCAGGCTAATAAAAACGTCTTCAATACTTTCTAATCTGACTGGTATTAATTAGAATCAGGCTAACTATATAATACTAGTCCAATTATGTATTATCAGACTAATTATTTTGTTCATTTTAAAATGTGTGATGAACTATTCAAACTGAATTAGGCTTTTTGCAATAAACCTTTAACAAAGTTATCAATAAGTCGTCTCTACACAGGGCATATTGAAAACAATCTGAAATAAATCAGGCTAATTGTGCAATGAATGACATATTTTCACGTTGGACTAAATGTAAATGAGATAACTGTAATAAGCCAAAAAGTGTTAGGCAGGCTGGAGTGTTTTTATTTCATCTTATTTAACAACCAGCGTTTTACTTAATAGCCACCTTGGTTCAGGGCGTATTTTATCTTAAAACCAACGTTATATGGCCGACTCATTTTTCGTTTTCGACATCAATGCTGAACGAACTGCAGTTGCTCAGGACATAGAGTGTTCGATTCCCAATGGGGTGAGTTAGGTTTGAATCCCAACGATGGTTGGTTGATACGAATTCTGCTCCCGACCACAGAGCTGACGTAAAATATCCTCGGTGATAGATGGATCATGGGTTAGAATCTCTTTGCTGTCTGGTTAAATGGGGGATTATCGTGTTTTTTAACTCTATGTAAAGCAAATATGATCTCAGTAGTGTATTGCGTGACCCTAAATTTTATAATCAGGTTTGAACTATAAATCAGCTAAATATTTTTACATTCTTAAAGCAGTTACATTTCAATCTGCGTCATTGTCCTTGCAATTTGTTTCTTTTAAAAGAGAATTGTATTCTTTTATGCTTTTAATTTTGTTTCAGTTTGTGAAGATATCAAACCAATTTTCAGGAATCGTTCAAATTTCAAGAATATGTCCTAACTATTGAAAATCCAAAATAAATTGTATTCTTAAATTTCCTAACTATTTGCTTACAATTCTCTGTATAAAAATTTTTCTTTCCAGATGGTTTAATTTTTACTTACGCCTGCTTCTCTTTTAAAAATATTTAAAAAAAACTATCTGTCAATCTCATAATTAAATCAGAGACTTAGGGGACATACATTGTAAAATATCCCGGATCAAATTACGGTAAAAAAACGGTATTCAGGGTGCCGGTGCTTTGGACTGTTAAATTCATTTTGTTTCGCAACATGTTTCGGAACAAAAAATCTGAAATATCATAATTTTTACAGTAAAAATTACCGTAAAATCATTGTATCCTTGTAATTAAATAAATATTACTGTAAAATTTACGGTATAATATTTTACAGTGAAAATGGATTTTAGGGTAAAATGAATTTTGCGAATGATGTACCCATAATGTCGGTGTTTCATGCCGTAATTTATTCCAGAATTTTTAACAGTGTATCGTTACTAAATATAAAGTTTTTTAAATAATAGTGCTATAAAGATAATTTGAGAAGCATTTCCATGATACATAGTGAATAAATTTCAAAAGTACATAAATGATCGGCAAAGGTAAATATCTAGTATGACAATCAACAATATCGTGTATTGACAACGATATTTATAGATCGTCAGTAATCAATACTTCTCGTATTAATATTGTATTATATAACTATCATTATCGAGAAACGCTGAGGGTTTTATCAATAACTATCATTCTCAATAAAACTCATACAGTTTTATTGATAATGATAGTTATATAATACAATAATAACACTGATTTCATTGGCAAGAATATTTATCGATGACGACATTATCAAGAACATTTTCAACTTTTTATATAGGTAACAAAAATAATGTGAAATATAACTTGTAAGAAAAATGGAAATTAGTTAAGTTAAGAAAGTATTTCGATATATCATGAAATATTGGTATATTTTCTTACGAAATATCGAAACATTAAAAATTTGATCTCACCCAGCACCAGTCATTTAAAAGTGACAGCATTTTATATTACTTACTTCCCAGACCAGTTACACCCTAATTTATACTAAGCTCCTTACAGATATCTGCGATTTACTCAAGTCAACAAATACTTTCGCTGAATAAAGATCTAAACAAAAAGATCCACTTAATTAACCTTAATTAAGTTTCCCGCTTTACGTGGATTGACCACCAGCGGTTCCAGAGGGGCAAGAACTGACATCGCAGAACAGAGCTTTCGCTAACTAAGCAGAAAATCTTGAGCAAAATGCCTATCCCTTACGTGGAAATGGATCGAAGTCACGGCGCCTCTACGCCGAATAACCTTGAATACATTTAACAAAAGATAGTTTCTAAATATAACTGGAGTGGAAATTTAATTTTTGTTAAAATTTAAAAGATCACTTTTGACTACACGCGCATCAGTAATAGTAAAAGTTTCCTTCATTATACATTAAAAGTCTCATTATTAGTGGTTAACAGTAAATAAATTAAGTACTGAATTATCAGTAACGGTTTGTCTAGTATGGTAGTTATGGTCGAGCTGTTTGTCTTACTAAAGTTTTTAAAAGTGTTATATTAGGCTTTGAAATAGCTTTATGATGTTTTGTTAAAATAGCTTTTTAGAATAGCTTAATGATTTTTTATTAGGGAATTACAAAACATAAATATTAAATACGTGTTTCATTTTTCTTAAATATCAAGTAATATTGCGAAATTTATATCTTTGTGTACGCATTTTGAATCTTTAAGTTCTGTATATTTAAATTTTGGACTTAATAAGTCAAAATTAGCATAAAAACTCAATGTATATCTATAAAGTTAGTTGTACATTTTCAAGATACGTGGATTTTTAGGTTAAACAAAGACTTTTTTATATTCTGCGCATAGAGCCTTTTCCATACATTTTAAAAGTCTAAATCAATTCACTAGATTTTCAAAATTCAAGACGAAATAATTTTTTTAAAAATATTAAACCAATACACGGGAGCTTTTGTCTCGCTTTTCTTAATTACTCTTCTCAATAGAAATGAATAAATACGCTTTTTATTTGTAGCCAATTAATAAAGAGTTTTATCATTTTCAAATTGCAAACTACAAAAAGTTTTTGGTATAGCATTTTTCTTACTTTCCATACTCCACTTATGTTTAATCTTAATGTTTAAATATCTTTTATAATGATTCTGAATACATCAAAAATACAAATTATATATAACACTTTGAACTTTATTAAACTACTGTCTGTATTGTGTCTATTTTACCTGTTTATCTCGTCATCAAGGTAATTTCAACTTCAACAAAAGTAATTTAACAAATTTCCCTTTCCTACGAACAGTTTAGATTAAAGACGATGGTAACATAACAGCCTGTATTTCCTTAAACAACTCGTTGCCTTATCTCTATGTTACATTCAATCACGATTGCAAGATTACTAATATCTCCTAATACTAAGAACATTTTTTAAACTTCCTATGGAGCATATGATAATGGGATGGATTTATTTTGGCACAATTGTTGTTATAAAGATCCAAACATTCGACATCTTCTTTCTGAAAGTCGCTTCTGTCAAAGAGGGAAAAGGTTCATAATGGGTTTTATCCAAATAAATAAAACGTTTTCTGATGTCATTCTGAGCATCAAAGGTGTGAGACAGACCTAAAAGTTACTTGTAAACTTTCGCTGGATTTAAAATTTTAACCGTGAAAATAATATCCAAGTTCATGAGACATATTGAGAGGACAAATGAAACAATCCTCGTTAAATATCACAAATTGAGGTAGAAGCCTCCAGGCTAATGAAGTGCTTCAGTACCCTTCGTGACCATCTCCTATACTTTGTAGCAACGTTTATCGTAGAGAGGATTCCAAATCCTAAATCTGCATGCCAATTATTATGGGTATATAAACAAAACTGGCTGGTTCGAAAATCGGCAAAAATGACATTGTCATTTAACCAACTGTTACTTTGGGGGTAATAGTATACCACGCTATATATATTTCCTTGGGTACTTTGTTTCGAAAATGTTACTCATTCTTAGGTAATAAATTTATTCTGTTTTTAACTCATGATGGTCTTCTTTGGCCTTTAAAAGGGTTTTTTTTTTTTTTTTTTTGAAAAAGGAAAATACATTAAACATTTTTTAGACAGTAATTACAATTTCTAAAACAATCGATACAGGAAAGTTCATGTCTGTTCTAATTTGTGTTTGTAACTATAATAAGAATTAATTGGAATTAGGCTGTTGTAACACAAAAATACTGATTACTGATACAAAAAATATTTTGATAGCTAATATTATTTACTGAACGAAAAATTCTGAAGTATTTTTCATGGTATGAAAAGTGTGTTTTATTTAGAACTACTTTTCAAATTTATAATTCCATTATTTATATCTGCCCTTTATGATTTTATTGATAATTTATTCAAACTTTCTGAAATTTGCTTTTAACTAGAGTTAAAAGCAAATTGGAAAACCTCTGAAATGAATATTGTGTGTTCAGAAACTAAGTATTTTTGCACAGCGTTTACTGAAACTCTAAAATTGTTTTAAATACTGATTTAAATAAATGCATTTCCATTCCTATTAAGAGAGTCTGAAAACATAAAAATTAGGCGAGTCTGTGAATTATTAGTTAAAATATTTTTTTAAATTTTTTTTTCTCTATCATATCTAAAAAAACGTACATGTGGGGGATTAAGAAAGTTAAATTTAATATTTTTGCAAACCTAATGAAACTTTAATAAATGCACATTAGTGAAGAAAAATTAATTACGTTTATGACTTATTTATTACTATTGCTAGTCAAAAATTATGGTTCATTTTTTTTATCCTTTCCTCACTCCTTTTTTTTGTTAAAACAGAATTTGTTATATGTTGGTATTAAACTTCGATTAAAAAAAGTTCAGTGAAAGCAATCTGGCTAATTTTTTTATTGCTAAATTATATTATTCTAAATGTTGAAATTATGAATTTATTAACTTACTAACATTAAATATAGGCACTCGAAAAACGACTAACATTGAAGTTTATGAAAAATATTCCGGAAAGTTCGAAAATTTGGAAATTTATGTGGTGATGATTTTTATTCAAATAAGCGGGGAATATAAAATTATTTTTTATTCTCGAAGAAATAACTAATATTTCTATAGAAAATTCTAAGAGCAAAGTTTTAATAATTTTATCGTTCTAGGAAAAAGACTTAACAGTCATTTAAAGTCTTAGCTATACTGTTAAGCTATGAGACATGTTGATAATTGGATTAGTTTTCAGTTCCTTATTTTCGTTATATTTTTATAAGATAAAATATTCTAGATAAATTTGAATGTAAGTTATGAACTTTGGGTGTTGACTAAACACTTCAAAATCGAATGCATTCGCATTTTAAGCTCTCTATTTGTTTATTTCATAAGCTGAAATTTAAAACTAAGCCTACATCTAATTAACTACTTTATGCAGCCTTAATGGAAATATTTAAATCAAATGCCGAAATGCCATCCTGAAATTTTAATTTACAAAAAAAAATTGAAATAACTTGATATTTTAAGTTAACTAAACTAGTTTTAACTGTATTAAATCCATTTTAGTGAAATACAGCTGGTATTTTATTTTAAATTTAAAGGCATTAGTTGATATTTATCAACATATATTATTTTGCTTTTTGGTTTGAAAATCTGATCGCTGTTTGTCTACGCATGTTTGACAATGGCGAATACAAGAGTAAGTATACCGAAGAGATTAAGTACCATATAAATAGCATTAAACTATTTTTAGTTTAAACTCACACTAAGTAAAATTTTAAGAGATTTATTATTTTTACCAAGTACATCTTCTAAAACAGTTTGCTTTTATTTGCGGACGTAACAAGTAAATAAAGACTTCATGTGAAACATCGTAAGGCTTTAAAATTGTATAAGAAATTTGTAATGCCAATCACTGTATTGATCATACCATGGTTGAAAGTGGCATACAATGTATGATTTATAATAATGTATCATGAAGCTATGATTTAAAATAACATTCAAAATATATTTACTTATCCATATCAATATTCAGCAATTAACTTCAATTTGCAAAAATATTCGTCATTATATTAGTGGCATCATCATTAGATATCACTAGCGTTACTATAACATGTATGTGTCTACAAATACATATATTTTAAAATAGTAATTTTTAATCCGTATACCTCACATTTCAAATAAATTTCGGCAGACATTGTTTCATTTTACGACGTTACGTTTAACACATGTTACAAGTAATTCAGCCAACTTTGTTACCCCCAAATTATTAATATCTTTTTATTTTTTTAAGTAGGAAAATATAAGAGAAAAAATTAATGCAACTTTTTTTACAAAGATTATTTCGAAACCTATACTTTTCTTTTTTTGGTTACAAGCACCTTACAGTGAGTTGATACAATAAAAAGTGTGGATAAGTCTAAAAACTCACAGTCCTACAACGTTTATTCTGATGATTATTTTAGAACACAACAGTTTTTTTTTCTAAGTTAAGAGCAAAAGAAATTTTCAATATTATGTAATAAAAATAATTCTTAGGAAAACTAAATCTATAGATAAAAAAGTTTCTCAATCACAAAACTCATTGTCTCTCTTTTACTCCCACTTTCTTTATTTTTCTTTAAAATATTAATTCTTTTAGAAACAAAATTTGAAAACTTTTATACATTTTCATAGAAATAGTGCTACAAAATTTTAGGCTGTGAAACGAACTATTTTTTAAGAGTTTGTTGATATTATGAATCGAATTTTTTTCTTAAAACGTTTCATTTTCTTTGAAAGGTCTTTCTAGTACGCTGTAAAATTTTTTAAGATGAAATTTCACAATAAAAGAAAACTTACTAGTTATCAAAATAGCGCTTTTTTACGTTTATTTATAGATGAAGATCTATCAAGCATTTTTGAGTTGAATTTGTAATTTTTTTTTCGTATTGTTGGTTCGAAAAATATAACCACATGACTCACATGACATTATCACTCATACGAATTTGAATCTTATAAATATTTCAATCTTAAAAATTAAACAGAAATTTCTATAACAGATGGCGTTGGGAACTAAAAAACCTGATATACACTTTTTTCTGAAAATAAACATTATTTGGGCTGGAACAAAATTATCATTATTTGCCTCAGGGCATAATACTTCTGTATGGACTAAATAAGGATGAACTTCATTGTAGCTGTCTTCATACAAGCTTGCCCATTAACTAAATTTAATATGTTGTAACATTTCAACTCCAGGGATCCAACCTACAAAAATTATTCGTTTATATAACAAAACGTATAAAACTAATTGGACATTAAAAAACGTAAACTATTTGTCTTAACAAACGAATGAGAGAAATCATTATATTTAGGAATTTAACTCAACTGGTATTTTAATGTTGTTAACAACGTTGTTATTACTGTATGTTTGAATTGTCTTTACATATGTAATAGACCAGATAAAGATTATATGTTAAACATCATAACAGTCTTGGAATAGGAAACTAGATTTTGAAGTGAAGAGTAATATTGTGATTTTGAAATTATCTAATACAATACAATAATTATCTTTTTGAATGAAAGAATAGCTGCTTCAAATTATCTATATTACTTTAAATTATGTTTTCATTGATTTTATTATTTTTATAATAGATTAGGGAAGGTGCAGAAGTGATTGATCACTGACTTATGAAAATATTAATTATTTAAGTTTTAAATTCTCCTAGCAATTTTTAAAGCTAAATTGAAAGACAGAAATAATTTTTAATCATGATGAATAATATTTTATATTCCAACCATTGAATATAATGAGACAGCCTAATACGTAACAGTTAAATAACTTCTCTAGTTCAACTTTGATCTACAGTGAAAAAAAAGGAAACTACTGTCTTACATGATTTCCAGTAAATGCTGCTATCTGTTGGCGAATTTTGTAAGTAGTTACTAAACTTGAAGAAAATAAATATTCTGGTTCTTAAGTCAAAACGCTGCAAACCATACATTTCTATCTACTTTCTTGAATTGATTTTTCAAATGATCCAACATTCCGAAACAGTACAAAATTCTTTTGATGAAATGCTCAACCCAATTTGCAATTTATATTCTCCCAATTGCAATATATAACCCAATTTGCAATATGTACCCCATCCTAACTACCAATGCTAACCCAATTTGAAATAATAGACAATTTGCCAATAGACAATTTGGCCATTTATATTCTCATTTTATGACCAATTATATTGCTTTTATAACAATTTAATTAATATTCGAGCAAATAAAATCACTAATTTCTCAGCCCGATATCTCTTTTATAAGACTTAATTATTCTAAAACTTACTCTAACAATTTCTCAAGCAATTTATTTAAAATTGAATTTTTCATTGTAAAGTTTATAAAAGCACTTTTCAAAAAGCTAATTATCTCAAAAAGCTAAATGTTTATCTAACATTCTCAATTCAATTTATGGACGTCACCTAGTTGCCCTACATGGGAGAATGCAAATTATTCTCATTAATTGCACAGAGGAGAATATACTAGATATACTAATGTTAACAAACTAAAAAGAAATAATTATTAAAAACTATTTAAAATAAGCTGCTGATGCTACTTAGATAACTCTAAATAATGTTTCCTACGGCATGTCTGAAATATATTCTCGAAATATCTAAATTATATTGTAAAATATATCTGTATATTCGTTCTTCAGACTTAGTCTTGTTGCCTTTGTAAATAAATGTTGTTATGAAAACTTTGCTTTGCAGCGCCATCTGTTTTCGAACTCTATAAAATAACTTAACAACTAGGTAAATTAAGCAAAATTGAACTTCCAAAACAGAACGCAGCAAATCATATAAAGCTTTCTCTTGTTCTACTCTCATTGGTTTTTCGAATTTTTGGTTATTTTTGGGTTATCCAGTATCTATAGATATTTTAGTTCTATATTGCTCTGATGAAACAAGCAATCAATTTTTAAAGGTGTTAAACCAAGAAGATTCCTTTATATTAAATCAAACCATTTACTGTAATACATATTTGTAAACATTTTTGTCCATTAAATGTAACATATTTCTATGGGCATCGAATATTGACATTCTCAAAGGAAAAAGAAAGAAGAAAAAACTTTAATATTTGGAAACAGATAAAAACTCGAACGTCATTTAACGCAATGGTGAATGTCGCTTTCACCAAAACTGATAAGGCACGGAACTGTCAAAATCCTTTGAAAAGAGTAAGATGTTTGATATCAAGAAACATACACAGTTACTGAGAATTGATTTTGACATCCAGATAACTTAATTTTGGGCATGACATTCCCAAAGTTTGGTTTAAACAAAGAATACCCATAACTTGTATTTTTTCACATTTCGTGGCACTTAAAAATCTAAGAGCAAGCTCTTGATATTGATTCATTTGATTGTTTTGAGGCCAAATAAATGAAGTTACAAAAAAGGGAATGCTTCATTTTTGACAAGGTTATTTTTCATTTTATTTAATGATTGATAGTCTGATATTGTTAAAAGTATCTATACATGATCAAGTTTCTTTGAAAAAGCTTAGAATTGTATACATGTGTGTGTGAATAGCTGTTCTGAACTTTGCACATAACGATTTTCAAAATTTAATAAAGTAAGCTTTATTAAATTTTTAATTTTCTTCTTTTTGAAAAAAAAATATCATTATAAAATTGTTCTTTTCTCTTTTATTGTTTTATAATACTATGCATCACTGTAATATTTAAAGTGTGTAAAATGCAGTCTAATAAAACAATGTAGGTAGCAGATACTACAAATACTTCTTAAATCTAAGGATTAATCTACAGTAACATTTTACAGTTTAATTGCCAATATTGCATTGTACATAATGCTGAACAAAAGAATATTATAGGAAAGATAAGAGTGAAAGAGAAAGAAAGATAAAAGTGACAAAGGATAAAATTAGTGACGCTGGATAATAATGATCTTATTCAGGATATGAAATTTCAGTTCCAGAGGTATGAGCCTGGCTAGAACTTTGGCTCGCCACTATCATCACAAAAAGTTTGAACAATTTTTCAGAGGCTAACAGATGTAGTGTAACGAACTTTATGGTTGACCAAAACCATAAAAGAATGTAAATGCTGAAAACTGTATAATGCACAAAATGTATTACATATTTCATTAATTATTTACATAACTTAAATTTAAGAAATTGAAACTGAAAGAATTTTTAAGAAAATTAATTTCTAATTTCAGGTATTGTTTTTTCTTTCTTTGTTCACATTTAAATTACAACGTAATTTTCAGAATATCAATAACAATTTCAGCGTAAAGAAATATTACAGAATATGTTTAGTAAAGCAATATATAATAAATTCTACTGTGAACAGAGAAAAGAAAAATATCGACATTTTTCGAATTTATTCTTCGATTACTTTAAAAGAATTATCGGTGCATTTCATCCATGTTAATACGTATTAAATTCACCATTGAAATAAATATTAAAACAAGAAAAATTATGAGAAATTAAGATATTTAAAATAAATCTTAATTTACTTTTCAAAATACATTTTGATCTTCATCAACAAGCGACATCTCTAACTCAGGGTTTCTCAACCTGTGGTTCATGAACCCCTAAGGGGTCCATGAGTTATATTTTGGGGGTCCTCTGACTGCTCCTAATTTTTAAAACGTTTGGAAGCCTACCCATAGCCTGTAAAGCGAGCTATGGCAGCTATAATTCGGTTTGCTACAGTGTATCTTTGCGAAGCTGGATTTTCCACACTTGTGACAATAAAAACGTAACATCGAAATCGATTGAATATTGAACATGATTTGCACGTTGCTTTGTCGAAAACCATCCCCCAATTCAATTTATTAATTAAGGGAAAGCAGCAGCAACCTTCACATTAAAAATTTTAATTTTAAAAATTGTATATACTATTAAAATAATAAAATTAAATGTTTTCTAATAATTGATGTTTTTGCAATTATTTTTTTCACAGAGGGGTGGTCCGTGACTTCTTACGAAATTTTAAAAGTGGTCCATTATATCAAACAAGTTAAGAAACACTGCTCTAACTTAATAACATTCAACATTTCATCGAACTAAAATAAAACAAAGACCAAATGATTATAAAGAACTAAATAAATGCATTTTAAAATAATAAAAGAAAACGATAAGTTCGTCATTTCATCAAATCAACTGATAGTTAAGCTTTTTGCCATAACGTGGCGCTAAAACCATTTAAGCCAGAATGTTTCCATTTTGGCTCACATCGATAAAATTAAAATAAAAAACGCGCCGTCCTTTTATATGCTCTAGAATTAGAGTGGAAACTCTTTATATATTTATCTGCGCAAATTGTATTTTCCCTAGTTGAATGCTTAATCAAATATGCAGTACCTCATAAGAATGCTTGGATATTTTGCTAGAAAAACGGTAACATTTAGAGAAAAGTTAAATTCTTTAAGGAAACTCCTATGCACTAGATCCATATTTTATTATTATTTATCTTCAAACGTCTATTTTATTACTTACCGTTATTTATAATTTAACGGCTATAAAATTAATAGTCATGTGACACTCAATATAGATTGGAAGAATTTTTCAAAAAAAATTATCGTTTGCAAAAAAAACTTATCATAGAGAAAACAATTTAGAAATCGTTTGAAATTATCCTTGTAAGTTAATTTTTTCAAATACTTTTAAACATAATTAAATGTGCTTCGTTTTTGCTCAGGAAAGCATTTGGATATTCATTAATTATGTTTGTTTTAAACGGGAATATCATCTAAGTAGCTTATAAAGGTAATTAGGCTTGATTTATTTAACTACTCGTTATGCGTGATTTTATTCTTCTAATTTGGGTTCACTATCAAAACAATACTAGTTTTGTACATTTTGTTCCATTTAGTATATTTATAAATAAAGATTTTATATACAACTCGAGACAAAACTATACTATTTTAATCGGTTTTAAACATTTAAAAGTATTAATAAAATTAAAAAATTTTATTATCAATTAAAAAATCAGTAATTTACATTTTAATGAAAAAAAACATATGAAAGCTTGCATTTCATAAATTTAGTTCGACGGTATCAATTCAATGCTTATTATTCAGCTGAAAATTCTAGAAAATGAATCAAGTCAATTAAATGTTTATATCGACTCTCTTAAAAAATATGAATGTTTAATAGAGCTTCAAGAAAATGAAAAATTTTTAAAGATTTTATTCTAAAGGAATCTTTAAATTCGTTTTAGAGTTGTCATACAGGAACGTTTGTTCTCTTTATTTATTTATTCTTTTTTTAATATATATATATAACCGTCATTGAACAGTCGACCCAATTTTGAATTTACGACTACCAATGTTACCAACGTTTGACTCCGTAGCCTTGTAATTTAAAACCAATCCAAAAGATAAGGAAACTCCCGGATCAATACCACCAGAAGTATGATTTGTTATGGGAACATGGAGGACTTTGTGATTTGACAGATTTAACGTACATAAGTCACCATTTACTACATAGGGAGTATTCACCCTTGGGGGATCGAACCCACGACCTTTTAAACATTGGTCCAGTGCCCTACCGACCAGGGTATCCGGGCCTATTCTTATTGTTTAGATTTTTCGCTACTTATTTCTTACACTGAGAAAAAATATATAGTCCAATCTATGGTGAAATTTAAAATTTTTTGATCCCTGTAAGAACTCCAAAAATCTCGATAATTTTTACTTAAGCGGTTTGTTAATAATTTTGATAAAATTAACGATAAAGTATGGTTATGTAATATGTGATAAAATTTGGTATATGTTGTAACAATTGATAGTTTTACCATGATGCCTTGGAGCATGGCATAAAAGGCCACTTATTCGGTTAAGTTTACTTTATAGTTTTATATTTTGTACAAAATTTGTGATAATAAGAGCTGTAATTTTGAAAACCAGAATTTCCGGTAAACTATTACAATATGAACAGAAAAAATACCTAATGAATTTCTTAAATACCGTATATTTTAATTTCACTAATTAGAAATATGTTTTTCTAAATATAAAAGTCATTACCCTAAAATTACCATTACAATTTATTCCCATTACAATTTATTTCCGTTGCAATTTATTAGCATTACAATTTATTATGTATCAGTTAATAGTTATAGTTATATAAAAACTTTGAAGAAAAAGACTTAAATATTAATTTGCAAGCATTTATTGAATTGCTCAAAATATTTTAAAACTTTAAAAAAACAATGCAGAAAATAAAATTATATTACTTTAAAATAGTTTTAGAGATATATTTTTTTTTAAATTTCCCAATTTAAATAAATATTTGTTTTGGCTCTTATAAATTTCAGTGATGACTAATTCTGAATGCATTATACTAAAAACATATTTTATATAATTTGTTTTGTTTTTTTTCTTTTTTGTAATTTAAAAATTAAAGCTGTAGCAAGATATAATAGAAGAGCAAAAATAATCTTTTTATTATGATCTTTATAATGTATCATAAATTGATCTATTTCAAGAAAACAATGTTGAAAAAATTTGAATGGGTAATAAAATCATCACTATCAACACAAGTTAAAAGGGTGATCTAGTTTTGTTTTAGAATATATTAGTAATTTAAAAGCATTTTCTTAAAAAAAAAATTTCAAAACGTGCATTATTTAAAAAACGTAAAAAATAATTGTCTTTCAGATAACCTTACAGACCTTAAATAATATGGAGTCCAAATAATTTGCAAATTTATAAATATTTATATAAATTAGAACATTTTTTATTGAACAGAAAATCAAAATCACCACACTGTAATAATAAACTAATAAATAAATTTATATAGTTACATAGGGTGATATGTATAGCCTTTAATGTGTAGTCATCGAAATATAACTTGAGATTGTCTATTTTAATTTACATTTTAAAAATAATTTAACATAATTAACGCATGCAAAATTCACAATTATTTTCACACATTTAATTCGAAAATCAATATCAACAACATTTTCACGATTAGAAATAAACGTATTATTAACATTATTCAAATAATTGCACTTAGCACTTTTGTCCAGTTCATTTGCCATATGAAACTTAGCGTTATATTAGCTAAAATAAGAATGAGTTTTTAAATAACGTTTGTCTTGATTATATTTGAATTTTCCCATTATTTTTTAATTGCCAATTATATAACTGCTGCGAATAAATTTGTTAATTAAATGAAAACCTCTGTATGTCATTGCTAAGTATTCTTTTGGGAGCTCACTGAATTAGTTATTAAACACTATTTTTCTAAATATTTTAAAAATAAAAGAAAAAGACCAGAAATATGTCTACTGAATGCTTAGTGGTACACAGATTGTTCGAACAAGTTCCATGGAAAGTCTGGTACATTATGAGTTGAATGATCGGTAACGTCAGCAGAAAATGGAAAGGAGAAAAAAGTGACTGTCCTATCAGAAGATCTGATACGACACAAGAGTGTGATTCATTGAAAACATTTGAATAAAAATGGCGTATTGAATAAATAAATTCATATTACGAGTAAAAATGGAGTATTAGGTGAATATAGCTCATAACAAACAAAAAATGTTCCAAGTTTACACCATGAGGCATATTTTAGATATGACACCATCGGCACTCATGTACACAGCAGTTTCTTAAACTGTGACAACTGCGTGGACGAGTTTTTCCATTGTAGATCCATTCGATTGTAGACCTGAGATCCATTGTAGTTTCTACTGGATCTTGATACGTGATAGTTTTGAAGACTCTTCTCAGAACTAAATCAAAGTTAGACAGGTAAGATAGGGAGTCATAGAGCAAGACAACCTAGGTAAGCTGCTAAGTCATACAGATCATTACTTTTCAGCAAACAATAACATTTTCAGTCATGTGTTGCTATATAATTCTCAATTTTTATAATTCTCTTTAACTCTCCTCTAAAAATTTCAAACTATAGAAGTTGCATCCTGAGTCAAAAATCCGAAAAGTGATAACTGTTCAGTTTCAAATAACTTACAATGCAATAAAATTAACCAGAAAAATATTTTAGAAAGAGCAATCTTCAAAACGAGAAAAAAGCAAAGAAGTTACAAACACTGCATTATTAAAAGTCACAAAATTTTATTGGATCGTTTGGAAAACATCAGGTTTAAACAAAATGATTATTTATTTGCTAACAAGATACTTAAAAATGAAGCTTTTATTCATTGATAAAAAAATGCTGCGATGAAAACTAACAGCTATGCAAGTCAATTTTTTTTTCGTTGTATTCATATCTAAGAAGGCGAGAAAAGGCCTTATCTGGACAACAAAGAGAATCGTTTGATAAATGGCCACACTTATTTAGTTAGTTTTTCCCGCTTTACGATTTTCTAGAATAGTCATTCTTTTGTGTTTGGAGGATTATTTTCCTCTTCTAAGGCGGCGGAAACTGTAAGTCGCCTGGGATTTTCGAGGAAAAAAGTTTCAAGCTTTTGACATAAATGAGTTTTTAAGTATCGATTGAAGTGGTGCTCCTGGGGGGATATTTTTTCGCTCTTAGATTGTGATTTGAGAATTGTTTTTCAGAATAAATTGGTTATAAATGGAGAGAAAAGGTTTGTTTTCGGTAACTAATGAACATTCGAGTGTAAGAGAAATAGCGCTTGGGGGAAACAATTTTTCACGGTGGAAAAGAAATTAATTTGCATCACTTATATTTAATAAATTAAAACTGAAAGAAATAAGTATTTTTAATAAAAGAGATTTCCATTCTCAGGTATCGTTTTTTTTCTGTTCTTATTATATTTAAACTACATTAAAAGTTTTAGAATGTTCATTATAATTTTAGCCCTAAGAAATTTCGAAAACTATGTTCAGTGAAACAATATATGATTAAATTTTTTATTTTACAAGCACTCAATTATCATTTTACATTAAGAATCTTAAACTTTAACGCACTATTTTTATATTTATTATTTACGTGAAATACGTGGGGAAAAAATCATCATACTTAAAAGTTATCATGCAGCTTTTTTTAAGAATTCACTTACAATCTAGTAATTAAAATCAGCCTCTAAAAAACAAAATTCATGTTACGTCATTTAAAAGTTCACGTTTCCATTTTACATATAAACCCTTGATTGTTTCGATTGTTCGATTGTTTTAATTATTTTTAAAGTCTGTAAGTATTGGTGTATTTTTCTGTAAGCATTGTAATTGATTGATTGACTTTTAGATTGTATTGATTGGCTGTAAGTATTTTTTGTCACTCATTAAATGCTTATTTCGAGACTACATGGATTTTGGTAGGCGAGGTTGCCTCAAATCTCTTCCCCAGTTAAGCCATTGATAAAATGGGGAAAACGGATTATGAAGCAAAACCCTATTTCCTCCTTTCTACACTTAAAAATCTATAAGTACTTAATAACCTTTTAAAATTGCAGGGTTTTTTGTCACTGGAAAAATATAAATAAATTATTTAATAAACTAGAAAAATTATAATTAGGACCATTGAAACATAAATCCTCTAATAAGAAAAAATAAGAAATGGGATTATCAAACAAAACAGTAAAAGAACCATAAATAAGATGGTATTTAAACTGTTAAATGCGAGAAACCGTCTATTAACTGTTTTCGCCCAATACGGTTTAAACAACCAGAATTTTATTTCACCAATTGTGGGGAGAGTTGTTACCGACAATGTCAACCCTTATCTATTTAAAGGTAGCCCCTCATAGAATCGAATTAACAGGTCTTATATACTAGTGAATTGGAATCGGAATTTTGTAGTGGTAGATACACTACAGTACTCCCCCACCAGAATTTTATCTGTGGTGGAATTCGATGAATGAAATAGTTGATTCATTGCTGTTTTGTGAAAAACTGTGAGAGCCGTATTAAGTACACTGTCGTGATTGCTCCTGTGTTGCCATTAGCAGTCGAGTGTATGCAGGCCGACGTTGCGTGTGATAGAGACTGAATAGCACAAGCACGTGTTCATATCGAAGTAGGAGTTTCTGTCAAGGTAGGCATGTTCACATCACGTCCGAAGGTTACCAATGTGGGGAGAGTTGTTATTGACCATGTCAACCTTGATCTATCAAAAGGTACCTCACCTTAGAATCTAGTTAAGAGGTATTAAATACTAGTGAATTGAAATTGGAATTTTGTAGTGGTACATACACTACACTAACTAAACTCACTTAACGAAGCCACCTAGTTTTTTGCCGCTGGGTACGTATTATGGAATAGATGGCTAATCTATTAATCTCATGGCCGACAAGAACGGGAGTCCGAGTTCCAGCGTTGACCCCACAATATTCCCCCGCCATTCATTTCAACACATTAAAAGTTTGGAGTGTTCTGCACTCTCTAATTTGCGACTCTGGAATATTAGAATACAATACTTTCTTTGACTCAAAGATGGTCACACCGTAAATCTGCTTAAAACAAAAACAGTCCAGCAGTTCCGCTCTCTTACGATAGGTGTAATATCCAGATAAACCAGTTTCTGCGATTCATTTGACAAAATACAACTCAACCTAACTTCGATGCCCAGTACCTAACGAAAAGTCTAGCTCTTATATCCTGTTGAATTTCTTTTGCACGGTTTTGAAACCATGCTAGTTTCAAATGATTAAAAGCCCGTATAGCTTTTTATTTATCGATTTTTAACCATACTAATTGTAAATGGTTTCAAAACCGTAAAGGTAAAAAATGTTCTTAACCGTAAACTTTAGGGTTAATTGGATAAACAGACTGCTGCCTTTTATTTTGCCATAATTTTCGAATGAAAATTCTAACAGTGCGAAACAGGGACTGAAATGACGTGACCGAAATATTACTGACCGTTTAATAGCAATGATCTCATTTTAAAACATCAAAAGAAGACACTTTATCCAGACCACCTCGTTTTATAAAACATATATATCAAATATTAACAACGCCCACCCTTCGAAGTTTTAAATGCCACTCAAAGCTAGAAAATTGTCATCTATGGCCAGACAGTAAAGCTTTTTGATTGATAATTTATTCAGGTAGATGTTTCTCGGTGATGGAAAAAACTATTAGATCGAGCTGACACATTCAAAGCTTCTGATCGACCTTGTACGTCCTTTGGTAGTCTTGTAACTTACTGGTTCGTTTCATCTCTTCTCGATCGTTTCTAATCATAGAAAAAGCTCTACTTTTGATGGTCAGTCGAACAATGCATGAATCAGATATCATTAAATATGGATGTGTTATAGACGGGAGAGGACTTCTTCGACTAAACGAATTTGTATAAGTCACGAGATATAAAGTACGCGGTTTGTTATGTCAATGTTACAGTTTTTTCCCCTACATTATTGATTCAGTTTTTTTCTATATAAATTCTTTGTAATGAGAACATTAATATGTAAATGAAACAGAACAGCATAAGAATTTTTTTTTTTACTTCGTGGCTATTAATATATGTTAGGTATAAAGGTTGGCTTGGTAGAGTAAAGAAAAAAATCATGTATAATTTTTAATCTAAGGATTATATTTTTACGTAAGAAGATGTAACCTTATTGGTTTCAAAAGCACAATTTTATCGTATGTAAATTAATTTATGCTTATTACAAGTAAAATTTGGTAATCACTCAGAGAAACACTCTTTATAAGAATTAAGACTTTCCTTTTTACAAATTCTGATTCAAGACCCCAAAAATGCAAAATTTAAAATATAAAATATGGCGGTAACATTTGTTTTTTAACAATTTAAAAACATTTGAAACTATTTTTGTCATCCAGCCGGAGCTCTAGTTAAAAGTTTAGAGCACTAGCTTATCGGAAAGCTGTCAGAAATTGATTTGACGATATTTTCTTTGTGGCAATAATGTGGCAACTAATTCTACTGGTTAGGAAACGATTGAAACTAGTATTGTCAGCAGACACATTGAGATTTGACTGCTCTAACTAGTCGGAAAAAGTTTCAATTTCTGATTGCAAGATTCCGTCTTCACAGGCATGGAAGCGATTTAAAATAAGGTAATTAAATTAGTGAATCTCTAATGACATTATATTTTCTTACCTACATATTTTTGTCATAAAGAAATTACCGTCAATCAAAAGTTTCGACCACTTTTCGGATGATTACAGTGTTGAAAACTGAACGATCGCTCCCTGTTAGTTGACAATTCAAACCAATCGTTTCTTAGCTCCTGAAAGAGAAGATAGTTGATATTTTACCATATAACAAAATTTCAACTCTTTCTGGGATAAACTAACAGGAACAAGTCTAAATAGATAATAATAAATAAAATGAAAATTTCAAAAATTAAATTTTTCAAGTACATTTAAAAAAAAAACAGAAAATATTTTTGTTAAACCTGAATTGAAAAAGTAAGTAATTCTATTGGTAGAAGTTTATTTTCCTAATTAATATATAAAATTAATGAAATAAAATTTGCATAAAATCAAATTTCTCGGCACGACACTACAAAATTTGACTTAAATAAAATACTGTCAAGTTAAGCAAGTACAGTAATTGTTTGAATACCTCACACCTGTGTGCAGTGGACTAGAAAATCATATAGGAAATTTGAAAAAATAAAGACAAAGTTAAAAGTAAAAGTTACTGTAAAAAATTTCGGATCCTAATGAAACTTTGGGGTGCATCATCCGTAAAATCCATTTTTGCTGCAAAATTTTATACCGTAATTTTTACAGTAATCTTTATTTAATTACAATGATATGGTGATTTTATCATAATAAATACCGCTATGAAAATTACGGTAAATCATGTTCTTTGTTCCTTAAAATTTTGCAATTAAAATGGATTTTACGGTAAAAAAGTATCGACACTTTGGATAACGGTATTTTTTACCGTAATTTGATCTAGAATTTTCGAAATTTAACTCTCATATAATATTTTTGTGAGAAAAGTAAAATTATAAATATATAAATCTTTTACGTACTTTTTGAGCCTTTGTAAAATCAAATTTAGTATTCATAGATAAATAAAATATTATAATAATAAAAACGTATTTAGGTAATGTAAAAATATAAATATTGTCGATATAATGATAGATAAACTTTTTTATAAATTGATAACGAATGCGAGTTCTGTTCACAAAATGCAAATGACAACTGTCAATTTAAAACAAAAATTATATGTATGCTTATCTTAACAAATTTAAATCAAAAATCGTGTTTTAAAAATCAATCTCTTTAGAGGGGTGGACCTTATTTTCTGAAGTTATTTACTAAATAAATCGCAACTCTTATTTTATTAAAATACTGAATAAATAAACACGTATTCTTCAATAAATGATTAAATTTATGAAAGCTGAAATTCATTTCGAGTTTCTTTAATGAAATTTTTATTTCACATAGATAACGAAAACATACTTTTGAAATTAGTTTGAATCTGATCAAAATAAGAACAAGTAAGAAAAAATCTTAAACAGCTACCGCTTTTGTATTTAGAAATTCTTATCGAATTGCCAGACATGCCATTGAATGGAATCACTAAAGAGAACACCTTACAGCAAGCGCAACAAAAGACTCACTAAAGAATGTTTCCTTTTTTTTCTTATTTTATTCCCGTTAACATGTAGTACACAAAAGCTCTAGAAAATGTTACATTTGATAAGTAAATAATGAATGGTATAAGAAATAATAATGTTAAAAGCAATTTTGTAAGATCGTTTTTCGTGAGATAAGCTTTCACTGCGTTACACATTCATTTTGAAATTTCTAGCATGCGTTCGATTGAACTTGTGAAGGAACGTATGCATTATGTATGTTCTTTACATATTGAGAATAAGGCGCCCATTATTTGTTAAGTTCCATGAATAAATTTCGATTGTTACGTTCTTTAAATGTCTTATATTTCGTTTGTTTTGCTTTTGCTCTAAATTACATGAGTTTTACGAGCTGTTATTTTTTTTAAATATATAGTCCTACTGGCTGTTTTTTTAGAGCAATATGTAAAAGGTTTAATTCAAAACACTCATAAGTAAAGCATCTATAATGAAGCATCTAATGTATAAGGTAATGTTTATAACAACAACAAAAATTACCAATAATTGCGTTATTATGGATTTTTATATGCTAATAAAATTTTTATCATAATTTCAATCAATTAATAATATTTTGATACGATAATAATTATAATATATATATTTATTAAATATAATGTATAAAGATTTTTCTAAATACATAATTATGCTTTGAGCTTGTCTTATTTAATTCCCTTTAACATACAGCACACAAAAGCTCTTGGAAATGTAACATTTAGTAAGTAAATAATAAATGGAAAAATAAATAATGTTAAGGCAATTTTGTAAGATCGCTTTTATGCGATAGGCTTTCATTGTGATACTTATTCACCGTAAAATGTTCTACGTGTTCCCGATGGAGCGTTTGAAAGAACGTCTGCATTATGGATGATTTATATATTGAGAAAAAGTTGTTCACAAAAAAGGTGGTATGTAAGTCCTTTACATATTGATGAAAGGCGTTCAAGAGTTGTAAAGTTCTGTGAATTTATTCATAGTTAAGCTGTTAAGTTTCCTAGTAAAAAACTTATATTTTTATAGCTTTTGTGTTAAACTGGTTTGGATAGACTGTTAGAATTTTCATTCTAAAATTATGGTAAAATAACTGTCAGCAGTTAGTCCATCCAGCTATCCGTAAAGTTTAGGGTAAAGAACGTTTTTTACCTTTACATTTTTGAAACCGATTAAAGCCATGAATATAAAACTATATGGTTTTTTAACCATTTACAACTAGCATGGTTTCAAAAACGTACAAAAATAGCTGGACATAGGAGCCAGGCTTTTTGTTAAGTAATGGGCTGAACACTGGAAACTCTTCGTGTGCTGAAGGGGAAAGGAGGAAATATTATAATGTCAAAGCTGGGACTCGATCCTCGGTTCTGTCAATGATGAAGAATTTGACAGATTAGCCCTCTCGGCTATGATATCTACCCACCTAAAGAAACTAAGTGGCTTCATTAGGTTAGTCTAGTTGGTGCGACGAAATTCTGGTTGCTTTGGACGAAAGGTGAACGAAATTAATAAACAATTTCACTCACAGTCTTATTTATGGTTATTTGACAATTTTGTCTGAATATGAGAAAATAGCAATTAATTGAAACCATTTTTTCCGCAGAAATTTTTAACACTGTCTGTATAAGTGCTACATATTTTTACACAAATTATAATACTAAATATTTTTAATCATTGTAACATTATTGAATAAAACGAAATGTTAAACTTTGAAAAAATAACTGATTAATTTAATTCGTGCCTATTCTAAAATTTGTGTAAAAAAACTTAATTATATAAAAAGAGATTTTTAATTGAATACAGTTTGTAAACTGTTGTTATTTATTAGTAAGATTTTGTGTACATTCACAAGTTCTAAGGCATAAATGTCAAACTTCTGATTTTTTGATGGTTTAATGCTTCATATACTGAAAAATTAATTTATGACAATATTTTGGTGTAATTATTATTATTCATTATTTCAAATTTTATTTTTAAAGAGTACGAAAAATACCTTGGGCATTTAATTTCATATTTAAGTATAAGTTATTTAAAAATTTTCATCGTTTTTAACATATAATTTCATATTCCGATATTTTTTTTATTTGCTTTGCCCCTTTAAAATAATTTATTTTCCTATATTTAAAATGCAAGCAGATTTCAAAACATTTTTAGCAATTTTGATTCTTATATTCACTGATTAATCTACAAAATATTATCAAAAATTGAAACTTTGTTTAACCTATTAAGAGTAAATCTTTTCATGAATTTTGTTTTTCAAAGCAATGACAATAATCTCATGCCGAAAATTTATATTAGAGAAAACACACAATTTGTATTAAAAAATAAATATCTATATTTTAATCTGGAATTATGCTATAGTGATACTTTAAAACTAAAATAATAGTAAACACCTATCGGGAGAAAAATATTCTGGTAAAAATACCGTACTGTATAGAAAAAAAAATCTGGTATTAAAACTAAAATATACAGTATTTAAACCATTAATTTGGTAAGTTTGGTGATCATATGGTAATGGTCTACTGGGAATTCTGGTTTTCAAAGTTGTAGTTCTTATTACAACACATGTAGGAAAAATACAAAATTGAAAAGTAAGCGAATAAATGATTTTTTTGTCATGATCTAAGGTATCATTATAAAGTTATCAAACCTTACCACACTTACTAAATTTTATGACACATTATAAAAAAATATTTATTGTTTGTTAATTTTATCAAAATAATTACCAAAGCGTTTTGGTATAAATTAAAAAGCTGTTTTTCCCATAGAGCCAGAAACACAGTAGTTCTTTCCATAGATCGAGAAACGCGGTAAATTTTACCATATTGTATTAGTTTGGACCATACTTTTTTCTAAGTGTAGAAAGTATCAGATTGGTCGAATCAAAAATGTCCTGTCTTCTTTATTTTTCAAAATTACTTTTTACACAACTACAAAATGACATTAAACCAGAATGAGTAATGGGCAGATATGCATTGCAAATTATGCAGTTTTTTTTTTTTAATTTTTTTCATTTTTAAAACTTGTCGGTACCTAACAATATTTCGTTAAACATACACATGTAAAATCATACAGATACTCCTTACAGTTTTCTTTAAAAAAATAATAAAATTTAATATTCGAACAAATTTTGAAAATGTTTTCTTAGAGAATAGCTTAGTTAGCTTGTGTTTGTTCCTCCTAACGAAGTACTATTGTGTACTAAAACACTATTTTATTAGTTATATTATTACACTATTTTATTCAAAATATGAAGGTTATTATTAAATAGGCCTCAATATGCATACTGACTTTATTATATGGTGCTTTTTTCATTTGTTTTTCAATCAACATCACACTGAAATCAGGATTTAAACTTAATTAACTGCTCTGAATCAACAAGGCATAATGAAAAGGTAACATCAATCAATTTGACTGAATCAATTCTAGAGAAATCTCTGGAGAACCTGAACATTCCTCGAAAAGATCTTTGAAAGAAGTTGATTGGGAAAAGAATCTGCAATTGCGTTGCTTTTATCAAAGAAGAACAGGCAATGTCCCAATACGATCTATAATAGATAAGGTATTTGATAGAGTCCATGGCTTCACTTTGATCATTATTCCTGAGAAATTATTCAGCACACCACTACTTTACAACACTAAGTTTCTTAATCTCTATCTTGTAATCTTAAAATTATACGTAATTTTTACTTTTCTGTTTTTTCAAAGACGTAAACATCTTTAAACATTAACATACAGTTTCAGTTTATTTAATAATGCCAAACAGTTAATGATTGTAAGATTGTATTAAATGGTTGTATTGAAATAATTAAAGTATAAAAAATTACTTATAGTCATTTTTATAACTTTCACTTCAACAAGCTATAATCAAGTCATTTGAATCTAAAATTAGTATTTTAAAGAATTTCTTTTTAAAGAAAAACATGAATTACAGATGTTTTTAAGATTTTAACAAATACTTTCATTTTTCTATTTTTTATATATATATTTCGTTACTTTTGATAAGTTTTTTTTTTCGAAAAAATTACATAAAAGAAATTATTATACTTGAAAGAATTTCAATGCTTTTCAATATAGCTGTGGTGGTTCTGATAGAGCATTCGCCTTCCAACGAGGTGAACCGGGTTTGATTCCCGACGATGGTTGGCTGATTCGAATTTCGTACGCGGTTCGCACAGACCACAGTGCTGACGCAAAAATATCCTCAGTTGTAGACGGATCATGGGTTAGAGTCCCTTTGTCATTAGGCTAATCGTAACAGGTTATCGAAGGTTTCCTCTCCATGTAACCCAAATGCGAGTTAGTTCCTTCTAAAAGTCCTCTAGGAAGGCAAATTTCTCCCGATACTTGATCCAGGAGTTATCTCGTCTCCTGGATTGGATTCAAAATTACAAGAATACGAAGTTGAACATTGGTAGTCGTAAACCCAAAATTGGGTCGGATGTTCAACGACGGTTATAAATTAAAATAAAATACTTTTATTAAAACTTCCGTTATGTTTCTGAAAACACCTAAAACACGACCTCTGGAAATGGGCCCAGTGCCTTAACAGCTAGACTATCCCGGCTTATAATAGTATGATTAAAAAAAAATCTTAACTAGTAAATTTATGCTTAAATTCTTAATGTTCGTAAAAGGAAACCTTTTAATTTTAACGGATCGCAATTATTATAAAATGCACGTAAATTATGAGAAGAGATTAGTTACTTTTAAACATCCCAAAATAATATTCCAAAATATCTAAACTATCTAAACATTTTATGAATTATACATTAACCTTAAATTAATCGATCTTTAGAAAATTGAAATTTTGTTATCTTTACTTTTAAACAAAGTCCAATTAAATATTTTAAGAAAGAAGAAGAAATGAAATCTAAATTTTAAATGAAAATCAGTTTTAGGGAATTTCAATTTCTTATTTTATTCCTCTAACGATCTTTCCCCTTTTATTATTAATGCATACTATTGCTAACTTCTGGTTATTTATCCTCTTACATGACCGCTTTTTGTGAGTGGACATGCAACGATAAGGTTTAATGCTTAATGACCAATGTCTCCCTAGTTTTATGTGTCAGAAGAAGCAGTTGAAAGTGTTTTTTATGTGTTCCCACTTGCTTTTAATGAGAGTTTGCCTCCTCACAACTATAAACTGCACAGGGTAAATTACTCTTAACCCTTTTTTATGGAGCAAAAGCATTAACTAATTCTCCTAAGGAAATAACAGGGAAACTTGGTGTATCAATACAAGAAATTTTATGAGTCCAGATGTTCAGAGTTGTTAAAATCAAAGAAGCACGGTTCTTTTAATGGCTGTATTAAAATAAAATTTAAATAAATTTTTATTGAAACAACATTATAAATAGCTTTTTTAAATAGCTTTTAAAAATAAATATAGTTTATTTAAAGCATGCATTTTTATAGGACGTTGTGAATATTTTATTACATTTCTTGAATATTTTTACATTAATTACTTTCTTAGATGTGGATTTCTAAAACTGCAGTAAATATGTATATTACATTTTTTTCTTGTACTTAGTCATTAAAATGTACAAATACCGCCGACGCAGTATGAAATGCCGGCATCTATAGAATAACTAAATATTTTATAGAATACTCTCAGTATTTTATGTAATGTAAGACCTTGAGAATTATTATTTTACCAAGACATTTTATATTATGCCTGGGCATTTCATAAAATTATTGATGCTCTTTAAGTTAAGTTTTGAAAAACATGATAAGGGTATTATTTAAATGACGCTTTTTCCTGTACAATGCGAACATTATTATTAAAAAAAAGTGTAAGACTGTCAAATTAGCCTATTATCGATGTTATCACGCGGAGAAAGAAATTTTGATAACGTTACTGAAATGTATAAATTATGACATTTTTGATTTTAAAAGAAAACCTAATTCTGGTTAGTTAAACCAAAATATACGAAATTTAAATCGTTCTTTTAGTAGTTTTTTCTATTATATAGTAATGATTTAACGTAAATTTAGGTTTTTAAAATTATAGTTCTTAATACCTCCCATTTAGTATAAACTACAAAACTGAAGAGTAAATTGAACCGTATAAATGGTTTTTATGCCAGGCTCTAAAGTATCATGATAAAATTACCAAATTTTATCTCATGTTATAAAACCATATTTTACAGTTAATTTTGCCAAAATTATTGCCAAATCATTTAGATAAAAATTACCTACCTTTTTACAGTTCCCGTAGAGTCAAAAACACGGTAAATTGTACCGCATTCTGGTAGTTTCGAACATGCTTTTTTCTCAGTGCAATGTATGGAACGCTGGTATTGTAAAAAGTATCTAAACATTTTATAGAATGCCAAAACAATGTGAGTGGTTTTTTAATTTTTTCATTCTTTACCGACTAGTTTTCGACTTTTTATAAAATGTCTATATATTCTATAGAATGCCAAATTTCAAACTTTGCTTGTAGCGTAGTTATCTGACAAAACGTATTTTATCTTTTTTAAAAGTTTATATCTTTAACAATTTCAGCTTATCAATGATGTTGTATTCAATTTGTTTCAATAATTTTGAAAACCAGAATTTTCCTTTAACCGTTATCATGTGAGCAGAAAAATTACCAAATGAATAGTCTAAATACCTAATATTTTAATTTTTATTCACAAAAATTATTATGATCTTATTTCTTTTTTTATCTATTTTACTAGAAACGTCGTTACCATGCAGTACAGTAACTTCATCAGAATTTTTCATCTTTATCAATCTGCAGCAAACATCTTTAACAGCTCAGCAAAATTTTTTTAAGTGGATCTAAATTTCAGAATTCAGTTTGAAGTTTTAAAGATTTTTGTAAATTTTTTGAATATTTTTTAAGCTTGAGTATTACTATTTTTGATACGCATGATTATTTTTTATGAATCATATTGTCAAGTTACAGTAAAGTCCAGTCATATTTTATGCCGTTTACAGTCTCTTTGTAACCAAATTAGAGTATTGTTGCTGATAACACACTTTAATGAATTACTCCAATCAAATGTACTTACCATGATAATTAGTTTGTTCAAACCAATTACTCACATTCCATTGTTAAATGCAAATCATTTAGTTAGTCATTCAAGTAAACCATAATATATATGATCATCATTATCCAATTATACCATTAGCAAGGGAATATTAGTTCATGTTTCGTAATACAATTATAGGATCGGCTCTCTTGAAACGAATGATTCAACCTATAATATCCAATTAAATGCACACTAAGTTATGTATTTTAATATATCAAAACCATAACATTTAAAAAATATTAAATTTTTCTTACGAATAAACGGATAAATTTACCCTATGTTTTAGAAATTAAATTAAAAATATACATCAATTTATAGTGCATTTAATAATAGGCATAGGTTTGTTTCTTGAAAAATGAAAGCCTGGCAGTTTAAAATGACAAACAGTTAGTATAAAACTTATTTGATTGCTATGTAATGAATAACAACAAAATGGTTTTTTCTTCTTAATTTTTGGCTCGATTCATTTATAAAATCAACTCTTAATTTTTGATTTGGTTCATTAATAAAATCAACTCTTAGTTTCTGAATCAATTCATTAATAAGATAAGCTTTTAGTTTTTGATAAGTTTATAAATAAAATTAACTCTCAAATTTGATTCGGTTCATTAATGAAATCAACTCTTAGTTTTTGATTCAATTCATTAATAAGATAAACTTTTAGTTTTTGATAAGTTCATCAATAAAATTTACTCTTAAATTTGATTCGGTTCATTAATAAAATCAACTCTTAGTTTTTGATTCAATTCATTAATAGGATAAACTTTTAGCTTTTGATAAGTTCAACTTTAGTTTTTGATAAGTTAAACTTTTAGTTTTTGATAAGTTCATAAATAAAATCAACTCTTAATTTTTTATTTGGTTCATTAATAAAATCAACTCTTAATTTTTGATTCAATTCATTAATAAGATAAACTTTTAGTTTTTGATAAGTTCATAAATAAAATTAACTCTTAAATTTGATTCGGTTCATTAATAAAATCAACTATATTTTACAAAAATGCATTTTAGCTCTAAGTATAAGATAATCTCCTCTGGAATTGGAGGCTTAGTTGCATGAGTTAATTTCCTACCTTGGATAGTATTTCCGGTATTTTCCATTGTACTGGTCTTATATTCAACAAAAGTGACAACAGAAACATTAGACATTAACAAAATTTTTAACATTCAGAATATATAAAAACATCTTTATTTATACTCCAAGATTAAAATAACCTACAGTTGTAAAATCATAATCAAAACGTTTATAATTAATTTAAGGAAGAACATTTTAGTCTAATTCTCTTATGTTTGATAAAATTGAATAGAAAAAACAGCAACGGAATTTTTTTATTATTATTATTCAGAAATAAGGCTAACTGTATGATATAAAGATACAATTTAGCACGAAGTGTATGGCACTCCCTTCTTTTATTGGAAACACTGTTTCGAATAGTTTCGGAAATTAATTTTTTTGGCCCCAGCTAGTATTTCTGATGTTTAACAGAATGCTAACTTACGTTGAATAAAGCTGAGTTCAATAACATAAAACATGTTTAAAGTTTTAAACATCAGTAATGCATAATCACTAATGCAGTAAAAACGTTTCATATAATGTTACTCTACTTAGAGGAGGGAAATACTCCCCTTTCGAAATAATATTAATCTAATTTCTATCTAATATTCAATTTTAATCCAATATTTCAATATAAAAATAGTAGATACAGTTGTATGAATTAAAATATAGATTAAACATATGACATTATATAAATATAGACTAGACTAAGTTCTCTGAATTATTCTTATATAAATTAATTACGCTTAACGAACTTCAAATAACTCTTTAGTAGTAAATAAATCTCCCGGCTTCTCGTTTCTTATGCTACATCACTCTTTCTCACCGTTAATGTGTACTGAGTAACCAATAATGAAATTTTCAATATTTAGAGATTAACTTTCCTGTTATATTTCAAACCTTTGTAATAGGTTTTTCAGTGGATTAAAAAACAAATACCCCTAATTTTTATTTTATTTTTTACACTTTTTATTCAACTCCATATTTTTTAACATGTATATTTTACTTAATTCATATCATTACCACATTCATATACATTGAGTCGCGGTGGCTCAGGGAATAGATCATACACTATTTAATGAGATGACACAGGTTAGAATCCCAACAACTGGTATCCAAATTCTGCTTCCGTCTCGCAAAGACCACAGTGCTGACGTGCAATATATTCCAGTTGTAGACAGATAATCGAGTTAGAATCACTTTGCCATCGGGCTAACCATGGAAATTTTTCGTGATTTTCCTCTCCATGTAACGCAAATTCGTGATAGTTCCATCAAAAAGTCCTTCATAAAATAAAGGTTGCCTCAATTCTTGATCTAGGAGTTCTCTTGTCTTCTGGGTTGGGTTCAAAATCACAAGAATATGAAGTTGAACACTGGTAGTTATAAACTCAGAACTGGATCAGCTTTTCAACGCCGGTTATAAGATTCATATAAGAAATCATATTCATTACATCTCATTAAAGCTTCAATTTTTCTATACAATTCTCCAACTATTTCATATATAAACTAATTACAAATAAATAACTAATGATTCTTATTGGTATCGAAATTCATAATCATTTTTCACAGTTCTTTTTAAATGTTCAAGGTTCTAAAATGTTAAAACTTGTACTCGACAGTAATTTCAAAACCAGTAATTTGCGAAAAATCAACAATTTTCAAATTCTTTCTTCTCTTCCTAGTAATGGATTGTTAGCTCGTTAACAATAAAAAAAAATTATTTATTTAATTACTTTTAAAAGTAGCTGAAGGACTTATTAATTTGGTTAATCAACTTATTATCTGAACTCGACACATTATAATTAAGAGGTTCAGATGATTTTTCGTAACTAAATATCCGAATTTAAGAAAAAAAATAATTTGTAGATCCATAGTTGTCCTGAGCAATTTAATACCAAGTATGAGGTAGCTGAAACGCACTCAAAGCAGAATGAAATACACTTATTTTTGTAATTCGAATCGTTTGAAAACTCAATTTTTTTGTTTAAAGTTATTTCAGTGGAATCTCTTTAAATCTGTTTTCCCAATGCTCTTTATTTTATCAGGCGCAAAGGATAACTCGACTTCTGATAAACCTAGTAAGTTAAAACTTGGTAATTAGTCTGAGTATAGTGTGTTGCTTAAATTCATAATAGCACTTGACCATTGTTACTTAATTTATATTTTTGGTGGGTTAACAAAATTTTTATTTTTTAATTTAATTTTTTTATATTTTTCTATTTCTATGAGCTAGTATAGTTTTTTGATAAAGCATATTTGACTGCCTATTGAAAGTTGTTTCATGTTTTTAACCTTTTTTATGACCTTAATAATGCTATTATTGCAGTATCTCTTTTATTTTTCTTTAAAATTTTCCCTAGAGAAAAGCAAATTTTAATAGTACTTTGCAGTATTTCATAAATTTTTTTGTATTTAAATAATGTTTGTTACGTTAAACACCGGTGAAAAATTCAGAATCCTAAGTTAAATTATATATAAGTTATGAAAAGTTTAAAAAAATAGTTGTACTTTGATGCTTTGTCAATGAAATCAAAACCATTCGGATCCCTTAACGCCCCAATAGGAAGTAAATAACTATTGCTAACATTCAAGATTTTTTTTTAAGTTCTAAAACATGATTCCCATATTTTTTATTCGTAGATTTAGTTTAATAAACTTCGTAGAAACTCATATGTTTCTTTTTTTTCATTTGTCATTTCGTTATAATAAGATTTGAAAAAATATCAATTAATTAGTTTTCATTTGTATTGTTTCCGAATCCAAAGTTCGAGAACAATTTTAACGAACTGAGCTTTTTGTTATTCCATTCTATTTCATTGTTATTTTCCAACGTCTTATCAAAAGCCACTCTTTTCTGAAATTCAATCCAACTTTCCAGGTGAATTGATTAAAATTCTCTGATTCTTTTCTTTTCTTGCATTTTCTTCCGTTTTTTTGTATAATTTAATCTTAAAGGTAATGAAGCATTGTTCCAAATCAAATCTGAAAATAAAGTATATTAAATTACACTCTACTTTTGAAAATTTTATGCAATCATAATTTTGATTGAACATTACTATTGGGCTTTATAATTTTGGTAATAAACGAAAGTTTTAAACTATTATGATTATTATGATTTTAATTATTAATTCTAAAATAATTGCCAAACAGGTTTCCAATGATTTCATTGCTACAATATTAACACTGAAATGTTTTTCTTGTAAAAATTTGAAACTTTAGCTAGTTTAATAGTATAAGCAATTCATAGCTCAAATATTTCCTTATCGTAAATCGAATCTACATTTACAACGGACGAATCTAATTGCTGATTACATGCTGATCAAAATAACTATAGATGAATTAACTATAAAATATTCATCAAAAGTGATACAATAAATAAAGAGTAGGTAAGTAAACAACTATTCCGGCACGGAGAAAAAAAATTCTAGCAAAATTATTTTACTGTATGATAATCATATTTCTGGTAAAAGAAACCATAATTTTGCTTCTTAAAACCAAAATATAAGGCAATTAAATCAGTCGTTTGGTAAGTTTTCCGTTCATATGGCAACGGTCTAACAGAAATTCTGGTTTTCAAAGTAATAGATGTTTTACCACACATTTTGTAAAAAATACAGAACTGAACAGTAAATTCTACCGAATAAATGGTTTTTATGACATGCGCTAAGCTATCATGATAAAAATACCAAATTTTACCACATGTAGCAAATTTTATTACATATTATAAAACCATACTTTATTGTTAATTTTACCAAAACCAATATGTAATGCGCTTCTGTAAAAATTACCGAGACTTTTTACATTCCCATAGAAATACAAACATGGTAAATTTTATTATATTTCGGCAGCTTTGGTCATCCTTTTTTCTCAGTTATGTAAGATATAATTAACTGTATTTATTTTATTATTTTTGGTTTATTTCATTTCAGAAGGTTAAAATGCTATGTTTGAATTGGCCAACTATAGTAATATATTTACCAGTTTTAATTTTATGAAATTCCTTTGCAAAATTTTACTTCTGAACTTTTTTTATTAATAGTTTCCAACATTTTTTTGTACTCTCCCCATTTCAACACTGTTAAAGCAAACACTGAAAGCAATTCGCTAAAAATTACCGTGTTGTTTGGTGTTGCGTAGAGCAAGACATACGGTTAATTTTATGAGCCATATTTTGGTAGTTTTGGCCATTTATTTTCTCAGTGTAAGTTGAAATAAAAACTCAACAAGAAATCATTTCCATTGAAATTTTCTCTTACATTATAATTATAGCAGTGCTATATTTTTTTAAAAGTTACATACAATTTAATTTAGAATATTCTTAACTTTATAATAAATTTCCCATTTCGTTTAAACACCAGTTGCTTGTTTTAAAATGTTTTATTATAATTGAAATCCTCATAAAATGGAAACAAATATTTATTTATAAATATAGAATTTCTGCAGTAAAAAAGGAAAAAATTCCATAATAGTACCATTTCAGAAAATCGAATTGTGTACTATCGAATTGTATTACTTAAACAAAATATTACTTTTAATTTCCTTAAATGTATTCAGAAAATATATTTGAGATAATCACATTTATTCAAAATATATTTCTTCCTATTACTTTATCCAAATAAAATGAGAATACATGTTTCAGGACGTACTTTCAATTTAAAAAAGGCAATCACCCGAAATTAAGTTAAATAGCTTAGTATCCATTTAAAAGAATTATGCTTTCTTTTTCTTTCAATTCCTGGATTAAATTTAATTGTTTCTCTTTCACTTGGCACTAAAAAATTAATCTAATTAAGAAAATATGTGCTCATTGAAAAGAAAATTTTGAGAATTTGGAATAATCGCATTAGTTCGAATAAAAAAAAATTCTTAATTATCTTATAAACTGAAACCCAAAGATAATTGATATGTTTATTTTTCTTCTTTATTTAAAGTTAGTTAATAAATATAATGTATCACTTTTGGCTCAATAATAATAAAACAATTAGTTTTAAACTTTATGGCAGTTTAATCAACTTTTAATAACCTGAACACTTTAATTTAAAGCAGTCCCGTGTTTAACGATCAGAATATGTTCCTGTGAACGCCATAAAATTAAGATGAAATTTCATGGATATTTCATGCTCGTTTCACTTTAAAAGAATATTTATCAACTTTATGTTCTTAAAGTCAGATAAGGAGAAGGAAATTAAGCCTAAATGTAATTTTAGATTTTATTACGCTTACATGGGCGTTTCTTTCAACGTACTACTGCTTGACCTACATAGAAACCAAAATAGAATCTAGAAATACTTTAGAATTTTGGTATTTTACGGAATAAGTTTGACAAGAGGATTCGAGGAAAGTTTTTAAATAGAATACTCCAATCAATCACATAGATATTTTTATCCATCATCATAGAAAACTTTTTTGCATATATATTTACCAGTAAAAATGCAAATTGTCCAAAGAATCCCGAAATTTGCTTTCTTATTGGATTTTGGAAAAGGCTCAAGTTAAAATTTTATTTTGGTTTTTTACTGCATATTTTAATTAATGTTTTTGTTCTAATGATTGAAATCAGCTTCAAACTCAGATGTTATAATTATATTTTTTGTTGAGTAAATACTAATTTTAACATTTTAAATTGCGCTATCAAATAAATAGCCCAACGTTGAACCTTAATAAAGGTAATTTGAACCATAATACTATACAAATTTGCAGCAACTTTATAAATTATAAATTGAAACAGGTTTCTTTTCAAGTATTATTAATGTAGTCAGCTTTTGGAAATACGATATAACATGGTTTAACTTAGATTTTTATTAAAAATTGCTGCAAATTTGAGCGTTGATGATGGTTTAACTTTCTAACAGTGTGTTTGTAAAATATTCCAAGTAAATGAATACTTGCTTACAAAAAAAATTCTATGTGTTGTTGTTTGTAAGGACACTTGAACAAGCCATGATCGCGAGTCCTCAGCCTTGTGGAAGGAGCACCTTTCGTTTGACAAGAGGGCGCCACAAGGGTGAAAGTGCATCTTAGTAATTTAGATGTAGAAATATGTGTATCTTGCCTTATTCTGGAATAAAAATTGAAAATACCGTATGCAGATCGTGAGTAAGCTCTTTTAAAAGCATCAAAAAATTGTTAGCTCAAAAATAATAGACGTTAATCTAAGTACACAGATTTCAATTTCCGAGTGATTTCTATATTGTCAGTCAATTTCAGCTACACATTCTGTTTATTGTTATATTTTCGCACGGAGTTAATGTGACGTTCAATATATGTTCTCGAGCACCATTTTTTTCATTATTGTAGTGTAAAAATGTTTCATAAGCTATTTAGTCTTAGCAATTTCTGGAGAACTATGTAAATATTTAGATGTCTTTTTACAATGGTTGGTTAATGGTTATGAAATGGATAGTGATTGTAACGTAAGTCATTCTCCCATATAAATTTACTCCTCACTAATCTAAAAAAAATGCAGCCTCCATTCTATCGTAACAAATTTAAGCGATGATTATAGATATATGTTAGAAAAATATTTAGCAAAAATATTGTATTCTATACTATTTTTAATTTTAAAATTTTTTCAAATTTTTCGATAAACAAAGTAATTAGGAAAATTACTAGTAAGTGAAGTAAACGGGTTGTCGCAGCCATGGTAATACTTAAGGTTTGCGCGTTTAGTTGAATTATGTCCAACATGAAGTACCCAGAATAACCATTTTAGTCATTGGTTAATAATGTGCTTAATTTTAAACATTATTTATTTATTTCATACCGTTCCTCTGTCATATTTAATTTATTAAATAATTAATTTTTTACTTCTTTTTAATTATTCATTTTTCGAAGAAGTAGGTTAAAAAATTTAAGGAAATTTTTCTTTCCTCAAATCGATAAAATAATCGATCAAATTGAGGATCAAATCCTCAAATCGATCAAATCGTTATAATGTGTATAGTTTTAAACACTATTTATTTATTTCATACCGTTCTCTGTCATATTTTATTTATTAAATAATTAATTTTTTAATTTTTTTTATTTATTTAATTTTTGAAGAAGTAGGTTGAAAAATTTAAGGAAATTTTTCTTTCCTCAAATCGATAAAATAATCGATCAAATTGAGGATCAAATCCTCAAATCGATCAAATCGTTATAATGTGTATAGTTTTAAACACTATTTATTTATTTCATACCGTTCTCTGTCATATTTTATTTATTAAATAATTAATTTTTTAATTTTTTTTGTTTATTTAATTTTTGAAGAAGTAGGTTGAAAAATTTAAGGAAATTTTTCTTTCCTCAAATCGATAAAATAATCGATCAAATTGAGGATCAAATCCTCAAATCGATTAAATCGTTAATAATGTGAATAGTGTTTGAAACACTATGTATTTATTTCATACCGTTCCTCTGTCATATTTTGTTTATTAAATAATTAATTTTTTACTTTTTTTTATTTATTCATTTTTTGAAGAAGTAGGTTGAAAAATTTAAGGAAATTTTTCTTTCCTCAAATCGATAAAATAATCCATCAAATTGAGGATCAAATCCTCAAATCGATTAAATCGTTAATAATGTGCTTAATTTTAAACACTATTTATTTATTTCATACCGTTTCTCTGTTATATTTAATTTATTAAATAATTAATTTCTTACTTTTTTTTATTTATTCATTTTCCTTCAGAAGTAAGTTGAAAAATTTAAGGAAATTTTTCTTTCCTCAAATCGATAAAATAATCCATCAAATTGAGGATCAGATCCTCAAATCGTAAATAATGTGCATAGTTTTAAGCACTATTTATTTATTTCATACCGTTCTCTGTCATATTTTATTTATTAAATAATTAATTTTTTACTTTTTTTTATTTATTCATTTTTTGAAGAAGTAGGTTAAGAAATTTAAGGAAATGTTTCTTTCCTCCAACTTATGGTACTTAAAAAAATGAAATAACTTTTTTTTTTTTTGCTAAATAAAATTCATTTAGAAAACTAATGAATAAAAACATTTGGCACTATAATGCAGTAGTTTTATTCATAAATTAATTCCCCAACTAAGTTTCTTAACCGTAGGGAGCATGTGATTGCATAATAACATCGAAATGCAAATGAAGCGCTCAAAAGTAATCCAATTATTCACACACCGTTGCTTGAAAATATCGTGGGACTTAAGGGATATGGTCTCAATTGTCACGAAATCTTTGATCATGAATGTGAACTTTATTAAAGTCTTTGTGTACTGAATCGTATCATGACAAAATAAATATTTGCTATTCCAGAATATATAAATCAATCTAAATTCCTAGCTTATCTACTTACTAAGTCAATGTAAATGATCAGATAAAGTTTGAAATAACTGGTTGATATTTTAGAGAATGCAATAATAAATACACCTCCTTTCAATCATCTATTCCTTTAAATATTAAAAAAAATTGCTTAATTTTTTTTTAAAAAAATTAGTTTTGCATGTAAAACAATGCTTTTTTGCAAATTGTTAAAAAAAATCTAAATTTATTTATTTTATGAAAATATTATATAAATAGTTATAATTAATTTCGAGTAGAGAAAAATATTCACTAATTAAAGTATTTTAAATTTGAAATTCTTTATATTCATTGTCTTTGAATATTTAATGACATAAAATAAATTTGATTGCTAGAAAGTACATCTAACTCTTCTTATATATTTTTCATTTGGCTTGCTTCTGAACAGCAAGAACAAGAAAAAAAAACAAGACAACAAGACAAAAGAAAAAACTAAAGAGAAGCATAAAAATAAAGAAAGTAAAGTCTCTTTTTTTAGACATGCAGAAAATGTATTAATTTTCTATAATACTTAAATTATTTAAAAAATACTATGTTTGTCTAATTTGCTTCCTAACCGACAAATGCATTTTTGCTGACACTGAAATTATTTGTATGTCTATGCCGTACCAGCTCCCGAACGTGTCCTAAAGAAATCATAGACCCGGATTTCTCACTACTTCGTCAAGTATAATCATATAGTACAGTTATTACATCAATTTCATATCCTTTGGAGAATTAAAACTGGCAAATGCTGTGAAAAAACGATAAGACGATGACACTCAGACGAGCATTTCAGAAATATTTATACAACATTTGTCTGGAAGATGATTCAGCCACTTTGCAAGGTAAAATAAAAAAATAAAAATAATAAAATCAACTATTTCTCAAGGACATGACGAGGAGTTACATTAAGGGGAAGACACTGTCCCATCTTCTGCAAAAATTCATCTACTATATTTTTTTTATATCCGGCCTTAAACAGCCTACCCAGTTTTGAGATTACGACTACCAATGATCAACTTCGTAGCCTTATAATTTTGAACCCAAACCACAGAACAAAGGAAATTCCTGGATCAAACTAGCCTTCGTGGAGACTTTTTGATGGAACTAACCCGTATTTGCGTTTCGTGGAAAGGAAAACCACCCACGATTGGTCCGACGCCAAGGAATTCTAAACCATGATCCGTCCTCAACTGAGAATATTATTCGTCGGCACTGTGGTCGGTGCGAGTAGGCAACAGAATTCGTATCAACCAGTCACCACAGGGATTTGAACCTCGACACCTAATTGAGTGGCGAACACTCTAACCTCTGAGCCACCTTGACACCCTTTTTTATCAATCCCTTTAAAATGACGGTGTGTAGTTTCCTCCTCAATTTCTCACGCCCATAATATTTCCGGGATGGCGTGTTCAAAAGTAACGCTCCAAAAAGATTAAAGTAATCTATTTTTTATGCTCAGAATCACGTTTATTTCTCATTCTATACACCTGATTATAGTACAAGACTATTTGTGACGTGTTTAGAGATATTTTATTTCAAACTAGATGTCAGCACTCATTTAATTTTAATTCACAAATTAAAAATTAATACATATTTTTCGTATAGACTTAGATTTTTGTTATATTCTTGAATAAAAAAAAATAGGCACCATTTTCTGCAAAATTATGTGAACATTAAGAGGTTAAATTTTTGTAAATGTTACGGAAAATAATTGAATTTTGTATTTCTAAAAAGAAGACCTTAATTTTCGGATAATTATCTCTTTAGTTCATATTCAAGACGAAAGTAAATGTGTCCCAATGCCTGATCCATGAATTATCTTGTCTTCTGGATTGGGTTCAATTGTACAAGTCTAGGAAGTTAAACATTAACAGTCGCAAACGTGGAATTGGGTTGGCTATTTAACGCCAGTTATAAGATAAAATAGAAACTTCTTTGTATCCTCTTTTACTTCGTTATAGGAATGTAAATTAAGGAACTTATGAATTATTAATTGTGTACGTAAATTATAGGAATGTAAAATGGCAGTATGTAATAGCTAAGCAATATAGTGAAACTAAAATTCAGAAATTTTTCTCGACATTAAAAGTTAACATCTAAAAAAAATATCAAAAGCATTTCATAAAATATAAAACACTTGTTGCATAAATCTCATGAATTTACAACAATATTTTTTTCTTTCATTTAAATCAGTAAAGAGCAATTCTTATAAGTTAAAGCAAATAAGTTTGAAATAAAACATTTCGACTTTCACATTTGGCATGCGTCCCTGTTTCTTTAAAACAACAAAAAATCTCTTAGTTTGGCACCTGATGAAAGAAGCTAAAACTGATTTCAGGAGAAAAGAACGAACATGTTTGGACGTGAAAAATGGTTACACCGAGAACAATATTCGAGGCTTAAAGTTTCAAAGGAGAAATACCCGACGGAGCAATTATCGAGATTGATGCTTTGAAACATTTATATTTTTCATGCTTACAGATGTAATCTTCAAAGCATTTTGTGTTTAACTGAGATGTCGCTGAATTCATTTTTAAATCACGAACCAGTTTTTATTTTAGTTCACATTTTTATTCCTGTAGAGTTTTAATCTTTTAAAGTATTTATACTAATTAGTTGAATTAGAAATTTTAACTAATTAGACATTTTAACTCAAAAATCGTCAAAAAAGATGATGATGGGAGCCTTTATTCAGCTTTAAAGCTTTTATGCTTCTGATTATAGAAAACGTATAATTTATTTTTATTTTTTAACTATTCAGAAACATGAATTCTATTACTTCTAATTAAACGCAATTCAGAATTAATAATATGTTTGTGAAATGTTGAAAACTGTCTGAAATTTTATGAAAAACTAAAATGCGTCATCTCAATCAATAAAAATTAAGTTTATTTTTTTCTTAACTTTTGAACTATAAAAAAATAACTGTGAAAAATTTAACGAAGAATGTGTTTTTTACAGAATAAAAGCTGTTTAAAAAATAAAATCTGTCTTTACAAAATAAAAACTGTGCAGATAAATACAGATTTTTACTGTTTTGAATTGCAACCCATGTGCTGCGAAAAATTACCGTTTTTATTTACATTCTTTTTTCCGCATATTTAACGGTTTAAAACTATCTAGTAAATAACAGCTTGAAATACTTTTTCTGCATATTTAACGGTTTGAAACTGTTTTTCATTAAACAGTTTGTCTTCGTTTTTCACCCAAATAAAAAACTGTCTATTCAAATTTCAGTTTTTGCCATGCAGTTTTGCTTTCCGTAAGATAACTTTAATTTTTTTTAAATTATTATACTGTTTATACAAATAACTGCGTTTTTTAATAATAAGAAATTTCTATAATAATGTGTATAAATGTGAATTTAGACTATACTGCACACTTTAATAAACTTTTAAGCTGTTTTCAAAGATTAATAAAGCAACCCTTCCACAATAAATTAAATAAATCAGTTCAAATTTATCCATAAAATTGTTGATAAACTGCTATATTGTTTATACGCAAACTCTATACGATTAAAGATACTCTAAACTGTTGCCCATAACAATCAATATTCTTTAAATTAATGTATCCCACTACATGGTTGGATTTACTTCAACAATATGCACGATTGTTTTCATTGATTCTATACTAGCAATGAATTAACTGCTTGTTTAAGTAATTGATGTTGTTCGTCAGATTTAGAATGAGAATTTGTAATACACAAATAGATTTATCGACTTGAAAATGTAGTACATAGTCATTTAACAAATGTCTGTTAATCATGTTTGTGAACTAAATCATTTCTCTTTCAAAATCTAAAATCCCATAACCGCCATCAGTTTCGAATATTTAAAGGTATATTATCTATGATATATGTTTATATATTGTAGAATAAGGAATAACTTTATTTTAACAATGTGCGAAACATTGTTTATCGAGTGTATAAAATTTGTAACATACCAAAACGTTTAATATTATATTTTTAAATCAATAATAATCTAGGAAAAAATATTAAAATGACAAATATTTTTACGATGTGTTGTTATATTTTTATTTTATGCGTACTGATAATGAATGAGATTTATAAATTTTTTTTTGAAATTATTTGTTAACTAAGAGCCTTAATGACTCAACTAAGATAGTAAGTAATTTTACGGCAAACATTGTACAGGCGGTTTTTCTTGAATAACACTAAGAGGTTGACTGGTTAATCAGTATTCTTACAAAATAGAAATGTAACTTTGGCAATATTTTTTTAAAGATTGAATAGGGCACGCATAAACCTTAAAATACAATTTCTCAGCTTTTATTGCAAACCTTGTTTTTGAACTTTTCTTCCCTGTGTATCTTAAGGTTCTCAAACACAAGATTTTTTTTTAATGATGATAGTTCTGATCAAGTCAACTATGATTTTTAAAATGTTAAAAAAAATTACATATTAACCTTTGCAAAGGAATAAATCTTGATTCAATGATAATCATAAAATCTTATATCAATCTTGTTTTTTAATTATTCTTTCTTACATGAAACAGAAAAATGGAGTTGTCAACCTTGTCTCAATTTCAAAATGTTTTCTAGGATTCAATTCTATCTCTATGTAAAAGGGAAGCGATGCAACCTTAATGCGAAACTTATTGCTCATAAACTAGCATAGTTAAATTTAACATTGCATCGAGCTTGCATTGTCTCAAGGAAACAATTAAATAATTGCAATAATGCAATTGCAATAATTAACAATTAATGTTGGGATTTTCTGATCTTTTTTACCCCATTCACTGAGAACTGTTGTAGGATACTATACATCTCTAATATCTTTTAAGAAACATTTTCGAAATTTATGCTTTTCCTTATTTTTTATTTTACAAATAACAAATTTAGAAAAAAATTAACATTCTGGGATTAAATTGTTCGATTTATCAATTACAGCAATTAGTATTCAAGTGCACTTCACGTAGGAAAAAGTTTTACATAATTTATATTATTAGAAATAAAATAAAAAACTGAGTACCCGAATTTCTTATATCACTCAAAATAAGTTTTTGCGTAAAAATCATATTAGCAATTATAACTTTAAAAAAGTTGTCTCATTCCTGTAAAGACTTTTTTATGCAACTAGTTCTTTTCTTTACGACAAAAAAAAGTTTTATTCAATTTCGGCATGATGAAACAATTAATTAAAATTCTGTTTCTTTTACTCTGAAAAGAATTTAACTAATTATATTAAATCCTAAATAATTGACAGCATTTAACATTTTGTTAAAACAAGAGTTAAGAACTTCATTACTTCAAATTGGTTAATTCGGATAATCTAACGCTTTACTAACGTAATTAGTCTATTTTCTTAACTTAATAGATTTTTCTTTGCTTCATTCTATATGCAAATTTCTTATTTTTCTTTAAAGTACAAAAAGGGCCTCTCAAAAGCGAGTATTGATTTAAGTTTTTGAATTTACATTTATTTTACTCTTTAAGTTTTGCTAAAATATTTCATTAATATTTCTCTTAATTTAAAAATAAAGAAAATGTTTGAAATTATAAAAAAATTGCAGAATACATTGTGCGAGATAACGAGCTATACTTACACACAATTTGAATAATTGAGTTATGCGTTTAAGTTAAGCGTTAATGTTACAACTATAAGTTGTACAGAATTTCACAACTTTATTTTAAAATATAGGATTTTTAAAAATGTGTCAAAGGGAAATTATTTTTTTATAGTATCTACCTTTATTACCTAAAAACTCAGAAATCTACTCGATTTTGTTCCGAAGCTGTTGAATTTTGAAATGTTTTGAATTTTATGAAATAAGTGCTAGGGATTAGGTTAGAAACTTTTCAGCAAGAAACAATAGTAACATCTTGGTTTAATTTTTACAAAATATTATACTTATGATTTAGTATAATAATTCAAAAGTTCAGAGATACCAATTGTAGAAATTTTTAAAGTCTCAAAAACTGTTTGATGTAATATTTTAAGTCTCTTTCTTAACTTTTTTAATTTTCATAAAATTTTTAATTTTCAAGATTGCAACTTTAAAACATTTAATGGTCAATTACAAATACAGAACTTAAATTTGTTTTAAGTATTTTAGTAAGAAAAATTAAATGCTTTTATACATATATTCTAAACTATTTCGATATGTCTATACACTGAAATGCAAAAAGAAACACGTAACATAATGTCACATGACATACTATAGTTACTACACAATAATGTCACATGACTTACAATAGTTTCAGTTTCGTAATTAAGAACCTTCTTCAATGCAAACAGAATGAAAGAGGAAAACACAAAGATAGAAAGAAAAAAAGAACCACGAATAAATTACAGCAAGAAAAAAAAGAGGTTGACCAATAGAAAAGGGGACAAGTTTCAACAGGATAATCAATCAAACAAAAGAAAGGAGACGCGAAGTAAATGTGGTGGAAGTTGGGTTTGAAACCCAAATGTTGCAGGAGGTTCAAATATAAGGCTTCAAATATAATATGCCTGCTTATGTGGTATTATTTGTTCTCTTTTCCTGTTCTTTAGCTTCATTTATGTGTGGTTCAAAGCTAGTTCTTCATTTAGACACTGAAATTTAACTTGAAATATTTTTCTACTAACTAAACTAAAATATCCTACAATATCAGGAAGTATTTTCAAAATAAAAATAAAAACTTTTCAGCTGAATTTCACCCATTTTATGAGTCGAGTGATCTTTTTACAGGTTAATTCTATTGACAGGGTGTGTAGTGTTTTTAAAAAGTGCTTAAAGTTGCTTATTTTTGATTTTCGTTTTTTAAAAGCCCTTGAAGGTGCTTTTGTAGAAGTGCTTAATTTTCTATCTTTTTTAAAAAGATATTTTTTCTTTGCTGTATCGATTTTTGTTCTAAATTACGAAACATGCCTGATTTTCAAATCTCTCTTTTTATTTATCAAAAACTAGTTGTTTTATCATGATTATGTAAAATTTTTGCAAACGTTTTTGAATTTTATTGATTTTATATTTATAAATTAAGACTTTAAACGATAGAAAAAAATAATTTAATTTTTATTGCAGCACAGATCCTAATTATGATTTTATTTTTGGAAAGTGATTAAAAATATTTTTTGAGTGCTTAAAAAGTACTTAAAAGGTGCTTATTTTTGTTGAAAAATCTGGCTACGTACCCTGATTGATAGGATAATAATTTTGTCATTTGACACTGTATGTAATTTGAACAGTCTTGAAAACTAATGTTAATTATTTCTTTTCAGGTTTTATTGGGATTTGCTTATGTTATTAGTATTGGTAACTAATTTGATAGTTCTTCCGGTGGCTATTTCCTTCTTCAACGACGACTTGTCAGCTAGATGGATTGCTTTCAACTGTCTTTCAGATACTCTATTCTTGTTGGATATTGTTGTTAATTTCAGAACGGGTAAGAATGTATTTCCCAACCAATGTTTTGCAATCTTGCAGGAAAAAATATACATTTTTGCATAAAATAACAGTGTTGATTATAAAAAAATGTCTTTTGAGCATTTTATTATCCTTATAACTCCCTTAAGGTTTAGGAGTAGACCTGAATAATTTAAATTTTCTGTTTGTCGCCAGTGAGTAGCCAGTCAGATAGACTTTAATAGCTTAGTAGCCATTTTTTCCTCAAACTTAATGAGTCTCCAACTGATATCGATAGGTTCTTTTCATTTAAAAGCCACTTTATGAAACCTTTTTTTCCCCTTTTTTTCTGCTTGGATTAAATTATATATAATATAAATAATTTAAGGTTATAAAAAGTAAATTCATCAATAAAAATTACATGAGTAAGCGACAAAATTTAGTTCAAACATACTGACTTTAAAGAACGTAATTTAAAAATACTTGGGGAGGAAAATTACATTTAATGATACATTACACCTTTGAAATGTGTGAATTATTGAAGAATTCTCCTTCCACATGAATCTTTCTTTCAGAAATTGATGAATTCTGAAAGATCAAAATTTTTAATGGGGACATTGGGTGTTTTTATAAAATCCTCCTTTCTGCATTGATGCACTTTTGGCAACAACGGAAGAAAGTGACCGGTTGTTCACTTAATTTCAGTAGCCACTTTTTTTTAATTGATTCGTGGCGAGTAGTTATTTGCAGGTTAATGTAAGAGTACTTCACTGCAAACACAACTTCAACGCTACAGAAATCTAACAATTTAACAAAAATTGCAATGTTTGCATTATCGCAGATTGAGTTCAATATTCCCATTATTTGTTTTTTCAACTTTTACAGTAAATACACAAGAAATGAACTCTCACTTGAATATGATCTTTTACTCAAGCAAAGGTGTAAATTTCATTACAAAATTCAGCTTATACGACAAAATACAGCATATATGAAAAATATTTTTTTTTCATTATGAGATTACATCAATATTTATTGTAATTTTTAAAACAATTTTTTCAAGCCATTATGATAAAAAAATCATAGTACTTATTTCAAGCATATACTTTACATTGAAGTAAATAATACTGAATCCATCAAACTTAAGTCAATATTTATATTTCTTTTATTTTTAAAAAAAAATATTAACTGACAAATTTCATGAGAGTAAATAAATCTAATGATATATTTTGCTTATGACTCAAGAAAAAAGATTTCAAACAATTTAAATAGAGAATTATTTTACTTATCAAGAAAAGAAATATTGGAAAAAATTTTAACAGATAATTTGCTGTATACAAGATAATTTTAATTCTAAATATAAGTTTATATACGGTGGAATACTACAGTTTTACTAACGAAGCAAAATTTATTGTGACCATCTCATAACTATATCTATGAAGCTTGTCTTTCGCCGCAAATGTGTTTTCCCCTGTTGTATAAAATGATAAATTCACTGTCATTTGCTTCATAAATTTACTATACATATATTAATTTACTGTCATTTGCTTTAAAACTGCGAAGTTAAGCCATCTTCAACTTAGAATCGATAGCGATATCGCCATTTGAACCTTAACGACCACTAAGCGTGAATGATATTGCCATAATTAGGATCAGGGCTATGACGACATGTATCAACCTGTTCTTGCACTCGACTTAGCTCTGGGAGAGTAATTCTTGGCGAGCTTTTTAATTAGCTCATTTGCATTCTTCCAAAATAATGGGTTTGGCTTTCATTAAGCAGCATTCAAACTTATTGTAAATACTTGAATACTTGCACCGATATATTTTTTTTTAGATTGAACTTATTTTTCGCATGGCGATCAGCAACTGAACTAAATCTGTGTATTTGTATTTTCAACAAACCTGGATAAATATATTTCCACTTCTTTGGATCAACATCCTCGCAGTTTTTATTTTATTTTGGCTTATTTGGCTATAATTAAAAGAAAATGTGCTGCATGATTGTCTTAAAAGATAGAATGAAGTTTAATTGATAAGGGAGGAAATTAATTTAATTACCTCAAGTGCGTAAGATAGGTTAATTAAAGAGCACAATGTATAATTGTAGAAAGAAATATATATTGGTTATTTTTTTGTAACTTATGATGCATTGTGATACTTTGAGTCTGCTTGTTAGATTAGGATATTATAATTATTCTCTTATTTTTTCTTGAGTTGTAATTAAGCAACTTTTAATTAAGTTTATTTTGTAATTTTAATTTAACCCGTTATAAATTAACCTTTTCAAATATTTTGGAATACGTTTTTCGTATTTTATGATTACTTATTTTAAGACTTTCCTAGTAATTCCATTCAAAATTTGATAAAAATATTTTCACTTATTTTTTTCTTAATCAGTACTTTATAAACTCTTTGAATTTATTTAACTACAAAATAAACTTTATATGTAATTGAGGAAACAGTTTTTGTATTTGATTAATATTTTTATTGAGTTTTCTCCTTAAAGGGCCATAAAAAAAAACAAAGATAGAAAAACGAAAGGTAAATTTTTAGTCTTATACATTGCTAAAGAAACAGTTTAAAGATAAACATATAATAAATGAAGAAGATAATAAAAGCGATGGTTTTATTAGTTGGCGAAATGTCTCTGATACCGATATGAAGTGACATTTTTATTACCCTCGGAACCGGATAATAAATTCCTTGGTTTTTGACGCAAAATGTTGATAAACATTTCTTAAAATGGCTATCATTCAAAAAATCTCAGATTGGTACTTTTATTTACCTTTTCCAAAGTAAATTCATTGGTCAATTTTCATTATTAACACAACTGTATGAAATGTTAACTCCACATCAATTCATTTCAAAAATATTATGACAAATTAAATGATAATTTTTAAAATATGAAGTGTGCAAGTACGACGCAAAATGTAATTTGAGTGGTTAATAGCATGAATTATTTTATGCTCCATAAAAAAATGCTTTAAGACATGAAATCTTCTATTAGATTATAGACAAGATCATGTTAATATTAATCATGTTAAGAATTTATAAACATAAAAACTTATCTGCTTACTTAAGAAAATGTCTTAAGCCGTAATGTTAATAACGAATACGAAAGTTAAATACAGTCATAAGGGTGGTGTTAAGTTCATAATTATTATTATTCTTCGTTCAGCGGAACAAAGAGTAGTCTTGACTTCCAAAACAAATCACTCGTCAGTATATTAATTTTACTTATGAAACAGATGGCAGCACAATATTTAAACGTCATATCAATTGAAACATTTCTGCGATGTTCCCGAGACATTTCAGAAATAGTTAATAAAAGATTTAAAACTTTTTATTTTAAATCTTTTTGATTCTCGTTATTAAAAGAAGAGTTAAAATAAAATACACGTATATTACTAAGAAAATGTTGAGCACTTCAATTCAGAAACACGCACTATTGTAAAATACAGGGTGTCCCAAAACGACAGCATAAACTCTGCACAGCTAGATTCCTCGTTGGGAGTACATAAAAACTGTCCAAAGAAGCGTTCCTGTACGATCCATAGTTTACTAGGAAAATACGAAAAACAAAGTATGACGTCACTGCCGGTGCAAGAAAAAAAACCACTTTATTGGACATATCAACAACAGTATTCGCATATCTTTCTAGACGATAATGTTTAAAATGTTAAAATCTTACATCTGCTTTAAATTGTGCATAGTATACTGCTGTTGATATGTTCAATATGTATGTTTTTTCTTGCACCGGCAGTGACGTTATACTTTGTTTTTCGTATTTTTCTCGTAAACTATGGATCGTACAGGAACGCTTCTTTGGACAGTTTTTATGTACTCCCAACGAGGAATCTAGCTGTGCAGAGTTTATGCGATCGTTTTGGGACACCCTGTATATTGCTTTAAGTTTTTCATGAACTGATTTACGACTCAGTTCTCAATAATTAGATATGCTTCCTTTACTTCAAGGTAATAAATAACCATAAAGGAATATCATACCCATCAAGTCCTTTATTTATTTTCCAGGTATAATGCAACAAGACAATTCAGAGCAAGTGATTCTCGAACCAAAAGAGATCGCTCGCACCTACATTCGCACTTGGTTCTTCCTAGACCTGCTGAGTTCGATCCCCTTCGATTATATCTTCCTGATCTTCAATCAGGGTTATGGTGACAACTATCAGCTACTGCACGCGGGAAGGGCGCTGAGGATATTACGTTTTGCGAAAATGCTCTCCCTCCTTAGGTTGCTCAGGTTATCAAGGCTGGTGAGGTACGTCAGTCAATGGGAAGAAGTATATGTAAGTATTCCTCTGCCTAAACTTTTTCACAACACTGTTATTAATAATTCCTAAACTTTTCACTGGTATTTCCTAAACTTTTCAATGATACTTAATTGTTAATTTACAAAAATAAATTAAGGATATTGATAACACAATCGTGAGCAATTCCAAGGTTTAAAAGTTTGACTTAAGTTAAAATTTCAATACTGAAACACTATGACTATTTGTAGTGGAATCAACAGACAATGTGAAGAACTCCAGCGCTATTTATGAGATTATTACAATACATTGGAATCTTATTTGTCTATTCAAATTTATGCTCTGCCACACATATAATTCTATTATTTTAACAAAACTCTTACATTTATAGTAGTGAAATAAGAGTTAAAATGTACTACTTCGAATTCAAAAACGATATTTTGTTTTTACTTCCATTAAATTTATATATGTGCAAAGTTCTTAACAAATTTGCTAGTTCTATGTTATTCACTTATTTTTTTTTATCAAAGTATGCACATTAAATATGAAGCCTTTATAATATATTTGTTTTAAAAAAAACTTCTGACATTCCCGAAATGTATTTCAGATGAGCTTTCTTATTTTTCCATTTCCATACAATATTTCTGCATTCAATGCAGGTTTAAAAAAGAGAAAAAATATTCGAAATGCACTTCAAGAATATATTGTATTCTGAATGATATTACTATTATTTATAGATGAAATACAGATAAAAGACTGTTTTGAACAGGAATGTTAAGTACAATAAATGATTGATGAAATTATATATATGTTTAAAATTGAGCTGAATTTTATAGTATTTTAAAATATGAGGTAGTTTAAAACAGTTTAGAGAATTTACAACAAATCTAGTAAAACCTGATCTTTATCAGTTTTTGAATTATTTCCAGTTATTTCTTTAACTAATATATTACAAATGACACTCAAAACTAAAAATTCATTGTTCCATACCTCACGAATGGCTAATAATACTGATTAATTACAAATTCTTTACAATTATGAAAAGATATAATTAAAAAAAATACCAAATCACTTTTAAAGTTATTATTTATATTATTTTCCATCCAATGGCAAAATAAAGTCGTTCTCTATTGCATTCAAGTATGGATATAGGATCAAAATCAGCAATTTGATCCTATATCGCAATAGGATGTTTAAAATCAGCAATTGCATTTACTTAGGGTGGCTATTTAAATATTTTTTATTCTTATAAATGTATCAAGAACTGTCCATTTCAGTTGTAATGGTTTCAAAGCAGTTATATGAATGATTATACTTTAAAACTATTGGAATTTAAAGAGCCTGGTTGCTATTATTGGATTTTCAAAAACTAATAAGTGTCAAAATAATGCCCTAAAATATGCGATTAAGACAGAACAGACCACTTTTTGGTCTATTTTATTTTTATCTTCATTCATGCGACAGACCTGGACGGGCCTTGGCCTTCCTGTTCTTCTTCTTGTAGCTATTCCATGCAAAGTTCAGTACCCTGATCCTCGTAAAATCTGCATTAATCCATCCTGAATTGATAATATCCAGTGTCAAACCATCAAATTTTGGACATTCTCTGGCTCTACTACCAATCAGTTTATGTTTGAAAATCTAACGTGCTGGGCTATTTTAAACGACAAATTTTGCCCTATAAATTTTCTCTTTGACTTAATTAACTTTATTACACCAATATTCTAACAAATTTTGTGAATTTCTGTATTCGCTATTCTTCTGTTTAAATTACTATTCATGACACAGCCGAAATATCATATATTGTTTTAATCACTAAATTTAGATTTAAAAGCAAATTCCTTTTTAAAGTAAAATTCCTGCATATATATAACAATTTGAGATCACTCATATTTTTAGCCAAAAAAAAACTTTTATGTACTAAATTTACACTTAAAAGCAAGTTCATTTTTAAAAAAATCCCTGCATATATTAAGTGATTTGAAACTACGCATATTTTCAGCCAAAGATTTTGTCTTAACTACTAAACTTAGATTTAAAAGCAAATTCATTTTTTAAAAAAAATCCCGCATATATTTAACGATTTCAGACCACTCATATTTTCAGCCAAAAAATATTGTTTTAACTAATAAATAAAGCAAATTAATTTTAAAAAATATCCTTGCTCATGTTTAACGATTTGAGGCCACTCATATTTTCAAAACGCCAATCACAGTAGTTCTTAGACATAATATTTTAATTAAAAAACATTACATTATATTTCACACATAATATCGTATTTTTATCATTATATTTTGATTGAAATATATTACATTATATTTCATACATAACATCGTATTTTTAACATAATGTTTTACTTTGTATTTATATTTTAACGATAAAATGGCACGGTAAACCAAGTTTATATTAAAAATTTTACCTTACTATATTTATTAGATAGCTAGAAAGTTTGCGTTCTCCGAAAAAGTTTTATTTTCAATTAAAAATAGTTAATTTAAAAAGTAGAAAATATTTTCTAAGTGAGAATGAAAAAATGGAAAGATACTCTTTAGTGAGAAAATATTGATCTCTCCCTTATGTCAGACAACACTGAAAATGTTTTAAAAATTTCTATCTTCTTTACTTTGCTCAAAATAAAAACGGAGGCACTCAATAACTTCTGAAAATGTGAACAGAATTTTAGGTTATAAGATACAATTTTTTAAATTCAAGAGAAGAGCCAAAAATATGCTAAATATATTTCCTTACGTGAAATCTTTGATAAAAAAGCTTTACAATTGTGCGCTAAAAAGTTTGTGATTCGCTTAAAGAGTTAAAGATACATGGCGGAAAAAAAAATGTGAGTAAACATAAGCATAAGAAACACTCAAATTTGCTGTATACTTAGTGAGTCAGAGTCAAATTTTGTTCATTCTTAGAATTTTTGAGTACGTCTGAGTACCTAATAAGTATACTTTTGAGTATTTGTGTACCTAATAAGGAGTTAAAAACAATTTATTAACGATATAGAAGAGGCTCAATCATTCTAATTCTACTGGATTTTTTGCTGTCTATTTAAATAAATAGTTTCTGATTTAGCGAATAATATGACTCTTTGAACGAATAATATGATTTAACGAATGATATGATTTAACGAATGTAATGACTTCTTTAATTTTTCATGTACTTTTGTTGTTTACATAACTAAATTTGTGATCCTTAAAAATAATAATGATTATAGTTTGTAAGAAATAAACTGGAATACTCTTATTCAATCAAATTAAAATTATGGCACTAAATAGATTTGTTTTAATTTTTTTTACTTTCCGTAACAATAAATATAACTTACGATAATTATTTGCCCCATTACGGTTGTGTGTACAGTGTGCAAAAATATAAATCAACCACCCTGAATAAGTTTTAATCTTATGATTGGAATTTCATGTTCTAGAATTCAATCTTAATGGTTCGAGGGGGTGACCTCTTATATGCTAATTAATTACTGCGAACAATATCTTAAGTTACAGTATCAGACACAAGAACGTACTTTCTCTGAATAAGCATACCTTTTTCATGATGGATTTGGATTGCCTAAACCGCAAAATATAGGTATTATCCTCAATCTGGAAAATACGTTCCCAATAGTTGGGAAAGGAGAGTTTGGATCTCTTAATGCTAATTTTTATTTTTACGTACTCCATGTCTCGAGGCCTTTTTAAGCGAATTAAAAAGTATGCAATTTTAGATGGCAAAATAATATAAAATTTGAGCAAAATCGGTCGAATAATTCCTGAGAAATCGAATATCGGAAAAGTTGTATTTTTAAAATTTGATTTCTCTCTTAATGCTAATTTTCATTTTTGCGTACTCCATATCTCGAGGGCTTTTTAAGCGAATTAAAAAGTATGCAATTTTAAATGGCAAAATAATATAAAATTTGAGCAAAATCGGTCGAATAATTCCTAAGAAATCGAATACCGGAAAAGTTGTATTTTTAAAATTTGATTTCTCAGGAACTATTTGGCCAATTAGCTATTTAAATCTTTTAGATTGAATCCTAGAGCGTGAAAGTATAAAAATAAGATATAATTCATATAAAGTAAGGTATAATTCATAAGATCCATAAGGTATAATACGTGAAGATATAATTCATATAAAAGTAAAGTATATTTACGGAATTTTTTTCTGATCTAATTTTTTTGCTTAAAATTGACACATTTATAGCATATATACTAAAATTTTAATTTAGTCTTATAAAGACATTGTCAGTCGTAACCTTTTACAAAAGAAATAACGCAAAATTCTACAAAAACTAATTCACCATTTTATTATTCTTTTCCATCCATCGTCCAAAAAACCAAAACAAAAAGAAAATGATCATATCTATAATATCAAGCTTTTAGCTCGCAACATCAGAAAATGCGTGTTATTACATCACGTGACCCTGACACCTTCCCCCCAGAGTCATATTAGATCCAAAGATCGAATATGGCAAATAATTTAAGGGTCACACTTTACACATAAACAAACTATGTTTCACATTCACCCAAATATTCACTGAATCTTAGGTTTAACTTAACACTAGGTATTTACTTTAATCACCTAATAATAATAATAGGAAAAAATGTTCAGAGTCTTATTTTAGTTTATATTTACAGTCTGGACAATGCATCTGCTTTACTAAGTTTCGATCCTTTGATGTGACTTGCCTCAATATCATGGCGTTGAATGGCTAACGCCCATCTCTGCAACCTCGGGCTTTGGGGTGTCGCACTCGTCAGAAATACTAGGGGATTATGATCAGTTAATAAAATAATCTTAGCACCACAGAGTAAGGTTTCAAATCTCTGCAAAGCCCAAATAATAGCATAAGCTTCCCTTTCAATTGTAGACCATTTCTGTTGAGTTGAATTCAGCTTCTGGCTACCGAAAGCTATGGGACGAATATTTCCTTCTTCATCTAACTGACCTAAACAACATCCGACCGCATTTTGAGATGCATCCGTATGCAAGTAGTATGGTTTCTCTATGTCTGGGACTTGTAACTCTGCGATCTTACATAGCGACGTCTTCAATTCCTTGAATGCCTTCTCAGCTTCTTCGCTCCAAGGAATCTCATTAGGAACTTTCTTTTTAGTAAGCTCTGTTAGTGGAAGAGCAATCTTTGCGAAGTTTGGAATATACTGCCTGTAAAAGTTGCATAATCCCAAAGCACTTCTCAGTTGTTTTTTGGTTTTGGGTGCCTCTAATTTCTGTATTACTCTTATTCGTTCTTTGTCAGGAGCATGTTTACCTGAACCAATAATATGTCCTAAGTATTTAACCTTTTGTCTAGCAAATTCGCACTTTCTCAAGTTCACGGAGAAATTAAAATATTCCAATCTCTTAAAAACTTCTTCAAGATGAATCAAATGTTCCTCCCACGTATCAGAAAATACTGCTAAATCATCGATATAAGCACAAGTGAAATCAGACATGGACTGAACCACTTTAGACATAGCTCTTTGGTAGATTGCAGCAGCATTTCTTAATCCAAAGGGTAATACATTCCATTGGTACTGGCCTCGGTGAGTTCGGAATGCTGTGAGGTGTTTGCTGCCGTTCTCCATCGGTATAGCCCAATATCCCTTCAACATATCTAGCACAGTAATGAATTTCTTCTTTCCTACTAAGAAATTCAACTCCATCATATTTTGCATTGGATATGCATCCGGAACGGTAAGAGCATTCAAACTTCTGAAATCAATGCATAACCTGATTGTTCCGTCTTTCTTATGAACACATACTACCGGGTGTGCTATCTCACTTACCACCGGTTCAATCAGTCCTAACGCTAGCAATTCATTGATCTGTGCATCCACTTTCCCCTTTAAGTTTTCTGGTATCTTATACGTTTTTGGTTTCATCGTATCCTCCTCAGCTTTCAGCTTTATCGCATGTTTCCCAACTTTAGCTATCCTTATCTTCCCCGAAAACAACGTTTTGCGTCTATGTAAAAGATCTTTCAATTGATTTTGTTGCATTTTGGGTAAGTAATCCAAATTTAATCCTTTCAATGCTTCATAGCTTTCCACATCTGTAGGAAGAGTTGGTGTTTCGTATATTTCACCAAATTCATCATCAATATCATAGACAACTCCAACTGTTTGAATTCTCGCTTTGTATTCTCTCATTTTGTTAACATGCAATAATCTTAAATTTCCTTCAGGCATTTGCAAATAATACGAATTCGGTTTCACTCTTCTAATTACCTTTACTGGACCTATCCATCTGGCATATAATGAATTGGATGAATCATGCATTAGCACAAGTACTTGATCTCCTGGCGCAAATTCCCGGTATTTTTTCCTTCTATTGTAATATTTGGCATAATTACTTTGTTGCACATCACTTGTTAACCTTGCCTTTTCGGTTGCTATTTCTAATTTTCCTTTTAACTCTTTTAAATATTCCTCCGCTGATCCTTTCATATTCAAAGGTAAAAACATATCTCCGGCCCAAATTGACTTCAATATAGATAACGGGCCTTTCGGTTCTCTCCCGTACATTAGCAGAAAAGGTGGTACTCCTGTAGTTGCACTTGGAACTTCTCGATAAGCCCATAGTACAAATGGTATGTGTCGATGCCAATTTCTTCCTACTTCTCTAATAATGTGATGTAGCATATTTTTGAAAGTTTGGTTCCATCTTTCAATCAATCCGTTCCCTTCCGGATGGTATGGCGTTGAAAATCGCGGACAAGCTCCTAAAACCTTCAAAAACTCTTGCGTTAAACTTGCCGTAAAATTTGTCGCATTATCCACCACGATTACTTCTGGAATTCCTGTCCTACAGAATATTTCGAGCAGTGCTTCACATGTATTCCTTGCCGTTAACGATTTGAGCGGGACTGCTTCAGGCCATCTTGAATGTTGGTCCATCAAACAAAGGATATATTTATGTCCTTGTGCTGATACTGGATCTAGAGGACCAATTAGATCTACGTTCACCACTTGGAATGGAAGTTCAGGACGTGACACAGGTGTTATCGGAATTTTGTCTACTGAACGAACAACTCTTCTACCTTGGCACCCATGACATGAGCTACAATAAGCTTTAATTTCCTTGACCATCCCTGGCCAATAAAAGGAAAATTTAATTCTTTGAATTGTTTTACGAGCTCCTAGATGTGCTCCGAATACTGACTCGTGGGCAATTTCTAGTATTTTACCTTTTCTAATTTCGGGAATTACTAATTGTTGTATTCTATTCCCGTCCAACAGCTCTTCATGGCATAGTATATTATTTTGTATCACATACCCTCCTTTATTTTGCTTCCCCAATTTCCATGCTTCTTGGAGAGTATCGCAACTTTGTTGTTGTATCTTGAATCGTTCGGTTTCATTTCCATTCTTTTTATCACCGCATTCACCTACTGTTGGCTCCTGCTGCTCTTCTCCGTCACTTGCACTCATATATAACTGCTCCTTTTGGGAATCTGATCTTAGCTTCATAGCAGCAGTAAAACTGGGATTGTATACTCTTTTTTGTTCTAATAATGCCTCATAAGTTTCAGCATCCAACAAAATGTCAGCATTTAACCCATTGACGGCTGCTATCATCGTTTTAATTATAGGCGTAATATATCCTTCCGTTACCAAAGCGATTTCCACTTCTTTTAATTCAGCTTTTAGACTTTCGCCAAACGCAGGTTGTAATATTATATGCCCTTTGTAATCCACTTCCTTACCCACTATATCGTTTTTAAATACACTTATTTGTGCACCAGAATCTACTACAGCTTCGTATTCATTTCCATTATATGAAATTCTAACTTTCTTAAGGGCAGCTATTTTTGGTTGAACGCCTTTACATTTTTTGTTTCCTATCATGACTTCACCGTTAAATCTTGCAGTGACTACTTTGCTTTCGATATTTCCATTTCTGAGTACCTTAACTTCGGATACTTGCCCTTCCGATACTTGAACCTCGGCCACTTTGCCTTCAATGTTTCTTCTCCTCTCTTTATTATCTCGACAAAATCGTGCCAAGTGTCCTACTCGTCCACAATTAAAACATGTGACTGGATTTTGGGAAGAACTCCGCTTATCAATTCTGCCATGGTTGTTATGCTCATGTTTATATCCTTCACCAAATGTATGATATCTTCTACTAACCATGTTTGGTTTTTCCCGGTATAAGTTCCTATATGGTTGAGAAGCAATGAATTTAGTAGTTTGGTTATATTTCCTTGCATTCTCGTACTCATCTAGCTTCTCAGCAAGTGTGTCGACTGAGCAAATTCTACTCCACTCATCAATAAAATGATTTTGTATGTCTCCAGGTACTCGTTCTTTTATCTGTTCGACAATGACAAGTTGTTTCAGGCTGTCGAAATCATTAATTTTTAGTCCCGAAACCCATTCGTTAAAATAGTTCGCCAATTCAAATCCAAAATCTCGCCAAGTGCTCTCAGCCGCTTTACAATGTCTCTTAAACTTTATTTTAAATGCTTCTGGGCTCAATTTAAACCTTTTCAATAACATACATTTTACATGTTTATAATCATTTGCTTTTTCTTCAGGCTCCCTTGCAATTAAATTCGCCATTTCTAGAGGCAATAATCCAACAAGATGCGTTACCCAATCTTCTTCTTTTATATGGACTCTTCGTGCTTGTCTTTCAAACAATATTAGATAAAAACTTATATCACCTTCTTTTGGATCAAAAGTACGCATTAATTTTTGCAATCCACCAGGTACATGTTCTCTTGCTTCTTCATTTCGAGAGCTGCTCGTCTCTCCTATAGTACCAGTATGTACCAATGAAGCTTCTATCTTCAACCTCTCCAATTCATATTCCTTTTCTTGCCGCTTTAATTCATCTTCCCTTTCCTGTTCTCGCCGCTTTAATTCACCTTCCCTTTCCTGTTCTCGCCTCTTTAATTCATCTTCCCTTTCCTGTTCTCGCCGCTTTAATTCGTCTTCCCTTTCCTGTTGCTTAATTTCATATTCTTGTCGCCTAATTTCATCTTCTTTTTGTTGGCGCTTTATTTCTTCTCTTCCACTAACTATTCTTTTTAATAATTCCTTCACAAACTCCTCTTCGTACTCCGTACTTGCCAATATAATCTTCTTTAATTCGGTAACTCTCATGTCTTCCGTTGCCGTTTCTCCTAACTCTTCCGCCAAACACTTCAAATCTACTTTTAAAGCTCTTCCTAAAAATGCCATTTTTCACCTACTACTTTCTAAACTGCACCTTCTTACAAAAAAAAAATGCCACTTCCTAAACCAATTTCAAGACAATCTAAATAACTCACTATCTTCCATCAAACAACTTGAAATTCATAGAACAAACAACTACCAATCTTTTATTTTGAAATCCATTGGGGTTTCCCCGCGCATTTGTCAGTCGTAACCTTTTACAAAAGAAATAACGCAAAATTCTACAAAAACTAATTCACCATTTTATTATTCTTTTCCATCCATCGTCCAAAAAACCAAAACAAAAAGAAAATGATCATATCTATAATATCAAGCTTTTAGCTCGCAACATCAGAAAATGCGTGTTATTACATCACGTGACCCTGACAGACATGTTACAGCAATTCCCAGAAGAGAATATTTGTTAAGTTTTTCCAAAATTCCTCAGAGCCACTCTAACTCTTGCCGCCATTCTAATCATAATTTTCAATATTTACGCATCTAATAGGCTTCAACATAAATTAATAAATAAGTACTTCAATTGAATCATATTATGAAGCATCAGAAAATTACCCTACGTATAGTTTTTTTTAAAAAAATTACTTTTCAAAAAAGGGAAGGTTTGCACAAACCGACTCCATCTGGCATTCTAGTGTTAAGGAGTCCAAACTTTCGACCGGTTTCCTGACCAAACTAACTATTCAGTACATCTCTTCCGGAAGGCGATTATCCACTTTCTCCTTTTTTTTGAGAATCAAAAATACAAATCCGTTTAAAAAAAGGCTAATTTTAATTACTCTACTTTTTTAAGTTTAAATCGAATATTTAATCAGTAAGCTGAAGCTTTCGTTATAACATGACATTAAAAATAATAATTTACTTTTAAAAATCGACATTGAAAGGAATTGCAGAAAACTTTTTTTCCAGCATTTTTTGTCAGACTTTAAAATATTAGTAATTTGATTAATTTATTTAAATAACGGTTTAGTTTGCCGATTAAAAAATATCGTCCACGCCTTTTTCTTAGAATCTAATTTCATTGAACAAAAAATTCTTTGATAGTAATGAATTTATTTGTTTATTTAAAAAGCTACGTTACCTCTCCTAATTATGAAAATTCCATGCTTAATAAAAAAAATAAAGTAATGAGATTATAACAAACTTTTTTCTGGATATAATTTAAAAATTTCTATATCATTTTTGAGACTTAAACTTGGCAAATTAATTATCCGTATAGATTTGGAATTAAACTTTTCTATGTTTATCTTGTCACTTTCAAAATTATAATTGCAAACGAAATTTTTTTTTCTTGCATCTAATCTTCAAAATGATCAATCAAAAACACATAAAGAAAACTTTAATTAATTACTTCAATTAATTACTTCAAAGGACGAATTCTTTTGTCTAGACTGGAGCTTTGAGAGTAGCCTTTGATTATTTCTTTGAAACATTTATATTTTTTGCAACTGATGGAAGTTTTTAATTCTGTTAATACATAGATTACTTAATATGTAAGTAAATAATAAAACACAAACAGAATTGAGCACATAGAAGAAATTTGTAATTTTTCAGTCATTCACATTGTTTTAAACTTAAATTTTATTTTCTAATATTATAGACATCAGCATAATTTTATATGTCTCAGATATATTTTTTTCTTCTTAATCAAGCATTTCTTCTGTAAGATGTGGTCTTTAAAATAATATTATTTACTTTTGACCAAAGAAATAAAAATTCGCTTAACTTATTATTAGCTCTCCATTGGCATTTATAAAATTCAGGTTAGGTTGTAAAAAAGACTTTAAATATATATTGTAATATTTTTGCGCATAAGTTTTCGTAGTTGTGACTGATTGTAACTTTAATTTCACATTACTTTATAAGCATAACATTATTTAATTAAAATGAAACATTACTTTTTTATCCCTAATCTTTGAAAAGTGGTTTTCAAGTGTGAAAATAATTTTTATAAAGCATACACGATAACTATAACCTTGACAGTAAAAGTTAATGCTGAGATTTGTTTAAGTTTGAAATATTCCAAACTCTCATAACGTCAAAAATCATATTACAAATTAAACAAAATAAATGTATGAATGAGCAACAAGGGCGGGTTTTTAACAAATGCATGAATGAACAGTGCTAAAAAGCATGGTTTTTCTCTGCTGATTTTAAATTATCATCATGCTTTAATATTAAATACAGTGTAACCCATAACCAATTAAAAACTTGAAAATTAATAATCTAATTGCTAATGAATACTAGTAGCTTATTATACTCTTGAAGATATCTTTCTTCTGCTCTGGAATCGATCTTAAAGCTCAACTGCACCACTATTTAAGCATAAAAAATATTTTATAATACAACATTTGAAGGGGGTCAAATAACACCAAATTATATCACTACATTCGAATAATTAATTTTATCAAGATTTAAACTTAGTGCTAACTTTATTTAAACCTTAACTTTTTTACAATTACAAACCTAGGTAGTATCCAATTAATTTTAAACGTTTCAAATTTTAAATCGTCTTGCTATATCACCTTAAGTTACTTTTCCGCAGTTGACTTATCAAATGTAAGTAAATAGTAAATTCTGAAGCATTATAAAAAGAGTAGCGTTGAAGTATAGATAGCGTACAATGAAATATCTAAACAATGAAACATCTGAAAACATCCAACTATAAGAATTCGTTCTTCTGGAAATCATTTTCCTATTAATGTAATGAAAAACCAATATGTTTTACAAAAAAATGAACCTCTTTCAACATAAGGAAAATTTGAACTTAGCGTTCAGAATTAAGAGTAATCCAAATTATTTGCAATTAAAACTGATTTTATTAACTTTTTGTCAAATTACCTTCAAGTTACTCTCCACCTATCCACAGCGCGTGGAAATGCATTTTACCTTGATTTGCCCCTCTCAGTCACTGTGGTTTTTCTTGTTCTGTTTCTTTCATTTTTTTCTCTCTCGACTACTGTGATTTTTCTAGTTTTTATTTCTAGCCTTTATTTTTTCCACTTTTTCTTTGGCTATTATTTTCATAATTTGTGTTTCAAATCCCTTTTGTTTTCTCTCCTTCACGTCTGTCAAGTCTTGATAATGGGCGTCTGTTTTTGAGTGCTTAAAAGATGTTGACTGCTAATTCCTATTTATGTTTGAAGGGAATAAAGTTTTCAATCAAATAATATCTTCATCACTATTTTTTATAGTAAATTTCACGGAAGAGTGTGGTTATCATTATGTTGGAGGACAAGAAAATTTTGTAAACGTCAAACCTTTATCCAGTAATTTTACCTTTAATTCCACTCAACTCCAGCTTTCGCTTACGTTATTAAGTCCTTACTTAATTTACATGATTGAAAAGCACTGCTTGACACGCGGTTAATCCCTTTATAAGTATTTCATTAACGTGTGATGCTTCAAAATCAGAGTTCAAAAAGATTTGTAAAAGGTTCAATGTGCTCAAGAAGTTTTACTACAAAATTAATTTTGAAAGTTTGCTTGTTTATCGAATAATCAATTAAACTTTAGCTTATTCTAAAAGCATTTATTTCAGCCTTGTTAAATCAAAAATTCACCAGTATGCTGATTCGTTAAAATTAACAATAGTAAATCATAAAATATTGCAAAGTGATCGAGAATAATTATGTATTAGGTATAAATAATTTAATTAAACCCAGTTATTCAGAAATCTATAACACCCATCTGTAATATTTCATTCAAATACACTGTTAAAATTTTCATTCTAAAATTATGGTAAAATAACTGGCAGCTGTCTGTCCATCCGATTACCCGTAAAGTTTACAGTAAAGAAAATTTTTTACTTTTATGGTTTTTTTAACCGTTTACAACTAGCATTTTTCAAAAATAAAATTTAACTAGATCTTCTAATCTGCTTTTCGTAAGGTAATGGGCACTGGAAAGTGCTGGTCACTGGGAATTCTTCGTGCGTTGAAGGAAATGGAGGAAATATTGTGGTGACAATACTGGGGCTCGAACCCCAGTTCTGCCAGTCATGAGATTAACAGACTGACCCGCTTGGTTATGATATGTACGCTGTTGCAAAGAACTAAGTGGCTTTATTGGGTGGTCTTAGTTGGTGCGATAAAATTCTGGTTGTTTAACCATATTAGGTGAAAGCAGTTAATTAACTGTTTTTTCACACTTAACGATTTGATTACTAGTTTATTTATCATTATTTAATTCTTTTGATTGAATATGGTAAATTAATCTTTAAATAAATTGTTATTCAACCACTTTTTCCGAGAAATTTCTAACAATGTACAGTCGGTGATTAATATAGAACAAATTAAATCTTATTTCAGTTTCGGAGTTTATCCTAATTTTTCCTTTCAGCTGCTTCTATTTTAGCTGCTTTATAACTGTTTATAGTTATTTCTTCAAATTCTCTCAAATTCTGCCTTCGTAATAAATTCGTAAATAAAAAGAAGGTTACATGCGTCTATAAATGGTTTTCATCTGTATTATAGAAAATTAAAAAGTTTCTGCTTTATTTTTTAAGAGATGCTGACTAGAAAATATAAAAAACATCTTTTAAGTAATACCTTTTCTTTTAAAATAAAAGATAATTTTTCTGATTACCTAATCTATATTTTCAAATTATTTTTTTTAATTTCTTAAAAAAATTGGATTGTGTTTCCAACTTTGTAATTAATATCTTTTCTTTTGAAAGAATTTATTGAGAAACATAATCCCTGAAACAATTTTAACTTTTTTTTAAATATTTTTATTTATAAGGTAAGAAAAATATTTTTCAACCTCATAGTTTATTTTATACCATATCTAAGTATTGATTCGCTGTAACACGAGATAAATTTCCTAAAAAATGTTTTAGTCTTTTTATTAAAACGATAAAAAAAAATTCTTGCATTCTTTTCTGACCTAATACCTTAAAATTGAAGTAAGAAGAAATTCCTTAAAATTATTTAGTTCTTAGTTATTTTTTATTACGTTATGTTTCAACTGTTATCATTTTTTTTATAAATAATAGCGAAAGAAAATATTTTACTGAGGTAAATTATTTTATTTTATTGAGGTAAGGCGTTTTTCAAACATAATGGAGAAAATTCTATTGGTTGGAAAAATCATATATATATATATATATATATATATATATATATATATATATAACGTCGTTGCCGAGTGGAAGGATTAAAACAGGTCTTAGGCAGGGAAGGAGGGTACAAAATTTATTTATTAATCATTAGACAGAGAACATGTATCAAAGTGGTCATGAAATGTTGTGCGCCTCATTATAAGCTGCGGAAAATCTTGCAAAGTAAATCAGTAAAATATTTCATTTAAGGGAATATGGGAAATTTTAGTAATAGTAATTGCTTTATTAAATAGTTCGCGAGATTCCTACAAAGAGCAAAGGGGGAAATGTATTGCTTTTAATTGATGCATACTTGAGCCAAAAATAGATTAAAGGACTGGATGCGAATTTAAAAGTGTGAGAAAGCATTTCGTTTTGAATAATAAATTAAGAAAAAGATATTCAGAAAAGGAATAATATAAAAAGATTAATTATATATATATATATATATATATATATATATATATATATATATATATATATATATATATATATATATATATATATATATATATAATTAGGGGCCCAACTGTTTAAAACTGCATTAGATTAATTAGAACCGTTATGCTCTCAAAATAAATTCAATTATTGGTTCAATTTTTCTCATATTTATTCAAATCGAGTGAACAATAAATATATTAAGATTTTTTTTTATTTTACGAACGTAAAACGTAATGTTAACACTTCCTACTAGTAAGACTCCCACTTTATTTAAGCACTCTGCACTAAAAAGCACCCACTCGGAAGAACAAACTCGACTTTCCTGACGTAAAAATCTTTATTCCATCATACACCACACGAGACCTAATCCTTCGGCTTTGAGTCTTACCGTTTCAAATGCTTTCGAAACGAAGGCGTAATAGAGTTCGCCTATGGGAGAACATGTGACAATAACCCAATCTGAAAAGCAACGTCTGTCGTAGTTCGCCACTCGCCTACTGCATATCGATGAATCCAGAAGAAAATTTGAGCCGGAAAATTTTCTCTCCTGTCCAGCAAGGCTGGTCTTAAGACGCAGAAAATCCTGTCTTATGGAAAAGACTACTGCAAAGTTTCCAAAGTTCTGGATAAATATTGGGGCGCATACAATGTTTACTTATCGTTTAATTTAAGGGCCGAAAAGATTTATGAAATGGTCTTAGGACATTGCCGCGTTCAGTACCATTATGTATTATATTCGGAAATTTCCTCTCCAAGGAATGTGAAGTTGTGAATTATTTATGATTCGATTCGAAATAAATCTAGAAAGAATTAGGAATTACCCATTTACGAGACACTGTTTGAGTTGAAACCGTTTAACTTGTATTCACAAAAAGCGAACTATTTATTATTATTTATTCTTAATTGTTAATGATAATATTCATAGTTAAGCCTGAATTTATAACCTTAATCCAATAAGTGAATTATATCCAATAAGGGAAATTTGAATAGTTGTAATATTAACACAAGGATATTTATAATCCATATAGTGTCCTATCTATAATTTCCATGAACTTAAGTGCTTCCTTTAGACAGAAAACTTTTTCCATGTTAATCCATTTTGAATCTCGTGAAAGAAATTTCTTTAGTTAAGTAACTATTTGGAATATTTTTGTTCCATTTTATTCATTAAATTGTGCTATGCTCTCTATTAAACGCAGTTACCAAACTTTAAACGAATAGGCTGGAAGTATTTTAAAAACGTCAACTTTAAAGCAATGATTAAAATACTTGCAAACTTAAGTTTTGAAATTAGGTAAAAATATTCATTAGGACTCATTTAAATGATTCAAAAAATATCATTTGGTTACTTAACAAAGAAAGAAATACCGTTTGCAGAATTCTTCTGATCTATACATGGAGAAAGTAGGTTCCCTTGTCTGTTTGAAGTTGACATTGACAGTAGTATATTGGAAGTTAGAGTAACTAATATTCTTCGATTTTCAGTAATTATGATTAAACGTTGTTATCACAGAATAAAATTTTAAATCTAACTTAAAAAACATGAACTTTTTTTAAGTTTTAGGTAGCTATTTACAGAAATTATTGAAATAATAGTATTTTATTTATAATGCTACGTTACGTCCACCGTATCCAATGTCAAGTTTTATTTAACTAAAATAAGCTAACTTTTAAAAATCTTTAAAGTTGAAGACCAATTCGTAACTGGTACTACCTGTTACACATATCTGCTTTATTTTATCTGAGTTCAAGGTGATAATAATAGTTTTCTCTAGAAAAGTTACATAATTTTTAAAAAAATCATTTAAAAAAATTTTAAATTTTTTTTTTATTTGAATTTTCGAAAATAAAAAAAGACTACACGTGCAGAGAAGTTAACTTTCAATTAAAAACATAAAGCATAGCAAAATTTTTATTTTCAGAACTTCTACAAAAAGCGGCAGTATTAGAAAGTAGTAGTTTTGCTTAAAATTAAGATTATAAGTACAATTACAAATTTTTTGAATGATCTCTCTATTCCTTTAAGTGCTAATGTTCCCATTTTGAGAGCCCAAAATGGGAGCTTATCCTTTTTTCTGAAAGATAAGGAATGATAACTAAATTATTTCATTTGTTTTATTTATTCTGAAAATTAAGACTCTTGGGCCCACCTTAATATCTTACCACAAACTAAAAAGTGAAAGTTAGTTTGTATATATGGATAAATTAATAGAAATCTAATAAATCTAGAATGAGAGAGAGACACCATATATTTTGGATTATGTTTTTCTCTTGTAATTTGCGAATTTTCTTGGAATGGTTTAAATACTCTGATTACTTTCTTGCAAAAAGGTGGCTGGGTGGCGTAGTTGGTTTGTCGTCGGCGTTCTGAGCCCAAGTCTGCGGGTTCGATCCCCGGCCCAGGCACCGGAGTTTCGGGATGTAGAAAATCGTCAGTAGCCATGTCGTATGATTATGCGTCATGTAGAAGATCCCTGTAGTGCCTTATTGGCTCTTGGCATTTCCGGCAAAATTAAATTCCTAGTGCACTTTAGCATCCAAATAGAGTCTCGGTGCTGCCATCTAGTGTGGCAGAAACTAGACGTCCAAATTAACATGACCAACGGTATCTCACCCATTGTGGTGGTCCTGAAAGAATGGACCACCTCTAGAGAACGCACTAGGTCTGCTCATCGGCAAGACCGATTGTGCAGTTCATTGGAAATAAAATAAAAAATAAAAAAAACTTTCTTGCAAAATGTAGTTAACGCGCATCCAGTATTACAGTTTAAAGTTTCCCAGGCGTCTTTTGAAAGGCTTCACCTTTTGAATTGATGTTTTTCGTACAAATAACTGAAAAAAATATATAATTTTGAAATATTTTTCACCCCTCTAGGATGAATTGTTCGCAAGCAATATTGAAAAATCGCTTTTTTTTTTTTTAGCTTTAGTCTGCGTTGTCGAAACAGCGTCGTTACAAAATGTTTATCTTTTTAATTTTGAAAGAAAAGTATTTAAAATATATAAAAGCAGAGTCGAATTTCAGTCAAACTAAATATACATTGTGTACACTGTATTTTAAGTACACTGAACTTTGCCGACAAGTGCTGTAGTGAAAACGCATGCTAGAAACATTTACGTAGGCTAACTAAGTTATCAAAAACTAAAGATATACTCAATTTAATTGTCACCTGCAATTTGAAACATTAATATAATATTTCTTTACTAAAGCGACAATTTAATTTGAAGGTATTTAAATTTACTGAAGTCTTATAATAAAATCAAGTTACCAATTTTAAATAATAAAAAATATTTTTCATCCTTTTTATTTAAACACCATTTTTTTACTCGTATGTTTTAAACTGTTATCCTTCAAATAAAAATACGTTAAACTTTACAAAATAACTCTTAGACATATATTATAAATCTTATTATGAAGCAAAATGCTTAAATCTACTATTCAGATATAATTACCTTTTTCTGGAGAATAAGAATCTCAATAAAAAAAGAGATTCATATTTAAGATTTCAAAGAGAAGGAGTTGGTACAATAAATGGTTCTACATTAAATATTTTACCACTTATGTTTAAATCTTAAATCTTAAATCTTGGGTCTCTATATTAAGAAAAGAAAATTTTAAAAGCAAAAATTCTATTCTACTGGGTTTAAAAAAGGTAAATAAAAATGGTTGACCAGCATAAGTTTATTTAATTTTTTAAAAACTGCTAAAAGTGTCATAGAGATTTAAAAATTGACTTTAAGTTTCAAATATAGAAACTTATTAGTATTTACTTTAAAAAGTTACACCGAATTAAAATACAACTTGGTCAAGAAAATATTTTATTTTGCATGGATATTGTATTGTTCAAAGCACATAGTATATCCCCAATAAACTATGTGCTTTGAACAATACTTAAATGTTTCAACTAACGAGTGTAGGTTTAACATTTTATAAACAGTTGTTTATATATTAAGTTATCTTTTAAGTTTAAAATACACTAGAGGTTTTTTCAAATAGTTTTTTTTTTTAATAAAAGGAATTTAAACTTGTCTCTCCAAAAAAATAAAGTATTTTCTGAAATATACCTTTTTATGCTTATATCTGAAATATGACTGGTCTACAAAAGGACGGCCCTCTCAGAAACGCAATATGTTGGTGTACCCATGGGATGAAACTGAATTCTTGGTCTGAGTCATCCACGCCTGAGTGAACAGAGAATCGTTATTTACAGACAGAGAAGGAAAGGGAAAGAAGAAAAAAATGAGTCTTGGTCTCAAGATGACCCGTCTTCATTGATTTGACACTTCTTCCAACTCAATTCTAAGAAGAAATAACACTGCAGAACTTATCTTATAAGAAGGACAACAATTGGAAATCCAGGATAAAACTCTAAAAATCAATTCTATGGGGGGTTGGTTTTATTGCAAACCATGTCATGTTTCAAACAAATATGAAGTAAAATATTTCTTTCGAAACCAAATCTTTAAACTATGCGCCCACACACGCAAACACCCATATATATATATATATATATATATATATATATATATATATATATATATATATATATATATATATATATATATATATATATATATATATATATATATATATATATATATATATATATATATATATATATATAAATATATATCTTTTACTGCCTAAATCAAATTTTACGTGGTCAAATAATTTTTAAATAATATGCAAGTAATTATTCTTTTAAATAATTGGCTATAAGAACAATGCCCCTTTTTACAACTTCTTAATATTTATTTATTATTATATTACTTATTTCTCGAAATATTTTTTAAAAAATTAAAAACATACAGAAACAAAATTCTGGTTCATTTGTCCTCTTTTAGTTTAATCGAAAAATAAAATATCAGTTATTAACTTTTATTAGCCTGATAACAAATAAATTTATAGATTCTTTAAAAGCAACAGTACTTAAGTGGTTTTATTTAATAAATGTTAAGTAATTTAAGCAATCTTGAATTAAAAAAAAGACAAATACACTAAAGGAAATAAACTGATATTTTACAAGGGAAAAAGACATTTCCCTTCTTAGAAGAGTCTTAAATAATTAATTTTGTGTTTTGATTAATTAGAATTATCATTTACTATGAGAGCTGAAGCAGATGTTTGAATTTAAAATTAAAGCATCCAAATTCTTTTTTTTAATGATTAATTCTTATTTTACGATTTTACAGATTTATTTTTTATTCATTATTTTTTATAACCATTAAAAAAAGATTTTTAATAAGCTTATCAAAAATTGATCTTAATTGATCTTCAGATTTCTGTGATTTTAATTTTGAGCTTGTGTGCTAAAGGTGCATTTTTCAATTGAAGATAATTTAATCAATTTCTTGCATGAAAAGGTTCATCAGACAAATTGGACTTCGAAAGTCAAATCTTTTGTGGCTATCTTCTGGGTGAAAATAATCACATTTATTTCAAAAAGAGTCTGAAGAAAGTACAGTCTTGCATGATTATAAACTGTTCGCATTTTTCACAGCAACAAAAATAAATATACTTCTTGCCAACTATCCCTTTCAAAATCACCAGGTCCCTCAAGCATAACTGATTAGATGTAAATATTACCTCAGAACAAGTTAAAATAAGCTTTCTACAGCCACGTGACTCTCACTGTCATGCACGTACCTTCAGAGGCCTTTGATATTAAACGTTGACCAAAAAAAACAGATCGTTATGAAGAGTAATGCAAAAATAAAAACAGGTCGGGTTTATTTCATAATGCAAAGTGAGATACAAATAATACTTATAATATTACTTTTGATATAAATGATATTTGCATTTAGAAAAAAACACTTTTGGAATTTAAGATTTGTTTAATAATTTTTACTCACCTTTCTTTGTAAATTATGTCTAATGCCTGAGATGTAAAAAGACACAGTTGTACTGCAACGCAACCCTTATGATAATTCATTACATACTTCTAGTTGCGACACCAGGTTACAAATTTGAACAAGTGCAGAAAATAAATAAGTGTTGCAGTAAGAAGACGAAAAAAATTTGCAGCTTTTTGAGGACACATGTTGAGATATTTAAGGTCGAATCAGGTCACTTCGTAATTTTGACCAAGTCTCAGAAGAGTACATAGGATATCACTTGAAATATTTGTTTCTTAGCTTTGCAATGGAGTTTGTAATTTCTTTATGCTACAATTACAAAAATAGTTACAGCAATTTATATGGATGCAGGTTTGCTGTTGTTTATGGAAATTTTTCTTTTTTAAATATTTATAACTTGAGCAATTTTAAAATTAAAAAACGAAAAATTCATAGATTTGCATATTTTATCATGTGTGTTTATTACACAAAATGTCAGTAAAATTGAAAGGAGTGTCAGTCCGAAAGGGAATACTCTGACCTGAAATGAATCAAATAATAAAAATTATTTAGTAATTCACAATCTAAGAAGTATTTAATTACACTCAGTTTGAACTTCACTAGAAACCATAATCTAGGACTATACACTTTACACTGTAAACACTTTGGTGTAACACCTGTGTGGGCGTTGAAAATCTTTAAAAATTGTGTGAATGATTACTTTATCTTAATACCAATAATTGGTAAAGATTACACGAATCTGCTGGCTAGCACCAGAAAGTTGTATTTTTCGAAGCTTTGTAAATATGGCTAATGATTAGCGTATATTTAAATTATATAACTAAATTCTTGTAGAAAATGATGGTAGAGCATGTTTTAAACGTGTAGCAAGTGCTTTTGAACGATATATTAGAAGTTTAAAGACGAATAATTGTGCAATTTCAAGATATAACCAAAATGGCGTTTTGTTTACATAAAGATAAAGTGTACTGGTGACGTAAAAGTTCTTCTTGTCAGATTTAATTGATAAGAATATTTAATACGAAATAAGTTTCAATCAACTTTACTAATTGATACGAAATATTGGTCGATTATTTGCCAAAGGATTTCAATCTTCATGTCGGATAGATTTGACAAATTGCTTTTATCGATTATATATCGATTATCGTTGAAATATATCAATACACTTCAAAATTACTGTAAACGTAATAGCAAAGTTTCCATAACACTCAAGTTTAATTTCCAAACACACACAAAACAAACACAAGTTGAAGTAATCCAGTTATTTGACCCTATAAATAATTGAATGTTTTTTTCTTCATATTTCTATACGCTTTTTTTTTTCGCCTAACACATCAAATTCTCCTTCATCCTAATTTTATAGCTCCAAAAACAAACATAAAAAAACTTTTATAACAGCATAACATTATAGTGTAATTCGGGGAAAAAATCGAAGTTCAGAATTCAGAATCCCTTCTAAAGAGTGCTTGCATTGCTATCTGTTTTACTTTATTACGTTTTATTGCAGCGAAAGTCATTTCAGGGTGCCTTAATGTTTGTAGCAGAGCAAGAACTCATTACAATTATTTTTTTTCACTCTCATATATTTTTCCTCCATTACCAAACTTTTCTTTAACTTTTCCATTATTACGTTAAATTTACTTTTAGTACAGGTTCATGCAATCCGGCACATGCAGTGGAAGTTGATGAAAAATCATTGGAAGAATTAAAAAGGAAATAATTCTTTAAATTGTAGGGTTTTTAAATAGAAAGAAGGGGTTCTTTTTTTTCTTTTTTTTTATTCTTTCGTATATTATTCCTCTTCATCAGCTCGTGTTAAATTCGCTTTACTCTTTCTTACTTTAAATAACCTCAAGAAAGTTTTTTTCAGCAAAGAAATAACAGAATGTAATTAAGTTTTGCGAACAATTCATGATTCAACAGTTTAATTTCTTGAGATATAAAACATGCTGCCTGAATCAAAAAAATGCAATTTAATATGATTTCATTTATGAATTGACTTATTTTATTTATGAACTTTATAGCGAGATCTATAGTGTTCAAAAATATGAATATGCTTTTTGAATACTACATATTTCAATACCGTGTATTTAATAAAGGTTTTTGCATAAGTTTTTTTTTTATTGTTAAAATGTTAAATCCTTATTCTAAAGCATTATTAATCTATAACAATTATCATCTATACATTATTATTCGATTAAAAAATACCTATTCAGATTGTTTTAAAATAGATTTATAGTTTTATATTAGCTTTACTTTAAAAAAACTTTATGATTAATATTATTTTAGTCTTTTATAGTATAAAAATACTCCCGATTAAACTTTATATTTCCTTTATGGTCTTTTAAAACATTTTAAAATTTCAATTTTTCTTTTTTTTCTACTTTTGATTATTTTGTAATATCTATCCATGGAAGTATAGCGTTCAAATGTTTACCTCCTTAACTTTGCAATATTAAAAGACTTAAAATGGAAATAATTCTTCAAACGTAAGGTTTCTGAATAAAATGAAAGGATTCTTTTGTAAATCTTTTGTAGAATATTTCTCATCAACTCAAGCTAAGTTCACCTTTATTCTTTCTTATTTTAAATAACTTCTAAAACATTTATTTCGGCAAAGAGATAACAGAATGCAATTACGTTTTCGTGAGATATACCTGACTCAAAAATTTAATTCCTTGAGGTATAGAGCATGTTGATTAAATCAGAAATGTACTTTAATGTGATTTTATTTATAAGTAAATTTTCTTTATTAACTGCATGTTTAATGCGGGTTTTTACATTTAAACGTGACTAATCGTACCACTATTATACATAAATTTTTTAGTTTTTATTATTAAAATGCAGAAAACTGAAATATTTTTTTCAAATAATCTTTAAATAAATTCATATTTTAAAACTATTATTGCTTCCATAAACAAACTAAAAATAATGATTATGAAATAAAGTCGCTCACTTTTTGAAAAGATTTTTGAAAAAAGCTTAGTCTTTAGAGTTTAGTAATGTTTTGAAATGAGGAGTTCAAGATTTAAGTACAAATTTTATCAAGAGGAAGGCGACTAGTAAAATCGTACTTGTAATTTGAGTCCTTAACTTTTAAGGAATGGTGATTTTCATGACGAGCATAAGAATTAACCTTTTATCTACGACGCAAAAATAAAATTTATATTTATAATGCCCAAAGATATCTCACAAGAAATCACACTAGGGGTAATAAAACCCTTTCATTTAAAAAAAATTAAATATCTTAGTTTTTATCAGTATTGTAAGAATCATTATTCATAAAAAAATACATAATTACCAAAGCAAATCAAGATAGTTCAGAACTAGTGCACATATAAACGTGACAATATTCATATATTTCAGAAAAAATGTCATTAAATTTAGATTAGTTATGCATTTATATCTTATTTACAATGCATTATTAACTATGCACATTATACAGATAAAACAATTCTGGTAAAATTACCGCACTGCATGGTAATGACAATTCTGGTTTTAAAAAAACTAAAATGTACGATATTTAAACCATTTATTTGGTAATTTTTTGTTCACATCTAAATGGTTTGCCAGAAATTCTGGTTTTCAAAATTATAATTCTCATTACCATATATTTAGTCAAAAAATACGCAACTAAAAAGCAAAGGTAACCTAATGGAGAGTTTTATGACATTCTCTAAATGAACTTACCAAATTGTTTCACATATTATTAGACCATATCTTGTTATTAATTATAAATCATTATCAAAGCGCTTCGGTAAAACTTACCGTGCTTTTTTGGTGTTCCATAGAAACATGAAAACAGTAAATTTTACCATGTTCTAGAGAGTAGTTTTGACAGTACTATTCTCCTCAGTGTAGAATAAATAAAAATATCCAACTAGATTGACAAAAAATTAGTGATTGAAAATTAAAAGTCAAAATAATAGTTGTTTTTGTCTTAATTCTACAGAAGTTGCTAATGAAAACCAATATAAAAAATTGAAAACATTGAAATAAATAAAGGAAAGATATTTTCATAGGATATTTTTAAAATATTCAAAGAAATAGATGAAATATTTTTTTTTTGAAAAATTAAAATACTCTTTACTAAACGCTGCTACATTTCAGATTTTAGGACAATATTACGTATTTTTAAATGTCTTAAAATAACTAGATCGTTGCGGTGGAAATATAAGCAAATAAAATTTACTTTAAAATCTTGCAATTGTTATAAAATCAGAGCATAAAATATTTTTGAAAACACCCCTTTTCTTAAAGTAAAAGTCTTTAGACAACACCTACCTTTCCATAGACACACTTTAAGAGAAACCAATCAATCACTATCACATTGAGGAAATTGCTTCTCTTTCAGAAGTTATGATAAATTAATCTACGTCTACCTAAGTCTATTTAACGCCTCAGGGCAAAGTTCGGAAAGTCATTTATAATGCTCTAAATATGGATGATCCCAGTTTCATCCGTTAAATCAGTTTGCTCAGAAACTTCATTTAATCTCATAGTATTTACCAGTTTTAGAACATGATGTCATAATTAATTTTTACTTAAATGAAAGGCCTTACTTGTTTCAGTTTTTTCATAACTCAACAGTTTAAATCTGAAAGAGTAATAAATTTTATTAAATTTAATTGATTGGTAAAAGAGTAAATTTAATAGTATTTATGTAAGACGAAGTAATTTGTTTTTGTAGTTACTTTACCAAATTACGGAACATGTGTAAACTTGTTATTCTGCTAATGGAAATAAATATCTATAAAACATCTTATTTTTATCCTAGCATTTCATATTGTTACACTGCTAAATTTTTATTTTGAATATAAAAGTATGTACTTAATATCTAATGTAGAGAAATCTCACTTTTTTTAAAAAGAATTCTAGAAGAATATTTTTATAAGAAAATTGGAAAATAAAGACTCTTAAGGCATCCTAAAAGCAATCACTTGCCCGCATTACTTATATAAACTATAAAAAAGTCATTATGAAATGAACTAGCTTTCTAAGTAGATAACTATAGTAGTAACTAGTTTCGAAGTAATAAACTAAAACTTGAGTGATTTTATTCAATTCAATTTTTTTTTCTATAACAAGTAAATGGATAATAACTTTAATACTATTTCTCACTTATTTCGACTAAATGAAACCCGTAGCATAATTTTAGATCTCACTGGCTGAGGTTTTTTTTTTTCTTTTTTTTTTTCCTGATAATTTTTAAGACGGAATAATTTTTTTTTCAAATTTTAATTCATTCTGATATAAAACTGGGATAAAAACAATTTCAGACATTGAGAAGCTAATTTATTTTATTTAAAATAAATCATAGATTCTAATGCTCTAAGACGCCCGGTGGCAGAGTGGTAGCGCTTCACTCTCCTGTGCCACAGGTCCTGCGTTCGATCCTCGGGACGGGCAAGGTTGACTCAACCTTTGATCCCTTCAGTGGGTCGATAAATGAGTATCAAGTATGCTTGGGAACTAAACACTGGGGGTTCCGCGTTCGGCTGGCCACCTAGCCGGAACATCTGCTCTTGCACCCAGAGCCCAAGGTCATGAAAACTGAGATCGGCTCAGTAGGCCTTGGCCCTCTATGGGCTGTCGTGCCACTGAGTTTAGTTTATAATGCTCAAATTTTTAAATGAATCGTATGAAAAAATTGAAAACATTTTATCAAAAAATTAAATTTAAACAAAATTTAACAAACTAGAGCTAGCCAACAAAATTTTGACTATAAAGAATTTTCAAAAAGTAATTTGCGACATTCTTTAAAAATATTTAAAATGCTTTTCGTGTTTAATGCTTTGATATTGTATGAAAAAGAAAGGTTCGTAAAAATGTGAATAAAGGAATATACATATTATGCAATTCATTTTTGCCTGAAATCACACGGAGAAAAACGTTTGGTAAAATTACCTGTATTGTTGTGATATTTCTGGTTTAAAAAAAAAGACAAAAACACATTTGTAGGTAATAAAACCTAACTACGTGGAATTTCAATTCTTTCGTTCACATGGTAAAGACCTGACAGAAATTCTGGTCTTCAATATTATAGTTCTTATAACCACATATTTAGTAAAAAATGTAAAACTGGAAAGTAAATTTAGCCTAATAAGTGGTTTTTATGCCATGCTCTAATGTATTATGATAAAAGTATCATATTTTATAGTTAATTTTACCAAAACCATTACCAAACCGCTTCGGTAAAAAATGAAAAACCCATATTCAACTTCAGAGAAAATGTGTCATGAATATATTTTCGGATAGAATCTGCAAAATGGCATGCATATTTTATTACCGTCTTCCTGAACTTCATATCAAGTAGTATAGTTCTGCAAACATCAAATTTTCGAGAAATCGGAAATCGAAAACTCCGACTTCATCTACACCTTCCATTAAGTTTCTAATTTTAACCCTTCCGTTCCATGTTTAACTAATAATATTGGATTTTGAGCATTGGATGTGACTTCAAGCAATTTTACAACCAACAGCAAATTATTAGATATTCAAACAACCATAAACGTCAATTGCATTTGGATTTAACATCGTGATAATATTTATAGATAAATATACTTATATGTGTAAAGGTTTTTTATAATCCGATTTACATGAAGTGTTTTTATGTGTTTGATATTATTTTTCCTTTTCTTTAATAAGTGTTAAAAGTTTTTTTTTAAAGTTTATTCTCTTTATCTTTAAATTTTGAATCGAATTCAACCTTAATATCTTACAAAATTTATTATAACCTTAATATAGTGCTACGTTTTTCTATATCATAGTACTTCCAAACCTTTATAACATGATTCAAAGATATTATTAATACTCAGTTTAACAACTTTTAAAGTCAGCAGCAAATTCATTCCGTATACCCTGTTCAAGTTACCCTTACTATGATTTAAAGTTGAATCAATTCTGACCAGTTGATTCATGTTTTTACAAGTGTAGTTTTTAATAGATCCTTTATCGTTTCTTTCATTTTTATGTTGTAACGATATTATTAAATATGATTGAAACATTATTTATCTTTATATTTTGTTAAGTTTTTGATAAAAACCCTTGATCATTTCTTCTATTTTTAATTGCGTTATTGTTTATGATGCTTTAGTGATTTTGATTTCGTATGTTTTTGATAAATCCTTGGTCCATAAATCCAGTTTTTCTATTTTTAGTTGAGGTTGTTGTTAAATTTGCGATGCTGTTTATTTATAGTGACATTATCATTACAGATAATTAAAACACTATTTATCCTTATCTTCTGCTAAGTTTTTAAGAAAATACATGATCATTTCTTTTATTTTTCGTGAGGATTATTTTATGTAGTAAGAGTATCTTTACAGTTGATTACGAAACTTTTTTTTCTTGTCTTTTGTTAATTTTTTGATAAATCCTGTACCATTTCTATTTTTATTTGGGTTATCCGATATAGTAAAAATATCATTTCAGATGATTAAAAAATTATTTTTCTTTACGTTTAGATAAGTTTTTGATAAATACTTAATCATTTTTCCTATTGTTATTCGGAGTTTTTGATACAGTATTATTACAGTTGATTTTAGTTAAAATACTATTTATCTTCATATGATAAGTTTTTGATAATTCTTTGATTAATTATTCCACCAATTTTATTTAGGTTATTTTATATAGCTACTGTAACATTACACAAAACGAAAACACTATTTGTCTTTATCCATTATTTTTTCCCAATTTGTATTTTAAAAATGCCTTCTTTTTCAAACGCCATATTGAAATACGCATTTAAAACCGATTTTTGTAAAAAGAAATTTAAAAATGTTATTACTTATTTGCTTTTAATTTCATTATTTTACATTTTTAAATTAATAATTAATTCATAATAAAACATCTAATTAATTTGTCATATGAAAACATTTACCTTTAAGATTTTAGAAACACATATTTCCATGTTCATTCCAATTTGTGGTTGTACAAATAACTATCATTTTTTGCACACGTATAACATAAGTTTCAAAGAGATAAATTTAAAACTAAGATTTCGAAAAACAAGGATTGAAAACATCATAAAAATAAAGATTACGTAGTTTATAGTTAATTAGTATTTGATGTCAAATAATAATGACGTGCCGCAAAAGTGACGACACAAATTTTTCTTATTGTTTACTGCAAGACAATTTTTAATGCTTCAAGTCATTTAAATGTCTCTAAAGAGAAAAGTATTTCAAATCAGTTTCGTATTTAATTAAAGACTAATGTTTGCAACCTTTCTCAATTACGTTTAGAGTCAAGCAGCATAATAATTTTAACTAGTAAAACATTAATAATAATTTTGTTTAAATATGATTCCTTTAATATTTTGATCTAAAACTCACAATCTATTTATTTAATTCTGTCATTTCAATTAAACTAGTCAATGCTTTACTTTTAAATTTAAATTTTTTTAAACTAATACAAAATATTAGTTTATACTGAAGTGCTCTGCAATGAGTTTAATCATTTCACATTTTTTGTCTAAACCGTTTGAATATTTATAACAAATTATACCAATTATTAGATAGCAATTTTATGAATTATTCATAATTATAACCATACATTTAATAAAATAATGCATAACTAAAAAGTAAATTTGACTGCATAAATAGTTGTTATGCCATGCTCCAATGTGCCACGATAACATTACCAAATTTTAACATATTTATTAAATTTTATCACATACTTTGAAATCTTATTTTATAGTTAATTATACTAAAATCCTAACCAAAGTGCTTTGGTAAAAAAAAAAAAAATACTGAGAATTTTGGTGATCCCATAGAGCAAGAAACAAGATAAATTTTACCATATTTTTATTATTTTCACCATGATTTTTTCTTAGTGTAGGATTGAAATTACTTCTAAGAATGTGAAAATCATTCATCAAATAAAAAAACTCTATAGCTTTAAATACTTCAATATTAAAAAATTACTTTTAAACCATGTAAGAAATTCAAACGGATGTGATTGCAAAAAAACTGATAATAAATAATAAGAATTAAGCGATGTTTGGAGATTGAACAAATATCTAAATATGATTCAAAACTATATCTTTCCATGTTTACATATTTAATTGTTTTAATAAACAATGGTAAAAATAGCTATAAAATTCGTTTTGAGTTACGCTGGTAAGAAATTATGCTTTCATAATTTTTACTACTACCATATATTCGTATGAAGATTTCCTACATTCACCGTTAAAATATTTTCTAGAGAGTAACTTGTAGAATTTAGATCACTGTCTATACGTCACTATGAAGCTATCACGATATACTCTTAAAAACAGGTAAGTTATAGGTGTGTGATGCTTCTATCTTTGTGTGCAACATATATTTCTTCTTATATAGTCCTACCTTGCATTTTTCATGTAGCATGTTTATTATTGATGTATGTATGTTTGATGTGAACCCTGTTCGTTTGCCTTATTGAGAATGTTTTGTGATTTTTATGTGTTACTTTGTGAAAATGTCTTAAATAGGTAATTTGTCTTAATAATTAATTTGTTTTAAAAAGGGCTAAACATATTTCCAATTATCTAAATTGAAAATGAACTATTTCAAAGTACCTAGAGTCGAAATTAACTCAATTAGTCTCAGATGGTATTCAGTTAATTGCATAGATTACACAGCAATTTAAATGCTATGTAATTTAATGTAAAACGATATTAATGAATGTAAATTAAATTTAAAAGAATTAAATTATTATTCTATATTTTTTGTCTATTTCAATTTGTTTTCTAACTTACTATAAGGAATATTTCATGCTATCATGTATGTTCTTTATTTATTTTCTTGCATGAGTGTGATAAAAATATATTGCGCATAGTTCCTAAGATGGAAAAGTAAATGTATAAAATTTGTGTCAAAAACTTAAAAAAAGAGATTTAAAATTCCCATTTCTTTTCGATGCAATCAACAGCGGAAAATGTCAATTTAATGAGTTCAGATGCTAAAATTATTTACATCTCTAATTCGTCCGATTAAAATATATATAACAGGATACGAAATAAATTAATAAGATTTTGAGTTTTAAAAAATACATATAACAGGATACGAAATAAAATAATAAAAATTTGAGTTTTAAAAAACAACTAAAGTTAAAAAAAAGTAACATATTCGGGAAAAAAAGTTATTTTGGAGGGGAAAATTTTTTATAATACTATTAGTAATATTTTTTATTTAGTTTTGAATTAATTTATTGTTGTATGAACTATAAAAAAGCATATGCATATTTAAATAACCAGTATACATACCTAAACTATCTACAAGAGTAAGATATATAAATAACTTTTTCACTTTATCATATTTTAAAACATGGTTTAGAATATGATTTTTAGCATCGCAAATAAAATATACACGTGATTGTTTTTTTTTGACAAATTATTAAAATAAAATAATAATATATAATATATGCATATTTAAATAAGCAATATACACACTTAAATGATCTACAAGAGTCAGATATCTAAATAACTTTTTCACTTTATCACATTTTCATATAATGGCTTAGAATATGATTTTTAGCTTTATAAATAAAAGATGCACGTGAATAGTTTTTGACTTATTATCATAATAAAGTAAATTTAAATCTCTAATTATTAATAAATATTTACAACTATGTACTTTTTAAATAGGCCCTTAAAATAATGTTTCATACTCAACAAACTTAATAATCTAAAATTTTGTAAAGAAAAAAAAACATTTTGCATGCTAGTGAGCAGTTTTCTACTAATCTATTCATATAGTGCACCCTTTTATGCTTATGCTTTCTGCACAGCTGAACATGTTTCGAGAAAAATCAAACAACTCTTGGAAAACTCGAAATATGAACTGTCTTTTTCTCACTTATTGAAAAGAAAGTGATTCTATTTTTGATAATAGAATAATTGATGGTTTTTCTTGTACTAGAAACTTTCTAAAAAAATTTTTTGTATCGCATATTTTCCTATTTTTTCATTATTTAATTAGGTAAAATAAAAAGAAATATAATTTCAAAAATATAAAAAGTTTTAAAAAAAACTATTATTTTTCTTTTACTTTCGAAAAAATAGTTGTTGCTAAATTTTCTTCTGAAGCTTAAATGATTAAGGTAGGAAATGAGGCAAAGGTCACATTTATGAAGGAACTAAATTACTAAATAGGAACTAATAACATACTGAGGTTTATATTAAATTTAGAACATTTTTCCGCACCTAATATTATATTTTCACGTGACATAAATCCTAAACGTTGTTCCTCGTTTAGAGCTACTTTTGAATTTTGAACACCTATACTCTTGTTCTGCAACTATATATTTTATTTTAAAACAATCCTACAGATCAAATACACTTCTGAGTGTGAAATTTTTATAAGATAAAAATCATAATTATAAATAATTCTATAATTTTTTATTGGATATGCCCCTTCGGAGCTCTAACCTAATTTTATAAATAATCATTGCCAAATTATGAAATTAGCAAACGATATATATTAGCATTTATCTAATACTCGCTTTCTGTTAACTGAAAGTATATTTTATTTTATGAGAATATATTATCTATATATTAAATGGAATTTTGAAAATATTACTAAAATGTACTTCTTCCAAACCATTGAAAAATAATTAATTTTTTGCATACTTGACCAGTTTCGAGTTTTTGTTTTCAAATTCGAAATAAATAAATTATAATAAAATGAAATAAAATAAATTTTTTAATGCTGACAGTCTGTATGGCACTATATCTATAACAATGAAAGTTATATTAAAATATCCTATAAGAACAAAATTAGAATTATTTTTCAATTTAGAGCTCAATAAATTAAAAATTAAACGTATTTGACACTCTGAATCAAAATAATTCCTCTATTTTAATTTTATTTGGAAAGGACAAAATTGGTTTATATCTACAAAATATTTTACAACTATTACTTTCTATTTAAATTAATTAAAATAATAAATATCAGGTCAAATTAAATGTTTTAAATTTAATTTTAATTACTCAAGAATTATATTATAAAAAAATTATTCGCATGAGAAAAATATAGAAAATATATTATCATATTAAAAACAAATTGAAGATATATATATATATATATATATAAATCAAACCGAAATTACCAAAACAATTTGCAAAAAAAAGACGCTTTTATCTAAATTTTATAACAAAATTTTGATGTATTCAGTTTTTTTGTATCAGATTTAATCAGAATACGAACCCTTCTAAATAGTTTCAAAGCAGGATTATCCGTAAAAATATGATATTACAGAAAATTTTCATTTCTGCTTTTGCCTCATAAAAATTTTTTTAACTTGATACATTTCAAAAGTTTAAAAGCATTAACAAACATATACTATGAAAACTTCTTGAAAATATAATTTTTTCTAATTTTATAAATTATAAACAGATGCAGCTACTGGCAAGTCTGGAAACAACTTGTAAGATAGATTTTAAGAAAATAACGGAATATTATGGAATAACTTTTAATACAATGGAATTATATTAATAATATAATGGAATAAAAATTTTTTTGTGCGTTTGCAAAAAACTAGCAAAAATAAAAATAACTTAACATTTGTTTAAATTCCATATTCAATCTACAAATTTTAGGTCTAACAGCAGTAGGCATTAGAGAGTAGCTTAGAAACAAGCAAAAAAAAGTTAGGTACTTATATATTTGACTCATCCCTTTTTGCAGATGCACAACCTGGCCTCCCTCACTCAAAGCACGGGACCACTCAGCTATTGTTTCGAATTATGCGGGGAATCGTTTGCATTAAAGGTGCGTAAATACTAAGGGGGTGCTCAACATTACCCCATAACTCTTACTATTTTACAAATTTATCACAAAAAAAATACACCAAACGCTAAATCAAAGAGATAACCTTCGAAATTTTAGAGTGTCCCAAAATTGATTCTTGATTTGAAAAGTCAAAAGAAAGACGGAAAGAGATCAAATAATATTTGCGGTTTGCTGCATTCGGCTTAAAAAGCCATGATTTTGCTGTATTTCAAAATTAGTTACTAAATCCTTCAACTGCTAGCATTGTTGATAAATTCATAAAAGCATTTTTTTTTCTTCTGTTTTTCAATCCATTCTAACTGAAATATTTGCATGGACGTATCTGTCCTCAGGCAGCGCCGTATTGTAGATAGAAATGGTTTCTGTTTTGAAAACAATGTTTTATAATATATTTCTCAACTAGCAACGCCATCTTTTGACAAGCTTAGAAAACTGATTTAAAAATCCGTAGAAAAAAATCTAGCTTCTTAAGTGGAGCGCAGCAAACCGAACATTTCTATCTTTTCCATTTTTCTTGAATTGATTTCTCAAATCCTCAATCATTTCATTAACTCACCAGGTTTTTGATTTTAAATGCCAATGTTAATTCAGGAAATATATATATTTTGTATCAGGTTATCTAAAGTAAGACAATTTCCCTTGGTTTTAAATTAGCATTTAATTCATTAACTTGAAAAAAATGAATGTTATCTCTTTGGTTTATCCGCATTGCTGTGCTATTTAGTCTCCTGCTTGCATGATGCCTGTGTGAAACATTTTTGTTTTAGCTGTAGTTGTTTTTCTTGTTTAAATATCTGCCTGTTTAATCTTTTCACTTCTGTTATTTGATGCACTTTCTGCAAAGGCTGGTGTTTCTGCTTTATCACCCTTTCATGAAATATTTTAGACTACTAAGAATTTCAGATTTTTATCTTAGTTAAGGATCATACAACCAGAATTTCTAAAAAAAATTCCATTACAAAGAGCATTTAAAGCTACGTTAAATGGTAAGATAATTAAAGTTGTAAAGTATTTTTAAATGCAAAGTAACAGAAGGCGCTTTCGCTTCAAAACGTTTTAACCGTTTGATATTATAAAATTCAATTTAGTTTCTTGCCATATACAACTTCGCCATACTCTGTTTAAAGGTACCTAAATTATTTGGTATTAAGTAATTACATGTTATATTCACTTACTTTTTTTTCGCTTGTTTTTTTTCTAAAAAATTACTAATACCATTTAAAGGGAAAGCTCAGTAGTAAGAGAAAAATCATTATACATACTAGTTAATAAATTTTTACCGTAGATAGAGAAATAAATTCTGGTAAAATTGCTGGAATGTATGGTAATGACATTTCTGGTATTAACAAAAAAAAACAACATAATTCTGGTAAAAGATAAAAATACACGGTACCATTTTTTGATAATTTTACCATTCACATGGTAATGTTTGCCAAAAACTCTGGTTTTCAACATATTTACCACGTATTTGGTTAAAAATACCAAACTTAAAAGTATACTTATCCGAATAAATGGTTTTCATGCCATGCTAAATTACCAATGCTATCTCATTTACCAAATTGTATTTGATTTATCAAATTTTATATCATATTATAAAATCATATTTTATTATTAATTTTACCAAAGTATTTAGCAAAGCTCTTCGGTAAAAATTACCGAGCTTATTGGCGTCCCCGTAGAGCCATAAATACGGTAAATTTCATCATGTTCTGGTAGTTTTGACCATACATCTCTCTCAGTGCATCACAAACCTTTAACATACAAAAATAACCGGATTTTAAGAAAGAATAATATTTGAAAAATATTTCTTGAAGCAATCACCTTAGAAATAAAAAATAAACATTCTAAGTTTTAATTCACTTGAAGTTTAATTCACATCACTTGAAGTTTTTTTTTAAAAAAAAAACATTACTGAAACCATTGTTCAATTATGCAATGCAAGATTTAAAAGTAGGAGATAGTAATTAATATTAGAGCTACTAAAATCGTCAAATCCATCTTTGTCAAAAACACTCGATATTTTAAAGAACGCTTCAAATAATCTACTTAAAAAAGATGATTCAGTAAAACTGAAATTATGGTAGACCAGCGTTAAATAACTGCTGGGTAAAAAAGAGACAAAAATCTCTAGAATACTTTTCTTTGTTTTGTCGTCACTTATTTAACTGTATTAACTTTGAAAATTAAATTTTAATTATTATAATATCATTTTTTCATGATCACTTTGTATGTAAAATAAAACTAAGGGCTACTAAAGACATTTCAAAATGTGTATATTTAAACTAATTGCTCACACAGTATATGAGATTTGAAGAAATTTTTTAAACCAGCTAAAAATATTAATTGTTTTTGCAAATTAGAAATGAGGATTCGCTATTGTTTTCGCAATTCATTTATAAATATCTGAAATATTTTTAAAAAACCTTTACGTAACATTAAATTTTTTCAAAAGTTATTACGTAGAGAAAAATTTTATAAAAACATAATCAAAAACTTTATATAAATACAACAAAAATAATCCGTTAAATCTTTTAAAAGAAAGAAAAATGTTGATTTTGATTTCCTTCCAAACTAGAAAATCACATAATTTATAAAGTTATACAATGTTACGAAAAAATTATATTGCATTAAAAAGTTAGCTTATGAAGAAGAGACAAATAATATGAAAACGAGTAAAGTTTATGTGAGAGTTATCTATTAATGTAGCTAATAAAATAGAAAACGGAAATAAATTCTAATGTCTACAAGAACGAGCATAATTTTTAAAAAAAGCGTAGAAATCTTTTTGTCAAAAATTTTTAAAAATACTTCCGTTTAAATAATTTTCAATCAAGAAAATCATCAAAATTTTGAACCTCAATATCGTTACCTTGAACCGTAATACTATATGAATTTGGCTCAACGTATGCTGCTAAATAGATCCATGTTTCCATTTGCGTTAAAACATAATATATGAAATTTCGAATTATTATCATGACATAAGATACAAACAATTGCTAAACATAAAAAATTGTCATCTGGCGTCATTTAAGAAACCTTTGTAGTATCAATTAATACTACACTCCCCTATTGTGAAAAATATCTAATTTTTGAAAAACAATAATATATCTATCAAAAACAAATTACGAAAAAAAAATATTTTTTTAAAAGAAAACTTACGCTTAATAATTTTAACATCTTTTTGAGAAAAATTAGAAAAATTTTGTCATCAGTATTATTAAACACATTATGTCATTAAAATTTTATCGTCAATCATATGTCGAACAAATTAAAATTTAAAAGTCACAAGTCTAGCTTTGTCAGATGATTTACTTTTATTTAACTAGGCAACTGCTGTTTGACTATCAAAAAAATATTCCTTCAGTTGGAGCATTAATGGAAATTTTGCAGTTAATTTCACTTAACATTTTAATAATCCATCTTAATTCTTCTGCTGCTTCAGCACTAATAAATAGCTCTGCTTCACATGATCAGAATCCAACAAATCTTTTTTTTCTACTTTTCCAGAAGATCAGAGAAATACCTTGCACAGCCCTGAAAAGGATTTACCATCTTCAGCATTTCCCCTGCTGACATCTGCACTACTGTTTAAAATTCCAAATACTTATCCAAATCCATAAAACAAAATTTCGTCTTCTGTTCGACGTTTAAGTATTTCAAAATTTATTTATCCAAACTTTAATTTCCAACTCGAAACGTTCATTAATTTGTGATAAATAACTTAATCATAAATTACAACAACTTACAGGGAAAATATCGCGACACGTTCTGTTTGCCAAATATAAAATTTCACCGATAATGTCTTGATTATATGTCTGTATAACTAACTCTTATGTTGAACTAAAACATCTATTCTCGCCTTTTGTTCAGAAGATTGGCTTTTTAGCATTTTTCTAGCTCATATTTACTATAAAATGAGTCAATATTCGGAGTTGGAGACAAAGTAATTCCATTTCATGCTTCAAATTATATTCTTTAATAATTATAATTTTCTATGCCTAAAAATTTAAAATTTCAGCAGTTTCATTTCAAACAAATGATTGCTCAAGATTAAAGGTTTAACTTCACAAAATTCAGTATTGTTAGGAAATATTGCTAATTCATCAACGTAAACATAAAAAGCTAAAAATTGATTTCATCAGTTTTGGTAAATACATAACTAACAGATGCAAGTTTGTTGAGGCTAATCTCTTTTAGTTCATTTTCTAATTTAATATGCTGATTTCTACCAAATTGGGGTATACCATACATGCTATTTTCACCATGCTCTTTTTCATAACTCGGTGGAATTTCCACAAAAACAATTTATTTAATATGTCCACATACATAAGCAGTTTTAATATCAAAAAATTTAACACTTAAATCAAGTTTTGCAGATAATGTAATTATTCACCTTAATGATTCTGTGTTTATTAAATATGAATATAATTTTAAATTTCACTACATTTTTAATTTGATTATATACTGTTGCAACTGAGCTATAAAAACTACTTTTTCATATACATATTTAATACGTTTTCAAGTTAATAGATCAATCAAATGAATAAATCAATAACAAAGAGAAAATAATTAAGAAAAAAAGGGTAGATACACCTATTTTTTCTTAATTATTTTCTCTTTGTTATTGATTTCTTCATTTGATTGATCTATTAACTTGAAAACGTTATGATTATTAATCTTATTCATTGACAAAAACTCGTTTCTCAGAGCGTTCCTCTTTTATGGGCATATATGGCTATTTATTGCTTGATCATAATTTATGGAGTGTGTGTGAGCTTTTCACGGATGAATTCATGGATAATATTGCGGTTTTAATCTTTTCTGAACATCTCAGAACGTTCTAAAGTTAATGCCGTTGTCTATGCCGCTTTCATCTTTGATTTTCCCTTTCGATTAGTGATTGTTATTCGTTAAATCAATATTTCAATCGTAAGATTTGTTTTTGCATGCTATAAATTTACTTTCTTTAATCGATTCATCACATTTAACATATCTCACCCAAATCATTATATTTTTAGATACATCATAAATATTTGGCAATGTCATAAATACTCTATGCGTGTCTATCTCTGGAATAATCAACAAAAATTCCTCGTTTAACAGGAACTGAACTATATCGGCATTGTTAGGAATATGGAAGTATGCTACATACCCAAAAGTTTTTAAGTAACTTACTTTTGGTTCTTTTTCTGAACTTAATTTAAGCGAAAATTTTTGTTTGTTTTTGCACGACGTGAGATTAGATATGTGAGTGCTAAAGTTTAAGCATCATCACCAAAATTTATTGGTAATTCGCTGTAGTATGAAAATGTTCCAACTTAATCCACTGTAACTTTTATAACCATTTTGGCATTAAAGTTGCTTTCCAAATTATAAGGTACAACTTTTTTATGAATTATACAGATTTTCTGAGAATTTATCAAAATCATTCACAAATTCTAATATGATATCTGCTCTGAAACGTTTGATTTCTCTTATTCATCAACTTTTTTATACTTTTTTTAAAAATCAGTTAACATATCATACACTTCCTATTTATGCTTCAAAAAATAAGAAAAATGCCTTATAGAATTACCCAAAGAATCAGTATTAGTTGGTCCTGATAAATCATTTTGAACCAATTCTAGAGCAAAATTAGTTTGTTCAGCATTTATTTTCGCATGATTTACATGAAATAGTTTACTTAAATCACGCAATTCATAATCAGAAATTTCAAAATATTTTATACCAAAAAGAACCTTTTTACAACATTGCAATCAATAGAATCAGTATTAATTGAAAAGTTCCGTATTAATTTTGGAACGATCATTTACTTTTGTTGCTTTAAAAACAATATCCTTATTGTTACTAAAATTAAAAGATCATTGCTCTCACCTGATTCTAATATATAACCTTCATCAATTAACTTAAACGGAAATTAAATTTTTTCTTAGATCTGGAGCAAATGAAACATCGCTAATAGTAAAAATATTTTCAGTCATTAAAAATAATTTTGCTTTTTAAAATTCTTCTACTTTCAGACTCTGAAGTTAAGTCCTTACCTGACCAGTATACTAATACATTTTTGTGTTTTAAACTTTCGAATTCACCGGCCAGGTGGCCAAGCGGTTAGCGTGTCTGACTGCGAAGCCAATCGTTGCGAGTTCGAATCCGGGTCTAGACATGATTATAATCTCTATGTGTTGTCCCTATTGATGTGTGAACGGGTGACCGTATGAGACCACCATATGAGCGGGTATCTGTTGCAGTGTGGAGTAGGTAATGTTGCTCGCCTCCGTGACTTAGGTTCATAGGTACCCACTGGGTTATATTAAATGAGCAACACTTCCTGCATCTTCTGAGGTGAAGAACGTAAAAGTTCAGTACCTGTCATTAGAACAAAAATTCGAAAGGCTTTTTTTAATGAGTGGAGAAGCGCGTGAATTAAGTAACCATGCGTCATTACCTGCTGCGTTATTATTTTTCAAAAATTCTTATTTTTTTCAGAACGCAAAGTTTTTAGAGTCACTATTTTTAGATTGAATATCACATTAGCGTTCGAGTACTTTCTTCTGCTTACTTAATTCTTACACCTAAATGTTCTATCATCAGAATTAGTTGAAACCGGTTTATTTTTGAGATAACACTTTTTCGTAATATGATTTGACTTCTTGTAGAACAGAAATTAGGCGTGTTACTTTTATTTTCTATTTTTATTTGGAGTGCTTCGCATTTCGGGTAATATTATCTGGTTTTTGTTTGACATGATGCTTTCTTTCTCTCTGGGTATTTCCAGAACTTCGTCAAGCTTCTTTCCTCATCGTGTTTTCAGAATTTCCCTAATTTATTCCAAATTTCCTCCTAATCCTCGTACTGTATAGTAAACCATTTTTGTTTCAGAAATTTCTAATCCTGGACTAACACATTTCGTAGTAAGTTCATGCGACCTACGTTAGCTTAAAAAATAAAGCAATTATCTTTAAAAAATGAAGCAACTATTTCATAAGTATCCAGCCGCATGACTTACTTTAGGATATAACTCCGTGTTGAATAAGAACACGTCTTTCATTTGCTATAAGAAAAGGACCAAGTCTCACAACAAATTGTTGTTTTACCATTGAATATCGGTTATCTTCACGAAAAGGAAACAAAGCAATTTCTGATCTCTGAGTGGAAGAGAAACAAGTATGAAAAAGCAGAAGTGAACATTCTGAAGGGTTCTGCAGAGTATTCAAAAGCAAAATACTTCATTTTCTTGAGTGCTTCCTGGGTTTCCATTGTGTTGAGATTTGTTGTTGAGTTGTAACGATTTCGATTCGTGGAGTTTCCTAAATACAATATTTACTTTCTTCTAGCTCTCTAATCAATAGTGAAATCTATATATATATATATATATATATATATATATATATATATATATATATATATATATATATATATATATATATATATATATATATATATATATATATATATATATATATATATATATATATATATATATATATATATATATATATATATATATATATATATATATATATAAGTAAAGTAAACAAGTAAACAGAACTCATTGGATAAGTTCAAAATGAAGATAAAACAAAGGAAAACATATGAAATGACATATGAAAAGAAGGAGGGGAAAGAAAAAATAACAATAAAATAAATTAAAAAAAACAACTAGGGGGAAAAAAAGGATTAAATTTTTTTTAAAAATCCGGAAAATAAAAGATAACCTTTTCATCAGCCAACACGATTATATCCGCAAAAAAGGGTGCTTTCTGATATTGCACCAATATAGCCCTTTCTCTCATATGTCTGTAATTTTCCTTTGTTTTATCTTTATTTTGAGCTTATCTAATGAGTTCTGTTTACTTGCAGCTTATGCGCAATAAATGATACTTATTGTTTTTCTTAATTTTCTTCGTGTTTTTTTGTATCTATTAATTTTGTTTCGTATATATATATATATATATATATATATATATATATATATATATATATATATATATATATATATATATATATATATATATATATATATATATATATATATATATATATATATATATATATATATATATATATATTATAATTTTTTTCATTTATATTTATTATGGAATTAAATATTGCCAAACTCTACAGATTTAAGGTATAAAAGCAATAAAAGGTATTCAACGGTGTTTCAGAATTTACTTTGCTACTTTTAGAGACTGAAAATAATCGATTAAACTCTAGAAGCATTTTGTTATGTTGAGTTTCATCCATATTTTCTAATGCTTCTCCTTTAGAATGGCAATATGATTTTTTTTCATGAACTTTAAAGGTACTTTGATAACTGGATTTTTTGAACACTAAGAAATTCTATTTTCACACACACAATGGGTTTGTTACATAACTGAAAGCTGCGGATATTTCGTATTTATCATAAGCATGCATTTTATTTTATATTTATGCACTTTGGAAAATCCAGAATTTAAAAAAAAATCCCATTATCAAAAAAAAGAGGGTAAAAAAGCATTCAAAAGGATTTATCGAAAATGTAATACGTTAAGAAAAAATACATAAAGGTGAGAGTCGACAGCAATATACTTATTGACTTAGTTAAAAGAGAATAGTAATAATAATAATAATCTAATTAAAAATAACGTATCATTATTACATTATTAATCTTAACTATTTATGTTAATACTCTAAAGATGCTTATGCTTAATTTTAAACAGAAAACATAGATCTTTAATGAGAAGCATTTATTTCACATCTCATCCGTATTACATATACTGTACTTGACATATACTGTAAAAATAAATACGGTAAAATTGAGGGTTTTAAACTAGCAGTTGTGCAAAACCGTAAAATTTGAGAAGCAAATCCGTAACCGCAGCTGTTTTTTACCATGCAAGAACAAGTTTTTTCTGTAAAAACTACTAAATAATTCCGTAGCCACACTCCTTATTTTACCATAGGAGAACAAATTTTAACCATAAAAATCAAAAATCCTTAGTTACAACCGATTTTTGTTATATTGAATCAGGTTTCCTCTACGAAAGTTGCGAAATGAATTAGTTCTTGTACCAGATATTAATATTTTATGATATTAATTTTATTTTTATAAGATCCACCCTTATAAAAATAAAAGCAAGAAAAGAAAATAATTTGAAAATGATTTTTAAAAAATTGTTGTTATTATACGTTAAACGAAACTGTATGGCAATAACTAGAATTTGAACAGACGGTTTTAATATATTAATTATTCGGATGAAAATCGGTGAAATACCGTTTTGTTAGCAGAACAGCTTTATCGTATCTACCGTGTCGTATTTTATCTTGCTATTATCTATGTTGATTTCAATGCCTCTTCCTTCTGGAGGTTTTATGTTCCAATCAATGGTCTTGGAATATTTCTGTTGTGTTGTATTGGAGTTCTTCGAGTGATTCAAAATCTGTTACGAAAGATCTGGTCCTCACATTAAACTTAATAATTCGTCCAATTGTTCATTCCATTCCTGATATACCATCAAAACAATTTGGCTTTTTTTTTTTGTTGACCTATTATAAATCAGTCCGAATTGCTACATTGAGAAGATGGTTGTTCATGATCTTTATAACATTTGATTTCTAAGATACTATGATGGAAATCCGCGATAGTCCATAATGGTACAAAAGTGCATTTCCATTATGGTTTAATAAAAATTCTTGTTGGTTCAGCAGGAATATGCCATTAAAATAATTTTGGTTTTTTTTTATGTTGGCCTGTCTCAAAGCAGTTCGAATTCCGACATTGGGGTGATGGTGGTTCATAATCGTTACATTTGATTTCTAAGAAACTAAGATGGAAATTTCTAATGGCTCAACATGAACAAACCATCAAAACAATATGCTATTCTTATGATGAACCATCATAAATCAGTGTGAATTCCTACATTGAGGTGATGGTTACTTATGTTGATTATCATAATACATCTATCATGTGAGGTAGTTTAAAATCTTTTTCGATGTTTTTATTATCTGTTCTTTGGGAGTAGGATGCGATTTGATTTTCGTTTGTTTGGCAGTTATATCCATAGTACTATGGTTTGTATCGTTTTCTTACTTTGTATTTTTTATTACTATTTCCGCAATTTCTGCAGAAGTACTCACTTTGACTGTTTTAATTTGCAACAGCCATTGCAATGCATGCATTTTTCCTTGTGTGTCTGCCATCCCTCGTTATTTTCCTTAGAACTCCACATATGTAGCAAAATTTTGCCCCTAAAAAATCTTTCATCTGACAGACTTCCCACTTGACATTGAGTTTTCTTTTGTTTATTACTTAATTATACTTGTCCAGGGGGAACGTTAGAACCCAATGGTTGTCCACTTTTTTGTGAAGCGGAAAATCGCAAGTAAGTTCAATTTCTCTGAGGTCTTCATTTTGTTCATGTATAGTTGCTACTAAGTCATGTGTTATGGAATAGGGTAAATTATTATTTGAGTTAATCTCAACTTTGGTTTAACAACTTCATAATTCTCATTCATATCCCTTTTTTTTTAATTTCATTGATGATTTTATCCACATCATTTTCATTTGGGATCTCAATCAGGACTCGACATTTTCTTCAAATTTTTAAGTTTTCGTGTCCTTAATCTTAATCTTACCGAATCAATATTTTTAACGAATTCTTTCCGAGTATTTTCTGCTTATTCCGTTTCATCTTTGGGATAAATAACCACCACATGTTCTTTCTTTTGCTTTTAGCCTACATTTAGTACTGCTTCTCGGCCATGAACATTTATTATTGTTGTTAGCCGCTGGTCTAGCTACATCACTATAGAGTGACTTTATCTGTTTTATTGCCTCCAGGATCTCATATCTCTCTACCAATTTTGCATTCAGTCTTAGTATTCTAGGCTATCATAATTTTTACTAGTGCATCAGCCTTGTTTCTGAGTACAGTTTAAATTTGAATTGTGATCTTTTTGTCATGCCTAATATCTAAGCGCGTGGATTTCTAATGTTCCAGCTCTTTAGGCATAATTTTTTTTAAATTTCTAGAAAGAGTTTTCCAAATACTCTTTCGCCCCTGAGACGTATATATGAAATAAACTTGTATATACCTTTATACCAGATTCAGCTTCAGATAAACTCCTTGTGTTCTATGTATGAGAACTCAGAAGTGAAAGTAGTACTATTCAAAAAACTAAAGTCATAAATCATCGAATTCAATTAAGCCTAAAATTTACACACGTGGTCAAAATTGTTTCTTAAAAATTATTAGTGAGCTAGGCCTCCTGCCCCCGTAGCCCTCTTTCTCCGGTCTTGCCTAGACGATACCACGAGAAGTTGAGAAATCAGCCAAAAATTAAATTGTAGGAGCTTTACCAGTGTCTTCCGCCGGAATAGTTTCTAGAACGTTGTTCCTCTGGAAATAGCTTCAATAATAAATTACACTCGATGGCATACCGTAATAGTCCTGCTAAGTTTTGTGAGTTAAAGTTCTTAGCAATACTTTGAAATATTGTCAAGAGATCTCTTTATAGTATATGAAAATATGCATTTTTCAAAATGTACATCAATTCTAACAAGCAATAACTTTCTTTTCTTTTGAAATTACAGCTATGGAGAATTTTTTTTTAAACAAATCAATACAATTTATAAATAATTAATCTAAGTTTACTGAAGAATAAGAAAAATTCTATTTTTCTACACAAAAGTGTAAAAAATTACTGAATGTCTCCCGCTAGCTATCCAATTGGTATAAATTATGTATAAATGCAAAAACTCCATTTTTAAAAGTCTTGGTTCGGAACTTTTATATTGTGCTAGCACTTTTGACAGATGAAATCTTTTAGAACATTTGCATTGAATGTAAATTTTATTTCCATGCCATATCAAGTTCCATTTCCACACATGATTAAATTAATATTATTCATAAATTATTATAAAATCAGCAGAAAATGAGTGCATTTTTTAAAACGTTTCTTAATCATAAAAGTATTTTAATCATCAATACATAAAAGTTACAAATGTTACGTATTAAACTATAATTATATAAGGTAAGGATAATATTAAGTACCTAAATACAATTTATTTAAATTTATGAAAATATTTAAAGCAAAATAATTATGAAAATAATGATGTATATATTTTTTTTCATTTTATAATTCAAGATAAAGAAAGTGTCCATAAAAATTCGAAAATTTTTAAAAAGGCAAATTTAATCTTATCTTAATCAATATTTTTTTTGAATAAAATATTTTATTAATATTTATATTTTAAATCTGAATTTTAAAAAAAAAGGCATGAATTAATAAATGGTAAAAATAAATGATTATTTTATAAACTATTCTGTTACTTAAAATATTTCATTTTAAATATATTTAGATCCAAAAATGCTATTTCTTTCTAATATTTTTGCTGATAATATAGATATTCAAAATTCAATTGCTTAAAAAACGTTCCCAAACTTTTTTCAAAAACTGACAGCCTCTTTTTATAATATACACTTTTTTAATAAAATATGTCAATCCACGTGAAATTCTATCTCATTCTATTGATTTTTTTCCTTATGTAGTGAATAAAGTTGATCTATAGAATTTTTAAAAGAAATTGAGCGGGGGTAATCCTTAAGGTAGAATTTCTAAACAATTCAGGGAAAGTCTTTATCCATCTACTATCTTAACTCTATATCAATTTTAAAAATTAAAAAAAAACTATTATAAAACGAGGAAAATATTCTCAATATTCATGAACAGATTCTGGTTTACAAAATGAAGATACTAAAATTGTACAGTGTCCAGATAAACAGTCAATCCGATTGGCACCAAAAAAATAGTTGGGGAGTTTTCGTGGTTATTCTCTCTGTTAAATGCAAATGCGGAATGTAATGAGTTCCTTTGCCTTCTGAATAAATTCAAAACTACAAGTCTGCAAATTACAAGTCAAATTAAACTCAGGGGCGTGACAGCTCATAGAGGGCCAAGGCCCACTGCGCCCATCTCAGTTTTCTTGACCTTTTGGTTCTGGGGTGCAAGAGCAGATGCTCCGGTTGGGTGGTCAACCCCCAATGTTTAGTTCCCAAACATGGTTTCTACTCATTTTATCGACCCACTGAAGGAATGAAAGGCTGAGTCAACCTTTCCCGGCCCGAGGATCAAACCGAGAACCTGTGGCACGACAGCGCGAAGCGCTACCACTCAGCCAGCGGGTGTCAATTGCAGGTCAAATGTTAATTATTAAGAGCCTCTAATCATCTATTTAACTCGTTCAGGGGAAAGGGGAAAAAACTGCTTCTTTTGGCCCTCACGTTCCAGGAGTATACATACTAAAGAGTTATATGTGAGTAGTGAATTAAGATGACGTCTGTGTGATCTTGGGCCACTGAACTCTGTAGGGCTCGTTTAATATATGATACTATAGGCCGAGAAGGAAGAATCACATGATCATAGTCTTGAAATGGTCAATTCCGATGGTAAAACAACTTTAATACACAAATGTCGACCAGGTGGCCGAGTGGTTAGCGTGTCTGACTGCGGAGTCATTGGCCACGGGTTCGAATCCTGCTCAGGGCATGGATGCGTCTTTTTCTCTCTGCGTTCTACGTGCTTTCCTCTTTGCGTGAATGCGATCCGCCCTATAAACGGGTTTGTGGTTGTGTGACGTGGGCGACGCTGCTCCACCGACATGGTTTCACCACAGGTGCCCACTGGGTAACGAGAAGAGAGTAGCAGTTCTGGCATTTCTGTGGCCAATGGGACAAACCCCAAGTGCCCGCCATTAAAAAAAAATAATAAATACACAAATTTATATCATTTCAGCAGTCTTTTCAATGATTTGGTAAAGGAATATTCTATTCATTGCTATATTCTTAGAAAAATCTGTTTCAGTTTGAATTATATAAGTCGCTTAAACCATGATAAAATTCAAACTTGCATCAACCTTAAATGGGTACTAAATTGAACCATGATTCCGTTTAAATAGAGCAGTATTATTGTGTAAACGATTTCAATACTAATTAATCTGCATGATATTATGATTCAACTTTGCGCAGCCATATGCTTCTAGAAAATACGAAGGATGTTATGGATTTCACTCCAAGAGTTCTAACAATGTACAGAAAATTTTATAACTGGAAACTTTCATTCGAATCCTCCAGAAAATCAAAATATGTTTAGAACATCGTTTTTAAAACATGCTGCATAATCCTTTGATATATACTCATGGAACTATTCCATTTTCTCTGAGCTATTATCTGATTACATCCAAAGTAATAAGGAATCTTCCAAAGAAATTAAAGTAACCTCTACGGAGATACCTTAATCATCATTTAGCGAAGAGTGTGTCCATCTAAAATGATAAATTCGTCTCGCCGTCAACTCACAACATCGCTTAAACTTTTCAAACAGCATTCCACCGTGTTTTAACGATGATAACCACTCGTTGTGTCTTGATGACATTTATGTTAAGAGGCTCGGCATAAATCCTGAAATCTTGCTTTATTCATAGGCGGTTGTTCCTGAAAGTGCCGTCTTGTGATAGGTTGCTCTAGTTTTAGGGTCAGTGTTTAAACTCTTAACGTTTTGTTCTCATATCACGTATATTTATAATGCGTTTAATTTCAAGGTTCTTTCTTAAAGTATTGCCATTATCTAGTTTATATTCTTGCGATTTGGGGGATTTAAAGGAGTGTTACAAAATTTTGCGTGTATCTTCCAGAAATCTAAAATACTTGATTTTACAGAAAATGTTCCGTAATCACCGCCCTTAAACCTTTGACGAAGATAATGAGACACAGGTGTTTTTTTATACATATATATATTTTCTGTTGCTCTAATTACAAGTAAAAATATATTTTAGCATTTTCAATTATAAAAAACAGTTGAATAGCTACTAAAAATGTTGCATAATCGGAATTATATTTGTATTAAAATATGAAATCTAAATAAAGTATTACTTGTTTAAAAACTTCATTCAGAAGAGGAATATTTCTTCCTCTAATCCTTTAAGAAAACTTGTTACTTTACTGTTCTTTTTTTTCTCCCGTTTGTAATAAAATTGATAATATTTACTCTCGTTTTGGTTTTAAAGTCATTTTTAGACCCGTTAATAAAATTAAGTTTATGTCTCTGAATGATCCTATGAATTTCGATAATCGCTGGGACATTTACCACATTCCTTGTCAGTGTGTTCTTGGACACATCGGACAAACTATACGCGATTTAAAATTTGTACTTGTGGAACAGAGGGTAAATATGTCCATCATCAAAGAAATCAAAAATCATCAACTGCTACACATTCCTGGAATCTTGGGAATCAATTTAATTTCGACAATGCCAAAATTATTTCCACACCAGCTCATCTTGATGCCCTGGAATCTTGTTTTATTCGTGTGCATGCCGATTTCATTGTTAACGACGTTAGTTCCTCATCAACCCTTCATGGCGCGTGGAAATGCATTTTAACCTGATTTGCCCGTCTTGGCAACTGTGGTTTTTCCTGTTCAGTTTTTCTTCTTTTTTTCCCTCTCTCAGCTACTGTGATTCTTTTATTCTAGTTTTGTTCCTCCCTTATATCTTTCCTTTTTTTCGTTGGCAGCTTAAATTTTTTTATTTTAAATCACTTTTGTTTCTTTTCATTTACGTCTGGTAAGCCTTGAAAATGGCCACCTAATTTAAAGCATACAAATTGTTATTTCTAATTTGTGTGTTTTTCGAAGAGCGGGAACTTTTAAACAAATAATATCGTTTCGTTTCAGTTTCTTGGGCTTTTTCATCCAAAAAAAGTAGCTCAAATATTTTCACATTCAAAATTTATTAGTAACTTATTTTGTGAATTAAAGAAATTTAAATGATAAATTACTGTTTCTCTTAGATCTAAATAAGTGCAAATTTGAAAAGTTATCGTTTGGAAGTGAGCCGTCGGTGAATACTTTTCAAAGGACACTGCGCCTATCTATCCCTATTTCATAGCTATAAATTATTAAAATCCTATATATAATATTTTTCACTTATTTTGACTCAAATTGATACAAAATAATGAAAAATAGTACGAAAAATATATTAAATGAAAATTCTACATCAAAGGGTTAATCTATAATTTTTGAATCATAATCAAAATTCAAGTGAAAAAATATATAAAATTCTCAGTTTCAAGCTAATATTTAAGCAGGTTAACAACAAACACTTTTTAAAACCTTGAATAATTAAATTATAAACCTAAATAGTAAAACTTTTAATACAAAATTAAAAGTTACTTTACGAATCATATGTATAATAAAGTTATAATTTATTACTATTAAGTAGCATAAAAAATTCTTCTTAGTAATAATTTAAATGTATGTTAATGAGTAATAAATTTATGTATTACCATTATTCTTTTCGATTTAAAGTAATATTGCAATTTTAAACTCTCTGGATTCTATAAAATAAATTAGATTTTTTTGATTAAGACTAATAATTTTCTTGCCCAATGCATAGGCGTTTACAAAATAAAAATGATTAATTGCATCTGAGCAACTTTTCCTAATGGAATATCGACAGAGAAGAATTGAATGCATAGTATATGAGGCGAATAGAGAAATAACTTTTTTTTATCCCTTAGAAGTGATCTTGATTAATGAGTGACAAGGGCTTTGAACCGTAAGGCTTCTTAATCCAAGATAACTCTTTCCGATTAACCTTGCCCTTATATGTCACTAATAGGAAGATAAAGCAATCACAGAAAGCCAAAAAAATAAACTAAATTTTACCCAAAAATATATGTTTTTTTTTGTTTTAAATAAACAGAATGAAACCAAAATAAATTATTCAAATGAATAAATATACGCCCACTATCGCCAAAGTATTTTTAATCTATATGCACAAGAATCTTTATCAAAATCACTAGATCGAACTAATTAGATAGAACATTTTGATCCAAATGAAAACATATAAATACTTGTCTTGCACAAATACTCCATTATTTTAAAAACTAATTAATGTGTTAAAGTTAATAACAGAATACCCTCGTAAGTCCATATCCATTCTCTTAATTTCTGGAATGATACAATAATTGATATTTTATCTAATTAAGGTGACCATGATTTGAGGACAAACCATGAATTTCTAAACCATGATTTGAGGACAAATCAGAGCATTCACAAAAACTTTTATGAATTGAGGTCTCCCATATATTCATGAAAAATATTATTTTGTCTTTGCAACTAAGATATCTTTTTATAAAAGAATTAATAACTAAATATCGAATGTAGAACCATCTTCATCAAACTTGATTAAGTTACTTAGCAGTTTTCATATTTGTTTCCGCACTCGTAAAATGAATAAGTAAATGATTTGCTTATTAAAATGCGTTTATTTATTTTTTATTTATTCTTATTTTATTTATTTATTTTTTGCTGAAATTATTTTTATCTGAGTGTAGAGCTTTTATCAGTTAATTTTCAGTGCGTTTTTGCTCTTTGCTTATTTTCTCTGTCAGACAAAATTATCTATTAAAACCATTGCAAGTTAAGAAAACTCCATTTCGGTATAGGATTTAAATAATCCGCAACCGCATATAGTTCCGTTTTATTTCGTTATCAAATTATACAAATATGCTTTCATAACTATATAAAGGCTTTTAGAATTTAAACACGTCAGACAGAAATTTAATTTGTGCTATCTTTTACGATATATATCATAGAATTATTGAAAAAAAGGTTATAGCTGAGTAATTACTGGAATCTTAGACTTAGCGACACATTTCGATAAGTAAGGAGAACATTCGTTTTCGAAGAAGAAAGAAATATATAACGTTGCAAGAGCTTTGAGTTTAAATGGACCACTAAAAACGTCAAGTCTGCTGACGTGCTCTTAACAAATTAAATGCGAAATAAAGAATTTTGACTTTTGCTTCACTGTAGAAGAAAATCGTTTGTAAGAAACAGTATTTATTAATCTTTTATCAGTTTCTTTAAATGCCAACAGAAAGTATTATTTGAATATGATGCAACTTTCTAATTTTATAGGAACAATAGTTTTTATTTAATAAGTTTTGCTTTCCCCATTATACGATTTAAGGAAGCATGCGAAAAGAAGGTTGTGCAACGTCGTTTCAACGGTTAACAATGTTGATATACGTTCGCGCTTGGAGCTTGGCATCCATTTGGCGTGCACTTAGAAGCAAACATGTTTCTCCCTAAGGATAATGGTTTTTTCTTAACTTGAGAGCATTTGTTAAAATGTAAAGACATTTTCTGCACTCGAGGAGCTAAAAAGTTTCTAAAAACAACTGTTGAAATTCAAGGATTATCCTCATAATTTGAGGGCATCTGGGTACCTTATGTCAAAGCATAATAAAATTGCTATACGCTGCAAAATGAAACATCTTCTAGCACCGCCTAGAGAAAAATCGCTGAGTTAGCTTTCTTATTGCAAAAACAGTAAGATATAGGGACGATTGTGAACAGCAAGTTTGTAGATAGAATATCGTAAATTTACTACAAATGTAATTGTTGTAAGCGATAATAATTGCTATTGGGATAATTGTCTTCTAGCAATTTCTTTCGTTTTAGCGTGATGAAATTATCTTGGAAAGAAAGAAATTATTTATCACAAGATATCGTTGTTTTCTATGTCCAAAGCTTTAGAGATGTTTGAATATAAAAAGAAAAATGTTTTGTAATTATAATTACTTGAATGAAATGCCATTTATAATTATGATTGCTTGTAACAGTTTCTTGTCTTAATTACAAATAATAATATCGTTTGTAATGATCCTAATTACAAGTCATAGATAATTTTTTTTCACATATAATATCTGTATCTATGATTTATGAATAATAATTTATAAAATAAAATCCATTGAGGATAGTAATTTATTGAATAAAATTATACTTTTTCTGAATTTAAAAAAGTAAATTAATACTTTTTTTTAAAAAAATTCATTCAAAACATGCATTTTATGTCACTGATTTATATTTATTGTTAATTATAATCATCATTATTAATATTATTTAAATACTTAAACAAAAGAATCAAAAATGGTAATAGAAGTCTAATTTTAAAATCAAAATACTTGGACGAAATTTAATTGAACAAGTCATATAACTAATGATTAAATTAACAGATTTAAAAATACTATGCATTTCACGTTCGCTTTTTACATTTTATTGATAGTTTAATTTATTCTGAATAATATTTTTTGTGAGATACAATATAATGAGTTTTCCAATAGCAAAAATTAGTTTATTTTATAATTTCAAATTATCTCGATGAAATACGGGAACATTTTTAATCAATGAAAAGGTTTCCAATTTTTTATTCATTATAACTAAACCGTGGTCTGAAATATTAATATATTATGTGAAAGAAATTTTTTAAGGAAATGAACTGTCAAGAGAAAATAATGAGGTTTTCTCACAGAATGGTTCATTTATCAATCGAAATGACTGGAGTTGGAATTTTCAAGCATGCAGACAAATACTGAACAGGTGTATGCATCGAATTGCGATAATAAACTTTTCTCAATAATCAATTTCAAACTTCCAAGAATTTCGTAATGATTGAATAGAATTATATATACTGTTTTAGGTATACTATTTTGCGTTCATTAAATTATAGTTTCTGAATATGTCCAACAGCTTATGATGAAATTTAACAATTTCTAGATACATCAAAAAGTGTTGGTAAATGGTTCAATAAAGTAAAGCATTTCTTCTACTGCCCGATATTTTTCAGGTAGACGACCTACCTGGAAAATGATCTTAAAGCTACATATTTTTGCATTCAAGAGCGTGATTGCAGTACTGTGATTAGTGAAGCGTACATGCCGCCTTTATTTTCTAAACAAGCAGGTACCAATTGCAGACTTCAAGCAGATACTGAGGATCGAGCAGAAGTTGGGTAGGGTTCATGCCAGTCTTGAGGATCAAACTCCGATCCGTCATATTGACAGCTCCATGGCATGAACCAGCCAAGCCCTCGTAGCTCAAATGCTTCAATACCAAAATGTTTTTTAAATCTATTATTAATGTATGCAAAAAATTCTGTCAAAATTTTAACAATCTACATTTTAAGCATAAAGGAAGCTTCTGAATCATTACTTAAGTAAATTTAAAAAACTTCGATGAATGTTCCAATATCAATACAGTTTTTTTTTCTCTATCTATTACTTTACAGGCACTGAATAATAATGCTTGAATATTTCCAACAGTTTATCAAAAAATTTTATTGCTTGTTTTCTGAAAACTAAAAAGATATGAATGCTACGTTACAAAAATGTTGCTAGATGTTTCAAAATCTGAAGAGGAAAAAAAGATTACAAAAGTTTTGGGAGTTATGAGTTTTTCAACAGAGGGATTAAAATCTTCTTAAAAAAAATTTTAAAAAAATACAGCTCTGTCTGTATCACGTGAGTATTATGATATCTTGTCCTACCATGCAGTGAAACTAATTAAAAGTTTCAAAGCATGATTACACATGCCATAAATCTAAAATGAATTAAAAAATTTATTGAACGCACAAATACCTAGAAATAAACTCAGATTAAGATGATCCAGAATACAGTATCATCTAAATTTTTTTAAGAAAAATGCGAAAGTTGTATTTTACACTGCAGTACCAAGAAAAGCATGCAAAACATTTTTATAAATCTCAAATGAGTCATTTTTTAAAAGATTTTAATATTTAAAAAGCCAATGTTGAGAACCAAAAGCATTACTTTTTAATATTATTTATATTTTTTTTAACTTTAAACAAAAATTAACGAAAAAATTAAAAATTACGACTACCAATGTTCAACTTCATAGCCTTACAATTTTGAAACCAATCCAGACAACAAAAGAACTCCTGGGAAAACATTTGCCTTCATAAAGGACTTTTTTGATTAAGCTAACCTGCATTTGCGCTACATGTAAAGGAAAACCTTCCATAGTTAGCTTGACGGCAAGAGTACTCTAACTAATGATCCGTTGACCTCTAAGGATATTTTAAGTCAGCACTGTGGTCGTTGCGACCCGGGTGCCGAATTCGTATCGATGGGATCGAACCCGGGTCACCTGATTGGGCGGCGAGTGCTCTATCCCCTGAGCCACCACGGCTCTCTTATAACAAATTAAAATAAACGAAACTTAAAAATAAACTATTACATAAAGCTATTATTTTTCGAGATATCTTAATTAAGATTATTTTTGTAAACAAATGCTCATCGCAGTTGATAAGTGTCACTTTTGGTGGGCAAATTATGACGCTGTAAGTACATTTTTAGCGTCATAATTCACATAAATGCTAATGTTATTAACTTCCAAATTTTAGAGGGAACTCTATTCACTTACCTTAAAATATCTACTAAATCTCTAGAAGATTCACGTTAAACTACAAATTTTCCCTCGAGACTTTTCACCCCGTTCCAGCAAGTGATGTTTAATGAGGTTATTTAAGAGTCAAAGTTGTTACGAAGAGTCTAAACTTTAATTATAGATGTGCTAAGTATAGAAACAAAGTCATTATTAATTCAAATCTTGAATGAAGTATTGACGATTGGATTTTGATGATTATAATTTTATATTGATAAAAATTCAATAATAATCTTACTTATGAAGATCAATATTTATACCACTAAGAATAGTTGTTTAATATTTATTCATTTTCCAATAAATACTAAACTATCCACCAAAAATTTTTGCTTTTATCATGAACACCTTCTCTACCTAATTTTTTTTTAAAAATAGTTATTTTTGCACTACATTTTATTTAATTTATAGACGATAAGTATAATAATGAAAATCATTACACATTCAAATCTCAAGTTAAGTATTGAAGACTGCGTTCTCTTAGTTGTATTTCGATATTTAGAAGGACGCGTTAGGAATAAAAATTTCATATTATTTATATAAAATCAGTATCTTGTTAGATAAGAATATTAATACTAGTTAATTTATTCATTGGATAGTAAAAAGTATACTAGCATCCGCATAGTATTTTGATTTTCTGCTTGCTTTATTTGTTTAGAAAGACAAAACAATTTCAAGTTTAAATATTTTGCAAAATTTACTTACTATCGGATAGATTGAAGAGAAAGATAAATATTTTATTTATTATTTTTATCGCAATTAATAAGTTGAAACAAAATGATAACACTAATAACCTTGATATTTCTTTCATGTAGTTCCAATTTAATCGACTTAAGGCCATTTAAAAAAAACAGTGAAAAAATGAATAAAAAATAAAATAAAATAAAATGTTACCCTTCTTTTTTTTAAAAAAATCTTATTTAGAGTGAAACAATATTTTTAAAATTTAACTATTAGTAAAAATAATATTACACATTTTCATTTTATTTTTTTTTCAAGTTTTGGTTTATCATTTTCATATAACAAGAGTTAAAACATTACTTTTCGAAACATAAATAAATATTTATAAAATGTGGTAGGAAAATTTTGAAAAAGAAAAGACTGAATATAATGGAATGACACAGAAAAAGGCATGCTTTGACTCTAAGGAATGTAGGTAAATATTCTGTTAAACTTATGAGACATTTCCAAGACTTTTACCTCAAAGTAAAAGAAGGGAAGAAAAACATGAATTTTTTTACAGGTAGGTAGTCCGCTCTGAACCCATTAATAACTGCTGCTCTCGAACACTTCACAAGAGTAGCCGTTTTGCTGATACTGGTTCCGACGCTTCGAGAGCTTACAATCATCCCGCGTAACTCAGTTAAGTCATGCCCATATCTCCACGCGTAACACAGTGCAATTGATGGTTAACTTGCCTTGCATTCCCTTTTTTAGGCTATCTCACACTCTAGCGGCAAGACTGTGACGCAATAGCTCCTCATTTTGGCCAAACTCTAATAATATATATATGTATTTCAAAAAGTTCATTCATTCTGTCATTTGAATCATTCTGTCTAAGAATGTTAGTCTTCTTAATCAATTAATATATGAAAACGTCGTGCAAATACCTGCAAAACCATTATCTAAAAAACATTTCAATCAAAAAATTCTAGCGGAAACACTGTGACGCAATAGCTCCTCATTTTGGCCAAATTCTAATAATATATATATATGTATTTCAAAAAGTTCATTCATTCTGTCATTTGAATCATTTTGTCTAAGAATGTTAGTCTTCCAAATCAATTAATATATGAAAATGTCGTGCAAATACCAACAAAACCATTACCTAAAAAACATTTCAATAAAAAAATTCTTTCATTCAGTCTTTTCAATCATTCTTTCTCAGGATGCTAGTCTTCCTAATTACGCCATATATGCATAAATCATGTAAATAACAACAGAATCCTTATCGAAAAAAAAAGGTCTACAATGTATAAAATGTTCTGCCTCAACCAACACCTAATATATCTCACTTCAATCTATTGGCAGTTTAGATCGGAATCTAAATTACTATAATCAGTACTGAATAGAACAAGATAAAAAAAATGCAAGGAATCGTTTTAAGTAGCATGTAAATTACTGACATGAGAAGGGTCTTAAGGTGTGATCTCACTAAAAGCATTCTAAAGTAGAAAGAACATTGAGCAACGAATAAAAGCTGATCAATACTTTAGATCCCTGGATATCGATTCTCATTTAACACCTTCTTGTTATATTTTGAACAACTAGACGAAAAAAAGACAAAGAATTTCTAATCTTTTCTTTCCTTTTTTGTAATTCCTTTAAAACACCTGCCCACTCGATGGCTGGCCTAAGAAGTATTAGTTTTCTTAAATAAATTAGATCCTATGTTGATTTAGAAGAGAGTAATTATTCTTGCTTTTTAAGCTTAATATTTAATTTAGAAAAGAAAACTTTTATCTCAGTTTTATATCGTTGTACTTTTAAACTCGATATCTAATTGATTTTGGTAATTACTTTAAGAAAATTAATTCTACAAAATTAGTACTGAAACTAACTTAACATTTATTGTGAAGGAATATTTCGTTAGCTACAATACTAATTTTGGGGAACTAACTAGTTTACACAGCTAAACAATATCATATTTATGTTACAGTTTGATACATAATCATTGTTTACGTTATAAATCACTTATTTTAGTAATCCTTATGTTAAATGTTAGTTACTATGGAATAACACTCAGCTCTATTAGCTCTTTTAAAACATTTTCCTGACAACTGAATCCCTTAATACAAAAATGCATTATATTTGCTAAACTCGAAAGTTATTGTGAAAAATAGCTAATTATTATAATAAACCAGTTTTCATACAGGTACTGAAAATATTATTTCATCAAACTATGAAAATTTGTACTAATAGACTCAAGAAAAAGTAGTAATCGTAAATATTATTAATAAAAATTCTAAAAGGAAGTTTTCCACATTTGAAATGTTTTGTATTTTAAATATATACAAATTATATTAAATTCTGTAACTACTTAATGTTTTTTATATTAAGCAATTTTCTATTTAAGTTAAATTTTAAATATAAAGTATTTTTTAATGTTTCACTTTTGTTAAATAACAGTAATGGTAGGTGGCGATTGAAATATTGTCTTAAAATGTAAAGTATTAGTAACCACTGAATTTTTAAACAAATCTACTATTGAAATAAGATCTACACACTCAAGGCTTCAAGGCATATGGAATTCATCTGATATGTATCAAATTTTAACTCAAATAATTTAGCATTCATAACAGAGCATTCATAATTAATGTCCTCAATAACTATCTTTAACATAATTACTTATCTCCAATGAGTGAAATGAATGTTATCCCATCCCGTTTATAAAAGTAATAAGTTTAAATAATTCGAGTTAAGTATAAGAATAAGTTAAATATAAGTTAATATAATAAGTTTATTTTGATGTTTGGTATTCATTAACATTTTATATTTTTATTAATTTGAAATAATAGATAAAGTTGTTCAACTAATGCAAGGCATATTTTTTCAAACAGATAGTGTAGTGATTCATTAAAAATATTGTAAAATGTCTTTCTTTTAATTTAAATATTACAAAAATTACTTTAAAAATTATTTTATTTTCTAATAACTGAGTCATCTAACGGAGAACCAAAATCGTGGGCATTTTTTCTAAGTTGTCAATTAATGAGCTATGTATAAATGTGTTATGTTATTTTTTATTATTATTATTTTATGATGTTAGAATTGTGAGTATGAATTTAATAAGATTTGAGAATAATTCATTTTTTACAGTGTAGAGTCAGAAACACATTAAATTTTACCATATTCTGGTAGTTTTGACCATATTTTCTATCTTCAGTGTACGATAAAGTTTAATGAAAATCAGATTCAACTAAAGTTCCAGATTAAAATCTCAAATTTGAGAGGAAATAACAATTTAAACGAAATTTTGGTTTAACGAGTTGTATGATTTCCCACAGTATGTAAACGTCAGTGGTTATTTTGTTGTTAAAACGAAATCAAAACTTTACCCCAATTTAACACTTCTCTATAGCTTGAAATAAGGTGGTATGACTTATACACATTTTCTTGTGATTTCAAAGTAAATAATTAAATAATTAGATTTTTCTTATTAATTTAATTTAGATATTAGAAAGGTTTGGCATATATTAAATTGTCTAATTTGTCTCTAATTTTTAATTTGTGTCTAATTTTTATATTAATAAACTTCTGTAAAGCATGATTCGGAAACGGAGTTTATTAAAATGTAGAGATCGTGAAAACGAATAAATTTGTCAAGTACCCAAATATAGTAAAATTTACAGTTTTTCTGGCTCCGTAAAAGCACTAAAAACTCGATAATTTTTTCTGAAGTGTTTTGGCAAGAATTGTAATAAAATTAACAATAAAATATGATTTTATTAAGTGTGATAAAGTTTGGAAAGTGCGGCAAAATTAAGTAATTTTGTCAGGATACCTTAGAGAATGGCATAAAAATCATTTATTCGAATAAATTTACTCTACAGTTTTGTATTTTTTACTAAAAGTGTAGCAATATGAGCTATTTCCCGCTTATCATATCAACTGAAAAATTACTTAATAAATATCTTAAACACGGTATATTTTGGTTTATTATCCAAAATTGTGTTGGTTTTCTTAACCAGAAATATCATTACCATACAACACGATATATGTAACCGAATTCTTTTCTTAAAATACATTGATAAGTTTTCAATTATTTATTCCATTGTTATGTATTAATTTCAATTGTTATATATATTATATATTAATATATTATATATTAATTTCAATTATTATATATATTATATATTAATATATTATATATTAATTTCAATTATTAATATTTCATCTTTAAAAACGCACCGTTATCACTTTAATTCCTTTGTAATAAAATACACTTAATTACAAAAAATTATCTAACTTTATTTTTTGCATAAAATTACTAACATGTAAATTAAAAGTCAATCTTTAGTTTTATGTTTAATTTGTACGCATATCAATCCAGTAACTTTAACTGCAGCTTTAAAAATCCACATCCATCAATAAAAATGCCCTCTACCATGGCAATTTTCTCTCAAGAACACATTTGAATATCGTTAAACCTAAGAGCACTCTAACGAGTCATATTTTTTTCGAAAAAGTGCGCTTAATATTTTTTGTTCTTTTCGGTTTCTTTAGAACAGTCTAAGTTCGTAAAAATTTTCTTATGGAATGCAGCTTGAAATTATGGCTCTTTTTTAAATACTGAATACTTGTTTCTAAATATAGAATCATTCTACGAAACTTAAGCAAACTATTTCGAGCTTAACTGAGCCAAAATAATATTATTTCTTTCAGAAATTATATCTTTCTACAATGGGATATACTTCATTAAACTTAATACGTGAAATAAATTTAAAATGAGGAAAGTATTCATTTTTCTGAAAGTTATGGCATTAAGTAAAGGATTTAAACACACATAAAAAATTAAAATTTGCCTAAAACAATGTTACGTTAATAAAATATCAAAATACAACTATATAGTCCCCATAGTTGTATTTTTATACACTTGCTCAATTTTTATAATCTTGATTATGAAGCTGCAACATTTTTGTGCAAAATTATATTTACCATTTCATTTTGAAAATGTTTTAAGTTAGTTAAGATAATGTTCTTCAAAATTTTAAAAATAATAGAAAAAAAATATTTTTACTGTTGTGTGAAAACTAATTTTTTACTTTTAAAATATTTTTGTATTATTGAAAAGAGTTTTAATAGAATTTTGTGAAATGCAACCAGTTAAGCTAAGATCTGTTTCAATCTAAAAAAGTATTTTAATTATCGAAAATAATTTTAAGTTTATGCTGTAGTACACAATACTAGTTACATCTAGAATAACTTTTGGTCTGATGTTCGGAATTTGACGCATTCTAGTGAGATATGAAAGTCGCCGCTATCTTTGAAATATGGTCCCATTATTCTTTTTACCATTGCAATTTCCATTTAATTTTCTAAAATATATTGTTGAAGACGATGAACTTTAAATTCATCGTTTAAATGAATGCAATGATAAATAGCTGCAATGATATGAAACTTTACTTAAGCAAGCTATTTAATCGAAAGTGTGAAAATTTCTGCAAATCTAAAAGTTAATTTTGCAATATTTCGTTTTTTGTCAAAACACTGATACTAATTGCGTGAATCATAGTTGAAGAAAACTTGATTACTTAAAATAAATTTTAAGTAAAAAAAATTTTATTAATTTATTATTTTTATTACTTGATTCGGTAATAATAGAATAATAATTTTTGCCTGCATAAGATCTTATGGCTTATCAGACTATGTTTTGAATAGCGTTTGACCTAGTTAATATTTTTAAAAACTAAGAGACAATACACGTAACTACACCAAGGATGTGATAACGACCGAGCATTAACAAGAATTACGTATTTAGAATACCGTATAAATAATATTTAAACTAACTATTACGAATAATAAATAAATAATCATTTTGGTCGCACTTTCGCATGCGAATGTGCATTTGTGAAACATCAATGTCATTTGAAAGGAAGGAAACATATTTTCGAAGTACTTAATTTCTTAGAGGAGATGAAAGAGCATTTAACGCGTAACAAAATTGCAAATATCTGATAATTTCCTAACATTTTTTTAATTCGCTATCGGAAAAGGTATAAAAAATTGAAAGTTAAATGGACAAATGTAAAAAAACGAAATTTTGGAATAACAAATTGGCTCATTTGAACATGAACAAATATTTCTTAATTCCTCATGTTTAAATAAGCCAAATTCTTATTAAAAATCGTCTTGAACATAGGAGTTAATTAATTTCGCCAACAAAGTTCGCCTCTTAAAAGTAGTGAAGTAGTTGCTACATTTCAAAAGTAGTTTGTAGAACCTAGATTTAAAAATAAATAGTTGTAGTTAACTGCATTGTAGCAAAGTAGTTGTAGGCGTTGTAGTAATTAATTTTGTAATAAGTAAACTAAAAAATTAATGTAGTTTTCTTGAACACTGGCTTGAGCTATATACAGTTGTATTTATCACAAAATTTAGATTTTGCCACGTAAAAGATCATAATTAAACTTATATTTCGTTGCAAAAGTTTTTATATCTTATAATTCAAACGTTTTTTTTTGTTACTGTTAAATTAAAAAATTATAAATAATATATTAAAATTAGTTTTAGTATGAGTATCAGTAACACGTTTTTCAACTATTTTTATCACAAAATCATTTTGCAAATTTCTCCAGGATTTTTGCCTGAGTGTAGTAACCCCATCGATCAAAGTTACCCCAAGCTGCTAAAGACAGAATTGATAGTTCACAATATGGAATTCTCTTAAGTTTTTTAAAACAAAACTGCAATAGAAAATAATGCATTTAAAAAACAATGCCTTGAAAAGTTTAGTAGACAAAATACGAAACTCTAAATAATAAACTCCATTTATTATTCACATATCGACCATTTAAGAAAACAGTTTCAAACAAATAAATTTTATATACGCAATAAAATCCAAATCTTTTTATATCACTCTTAAAAAAAATTTTAAAAATTGCTTACTGTAAAAGGAAATTTATTTTAAAGCTTATCCTGATATGAAGTAGCTTATTCGGAGGACGTGTCCTTAAAACTTTACTAAAGCTTGGATTAATAAAAAATAGTTAATAGATTTTTTTATAGTTCCTTCTATAAAAGTTAACGTTATATTTATTTTTCATATCTGAAATGATGTTGTTCTTTTCTGTAAATTCTTCTTTAATGCGGATGTCTAATTCAATGTCTGGATTTAAAGAACATTATTTATTTTTTAGAGTTACTTCTATAAATAAACGAAATATATTTTACCATCCTAAAAAAAAAAAAGAAGGGGAAAAAAGAAACAAATAGATTTTATCTTTAATACATTGATTTATATTTATAGATAAACCACTTTTAGTTTAAGATGTCTATTGAAAAACTGCTTCGTTTTACAATTTTTCATTTAAGAGATGGAATTAAGAAGGATTTTATTTACTGCCCTCCTTTAGTTATTCAGTATCAGACATAACTTTTAAAATATAAATTGTTTAAATTTACAATCACCAACATTAATGTTATCGACTTTACAGTTTTTAACATATTATTTAAAGAAAGTAATAAAATTTTACGTGTTCCACGATTTGTACTAACACGTAGATTACATGAAAATGTAAGTTACATGTAAATGTTACTTGTTACTACAAAACTGAAGAATATTTAGTATTTAGCAACTCCTAAAATCTCGCCTGCATTTTAATTTACTGTTATCAGCATATCTTTTATTAACGCCTATATTATTAACGCCTAATGATATTCAGTGACTTCAATTATCCAATCTTTATTACACTCTATTCTGTAATACTTATTTAGCTTTCTACACTGGAAAAATTTTTGTGTATTTCAACGCTAAATTGGTTGCTACAACTTTACACCAAATTTTGGTGTAGTGGAGCACCATATATAGCTTTTGGATCTATGCGTTTCAAACCAAGAATGTTCTTTTACTCTTCTAGGTGTAAAGTAGCCGCCATTTTGGATATATAGTAGCACTAAAAGTTATAATTGCAGTAGGATAAGATATATTTAAGAATCAGTAAAATTATTTTTACGGTACAATATGAAGCGAAAATCATTAAATTAAGATGCATATATAAAATATCTAATATAAAATTGGTTTGCTAATCAAACATACATACAGCACAAAGCGAATATTAATGTAAATTTGAAAATGACTTAACAAACAAGAAATCAAATATTATAAAATTATTTCATTCAATTAACTGATTATTTTGTAAATTATCTTATGAGGACATAATTATCTTTATTATACAACAAAAAACATATATGCCTTTTTATAACAGTTTTCGTACTTGTTTCTGTGAGAGGTTCAGCATCCCTCAAATCAAAGTTGAACTTTCATCTTCTTTGCTCGATTGTAAACTAGAAATATTGATAGTGTGACGGTTTCCAAATTATGCAAAAATTTGCCTCAAATAATACGTGAATTGAGATAAAACATCTGAGATGGATGTAAGTTTTATCATTTGCTGGCGTTAAGATTTAACTACACCTTTTAAAGTGATTATGCTCGATTTGTTTTCTAATTATTTAAAAGGATTATTTTTATTTCAGATCAAAAATTAACTGATAATTATTGCAAACATTAATTCGTTATTACACCATTATTAAAACATTAATTTTCTCAACAATACTTTATTGTATAAAAAGAAGAATATCATTGCAAGCTATTTCTTATCCTCAAAAATGTTTCGTATTTAATTTTCTTTTAACCAAGTTAAAAATTGCTGATTTAAACTTTAAATAAAGACAATATCTAAATCTTGACATAATATGAGTTTAAAAGATTTAAGGCAACGTTAATAAAAATGTTATAGAAGAATACAAACTGGAAGGGGAAGGGTTCCTAATATGAGATATTCTTTTAAAAATTACGTTCAAAACACACTAATTTTTATGATGTCAATTTCAATAATGCGACCAGTGCAAATCATTAGGTATAAGTAAAATTTGAAAAACTCAAAAACACCGCAAATTTGTTTCAAGAATTAAAAATATTAACAAATCTGAAGAATCTAGAAAAGGTCTCTTAGTGTCAAAATATAGTACCAAAACATATTAAATATGTAAGTTAAAATTGCTATAATTTTAAACAATTGTGTCTATTTTTTAGTCCCTTTGCTATGCTTTCCTGTTTAAATGTTCGGGTGCACAAAATTGTTTTCTTCAATCCCGCAATTCATCAGGCCAGGATGACAACTTTATTTAATTTCAGTAACTATTACTTTTTCCAGGCTTCTAGCTGAGATTCCAATAGGAAATTTAACTCTTTCATTTGTAGCTGGCTCATTTCCAATCGCATCAAAAGCAAAGAAATTCGCAATAAGATGCGTATTGTTTCTTAATTTTAAATAGTATCGCATATTAGAGAGCGTGATATATCGCTTATTAGTATTAAAAAAATAATAGGATAAGAAATTGAAAGTTGAGTTAAAATTTACTCAACGATGCTTATATATAGACAATTTTATGTCAAAAATAACATACAAAACATAACAGATAAAATGTGCAGTTCGTTTAAAAAAATAGTATATTTCACTGAAGAAATTAAGAACTCAACCCGAAACTTTTTTAATCACTGTACATGCTCGCATGAAAGACAACTGAAAGCTTCTTTTTTCTCATTGTCTCATTTTTCTCATTTCTTCACACAACCTTCTCGTTTATTTCAAATTGTTTTTGCATCAGTCAACCATCTTTTTCGGTTGAAATGGAAGTTTCCATGTCACTTAACCTTGGCTTCGTACCTTTGCTATATGGGTTTAGAAATGCCGCCCAATAAGTTTCCGTATCTAACCTCTAATAAACTATCAGCCATCTATGTGTTTCACAATATTTACATATTATGAAACTTTCACTACAACAAAGCTGAAACTAATGTTGCATATAGAGAATGGTTCTTGAAAATTGAAAATACGTCTTCATCTGAAATCACTCCCTAAGATTTCGTTTCTCCCTTTTGCTCTAATTACATACTTCAATAGCTGGTTTATTCATAGGTTGGCTCGCTTCGATCCACGTAAAGTAACATTCTTGATTAAAACCTACAGTTTATTTTAAGGCAACGCTGTGACTAGATCATTAAAAAAATACTCAGACGTTCCTCCGTGGTATTTGTAAACTCTTTGAAAATTTAGTAAAAATTGAAGGTGCAAGTAAAACATGCTTCGAATAAAATAAGTTTGGTTGTTTATGTCTCTAATGATGAATATGCCTTTCTGCACAAAAATATTTATTAAAACTCATTTATACTTACTATTTTTTTACAGAAACAAATATATTGAGTTCTAATTAAAGCAAACTCTCGTGAGCGTAAATCATCAAACATCACAAAACTGAATTCAAGTTAAATTTTATGAATTTCCAATCAACTTTAACGTGAAGTGACATATGAGCACAATTTTATTTCATATACTGTTTCTTTCTTTCTTTATGATGCAATTTAAAAATGTTTGCCGATTTCAAAGGGTTTGTCGAAAGCTTTTAATTAGTAACCTAAGTGCTTAGCTTATGGGTGGAAAACTAATGGTTTAGCACAATTATACTTACTAAACAATCTAAGAAACTTTAAACACGAAATAGTTAAAGAACTTTATAAAACCCAAGATGCGTTTGAGGAGAACAATTTAGGAATCCCGTTAGTCTCTTGAAGATCACTCAGTTTCAGATCAAAATAAACAGATTGTCTGAAAAGTAAAGATGGCAAGTGCACTTGGCCACCTTCATGTCTCAAAATTGTAGAACCATAATACCACGACGACTCCCCTATTCCAATAACTGACCCTCATGGAATCTTTTTCTTTTTTGTATTATGCATACATTGAAATAAATTCAAATTCAAAATGTAATAAAATAATTCCCAAAACTACACATACTCTATCTTTATACTTAAATTGCTTAATAATTGATTACCTTTTTCTTCATAACAAATTGCAAAATCACACTTTTCAGTAACTAGATATAAAAAGTTCAAATAGAATGTATGCAAGTAAAAATAATATCACTGATATACTGATGAAATTTCATGAGAGTAAAGATTTCAGATTAAGAATAAAGAGCGGATTAACAAAAACTCGTTTATATCTGATTCTCTTATTTCCGTTCCTAAAAAGGAATCAGTCAAGCAAATTATCAGAAGTAATTACACCAATCCCCAAGCCCATACACATTTGTCTGAAACACCTCTCTTAGTTGTAATCAGATTGTCCAAATCTGGACATGGAGTGGATTCCATCGTATCAAAGCAAACAAGATTAAGTTAAAGAAACTGCACCAATCTAAACTATTTATTTGAATGATTGGTTGATAAGAAAATTATTTAAGCAAATGTCAATAATCTTTCCAATCAATTCAAATTATGTATTTATCTCATTTAATTTTTTTTTTCTTTTTATACTTACGTCTTAAACGAATCAGTTCTACATTGAACCATAACATCAGAGTTAAGTCAAATCAGAGCAAATAAGTTCTTCGAGACAAAGTTGAATCATGCATCATTTTAAACCATAGTATCGTGTCAATAAAAAGTCATTACAGCGTCGCATTATCAAGTTTAAGAAGTACGACAAAAGGTTTGAATCCTTATTACATTTGCAGCATACTTATACAATATTATGATTCAGTAAACTCCGAAATTTATAACAGGATATGTAAGAGAAACTTTTACAATAATTCGAATCCCACAAATTTTAATATCGGTCTCATTTAAAGGAAAGCGAAATTTGTTTTATTTAAATTATAAAAGAATTGAATGTGTATAACACTTCCGAATTTAGAACATAATTAAGCTATAAATGAAAACAGATAGCTACGACTTGTTGCTTGTGCCTGTTTAACCCCTTCCTTCTCGCTCCCGTTTTATTTCTCATTTTACACACCAGATGGCAGTACCAGGATATTTTTAAGATAATTGTAGATAGTTAGTTTATTTTAAACTAGATGTCAGCAGTAATCAAATACGTAATACAAATACAAAAGCCAAAAAATAGGCACTTTTATGACCGTTTTCTTGAAAATTAACCGATTGTTAAGGGGTTAAGAAACATGAAGATTTTGTTTCACCGAATTTATCCCAATCACATAAAAAGTATACAAACGACAGCATAATTCTATTGAGAAATTACAGAATGGAATTTTTTTTTTCTATTGCATGATATTTTTTTTAGTAGAACTTAAATACTTTCGTATCGCTGATTACAAATCTGCAATTGTTTTTTTTCTCCAAGCTACAGTTTGTTTTTAAATAACATTTTACATCTATTTTTTGCGGAAGTGCACGAGTTTAAAAATGTTACATATCTATAACAGTTGATCGTATAAATGTTGCGGCTGACTTCCAGAGGAGTTAGAGCATGTCCCAAGTATTAAAACTGCATGGAAAGCCATGCCCGAAAATGTCATCATACGCCGTTAGGAGCACTTTCCTATTATGAAATGCTTCTTCAATTGCTTCTGAACAGGTCATAATAAGGAAACATCCTAAGCCACGTACGACGACATTTCCGGGTATGAGTTCCTAAGCAATTTTAATCCTGATGATGCACCTTAACTACCTAGAAGTTTGTTGTGACATTTATACGATCCTCTGTTGTATATAACGTTTTCAAACTTCTACATTTCGCCAAAAAATAGATTAAGAATGTCATTTAAAAAACTGTTGCTTTAGCAGCAAAAATAATTTCAGTTATCCTCAGTCCGGAATCAGGCAATATCCAGTAATTTGTACAAATGAAACAAAAAATATGTTCTCCAGTGTCATCTATCAGTGTTAAGTAATTAAAATGTAAATTTTTTATCCTTGCTGAAGTATTCCGACAGAGGTTCGATGGAAGAACGATAAAGAAGTTTCGAGAATTGAAGTCAAAACTGTTAAATATCTAACGCACCAAATAACATGTTTTTGGTATTTTTTTCTTAAAAAATTTATATTGGATAATATTGTACAGTAACTTTATTTACATTTATTCCGTCAAAGTCATTCTAATCAAAATCACAAATTGTAGCGAAAGTTTTTTTTATTTTGGAGACTTCCATACTTCCATTTGAATTATAAATTTGTTTGTTTTACCTGGTATTATAAAGAACAACTAGTAGTTAACCAAATCACAAATCCGAATAAAAGAAAGAATTCAGAATAAAAAAAGAAAGCTTCACTAAAAGTACATGATTTTATAAGCTGCAGTCTCTAGCACTTATGGATGAGAAAACCAATTTATTTTTTTAATGAGAATTTTTATAAATAAACGAAATCTTTACCACAGTTAAGTTTTTAAGTTAAATTACTTTAAAGTCTTACTACTTTTTAAGTTAAGTCTAAAAATATTTGAGAATATTATGTCCACTTTTGCCTTTGCCTATTTCAGTAACTATATGAAATTTTAGTCTAAAGTGCTTGCTGGCTATAAAATTTGGTCTGCTCAAACTTTTTGACTTGTCATAATTTTCTCTCCAGTTTAAGTTATGCCCGTTTTACTTTTTCTTCATTTTGTAAGCTTAGACTGAGACTTTTAGAACTTAGTTTCACAACTCAAAGTGTCCTCAGAGTGATTAAAATTGGAAATGGTAAGGTTGCAGAGAAATTTAAAAATTGATCCCATTAAGTTTAAATTATCCTATACACAAAGTGAACTAAAATGACCTTTAAAAATTTTTTCCATTGTTTTTTCGGTCATTCTACATTAAGCTGTATACAGATTAAACCAAGCAGTGTGAAAACGCAAATGAATAACGAAAAAGAAAACAATTCTTCGTATCAATTAAACTTCTTACCACTTTTATCTTGTTTACATCATTACTTTATAATAATGGCTTTTTTGAGGAATTGCACTTCAAAAGTAGGTCAAATATTGTGATTTTCTTTGACAATGATTCCATTTAAAAAATTAGAAAAAATAAAATTATAAAATAAAGTTTGAACATTTTGTTTACTATGAAAGAAATGTTAGTTTGAATCATTCACGTCGGAATCAAAAATTTGAAGGGAAAAAATAAAATTATGAAATAAAGTTTTAACGTTTTGTTTACTATGAAATAAATGTTAGTTTGAATTATTCACGTCGGAATCAAAGGATATTGATCTTAAAGATATAAAAGCAAACGTACTAAATTAATGTGTATTATTCAGCATGTCCTTTAGCTTTAAATTTGTCAGCATAAAAATTATCTTTCAGTTTTCACTGTTAAAATATAAATCAAAATTAATTATTCTCAAAAGAATTAAAACTTTTACTTCAAACAAGAAAAGGAACTTTTACTTAAAAATTTTAATTTTACCCTCCAGCTCTTTCCCAACAAGCGTAACGCATTTTTAAAGAATAATATAGCAGACTAAATGTTATGAAAAATTAATTTCTGAAAAGCATGTGCTAATGAGCAAGACGAGAAACTCATCGCCTTGTTATATTATGCATTTCATGCCAGTCTGAAAGGTTGTCATAATTTTAAAACGTAATTATGAATGATTGATAGTATTCTTGTTGTAACAGACGACAACTGGATGTTTCTGAATATTGTAATTTTTTAGTTACTGTTGGAGATAGTACAAATCATTTCTTATTTAGCGTTCATAAGTTCAAGAATTGTGTAATTAAATTGGTTTAGTTGCTTAAAAATATAACAATGTATAAATTTTTATTTTTAGAAATTGAATTAATTATTAGTGAACATAAAAAAACAGAGTTAAAATGCAAGTGCATTCCAATGTTTTCTTTCATTCACTTACACTTTTGGAAAGTTAATTGCATATAGGTAGATTTTAGTTTTTTTAAGTTACTTTGAAATAAAAATTAAAACTTACAAGCATTTTGCATTTTTAACTACTGGTTAACCATATTTTAACTAGTAAAAAATAACAAAAGAACTCCCCAACCGAAATTGCTATCGTGATTAAATTAAGACTGAAAGAATACATTACTGTCTTACAAGACGTGACAGGAAAGTAAGTACCATATTGGAAAAACTCGCATACCAATGTTTTTTTTTTTTTTAACAAAATTTATTTTTACATGAAGTTTCGTTTCGAAAACGATTTTTCTACATAGTTGCCACCATTGTTCAGACATTTATCAAAATGGAAAATTGAATTGTCTATATCCTCTGAAAAGAAAGATGCCCCCTGGTGAAAACAATCACTTCAGAAACCGTTTTTATGCCTCTTTATCACTGCCAAAGCACCTTCCTCCAAAGCTACACTTCAAAAAAAAGTAGTTTTGTGAAGGTGCGAGGTAGAGTCTGTACGGCAGGTGATCGAATTGCTCCCAACCAATCGCTGAATATGTTTTTCAGAGACACTACCAGAACGTGCGTTGCCATAAAGTTACACTATGTCCTGACTGAGCATTCCTCGTCCTTTGTTATGAATCTCAAAACGCAGTTTTCGCAATGCTTCACAATATCGTACAGCATTAATGAACCTTATTACAGAACGCACCTCACAGTCGGCTGGATCAGTTTAGATCTTTTGAACTTAGACGTCTTAATTTTGAATACTAACTTCACTGTAGACACAACCTAATTTCCTTAACAACTTAACTATAAATACAACACAATCCCGCTGTTATGGCATCAGAGGACAGACTATCAACCAGATACACGTGTGCGCATGCGTGAAACTGCCACACTACCCCTGCTGTTGCGGTAGAACTATTATGTACTTAATTTCCAGGAAAACTTACTACTGTACTTAATATCTGTACTTATTTTCCATTCCTCGGAGAATATTAAATCAAAAATAAATCCACATTTTACTTGAACACTTAAAAAATTTGCTTCAACGATGAACCATAATGCTGATATTCTGGATCATGATGCGCTGAAGGTTTGTTAATGTATAAATAAGACTCTAAATTAAAATATATGTTCACTTAAGTTGACCCATGACATTATATAATTAAATTTAAAAAATACAATAATGAGATTCAATTTATCAAGATTTAAGCAAATTTGAAGATTTAACACGCTTCAAAGTTTTTAACAGAGTTATGTTTGATTTTAAAAAAATATTAATACTTGGTAACTTTAACAGATAATACTTTATCATAAAAATGATTTACAATGATGTACTTTAAAAAATAAAAATGATTCATTACTAATTTGCATAAATTATCAGTAAACTAAACTTCTCATTAATAAGCTCCTTTAGAAATTCAAGAAAAAAATCTTATCCGATTATTTTTATCAATATTTCTAAACACAGCAAATTCCATTAATTCTAACTCTTCAGGAATTCATTTCATCGTTGAATAAACGATTATTGGATTGAAATAATTGAATCTGGTTCTTTTTGCAGTTCTTCAACATGGCTAGCGTATTTATGAAAATCTTCAACTTGATATGCATGATGCTGCTGATAGGACATTGGAGTGGCTGTTTGCAGTTCCTCGTGCCCATGCTACAGGGCTTCCCCCCCAACTCCTGGGTCGCAATCAATGAGCTTGAGGTATGAATCTTCTCTTATTTAATTACTTCTTCAAGAAAAATAAATTTACAAGCAGTACTTGTAGATCTATTTTAACGAAGATTTGGTTTTAAAAAAATTATATGGTTGTTTTTCGAATCAATAAACTAATTTATAATAGCAATCCCTTACAAAAAAATAAGTATTTTTGTGGTAAATTTGAGGTTGTTGTTTTGAGGTGTCAAGGTTTATTTGAGGTTTATTTGAAGTTGATTTTAAAAACCACCTTAAAAGATCAACCTCCCAATGCCTATAAAGTTGTTTTATTCACACTTGAGATTGATGAAGTTAAAAGAAGTTCCTGGAGTACTTGTATATCTGAGTCAACGAATATTTGGTTTTTTAAAAAAATGAAAATTATATGGTTGTTTTATCGAATCAATAAACTAATTTATAACAGCAATCCCTTACAAAAAAATAAATATTTTTTTGGTAAATTTGAGGTTGTTGTTTTGAGGTGTCAAGGTTTATTAGAAGTTGATCTCAAAAACAACCTTAAAAGATCAACCTTCCAAGGTGTATAAAGTTGCTTTATTCACACTTGAGGTTGATGAAGTTAAAAGAAGTTCCTGGAGTACTTGTATATCTGTGTCAACAAATATTTGGTTTTTTTAAAAAATGAAAATTGTAGAGTTGTTTTATCGAACCATTAAACTTATTTATAATAACAATCTCTTACAAAAATTTAAAGTATTTTTTAGGTAAATTTGAGGTTATTGTTTTGAGGTGTCAAGGTTGATTTGAGGTTTATTCGAAGTTGATTTCAAAAACAACCTTAAAAGATCAATCTCCCAAGGTGTGTTTTATTGACGTTTGAGGCTGATGACAATCTACTTTAGAGCAGCCAGCTTAGGGAGGTTGTATTTGAAGTGAACATTTTATTTTTTCTTCACTTCAAGCAAATACGTATATTTAAGGTATGGATAATTTCATCCGATCTGAACTAAAATTATTTGATTGAGGTAGATTTTGTGAGGTGTAAATGAGGTTGAAATTGAGGTTTATTAATGAGGTTATTTTTGATGCAGAACATAACTTCATTTTCTACCTTTGGTGTAGTTCTTTACATATGTCAACCCCAAAATGACCTCAAAAACACTTTATTTTTTGTAAGGGATATTTGATTTTCAAAAACTTTATATAAATTAAAATCTCAAAAGCATTTTTTTAAGAAAGGTATTAAAACATTTCTATTGTCAAGAATAAAAGAATGCCTTTCGAATGTTGGATTTTTAGAAAAATTTGTGATTAAAACTTGTTTATAATCATAGCGGACTTAATTCAATTTATTAATACGTCCTACGTTCAAAGTCCTTTATTAGGTGTTTTTTTAAACATTATCACTATTTTTTACAGAGTTATTCTAAAATGCACTGAAAAAAGAAGTTTCTCTAAATTGAACAAAAATGTGCCAAAATAGCTGCGCAACAAATAATACTCAAATTTTAAAATGTCAGTTTACTAGTTTTACAATACTAGTTTTTGAGCAAAATACATAGTCTCAACAATGATGTGGAGGGAGAATTGTGTAAGCGAGATGTTCGTTAATTACTGACAGGATTCGAACGGAGGATCTCCGGATTCATAGTAAGATACTCTCCCCACTATAGTTGTACACCTCAGAAAGAATTAAGAAGCTTTATATAGTAACAGCCGCAATGACACTTCATGACATACTGTTTCCACTTTTATTAATACAAAGTGTTGCACTTTGCAAAATATGGACCCAATAGCTTAGGTTATTTTAATTTTACTTTTTGCTTAGTTTGCTTATCTTAAAACAATTTTAGAGAAAGAAATGTATGTAATGGTGTGTCATTGCGGCAATCACTATATAAAGATTCCTAACTATCCCTGTAATGGGGTTAAAACTATATGGTGTTAAGAGATTTTTACTATGATCTCAGAGGTCCTTGGTTCGAATTCTTGCTGGCAGCCGAAAGAACATCTTCCTCCCTCCACTTCTCTGTTGATACTATGCATTTTGCTCAAAAATGAGTATATTCTGTTTCAGTTTTTAACACACGTGTGCTTACCATGGAGTTTCTTGGGTAAGAAATTTGACTACTATTTGCTTTGAAGCTATTTTGACACTTATTTACTCAATTTTTAGATACCTTTTTTGTACAGTGTATGTACTCAATTTAGTTAATTTGCATTTAAGAAAGTATAAATTGACCATGAACCATCTACATGCTAATGAAAAAGGGTGATTCAAGGCTTTTAACATGAGTTATAAATGTTCATTTTGTCCTCCAATGTGCAGCAGGGCAATCATCTAAGTGGCAGCCAAACTGTTTCCACGCTCGAAAAGGTCTCAAAGTGTATCACAACAGCGCCACGGTTCCGCAGGTCATCTAAAACAGTTGGTGGTAGAGATAGGGCGTTAACAGCCACCTTAACATATCCTCACAAGAAAAGTTACAAAGGATGGGATTGGAATGTATCGGAACTATCGGGCAGGCGAAAACATTATCCTGCATAATAGCCATCTTACTCTCCTCTGATAGTGTAGCTAAATACCTGCCTATTTCCGTACTCGATCACACTATTACCGCCGAAGTGGTGGTAAAAAAAGTCTTCCGATTTTTCCCTTTCCATTAATTTGTAGATTCTACATTTCCAATTAATATTTCGATTAAATTTTTTCCACTTTTAAATTACTCTGTACTTCAAGATTTTAGCCTAAATAATACTGCTGTACGTACAATATAGAAAAGATTGAATAAAATAGATAGCATTGTTAAAAAATTATTGAACAGGAAAAAATCATTTCATCAAAACGATAATAAAGAGTCGGGAAGTGTTTAAGACATTCAGCTATGACTGTGAAAGAACAGAGTAGACATGGTGGTGCTCATATTCTTAAAATCTACTAAAATAAGTAGGTCTTATACTAAAAAACTATCATTTAGCTTCTACTGTACACAATTAAAGTACAATTAAATTCATAAGCCGTGGTGACTGAGGGAATAGAGCGCTCGATTCCCAATGATTTAAAACCGCGTTCGAATTCCAGCGAGGGCTGGTCGATGCGAATTCTACACCTGGCTAGCACCGACCACAGTGCAGATGAAAAATATCCTTATTAGTAGAGTCCTCTTCCCATCAGGCTAACCAAGGGAGGTTTTCCTTTCCTTGTAACGCAAATGTGGGTTAGTTCCATTAAAAAGTCCTCCACAGAGGCTAATTTCTCCAATACTTGATCCAAAATTCCAATTGTCTTCTAGATAGGGTTCAAAAGCTTGTACACCTAATTTTCGAGTAAAGTAGAAGAAATGAATTCCAGAACTCTACATAATTGGTGTAAAATGCAGCTATTAAGAATATGGAATGGCGCGTTATTTGTTAAAAAATTTGTGTGTGTGTTTTGGCAAATGTCGGGCTTGACAGGTCTGACATACGTTCTCTCTACTTAATATACTTTAATGTGCGACATAGGTGGTTTAAAAAATAACTTTCAATTTCCTTGCATTCACCAAATGATTATTTTCAAATACTTTAAGATTGTATTCACGTGATCAGAACGAACCATTCTTTATAAAATGAACATTGTAAAAATTTGACCCAAAGCCTCTATCTTACAGACGTAAATAATATATAAACAAAATCATTCTCTTATCACGCCTCTATTGTGTCAAAATAGCCATTTATAAATCTCTATCAGTACTCTTCGAATATAAAGTTAAGCTTTAAATGTGGTTGCTCTGCCGCAACGTTGGTTTGACACTTTAATTAAATTTTTCATTCACCTACTAATTAATAGAGCACATCTATGTAAGAAGATATCCGTTGATTAAAATTTGAAACCAAATGCAAATGCTTAATTCAAAGACAGTGACTTGAAGTTTTAACAATTACATGACATCGCAAAGCCTAGCTGCACATTACTATGATTGTATATTTTCCTATTGTTACGGTTTATGGCCCCCTGTGACGTCAATCAGATCATTCTTATCATCATAGTAATTGAAGAAAATGTCTCAGTAAGGAAGGAGATTGAATTAAATTAATTAAGAATTCTAATATATTAAAAAGATAATTATTTTCGCTATATTTCATTCAAATATTTAAGTTTAATTATAACTTTAACATTAAATTCATATTTATAACAGCCAACTGACCAGAATTTCGTTAATTTAAATGTTAATTTAACTACTATTTCTCCTACATCTTCGTAAATTTCAAAGTACTCTTTTACATTGATTTTTAGAAGCTGTGTTTTCTAAATATAACTGTTATGTTTTAAAGTGTATTCTCGCATGCTAAACTTGATTAGTTTTTTCTATTGAACTTAAAAATATGTGTTAGTAGGATTTCGTTAACAAAACAATATATAAAAATATAACGAGGTCTATAGAAGTTAATGGCTTCACCAGGCATTTTTTTAAAATACAGTATGAGAATTTTTAACAGATCTCAGATACTTCCACATCTCTGATTTCAAATTTGCTGTTGGTTTCCATCTTCAAGTTATAGCCTGTTTTTAAAAGGACATTTTTAGTCTATTTTGTGTCGAAATGTGCAATTTTCAAAACATTTAAAATGACAGGGGTTCACATAAATGTTGCGATAAACTTTAAGGGTAGTTAGGGCAGATCATTAAAATTAAAACTGCATAGGTACCCATACCAGGAAATATCATCATACGCCGCAACGGGCGCTTCCCTCAAATGTGCCACTGAACCGGTCATAATAAGAAAATATCCCTAGCCGAAAAAGACGAGTATGGGTTCCTAAGCAGATTTAATTATGTGCCCTTACTCCTCTAAACGTTTGTTGCAACATTTAACATATATAACGTTTTTAAAATTGTACATAAAATAGAAATAGAATTAAATAGGCAGAAAAGACTAAAAATTCCTTTTAAAAAATCCGTAGATTTAAGAGCAAAATTACTTTCAGATTTGAGATTCCCCCACCCGAATTAGACAAACAAGTATTTGTATGAATGCAACAAAGTGTTATTAATTTAAAAATAAGAAAATATAATTAAATCTATTATATATACTCTATCGGAGATTATCTATTCGAAAAAAGGTAACAGGTAATAATATGCCAACGGATTAGAGATTACTAATCATGCAATAAAGGAATGGTGATAATATTTATTTAAAATAAAAGTATCAATTAAGGGCATAGAAAACGTTAATCAGATAATTTGAAAAAAAAACTATTACAATAAGAATTAGTAAACAGTAATGATTAAGCTAGATTTAATATGAAAAAAAGTAATAGTAGGGATTGAAAAACGAACAGTAGAAACAACAATAATATATTCTATTTCTGAAGTAATCTTGCATTCAATAATTTTAGTTTGTATACTTTATTAAAATACATTTTTTATACATTCAAATTAGTACTTTGCATATAAAACAATATTACTAGAGAAGTTAGTTAGTAATTAGTTTAATTTTATATGTTTTAATTCATCAAAATCATGGTGAATTATAATTATATATTACCATTTCCAAAGCATGAAATAATTGATTAATACAGCATAAAATCTATTTATACATTAAAGCATGAAAAACAATTAAAGCAATAATTTAAAATCGAAACTTTAATTAAATCAATGTTTTATTATAAAAACTGAATCTTGTGGATCGAAACACTGAGATTAACGAGTGATTTTTGTATCATTCATTGCCTTGTAGTTTTGTTTCTTTTAAAAAAAATTCAATTACTTTTTATTTCTTTACATTTTACCATCCTCTTAAAGGTCTCGTTTCTGAAAATTATTTTTCATGGAATAAATTAGAAAATCTATTTCTTTTGTTTGATAACGTGAGTAAATGTATTGCAGACTGGAACAACTTCGGTATTTTTTCTGCCGCTAAAAACTTTTAGTTTTATGAGGTACTTAAAAAAGTCGTAAAAACATTCTTTTTCTCCGGTATTTATCTCACTGAATCTTGGAGAATTAAAGTCAGAAACCACTATCTCCTCCTGAACTCCGTGAAAATTAAACAAAAAAGAAAACTTAAATTTTTCGACACCGAAAATAAATGAAAATATTTCTAAGCGTAGTAACGTAAACTCAAAACTTAATCTATAATAAGTATTACCATAGATTAATTCTCTACCCTTAAAAGATATGCGGGATCACTTTTATTAGTTCAAAACATATTATAAAACTTTGTCACAAGCATTTTATGATTACTTTATCCAAAAACTAAGGGCGACAATTAAAAACAAAATGAGCCATAATTCAAAAGAAATTCATTGATATTTCAAACATTCAGCATTCATTGATAATTCAAAATAAACCGAAAACAAATTTTTCTTCGTGTGCGCAACAGAAATTATTAATTAACAAAACGTTTAATCGAAAGAGATAAAAAAAAGGTAATACAAAACGAACACAAAACTGATTATATTTCTTATACTATTAATTTTAGAAATAATCACGTTTTTATTGTATTTTTCTTTTAATCTTGGCCTGTCAATATTAAAGAAAAAATGAAGGTTTGAAGTCATATTGAATGAGCATTATAAATTCCAAATTTTAAAACAATAAGCATCACAACTCAATAAAGAAAACCATCAATTTCTGGTAACAGGTTAAAACATATTAAAATTAAAAATCTGTGAATATTTAAAACACCGTGAACAACAAATTCATGAGATTTTTGGGGAGCAGAAAAATTAAAGAAAAATTTGTCATACATTTCGAAGAAATCAAGAATCCCAACTAAACGTTTACAAATATTTAAAATAAGATGAATAATAATAAATTCAATTATTTAAATAGCATATGAAAGATATGTACAGCACTCAAAAAAACGGACCACTCTGAACTACTTTTGATCTAACTATCAATGGCATAGTTTACGAGAAATATACTTTTAAAAATGAAATGTTCATTAAAAATTGCAATCTTCTTGAAATCAGCAATTATTTTTATTCGGTATGTTTTTCCGAGACTATGATTGGTGCAGTTTCAATTAGACACAAATGCTTGAATTATCCTGGGTTTAGGAAATAAGACTTGTGTACATATCTAAAGAAAACATTTATTTACACTCAAACACAACAGATTCCACACGCCCAGTTCTCGCTAAATACAGCTGTTTGAAGAAGAATAGGTAAAAAGCAAATATCAAACTTACGTCACAACATTTATACTTTGAAGATCGGTACCACTTCAGTTCGCTTCACAAGAAATAATGTTAGATACAGCAGCGATGCCACAATTGTCTTGAAAAATAAAAAAGTTCACTTGATAGAAGAAATATAATCCGCCTTGGAAGTATTAAACTTTTCTTTTTTTTACCAAATAAGAAAGAATCATCTCATTATTTAATATCCTCGAATTTTATGTAACGTAAGATCCTACAATGTTAGAATTTTTTCTTTAAAATTACAGCAAAATAATTGACAGTAGCCTGTCTATCCGTTTGACCGTAAAATTTATGGTTAGGAACAATTCTTTAACTTTACAGGTTTGAAACCATTTACAACTGGTATGGTTAAACAACCGGGAATACGAGATCATACAATTCTGTAATCAATTACAACTAGAATGGTTCAAAACCATTAAAATAAAGTTTTAATTGATATTGGAGGGGAAATACTAGATTTTTTTGTGCTAAATAGCTCTGACATCTATGCGTGAATTAGAGATCCGTATTCCAGTGGGCCAGGGTCACCAATTGGGGAGTGCTGAACACTGAAAAGTCTTCATGAGCTGAAGGAATATTGTGGTGTCAAAGCATGGATTCGAATCCCCATTTAGCCAGTCATGAGATTGGCAGATTAGACCTCACGTCTATTTTCACTCAGTTATTATCAAACATTTAGTAAAAAGATACGAAACTGAAATTTAAATTTAACCGAATGATTGGTTTTTATGCCATGTTCTAAGGCAGCGGTTTGCGATTTTTTTTCGGGATACGGAACCTTAAATAATCAAGCTTCTTTTGACGGAAGCCCATTTCATAATTAAAGTAAATAAAAATAATTAGCCATTAAAAAACTACACTAATTTAACTCTTAGACTTTTTTATAATTAATAGGATGAATGAAATTTTTTCTTATTGTTTTATCCTTGATCCATCGTTTTATCATTAAATTATGTTTTATATTCGACAGTTGCCATTAGAGCTAAATTTAGTCAAGCTAAAAAAATTTTATATTTCTATAAAAAAAGAGCTGTTATAAACATTGAAAATGGTTATTAGACAAACATACTTCTTGATTAAAGAATTCAGTTGTTTTAGTTTGTTTTGAAAAGGACAATGTGAAATACTATTGCAGTTTTTTTATAAATGCATGTCCTTTTCATACTTTTTCATAATTATTGTCTGAAAAATTGATTTTTTAATATATATGTATATTTATAATTTCATAAAGGCAATGGAAATAATAAATAAATAATAGATTATTGACAAATATTTTTAGAAAATACTGTTTAAAAAAGTCTTAACCCTCGATATTCCCTCTTCCACGGAACTCTAGGGTTCCGTGGAACACCATTTCGGAAGCGTTGCTCTAAGATATCAGGATGAAATAACAAAATTTTACCACACTTACCAAAAAAATCCACAATACCAGCTGTAAACGGTCACGAACCCGTAAATTCAAACAAATGTTTCTAACAGTAAACTTTACTGTTAATGGGATGAACAAACTGCTGCCAATTATTTTACCATAATTTTAGAATTAAAATTCTAACATTGTATAGCGAAATACATTAAAATGGAAATTCACATTAAGGAGTTCAAACGTTTGACCTATTTCCTGCCTAAACTATTAGAACCATATTCTCCGGATTGCGGCTACCTTTCATACTTTGTGGATCAAGAATTCTAGCCTGGCGGAAAAGCTATGTTTATTCAGAGAAAGTACGTTTCTGTGTTTGACTTTGGGGCTTAAAATGTCATCTGTACTAATTAATTAGCATATTTTTTTAAGTTAGCCGTTTTCAAACCTTTAAGATTGAAACCTAGTACGTGAAAATCCGTTGATTTGATCAAAAGTTATTCAGGGGATTTCCCCTTCTTATTCTACGCGCTGTACATAGAAGACGGAAAATAGTTTTTAAAAAATTTGATTTTTGTTGGTTAAGAAGATACATCGAATCATGTATCATCCAGAGATATAATAAGAAAAATCACTTCATATACCGCTCCAAAAGAACAAAAAGTTCAACAGTAAGTTAAATTTATTTTCAATTTAAAATCTGAAGGAGAATGATCCTTATAATAACAAAGAAAACGGAAGTACTAAATATGCATAATACTAAATAAACATGTCAATTTATTTTCATATAGTTTAGCAGTCAAAAACAAGTTTACCTTAGCTGCTTCTCTGTTTTCATTCTATTTATAAAAAATATTAAAAAATTTTACAAAAAGAGATAACGATTGCAAAAAAATAATATTTGCGAATTTTACAAAGAGAAAACTATTTCACGTTTATATAAATCTCAGAATAACTCAAACACAGATGCGGAAGGTATTAAAAATATTCGACATACGTATATAATCTTTATGCCTATACATTTAAATACGATAGTTTTCGAAATAAAAAAAAAGGAAAAGAAAACATTATTTCGAATAAAGCTCTTCAATTGTAAACTATACAGAACAAACACGATTCAAGATTTTCCTCGTAAAAGAGGATGTTCCTCAAAAAAAGGATATAATGTGTCCCGCAAAGGGTTTTCTAAAAGCTTCTATCAAGATCGAAACCTGATACTCAACTTCCATTAAAGTTGACCTCAAAACTTCCAAATCGTTAGTTTTTACCTCACACTTCACAAGTCTCCATTTTGTACCTGAAAAACGAAAAAATGTAACAGAATTTCAATATTTTTATGTGTGTACATGGAAGACGAGAAATAGTTAAGAAAAACGTGATTTAGTTGGGTAAGAAGATGTATTGATCCGCGTATACAGGACAATAAAGGGGAGAATACTTCCACTACCTCGCCGAAAAACGAAAAATTCCACAGTAAGTAAGATTTATTTTCAATTTCAAAGCTATAAAATTACTAAGAAAATCGTTTAAACTGTAATTAGTGAAACGTTAGAAGAATATTAGTAGTTTTTATCAGACTTAATGTCAAAATAAAGGTACTTTAAAAAAAATCTTAATGGCTTCATGGTTACAAGAAAGTAATTGTTCTTTGCCTCGTCCGAAATAAATCTAATAAATGAAGGCTAAAAATGCTGAACTATGTACATCATTTTGTTCACAATATAAAACTTTTTTAACTGTGGAAATACTTCTTTGAGAAAAACTATTTTACATGCAAAATAAAACACTATAAAAGGTTTAAATAAACAGCATGTAAGCTATATAAAATTTAAAAAAAAACTGTAACTCAGGATTAAGCGAAAAAGATTTCTTATTTCTTAAAGAAGAACTTCGCAAGTGAGAGTAGATCCTGGCCAAGTTTTTGATACGTGTTTTGTACATACTAACACGCATCGGAGGTTCTTCTAGACTGTAAAAAATTCTGGATCAAATTACGGTAAAAAATACTGTCATTGAGGTTGCAGACACGTTTTACCGAAAATCAATTTTTACCGGAATATGTTACGGAACAAAAACTCTCATATACCACAATTTTTACAGTAATAATTATCGTAAAATTTTTTAATTGCTCTGATTAAATAAATATTACTGTAAAAATTGCGGTATAATATTTTACTGTAAAAATGGATTTTAGGGGGAAATAGATTTCGCGGATCATGCACCCAAGCAGCTTTAAATTATATTTTAATTTGATCCGGAATTTTTTGCAATGTCATAACACCGATATCATGATATTATGTAAAATACGAGAATAAAAAAAATCTAATCATAACTCTCTGTGTATTAACTTCTATTATTCTAACGTGAGTATGAACATGTAACATAGAGCGTCTATAAGAAACCAAATCATTATTATCGCTATTTTAAATCACTGTTTAAAAATTTTTCCCATTTTTTAGATTAATATTGTTTTACGCAAAAAAATGTCAGGATTATATATTTTAATTTTGTTTCAAACATATCCCAATTAACTATATTCAACTTCTATGGGAGATTTTAATCTCCTTTAAAAGTTTAATCTAAAATTCTTTAATTGAATTATTAATTTAGCCTACTGTTGTTTCTTACATAATCATCAAAATTGGACTGTGAAAAATTACGGTAAAAAATATTGATATACACACATCACAAATATCACAAAATAGCTAGTTAGAGATAAAATTTTTTTTAGAAAATGAACTATCTAACTGATTTATGACTTAATTACTAATGTTTATAGAGGAGATATCTCTTGTAATTCCCTCAAAAGAGACATGTCTAAATAAACTTATTTATCAATTGCCATTGGTGAAATCGATTGCCCTCCAATTTATTTAAAAACTAACTGTCTAACGGGATGGGTTGATTGCCTACTCGAGCACGCTGCGTCTTGGTTTCACATGGGCTCCATAAACTCAGCATTATTTATAGCTTTACTTTTAATTCCTGACATTAGTATATTAAATACAAATTGGAGGTATCGAAATCGTTGAAGGCCTCGCCGCTTTACGTCTCCCTAAAATAATGCATGACAAAATCCATTTGGTGGAATAAAAATCTGCACCGTCTCGCACCTTCATGGCTCCCTCAAATAATATACACAGTCAAAGTGCAAATTTGTGAACAGTTGCTCCCTCAAATTTTCATGAAGTCTGAATATTCATTTTATATTGCACACTCTTGACTTTAATTAACATTTTCATATTCTTCTTGGTTGTTTTTTTTTTTCAAATAAAAAACAGTATAAAGAGCAGTGTTTTATCTTTTAAAAAAGATTGTGATCATCGTTGAAAATACAACTTCCACAAAACAGTCACTGTGCTTCACTTATAGCTTGAAAAAAAATCATTTCATTCTGCCATCTTTGTTAAAGTTTAAAAAATGAAGCTAAATAACTAAAAGTTTAGTACTGTATGCTCATAAGTTCACTTTGATTTATTTTATCCTGCTTAAAGATAATTAAATATAAAATAATTTTAAAATCTTATAACCGCAAATAAAATTTTGTAAAACTTTTCCATTTAATTCAAAAACAAGTGGTTATTCAACCAAATTCTAAACTCTATCCCTTAATGTTAAGGATTCTCATTCAGAATGCCTGCCTGTATGATATTCAAATCTTTCTTATCAGGCAAAAGTCTCTCTTACTCTTAATATTACTTTCAAAGTTGTCAAAACGTGTCCAGAGAGTTTCTTTTTTTCCTTCTACTGTGACTATTCAACTTCGGAACAATACAAGAAGTTCTTTGGAATAGAAATATGTTTTGGATCTTATTAAGTATTTCTGCTCATACCATGCAACTCCAAACTTAAGTATTTTTGAAATATCCTTTTCATACTACCATCTGTGTTATAATTAAAAAATGAAACTAGATAATTAAAAGTTTAATTCCGCATGCATACAAGTTAGCTCTGCCTCATTTTATAATGCTTAAAGATTGCTAATCATAAAATAATTTTAAAATTTTATAACCGCAAATGAATTGTAATAAAACTTTTCCATTCAAATCAAAATCAAGTGGTTATTCAACCAAATTCTAAACTCTATTCTTTAATGTCAAGGATTCTCATTCGGAATGCCTCCTTATTTGATATTCAAATCTTTCTTATCAGGCGAAAGTCCCTCTTAATATAACTTTCGAAGTTGTCAAAGCGTGTCCAGAAGTTTTCCTTTTTCTTCCTTCCACTGTGACTATTCAACTTCAGAACAATGCAAGAAGTTCTTTGGAATAGAAATATGTTTTGGATCTTATAAAGGATTTCCGCTCATCCCATGCGACTCAAGTATTTTTGGAATATAAGAAAGAATTTCTTAAGAAAATTCCCTTGTGGTATGAAAGAACTGAAAAATTCAGAAAGGGATTTGTTTCTACAATTTCTACTGCTCTTTTTCTTGAAGCAAAAGTTGGATTTGACCTACCTTACGTTCGAAATAAACGATAACAAAAAAAAATCTATTTAGAGTTTAAAAATAAAATGGCTTCCCCTTGATCAATTTAGAACTATTCTTCTTGAAAGAAAAGAGGTAGTCTATTCTTATCTAGGTATTTCTGCCCAATAGCTGTTCTATTCTATCAAATGTTGTAACATGAAGGTTTTCAGTTTATTGAATATATTTTCAAAACAAGAGCAGCATTATGTATTCAAATGATATTACAAGCATATTCTCTGTTCTTATATGAATGTACTTGGATCAATAAATGTTCATATGAGAGTTCTTTTGAATACTTTTACTGATATTTTCAGACCAATGGCTGTTCTATTGATTTAGGTTATATAATATCGACTTTTCTATGCGTGTATTGATAGTTCCAGAATAATTGTCATACTTTGTATGTAAATGGTTTAACAGGAATATTCTTATATGAATATTTTTCTGATTCAAAGCTGTTCAATTTATTCAAATTATATAATAAGGATATTTTCAGATTGTACAAGGATAGCTTCAAATAAAGAGCTGTAAAACTGATTCTAATTATATTATATATTTGTATAGATAATTCATATTTTTACGCAATAAAAGCTATACTTGTAGCTAAACTTAATATTAAAATGACTGAAAAAATGTTTTTTTTAACCTTGTAAGGATATCTTTGAGGTTTAGAACTGTTCTTCTAATTTAAATTATATAACATTATCGTTTCAGTTCATTTGGTTTTAAAATTCTTTGACTGATTTCTGATTTTTAATATGTATTTCAATTTTTCAGGCAGATTGGCATTTTAATATTTAGCCCTTGCTCATACAGTTGAACCATTTTAATAATTAATATCAAATACCTTAATATCTGTTGACTATATGATGATTTAATTAAATATCTGTAACATTTAATTAAATTATATATTCTAGTCTACTCGTTCCAGTCTGCCTCCTTGTGCAATCAATAATTTCTGGTTTTGTTAAAACTTCTGTAAAACGAACTCCTACGCGTTGTCTGAAAACATTGATTTCATTTTATTTTGAATCTTCAGGTGAAAACCTCAGACATTGTAATTATTTTATTCAATCAATAACTTAAATGTTGTCAAATGTGACATAAAATAACTATTACGTTTCATCTGCTGTTATCAATAGCATTTAATTGAACCCTTAACCCCTTCAAACGATCTTATTATTTTCAAACAAACGGTCATAAAAGTGTCATTTTTTATTAAAGGAAATTATATTAAAAAAAGTGTCTGTACAATATATGTATTTATTTTTTATTTTTGAAATTTTTTTAGCTTGAAATTTAACACTTCATTTGTACTTAATATGTCCATATGACTTTACATATGCATAATGTACATAATATAAAAAATATTTTATCATAGAACACAAACCTCGTGTATTCACAAAGATCATAAATAGCTGAGCTAAGAGTACGAAATACACATCACAAATACATATATTTGGATAGTGATAACATCTAGTTTAAAATAAACTATCTCTAGTTGCATTAAAAACTGCATCTGGTGCAACCATCTAGTGTGCAAGATAAGAAATAAAAAAAATTACGGACACAAAAAATGGATATACTTAAGCCTTTTCGGTGCGTTACGTTTGAATTCTCTAGTCCGGAGATATCACGGGCACGAGAAATAGAAGACAAAATCTCACCCTTTTAGTCTTGACGGGAGCGAAAGCGAATAATTGAATAATTTTCAATTTGTTGAAAGTTACATTAAATGTGCTTGTTGCTAATATGATTGACACTCTTTCAGACTGCCCACTGGTTCAATCAGTACTCGTGGGCGTTATTCAAGGCGATGTCACACATGCTATGCATCGGCTACGGACGTTTTCCCCCACAGAGCCTGACCGACATGTGGTTAACTCTGCTCAGTATGATAAGCGGCGCCACTTGCTACGCTCTCTTCCTCGGTCACACCACAAATCTCATACAGTCACTGGATTCCTCGAGGAGACAGTACAGAGAAAAGGTACTATTATTTAATCATCTTTACTTCAAAGGTTTATAAGAAATATGCTCATGAAATCAATATATGGGAAATTTATTTGAGTGTATTTAAATTCTGTAAATCTATATTTCGTGTTACTGGTGACACCTAGTGGTAGGTATTAGAACCAAGCAAGCTTAAATTAAGACAGAGCGTTGATTTGTAACATTTTTTTAAAAGAAGATGTTTCAGAATTATTTAGTTTTAGTACTTTAACCACGTATTGATTTCTCCGTGACTTTTAAGATTAAATTCAGAATATTTATCTCCTAATCTTTAAATAGTTTTTTATATAGTATGACTATAGTGACATAGTGCATCCCAATGTATTGTTTTCTATGTTTAAAGGAAAAAAATGCAAATACAAATTCTTAAAAAGGTTCAATTTTTTAAATTCCCTGAAATTATCCCTATTTTGAAGATAGAACACTGTGTTTAACATTTTCTATTAATTCATCTCAAAAGATACGAAAACACTTTTCATATCAAAATGTTTAAAAGCTCAATATTTTTAAAGATGAAAAAGGATATTAAGATTCATTAGCCACCATTTGTGTATTAACACCCATGATATTTTCACTTTTCGCATATCAACACTCAAAGAAATTTCTGCAAAACTAGTAGAGTTAACCATCAGTTTATAAAGCCAACTCCTTTCCTTGACAAAAATGCCCCGTGCTCGTTATTGTAAAGAACTAAATTAATAGAGCAGACCGTCAATTTGCATGGTTATTATATAAAACTTCTGTACTCAATTCGGGATGTATACCCCTTTCCATGGTTGTTACAACTACACAAAGATTCGAACCGAACCATCGAAAAAAAAAATCTCTCTCATTTCCTGTACATTGGTGACCAGGAGCAACGAGCATAAAACTCTCTCACTACAGCACTATACTATTTCGCGTCGTTCCACGGTTTGATTTTATTTGGAACGCATATTACCTGAGTCTCAAATGTTATATTACAGTCAGTAGCCATTAATTTTGCGACAAGAAATTTCAAGTAAAAATTTGCTTTCCAATATGATTTATTTTCAATATGATTTCCAATATGATTCGATGATTTATTTAATGATCCTGATAACTTAATAGTTATATGATTCTAAATTTATTTTTACCGTCAATGACTGAAACACTTCGTAACCGGTCACTGACAGTAATCCAGTGGTGAATTTCTTTAGTATGAATGACATGCTGCTTTAAAAGAGGAACTTAGATATTTTAAAATGATCTTCGTTTCACAGCTGAGCAAAACTGTAAATGATTAAAAGTAAAAGAGCGTTTGTAATCGTGAAAACAGTTGATCATAATTTTTATTATAATTCTAATAGAGATTACTAGCAATCTCTTTTTCCCCCAATTACAGAGAATTATGATTAGAAATAATTTTATGATATTTAATTGCAAAGTAATAATGATTACAGGCAAATAAAAAATCATACATTACGAGTGTAATTATACTGATTACTTGTCTTTGCAATACCTAAGCTGTGAATTTAATGAAATTTTATCGGTGTTATTTTTTTTTTCTTTCAATAGGACAATTGGTTTGAAATAAATATTTTCTGACAGAAATCTTAGTATTGTAAATGGGAATATAGTAATCAATATAATTGTAAACTGGCTTGATTGAGTGAAGCTATGACTGTTATCAAGATTTCGTGAAAAATTGTTCATGTCAGACACGTGCCAAATGCAATATGGTTTTAAAAATGCCATTAATTTTTAAAAAAATATTAAGCCGTTAACGAAACATTTGGACTCTTTAATAAGTAAGGTACAGTTTTCAGATTTTTAGATGTTTTAAAGTGCATTTCGTTCGTTTTATAAAAATGCATTTATATATATATATATATATATATATATATATATATATATATATATATATATATATATATATATATATATATATATATATATATATATATATATATATATATATATATATATATATATATATATATATATATATATATATATATATATAAATAAACGCTATTCTTTTTTGATGATTATAAATTTACCAATGTTTAACGATATGCAGGATGCATCAAAATTTGACCAACAAAGTTTGAGAGGTGATGAAGGCTATAAAGAAGAAAACAGCTTACTATACTATTAAATATGAGGTTGTGAGAGTGAAAATCACGAAAAACCTATGCTGGTTTTAACGTCATGCTGGAAAGCAATTACAAAAGATACTTCAAACATTTTTTATTAGCCACCTTAATGCTATATAGATTAATTTTGACTTAATTAATCTTTTAGTCAGGGGAGCCGGAATGGGAGGTCACTGGGACCTCCCAAAGATTTTCGGTATTCGTCAAATAGTGTATGGTCATTTGGCATACTTACAAAATTTTATTTTCTCACTTTTACTTATTTAGTTTTAGAAACACAAATGAAATTTTTATTTATCTATGAAAAAAGGCATGCTTAAGTATAGTTTAAGGTAGCCATTTCACAATTTCGTCTTAAAGAAATTTATGCCATTGTCAATCACTCGTCTTGCTCCTCTTATTTCCGAATACATGAAAGCCAGTTTTATTCGAAATAGAGAGATTCATATTAGCTTTTTGTATCATCCATCAAGGAAATTGGCGAACACAGTATTTTTTCAAACTGTTAACATGTCATGAATGTATAGTTGAAACAGTTATTAGTATTATTCGTTCCAAGAACAAAATTCCAAAGCAAAAAATAATCAATACCTTATACTGCTGCTATTCTTCTCCTGCTATTGAATTTCCTTACCTTTATCTAATACATGCGAGGCCTTCGAAATTTATTAAATTATTATTGTGGCCCTTGAATTGCAAAAGGTTGAAGATAGTAGATTTTGATCTCAGTAGATTTTTTTTTTTGTTATTCTCTTTAGAGTTTTTACTACACCAATCATATTCAATTTCTAAACTGCCATCATAAATTTCTTTAGCATCACATTATTGATCGTCAGAATGCTTATGTATATGGTTAAATTGATTAGGTATAATGGTAGGCAAGAACATTTTAAATCAAATTTATTAAACACAATAAAAAATCAAAGTATACATTTTGCTAATTTTTAAAATATAAAAGTAAAACTTTCTGGAAAAAATAGGAAAAGTTGACAACTAGGTTATTTATGACGTATAGCTTCATTACCAAGAAATTTTTTAGAGTCCCTTTTGATGTCCCTTTACGGAAGAATAATTGTGACCGTTACTTTATGATTCGGTCAAAATAAGAATTTCTTTCGGCAAAATGGAAATTTTCCCCCTTCCAAAAATGTAAGCTCGCGGCGTCTTTGCTTTTAGTCTTTATCTTATTACTTTATTCAAATAACTGTTACCAATATCGCGATATGAAATAAGGCAATCAACAACGATTTCGTAATCACCGAAAGTTATAATTACTAAAGTAATTTACTAATATTATTTTTTTAATTTAAAAGTTATGAAAAATTAACTCTTTTTATCAAACTATAATAATTTTCGTTAATTTGTTATTATGATTACTTTTATTTGATAACTTTTACAAAAAGATGGAAAAATCATTCTCACAAAATAAGAATTATGAAAAAAAATGCAAGAAAATGAAATTGATTTTCAATAATGAGTGTTTTTTTTACATCCAAACAGATAAATCTAACTAATAATTATCTCATTAGAAACTCTTAATCATCTTCATTCGGTTCTTAGAAAAAGAAAATGAAATGTTTCGTAATGATGCATAATATTTTGTTTTTAATTTCTCAGAAGTTTTGATCTATTCTCGTTTCTACTGCCACTTGTCATGCCAGCAAGCCTGCTTTGAGAAACCAAGCGAATTTAAGGCAAAGGGTGCGTTTTTTGTTTCTCAGTGGCGCAATCTATAGGTCAAGAATATGACTTTAGCCACACACACGTCACAGCCCGTTTTAAATAGCGGACCCAGTCATACATCCATTCACAGATCGTAATTTTGACCTGAACCAGAGAACTATTAATCTCCAATTCTGTATCCCCCAGAGGTATCGATCTGCTATGAGAACTCAGAGGACTTTGTGACCTGATAGATTTAACGTGTACCAGTCACTATTTACTATTAGTCTTTGGCCAAAGGGGATCGGACTCGTGACTTCTTGCTTTGACGCCTTATCAACCAGGCTATTCCGGCCTAATGTTGATATATGTTGTAACATTGTGGTTTCACGATGTTAACATATGGTTTCACGACGTTTTTTATAATTTTATAACCGTCGTTGAACAGTCGACCTAAATTTATGGGTTTAAGACTACTAATGTTCAACTCCGTAGCCTTGTAATTTTGAACCCAATCCAGAAGACAAGGAAACTCCTGATTCAAGTATTGGCAAAATTTTGCCTTCGTGGAGGACTTCTTGATGGAGCTAACCCACTTGACGCGAGAACCTCTCACTGCTAGCCTGACGGCAAGGGTTATTAGGTTTATATTGAAATGTCGTTTCTTGATGCAAAGTGGTTAGCTCTAATACTAAGATGATGCAATATAATCTTAATTAAAAGAGGATCAATGCTAATGAATAAGAACTTCTGATATAGAAATTAATGTGTTTTACGTATTATTATTGGTATTCCATGCTATTGGTTTTTCCATGTTATTATATAAGGGAGTAGTGTAATAGGGAGAAATATTATCTGTGTTTTGCCCATTTGCTAAACCGCCAGTGGGTTAAAACTAGTATATGTGTTTTGGGTACTTGTGTTACACTGTTAGAATTTTCATTACAAAATTACCTTAAGATAACCAGTAGCAGTCTGTCCATCTAATTAGCTGTAAAGTTTGCGGGAAACAAAAATTCTTACCTTTACGGTTTTGAAACCGTTTACTACTAGTATGGGTAAAAAACCTTGATTACAAAGCTTTATGGTTTTTTAACGATTTACTTTTAGCATGGTTTCTAAACTGTACGAAATTAGGAATGTGGTTTAATTAGTTTGGCTGGTTATTTCACCTATCACAAGAGATGGGAAATACAATTTTTTTTTGTTACGCGGCTTTACAGTACTGCCATCTATGCGAGAATGAGCGTATCGTATTCTAATGGTCCAGAGTCACAAATTGGAAAGTGCAGGACACTGGAAACTCTTCATGTGTTGAAGACAATGGAGAAAATATTGTGGTGTCAAAGGCGGAAATAGAACTCACCGTTCTGTCGGTCATGGCATAGACAAGCCCTCTCGGCTATAATTTGTATCCATCTTCAAGGAACTAAGTGGCTTCATTGGGTGGGGCTAGTTAGTGCGATAAAATTCTGGTTGTTTAACCGTATTAAGTGAAAGCAGATAATAAACTATTTTTCTCACAGTTAACAGTTTGAATCCCTTCTCATTTATAGTTATTTGACTGTTTCGTTTGAATATGGTAAAATAACAATTAAATAAATTGTTATTTAACCATTTTGTCTGAGAAATTTCTAACGGTGCATGCATTATTATTGGTTTTCCATGTTATTGATTTTTTTTTCATGCTATTAGAGAGAGGTATAATATATTGGGGAGAAGCATTTTCTAAATTTTGCTCATTTGCTAAACCGCCAGTGGTGTAAAATAAGTACATTTGTTTTGGGTACTTACGTTACGAAGACTTGTAAATGAAATAAAATAATACTAATAATAATGATATCTAATAATGAAATAAAATATAAGTAATTTCATCAAATGAAGCTGCAAATGCGCCTTAACCCCCTTCGAAACGGGTGATTCCAAAGAGAATTCGTATAAAATCGGAATCGGGATGTAAAAAAAATAAAAAGTGGTAGCTAAATTTCGTCTATGGATAATTTGACAGACTTTTCTTGCTTTCACTTTAATCAACGTTAGTCTAATCGTTTATCTAATCCATGTTAGTTAAAAGTGCATCGACTTAGTTCTTTTAGTTTGAACTAAGTAGTGGTGAATTAAATGAAAGAATAAATGAAACTATTATAACCCCGCCCTCAAATAAACTGCTAAAAAATTAGTTTCCTTTCAGCTTTATCTTTTTACACTGATTGATTACGTTTCATGCTGCCATCTATTTGTGACAGTCGGTGAGATAGGGTTAACAAATAATTTCAAGTACAGATGTCTGTTAAACCTTTCAAAATTTAACATTAGATACGCAGATCGTACTGAATCTTTTGACAATTTTTCATATCGAAGTATTTTAGATTGTTTTTTCTCTAGGAAATGTCTCTTTGATTAGATACTTTTATGGAAAAACAAGGAAAATGACGTACACTTTTATGCACAATAATTAATAGAGTTGTCTAAAATTACTATTATTCACTATGCGTATTCTTATAAAAAAACGTTTCGATATTCATGAATACTGACTAAATTTCAAATTGAAATTATCTAAAATAAATTGAAATACAAATTTTATTGAAATACAATAGAATTATATACAAATTATATTGAAATTAAACATATTGAAATTATATTTAATTTGAAACGATATTCTTTTAAAACTACTATGGAATTTTTCATAAATATTATTTCAACGCTTTTACATGATTTCATATAATTTGATCTTCAATAATAATTTTGAAAATAAGATTTTGAATGCAAATTTAAGGACATTCAGACATATTTAAATTTAACTTTTATTCCCACAAAATACTATAATATTAAATAAAAGCTGTTTTCGTTAATCATTTTGACGGAATCACCCCAAATAGTTCTAAAGATTTAATGTAAATTCTATGGAAACTCAAGTTATGTGCATTTAAATGAAAGTGAACTTTTAGGGCATTCATAATAATTTCCATCCATATTTAGTTTATGCTAAACTTTTAATGTGACGTGTTTACTTTCAAAAATATAATATGCATACTTCACTCTTAGAAAATACTTACCATATTTATTCTTGTGAATAGTACTGTTCAAACTTGATATAAATTTAAATTCAGTCAAATGTATAATTGATAAATGCTTGTTCAGTTTATATCATACAGGTAAATGAATAGCAATTATGCCTTAAGTGAAATGCTCTGCTTGGAAGAAGCGAAATAATTATAATTTTAAATTCTACGAATATGCTGCTTAATATTTTAAATATTCAAAATATAACTAATGTTTCAAAGGAGAAGTGTATCAATGTATCAGTTGTAAAAAAAACATTTGTTGTAATTTTTATCGTTTTAGAAAAGCCAAAATTAAGTAGCGTTAAATTAAATTAACTAATTAAACGCAAATTTGTCCTCAAGAGACTAGCGACAGAACTCAACTTTCAAAGGAATGAAGACACATGTGAAAAATTCTTTTATTCTTTTTTCTGTAATTTTCACATAATTTTTACGAATTAAAATAATTCAAATTCACGAATTAAACTGATGATCGGTAGTTTTTTTCTTTTTTCAAAACATGGAAAATTCAAGATCGTCTGACAATTAAAATATTAGGAACATAGCGTGGTGTATTTCCGATTCATTACTGACTTTTCTGACAAAACTATAACAATTCAACTTCACCATTACTATTTTTTGAAAAGTAGTTAGATATTATACAATTGTCTGTTTTTAGGCATATGATAAATATCTTTTCCTTTACGTAATTTAAGTGTAATGAAATTTTCACTATCATTCAAATTGGCTTCCGTTTGTTTAAACAATAATAAAAGTAAATTTTAAAAAATCTGAAATTAAACAGTATTGAAATTGTCTAACCATTATGACTAACCACATAATTTTGTTATTTTACATATTTCTGAGAAAAATACGTGGACTTTTCTATACATTAGCAATATTCTACTAAGATTTCGATAGTTCTAATTTAAGAAACCCTATTTCTTATAATTTTTTGTGAGTGTCGAATAATCCTCTGGGAGGTTTCCCAATAATCCGTAAAACGTAAAAAAGATGTACGTAAAATCCATTTTAACGAAAAATTCATTTTTACTGTAAAATTTTATATGGTACTTTTACGATAATATTTATTTAATTACAGTGATTCCATTGTAAATACCACTGTGAAAATTACGGTATATCAGATTCCTTGCTCCGTAAAGTTTTACAACGGATTTACGGTAAAATGTTCCGTAAAGTTTTACGACGGATTTACGATAAAATGTTCGTAAAGTGTTTCGGTAAATTGATCCGGAATTTCTTACTGTATACTACTAGTTTTTGACTGGCGTGTCTATTTTGATGCCTTTTTTTTATTTTTAAAATAAATATATAGTACCGTCAAAATATGCTCTATCATCACAATTTTGCCAAGCTAGTCGATAAGAATTCCGCCTCCGGCTCGCACCGACCACAATGTTCATGAAAAATATCCTCAGAGGTAGACCCATCATGGGTTAGAGTCCCCTTGCCGTCAGGCTAACCTTAGGAGGTTTCAGTGGCTTTCCTCTCCATTCAACACAAATACGGGTTAGTTCCATCAAAAAATCCTTCACGAAGGCAAATTTCTCCCAATACTTGATTCAGAAGTTCCCTTGTCTTCAGGATTGAGTTCAAAATTACAAGGTTATGGAGTTGAACATTAGTAGTCGTAACTCAAAATCGAGTTGGCTGTTCAACGATGGTTATAGAAAGAAAAAACATCAGAAAACGAAAAAACAAATATTCAACTTGAAATCTTGAAACTTTTAGACAGCTGACTTTCTGATAAATTAATATTTAATATGTAAATTCGTCTTTTTTAATATCTAAAGATTAAGAATAGTATTTTTAGAAGAAGAAAAAACAAAATACCTTTATCGTAAAACTGTTCAATTGAAGAGTAATATTGAAAAAAAAATTTTCTCTAGCTAAAACAAGTAGAAGAGTATATGGCTTATAGAAAACTACACAGAGAACTTAGAACTCGAATAACATTAATTATTTTTTTTTCTAGCTAAAACAAGTAGAAGAGTATATGGCTTATAGAAAACTACACAGAGAACTTAGAACTCGAATAACATTAAATATTTTTTTTTCTAACTAAAACAAGTAGAAGAGTATATGGCTTATAGAAAACTACACAGAGAACTTAGAACTCGAATAACATTAATTATTTTTTTTTCTAGCTGAAACAAGTAGAAGAGTATATGGCTTATAGAAAACTACACAGAGAACTTAGAACTCGAATAACATTAATTATTTTTTTTTCTAACTAAAACAAGTAGAAGAGTATATGGCTTATAGAAAACTACACAGAGAACTTAGAACTCGAATAACATTAAATATTTTTTTTCTAGCTGAAACAAGTAGAAGAGTATATGGCTTATAGAAAACTACACAGAGAACTTAGAACTCGAATAACATTAAATATTTTTTTTCTAGCTGAAACAAGTAGAAGAGTATATGGCTTATAGAAAACTACACAGAGAACTTAGAACTCGAATAACAGTAATTATTTTTTTTCTAGCTAAAACAAGTAGAAGAGTATATGGCTTATAGAAAACTACACAGAGAACTTAGAACTCGAATAACAGATTACTTTGAACATCGATATCAAGGGAAGTTCTTCGACGAGGAGATGATCCTTGGCGAGTTATCCGAGAGACTTAGAGAAGTAAGTTATGAAATAATTATTTAATTTTCTTAACTGAAAATATAAATTAATTTAAATGAAGGTATATTGCTGTTCGTTTTTATTTCTGAATTTCTTTTATTCATATTATGAAAGAATAACCGTGCATCATATGCTCAGCTCATTTCTTTAAGGATAGAGCTTTACAAATTGGCTTAATGCATCGTGAAAAATTGATATTTTTTAAAATTCGCTATAACGATATTTTTAAGGCATTTCTTTTTAAGTATTCAAATGCCATACCACCTGAACATAAATGTTAAATTTTCAGTTTTTATCGTCAGCTATAATATCGCTTATGATAATGTCGCAAAAATCACTAGTAATAAAAATTTAAGATACGATAAATTTATGGTCGTTTTGGACATCGATAAATATCAGAAGCAATAAGGAGTATATTGTCATTAACAATATTTATATAATACAATAGCGCCGTGCGTGTTGATAAACTTCATAGGGGTGAAGAAACCATTGACAAATGTGAGAAATAATGCAAATTAGTTATATCGAAAAAATATCGATATTTCTAACGATATGGTTCGATATACACTGACGGGGAAAAACTCCCACCACAAAGAACGAGTTCTGCTAGATAAATTAAATTTGGTAGGCTTGTTTATACAACTAAAAAATTATGTTTATTTAAATTCCGTGGTTGGCGCATAAGTTTGGCGCTAGTAGCGCCCCTGTGAACATTCAAATCAGGGTTGCTTTAAATACGTGTTCTACAGTTCGTAAGCGCTAGTTTTCGTTAAATGTTGACATAGTTGCTGGTAGTCAAGAATGTTTTTAAGAAGACGAACCATTATCAACAGCTCACTGACTTTGAAAGTGGTAGTGTAATAGGGATTCGAGAAGGTGGATTTTCTTTCCGCGATATTGCAGAAAAACTGGGGAGAGATGTATTCACTGCTTATGATTGCTGAGAGCTGTGGCCAAAGGAAGGTACTCTTAAGAAGAACGAGTTCTGGGTGGCCACGTGGGAATACTCAGAGAGAAGACCACAGTGTACGGCTTATGTCTGTGGCGAACTGTGTTGCGTCTGCATCAGAAATTCGAGCTGCAGTTGGTACTACAGTGATACAACGAACTGTTGCAAATCGGCGTCTTCAAGTACAGTTCCGAGTGAGAACTCCTTAACTCCCCGTGTAACTTGCATTCCGCTCACTCCAAACCACTGCCGCTAACGACCTGAGTGGTGTCGAGTTAGAGTTCACTGGAGGACAGAGTGGAGATCTACTGTGTTTTCTGATGGAGTTGGTTCTGCCTTGGTGCCAGTCATAGTTGTATATTAATTAAAAGGTGACCAGATGAGCGCCTTCTACCGAGCTGTTTTTGGCCTAGAAACACTGGACCTACACCTGGAGTTATACTCTAGGGAGTAATTTCCTATGACAGCAGAAGCACTCTTGTTATTCTGTGCACCTTGACTGTAAGTTTGTACGTCAACCTGGTGATTCAAGGGAGTATTTTTCAACAGGATAACACTCACCCTCATACTGCTGTTGTAACCCAACATGCTCTACGGAAAGTCGACATGTTTCCTTGGCCTGCTAGATCACCAGATCTTTCACCAATCGAGCACGCATGGGACATCATTGGCCGACAACTTCAGCGTCATCCACAACCAGCATTAACTATCCCGTATTGACTATCCAAATGCAACAGGCGCGAACTCCTTCCCATAAAATAGCATACGGCATCTGTATGACACAATGCGTGCAAGTTTGAATGCTTGCATTGAAAATTCTGCTGGTTATAGCGGTTAGTAATGTACCAGTATTTCACATTTGAAATTGTTTTTCTCTCAACTACCTGTGACCCTCAAACTTTAATTAATTAAATATGTTGCTCAGATAAGCACATCGCCGAAATTTCATTACTCCATAATAATTTTTTCTTGGTGTTGAGATTTTTTTTCTATCAGTGTATTTGAATTCTGATAACACCAAGCATAACTTTTAATATAGCTTAATGGCCTTTTAGTTAAAATTCAAATTTAGATAGATTATTCTGAAAAACTTGTGCAGAAAATACTAGCATATCACAATCAAATGTTAATTCATTTGAAGCGCTTGTTTCATTCAATCATAATAACTTCTTTATCCATAATTTCTTTACATATACCATTGTTATTGATTCAAAATAAATTTCTTTTATCTCCATCCAATCCATAACAAGAAATAAAATGACTAAGTGATTGAAATGTTAGAGTACGAAACTGTTTCAGTTAGTTTTATGAATTTTCTGAACCTACGTATGAAATTAAACCAAAAATTAAGCATAAACATTTCGATAAGTTTGTATTTGCAACTGTTACGGGATTTTTTTTATAAGTTTGAAAATATTATTCTTTAATGATATAAATACCTGGTTTTCGGGTATTTTTACTGTTATATAAATGTCTGTAAAATAATTCAGTTATAGACATTAATAAAAAATTTAAAATCTGCAAATATTTATAAATATGCAAATTAGTCTGCAATTCATTTTTAAACGCTGGCATAAAATCATATCAGCATCATTTCATTTTCTTGTTGAAATTCTAAGTGTACATACATACTACATTTCTTACTACATGCTTATTCCTGAAGCGAAAATTAAATAAACTAATCCATAAGCTTCAAAAAATCCTGTTTTTAAGATTTATTATGTAATAAATGTTTTTTTAATAATTTAAGGACGTCATCAACTATAACTGCCGTTCCCTGGTGGCTTCGGTTCCTTTCTTTGCGAACGCAGATCCCAACTTCGTGAATGACGTCGTCACTAAGCTAAAATATGAGGTATTTCAGCCGGGTGACGTCATTATTAAAGAAGGTACTATAGGTACGAAGATGTATTTCATACAAGAAGGTATAGTAGATATTGTTATGAGTAATGGTGAAGTCGCCACCAGCTTATCGGATGGCTCATACTTTGGAGGCAAGTTAACAATTTTCGACTTCCTTATGATTTAAATTTTAAAACTGTCTTTCAAAAATCCATTGGCTTCTGTTTCACTATATGTCTTACTGTTATCGTTGCTGTTGTTTGTTGAATGTGTTGTTATTATTTTTTGTTGAATTAGATTGAAACTATCAGTATTTAATTAAATCTAAATTTTATTTTTTCATCTTCAATTTTAATAAATGTAAAATGATTAGGATCGAAATAACTGCAGTCCATTTTTCAATCGAAGTGTACTTGTCTTGTCAATTCAATTTATTCTTGAAAGAATGTGAAAAAAACGGAATCTTAAAAAACGTAACTTAACAATTAAAAATAAGTACTCAACGCACGTTAAAGAAAAGATCCGTTTCGTACCAGTCAAGATTACTTTGTTAAGGCTTTTTTAAATCAAGACGCTTAATAGCTATTTTTTTTCCTACTGAGTTTTATAAGTACTTTTGTGTGTTCATTATCATTAATTTACTTTTACATTCGATTTACTATTTGCTAGCTTTTTGTTGCTATTTAAATACAAGATTCTATTGAAAATGACTCATGTCATATACTCCAATGGTTTTTCATTATGCTCTTCATGTCTCAAAAAAAAAATTTATGATTATAAGCTATGAAACATATTTTATGTAAAAAAAAAAAAAATTTAAAAATGCGAGTATGAGGTTTTCTGAAACTTTCAACTTTAGATATTTACTAAAATTTAAACAGACTATCATTGTTAAAAATGTTTCATTTAAGTCATGTACTAATTATCAATATTGATTTGTTTTAGAAATCTGCTTGCTGACGAACGCCCGGCGTGTGGCGAGCGTTCGGGCCGAGACCTATTGCAACTTATTCTCTTTATCAGTGGAACATTTTAACGCCGTCCTCGATCTATATCCACTCATGCGGCGAACCATGGAATCAATCGCCGCCGAAAGGCTCAACAAAATCGGCAAAAATCCAAGCCTAGTCTCGAATCGAGAAGACCTGCAAACCGACCTGAAGACGGTCAGCTTACTGTTGCAGAGTGCCCAAAGTGACTCGGACGATTCTAACAAAGCCCCCCTCATGGGAGGGCACTTGTCTGTGGCGAGGGGTATGCCCAGACCCAAGTCCGAGAGCTGTTTTCCGCGAATGGACCTGGGATTTCCGGACAGTTCCGAGCCCGGATCCATGCACAGATCCGAGACTTTCTTTCAGGCCACGAGCTTGCCCAACACGGAGCAGGTCTTCCAGTCCATGTTCCAAGCATAAGAGTTCCACCGCATGTGATCACTCGCCGATGAGAAACGTTGCAAAGTTTGACCATGAAACATCCTAAAAAAGTGACCGCTGATGACGCGGTATAGTCCATGGAGTGCTTCTGCTTGATTAGTATTAATGACAACAGAGACTAACACCTGGTGTCTGGTGTTATAAACCCCCCTGATAACAGACAACAAAATTACAAGAGAGAAAAATCACTTTTCGTGGTTTTATGGAGAGCTCTTCCTCTTATTGTTGGGGATTTGTGAAATAATTTAAAAGCACTTATAGACTGTGAGAGCAAAATATATATATTAATAGTCGCTCCGAATCTGTTTTAGAACGATTTGTTCATAATTCTAAAATTTCCAACAAAAAATATCTTTTTCAAATAAATACTTTTATCTATTTTTTACAAAAAAAAATTATTGTGATTTAATAAACATAAACGAACATTTATTTTTTCAAAACATATTTGAAATAATCATTTTTAACTGAAACGATTTGGCAAACTCCTTTCAAAGGCTCTTGAGAAAATTATTTATGACAGAAAATTATTTTTGTAACACTCGAGCCGTTGTTAAATCATGTCAAATGAAATATTTTTTTGAATTTCAAGAAGTAATAAAATATAATGACGCGCTTTATTAATTTATAATTAATTTTAAAAAATAAATTAATTTTATATCTGAAAAAATTAAAATTTAATTTTTTTTAAATCAAGTATCCAACCCGGAATCCAAACAGTATTAACATTTGCTTATTTATATATTTATATTAGAATTTAAAAGTAATTACGCAAAAAAAATTCCAAATACGCAAATTTTTTTTTTTAATTTTTCTAATCAAAATATACCTTAAAATGCATTGAAAATTAATATAATACATTTTTATATTTGATTTAATTATTATAAATTGGAATATTTAACCGTTTATATAAAATAATGGTGTAAAATATCTTGCAGTATAATGTCACTTTTATTAAAAAAAAACATATCGTTCTAAAACAGGTTAATTAAGTATAGATATTAATCTACGTAAGCAAGTAGCTGGAACAGTTATAATGTTCAGATTTGCTATGCTTATAGGAATTTAAAAAAATTATATCAATTTTGTGATAATATAAAATAAACTATAAAAAACTTTTAAATAAATTGTAGGAAATCGCAAAGTGCAAACTTTTACAGAAATTTCAAAAGGTCAATTAAAGTATATGATTAAATATTTCGTATAATTTAAATCCTTTGTCAAATAACTCATAGCAAAATTGTTTTGAAGCAGACAAGAAGTTTACAAGGTGACAAAAAATAACTTAGAATCAAAAAGGAGTTATTTACACAACCATGGAAATATTTTTTGTTTTTTTGTTTTTTTCAATTTTACATCTATTTTTAATTGTAGCGGAATAAAAGTCACCATTCTTTTCATTTAAAACTTATTTTATCAATTACATTAAATTTAAATACAAGCTGAGAAGCTATTTCGAAAACAAAGTAAATTTGGAAAGCTATTTTTTTTTAAAAAATTCCAGGAAAAAAATAATGATTTTAATTTAATGCTAATGATTTTATGGCTAACTGCCAAGAACTTTACAGCTATTGACCATAACTTTTCTGGTTATAGGTTAATATTCTTCTGATGCAGGCTAATGCTTTTATGGTTAACGGCCAAATATATTACCTTCCAATATTCCTTTGATAATCAGCCGATAATCTTTTTGTTATTAACCAATCGTTTAATACTTTTACGGTCATCTACCAGTTTTTTTATGATTATCCGTCAATATTCTTTCAGTTGGCGATTATCTGCATTGTCAATACTTAATGTTTGTTTTGTGAAAGCTTTCCACTATCGGTCATTTATCAATATTATAAATCAATGATTCTTTGTTCACATTAAGTATTTAGTTTAGGCCGAAAATGCTTGAACAAAGTTTATAAAAAATTATTTTTTAATGAAACCTTAAATCATTACATGCCAAAATTCATTCTTTATTTTGCATATTTAATTATTTTTTGTTAAAAGTTCTGCTAAGGTATATTTCTGAGATATTTCTTATCACCTTGCCTATTCTATACATATTTTTCCATAATCAAGAAGTAATTTTTTGTAAATTATTATAAAACTTTATGTCTTAACTGTGTTCTTGAATGCAATATTAATTAATGCGATGTGTTGTTAAACACATTATAAGTGTTTGTATGTTGTCACTTTCATCGAAGATAATCATTGCATTATTTGTTCTGTGAATTTTGTGTAACGACAAACATTCCTGATAATCATTTTTGTTGTAAATTCAGTAACATCAGTTCTAGAATGCATAGGTTTTAAAATCATTTTTGAACACAATCACAAGATGTCGCTCTAGTTTGTCAGATGATAGAAGTTTAAGTTTTTTTTCCTGTGTTTATTAATTGTGTTTTATATAATATGATTTGGCCCTAATTTATTAGTTGAATCTTTGTGAGAAGTTGAATATTAAGTTAGTAAAAAATTTATTCAATTTTTATTGATAATTATTCTATAAAAATTAAATAATGTTTTAAGGGGGTTCAAAATGCAAGTTTTTATTTTAAAATGCATGCATTCTTTTTAATTCTTATACAATTCAATCAATTGATATATACTCTGATATTGTTCGCATTTATAACATTCAATGAAGGTCATAAACATTTAATGAATGGAATTTATGACATTTAATAAAATTTTTAATTTCCAAAAGCTTAAATTTATGTTTCGAATAGCTGAAAGCAATATTATTGTTTAAAATGTGTTAGTTATTTCAATTAAGGATTTATTTGTTTTAAAAATTTACTCCTTCACTCGTTTGAAAAAATTATGAATCTAAAATTAAATTTCCATTTTTATTTGTTTAAATTTTTAAAATTATCTATCAAATTCTAAACTTTTACTTTCTCAAATTTCGCACTGTTGAAATCATAACATTTTAAAATATCAATGCAGAATCGTGGACCAAAATGCCTTTAAAATTATAACATCGTATTAATTATCATTGATTTTGCACAGCCTTTCATAGTTAAGTACTACAAACCGAAAAGAAAGCTTAAATCATTTCTTTATTATTATTTATTTTATTTGAGAAACTTCGTGCTCTGAACCCCCTTAATATTTTTTTTAAATAATGTGACTAGATTTTTATTTTTATGTTTTAATATTTTAAGAAATATCAATAAAAAAGTTAAAGAGCATAATTAACAAATTCTTATTTTGACTATTATAGTTTTTTATTTTATTTATTACTTTAATCTAATAACGAATTAAAATATAAGATATATTAAATACTTTTCTATTTTTAAGAAATCAATTTAATTGAGTACAATAAAAATACATTTAAACCAAAATTATCTACCCGAATACCCGCTGCTGGTTTCTCTTATGTGTTTATCTTGAATTGTTTTTGTTATTCAATACATTATTATGTGTTTTCAACTTCAACTAAATCCTGGTTTCCCTTATAACGAGCTTCTTCATAATCTGTTACAAGAATTCTCAACCATACATGCAATTTTTTACACAATTTGCAGCACTCATGTATTAATTGATTATGTACAATGATATAATATCCTTTTAAGAAAAATTAAAAACAAAAATATTCCTTTTAAATGTTGAAAATTCAAGGTTCAAAATTTTTTAGGCTGATTTCTTATGTTACTATAGCATTTACTACTAAAGTAATTACTTGCTAGACAAAGGAACTTTTTCTTTGAATTTCGTATATTCCATTAAAGAAACAGACATTTAGTTTTAACAAACCTTTTTTTTTTTCCTTTATTTTAGTTCAAGCTTAATAGCTTTTGCCTTCAACTCATCGAAATAATGTTGATATAAAGCATATTAAAATAAAACATATTGAAGTAAAATATATTGAAGTAAAATATATTGAAATAAAATTGTTGATATAAAACATGTTGACATATAATATTTGTTGATACAAATTGTATTGAAATGGCCTAGATGTAAAACATTGAAATGGAGCATAGTTACAAATTTTCTTCATAGTTAAAACTCCTATTAAATCTAAATGAGCATGAACAAATATTGCTATTTAAAAAAGTTAAAATAATAACCGTAAATAGTATTTTTCTAAGACGAACGTTGTGTAAAGTTGAATTTTTGAAATTTACTAGTTTTTGAAGTCTTAAAAGCATACTTTAAAGGAAGTTTTTAAAAGTTAAATAAGTATACTATCAGTAAAGCACATACCGATTTATTTATTATCCGTTTAATCAAATTGTTAAATATATTGCAGATTTGTTGATATTGCTACATTTTTCAATGGCTAATACAACGTAAAAATGTTACTATACACGTATTTAAACAAAATTTATTTTATTTTCAAAATTTTTTGCCTTTATATAATGTATTTCCTTTGAACTACTAAATTATACTAACATTCCATAATCTAAATATCATGCAAATTTTAACGTGACCACTGTTTCTAATACAATGATAATATTTTCAACACTTTAAAAAGAAATGTATTAAAATAGAACATTCGGTTACATCTTTAAACTAATTACGTTTACAGATGAAAGCAATTTATAGTTGTAAAATTACACTTAATTGCTAACAATATGGTTGAAGATTCTTGTATAAGATGTTTTAATATATGCACTGAACAGTACCAGGAGTTTAGATGAATGTTATAAACATTATTGAAAAACAAAGCACTCACGTGATACAGGAGCGAAGAGTACGCCTGTACAGCAAGCCCTTAGCAGCAAACATTGTCTTCGATATATTTTAACAAAGAACTGTATTATGTAATTGGAGATAAACAAATATTGCTTATTAGCCTTACTATGCAATTCACCTGTGCCCTCAATTGTTTGTAATAAAATAAGTATTATTGTTGTAGGAAAGAAATTTAAAAAAAAATGTATAGTTATACTGGAGAGAGTACTGAGCACTTGTAGTATATTCCTTAGTGGGCCACCAAATGTAGCTACTATGCGTTGTTGTAGTAGATTGTGATGATATAGGCTTCCGTGTATAAAATTGTTGAAGGTATTTGAAAATGTGTGAAAGATCCTAAATTCATTCCTTTCCTACGTGAAAAAGTTGGTAGTAAAAAAAATATTAACCTAAACCTTAATGGGTAACATTTTGATGGTTATTTTTTTTATTTATTCAGTTAAAGAAAATTTTGAATTAATATAGTTCATTCATGTCTATGTAAAGTTAATATTATGTTATACAGAAATGGCAAAACCGTAATTTTTGAACACGCTTTGATTTTGATTATATCACCAATTACTTAGCGATTTAAATTTTTAGATAATAAACAACATATGCTTGTGCAGCATCTGTTTATGTTTAATTTTAAAACCAAAAATATTTTGACCGCTGTCGTTATTTAGCATTATTTGAAATGCATATAGATTTTTCATTAAATAGCTGTTTGTAAAAATCTTTCTGTGTTTTTATCTGAAATTTTAAATTTTATTCGTAATGACTCAAAAATAAAGTTATCTTAAAATTATTACTACATTTTGAATTGGAAAAAAAAGTTCCAGTAATTATTTTCCATTAATTAATAATTATTTTTAATCGTTGACGAAAATGATATATTTTTGTCAAACTTATAAAGATTATTTAAAGTAATTTTCTGAGTCTTAAAAATTTATTGATGCAAAATCAAATTAAGCTAGATCTTCAAAAAGACTAAAATCTGAATTTTTTTCCTTAAAAAACGTAAATTATGGAAATAAAATGATTTTATTATTAACAAACAATATTATGTACGATTGTGACTTCTTCTTCTTCTTTCGGAATTTATTTCAATAAAATTGAAAATTTCAAAAATGAAACATTATTATTATCGATCATAATTTTTTTTTTTAAATAAAATGTACTACTAAACATTAAATGCATCTTTACTAAATTACATTTCGGATAAAATCCCTTATTTTCGGGATTATTTTGAAGTTGTTCTTGACTTTAAGAAAACGTATCTTTCCATCTGAAAAATGTTTGCCCTTACTGATATAACCAATTAAATGAATATTTATGCCAAAATTTAATTCAATTCCATTTCATAAAACGTCTATTATTGGAATTTTAATTTAAAATAATAGAATAAACCACTACATATATGTTTGAAAGTGAGAAAAATGTAACATTCATATTGATTTCGATGCAAAAATCTAAAATCATATGTTTTTACTTAATTTAATTATTATTGCATATCTAAGTTAATTATTATTGCATTTGTCTCAACCGTTTGAAAGAAGCTGCTTGTAATTCATGCAATATTTTTCAATATTGCAATAATGACTTCATTCATGACAACACTTAAAGCATTTGTAAATAAAATCGACTAAAAAGCATCTTTCTTCGATTAAGCATGTTTAAGTTTTTATTCATGAATTAACAATATCTGCATATTTATTTTTTATCTTTGTGTAATTTCGTCAATTTACAACAATAGTTGAAGCATGTTTTTCTTACTTGCATGTATAACAAATCTATATGTTTCTATTTAACATTTATAAGATTCTGTCATTTTTTGTATTCTTATTATAATTCATTCATTTGTCATTCATAATGTCCTTTTGTGTATTCTTATTATAAATGGTTTATACTTATCTTTAACTTTAAATAATATCTGCACCAGATACAAAATTACATAATACACCTCCATGAGCTTACATCCATCTTGATTGAAAAAACGTAAATATAAATGAATAAAATCGAATATGTTTTGAAATTATTCTATAATTTAAGTTGTTATAATTTTGAACTCATAATTAGCTACTGTTGCAGTATTTAGAAGTAAACATTATCACATAAAAAAATTTAATTTTTGAAAATCAAAAGTTTTTTTTAAATCAAATCTAATTTAAATTTTCTCTTTCTTTTTTTTTCAAGATCTTTGAATGAAACTTTGGTTAAATATTTTTGTTTATCCACAATCCATGAAAATATTAATGAAAAAAAATAATCAATTACATTAGAACTAAATTTATGTTCTATTAGTTACTGATCATATCTATTTTGTTTTATTTTAATAAAAATAATATAATCATGAGTACTTTAAGTGCTAAAATTTCCAAGTTATTTTAAGCAACTTTTTTTATTCGCTCGTAAACACCAATAATTGAAACAATAGATAAATTTAAGTTGCCTAATTTTGAAAAACCTTTTAAGCTATTTCTTCTTAGAATATTTTTAAAGTTTCTGTTTCATACATAAATAGACAAAAATGCTCATATGATATTTTCTTCTTAATCAGGTTTTATTTGTGGTTTTTCATAAAGGTATGTTATTTCCTGGAAAGAATGATTTATAAACTTTTATAACATGTTATTTTAGAAAATTGATTAATTGTTTGAAATAATTTATTTATACCTTCATCATTGCGTTTATTATGCTTTTATTTTCCCTTATATGTGGACAATACATAAACTTAAAATAGTTTTCGACTAAAATTGCCACAAAGAAAGTAGCAAAACTAAAAATTCAACCAAGACTCAAAAAGTGACTGGAAAAGCCAAAAACAAGATTTGATTTTTTCAAAATGCAAAATATCTGGCGATATTTGGGAAGCAGAATATTAAATGTAAATTATTTGAACAAAACAAAAACCAAACACAAACTAACAACTGACCTGATTGTACTAAAATATTAATATTTAATTTTAAATGATTTTACACTTGTTTTTCTTTCAAATTCGTTTATACAACATGTTTTTTTTCTCATTTTACTGTAAGCTAATAAGAATCAACTCTTAATTTATATTAAAACAGTTTAATAAACGCAATAATGTAGAAAATGAAACATTTGATTTCGTATGACAAATGCTATGAATGTGTACTTTTTATTCGATTGTATTGAGATGAAAGATGCTTGCAAGCTGTGATGATTTTACATAGCAAACTGTATTTAAAACATATAAAAAAAAGCAATTAGTCTTGATAATCAGAGTATTTGATACTATAGCGCTGTAATTTGTTAGTGTGTTCCTTGGCCGTTCCTTTTGCATAAAAAAAAATTGATTTGCCATGCGCAATCAAATATATTCTATACCCTCCTTTTGGGAGCACTTTTTCATATGCACAGCACTCACTTTATTGTACAAGTTCACTGTATGTTTAACGTTGTACTCTTTTTGCAATATAAGTAGTACTATGCACTTGTACGGAAGCTTGTTTTTTCGCTGGGTTGCTTTCCTCGCAACTATTAGAAAACATTTTATTAAAGTGCTCCAAATCTAATGAACTGTTTTCATCGAAAACTTACTTCAGATCTCAACAGCTTAAAGGGTAAAGAAACTTGCAAATTATGTATAAGTTCCCAATTTCGTGAGTGATTATTTGAAACATAAAGATGAAACATAAAAATAGCTTTACTATGCATTTGATATTTCATTTGTACATTCATATGCATTTGATTTTCATATTAAGCTTTGATATCTTCATAATGATTTTTACCTACGTTTATTTTTTAATTTTTAAAATATTTTGTATGTAATTTAAGTACATTATTTTGTATAATATTTTGTATATTATATGCTTTTTAGTTTATAATTTATTTATAGTTTAGTTTATACTTTATTTATTTTATTATATGTTTAGTTTAATAGCATAATTTATTACATAATTTGTGCAAATTATTTCTGTTAGTATTTATCCGTGCATATCTTGAAAACTAACATTCGAATAAAATTTCTAAAGAGCATTCGTTCTTAAAAAGAAAATTTTCTTCTGCTCGAAAAGAACATTGTATTGAAATATTAATATTTAATTTTAAATTAATTTAGTTTAATAACATAATTTATTATATAATTTATGCATTTTATTTCTGTTAGTATTTATCCGTGCATATCTTGAAAACAAACATTCAAACATTCTAAGGAATATTTGTTCTTAAAAAGAACATTGTACTGAAATATTAATATTTAATTTTAAATGATTTCAGTTTAATAACATAATTTATTATATAATTTGCGCAAATTATTTCTGTTAGTATTTATCCGTGCATATCTTGACAACAAACATTCGAATAAAATTTCTAAAAAATATTTGTTCTTAAAAAGAACATTGTCTTCTGTTTGCAATTACAACTTTAGGCAATTGAACAATTCAAAACCAAAATTTGAATTAATTATTTGATCCAATGCTGGCTAGTGGATTACTAAAGCAGTCTTATTGCATTTGTGATTTAGAAAAATTAACTTGACAAACTTGAAAATCTTTTCGTATACTTCACATTCCAAAAAAACAATAAAAATCTCTTAACTGATATTTTTGTTTCATGTCAGCGTAAATAATTTTTCTAAACAAAAACCTGCTGCTATAGAGAATAATTCCAGCTTAGAAACTACATCAAGCATATAATATTAAAATTAAAACATATTTTTAAGGCATAATACGGATGGATAACTTTAATAAATCAGATATTATAATATAATACACAAATTCAAAATATAATAAAATAAACTCATAACAATATTGTTTAAAATAAGAAAATTTTATATATTTTATAAATATATAATTTTATATATAATGCATATATAATTATACATTTTATATTATTTTACATTTGTAAAAAAGGAACAATTAAGTTGTATGATGCAACAATTAAGTTGTTCTATTTAGCAATCTATAAACTGTATTAAAAGTTCCTTTGTACGAACAATGCATAAATAATTAAGCACATTTAGCGTTTTTATTTACTCAGTACCCCATATTATTTTTTTAAAAAATTGCAACGTAATTCATTTATGCCCTAGTTTTAATTTTGAATAAATATTTCGCTTTCTACTACTTTATACCAAAACTTAAAATCAGTCTAGACCACAACTTTTTCTGATACCAATGGTAAAAGTAGTGCAATGTAAAAATTAAAAAGCAAAATAACATCCTTTTTATCCTTTTAAAGTTATCCATTCGTTTTTAAATGCGAAGAGTGTTTTAGATTATTAAATACTGTATAATTTTGTTTTCTCATTTCCAAAAAATTTATACATAATTTGCAGGAAACGCGGATTTTTCTTAAAAAATAAAAAATGTTTTTAATTTTTTCATCACTAATATTATTACTAAAGTACATCATATTTGTTGTAAAAGCTGTTTCTTAATTTCGAAGTTTTTGCTGTACGAGGAAAGAACCAAGCTGCTGAGTCAGAGTACAACGCGAGTGTGGAAAACTAATTATATTTTAAAAGTTGTAAAAGCTGCCTATAATTTTTTGAGTGGTGCTACTGTCAATTTGCAGCATTAGTACGACAAACGTTTTGGCAATCTTGAAATTTTGCTAACCGTTAATACGTTTATTTCAGTTCACTTTGCAATACTCATTCACTAAATATTATCGTCTGCACAACTGCACTCTGTGGCTAACGATTGTTTTGAGACTTGCTTCCGTCTCTAATGATTGCTATTTTTGTAATGTTGCGGCAAATACGAGTTTTACGACAAAAGTGAATGAAAGGGGTGCATGTTGTGATTCGTCAAGTATTGTTTTCTAATTTGAAAACGAAGTATTAATTATTTTTTTGAATTTGGAAATGATGTGGAAGCGAACTCATTTGTACTCAAAGATTCGTATCAATAACTGAAAGAAAGACAGCTTCTATCGCTGAGTTCTCCAATGTAATTATAATTTTTTTAAAGCAAATCAGTTGCAAAAATTTTAGCTTGAAAATTTCCATTGCGCTTTTGCTTAGTTTCGCAAAATCATCACAAAGCTCTTCAGGGTAAGTGAAAAGCCTGGCCTTTTTCAAGATTGCCAAAATTATTGGAAAATTTTATTACTATTTACACCAAAGAGCTGAATGTAGCAAAAGATGGAATGTTATTTTTGCAGCCTGGAACGAGCAAGCTGAATTAATAAAAACTATTATTTACTGCATTTGTTTGTCTCATTCTTTTATACCAAAATCACCGAAGGATTTATTAAAGATTAAAAGCGTTTGCAAAGTGGAATTTAATTAACAAATAGGAAAAACATAATAAATAAAAAGTTCAAAATATCAAATTCAGAACTACGAACTTCACAAAATGTTAAAAAGCAATAAAATGAAAATGTAAGGAAAAGACAATACTTTAAGCACTTTTTTGAGTATTTAAAACATAAAAAGCAAAAACATTAGAATTTTACACAATTCACGGTGCTTAAAGCAATTACTGGGCTGTTATAGTAAAGGACTAAGATTTTACCTCTAGTGGTTATCCACCCTCTTCAGATCAATGGATGCCTATTAGTCTGGAGGAAAAAGTGGCCGATTGCCATAACCTTCATGACACCTTTAACCGAGAACTAGATGTTGAAAGAGCGCATTATTTTAATTTCAGTAAAAATGCTTCACAAAAAGGGGAGAGGTCCAGTCCGAGATCGTTAGTAGAAAGAATATTACAAACTTAGTATATAAAAATCTGTTTGGTAGAGTTATTAAGCATGAAATATGCAGAATTAGTAAGTACAAAACATTTTATAGCATTAAATATCGTAATCAAAAAATATTAATCTCGAACAATGTGAAAGACTTGGATGGACAAAGCAGCGGTGAGCAATGTCATCCGTACAGGGATCTGAAGAAAATTTTCCTTCCTCTTTAGATCAATGTCTAAATTGTGCACGTCGCCTCAGAAACGAGTGCACCTGCCATATATTCGGAGAGCTCTGAGTTAAGTCGTGCTTTCAACTTTGAGGCTCTGTTGTTAAAGGTTTCTTCCCGACTTCGGGCGCTCTTTCCCGAATTAACTCACAAGGCTAATGGCATTTCGAGCTTGGCTTGTTCAGGCTTTATTAGAAATAACAGTACAACATCAAAAATAATTATTATTTAACGTAAAAAACTGAAATAAAAAAAAATCATTAATTCCTCCTTAAATGAACATACTTACACGACAAAATATGCATAATATAATTTTTTTAAACTTATTAATTTTTAAAAAAAATTTAATCTTTATTAAAACATTGACTTTTTTTAAAAATAGGCGCCTTTCAAATTAATAAAAAAACACATTAGTTAAGTTTCTTATCTATAAAATTTATTTGATTTTTAAAAAAGTGTAATGTGAATTGAGATAGAATATGTTTCGTATACCGAATGAGATAAGCTGTCAATTTATTGCCAACTTCTTTTGCATAACATTAGATATCTGCAGTTTCTTTGTAAAAGGACAAGCCAAGATCCAAAAGACAAACGAAGCCAAAAACAAACTTCTGAATCCATACATTGAAAGGTAAAGAATTGTGAAACTTCTTTGAAATTCTCGCTGAATGATCGTATCTAGTATGAAATACAGTGGGCATCGGATGATCTCCAATATTGGTGCGGAAGAGCTGAAAAAAAAGTAAAAATTAAATTACTACCATTAATTGTGAAAACACGTGTATAAATAGTGTGGAAATCTTAAAATTTAATATGATCGTGTCTTTAATATTCAATTTAAAATGTTTTCAAAATAATATGTAATGGAAATTTGCCACCGGATCTCACAATTAAAACGTATGCACTGTTAAAAAATTAGTTTTCAGGCATTTTTATGAACTACATACAACTTGACTTTTAGTTCAAAATTAAGATTCATCGACAGTTATTTTTCACAGATTTCTTAAATTAAATGGATTGTTAAGGATAACTTATATGTTTCAATTAAAGTATGAAAGACTCTATATAACTGGATATAAATTAGATTAGAAGTTAGTTATCAATTTTCTTGCTCACAATTAAAATAATATATATAAATTTCATATAAAATTATTAATATGTAATGTTTCTTTACATTTTTAAACTGCTTCGCCGCCAGTTTCATTTGAAACTCCTACACAGAGAAAAAAATTCTGATAAAATTACAGGACTGTATTGTAATGACATTTCTGTTTGAAAAAACCATTATTCTGGAAATAAAAACCAAAATATAAGCTATTTTAAGCCCTTCATCTGGTAATTTTTTCGTTCATAAAGTAATGGTTAACCAGGAATTCTCTTTTTTAAAATTATTGTTCTTATGACTAATCATTTAGTAAAAAATACAAAACTTAAAAGTTAATCTAAGCGAATAAATGATTTTTATAGCATACTCTAAGGTATCATGATAAAATTATCAAATTTTATCATATAATATAAAATTATATTTTATTGCTAATTTTATCAAAATTATTGCCAAAGCACTTTGGTAAAACTCACCAAACTTTTTGGTGCTGCCATGTATCTAAAAACACGGCAAATTTACCGTATTCTAGTAGTTTTGCCCGTACATTTTTTTCCCGGTGTATATTTTAACATTTCATTCAGCAGACAAAGTTTTACTTAAATTTGCAGAAACACCAATCCGTTCAATCTATCGGAAAACTTTTTTTATTTTTCTTGATGTAAGTTTAGCAGAAATAAGACTCTCTATGCTAAACTCACTATTAACATAACTATTTTCATATTTAATTATAGTTAAAAATAGATTATAATATCATAAGTGCAAAAGCAGATACGTCATCTAAAACGAAAACAATCTTACATACTCAAGAAAAGTTCAGAAATCTGAACGTAGTTTAGAAAGTTACGACATACAGGTTTCTTGGCTGAGAACCAAATTTTACCGGAAAAAAATTTAATAAAAGATTGCTTTAACAAATATCCTTAACTGGCGGAATCTCAAAATTATAGATATTCATTTTTTTCTTGCTTTCAAAATTTATCGTAGCTATTCACTCGTATTATATGCCCCATTACTGTTACATATTTTATGTAATGATCAGCTTTTAAAAATTATAATAGCTATGCTTCGTACTTTTAAGAAGTTATTTGCAATATGCCAAAAAACAACTAATTTTCTGATAAAATATTGGGAGTTTCTTTTCGAAATTGTTTCTACCAGAAAGTTTTGCTAACAAACTAAGAATAAAGTTGTTTTTTTTATTTATAGTGATGTATCAGGATATGATTATGATGAAGAATAAGAAAGCGAGACTTGTTCGAAACTTAGACAGATGTAGTAATTTATTCCTTATCATTTTCCTAGTCTGGACAATTTTGAAGCTGGTTTTCATAGTTCCTCTTAGTTATAGTGCCTATAAGTAGCTAAATTAAATAATATTTTATACTATATCTGAAGGAAAAAAACAAAGGAAAGGAGAATGGTAGATATCTGAGGTATTTAAAGGGTAGTGCTACTCGGATTTACATGAGAGAAAAAAATTCTCATGTGTGGTGTGTTAATAACCTTACAATTCTATAAAATATAATTATGATTCTAAATTCCATAAATTATAATTCTAAAACAAGACTAAAATACTTTTTTCATGTTTAAGTAAGAGCATTTACGGAATTTAAACACATACTAAAATAATACTACCTCAAATTTCACTTTCGTCATATCAATATGAAATCAAATATATTTGCTTAAACTCTTCTATTGATAAAGTTTATTGATAGCAATGTTAAATTTTTCTTTTGTGCAGATAGATAATAAATATTTTTTTTTTATTTACAAAAAAATAAAATGTATGTTTTCATTAGTATTGGTATTTGTAACAAAAAACTACAGGCCAATTTATATTCCTCTTGTTTATACAGTTTTCTTTACCTATATGTAAACTTTAAATCTTATCACAAAGAATGTATTTTCATTCTTAACAAGTCATTTGTTTTTTGCTTGTTTCTTTGATTCAATTTTATTATAAACAACGCCAAGTGGGACAAAAAATAAATTTTTGTAGTGAGAAAAATCAAACTATTGAAGCAAATTCAAACTTAATTTTAAATAATGTTTTCCTAATAAATCATCTAAGAAATATTGAATTTTATTTTGATACTTATTGTACGAAAATAGCAATGAAATTGGAATGCAATTGAATTTTCAAAAAATTTTAATCCTAGTTAAATTTACTATATTAATATAATCAATTGACTTGCATAAATGTAATGGAAATATATAACTTTTTGCATCTTTCAACCCTTTGATCATATCTTTTGGTAGAACTGAAAAAAACACTTACGTGCCGGCATGTAGGAAGAGGTAAATTACATATATTTCATGTATATAATTAAAACGAAAATTAAGCTACGGAGCTTTTCGGAATCGGCTATATTAAACTCTTACATTTTAGACAATTTTAGAATATTTCATGTATCGTAGACCAAATTATTGATAAATTTTAAGATTTATTATAAAAATGATTGTAAAGCAGCAGTAACTCAGGGAAAAGAGAGGTCTTCTCCCAATGAGGTAGCCCGGGTTCGAATTCCAGCGGGGGCTGTTTAATACGAATTCTACTCCTGAAGTGCAAAAACCACAATACTGATGTAAAGTATCCTCAGTGGTAAGCGGATCATGGATTAAAATCCCTTTTCCATCGGGTTAACCACGGGAGGTTTTCATGGTTTCCCTCTCCATATAACACATATGCGGGTGAGCACAATCAAGAAGTTATCCACGAATTTTTGTTTGTCCTAATCCGTGAATGAGTTCTCTTATTTTCCGGGTTAGGTACAAAATTGCAAGGTTATGGAGGAGGCAGAATTAAGTCGGTTATGAAATAAAATTTTTAAAAAGAAGGTTATAATATGGAATCCAAGCCCGCATATTAGAATCTAAATTTTTAAGGATTTCCAATTTACAAGTTTGAAACTTGGGTGAAAGGAATAGCAATCTCTTCTAATATCTTAAGTGATAATCTGTTCCACTGTACATCGTGTATTGTCCTACTATCGAAAGAAGACAGTTGATTTCTAAATCATACTACGAATCTATTAGTTCATATAGGGGTTACGTATTATTAAAGTATATGATAGATTGAACTCACAGAAGACCAGTTACCGTTGCTGGACTAAACAATCAGGTTTCATATGATTCACTTTAAAATATGTCTATGCAATCCTTTTTCTCACCCTAATGATCAGTGACTATTCTATTCAAAGTGTTAATATCAAAAATAGAATCATAAATTATAAATTGCGTTTAGGGACTTAATATAATTCAAAGCATTCTCTTTCAAGTTATAATTTTGTGAAAATTAAATTAGTTTAAATATCTCACAATCATTTTGGATACTGCACTCTGAAAAAAAAATTATGGTCAAAACTGTCGGAATACGGTAAAATTTACAGTGTTTCTGGCTCTAAGGGAAAACTGAAAATCTCGGTAATTTTTCCAAAGCGCTTTAGCAATGATTTTGGTATTTAATAAATAATAAAAATATAATAGAGTCTCATAATATGTGATAAAATTTGGTAAATGTGATGAAATTTGTTAATTTTATCATGATACCTTGGAGCATGGAATAAGAACTATTTACTCGGTAAAATTTACTTTTCAGTTTTGTAGTGTTTAGTGTATGTATGGTAATAAGAACTAACATTTTGAAAACCAAAATTTACAGTAAACCATTATTATATGTACAGAAATACCGTATATTTTGAATTTATAATCGGAATTATGTTTTTTTTATGTTTTATTTTTTTCGTTTTATTTTTTTACTACTTAATACGGCAATTTAAACAGAATTTTTTCCTCTTCAACCGATTAAAATTTATCGATTAAGCGATTAAGTTTATTTTCTCATTCATTTACAGTGAAATATCATCAAAGCTTTGATTATTTGCTAAGAAAACTTTTTGAAAAATGTACGCAATCAAAATATTAGAAATGTTCTTGAAACTAAAATAGAGAAACACATGACCAAAATAATAAAATTTCTAATCAAGATATTTCTGACATGAGTAAGATAATAGCTTTTTACAAGAATTTGAACATTCTTAGTTCTCCGATAAGGGAAAAACAGAAGATAGATAGAATATGTAACTACATTGTTAACATCCATTTAATGTCTTTATGTCATTAGTTTGTTTAAACAACAAAAGTTTGCTCACTTAACTCTTATATCCGAATTTATTTTTCTGAATAGTTCAGAAAAATAAATTCGAGTAGATAAATTCTGAATAGAACAATCACAGATTAATCAATATTATGTTTCGCATTTTAAAGCATAGTTTATAAACTTGAAAAGAAAAAAAATTCAAAACTAGCTCGAACTTTTCAAACATTTTTCTGGAAACACAAAAGATTAATATTTTAACTTGAATTAAAGTTTAATGAGCTTCCCCGATTCAACGCATGTACTAAATTTAATGTACTTACTGTCTTCTAATTTTAAATCTAAAACTAAACAGCTTAAATTATAGATAATTAGGAATCATTGATCGAGGAGGTCTTTGAGAATCAAAATGATATGATGTTTGTACGTAAGCCTTTAATTTTTCTTTTGCGAGATAAAATATTGAAGAGAAGAGTAAGGGTTGGCAAAACACCTCATGCAATTTAATACATGGCTATTTGGTGGATTACTGTAGTAATAAGTAGGAAAATTTTATCGAAGTACATTCGAAAAAAAAGTGCTGCACTTGTGTAATCGCTTAAAGAATAATACGCTAGTATCTACCACAGCCAATCAAGATTCGAATTCCGGTAAAAAAAATCTTAGATTATATTATGCTACCAACGTACATCGAGCACAGTACTAATGACAGTTATCTCAAGTGAATCAACCTATTTTTTTTTTTATTTTACAACCGCTGTTTCCGACTCCAATGAGTGTTACGCTCGATCATGAGTGTGTACTACAATTGTTGAATGGTTATTTGCCTTGCAATGCTTGTACACATAAAATTTCATAATATCGGTGCAGTAGTTCTATAGATAATAGACCAAGTCAACAAGTTTTCTTAATTTCTTACACCAGTGTATTTGAATGTTAACGTTGTGCTAAAGCTACATCTGTAAAAAATTCCGGATCAAGTAAAGGATTAAAGTACATTTTGGGTTCATCATCCGTAAAATCCATTTTTACAGAAAAATATTATACCATAATTTTTAAAGTAATGTTCATAAGTAATTTTTCAGTAATTTCACAGTGTAAAAATTTGAGTATATCAGATTTTCTGCACTGTAACATGCATCATTTATCTTATATTAGGAATTTAAAATCATATATATAAATATATATATATATATATAAGCTTATAATATTATGATAACAAATTGTTTCTATTCTTATTTTTCGTATTTAAATATAAACTAAGGAAATCATCTCTCTTAAAATGTTTTAATGTATTTCAAAGTTAATAATATTACAATTTTTAATATCTTTTTTCACAAAGTGTAATATTTCTCTTAATGAAAATAAAGTGTCAGATTATGAAAAAAATTTAAAAAGAATATTATGATTTAATTAACTATTAATAATTTAATTTTATTCGTATGGTAGGTATTCATTTCAAAAACCAATAAAAAAAATTTTATACGACGAACAATATATCGTAAGAAATAAAAACAAACAGAATAGAGAAAAAAAATATCTAACTTCCCCCCATTCTCTGATAATTTGAATGTTGGACAAATATTTGCAGTTTCGTTTACTCTAATTAACCTTCAACTTTTATTATTTGCTAAATTGGGTAAGAAAAACTAGATCCGAAACTGATAAAGTAATAAATAACTATCACATTTTACTGTAAGTATACTTTTTCCCGAAAACTATTTTTACTTTGAAGTTAAAAGATAAGTAAGTTATTAACTATTAAGTCAGTTATTAATTATTAGATAAGTTATTATTTTTAAGCAATCCCTAAATTTAAAGCTATCAAAAATAACAAAAACAACCCATAAATAAAACCATGTCTGGTATATATATATATATATATATATATATATATATATATATATATATATATATATATATATATATATATATATATATATATATATATATATATATATATATATATATATATATATATACACACGCAACTTTAAATACAAGGAGATGAAAGCGATCAGATGAAACAAAGAAAAATTAATGAGGCAAAACCGTGTCCCAAAACTATTAGAATACAAACAAATCTGTGACGGTATGTCGATTTCGATTTTAATATTTTATTTGTTCTCACAGCATCGCCTCACGAGCAACTTTTAGTGGAAGGTCACCAGGTTGAAATTTCCCAAATATTATGCACACAAAAGCTTTATGTGGAAAAGTCAAGGTCTCGTTCGGCATTAAATAAACATGCAAAGTTACTAGATTATTCACCACCGTAAAGCACTCTTAGACAGTAAAATTATTTAGTTTTAACCACATGACTTTCATTTCTTGATTTATTTTTCTTGAATAACTTTGAGTGTTTCGAAAGAATTCCGAAGAAATCTATAAACAAAATTTCAATCAAAATACTGAATTAATAATCATATGTTGAACAGTTACTACTGTTGCACTCATCAGCCTGCTTATAAATAATCCCTTTAAATTTTGCTAGATTACCTCTTTTTCACAGCTATAAATTCAGGCTAAATACTATGTTTTAACAAGAAATGGTTAACACTAAAACAAACGTAAATATAAATTGGTCAGGAATTTTAGTTTTAGAAATTTTTGAATCGCTACATAAAATTTTCATTAGCTGTAAAATATTATTAGTATTTGTAAGAAACGGAAGTATCTATAACTAGCCAGGTAAGAGAAGAAGTACGGCACTTCTGTAGCAGACATCGCGAGATTTATTTCTACTTAGCAAACAAATAAAATTCGTTTTTTCTACTTTCTGGTTTAATTTTTAAAATGCTATTTAAAATTTAAAAATTTTAATTTATTTTGTTTCAAGCAGAATTTTTAATTTTTCAAAATTTGTAATTTTCTAACAAAATTTTTCTTACAAGCTTTATTTAATTCACCAAGTGTTTAATTCATTTCTTTACTTTCATTTTTAATAATATCTTATTTCGATAAACTGAAAATACCTAAAATCGAGAATATTTTCAACCTTAATTTTACTGCTTCAGAATTTTTTTAAATTAATTATTTTAGATGCAAAGAGATAATTAAAAACACCAGAAAGTACTTTCTTTCTGTAGGGCAGTTATTTCGTTATGTACTGCAACCGTCATTCTAGCCTTTTAAAACTACGGAACTGCAAAGTAACATTTAAAAATAAATATTTTAGCACACGCTCTGCAGATAAATTTAGAATCTTTTCATTGTGTTGCAGATCAATACAGAGGTTTGTGTATTAGGGTTGTTGACTAAAGAAGCGTAGAATGACCCAATGGTCAAAATTATGATTCATAAAAAAGTCAAATAAATAAACTTAATTGACGATATCAATCATAAAAGCAGTCGTATTTGGTAGTTGCTAAGCTAAACATGATTGAATGCGTCCTTTTTTTTTCTTTCTATAATTTATAAATTTGAGTTCTTTTGATGATTCCTAGCATTGCTGCAATCCTATTTTATAAAAATTTAGTTTTTAAATAAAACGTTTCATGGTACAAATCTCATTGAATATAGTTTGCGTATTTTATAAATTTGACCATTAGGTCAAATTTTAATCTTCAAACTTATAAGATCAAATCATAAGTTTGACTTTATAAATTAATGGTGAAATTTATAAAAAGCCTAAATTTTATCATATGATCAAATTTTGCACTGCAGAAGCCTCATTTTAAAATAAGTTTCCGTTTAACGTTTAATAATTTGGTTAATTGGCTTTATAAAAATGTTTTTAAAAAGTATGAAAAACAGACATACCTTAAATCTAGCAAACATCCAATCGAAATAGTTGTCAGTATTATGAACAAACTGCTCAGTGTTAATGACCATGCTGAAACCATCTGAAAAATATTTGACACAATTTCGCATGATTAATAAAAAAAACTATTTAAACCATTAGAAAGCATTCAAAATCATATAGAACTTAATTATAGAAGAAACTAAAAATTATCAAATGAAAATTTTAAAAAATGAAAACACTTTATTCAAGTGAATGAAGAAAAAATTAAATTTTTTTCACGCTTAAATTAAAAAAAACGTGAGACGTATTAAAAAAAAGGAAAATTTTAGTTGGTGATATAACGTGCTGTTATCAGCTTGAAAGTCTGATCTGAACTTTTTGAAAATATTATCTGAACTTATGAATTTAATGTACAGCTAACAGTTAGTAACCTCCACCCATGAGTGTTGTTTGCGAAGGAGATGTTTGGTACATTGATAATTAGAAATCTCAATTGTAATAATAATTTGAATAGGAATATTAATAATTAGAATCAAATTCAACCTTAATTAGAAAGGGAAAAATTTCCTTTAATGCTCCTGAAAAATAAAAAATAAGTAATCATCGATTTATAATCAATTAAGTTTTAAAAAAAATCTTTAAAAAAATGTGTATTTAAATAATGTGTTTTTAAATTTCTCTCCCTTGAAAATTAGATACATCTGGCTCCCATACTACCTCTTGATATAATACACCTCTGTACTAAGCTGTTTCCAAAACAATTTTTAATGTCACATCACGCATCAATATTTACTAACTTTATCTGCAACAAAAAACCTCGAACCTTATTTCTTTAGCAATTTTTTGGGGGGGTTCCCCCTCCCCAAAAAAAATTGTCTGTATTAAATCTGCTTGAAGTGTAAGGAAAATAATTCATCTTCTCAATCTCCGAAACCAAAACTTTTACTTAAAAAACTTCCTCTTTCGCCATCTTGTATTTTAGTTAAATTTCTGATTTTCATTTTCTTTTTTTTTTCAATAAATATTTGGTGATAAAATAACATTCAATTGAACTATACTTCTGAAAAAAGAGAAAAACAAAAGTATATCAGGAATGAGAGGCAGAAATTACTTCTATGGTTATGAGAGCTTAATAACTTAAGAAAATATAATTTTTTTTTCTAAGGATTATAAAGCATTAAAATTATGCTGCAAATCATTTCGGGTTTTAAAAAAAAAGAACTTTTACATTGTTTATTTGTCTGTTTCTTTTTCTCTTTTATTTATTTATTTTTTTTTTTGGATTTTTAAAATTCATTTTATTATTGTTTAAACTGACAAAAACTGATTTAGATAAAACTGAAAAAATATACTAATGTAAAGAACAAAAAAAAAGATATTTATCAAAACTCTAAAAGTAGTTGAAAAAAGTTGAAAAACCAAGTTTTTGAAAAATTCTAAATGCAGAATTGTTTTTGCATAATTTTTTAAGAAAAAAATAAATAACGAATCTAAAATACCGCGCACTATATTTCTCACACTCTGATTGGGTGACGGCCTTGTATTTTAAGTGTAATGAAGGCTACTGCCAAGAAGAGTAAATATCAGACATCAGTTTGCTTATGAAAAGTAAATAAAGATGATGAAGATGACAGTCTCCACCCCCTTGACAGTTGTGCCCGGTTGGGAAGAATGAGACCTCTTAAAAGAATCAAGGTTTATGGACCATGAAGTCATTAAAAAACCCAATGTCAATAAAGAGTTTTCCTTAAAAGTCATATCTAAAATTTTTAAATCCATATACAAGGTATATTGTGGCAAGTGAAGGTTACAGCGAAACATATTAAGTTTGTTGTAATTCACGTGATATTTTAAGGAATTATTAAAATGGTTTTGAAAATTAACAGATGCATTATTTTCTTGAAATTGTGAGGTGTCCATACATGGGAACATTACGTTTAAAAAGTAACGAGTAAAATAACAAGTACTTAAAGAAAAGTAACGAGTGAAAAATAAAACTTTTTGATTTTAGAAAGTAGCGAGTAAAAGTAGAAAACAAAAAAAAGTAATGATTTTATAGCACATTTCGGGGAAATCAAAAATTTAACGCAACCTTAAATTTAATTCAAAAAATGTCAGAAAAAAATATTTTTTTAGTTCAAAATGCATTAAATTTTAGTTTACATGCATAAAATGTTAAAATAAATTGAATAGCTACAAAATTCCTTAAAAAGTAAAAAGTTCTGATACGATACTCCTAAGAAAACATAAGCAATGCCCCTTCATTCACTAGTGATTAGTTATTTAAAACTTGTCACTCTAGAAAAATAAAAGACAAACCTGGACACACACAAAAATCTATTTCTCGGTGGTCAGAAAAGAAAAGTTAAATAGCAGTTTTTCATCCGAAATGCAGATATCCTTTCGGTCTTGAAGTCGTGCATTAACATTTCGACCTTTCTAACATTTTAAATTATTGTGCTTTAAATACGTTACTATATTCTAACAATAGCATTTTTAAAATCTGAAACTCCTAATAAGTTATTCTTATTAGCTTTGCTTCTGTTTAATTTGAACCCTATTATCAGTTAATAGAGTTCAAGAAAATAGAAGAATAGAAAATAGTTCAAGAATTTTCATTGTAATATGGTTTAACTTAGTATTATATTAAGATTGCAGCAAATTTGAAATATTATTAGGTTCACGTTTAAAATTTCTATCATTATCGAGACAAAAAAACGCACATAAATACGAAAAGACTTACGGATAAATTAAGAATAAGCTGCAAATAGCCAATCACTAAAGCTCCAGTATGAAATGAAACGTATATTTCCAACCACATTGGCAGTTGTGGATCATATTTTGGCTCATCTTCTCTTGGCTAAAATTAAATTTCAGATTTACTGATATATAAATCATAATCACCAGTGGAACTGTAAAAAAACTTTGTAAGAAATGCAAACACTAAAACATACGTCAAAATATTAATTTATGTTTTTAAGAAAATTTACGAAAAATTTATTTTGAGAACTGCTTAAAGCATTGAAAAAATTAAGAGCACATTCAAGAAATTAAATATATACTCCATTTACTCTCTCGCTCTATAATTAAAAATTTTGGTAAATATAGAATCACTAAACTTGTGTAATTATACTAATAAAAACTTTATTTTAATAAAATTAGAAAAAAAGCAATTTTAAACAGTTAACACTCCAAATAATATGTTAGGCTGTATTATTAAATAATTAAAGAAATTCATCAGAAAGTAAATTAGTTCATTAAAATGTATTGATTTAATGAAAATATATTTTTCCAAAAATATTATTTTTGATTCAGCTGTTTCTATTATGAAAAATAAATTTCTACATTTTTTTAGTGACCAAATAACTTATAATAAAAATTGTTGATGCATTTTGAAAAAAGATAATGGAAAAAGTAAAGTTATTAAGAATATCTTAATTTGTAATATCCTTCATTGCTTGTGTTGTACTGTATATCCTTTATTGTTTGTGTTCTATTGTATATCATTTATTTGTAATATCTTTTAACCTTAAAATGTAATATCCTTTATTTGTAACATCCCTTATTTGTACTATCCTTTTTATTAGAGTATGTATTTAACATTTCATAAGTACTTTTTCAAAACAATAATTGATCGTATTGTAGTAACAATATTTTTCAACATTTAAAAAACTATTTATTTTAAACCTGTAGTTTTTAGAAATTTAGCACTAGAAAGTAGTAAGCAAATAAACTTGCAACCAAGTTTTAAAGTTAACTTTAAGATTAAAAATCAGATAATACTGTATCGAATTTTTGCCGAATTATGTTTGGATTCACATTTTCTTCTCAAAATATAGTAAAACTAGGCTCAAAACTTTTACACAAGTGTTAAGCAATTTTTGTAAAATGATTCAATGAATCAAAAATCCTCTATATTATTTTATATAAATCGAGCCCTTTTACTACAATATTCAAAGGAAAAAACATTTACACAAAAGATTAATATTTTGCTATAGATATCTGACTAGTGGTGCAAAAACATGGTTTTGCACAAAATTTTCGAAATTAAGTTTATCATAAATTTAGAATTTCTATAATCTTAACTTTCTAAAAATACTTGCCTTTTGTTTGCTCTCCATTTATTTACAAAGTTATAGCAGTTTTTGTGTAAGGTGATAACAGTGGATAGAATGTTTATGGTTATGGCACACATGTTTCTAAACTATAGACTAAGAGAAAAAAGTTGAATTTCTTTTTTCGCAAAGACAAGTGCAAAAATATAGTGTTTACAAATGGTCAAAATTGATCACCGAAAGTTTCTACGAGCCTATTTCCATCAAAATATTTTTCCTCGAAATTAATCATACATTATGGTAGAACTATATTTTATCATGAAGTAATAAGTGAAAAAAAACTGCATTACCTCAGGAACATCTTCCAATCTTCCAAGCCATGAAGTTCCTGGTTTCCAGCCTGGTCCCTTAAAAATGACCGACAACTTATTGGACAAACCCTCAACAGTTTTAAATCTATGCCATATATTCTGAAGAACACCTGTCTGTTAAAAAGAAAAACAGTTTTCATTTATGGCTCACCAAAGTTTTATCTATAAAATACAGTTAGATACGTCTTTTGAAATTTTGATCTTTAATTTCCAGTTTAAATGCAAAACGACCCTATGAAGTACGGTGCGTCACGTTATATTCTTTGCCCGTAAGAATTGTGCAAAATCTTTTAAATAGTTGTGCTCTGGTAGTGATGGAATGTAGCACCTCACTACATGTAAGCTCCACGCTTTTGTTCGCCTACTGTAAATACATATTCTATAGCTCTATTTATTTTTTTAGGATTGTTTTGTATGTTGTACCGTTTTAAAGAATAGAAAGTAATTGTTAAGCTTTCTGGAACCGAGTTTTCTATTTTCCCAATTTTTTTCCAAACTTTATTTCCTACCTTTAACCCAAGATTTTTTTGAGCCAAAGTAAATTCTTCATACAAGCTCCGGCAACAAGCAAGTTCTATAAAACGAATTTTATTTTTAAAAAATATTCTTATTTTCCATTGTTTTATTTCCTTTCTCAAATATATAAGAATATTAAAAGATGTTATTATTTATTTAATTTATTTTAAAGCTTTGCTCTTTGTTTAAACTCTAACTCATAAAATATTTTCTTGATAGCATAAATATAAAGGGCAGGTAGAATAGAACGAAAAATATTTTTGTTACTTTACAGCTTTGTTTTATATTTTAAACCTTGAATACTAAAGTCTCTGCTTTCAGCGCTCCAGTAACATAATTAATTAAGGCGTCGCTGCCACAGCTGGAGGAGAATTTGGGGTCATGAGTTCGATCCTGGCAGCCGACAAAACAGTTGACGTCTATACGCAGTAGGATGCGCTTTAATAAATCGTCCATTCATACCATGGTCATTCGAAATAAAGCCCTAAAAGCGGAGTTTGATCCCCCAATCTTGCACCCTTGTCTTGAATACTTTAAACAAATGAAATATATTGTTAGTTATATCATTTACTTAAAGCTTCGTTTTATATTTTATGACCCTAAAATATTTTCTTGATTACACTACTTATTTACTTGAATACAAAAGAATATTCCAATACAATATCATATATGTATTAATTTATTCAAAGTTATGTAGTGTCTTGGTTGAAAGTTTTTCTTTTTTTTTTAATTATATATTTTAGATATCTAACCATATATGGCAGTACTTTTACTTTCGTTACTTGTAACGCCGGTACAAGTAAAAAGTACGTACTTTTACTTGTACTTCGTTACTTTTTAAATTTAGTACTTTTACTTGTACTTTCGTTACTTTTTTAGGGAAAAAGTACAAGTTTTTGTAACGGAAATGTCGAATGAAATCGTTACTTTTTTCTAAAACTCGGTAAGCTTTCCAAATAAAATAAAAAAAATTAAAAAAAAAATAATGCTTTCGAAATGCAATTATTTTGCAAAATGAATAAAAATATTAATTAGCAAGTTATTTTCATTCATTTCCGAATTTTATGCATTTGTTTAATAAATTTTAAATAGAAAATGTTGGATTTTGTTATTACGTTTTTCAATTTCCTTTTTGAACTCACTAATAATACATTTTTGTCTTAATACATTTTTACTAAATACCTTTTTACCTAGTACATTTTTTACTAAAATTATGTTTATGCCCGACCTTGTCAAACAACGCCCAGTCAAATCTCTAAGGACTTCAGAACTATTTGTGTTATTGAAAACTATTATAATTACTATTTTAACTCTTGAAAACTCGAAGGTATTAATTTAGCCGCTGATACTAAAATTCGTTCACAAATTTTAATTATTCCGTTAGGCAGAAATGTCCGGAAAATGATTTTCTCGCATGACTTCAGCATTAGCCATTGTTACAAATAAAACTGTAGACTGTTCTGTTTCAACTTATACTGCACATTCAATTATTTTTTACTAGCTCAAAGATCACAAAGCTATCTGAAACCCCGTGTTTGCTTTGTTTATGTTTGTGCTTTTAAAACGTGTTTATATAGAGTAAAACAATTTTAAATCAATCCTAATTTAAATAAATAAAAATAAGAAACTAAAAATTAAAATCAATAGATAAAATTTCTTTTTCGTGCAAATCCATAAAATGTTTGATACTAAGATTATATTTGATTTTAAAATTATATTCTACGATTATATTATAAAATTATATTATAATATTCTTCCGAATTTAAAAATAAATTAATCTCCATAACTTTCAAAATTAAAAATAATACATTACATACTCTGTAATTGTAAATAAATAACAACAATTTTGCAATAACATTAAAGAACATAAGAATATTATTCAATAAAATTTTAGGTTACTTTGAATTTTCGATTTCCTAGAAATGTACTTTTAAATCGTTACTTTTTTTGTTTAGTACTTGTACTTTTACTTGTACTTTTTACTCGTTACTTTTCAAAATAAGAACTTTTTACTTTTTACTCGTTACTTTTTTTAAAAATACTCGTACTTTTACTCGTTACTTTTTAAAAGTAACGTTGCCATATATGTATCTAACTCAAATATTTTCTTGATCCTTTGATTTATATACTTGAATTACAAGATTATTTAAAACGTGATGCTAAATGAGCTCTATATTTTAAGGCTTTTTTTATGTTTTAAAATTGTTAACATTTAATTCTTTTTCCAGTATTGCATTGTATTGTATTGTATTGTATTGTATTGTATTGTATTGCATTGCATTGCATTGCATTGCATTGTATATTATATTATATTATATTATATTATATTATATTATATTATATTATATTATATTATATTATATTATATTATATTATATTATATTATATTATATTATATTAATAGAACGTCAATTTATTTACGCCATTTACAACAACATTACATTACAACAACGCCATTTGAAACAAACTAGCAAATCTCTTCTTCTATATACTTACTTGTATATACTTCATCTTCATACATACATTATCTTCTATATACATTATCTTCTATATACTTCATTCTATATACTTACTTGTATCTGTATAGGACTGAATGTTCTTAAGGGTGTTGTCACTCCATACACTATTTTTGTATTTCGTTCAGGTTCAAAAGTCCCAAAAAGTCGATCCCATAAAATAAAGATACTTCCAAAGTTTTTATCGATGCACCATCTATTACGACCTTAAAACAACAATAAAATGAAAAACAATAGATATCACTGCAGAATTAAAATCAAATGTGGTCTCAAAATAAAAAGTTCTTTACTACACAATCACTTGAATTGAGAAGAAAAATGTATAAACATATGATAAATCTGAGATTTTCGACTAGATGATACAAAATAAAAAATAGAAAACTAAAACAGCAGCAATTGATTTTTAGAATTTAAGCTTATGAATATTATTCCCTAGTGTCATTTTTACCTTTTGACATTTGAAATCTTTCATCTCTTATTATTTAGTTGGTTAATTAAAAAAAAATCATTTATTCATTTAATACGAATATTTTGAGGCCTGGTCTTATGATTACTATCTTAAATAAATTATTTTTGAAATCCAAAGCTAGTTATTTCATTGAAAGAATTACAATTTTATTTATGCATACCCTGTTAATTCTAGCTTTTCCCAGAATAAATTATTATTTTATTGCTTATTTTCAGTAAAAATGAAATAAATGTGGAAAAATTAAATAAATAAAAAAACACAGTAGAAATTGATATTACTTATCAAATCCGTGGGTTGGAATTATTAATTTTGCTAACAGTTTATCTTCCTAAATTTTCGTGAATTTTTAAATCTAAAATAAAATTTTCAATATTTATGGTGAAAGTAATATTTCAAACTCTTTTTGAATAACATTTCCCAGTAATTGTTGTATTCCTTAGTTTTTATTCATTTTCTGGAAAAATCTTGCTCATATTTTTCATTTAGTGATAAAAACAAAGTAATGAATATTTAATACGAATCCATTTCCTTACACAATTAAATATTTTGAAAGACGTTCTTCCAATTTTCTTTTATTAACGAAGGATTCAAATGCTACGAAAGGTAGTAACTAAAAAGTCTCATTAAATATTTCTAATATAATTTTGTAGCATTGCAAATAAACCTTAAACCAGTAAAATTGATCAGGGAGAACTTCTTGTCGAAAATAAGACTCTCAATTTCTAAAGTTCCTTTATTTAAAAAGGATAAAAATATAATTTGATTCTTTTTCGAAATAGAATATTTCTGATATACAGAAAACAATATTTAATTATGAAAATACTGATTATGGTTCAAAGAATGAATCTTTTTCCATATTAAAAAGCAAACTGCAAACTTTAGAATCATTTTAAGAAGAAGAAAAAATTTATTTTTTTAATCAATTTTTCCTTTGCTTAATTAAATCCAGAGTTTGTAATTAGGACATACAAGAAACAAAGATATCAAGTTTCAAGAATTAATCTAAAAAAACTATATTTTTCCACAGAACAAAATCTAAGCTACTATTTTGTGTTCTCAAATATGAAGTTTAATGAATCCCTCTAGCTTGAATCATACTTTAACAGTGCAACAAAAAAAAAGAAGAAAAGGTATTATCCTCTCATGTGTAAACATTTTAAATGATTCATTAAATGTGTTTAAATTATAATTAAAATCAGGTGCTTACGTAAGAAATTAGATAGTTGCTATCACAATATTCAAGATTCTAGAGTTTCATTTTAGGAAGAAAATACATATTTTGTATATGACGTTTTGTTTGCAGCGTGACGCAAAAATATACATACCCTACTTAAATAAACAAATCTAGTCAATGCATAAGTTCCGCATGAGTAGTTACGATATTTTCAAACAATTTATTACAAATTTATACGAGCCTGAAAAATTTTTGTTTTGATTTTTATTGCTGCAGCAGTTAACAAATTTTAAAAAAATCGTGCAGCAGAAATATTACATACCCGGGAAAGGGTCCGCAACAGTTCCAATTGGAAACAGCTATCAGGTCACTCTTGAGTTTTTTACATTTTTAAAAATATCAATATAAATGTAAAGATTTGTATCTGACAATATCTAAGCTCCTATTTTTATTTTATTTATTCTTTTTGTTTCGCTAAAAGAAATTTTTTTAGATTTAACATATAGTCGAGCACAAACCTGTAAATTGAAGATCTCGAGAGATAAATAAAATTTTCAAGAATAATGGTTAAATGATCATAAATTAAGGCGAAAAAGTTAACTTAACTTAAAATTGCAATATCTTTCAGAAAACTAGAATTTCGTTCGAAAAAATACTCGCGCTATGAAAACTCTCTCATTAATAAATGAAAATAGCGCTTTCAACGTGTCAAATTTCAACTCAGTTTTTGCATTTCAGTGAGCTGCAAATTTTTCCTCTTAATACTTTTTTTACTGCGAGTTTAACAGTTGATAATCCTCGAAGTCGTAATCAAATCTTAAATATTGTTACATTGTTAATCAATATTTTATGATATTCGTCATTGGAAATTCGATAATTTAAAATGATGTAAAGCATTGCACACCTTACATTTCAAATTTTTTTTCAGACTATTATTAAATTAAATAATAAAAAATAATAAATACTTACTGCAATTTAATTTTTGCATGGAATCATCCTTGGATAAACGGATTTTATAATTTTTTTTTAAAAAATTTCAGTTCGATAAAAAAAATTTCGAGATATGGCGAGATATATATAAATTAACATTAAGGTGCCCAAACTTTGGACCACTCTCCCAACCTAACGATTAAGACCATATTTCCCAGATTGCGACTATCCTCTATAATTTAGGGGTCAGAAAGATACCTCGAACCAATACGATTGAGTCCTAGAACGTGAAGATCTTATCATTAGATCAAAAGTTATTCAGGGTGGTCCGTTTTTTTCTTCCGAGCACTATACAACAGAAAATCATCGTAATATCATAATGCTTCCAGCATAAAAACTAGACCAATTGCTTCATATAACTGGAAAACATGCTACCACAAATATTTTATCGTAAACAAGGTTTTACGGATGATGCACCTAAAGAGCCGGTACTTTATACCGTAATTTAATCTGGACTTTCTTTTAAATTGTAGTACAATTAGTTTTTATGGTTAACTATAAATTTTATTTCAATCCATTTTTTATTCCACTTTTTTATTCTCATCTATTAGCTATTTTCATCTGTCGTATTTGAAGAGAAATAATAAATTTAACATATGCCAAAGAAAAGCACGAAAAATCATACATTATTTTTAAAAAAATACTTGTAAATATAAAGCATACCATGATGAACTCTGTGGTGGCTTGGAGTTACAAAAACGTACTCTAAAACACCCAGACGAGGAATATACTGTAAAATAATTTTAAAAAATCCAATTAAGGTTAAAAAAAACATATATTCTTAAATAGAAAGTTTTTATTCTAACAAAAAATATTTATTAAGTATTTGGATACATTATAATATCCAAGTAATAAATTAATTTTATTATTTGGACGTGAATAGCGATGCGCATATGTTAATTGTTTGGGTACATTGTAATATCCAAGTAACAAATTAATTTTGTTATTTGGACGTGAATAGCAATGCTCATATGTTAATTATTTGTTGGACGTGAATAGCGATGCGCATGTATTGATGATTAGGATACATTGTAATATCCAAATCATAAATGCATTTTGTTATTTGGACGTGAATAGCAATGCGCATATGTTAATCGTTTGGGTACATTGTAATATCCAAGTAATAAATTAATTTTGTTATTTGGAAGTGAATAGCGATGCGCATACGTTAATTATTTGGATACATTGTAATATCCAAGTAATAAATTAATCTTGTTATTTGGACGTGAATAGCAATGCACATGTATTAATTATTTGGAGACATTATAATATCCAAAGCATAAATGAAATTTACTATATGGACGTGAATAGCAATGTGCATATATTAATTATTTGGGTACATTATAATATCTAAATCATAAATTAATTTTATTATTTGAACTAGACTGACATTTTAGCAACAATTACTAAATACGCTTATCAAGACTACGGGTTTCAAACTTAAAAAAAATTGCCAATTAGTTGTAATAAATGTTTTACTTAAATAAAATGCATTTGAAAGTGTCTGAAATATATTTTTGAAGTATTTTATCCAATCTTTTTCAGCAAAACTATTTAATGAGGAAAAAACGAACTCAAAATCTAATGAGTACTTTTATTATGAGTAAAAAATTGACATTTTGGAACATTTGTCTATGATCGCTTTCTTGGGAAAAACTTTTGAGACAGCATATTTCAAATCCTAACAAACTTCCTTTCCATGTATTGATGTTTAAATAGACATTATTAAATTCGTGATATTGTAAGTTCGAAACTGAAATTATCAGAATTGAAATTTTTTTACAAAATATTCAGAAAAATTACGTTCTTGCATTTCATTACTACTTTTTTAATAAAAGTAACCAACTGCAATACTGTATTTTCTCTCTTTAAATTAAATTAGAATTATAAAGTGATAGTTGCCATTAATTAATTCGAAACGTTAGTCACCGTCTCACTTTAGCTTGAAAAATCAACTTTTTTAATTTGTTTATTTATTTTCTAAAAAAAATAAAATCTTGGTTTCCAGCCACAGATGTAAAGATAAGCTAGGCCAAAAACACTTATGTTATTCGCCTTCAGCTAGTGTACGGAAAAGTTATACAAATAAAGAAAGAAAGAATGATATCAAACTTTTTGAAATCAAAAAGATTTTTTTCCCTTTCTAGCATAGCTTTTAAAGTTTTAAAAGAATGCAAAATTTAAGTATTTTCGTTATAATTTTTAGTACAAAACATTTCTCAATCAAAACGTTGTTCGTAAAGTATATCAATAAAGACTTCAAGTAGCACGGAAATAAATTGTATCTGTTATTTTTAACTTATTAAATTCGTTGTAATCAAGTGAAATTGCTATTTTAACATTGTTTTCCTCATTTTAATGTCTATTTAAGTTCTAAACTATTTGAAATATATTAAAATACTGCTTTGGGGAGAACATATTTTGCATGATAGTTATTTTTTTGTTAAACTTTAAAGAAATCCAAGTGGGGTCTTGCCTCAAAGCATAGGAACATTGACAAATTACTCTAATAAAAAATAAAAAAATTTAAAGAAAATATTCTTTTAAAAAATTGATTCGAATTTCTAAAACTTTTTTTCCTTTTTTGCTGTTGTGCGCATTTCAGAATTTCTTTTTTCAAACAATGGGTCATTTTTGCGAGACAAAGCGTTTCGAACTCGCGTTGTTCTCACGAAGTTCTTAAAGCACCATATTTCCGTCTCTAACACCAAAAAGCTCAGTAGTTTTCCCCGAAGCGCTTTGGTTTTGATTTTGATAAAATTAACAATAAAATATAATTTTATAATCTGTGATAAAATTTAGTAACTTTATCATGATACCTTAGAGCATGGCATTGAAACCGTATTTACGGGGAAATTTACTAAATGCGTGATAATAAGAACAATGATTCTGAAAAACATAATTTCCAGTAAATCATTACCATATGAACGAAAAAATTACCAAATGAAGGGTTTGAATACTGTATATTTTTGTTTCATTAACAAGAAATGTCATTAAAGTACGGTAAATTTACCATAATTTTATTCCTTGTAGTTTTGCTTAAATAATTTCAGTTGACGCATGAATAAAAGTAGCTTAAACATAAGATTTGAACCACGAGGTTTCCTCGTAAAACTAAAAATAAATACGTTTATTAGAAACTAAAATAAAGGATCATTCCTCTCCAGACACGGAAATAGCAGTCAATAATAAAATTTAGATAAAAAAAAAATCCGCTGAAATTAATAGCGCTTAGAAAACCATTTTAAATGCATTAGCCGATTGTTCAAGGAAACATTTTATGTAATTTTACATAATATGTAAGTATTCTGGCAAACACAATGGAAAATTGCGTAATGGAAATTATAGAAATATTTACAGTTTGGAGAAAAAGATTACATGTCTTATTGTGCTTTCAAAAAATGAATAGCATTAAACAAATGAAAAAAAGGCCGAATCTATGTAATAAGTAAAATAACTGCTTGAAAGTCTTAAAAAGTTCTGAAATCTCTTAAAAGTCTATTGAATACATTTACCACAATTTTTAAAGTTAGTATTTTGCACATATTTCCAACAATTCTTTATAAAATGTCTTATTTTGCACCAAAAAATAAGAAGATGAATTTAAAAGTTTAATTTTAAATAGATATGGAAAGCTAATATTTCATATTTAGCAAAACATTTCGATTGAAATATCTTTTTTAAATGTTATTAGTAGCAAGATATTTTTATACGGTTATATTTTTCGCTATAAATAACAATATTGATGTTGGTAGTAAAAGTTAAATTTGTAAGTAAATATTATAGAAATAGTTATAGAAATTTTTAGATGTTATTTAACGACATATTCACGATGTAAATTTCTTATATTTCTTGTACTTTAATTATTATAGTTAGCCATGAAACTTAATATACCAAATAAAAAACTAACCCTACTTCGTATTTACTGATATGTTTGTTAAAATGATAAGAAATCAATTTTTTATGTTTCAATTTTCAATTAATTTCATTCTCATTTTCAATTCACATCCTTTTTTTAGTTTTAATTAAATATAAACTAAAACTACTTCGTTTCAGATTTGAAATTGGAAATATTACATTTGGAGTCATTAGAAATTTGATTTTTAAAAATTAAAAAATTTATATAATTATCCATGCGTCTTCTAGTCTCATTATTTAAATGTCTTACAAAATGGAATAATTCAAATAATTTTAGAAACTGCATTGAGATTATCGCAAAAAAATAGGGACTTACTTAGTTTTCCTAACTGATCTCTATGTACAAAATTTTTAAAACAAGAAAGGTATTGCCTTCTAAGTCCAGAATCCGCATATCATTGATCACACCCACTCAACATAATATATAATAGAAACGTAAAACATTACTGAAACCTTTCACTTAACTATTCTGAAACGTCAAAAGAAAGAAACTTTTGCGAAACATTCTAAGTGTTCTTAAATTCTTAAATTACACTGATATAAAAATATATATTGTGCTTCCATCTATTTGTTGGTAAGAAAACTAATCATTTTAAGAAAAATAAAAGAAATTCATTCAGCTTAAAAATTGATGAAATTGGTGGTAAGCATACTTACAATGGCCTTAGAAAGGATTAAAACAATATTATTTGTTTTGTATTACAAATAATTTTATTTGTTAAGCGAATTCTAACAAAAAACTAAATTTAAGAATTCAAAATATTCATATAAAATTATTTCATGCATAACTTACTTCACTATGGAGCCAGTATTGAAATATGACATTGAGTTGATAGTGCACTAAAAACACAGAGGGTGGGATGAAAAATGCCATGGGTAGGTACGTAAGCTTTATAAAAGGAAATAAGATACTAATTAATATTTCATTCCTAAAAAGTACAATAGGATTAAATAAAAGCTTCAGTATGTATACAATACATGCTACATTTTTACAGGATAAATGTATTTAAAGTAAATTAATTTAGATAAAATATAGTTACGAACATTATATTAGAATAAAGCGTATCACTTTAATATTTTTCACACTGATAAAAAAATCTTAACATTTTATATTTAAGTTTTCAGTAAGAAATACGTTTAAATTACCTTTCACACTTTTCACATAACTATTGTTTTTTAAAAAAGAAATTGTTGCTGAGAAAAGGTAATTATATTTTTTGCTTTATTAATATCCATTTTGAGGAGTCACCATTAGTTGAAACCACGATATTATAAATGGTGCATTTACGAAATCATTTTTTGCCTTGAATTTTAATCTTTTAGTAAATTCTATAATATACCAAAAAAAATATTATTGTAATAATATTTATAACAAATTGCAAGCTCCGTAGAATTTAAAAAAATAGCAATTTTATTATATTTTCTTAAAAAATTTGAATCAGATAACTCAAGATGTTGAACACCAAGCCGGATGGTATGAATTCGAATCCCACCTCGTGCTACGAATATTTACTACGTTTTATGCTCTCTATTATTTCCTTTGTGAGTTCTATGAACAAGCTTGAGTCTTTAAAAACGAAATGCTCTGTTAATCATATAAGTCCACAGCAGTCAAGTGATGAAAAGTTTATGTTCTGTTTCGATTACAGCTAACTTATTGGTCCCTGGTCACTTTTGATCAATTTTAACAAGAGACATAGAGACGCGATGGCTCAGGGGATAGAGCGTTCGCCTTCCAATGAGGTGAACTGGGTTCGAATCCCCAGCGATGGCTGGTCGAAAAGAATCCGCATCCGGGACCACAGTGCTGACGTGAAATGTCCTCAGTGGTTGACGGATCATGGGTTAGAGTCCCTTTGTCGTCAGACTAATCGTGAAAGGCTCTCGTGGTCTTCCTCTCCATGTAACGCAAATGCTGGTTAGTTCCATCCAAAAGTCCTCCACGAAGGCAAGATTTCTCCCAATACTTGATCCAGGAGTTTTCTTGTCTTCTGAATTGGGTTCAAAATTACAAGGCTGCGGTGTTGAGCATTAGTAGTCGTAAACCCAAAAAATTGGTTCGGCTGTTTAACGACGGTTACAAAAAAAAATTAAAAAAAACGAAAGACATAATGGATCGGGTAAAAAGAAGTAAAAATCGCTTTATTAAAGAAATTCTGCTTTTTCTATCTTAAACATTTTCCAAAGATTCACAAAAGAATCTCGCTTTTAAGGAAGTTTTTCTTTCGCGATGTTCACTATACGCCCTTGAACTTAAGTAGATTAACACTGTTGCCGGTAAAGAAAAAATGGACGTTGCGGAAGGAACAGAGAGACGTTCAAAAGTTTTCTAACCGTGCGCATGACGTTAGAAAATATGTCACCTTTTGAATGATGTGTATGGCAAAAAACGCGTGGTCATCATAACTGTTGTGTTACGCGTTATAATTTTTTTTAAATTACAAATGATATAAGTGAATTAGTATCAAGTGAGTTTTTGAATTACAAGTGAGTTAAGTACTGCTTTGCATTGACTTTAGATATTTTTTTGTTAATTTAAAGTTATCAAAGTAAGTTAGAAGCGTGTTGTAATACCAATGGAATAAAAAAAAAAAACAGTTCTCTGAGCCTAATAGTACAATGAAATACCAGGGAAATCCCAAAATTAAAGTCTTATGTTTTTTAAAAATACCACGTTCCGTTTATTTTTTATGATATTTACTTCACTTAAAAGTTGAAAGTTTGTCTAATTTCTTACACAATCTTCAGATTTAGCTATGCATTTTTGTTGGCGTGTAACAGTTTTTTATGCCAATGCCATATCAACTCTTCGCTCTGTCCCAATCTCATATTTCATCTCATCAAAAAGAAGTAACATTTTTATGGTGGTTTAACGCTTTTTTTAAATTAAAGAACTTCCCTAGGCGCCAAGTTAAGACAATCGAAGATGTATGTAATGATGTTCTATTGAAACTGTTGCAGAAAGCAATGGTCCGATGAGCAATTTGTGAAAATCTTACGCCCTTGTTCAACATTCTTCTTCTCCAGCAATTTCTCTATTTGTCGGTTACAAAAGTTGTCACAGAATCTGCAAATATACATCAACAGTTTCTGCGAATTTCATCGGAAAATAAGCAGAACTTTAGCCTTTAAAATGATGACAATATTCAAAAAAATAAACGTTTTTTTTTTCTTCAAAAAAATAGGCAACTTTACTTTTGGGATTGACTGGTATATTCTGTATTCACCAAGTAAATAATTCGCAAGTAACATTCAAGAGAAGTTTTGACAGCACAGTGATTCCCAAAGAATAAAAAATATGTAACTGTATACTTGATGGTATTACGTAACACTTGATTCATTTAATATTAACCAAGTAAATAATCTCGATACTCATTCAAACAAAACTGATTTTTAAATGTATTTCTTTCATAACAAAGAGTTAAATATAAAAGAAAATCGCATGTTTATCCAAAAGGAAGTAAATAGTGATGATGTTCAATCACAAAGGATTATGTAAATATGTATCGTATTTAATAAGCAAGTGTAAACTCTTTGCACGAACAATAGCGTGAAGTTCATTTATTGCGTGTTTTAAAACAACGGCATTTTTAACAAATTATTAGAGCTTGTTTAAATAATAAGAGTTGAAAATGTGATTTTTTTTCCAACCATTTTAATAACGTTCAATTATGCACAATCAATAAAATAAAGAAACTTTCCTTTTTAAAATATGTTATCAAAAAAAAAAATAGAAACGTAATTAATATTCTTATTTTGTATTTAACCAAACATAAATCTTTCCCAATTTAAAATTTAGGTTTTTATGAAAACTAATTTAAGAAAGAATAAATTTTTGATTTTATATTTCGATCATCAAATGCTTCAACTGTATCATCTAAGTTTACCCTTTTGAGGTTTCAAAAGTTAATGGTATTTACATTTTCCATTCGAATTTTTTAACATAATTGCGATATAAAAATAATTATAAAACTATGAAATATGGTTAGTATATAAACGTAAATATCACGACCAGTTTGTTGACCAAAGAGGTCAAAGTGATTAGGGCTCTACAATTATGAGACTGCATATTTCGATTAATTAATGCATAATAGTACCCATAAATTTTTCTTGCTTTCGTATATTCATAAAAGTTTAAATTTCTGTTTATTGAAATTTTCGATCACATAAGGATGATCATAATAAAGGTCCTTTTTTTAGTCTTAACATATTGTAAAAATAATAATTGGCATAACCTAACGAACAAATATAATTACTTGAAGAGAATTATAACTTTTATAAACAAAACAGCCTGAAAAAGTTTTTAACGAATCAACAGAAAACTACTATCGTCAAGCTTTCGTCATATCATAAACTGCTCAAAATTTAAAATTTTTCTAAAAAATTCAAACATTTAATTTAAATATTTTTAAATTCTGACATTGGTTTTCCTTAGAATAAGCCACAGAATAGTTCATATTCTAGATACTTTAAAACGGCAGGCATATTAGCAACAATATCCTAAAAATTAACACAACTGAAGGCCACGAGGACAAAAAGTTTTATGTCCTTAAAAACTGATTCGGAAAAAAACAGCTTTTGCTCTCTGAAAGGAAGGATTTTTCCACAGTACAGCCATCTTCACTGTGTAATAACACTCGGGGAGAAACTATTTTCTATGTTATTGATTTGCAGAACTTAGTAAACCTGAAAATGCAACAGATGGCGCTCAACCGTCATTTTTATGCAAAAATGTAGTTTCCCGTTGCATCATAAAATTGGTGCCTTGAACCAAAATAACGTAGAAATTTGCTAAAATAAGGTGTTTAATTGAAACTTATTCCATTCAAGATTAACCATATTCTGATAAGTTTTGGAACTAAAATCACACAAATTTGCAGCAACTTTAATGTGGTACTAAGTTAAACCATATTACCGTGCTTCTTAAATTTGATTACACAATGCTGCAATTTATCTTGTTGTTGTTGTTTCTAATGCAAATTGCCATACGGGCAAACCTGCTTGGTGAAACCGAGCAAAGTTTAAGGCAGATCGTGCGTTTCTTGTTTTTCAGTGGCGTCATCTATGGCCAAGAATTTGACTTCTGCCACACCATACGTCACACCCGTTTATAGGGCAAATCCATTCATACATCCAGCAATTTATCTTAAATATAAATATGATTTGACTTCCGATGGTTGAGTGGTAGCGCTTCGTGCTCTCGTTCCGCAGGTCCTGAGTTCAATCCTCGGGCCGGGCAAGGTTGGCTCAGCCTTTCATCCCTTCAGTGGGTCGATAAATGGTACCAAGCATGCTTAGGAACTAAACACTGGGGGTTCAGCGTTTGGCTGACCACCTAATGGGAACATCTGCATCACAGAGCCCAAGGTCAAGAAAACTGAGATGGGCACAGTAGGCCTTGGTCCTCTATCGATCTTAAAAAGATTCAATTTATATATCTTAAAAAGATTCAATTTGCATGACAAGATTTTTCAACTTGACATCACATGAAAACTGAAGCAAATTTTGTGACTTGATATTAGTATAACTTAAAGCAACTAATGGAAAATGATTATTTCTGGGCTACAATAATGGATACCAAAAACCGCATCAATAATCTATGCTATTACTACTGATATCAATTAGTTACTAAACTTACCCACATAGTACAGCTTGTGAAAATACTCAGGCGAAGAGGCGTTGTCAGATTAAAATCTTCCGAGCTATGATGTGGCTCATGGAATTGCCACAAAATACTGCATTCTAAGAGAAAAAACGAAATAATATTTAAAATATTTATCGGTTTAACAAAATAAATAAACAAGCTGAGATTGTAAAATTAGAAGAAAAATGATATGAAAATAAATATATTAAAATCTAAAGCTAAATAAAAACAATAAAATTAAATTTTAAAAATTTTCACATAAATTTTAAATTTTTTACTTATTTACTTCACAAAAAATTGCATAGGAATATTCAATTAACATGCATTATTTTGAAACGTTTTAAGTAAACAAATTTAAATGTTTTCTTAAGCTATATTTGCGCTTACATTACGCTTATGTTTTTATTTATAATCAGGATATAACTAAGCTAATGCATTCAGTTTGTATTTACAAAATAATGCTTAGACTTTTTAACTTAATTTGAATAAAAACTTGATATTTCAAAAAAAAATATGCGAAAGTTCTTTCATTATGTAATTATTTTTGAAAAAATAAGAACTTAAAATCATCCTTTTTTATAAAAATCTCATTAACTTACAAGCCAAACTCTGACAAAATATTGATTAAACTACGGAGTAATAAAGTTACGGATATTATCTTGACACAAAATCATCTCTTGCCATAATTAAAAGATTCTACTTATCTTAAAACAGCGTTGAGAAAAAAAGTTGTCGCTACAATGAAATTTTAATAATAAAGATGATGTTAATTAACGTAACTTTCTGGCGAGTTTATTCAAAGTTTTAAAAGAATAAATTAAATGACATTTCAAAGCTAGTCATTTAAGAGGCTAAAAATAGTTTTCAAGTTTCTGTCTCTCAAAACATATATGTTCTTTACGGGAAAAAAAAGTAGCTATGAAAGAAAATCTAATTTAAAATTCTCTAAAAAAGTATTAAAAAATATACCACTTATTAAACATAACCTCAAATTTATGTATATGCTCTAAAATTTCGATAAAATCTTTATTTGATATCTTCAGTTCGTTTTGTTAGTTGTTAAATAACTATTCCTTTCGTTTTGTTAATTTTAAATGAATAATCATTTGTCTCAACGGACTTAATAGGCTGAGATAGAACATTTCCTTAGGCTCATGTTCTATTCCAGCCTACACTGTAATAAAGTCCGAATCAAAACACGGTGTAAAGTATCAGCACTTTGGGTGCATCATCCATGAAATTTGTTTAACCGTAAAATCTAAATCTAAAATCTAATCTTTCGCTTCAAAATATTATATAGTAATATTTACAATAATATTTACCGTAATATTCATTTAATTACAGTGATTTGACAGCTGTTATTACTATAAAAATTGCAGTATATCATGTTTTTTGTTCCGTAATATTCTGGTCAAAATGGATTTGATGGTAAAAAGAATCGACATCTTGTATGCCGGTATTTTTTATCGTAATTCGATTCAGAATATTTTACAATGTATGTTAAAAAGCCAAATATGGTACATCTTTTCTTAAGAAATTACTGAATCAATTTTCAAAATATTTTTTTTATTTTACCCCTCTTGTATTAGAGCACATTTTAGCTAGGGAATTTTTTTTTTTTTTTTTTTTTTTAGAAATTTGGCAAAATAAAATTTAAGATGAACTCCAAATGTTTACAAAATCAAATTTTAAAAATAAATAAATTGTTAACAATTCCAGAAAAGAAAAAAAAACTCGCTTTAAAGTGTGCACTATGAAAAGAAGATCAAAACAAAACAAAAATGATGTTTTTTTCTTCTTTTTTTTTTTTTTTTTGAGAAAAAATGCGCTCAAGTTAAATGAGCCACTTTTAACGGATCATTTTTGATGAACCTCCTGATATCAGATGCTACTTTTAATTGGTCCAATATGCAATTATAGAAAATTAATGGACACAAATTTCTTATTTATTAAATTACTAATTAACATTTTGCAATATTTATGTTCGTTTTTATTTCTTCAAATGTACTCTTTAAACTTAATTAATGTTTAAAATGTTTTTTAACCTTTGTCGAATTTTAGTATCATAATAGTTTTTAAAAAAATTAACAAATGCTTAAAGCCATTAAACATTAAAATGTGATAACTAAGTAGCACAAAATACATTATATTGAATGAAATAAAACACAAAATATTTCAAAATATTAATTAATGACTTAATAATTAGTTAATTTATTCATACAATCCTCCATAAGTTAGCAATGAAATCGGGAAAGTAAAATCTTACTCCATGACACCTTTAATAAATAACAATCAGAAATGATTTTAAAAACAAATATTTTCTCGTATGGGCCATTTTAAAATTTAGTCAACATTGTCATATCATTAAAAATGCCAGAGCATTCGCATAAAAAGTTTAAAAACCCTCACATTACAACTGTAATGTGTGGCACAAATAAATAGTCCAGGTTGGAAACTATTATTTATTCAAACTCTTCGTTTCCACAACACAAACAAATACACACACATATTCAACACATGAAATAATATATAAAAAATCTCGAGCGAGAGAACGTTCAAAAGTCCGTGTTCTCATTTCAACTTCTTCGAACCAACTTTTCATCTCCTCGCCAAAACGATCACCACTCGCCAAGATAGGCGCGCTTCTCTCTAACTGTTATAAATTAGTTCTTTCTTTGTTTATTAAAATGGAGAGTTAATAATCTTACGGAATTGAAACCTTACACAACATCACTCCCCCTTATTACAAGTTTGATCATTATATCTTATAATTTACTTTATTTAATAAACCTACGTTCAACAACCAACTGTTACAAATATTCTATTGATTTTAAAACATTCTATATTTTTTATTTATTAATCAAAAAGTGCTCTGAATGAATTATCACGTGCCATGAAAACAAGCACATAAATTACATAGAGTAAAAAATCATCAAGTAGCAGAACAAAAATTTTTAAAAAATATTTATTATTTATTATAAATGGCCTGATTCTTCCAGTTAAAAAAAAAGAGCACAAATTAAATTAATTAAAATTAACTTATAAAAAGGTACTGAAAAGAAAAAAAATCTTATTCGGTAAAACAAGCATTGAAAGCTCATTCAGAAGAAGAAAAAAAACTACACTCGATTAGAAAAGCATAAAAATTAAGAAAAACTCCGTCACTTACGATGAGTGGCCCGATGCATCCAGTAAAAGAGAAAGTCAGTCGTAACCATGCAAGTTAGCCAAGTCCACGGAGAATCCCAAGGAAGAGCATGAAGTCGCCAGTTATTATAGATCCAAGAATACAGTAACAGCTCTGCACCACGAACAGGAATCCTATGATAATAACATAGCATAAATTGCAACCCAAAAAGCATTTTTTTTAATATGCTTAAGCAATAAACTGTTATCTGTTAATACATAAAAAAGAGAGAGAAAAATTTGAAGCAATAGAATAATAATCCTTATTTTTTTCTAAAAATAACGTTTTCAAATGAAACTGTTGCTTATCATTTGCATATAGGCCTTTACAAATTTCCGGACAGTCTATTTGTGATGATACGAGGGTTGCTATTTATATTTCTGGCCTATTAATATAACAAATATGTAGGATCGAAATTGGTTTTATTGTTTTTCAAAATATTCTCCATGATGATCAATACACTTTTGCATGCGTTTGAACCAATTTTCAAACACTTTTCCCAGTCCGATTGAGGTAACTCCAAAACATGCGTTTTAAATGCATCAACCGCTTCTTCGTGGGTCGAAAATCGTTGTCCACGTAATTTATTTTTGATGTGTGGGAATGAGAAGAAGTCATTGGGCGCCAAATCAGGTCTGTACGGCGGATGACCCATCAGTTCGATCTTTCACTCCGTCAGAAATGCCTTTGTTTGAGTCGGTGTGTGATAGCTCGCATTGTCATGGTGAAGAATGATTCACCTGTTCTTCTGCTTTTTTCGAATTTCTCCGATGACTTCTGGCAAACAAATGGTCGTGTACCATTCAGAATTGACCGTCCTGCGTTGCTCTAACGCCACTGTTGCCACATGACCGTTAATGCCGAAGAAACAGGCAATCATTTGTTTCGATGTGCTTCTTCCTCGAACAACTTTTGTTGGTTTTGCCTCGTCTTGGAAGACCCATACAGTTGATTGCTGTTTTGTTTCCGGCTCATATGCATAGATCCATGATTCGTCACCTGTGTAGATGTTATACACAGCCTTTGATGTACCTTGAACGTATTTTTCCAACATATCCTTGCACCAATCGACACGAGCCTTTTTTTGAGCGTTTGTCAGATTATGCGGGATCCAACGCGAACAAATTTTTTTCACGCTCAAATGTTCATGCAATATTTTATTGATGCTAGTCATACTAATGTCCAAAGACGCCTCTATCTCACGGTATGTCACATGACGATCTTGCTTTATCAGTTCACGCACAGCATCGATCTTTTCTGGTACAACAACGGGTTTTGGACGACCTGCACGGGATTCGTCCTGGATCGAACATCGACCACGATTAAATTCGTTATACCAATTTTTTACAGGGCTGTAGGATGGCGCTTTATCGCTGAATAAAGAATTAAGTTCATCGAAGCACTCTTGTCTTGACAATCCACGTCGAAAGTTATGAAAAATAATGGCACCAAAATGTTCACGATTCAATTCCATTTTTTGAAAGAGAAGAACTTTTCAATTTACTGTCATCAACACAAATGAAGCTATAATGGTAAATCGTGCTGAATTTATGTTTAAAAATATCAAACTTTCGATTAAAATCGTCTGCGGTCAACTAGCAACACTTACTGTTGCCAAGGCCAGAAATATAAATAGCAACCCTCGTATTATACGCATCCTATTATAGACATATTGTTACAGATTTCCCAGCTTTTAGATTTCCTTTACTTCCTCAATTTATAATTATTTTGTTAAATCATTCCTAATCTCGTACAAATTTAATTAAATAATCAATTTATTTTTATCCCATTTCTTAAAAGGGGAATATAAATACGTCTATTCCTGTGTTTATTAACAATAAATGTAACGTTAAGTTTTTTATTCAATACGTGCGCATAACTAATTGCAATTCTATGCCACTACAAAACGAACATCAAAATTTACAGGATGGCTTCTAAATACAGTAATACTTCAAAAAATAGGAATTAATTTTAATTGTTTTATATAACAGTTGCTTTCTCTCTCACTGTTCCTGTGGGTGGCACTTTCTATAAGTGCAAACGATTTTTGTTTAAAGCAAAATATTTAGAATCAGTTTTATGAAAAAATCGATAAGGTTGATGGTTAAACAGCTTTTCGATTGAGGATTTTCTGCAGGTAGAATCTTTAAGCAATTAAAGTCTCTTGGGTTTAACAGAACACTTATAAATAGAACTATAAATCGACTATTGGATACTAATAGCTGTGAAGATGGACCCAGGTCTGGTAGTTCACGCTCAGTTCGTACAAAAGAGTGCTTCAAAAGAATTCATAAAAAGATACGTAGAAATCCAGAACGTTCTGCTAATGAAATGTGGCTCCAGAAGAAAACGCAGTGGGAAAACTATGCAAGTTATAATAAATGAAGACTTGGATTTTCACCCTTATCGCAAAAGAAAAGTTAAAGGTTTGACAACTGCACAAAAATTGAAAAGGTTACAAAGATGTAAGAAATTGCTGAACCGGCACGATAGTAAAACTTTTCACAGAATAATCTTTTTCGATGAGAAAATATGTGGGGAGAACAATGTTATAATGCTAAAAGTAATGTTGCATATTTAGTAACCTTCGATGATATACCTGAAAGTGTTCGAACTGTACAACGCTTTCAGAACAAGAAGTCCATAATAGATTGGGTTGCAGTGTCAAATAACAGAAACTTTCCTATGAAATTCATCGATAAAGGGCCAAAAATCTATGCTGATTATTACAAAAAGGAAGTATTGGCTACACATTTATTGCCACAAGTTGTCTGGTTGTACCTCATAAGGGATTGGATATTTCAGTAAGATTCTGCACCATCGCACCGAGCCAAATCAACACAAGCTTGACTCCATGTCAATCGCCCGAAGTTTATCAAGCAAGAAGATTGGCCCTCTTCTTCCCCAGATCTAAATCCTTCAGACTACTGTGTTTGGAGATACTGTGCTAAACAGCACAGAAGTTTGGTCTCTCTCCGAACTATTTTATAACGTGAATGGGACAAATTACCTCTTAAAACGATTCGCGCCACCATCCGACAATGGCGTATGAGATTATCTTTAGTAATCGATAAAGATGGTGGTCGATTCCATTTATAGTGTTCATCATATTTATAAATTTATCTTTTTCGATTTATCTGTACTATAAAATGTTTCCATATTTTTAAAAGTATTTTGTAGCCACCCTGTATTTTTAATCTTACTTTCTTTGGGCTTCCTTATTTTTCTATCCAGAAAAATGTTTCGATTACAGGATTATATAAATTTCTAACGGTCTTTCTGCTAATTAATCTGTAAACCTGATTATTTCAATTTTAATATTAGGAACGTGGGGTTGGCTTTAGATTTGGCACTATTATTTTTCTATAACTAATTCTGACATTAGGACTGGGTAGTTTTAGATAGCCAAACTGTCCGACGCTAACATTTTCAGAATCCACGTATATGAGTACTTTCAGAACGACGATCAGGAGCATGGAAACTGAACTAAACTCCGTGGTGCGACAGCCCATAGAGGGTCAAGGCCTACTGTGCCCATCTCAGTTTTCTTGACCTTTGGGCTCTGGGGTGCAAGAGCAGATGTTCCGGTTGGATAGTCAGCCCAACTCGGAATCTCCATTGTTTAGTTCCCAAGCATGCTTGGTACTCATTTTATCAACCCACTGATTGGATGAAAGGCTGAGTCAAGCTTGCCCGGCCTGAGGATCGAACCAAGGACCTGTGGCGCGACAGCGCAAAGCGCTCAGGAGAATGGAAAGCGATCCATTATAAGCGAGTTACTACATTTGTGATATTATTGTGATTTGTGACATTACTAGTCATATTTTACTTAACGGCTTATTTTAGTAATTGTTAATAATCGAAGATATAAAATAAATTATCTCAAAATAATCTTCATCAGTTACGATAAATCTCATTTTGAAAAACCGTTTAGCTTTCTTGCATTGAAGGATGAAGAAATGCTATTTTTTATTTATTTTTTTCTGAACCTAAATGTAATCTCATTTTTAAGGACAACATGGTACACCTCGACCTAACTTTGCCCGTTATGCGTAGTAAGATTGCCTGATTCATATATTCCTCCATAATATGTTCAGTTTTGCTGAGGATTAAAGCTATTGTTGTATAAGTCTTCATTCTTAAACGTAAACAAGTGATATTTTTTCTGACTAATTTTATTTAAATATTTATTTTGATTAAAATTTTAACAGTACTCTACAGAGTGTAGAGAATAAAAAATTTAAGAAAAAGAAATGCTTACTTGAAAATTTCGATAAGAATGCCTTGAGATATATTTGTGACTGAATCATTCAATCTCATTAATTTCTTTCCTCTTACAAAATGCAATACTTGTTCTAAAATTATGACAAAGATAAATGCTGGCGTTACCTGCAATTTATAAGAATATATTAATAGTCGCATGGAATCAAATAAATTGCTATTTTCTATTGTTCAGTAAACAGAATGTTAATAATATTCATAATTGGAAGATAAAAAATCTCAACTTAAAACTGTTTTTAATAGACAGAAATCTTTGCTTGCCTTAAAAACTCAAATATTTCGACAATACCAACTAAGTTTATCGTTGAATATTAATCTAATTTGCTTTAATAAATCATTTTGATCTACTTTTTACACTACTTATAAATTTCAGCAATTCTTCTTAAAGTCGCTATGTAGGATTTTTCTAAAAACGAGGATTGTAGACCTGTTTAGAGTATTTAAATTAGAGTATTTTGATTTGAAATAATTTTATTTATATCAAGAACTATTTTCATGCAATAAATGGTGGGCAAGACTGATCATACATGAAATTTAATGGTAACTGGATTCAACCAACTATCTTTCAATCTTTAAAAATACTAACTCATTAACACCTGTTTATATAACAACAATTTATATGCCAAAGAAAACTTCTATTTAAAAAGTAGTTAATTTTTTAATAACTAAACATTTCCTTCTGCGAGCTACTACTTAATTTTTGAAAAGAATGAAAAAACATTTGCTTGATATGAAACAGTTCTGTTTCAGATGAGAATTCTCGTGATTCACGTGACAAATATGTCACATTAGATCAATAAGGGGTATTGCATATTACTAAAAATTGCTCTAATAAAATGGGGGTTTTTTTCAAAAAAAGATTTTTTTTTGTATCATATAGAATAATGCAGAGCCTTTGAACTGCACTAGGATGGTTCTGGAAAAGATTATATAATTATCAATTTTTTCACAATATAGTAAAAATAAAAACTATTATGTACCATCTTAAAGGATATTGTGTGTACTTATTTCATATACTTTACTAAAAAATTTAGCTTATATACCGAATAAAGAAAGCTATAAAGATACTTTGAAGATCTGCAATGTGACAGTCTTGTCACTTGGGAGAAATTGAGAGCCCTCATAATTGCTTCCATAAATCGCAAATAACTTAGTTGAAACCAGCACACGATTCACGGAATTATGCATTAAGTAGTATTTCACTTTTGTCATTTTAGTTTTAATAGAAAGATTTCTTAATCAAATTTTCATCATTCTAAGTTCACTAAGAGATTAAAGTACATATACAAACACTAACTGCCTATACACGGGCTAAGAGCAAGAACTAATTACAGACCTTCTACTTAAAAAATAGTAATGAGTTGAAGAATCAATCACAAAAAAGCAGATAAAAAGTCGTCGTTTTTCCAACAACAATAACTTTAAGCAAATCATCAACTTTTCATCTGATTTTTTTAAAAATTGTATAATAAATTTTTGCAACACATTTGAAGATAAACTTTGATTAAAATTAACATAATATTTGTAAAATTAACTGGCACTATATCAACTCGATTCTTATAAGTGTACCCAATATTTTATTTCTTACTTTTTGGTGTCGAACCATTTTTTTTAAAAAAATTTTGAATTAGTTTATTTTAAAAATCATGTTTTCCGTTTTTTTAGAAGAATTAAATGCTGTCTAATCCGATATTTTCTAATTCTTATAATTTTTACAAGCTTTCGTTATTATTATTCCCTGATTTATTATTGTGTGTACCAGAGTTTTGGTGAATGATAATTTTAAATTGAAAATATATGTCAAAATATTTGTGTCTATCTCAATTTTTTACGAAAAAATAAACCGTTACACATAATTAGTATAAAATTATTGAGTTAGTTTGTTTTACAGTTAATGAAATTAATTCACTTATTTATTTGCAAATACTCGATTAATGTATAAAAGAAATATTTTTAAAAATAACCTTTTCATGTGAATGCAATATTCAAAATTAGTGAGATTTTGAAAATCTAAAATTTTGAACTTCTTAAAGAGAATTGTTTTTTCCCATGTTTTCATTTTGTCTGTATACAAAAATATCATTACAATAGATCAAAAATTGCAATATATCAAAAATTAAGAAAGCTAGATTTTCAAATCCACCCTTTTCAAGCAATATGACAAAAAAAAATAATTCTTGTTAGCGTATGTTGCTTTCTTCGATCCATCCCTAAAAAATAATTGCGAAGAATTCTTTCTGTGTATGTGTACAATAGTAAGTATAAAACCAATAACCAAAAATCGTTTGAAAAGGATTGAAAACGTTAAAAAAATTGTCGATATTGAGTGGCATTTGTCATTTTCATGTAAATTCAACATCTATAACGTAGTCTCAGAATTAAACCATCGCTAAAAACCAATGCGAACCTCTAAAATCTGTGGTTGAAAGCAAAAAAAGAAGGTTTATATGATAATTTTAAAAATAAGGGATAAAGCCATTGTATTCACATGTTTCATTATTGATAATAAATTGACGTTAACGTTTACGTACAGAAACGCCACAATACGTGATTGGAACCTTATCTCATGTTTCAGTTTCACTAACATTTAACTGTCAAGCATATAAAATTATAATATAAAATTTGCAACTTAACAAGCATAAAAATATTGCTTAGGCAGCTCATCTATATAGATCAAATAAAATGTATCTAAATTTTTTCTTCCCAAACACAATGATCACTGAAAAGTTGCTTTGAAAGCAAAAAGGTTGAGAAAGGAAGTTCATCATCGTTTTCTCAAAAATCAATGATAACTTTGCTCAGTGGAATTTGTATTTTGTTTCCTTCCAAACCTTTTATAATCAATTATCATTTAATGTGAAAACAATACTCCATTATGTTACAAAAATATTATCCCACTGTATTGATGAAAGCAGAGTACTGAGTTTTTAACTCTTTTTTTAATTTACTTCAAATTGTTTTTTAACGTTCCAGAATTTTTTACATTACAAGAATATATGAAAACTCCAAATAATCTATTCATACACTGTAAAGTTTGAACCCAAAAAGTAACTTTTAATGCGAGTCTTAGCCTATTATAGCCCTAAACAAAGTCATATATATTCTCAATTTCTTAAGATCTTAAAAGCAAAAATATTTTTAGCAAATTGGGTAATTAGAATAAAAATTATTCTAAAGCTCTATTCTTTATAACTACAATCATAAAATAAAATTTGAGAAACTATGAAACTTTTACCTCTTTGTAGTAATCGGGTACTTTGTCAACAGTTTCAAAGGCGTGATCATTCGGATTCATAAAATACCATAAATAGCCCAATTTCTTGATAAAATCTCTCACAAAATTCGATGCTTCAGACAAAATTTCTTTGGAATCAACGACATACAACATCAGACCTATTTTCTTAGCCAAATCTCCCAAAATATCCATATCAAAAGCGATTTACTTGTGCTAAGCCCAAAGTAAAATTTAACTGATAAAACAACTAACGGGGAAAGTGAAGACTTTTTATTTTCAAATATTTTACATCGCCTAGTCCGTCTTATTGCCAACCATAATAACCCATAATTCCATTTTCACAACGGAACAGCCTATTGTGAAAGTTCTAAAAGCTTAGGTAAACACTTATGTTTGCTCAAAATGTAAATAGTGTTTCTTTACGGGCTAAACGGCATTTGAAGGAGCAAGGTGTATTTTTTAATCTTTGTTTTCTTCCTTTTGAACCATCAAGTCGCGTAAAAACCTTTTGTTTCTTATTTTTAATGAGTGTAACCTTGAAATTGCAAAGAGAAAATGTCTATATGTCAGTGGTGAATAAGTCCGTTTTTATAACCTTGTTTTTGTTCAAACATCGAATTTTCTGGCAATAATGAATACGTACTTCAGAAATGCGCTAAACATAATTTATTTTAAAAAATAAAATAATTCATGTTCAATGTAATTAGTCTGAAACAGTTTTTTTGCTAATTCAAGACAAACCAATGTTTAAAAAGTGAAATCGTAGTAAACATTGACCAAGGATAAAATAAAAAATTATAATGAAACCAAATTTTAAAAAAAAAACATTCCAAATGTAAGCCCATTAACATTGAAAACTAATGCTTTTTAAATCAAGGATATATGGCAAAAGTCCTTAATTCATAAAACATCAGCATCACAAATTTTGAAAATAAGCTTTATTTATTTCCTCTACTAATTGTTAGATCACCATTCCATTGGTTCTTGAAATAATAAAAAGTGACAACAAATCTGAAAAAAAAAATATCATTTTATACATTTTTCACCAAGCAACGTAGGATTACATAGATGTAATATATATAATCTATATATATATATATAATCTAAAAAAGAGAGAAAATAACTCCAGGTTTGCGCAAATCCGTAACTTTATAATTTTAATCTTGATTCAGAAGATAGTGAACTTATAAATTAGGAATCGAAAAACTTTTCTTCGTAAAGGAGCTTTTTGAATAAAACTCACACGCATTTACGGTACAACGAAAAGTTGAACATCAAAATTTTCCCACGATAAGAGGCCAAGGTATATTATGATCCGTATTTTATAATTTGGGAAGTCATTGCAATATTGCCGGAATTCGGTCACCTGTCGCTCACGTCTGATACAAACGCTATGTGATTTTATATTATTGTTTTTAATAAATATGTCCCCCTTAAATAATATCCCCATTTCATATTTTATATTTCTCAATTTTTAAGCAACATTTTAAAATCGGTAAATATTTTACGAAAAAAAAACTAAATTAATGTGTTTTAATTTTAAAAGGTTGAGAGCAAAGAGTGATTAACAATTTCAATGTTCCATTAAGCCTATTTCCTTATTCTTACTAAACGTCTGCATTTCTTTAATCGTAAAAATTCATTTTAATTTTGCGCAACTTGCAAATTGATACATATGTATACAAAATTGTTGCTTGTTAAGTCTCGATCTATTTCATTTTTTTCCAAAATAAAAATTTAACAGTGAAAAAGAACGAAAACGATTTTAATTTTTTTTTCCAATGCCCCACCTGGATAATGACCTGGGTCATACAGACACATGATGGGCAGATTTGTTAGCCACTCTTTCAGGGGCACCATATTAGGTGGGCCAACGTTGCTCACACAGTAAGGACAGATAGTAGATACAGAGAAGGAAATAACATCAATGCCTTGCCCGGGATTCGAACCTAGAACCTTTCTGATGCAAGGGGAGTTCCCTAACCCCTACACAAGCTGGTCAGAGGCATTTTTAAAATAAAAAATTTTAAAAGAACACCTTTTATAAAAATATTTTGTGCATAAAAAATTTTTTTTAAAAAAAGAAGCAGAAAAAAGAAAAAAAGAGAAACGATGTCTATAACCCGCCATTTATAAAAGTTTCCTCGTGTTAAAAAAATTGAAAAGGATTCTGATTTAAAAGAATTTTTCCTAATGTGATATTTTCGACCTACAAATAATTTTAAAACTAGATTTATTTATAATTTTAAAGCTAGAATTACTTATAATTTTAAAGCTAGAATTACTTATAATTTTAAAGCTAGAATTACTAATAATTTTAACACTAGAATTACTAGTTGCGCCAAATTTAAAACCTAACTATAATCTATTGCTTATAAAAAAAAATAATAAATAAAATATCGAACTTTTCAGAACAACAGATAAATTTAAATCTTTCTATCAGCTGATTGTAACACGATTCATTTATACCTAAGAGAAAAATAATTAAAAAGTTAGTTTATTCAAAGTAATTACTTTATTACTCCCGAATATTAGGTTGGAAAATTGTTGCATTATTAACATTTACTTAATATATTTTTGAAAATGATAAATAAGTGAGATTTATATATATATATATATATATATATATATATATATATATATATATATATATATATATATATATATATATATATATATATATATATATATATATATATATATATATATATATATATATATATATATATATATATATATATATATATATATATATATATAAATAGGATACCAAGGTCACCAAGGATACGAAGATCACTCCTAAGCAAAGAAGATTTTTTATTCCAGTGTGCCATTTTGTCAGTAATATTATCAGAAAAATTATTTGCGTATCACATGTTCTTAGCTTTCACGAAAGGTAAAATTTGCCATACATCGTTCCCACAAAAGAAAATGTTTTCGGTTTTCGAAATAAAAGGAAAAACCTTTATTACATAATACACGCAAATATATAACGTTAAAATGTGTTCAGGACTTACCAATTGTAACCTAAGGAACAAAGTTCAAGTTCGAAGAACTCTTAAAGGAAGAAAAAAAACAATACATAACTGCAAACAGTAATAACAAGAAACAAAGAGACAATCTAGACGCATTTAATAAATGCATTGAAATTTAGAAGATTAGCAAGAATTAATAAAAGGATTATTATTAAGAACAAGATATTAATTTAAGAACAGGGAAAATAGTTTAAATATTTAAATCAAATCGTAACCATTACTTTAAGTTATAAGAAAATGTGTTTTACTTTGTCTTTATTAACATTCGACGTTCTTAAAGAAAACGTATCCAAACATTTCCTAGAATTAAAATAAAATAAATAATCAAACGATTTAAAAGAATTTCATAAATTCAATTTAAAATAATAAAAGAAAACGATAAAATCGTCGTTTCACTAGTTGGGCAAAAAGCGTAGCAATTACTTCAAGCACTGAAACAAATTTGCTGCTTTTTCGTAAAAGATTAGTTAGGGCTCCGGCATTGAATTGGAAACTCTTAGATTTCTATTCAGAAGTTGTGCATCTTTATATAGTATCTTGATTTACCAAACATCTTGAGAGCTTACAGAAATTAAAAATCACTACGCCATATTTTATTTATAAAGGCTACGTAAGCAATACCCAACTAAACAGCCTGCATAGATTGTAATTAAGCGAAACAAATTTCTTACTGTTATTGCTTATTTGTTAAGAAATTGTATGTATTTCAAAAGAATAAGTATGAATATTATAAAATTATGAATAAAATCAGAAGAAAAGTCATTTATTAATATTATGACAAGCAGACGAGTATTTTTAAAGCAAATGTCATGATGAATTTGTCCCAATTTTCTTGATGATTTTAAATAAGTGTTCATTCGGCAAATAAAAAAGTTTAAGAATCAAAATCAATGTAAAAAATTAACCAACTAAGTAAAATGCGATTTCGATATTCCATCGCAATTTCACTTTTTAACCTATTTTGAGCTATTTTGTCGTCCTTAAAACTCCATATCTCAAAATCTAAAATTAACGAATGATCTAAAATGCAATGCATCGTTCGTTTCATTTTCCTTTATTCGCGATCGCAACGCTCGAATACGCCCTCTAGCGGGAGCCTGTAAATATCAGACATTAATTTGTCACGTTTTTAATTAGTTCCATAAAAATCATTGGCCATGACGGACGCCATTTTCTTAGCAGCAAATAAAAATAAAAATTTCCCTAAGGAAAAGCTGAAGAACTTGAAAAAAGTAACCAGAACATGCCAAACAATGAAGCACAAGACGCCAAGCATTTGAAGAACAATTTCTCCATAATATTTACCTTTCTATTACCAAGAACATAATTTACAATTTCATGATCACTTGCTGTTACAGATGTGTATATTACGGTAAAATAATTTATTTTGTCTTCAATTCATTACAAATTAAAATGAAGTCAACATTGCTTTCGTCATTCCAATAAATAAATGTGAATTCAGAACGTCAAGAACTGCAATAGTTACAGAATACTCTTTTTTGTTATAGAACAGTATATATTTCTGTATCTATATAATTCGGAAAACAACAATAAAGAATCAACCAAATTACTTGAAATAGTGTCATTTGTGCTGATGATTAATAAATTTTTTATCGTTTTCTTGGTAAGTATTTTTTAGTTTTGAAAGAATAGATAATTTCATCTAGAATTCAGCTGTTCTGTTTTTAAGCTACATATTCAAATTCATATCGAAATCTTACAATTATAAAATTTTGATGTGTGATACGTTATCTAAAAGTAATAAATGGATAATCTATGTACATATTATTTGAAAATAAAACTTTCAAACGAAGAACATTTCATTTGGAACTCTGCGGATTTATAAAGAAGGTAAGTGTTATGATTTTTATAATAAAAAATTAGCTTGTAAAATTTTTTTTTCTTATTTGATGATAGTTCTCTACAGAATGGTTTTTTACATCTGATTAAGAACTATAAGAATAATAAGAAAAGAAACAATATGAAAGTTTTTATTTCAATGTAAAGAATTCTTAAAATCGTTTTTTACCCTAAGAATTCTTTATTTTCAGTTTTATAGTTTATAATTTTTTGATAAAAATTGTTGTCAAAATACTTTTTTTGAAAACATAAATGGTATAACATTACAGGGTAACAAAAAATTATAGGGATCACTTTTGTGGTTATCTACCAAAGTTTTGAAACATTTTTACATATATAGCATACTGATCTAAAGCTCTACTATGTGACTTTCAATTGCAATACTATTTCATAAAATCACAAAAATGCTTTTGAAGAAATTTGAAAAAAAGCTAATTGGTGTGATGTACAAGCATTTTTAGAACTTCGATGGAGCCACAAGATTATAGAAACCCATTTTAAAAAGAAAGGTATTGCGATTTCACTCAGCCATATCAGTCGCATCAAGAATTCAAAACTTGGATCGATGCAAAATAATGCAAAACCAAAAAGAAGTGAACGGTCAAGCAAATTGAAGAAATCAGATTTGCAGAAGCTTGATAAGATGACATCAAAACCGGATCCTCCAACACAGACAAGCATGGCTAAAGCTCTTAACGGGAGTCAGCAAGTTGTAAGCTATCAACTAAAACAAAAGTTGAAGAAAAAATGCCATAAAAAACCTAAATGTCATCATTTAAGTGAGAGATCGGTGCAAATTAGGAGGCAACGCTTATGGCCTCTCTACAAGCTTCTCTGTAAGGACAGATGGAGAAAGTTCATTACAACTGATGAAGCTTGGATCTATCTATCTGATACTAATGCTAAATCTAAAGTTCAATATCTTAGCCGTGGACAGAACAGGCGAGACTTGACACCATCAACCACGGTGCCTCATGTCAAAGGCGTAATGGTTTGGATGGGCATATCCGCCCATGGTCTGACCAAACCTTGGTTTGTGAAACCTGGGGCCCAAAATAAATTTTGAGTATTTCATACAGAAGATATTAAAGCCCTTTTTTAAGGATGATTACTGCAGATTGTACTCTAATAGTGATGCTGTGTTCCATCAGGACTCTGCCCCATCGTATGCATCTAAGGTCACCCAGAAATTCCTAACAGATCAGCAAGTGAAATTCCTGAGACCAGAACAATGGATTCCAAACAGTCCTGATGCTTCACCATGCGACTATTTCCTATGGGGACATCTGAAAAACAAACTGAATAAGAAAAGATTTTCTACATTGAGAGGCCTTCAAAGAGCTATTAGAGAAGAGGTGAAGAAAATCCCCCAGGAAATCATTTTGCGGGCTTTAAAATCATGGCCGAAGCGTTGTAGACAAATCTATTATGCCGGAGGTCGACATATTGAGAAACATCGCTGAATTTATGTAATAAATTTTGGAAATAAAAACATTCAAAAATGATCCCTATAATTTTTTGTTACCCTGTATGTGTTTATGTATACTTCCTGCATATTCTAATGTTTCAAGTAATATGATTCAGAAAAGTATGAATAAAAATTCGGTACTAATGTACTAACGCCACAGCAGCTACAGATTTGGCGCTTTTTAAGTGCGCCGATCTACACCTAAAATTTATGTGACAAATCATAAAATGAAACACTTTATTTAAAATCAAAGTAGTTTATCGGATTTCGGTGGACAATGGGCAAAATATTTTGCTCCTGAAAAAATAAAATTGCATCTTTTCTATTTTTGGCAAATCCCAAAGACGCATTTTCGTAGCATAAAAAATGGTAAAAAAAGTCGAAAAACAAATCATTTTGGAATTCTTCTGACTTATAAAGCAGGTAAGTGTTAATTTTTATAAAATAAAAAATTTTACTTTTAAGTAGTTTTTTTCTTATTTGATGATAGTTTCTACAGAATGGCTTTCTGCATCCGATTATGAATCAAAATAGAAAAAACATGAAGTTGTTTATTTTCATGTAAGGAATTTTTAGAATTGTTTTTTTCTTTTTGCTTTGTATCGTAAGCATTCTTTATTTTACGTTTTTTAGTTTCTAAATAATGATTTTTATTGAAACTTGAAATTTTTGATAAAAATTGTTGTCAAATAACTTTTTTTACTAATTAAGTTTCATAAAATAAGGGCTTATGTATATTTTTTGTTCACTTTAATTTTTGAAGTAATATGATTCTTAAAACTATGGAAAGTAAAGTTTAAATAGGGCTTTCATGTTATATCATTAAATTTGTAAAACTATTTCTCGGGAATTAGGTTTTAACTCTTATAAGAATATACATATTTTTTTCTGTTTATGTGCATTTTCCGATGTGTTTTGGATGTTCCTTCTCTAAGAAAAGAGATACCATTTTGTTTTCGTTTGCATAAGAAAGGATATTAAACATTTTCTTTTTAATTTAATTAGCCAAGATAAAGAAGGAACGTTGCAATGCTACACGCTACATTAAAGACGTCTCTAGAGTAAATGAATGACTGTTCATATAGAATTCGCAGGTATTAGTCTCATACAACAACGCCCCCTACAGTTCGTTGCGATCGCGAATTGTGGCCATAGAGAAATATATCGTTTAAAAAAGCGTACGATGGCGTCAGGGTATTATAGTTCATGCATGGTCCTCAAGTATTATAGTTCAGGATTGTAACTTAAAATTGGGTATACTATACCCTACGTCACAAATCGTGTTATTCCTACTAAATTTAACTAGTAAACAGCATTTTCTGCGAACCTGATTTCTAGCAACAAGTAAAAGCATCAAACGAAGTGTCTTGTTTAATAAGTCGCTACTCGCCAGGTTGGAATTCTATTAGTCTAGTTCCTTTGGAAATAATTAATATTGTTGTTTACCGAAGTTTATGAATTTAGTAAACATATTTAAAACTCAGTTTATTAATTAAACTAAAAGGTAAATGTTATTCCTAGTAAGTGGAAGTAGTTGTGCTTTTTTCATATTATACCCATTGGCTTCTTTTTTTTTTTTTTTTTTTTTTTTCGATATAGTGATCACATTGTCTTGCGGGGAAAAAAAGTATAAGAACAGAAAAAGGGAATTTTAAACTTCCGTGCTTTATTTGACTGTGATTCCAAGAATTGAATATGACCAGGGGCACGGGGATGGGAGGTAGCTATGACCTCCCCAAAGATTTTCCGAATTATTATAAAAGCAAAATATTAAGAACTTTGCATTGATAGAAATTGCGTGTTTTGTTAAATTGGTCGAAAACTTACCAAATTCTTGCGATGCTACAAGCAAAAAAAGGTAAGATTAATTCAAACTGAGAATTATGAATAGTAGTAATTTTAAGAAAATTATTTTTCTTTCATTTGTTATATGCTGCAATTTATTTTATTCATTGACTGGAAAAATTAAGCATAAAGCACAGAGAAATAAATTATGGTAAAATTTCCATACTGACCGGTAAAAAAAAAATCTGGTTCCTAAACCAAATAAACGGTAATTAAACAACACATTTGGCAATTCTGTCATTGATACGGTAACGGTTTACCAAAAATTCTGATATTCAAAATTATAGTTCGTATAACCACACATTTAGTACAAAACTGAAAGTAAATTTAACAGAATAAATGGTTTTTATGCCACGTAATAAAGTATCATGGATAAAATTACCACATAAACCAAATTTAATTACGTGTTGTAAAACCAAATTTTATTGTTCAGTTTCCTAAAATCATAACCAAACATCAAAATAATGAACTTTTTGGTGCAAATTACTCAGCATCTATACAAGTGGTGCCAAAATATCATACATTGGCTATAGGCTACAATAAGTTTTTAAAACTGACGAGTTAATGTTTTTCGAAAGCGATAGGAGATGGAAGAAAATATAAATAACAAAATTGTGCTGCATCATCAAACTAATTATAAAAGACACATTGTGGACATTAATGTCAAGGAAATAATGCTTCAAATGTACATTTGTTTCTTTTTAGCAGGCTAATACGATACACCTTTATTTATATAGTTTAATTAACTAATCACAATATGCAGTCTAGCCATCACCAGAAGACTGCTGACCTTCGGAAAGTTCATATTGTCGCACATCTTTGAGTCGAAATAGAGAGATTTTGCAGGGCGGTCGCGTTTAACGGTAACAATAGCCTTGTTTTAGACCCCTTTAGCGATACTACAATTTGTAGGGAAATTTTTGTGCATGAGCTTTGTGAAATTTAAATAGCGTTATAGTTACGTTATTTAAAGTGTAACGCTTTACATCGTCAAAGCGCCGTTAAAAGAATCGTGAAAACACGGCAAAAATAGTCATTAACGTAACTACGCCTAGTCATAACTGCAGGACTAGTAACAATATTTGAAGGTCTTCTTATGGTGGAAGGACTAAACATTAATTTTCTGTGTTCAACATGTTCTTAAAAGAGCGCTATGCCGAAGAAGAATCTTGTATAGAAAATTCTCTTTCAATGAGTAATTTAAAGTTGAATGTATAGAAAAAGTGAGTTCGGATAAACCCAAAGTAAGAGCCATGGTGACTCAAGGGATAGAGCGTTTGCCTTCCAATGAGGGGAACCGGTTTCGGATCAGAGCGATAACTGATGGATTCGAATTCCACACCCAGCTTGCACTGATCACTGAGCTGATGTAAAATATCCTCAGTGGTAGACGGATAATGGGTTAAAGACTCCTTGCAGTCAGGCTAACCGTGATAGGTTTTCCTCACCAAAAAATACATTAAAATGTACTCCACAAAGAAAAATTTATCCAAATACTCCCAACTCAGTTCCCTTGTCTTCTGGATTGGGTTCAAAATTTCAAGGCTAAGAAGTTGAACATTAAAAGTCGTAAACCCAAAATTGGATCGGTTGTTCAACGACAATTTTAAAAAATTTTTAAAAAAAAGGAAGAAAAAAAACAGAGTAAACTATGAAGTTTCAAATAATGAAAGAATTTTTTTAATATCAAAATTCGAAAAAATTATGGCAGGAATACTTGTTTTTAGTACTGCGAAAGTTATCCCGCTCCTGCTATGCATCTGTATGCACTTTGATATTTTGAAAACATTTTCTCTACACTTGAAACTTCATAAAACTAGGTTTAACTGAATTCACTTTTCTCTAATTTTTAAATATACCAATGGAGATAAAACAAAATTCGTCATGCAAAGTTTCTCGCGCGGTATAGTATCCTCCAAAACTTTATACCTCGGTAAGGTAATAAGTTATTTTTTAACAGTATTTTCTAATATAATTTTTTTGCGTCACACTATATGGAATTTTAACTGACAAACTCGCTTCTTTTATAGAATTTATCTCCCTTTTTAGCCTTAATATCCGCAAGTAAGTCTATTCTGACTATATCGATAATGTTCCTCCATATCACGAACCACTTTTGAAGATAGAAACGCCAACTCTGTAGTTTTCACCTGGTAACGCTGTAAATGGTTTAATCTGTTAGTACATCGTAACTTAACTAAACCTGAATATCACTTATATAGCAATAACTGCAGACGTGCAATACTAACAATGCTATACAACATTTTTCTATACTTCGTACCATTTTTGAGATCGCTAACTCAGCAGTTTTCCTCCAGGTAGAGCGATGAACGATTTAATCTGTTCATACATAGCCACTTTATTGTATCTAGAAGTTATTTTAATGACTACCGCAGCAGATGTTCGAAAATTAAAAGTATAGATATGGACTTCAGCGGGGAACCTGCATAAGCTTAATGAAAATCTTTACCATTCATAAATATATACTTGAATCTACACGAGCGCATGTACGTAAACCTTTCATGACTATTAATGGATAAGAGCATAAGAGCATTTTGTGCGTTAATATTAAAAAGAACAATTTTTATAGAAAATTTTAAATGTTCCCAGAATTAAGTCTCTTTTCCGCTTTATTCTAGAAGTTACTTAACAATACTTAAGTCAGAAATCAGTAACAATAAGGCAATAATATAGTTTATTAACAAATGAAACCTTATTTATGAATCTATTAAATTAAGTTCTTTAAATAATGAGAATGGAAAACAAATGCTTTGTTCGAATTGTTTTGGTTAAAGATTGTTTGTCTTTTAAATATATTATTGGAGAAAATGAAATGTGCAACAACAAAAAAAACATACAAAGAGCAGGAACTAATTATTAAAGTATGCTTTTAAAAGAGATCAACATTTATAAAGGGAAAAAGTATTACCAAGACGTGAAAATAGATATTTACAATTATATAATTGTTCAATTATATAGAAATCCTTATTTGAAGGAAAGAATTATCTTATCAAAGAAAGAGTGAAAATAAAAACTCTATAACATGTTTATATTTAAAATAAGCTTAATGAATTTTACATGTTAACCATTTCACAAAGATGGGGCACCCCGTGTCCCATTTATAACTGCAAATTTGAAAAATTATTGATCTGAAGTGAGCCGTGTTCGGAAGATTTTACTATTAAAGCAGAAAAAGACACCAGTGTTTCACGCAGTATTTCATAACCATAAATTATTAAATGCTGAATGCAATATTTTCCACTAATTTTGACCTAAATTAATACAAAATAATGAAAACAAAAGTATGAAAAAATATATTTTATAAAAACTTTGCTTCAAAGGGTTAAAGCCAATTTGACTCACGAACAGCTTTCAAGTGCTATTTCAGTATTTAATCTAGCTAATCTAGCATTTTCATCTAGCTAATTTAGTATTTAATCTAGCTAATTCAAAAGACAGTGCTTAGAAAGACTTTTTGCCAGCTTTTTCTTCCTGGTGGTTGTTTCTGCGTTTAAACTAATTTTATTGCTCATAATTGAATTACATAATTAGATTTCAATATCTTAATTTAATTTTATTAAGAGTAAAACTATTTTAAGAACAAAAATATAGATTTCAATCTGTTTCAAAATGATTAAAATAATATAGTAAGAGATTTATTAAGGATTTGAAAAAAAAAATCATGCTACTTGTTTATGGATAATAACAAATTGGTATACTTCCAAGTTTAAAAAACTATTTTGCAAAAGAGAAATAGAAGCAACCATTTAAAAAAAAAAATGTGTTGATAACGTACCTATCGCGATGAAAAACAATGGATTTTTTTAATGATCTCTTTGACAAACTATAGTACACCAAAAATTGACCCCAAGATAAAAATACAGATAAATAAGCATTCATAAAAAAGAGACAAAATATTTTGTTTATTAAAATAAGACATACCTACAAAGAATATAATACAAAATAACTGAACAATAATTTTATTTTCTTTAAAAAAAAAAAAAAAAAAAAGGTCTAGGAAATATATACATTTACAAAATAAGCTTTCTAAATCACATTTTAATGCTGCACTGACAATTAAAAAAGCATCCTAAATTAAAATATCATGTAAATGTATGTACAAAAATATTTTTGAAAAAGATTTTAACACAAAGATGTTTTTTTTAATAAAAATATAAATAAAATAGAATAACTTATAAAACTGACAGGAAAAACATCAACCTGCAAATTAACAATAAATTTCAGTTTATAGTGTTTAAAAAATAATGCATAAATCAAGGCAGTTTGTTTTGGGATAAATACAAACATTTAGTCCTTTAATTAGACTAGATAAATAATAATGGTATAAATTAAATAACTCAAGTAGGGTCTTTATTCTAAACTAAATAAACTCATGCTGTGAATATAGAAATGTATCACTTTGCAATATAAAAATGATATACAGTATAATTAGCTATGCATATAAAAATGTATAACTCAATAACCTGAATAAAACAAAAACCAGAAATAAAAGGAAAAAAAAGTGCTTCTAGAAATAAAATATAGATTGCTCTTTCGTTACGACTCTTTGTATTTCATTAAGACAATATTTGTAATATTCAAATTATTATATATCTAACTATAAAGTAATACTAGATTCTGATCAAAACAAAATTTTGACCTCCCCTAACTACAACCACGTTTGGGAGGCACAGAATTTTTTCCATAGACTTAGTGCTGAAGAAAATCTTTAGGAGAGACCATCTCCCAGCGTTTGGGAAAACCTCAGCGTTGAAAGTTAATTTAGAAAAAAAAGTTCCTTTGGAAAAAACTAAGCATCTCAAACAAACAAGCTTGTCGTCATTTCTAAAAGATAAATAAAAGTAAAGGAAAACTTACACAAAAAACATAATTGTTCATTTTGAAAATAGTTCTATCATTCATAATTGATGAGTTTGTTTTTGCTTATTTTTATTGTTACTAAATATTATTTCTCGATCCGGTTTTCATGACGCCAACACAAAAGGCATTTCCACAGCAAGGAAATGACACTGACAAAAATTAAAATATTTTTCTAAAAATCGTGTGCCATCGATATCATTTTGAAATTGATGAAGGTAACCCATAGGAACAGCCAACCTCTATTAATGACCATTTTAATGTGGAACAGAGAGTGGTCGGTCCTAATAGGTTTCAGTTTAATTTTACGTACCAAGAAAATTTAAATATCTAATAATTCTGCTATGACATAAGTAAACATAATACAAAATTTAAAATTCCTAATTTTTTCTTTTATGTATATCATTGAATAACAGGCAAAGGCATTTCATAAAAATCAGCACTCTCAAAAATATAAAAATAAAAAAACAATTTTATTATTAATTTATGCAATAGCATATAGCCAGTTAAATACAATATAAGAACTCAAAATTTTCTACAAATCCTAACAGAGATGTATTTCTCTAAATTTTAAAAATACTTTTTGAAAATGTTTGAAAAACTAGATCAATTTTCCAGTGTTATTTTAGTAGTAGTTTTAAGAGGTTAAAAAGTCCCAAAAAGTGAGGAAAAATGAGATTTTACAAGTCTTCAATCAGAATTGAACTCTGGGGATGAGCTTCTAGACATACCAGGCGCTGTATAGAATGCAGCTCCTTCTTCATCAACAGTATCTACATCAATATGTACATCATCGACTATTTGTTCATTACTGTAACTAAAAAAATACTATTATATTAATTAAGAATAAAAACATACTAAATTGCTATCAATAGTACTTAATATCAACTACTATAGAAATAGTACTAAAACCTTTTTAACCTATAGTACATTTTTTTTAGGATTTTCTTAAAAAATTTAGTATTTTTTTAGGTATTTATTTTTCTTATTTTTAACATTTCGAAATCTGAACTTTTTAGGAATATTTTTAAGATTTCCATAGTAATTTCTGTGATCAAAAAAAATTAAACTGAAAGTGTTATAAATCTTTGAACAACAATTTTATTAATCAAAAGGAAAATAAATAAAGGACATAAATTAAATATATAAATTATTATGGATAGTAAAAAGCATTATTATTTAACAATGAATTTGAAAAACTTACAGTAAAGTACACAAAAATATTTAATAGCAAAACAGTATTTTTTAAATTTTTGTAACTTAAATTAAAAATGCTAGATTACTTGTTGTAAACTTGACACTTATTTAAGTCATTAATCTAAAATTATCAGGAGTGACTTCTTAACTTGAGATACTTTGAATCAACATTATTTGAGATATTTTGAATCAACATCATTTGAGAATTGTTAGCATGTAAGGATATATTTTGAAATATGTCAACAAAAAAAAAATTTTTTTTAAATATGAAAAAAAAAAACAGTAAACTATCATTATATAATTCACAAGGTTAGCTTAACACATTGAACCGAATCAAAAAATTATTTCAAATGTTTGACAAACAAAGAAACGTGGAACACACAAATTTTTATTCATTCAATGAGCTTCAGGCTATAAAAAGTTAGTTAAATTCAGTAATTTTATTTTAAAGCAAATTACCAAATTTAAGCAACCATTTTATACACATTTTTTGGTGTACAAATCGACCCTCATTTGTAATTTTAAAATTGTGAATTTTTGTTGCATTCTGCGTTTAAGTTGACCTGCATTTGTTTAAAAAAAAATTTACAAAAAATAAATTTCGACAATTCTAAATGATAATCAAAGTTTTCCTCAATAGTTTTTACTACAAAAAAACCTAATTTGCAGATAAAAAAGAATAAAAACTCCTCAGAATGCATGTCAATCCTTGCCTAAATTATTTTGGAATTAAATTGTAATCACTTTAAATAAGCAAGTTCAATTTAAAAATTTCATTATTCCCAAATAAAAAGTTATCGTACAGATACGCCTTTTTTTTTTTTTTTTTGTTAAAAGTCAGAAATCAAAAAAGAAATATTTGTGTTGCTCTCCTTTAACGTATAAGCCGATGCTCCATTTTTCAATTTACAAGTAAAACAACTAAATATTAACAACACATAACAAGATATAATATTATTTTATAACAATTTTTTCACTCTTTCTTTTTTCACTCTAGGTGTTGATCAATCAAGAAATCTTTACATTTTTCGTAAAAAAATTTGTCAAAATTTAATAGAATTTTTTACTTTATTCATTTTAAACAATCCTATTTCTTAAGAACTTACCTAGCTAAAAGTTCCTTCCGGATATCATTTCGCATTTTATCAGTGTGTTGAGAGCATTTAAGAGTATTCATGCACATTCTCTTTGTATGCTTAGATTTTACTCCACAATACTAAAAAAATTAAAACAATAATTTTTAAAATCATTTAATACTTAAAAAGAGTAAAAAAAAAGACTTTGTTCAAAATAAAAAAGTACCTATCTGGAAACAATACCATGGAAAAGATTGATGTATAGGTGCTACTTTACAAAAATAGGCCCTATCTTACATATTTTATTATTTTAAGTCATAACTGACATTGAACAGCTGGGTTACTTCTAAGTTTAGGACTGTCAACATTCAACTCTGTAGCTTTACGATTTTGTACCAAACCCAGAAAAGAACAAAAACTCTTGGATCAAGCATCGGGACAAACTAGCTTTCGTGATGATTTTTTTTTTATGGTAATAACGTGCATTTAGGAAAACCTCCCCTATTTAACTCAATGGCAACGGGATTTTAACCCATGCCTCGTTTACCACTGCAGACATTTTATGTTGCCACTGTGCACTAACTCGAGAAAAAATATTCAGTGTAAATTTTTTGTTAAAATTGATAGCTCATGTTGATGAAATAAATTAATGTCTTCGAAAACCGATAGCTTTAATTAATTATATAAATGCACGAAGGTGACAAAATTTTATAAATACAGCAGTGAGTGTAGAAAGGGTGACAATTAAAGCCTTTCAGGCATCTTGAATTCAGGAAATTAACAACTATATCTTCCAGCACTGCCAATAACTACAGCTTGCTTCTGAAAGGGGTGTTGTAACTCAAAATATAATAAAATCTAAAAAGCGAATTTGGCGAGGAGATAAGTGTCTTCAAGTTTAAGTCAATTATGACAAGAATTAAAATTTGTCGAAACAAAGAATTCATAAAAATTTAATTCAACATATTTTAATAATGTCTTTTTTATAAATATAGTTTAACTTAGTTTTAGAAAGCCAGTAAATAGTGTAGAAGTGTTGGAAATAATGCTTTCACCTAATACATATTAAATCAATAATTCTAGAATGATTACTTTGCTCAAATAATATGCTATCCATAATAAAATCTATGTTATAAAGTAGCAGAAATTTCAAATGTAATCCTTATCTGAAGTTTACTTTTCTATTTTAAAGTGATGGCAACATTAAAAATTATACATTATAATGTGTAATATAATGTGTCTCTTACGCCAACAATTTTTAATTTCTTGAAACCTGGCATCCTTCTGGTGAACAAAAAACATTTATTCAGAACCAAAACCTCAAATTAACAACAAAATATTTGTTCCTAATTTTTAAAATTTTAACAGTTAATAGTAAACTTTAAGTAAAAAAGAGATTGGTTAAAAAATTTTAGTTAAATTAATTGATTAAATATAAATTTTATGAAGTAAAATATACAGTAAATTAGTTTTACTCTGCTTCTTTGCATATCTTTTCAAATAAAACAAAAACAATAGGCGTATAAAATATTATCCAATGATCTAAAGAAATATATCCAGAATGGTCACAAATACTTAGAAAGAAAAAAAAATCTGATTTTTCAAAACTAATTTTATTGAATTTCCCTGATTTTTTTTTTTTTCTTTAATTTGTGACAGAAATTTTATTGACTTTTCAATTATACCTTGTACCAAAACACTTATATTTTCTATTAGAATTGAATTAATTTAAAAAAGTTACTAGAGGATAAATTTTTTAGGAAAAAATCTTGGGACTTAATTTACCTAATCTTGCTAATCTTGGATTGTGCATGTCATATTTAAATTAACTCAGCTTCCCTGACTTTTTGGTTATTTTAATTAAATTATCTGACATTTTCTTGGTTTTTTCAGATTGATAAAATTCTCTGACTTTTCCATATTTTCCCTCATTTCCATGTCTGTGGCCACCCGATAACATCAAGCTGTTATTTTATTTAATTTTCCACATTTTAATTTTTTTTTAATAACTTATCTTACTTTGCAGTTTTAGGTTAACAAAAATTGTAATTCTTTATTTATAAATAAAATTTTATGCAGACAATCACTTTGTGAGTCTAACCAAAAAAATAGCTAAAATATATTTTTGGCATTGAATTTTACAAAAAAAACAAGCATTAGAATGAGATTGGATGATGATATAAAATGCAAAAATTTGGTAAATCATCTTAAACAAAATGAGATAAAAATCAAAATAATATTTAGTAGTTTGGTATTGCATATTTTTTTACACTAGATATTTAACAGGAGGTATTCAGTTCAATTATCATCAAATTAAGATGATTTTGATAAACTTTAACTTCAGAATCAGTTCTTAAGTTTCTATTGTTAGCTTTATGTCAACAACAAATTTAAACTTAAAAATTTCTTTATGAATAAAATTAATGAACATAATATTTTTAATACACAATAATTGTTAATATCTAATAATTTATAGTGAGTATAAATTTTAGATTTACAAAGTTTAAAATAAAAAAAGCTAGATTTACCTGAGTGAAGAACAACTTGTAATTTTCTAAAATGTTAAAGAAAAACAATAATTAGTGAATTCATTTAAGACTACTGTTCATATTTTAAACATATATACTTTCTAAAATATTTAAATCAAATATGTTTCATAGATTATTTGTCAACATAACTTAACCAATATTACATGAGTTTTTATGGAAATTTTTAGATAGCCAGAAAAAAAAATTCTGCCAGAGAAAAGTAATTGAACCATGAAATAGAAAATCTCAAACATTACATAACCTATGTCCTGCGGGCCACATGCGGCCCGCTGACTGTTGACGTGCAGCCCCTGGGAACTTCTGAACTCAGTAAAAGCTTCTTTTAATTTGGTTTTAGTTTAAACATCATAAATTTTATTTTATTAAAATATTTAATTCAAATTTATATTACTCTGCAAAATATGCTTCTTTTTGCACTTTCATTCCTTAAGCTTCCTTTTGGTTGGAATTTATAACACCCATCCCAATATTTATGTATATTTATGTACATATTGATAAATTAATTATGAAAATGGAAAAAGTTTTTTAAAGAAATGTGTCAAATTTTTTAGTTTTAAATAAATTCAAATAATTATAAGTATTTAATTTTCTGAAAATATGTTATTAAGTTTACTGATAAAAAATATTTGGTGCTTAGAACACTAATGCTTACATAAAAATAATCATATTTGCCGCTAACATGACTAAATATGTATGCGGCCCTTCGCTAATCTTGCCTGCTGTGCAAGTGGCCTTTCACTCAAAAAAATTGTGCACCCCTATGATAGAGAAGAAAAAAAAGTGAGACATAAAAGAGAAAATCTCAAACATTAAAGAAATAATCTCAGAATGGCTGAAAAGAAAGTAAGATTTAAAAAAAAAAAATTTCAAACATTATAAACACTCTCAGAGTGGTTTTGATCATGGTTAAAAAAATATATTCTGATAGAGAAAAGAAAATGAGACATGAAAGAAAAAATCTCAAATATAGTGAATAAAATTGCTACTTTGGCTAAATTGCTATCTTCCAGAGCAATTTTGATCACAGTTGATTAAAATCATCCTCAATTTTCAAACAGCCAGGAAAATAATTCTGTTAGAGTAAAACAAAATGAGACATGAAAGTGGAGATCCCAAACTTTAAAGAGGCATTTTAAAAATGGTTTTGATTTTGCTTGATTTATTTTTCAAAGGATGACCTGACCTACTTCGAAGCTTTATTTCTGAATTTTTCCTTTCATTTTGAAAATAGTTACAAAAATTAAATATTGCAATAAAAATTAGCAAATGATGTTAAAAATTAGCTATGTTCCACCCCTATTGTGTCACTCCAATCCAAAAATCATAACAAATCAGGTTAAAAGAAAAAGAAGTTGTTATAATAATAAAAGGATTTTTACCAGGTGACACTTGATCACTTCCACTAACAGAAGGTGAACCATGGGACAAGGAAGCTTCTATGATGGAGAGCATAGTTGGATCTTCTGAAAATTTTTAAAATATATAAAGCCCATCAAAGAAATTAAAACACCATTAGTCTTAGAAAAACTAAGAAAATTCTGAATTAATAATTACATAAATAGAGTGTCTGCCTAATAAAGTAACTGATATATAAAATGAGCCACCTTTTAAAATTAAAAACAGAACATTGCAATTTTAGGGATGATACAGCTGCGACAAATTGTGCAAAAATGTACTTCCTGCAAAAATGTACTTTTTACTTTCCTGAGACATACTGCACCAGAACTGCAGAAATGTAAACAAAATCGAAACTAACCTCGAAAAACAAAACTAGCTTAATTTCTCCATGTTTTTAATTGTTGATATGGTAAGTAATTTTAAATGAAACTGAAAATGACTAAAATAATTTTTGAATTATTAAAAAAGTCTTAAAACATGCTCTTAAATAAAATAAAAATAACACTTTAGTAAAGAAAGGAGAAAATTCTCATTTTCAATTCTTTAAAACTTGATTTAAAAGAATAGATTTATTTTTAAAATAATTATCAAGAATATGATGTTATAAATCATAATAAAGACACTCTAATTTAATAACAACTAAAATAAACAAAGCAATAGAAAAAAGAACATTTGTAAGACTAGTAACATTCAAAAGCTAATTCTTTAAAATAATAATTAGCATATAGCTATTTCTAAAAAAAAAAACGCTCTGCACTTACTGGTAACTTTCTTACGGAATGCTCCCTTTGTTGTTTTCTTCTTTGGTTCTAAAATTAACACAAAGAATAAAATTCAAAGTAAAAATTTATAAATTATATTTCAAAAAGGAAATTTTAATAATTGCAAGAAATTTTAACTTCCTGACTACTGAATAAACATTCAATAATAATTAAATCTTATTAAGATTAAAACTTATTAAAATTTAAATCTTATTAAGATTATTTATTAAGATTCAGTCTTATTCTAAAATTATTTGAACCAGGATTACAACCAACTAATATGTAATATGTGTGTAACCAATAGCTAAACTAAAGTGTTAAATAATTTCTTTGGGAAAAAGGAATTTTTATGAAATGTTAATTATTTTCATAACAGCAACATTTCTTTATTTAATTTTTAATTTTACTTATGATTTTAAAAAATCACAAGTAAATTATTCTCAAACCATCATTTTTACTGATTATTATTTTTAAAATATCACATACAATATCTTGGTTTAATTTATTTTACTCACAGTTTTCACCAATTTTCAATAAAATTGGACATTAAAAAAAATACTCAATCGGAAGTGGGTTTTTTATTATTATTATTGTCGTGTAGCATGTGAAATTATTACTACAAACCAAAAAAAAAAATGATAAAAAAATCAGCAATTTTTTTTTTTTATTGTCATCATGACACAGAGTGTGAAAAAATAAAATGTGTAATATTAAACATTAAAAAATAGCCATGAAACAAAGTGATGGTAAAAGGAATAAATTGTATTTATTGTATTTATTTCAGACCAAATATACATACTTTCAAGTTAGATTATGTCAAATTATGAAACTGAAAGTATATAAATTTTCATTTTCTAAGTTAAATCTTGTTCTAATATAAGCCATTCGAAACTAGATAAAATTAGTGTTACACACCTCATTCAAATTATAAGATAGTATACAGTGTTTTCATCGCAGAAAAAAAATGGGTGAGAATTTCTCACCCTTTCTCAAAAACAGGGTGAGATTTCAAAAAGTTAAGTGAGATTTCTAAAAATTAAAAAGCAAAAACACAAAGAGACATGAAAAAAATCATTTCTTTAATTATAATAAATTTCTAATATCTTCTAATCTTTAAAGTATTGAATATTTTTGCTGCATCATCATATGGAAAATGTTCTATATCTACTTTTTCATCAGCTATTCTCATTAGGTAACTCAAATGCGTATTTATTTCGTTTTGATCGTTTCTACCCACATTTGTTTCATTTTCATTTGTCCGTTTCGGAGTAGAAGATATTGCCTTTACAAGGTATTTGTCCATCTTGCATTAATGCGCAAAAAATTTGAACGTCTTACATGAAGAAACCTTACCTACAGTAAACACGTGGTTGCAGAGAAATGCGTTCTGAAAGAGGTTCGGAGGGATGGTGTTCTGTAGTTCTTAAAGATTCTGAACAATACTGGTAAACAGGGAAGCTAGATAATGGGGCAGATGTTGAAAATAATGAAAGATCCAGGAAGAAAAGTGAAACGGATTTTATTCTAAATGGCGCAATGAGAAATTTTTTTCAAAATGCGAGAAATTCGCGAATTTTGAAATTGGTTTATTTCTCGCGGTAATCATTTTTTAATGCGAGAAAAGAAAAAAATATGCGAGATTCTCGCGTTCTCGTGCTGTAGTGAAAACACTGGTATAGGAATTCCTCCTAAATCTGAAGTCACACCAATTTTTTTTTAATTTTTTTGTTTGGTGTACCATTTGCCATGATTTTTGGCAGACCCCTTCTTTACTTAAGATTGAATTTTTAAAAATGCATCAACTTCAGATATGTTTTTGGCAGCTGGTTAAGCGTTAGTCCCTTCAACAATTTAAACTCCTAATTATAGTATGAAACAAAAAAATATACATTTTTTTTCATAAATTTATTAATTGAATTCAAATAAAACAAAATTTAAACAAAGCAAAAAATAAATGCTTTTAGTGGGAGGACTAAATATATAAAATTTTAACAAAAAAAAGTTTCCAAAATTGCACTTATTTTAGTAGGGTTTAGTGACATCTTTTTTTATCAGCAATGCCCACTCTGTGTCTTAATCTTTTTTTATCATAATTATATGTTAATTAATTTTTAGGAAATTGTCAATCACTAACCCCTTTCCACCAGGCATGAGGATGGAAATGCAATTAAAAAGTATGGCATGATGTCCCAGACTATAAGTAAAAGTTTTTCAATAAAGCCAATTTCAATAAGTTTCCTTCATAATTTCATATCTATGTCTTGAGAGTTAATTTACATCAGAAAAAAGCTTCAATTTTGAATTTTAATCCAAAATTATAACCATAACTTACTTAAATGAAGTTCACTATTCCGGACACCCAGTTACATCTCATAAACCCCAACTTTTTTCTTTTTCCTGCTAGCATGAGCTGCTAGGAATCCATATTTAGGGTGTTAGGCAATAAATCAACAAGTACAGTCCTGAATGTTGATTTAGTGATTATGCATAAAAAAAATTCAAATTAAAATTCTAAATAAATACAAATACAAAATAAAATAAAAAATTCTAATTGAAATGCAAGTCAATGGCATGATAAATTAGCTGTGAAAAACTGTTCAAAAATAAGAGATTTTAATTAATCAGGACTTTATTTTGTAAACAACTGAAAGGCAATAACACTAAGTTCACACCACAATCATCACTTATTTGAAGACTCTGACTTCCTTAGTTTAATTTATGTTTCAGGACTTGATGAATTTTATAAAACTAAGGAATACCTCAAGAATTGTGATGTAAAGTAAAAATAAGTAAACTATTATCTCATAATATTTATGATATAAAGTAAACTATTATCTCATAACTAAAACTTTAAAAAAAACTTGTTCACAATTCTTTGCTTACCCACTATGGAGGAATACATATAAGTTTGCTTGATTAATTTCAGAAAACATGTTATTTATTTAAACAGCTACATTAACAGAACTTAATATTTTCTAACTTTTTCTAACATAAAAAAACTGAAATTATTCTGTTCTTCTTGGTGGAACAATAAATACATTAATCATGATAAATTATTTCACTAATAAATAAAAAAAATTATCTATTAAACTGAAGAGCAAGTAGTTATCCCTAATTTAAACATAGTGCAGAATGATTGGTAATGTAATTTCAGTTCTAATTTTCTTTCTTTTTTGTGTAGAGTTTATAATTTATATTAAACTTACAAAAACTTTTAAAGGTCAAGTTTATATTCTCTGATATTTATACAAAAATGTTTTCTTGTGTATCTTCAGAGTATTATTAAAGAGTAAAATACAGTTATTATTTCAGAAGGCAGCCTAACTTTATATTTAAAAAAAAAAAAAACAATTATTAAATAAAACTAACTTTTTCTTGATGAATAACTGGAGTCACTTTCATTTTCATCATCATCATAATCACTCCCCATTGCATCGATTCTATTAGAAAAAATAAATAAATAAAAAATAGCGAATCAAACTAATTTTCCAAAAAATAAATTTGCAATTGTGTACAGATTATTCAAACAAAATTAAAAATTTATAATAGAGAATTATTTTTTTAGAAGCATTACTTATTACTAATAATTATATTCTGTTTAAATACTTTTTTCAGATAATAAAGAGATTTTACTTTATTACCTGATTTTCACTTCGATGCTAACCCATGAAAAATTACATGATGGTAATTTCCTTATTCATTCAATAATTAATTAAAAATTTTAAGAAAAAAATTTATTTTAAAGGTCGAAAATTTAATGAGCCTAATAGCCAAATTTTAAATTTGAAAGTTATAAGTATTTTTAAGAGTTTTTCAAAGTTATCATTTAAATTCCTGTAATTAACTTTTTCTACGTAATTTTAATATCAATAATTGTGAACATAAGTTTTGTGAGTTTTAAAATGCTTACAACCATAAACATTAAAATTTGGTAACTAGGTTCCATCAAACACATTTTGAAGAGTAAAAACTGTTGCTATATTTATCAAAAACAATAGCTATATTTATCATAAGAACAGTTGCTATATTTATCAAAAACAATAGCTATATTTATCATAAGAACAGTTGCTATATTTATCATATAAATTCTATGCAGTATGAGACAAAATCGTTGAAGATCAAAAACAGTTTTGAGCAAAAAGAAAAAATTTCCTGAAAAACAAAAATATATTACCTACTAAGACATAAAATTTGAAATATTGAACTATCCACTATAATAAATTAATAACAATATCATTATTGACAATTGTAATAATCAGAAATGTTTTTATTTTTGATAAAATATTAAGACAGAAGTTTTTCAAACGCTAATTTAATTGATTTAAAACAAAAAGAGAATCTCACTTTCTCCTAGCATTTCTACTGCTTAGTCGTCCATTTCCTACCATGCATTTTTCTAAGTGGTTAGCAAATCGAGAAGCTTCAATTTTTCTGGTACAATGAGGACAATTTATATTGTGTTTAGCACTTATTTGACCAAATATATCTTCTTTAACCTCTAAGAATGAAAGAATATATATTAATACAATAATGAGCACAAAATATATGCAAAATAACAATTCTATTAAAAAAAAAATTATTAAGAGTACTTACTTGTCTCTCTTAATTAGATGAAATGCAAGAATCACATGAAAAATCAAAAGAAATATTATAATTATTAATTAATAAAAATAAACTATAAAATGAATGAAAAAATTTTCAAACTTAGAGTTAATTTCATTGAATTGCTCAAAATATTTATCAGTACAAAATAAAACAAATGAATAAAATCTAATAATATTTTAAAATTAAATAAAGTCAGCAAAATTGATGTTATAAACATCAATAAAAAGTTACACTTTATTAATTTAAAATTTTCCATCAATAAGACTAACACATTTGTAAAAAAAATTCTGATAACTGAAGTGATGTAACAAAAAGAGTTTAAATAATGGAAAAAATATTGGGTTATTTTCTATCTTATTTTAATTTGAGATTACAATTATAATGAAATTTATAGATGCAGATGCTATTAAAGAGTAATGCAGTCAAACTTCAAAATTATGAACTCAAGGGAAGGCAAGGACAAAAACCCAATATTTTTTAGTAATTCTGTCAAATTATTAACTGTGCTAATATTTTAAATGTTAAATAACATACATTTATTTCAAAAAACTTTTATTTCAAACAACCTCAATTGATTTTACATTACTGAAGTTTTTCTGTTTTACCACTTTCTTTGTTTGTTTGTTTTTTTTTTTTTTTTTTTGTACATCTTTAGATGTCTAAGCTTTTTTTAATATCACATACTGTAACCTAATTGTTCTCAGTAACCATTTTCTCATGAATATCAGGGGTTTCTTTTATTTCAGTTCTTTTTGGAGTTAGTAAGTTCTTTCCTTTTTTATGCGCAGATATTCTTAAATGTAACACATATTGCATCTTCAGGAATGGTCAGGCAATTTCCTTTCAAACATGGTAATCTCTAAAGATTTGAAAAATTGCTCAAGGAAAGTTTCTTAAGAATTGGAAATAAAAAAATTTAAAAAAAAATAAATTAAAAAAAAAACAGAAAAACATCTTAAATTCTAAATTCAGTGATCAAAAATATTAGGTCACTGAAAAATGCATGCATTTAAATAAAAGTGCTCCTTTTTCTTTTCTATTTTCCTTATTAGTATTATTGCAAACACATAGGAACATCAAAAAGGTTCAACTGTATCAAGCTGAATCGTGATAAAACTTTTTCATGATTATTCATAATACTATATTGCTTACTGCAGGGTATTATGAAACTCATAACTAAGTATACTATTATCTGTAATTAGCAAAATTTATGTCCTTACAGAACAATAAATACTTGCTGATTCCATTTGAATCTACCAGATTTTATAGCCTTTCTTTAACTAACTTAAACCATTTTTTTTTTTCATTTCTAAAGGAATAAAGTAATTGTTTCTTAATCTCAGTAACATAAAAATATTTAAAGAATTAAATTAAAAAAAGGATTGAAACTAAAACCAACTTCCCACAAATATTTACACTTAGAATACAATGCATAAATTCCATTTTAGAATGAAAATTTCGATTCACACTTTCCGATGATAAACATTTAAAAAAAAAAAAACTCTCTTACTCCTCTTTATCTTTTCTATAAAGACCTATTTTAGATGCTCTATGTACTTGAAAACAAAAATCTAAGATGACATCATTGATCAAATCATCAGCCACAGCAGCAAAGGCTTCCTGAAAGATTCAAGTAATTACTGCAAGTAATGATTAAAGATTCATATTAATACATATCATTCAAAAAATAGGATATAATAAAAATCAACTAGTTAATTTTTAGTCGAAATCTGAGGTTCCGATTCATTAAAATAATCTTAAACATTGTTAGCAATAGTGCATATCTTCAACTATTAAACTTGTTTGACATTCAATTCAGTATCATTTATGCTTGAAATAAAAACTTACATTCAACTCAGCTAGACGGTTGTAACTGTCTCTTATATAGAAAAATAATGTGTATTATAGGAAAAAGTTCAGAGACACAAAAAATAAATAAAAACTATTAAAATGTCTAAAAGGTTGCCTTAATTCAATCTGTATGACATAGTCATCAATTAACTTTATAATAATAAATAACTTTATGACAATAAATAATTTTATAACAATAAATGACAATAAAAACAATTCAAAATGTTAAAGGCGGTATATTATTAAAAACAAATCAAGCTGTTGCAGAAAGCTGTGAAAAAAATAAATATTTTAACAGCACTTACATCACTGACATCTGATGGCTCAAAATTCTCAGGAACAGCTAAAGGTGACGGCGGTCTTGTCAATGATGGTTCACGTTCGAAGGATACTCCATCATTAAAGGAACTCTTCTGCATTGTAAAACAATTTGTCGGGGAAAAAGAAACTTAAAATTTAAGTCTATCTCCAAAAACTAAACAACTTAAAATATTTCGACAACATATAAAATTCGTAGGTAAAACAAACCCGTAAGAGGAAGTGAAGGTCTATCTTCTAAGTGGCAACAAGAAATAAGTTTTCAGGTTTACCTTATTTTTGTAATTCATCTTACTATTGGCGTAAATAATTATATATTGTCATTACTTTTTCAGAATGAGTGTTTAGTAGTAATAGTTCTGAAATAGAATGTAACAATATAATCAAATATAAGAACATATAATAAATTGTATTTTTACTCTTAAAATAATGGAAAAAGGATAATATTAAAAAATAACAATAATAATTCAGAGGGGATGCAATTTTCTATCATTTAAAAATAAGTCATTTAGGAATTAGTGCATTTAGAACATAGCTTTGCATAATAGTAACATTAGTAACAAACATAATAGTAACATATAGTTCGTTACATAATAGTAACAAACATAGCTTTGCATAGCTTTTTTTTAAACATAATTGCTAATACATTCGGAAGAGCAAATATTTCCGATTTTTGCGAAACGAGAAAGAATTGAAATATAATTTCTCTTTTTATATAAAATGAAATAATAAATTCATATTGAGCAAAAATTATCGCGATTATAGATATTTTAATTTAAATTGTAATTTTTTTTATTTTATAACAGTCGTTGAACAACCGACCCAGTTTTGGGCTTATGACTACCGATGTTCAATTCCGTAGTCTTGTAATTTAGAACCCAATCCGGAAGATGAGAGAACTCCAGTATCAAGCATCGGGAGAAATTTTGGCTTCGTGGAGGATTTTTTGGTGGAACATTTGCGTTACATGGGGAGGAAAACCACCCATGGTTAGTCTGACGACAAGAGGACTCCATGATCCGTCTACCACTGAGGGTATTTCACGTCAGCACTGTGGTCGGTATAAGCCGGATGCAGAATTCGTATCGACCAGCCATAGCTGGGATTCGAACCCGGTTCACCTTATTGAAAAGCAAACATCCTATCCCCTGAGGCAACGCGGCTTTTCGATATAATTTGTTCTTCTCTGAAGTGGAATGGAATGAATGAATTTATTTAATTTCTTTCATCTCATAGAAATGAAAAAGCAACACCATTTCGAGTGCACAATAATTTTTTCATCACAGAATTTCATTTTCGACCAGACGGAAAGTGTAAGTGCGTTAAATGCTCGAAAAAACATTGACTGCATTTGCATTTATATGAAAGGAAGGAAACTTATTAGTCGCATATTCATGGCTGGTTTTCGAAAAATGCAATATTCTTATTCTTCGAATTGCAGCGTTTCGTCGCTTGAGCTTTTTTACTCTTGTTCAAAGAAGAAAAAAAAACGGTTTTGAAAATATTAGGCTCAATCTAATTCTTTTTAATCGAGTAGAAAAAAGTTGGAAAAGAACCTCTAATTTCATGTTGAATTTAGAAATTTCAGATAACGTCTGAAAAAATTGGCAAATATATGTCCGAATAAACTATTTAATAAAATGAAAAGTATTTGATAAAATATGGGGTGTTCCTAATTGCTATTTTTAACACAGGATGTCATTATATATAGTTTTTTAGAATCTTAGTCAATATTTAAGTGAAAGAATACTATAGGCAGTGGGTTCAAATAAGTTTATGCATATTAGATGTTAAACATGAAAAAACGATGCCTCTGAAAACTAGCGAAACAGTTGGGGAAAGTGGAATGCAAATAACGAAACATTGACTATCGAAATGGGCTATATGTGGCGTAGAGCAGAACTCTCTGCCTATGGATGGCAATACTTTACACGCTTTCACCATTAGCGTGTGGAGAGTCATAGGAGAGGAAAGTACTGCAATTTCTCTCTTGATTTTCAAATAGATTAAAAACTTTTATATTTGGAAACTATATAGAACTGAAAACTACCTTGAACATAGTTCTAAAAGAAAGAGTCGCAGAAATTTTAGAAAATTATTAGTAACAATTAAATACGAGAAATAATAAGGAAAGGAAAAATATCTTAATACATTCCACTACATTCAACTGAGAAGAGAAGGAAAGGGGAGGGTTCAGATATGGAACCGGTATTCTCCCCAGATGGCGTATTCGAGCGCTGCGAGCACGAACATTGGATTTTCGGGCGAAACAAAAGGAAATTGAAAGAAGATCGGTAGCGTAGAACTATGTCGAAGTATCATTAGACAATCAAATTGGTTTTTGCAATTTTCATCCCCTCTTTTTAACTAGTGATTCGATCGTTCCAACTGTCATTTTGCTACTTCCCAGTTTAAATATTAGCCTGTGACCTTTAATTGCGTACTATTAGTTAAAATTCTGAATACTAGATTTAAAATTTATATAAAGTACGGGGAATTGGAACACTCTGTTCATATATTTTAAAAATGTTTGTGGCACATGAAATCTCAAACTTCCTATTGGGTGACGTAAAAAAGTATCTCTTGGTTTTAATAATTTTTTTTCAACATAAAATAATAATTTTCATAACTACTTTTTCTTCCTGACATATATTGTACAGTATAATTAAATTTTGTCTCATAGAATTCAACTTGTATACGAAACTGGCAGCATGTTTTGGAATTCGAAATTTATTTTCTGATTTGTTAGAATCATTAATTTCTAAAGAAATTGGAAAGGACTTTGATAATTCTAAGGAAATTGAAAGGAACAAAGACTTTGAAGAAATACTATATATCAAATGTTTTTTTAAACCTTCAGATTTTTTTAAAAAGTTTTTTCCTTTGAATCCTTAAAATTACATTTTTTATGTATTAAAAATTTCAATAATTTATAGGTAATTTAACGAAATAAAAGTATAAATTTAACGATGCAACAAAATTTAAGTATTATTGTTAATTGTTGTATTATTTTAATGTTGCTGTATTTATTTAGTTTATAATTGAAGTTAGCAGTTATTTATGAAAGATAAATTTTGTCTTAATTATTTTTATTTTCAATTAATATAGTGAAATAATTCTTAAAGACGCAGCATCATTAATATTATTATTTATTATTAATATCAAAAGTTTAATATTGATTTTCCTTTACATATATATATATACACTACCGGTCAAAAGTTTACGAAAATTTTGAAATCTACGAAAAAATGGTCCAAATTCAAATGCTCATAGAACTGCGAAAAATCAGTCAAATTGCATGAAAATTTGATATGTTCTAAAGTGAATCCTCTACATTTAGTTACATATGATCAAATTGCAATACTTTGTTTTTTGCGATCTGAATTCAGCTTTTCATCATGGGTTGTTTCTATGGTGAAAAAAGTTGCTAAGTTCGAACACTTGCCAAACTTGCAAAAAACAATTTTTGTACTTTCTGTTAACGGAAAATAGTTATTTGAACCGTTTTGTGTAAGCCCTCAAAATTTCAAATCGTTTCGATTTGTTTTTACGAAGTTATAGAATTTTGAAAAACATGTGTACTTTTCTCGATTTTTGAGCATTCCACATATGCAGACTTTTGGTCTATATCTCTTCTACCAAAGATCTTTTTAATTTTAATGTTTTCTATATTTTCAAATAGTTAGTATTTATTATAAAACATATACTCTTGTTCATTATTGTAACTATTATTATTTATATTTATTGTTTATATTTATTGCTTATATGTATTAGTTTTGTTGTGATATTTTTACTTTACATTAAATTAAAATAAAAAGTTATGACAATAATTACATAAATAATTCTAAAAAAATAATATCAATAGTATAAAAAATTTGCATTTTTACTAAACTATTTTATTTACAACAGGTCAAATATTTAACATATTCTTATTCGTATTTTGTAATTAAATAAATTAACATTTAAATCTTAGATTTCTCGAACCATCCACCTTTTGCTTTTATTATAGCCTTACATATGCGTGGCATTCGATCTAACAAACCATTAATCACTTCAAGTGATATAGAGTTCCATTCCTGTTGTAAAATGTCTCATAACTGATTTCGAATCGAAATATCAGAGCATCGTTTGCAAGAACAAACAAATTTTCGATGAAATGTGACATTTATGAGATATTGTTTTAATTATATTCATAATAAATTCTTTGTAATTACAATAATGAATAAGAATATTTGTTTTATAATCAATATTAATTAGTTGAAAATATAGAAAACATTAAAATTAAAAGGTTCTTTGGTAGAAGATGTATAGACCAAAAGACCTCATATGAGGAATGCTCAAAAATCGAGAAAAGTACACATGCTTTTCAAAAATCTATAACTTCATCAAAAAAAATCAAATCGATCTGAAATTTTTAGGGCTTACATAGAACGGTTGAAATAACTATTTTCTATTAACAGAAAGTATAAAAATTTTTTTTTGCAAGTTTGGCAGGTGTTCAAACTTAACAACTTTTTTCACCATAGAAACAATCCATGATGAAAAGCTGGATTCAGTTCGCAAAAAATAAAGTATTGCAATTTGATTATATGTAACTAAATGTAGAGGGTTCACTTTAGAACATATCAAATTTTCATGCAGTTTGAATGATTTTTCGCAGTTCTATGAACATTTAAATTTAGACCATTTTTTCGTAGATTTCAAAATTTTCGCAAACTTTTGACCGGTAGTGTATATATATATATATATATATAATTTTAAATAACTTACAGCATTATCAGATTCGAAATTTATATTCTGATTTGTTCAAGGATCAATTTCTTGGTAAAACTTGATAGACTAATGAATGTTCTTAGAATTTTTAACTAATAAGTTGCACTTCATACGATATATAATTTTTTTACTACTAATTAATTTGAAATCCAGCTTACGATTTTTTTAAATTTCAGTAGAATGTGATGTTTGAGACTATTTTATTTGATTATCAAATAATTTTTGAAAATTTTGTTTCGAATTTGTAAGATCGGACTGCGTCAAAAGCATAACAATATCAAGTGGCAGATTAAGCAAAATTTTTATTTTAGTTTTCAAGGACATTCAATATCTAAGAATTACACTGCGAAAAAATAAATATGTATGATAAAATACCTGATTTTCTCAAAACTTTTCGGATATAAGTTATGAATGAAAAAATGTGTTTAAAATGTTCTTACATTTTGGTTGTTCTGGGCAAAGAGTTCATTTCTCTAAATAGCCAGACAAATTTATTTAAATACAGTTTCACCATTACAAATGTATTTCTAGATAATCTTCTCTATTTTTCAATCATAACTGAGATTGAAATTAACATATTATTAGTTATATGTACCCAATAAGGAATTCTACTTAAATGGAATATTTAAAAGTACACTCTAAAAAATCGAAGAAAATCATATGTATACAATATTTGGATTGGGAACTACGCTTAAGCTTTTACTCAAATTAATTATTAATGAGAAACTTTTCCTATTTTTAATTTTATGAAACAAAATATCTGAATTGAGATTTGCTATGCTATCAAAATTTCTCAGTTTTTCATAGGCTCGTAAAATCTCAAATATTTTACATGATTTGCACGAATAAACATTGATGGACCAATCCAGAGCATTTTTATTAAGAAAGTAGTTAGATTATCAAAATAATTAAGTACGACCGGCAAGCCTTTCAGTTTACCTTTCAGTTTCACAGGCAAACCCAATTTTCGAATACGCTACCTGGGGTGAAGACCGGTTTCATGCCTTTGGCCCTTCTCCTCCTCTTTTCAGTTGTATAGGAATGTACTTCGATATTTCCCCTTTTCTTAATATTTTTCGTTTTTAATTAATAAAATTATTTCTTAAAATTCCTATAATGTTTTCTTTTAGAAATATGGTTTAATGTAGTTTAGAGTTATATATCCAACTTAAAAGATTTTAATCTATAAGAAAATCAAAACAGAAACTAAACTTCCTCTTCCCTCTTTTAAGATTCCCTCTTTTTTTAAAATAAATGGGGAGAAAATGCAGTGAATATGCAAGATTAAGTTTTTAATAATTTTTACTTTCGTCAACTAGATTAGATATCTATTCAGCGCTGTAAAAGTTTAGCACGCCAAAAGGCCTTAACAAATATGCATACTAACACTGGCGATGTGGTGATTTAACAGATAGAAAAAGTCGCCACAATGATTGAAACGGTAACCCTTTTTTCGTTACCACCGGAAAAATAGGACTTTCACTTCCTTTTGCAGGCTCCCTTTTATTTACGAAAATCAATTCAGGTTATATGCTTTTTATTAAACTAACTTATTGCTCGCAATGAGGTTTAAAATATACTTCAGAATTATATGATTGTTTGATCAATTTATGATATTATTCAAAAATAGTTTAATCTATGAGTAAACTTGAAAAGCAATTAACGTGCTGATGTAAAATATTTAAAGTTCATTAAGTTCGTACTATGTGCTCTAGTTCGGACATTCAGTAGCCACGATCAGCGTTCGGATAAGCATTACTTCAAGATGAGTTCAATCTGTTTACTGAGTTTATTGTTTTTAAAGAATGAAAAATTCCCGAGTTTCGAGTAATTTTTTGACCTGAAAAAGTTGCTTAGGAATTTAGAACAATCGACCTGTTGTCAGTTTCAAAACGAAGTTATGGTTTCTTTTTTGTTTTTATTTATTTTGAATGACTCATCCTGTCCCGTCACTTCCCTTTTAATATTACTTATGTTAATGTTCAGAATGTGTCAACAGGTGTGGTGGCTATAATAATAAATTTAAATTTATATTAAATGTTGCCACATTTTTTGTAGATGATTGGGCTGCATATATGGAGCAATTATTGACTAAAAAAGATGGAATGGCTGATCGAAGAGCTGAATTAGAAAGAAAACGTGAAAAATTGGCCCTTCTTCGAGAAGAAAAGGCGAGAAGAAAACGTGAAAAAGAAGCTCAAAAAGTAATTTGCCTGCATCGATTATTAGTTATGTTATAAATGAAGAAACAATGCAAATATAATAACCAGCGTGTCTTGATGCTGGTAATTGATGAATATTTATTTATAAGCATCAAGACAGCTGTTTATTTTTTAAAAATTTTCATTTGCGCTTTTTTTTTTTTTGGTCAGATATAACTTTCCTGTCTTTAAGTAGCAGTAAATTATTACTCTAAATTTATCAAATTTTTATTTTAATTAAGTTGCATTAATTATTCTCTTTATATTTACTTAAAACATGTTAGTTATTATGTGTCTTTCATATCAACCTATAAGCATTACCACTCACGTTATAGAGATTAGCAAATTAAAATGATCATATTAATCCTGGGGATATTTCCATATCCTGATCTGCCACACGAACTACATTAGCCAAGGTGCTGAATTAATTTTAAATGGGAGGGGGGGAAATATAGATGTTTACATTTCGAGTTACGAGTTTTACTACGAGTTATACATTTCGAGTTGGTCCCTTTCTGTGATGTATTTTTTTAGTTTCTCGTGGGCCGCTGACGGGAAGTTGCCAAGACTCTGCCAGATTCTCAAGATCACAATACAGAAATCTCCCCTGAATCCCACTTCCGTTCTGATTTCCTTCAGTTGTGGTCAGTTATTGGGGAAAAATAATTTTGGTAATTGTTTTAAAGGAGAACAGTTAACTCAAATTAAAGTATATTTTATTGAAGTTTTTTAATTTCAGAAAATTATTTCCGAATGACTGTGATGTTTTAAAAAGGAATTTATAGAATTTCAAAGATTTTATACCAACCCAACCTCATATAATAGTATTTTATCTAACTGAATAGTTTTATACCTTACAAGTAAATTTTGTTATTTTTTATTATTTTTTTATTTTTTAGGTTGAACAACTCTCTGTCCAAAAAGATGCCTTGATTGAAACTGATAAATTATTAGCATCTTTGAATGTTACTACATCGATTGGTAATATTAAATATTTTCATTCATAAGCTTACGTTTATTAAATAAATAAATTATTTATTCATTTTTTAACTGAAATAAGATTTGTGTAACTTTAAAAATGAAATATGCTAAATATTTTGTGCTCTTGACTTTAAATATACCAATAGTTCTTCACTGCTGGCATATTTAGTGTTAAAAGTTTATATACTAATGGTTTTTTTTATTTTACTTTTCAAATTATTATAATACTTTAAACTTTCCTAACATAACATAATATTAACTTTTTTCAAATTTAATATATTTAGTTTCTAATTTTAAAAAAATGTATTAATACTTTCTTTGAATGTTTATCCTTTTAGCTTCGTCCCCTAGTACGACAGAATCAAGCCTAAATGATTCATCATTGAATAAGCCAGTTATTCCCCAGCCTTCTCCGCCGAAACTAAAGTTAGTACTGTTTTATAATTTTCTCTTTTTAATTTCAATATTTTCTACACTGTGAACCACTTATAATTTCTTAACAATCATTTAAGTAATATTGATGTAAAATGGATATGTGTAATTTATGTAAATGTTGGCAGAAAGTTTTTTTTTTTTTGTAGAAAATTTTTTAACAACATTTAATATTTTTTATTTAAAAAAAATTAGCAATATTAGTTAGAATAATTTTTTAAAAAAATATATGATGAAATAATTCAAATTTATAGGCAATTTTATATCTTTCAAAAATAGCTAAATTTAAATAAAAATATATGAATATCATGATCATTAATTTTTAATTTATATGGAGCTTTTTTTTTTATAAAAAATAAAAAACATGTAATAGTTTTGAAGCAAATTTTATCTAAATTAACCAACATTAGAAATGATATATTAAAAAAATTGCTGGTCCTTTTGACCAGCAAACATCAATATGTACTGGTCCATAGATAATATTACTGATTCACTCGAAATTTAGCATTAAATATATTTCTATATCACTTAATATCATTTTCATGCTTTTGTATACTATGCATTTCATTTTGTTATTTTCTGTATCAAATTTTAGGCATTCATAATTTGCAGCCACAGAGACTGAAATACACAAATTTAAATAGTCTCCTTTTCTTAATTCATTGTGTCATCTGTTTTTATATTATATATACTATTTTTTTATTCTGTTTGTAGTATTATTATTACAACCTCCCGAACATGTTTGAAGGTTCTGTGAACCACTAACAATTTTGTACGCTGTTAACAGTTAGAAAATGATTTGCCATTGTTATGAAATTACATATATAATTTATACAAAGATTTCTATTAAATCTAAATCTGAGTCCAACGATAATGTTTGATAAAGAATCATTACTTAAAGATTTCTTGATTAATTATGTTTTAGTAACTAAAGATATGAGTTTTTTAAATGAGAGTTTCAAAAAATTTTTTTAAACCTCACTATCTGTAAATATTGTTTTAGAGGAATATTACCCTATAGAAATATTGTCTTAGTGCAAATATTTTCACCATGATCTTAGATTTTGTAATAAAAATTTTAATCAACTGAAATCAAAGTTTGATTTGAAATGCATTTTTTCTGAAATTCTTTTGTGCTATCAAAATTTTGAAAATTAATCTTTATATAACTAACCAAACTTTTGACTATACAAAATGCGTATATTTTTATGGTAAATATAAGATAAAAATTTAATGATAAGAACTTACTAATTCATATTTTACTGTCAAATATTCTTTTTACTTTTGAGATATTTCGACATTCTCAAGGACAATTAAAATGATAGAATAATTAACATTTTTTATGAAAAGAAATATAGTTTCTAAAACTGTTGTTCAATATTAAAAGAAATTTAAAACCATGTTAAACCTGTCCTCATTTCAAACTAAAGATTACTCTCAGAATATTTTGAAAATCTTATTTTATACTATCAACAGGGGTCAAATCAGAATTTTTTGTAATGATCCTATTTTTCGATTTTAGCCAAAGTCAAAATATAATTTCGAGAAAATTATTTTGTCAACCTTATTATTATGAGTATATAATTTCATGAAGAATTATTATATTAAAATGTATTAAACTCATTTTGAAAAATTAAATAGAGTTTAGAATTTTGTGAATGGTCCTTAAGTAAACAAAATTTCTTTCTAAATGTGTCCCCAATCAATATTTCTGGATTAGTGAATTTCCCCCCACCTATTTGAATGTAGACTGCCTTAGATAAGAATTCTGAAAGATTCTGTCACCTGTTCAGTTCACATGTTCTAGCAAAACAAAATAGTAGTTCTAAAAATTTCTTTGAACCTCATTAACTTAAAATGAATGTTCAAATATGTGTAACACTTGTTCCAGCCAATATATATATATTTACTGTATATCTCTGGAGGTTATGCATTTAGTATTTATTACAGATTTTATAAACTAAAAGATATTTTATGGATGGGTGGTTTAATGTAAACAATAACAAGCGTCCTTAAACCGGAAAAAATTTAGAAAATTTCCGGTGTATCCCTCCGCTTATGTTATGACTACGAGGCGATGTGTGAACAAGCCAAATATTCTATGCAGTTTTGTTATTGTAATTTGGGTTCAAATCTAAACATAATTGTACCATTCATAAGAGCTTTCAGAAATGTATTGATTCTCAGAGGTCGTAAGGCCAAAAAAAATTTTGGAAAGTTAATATCTCATTGTGAATAATTCTTAAGGTTTGCCATGTTTTGTATTTTATCCCTTATTTGGCTACATTTGAATAAAATGTCGCCAAAAATATCTTTAAAAATATCTTTTTAAGTTAGCCTAATTAGAAAATATTCTAATGATTATAATATTAATATATTAATGCTGAAGTTTAAAGGCCGAAAGAAAGAACTCGGTACTTGTGAAATACGGCAAAAGATATGATGCAATAATATGGTGGCGCGTTTTTTCAATCTGCGGCGTAAAAATATATCGGAAGCAGTAACCCGGAAGTCTTGAAAGAGCAATTTTACCACTAGCGCCACCACCCTTAGCTTTACACGATCACCCATCCATATCTTATTTTGTAATTTACTAATTAAATTGTTACTTAATTCAATTTAATTTCATTTCATAGAAAAGTGAATTTGTCGTTTGTCAATGTTCACACAACAACAGTTCCCCCATTTGAAAAAGTTGTGTATGACAAAAACACCCAGACATTACAATCAGGAAGTGACAAAGAAGGTAAGTTTTAATTAAAATAAAATATATTTTTCTTGTATCTTTCTGGTAATTTAAAAATAAAATTACTAATTTACTCTTTACAGGATATAAATAAATAATCATTTCTAGTCATAAATTTTTCTATATTTTTTTTTTATCAAGTTTGCATATTTAAAAATTTTATTTTATAGCTAACTTTTATGTAGCTCTGTAGTGATCTGTGGAGAAAAATTTCGTAAATTTAAAGTAGTTACTAGACTATTTTAGATTTAAGAAATTTATGATTTTTTTAAAAAAGAAAAAACCAGACTTCTAGTTTTGTTCTAATATTTTTTGTTATTACTATTACTTTGTTTTAAGCACATTTGAATTACTTAACTAGCTATTTATTTGTGTGTGGATATGATTTATATATATTTTTTATTATTATTCCTGTCAACAGCAAAAATTTAAAAGAAATAAATATTCTTTTTATATAACTCTTTCATTAGTAAGAGAATCCTATATAATAATATGTGAAACAAAGTATGGTCAATAAATGTATTTTTATTGTTTTTTAGGGCAATGCAAATAGTTAATTCATTAATTATAATTTTATTTTTACTAATTTATATTTTCATTTTTCTCTAACAAAAATATATTTATTTTTATTTTTATCTTTTCAGCTGCATCACTTGATTATTATGGTAAGATTTTTATTATATTATCCTTGTTACTTTAATCTAATTTTGTTAAACATCCCATTTAATGTTAATTGAGCATAACTTAATAAGTTAATCTTAAATACTCTACAGATATTAAAAAATTAAATTAGGAGTTTTAGTCATAAAAGGAATTTCATTGAACATAACATTAACTTAAAATTATATAAACCAACCGTAATAAAACAGTTTTGTAATTTTTTTTTTCTTTCAAAGAAAAAAAAAACTGGTCGAAGGTGAATGGTTAAGTAATTTATGTACTATGTACACTGGTATTTATATGAAATTGAAACCCATGGTAAATGAAGTTTAGAAAGTCAAGAAGTTATTTATTGTAAGAAATTATTTGTAATTGTTTATTTAATTTTGACAATGCCCGCAGATCATTAGCAATTATAAGAAGTCTTATTGTACAGCAATTGGATATAATTCTGATCCTTTGAATAAAACTTTATTTTAAGTAACTTTATATCATTTGCAATCCTTCATTTTAATTTTTCTTTCAAAAAAAAGAAAGGAAAAGGAAATTTATTATCATATTAAAGCTTTTGTAATCTGTAAAAGTGAATAAATCATTACTTTTCTTCTTACTATAAAAAATTCTGAAATATGATTATTTTCAGATTAAAGAAGACATATAAAAAATTTAAATAAATTTAAAAAGAAAAATATTCAGGAAACATTAAAACTTTAATGTTCTACGAGTTTCATCTGAACATCTTTCTAGTGACTCAGAGCTATAGGTTTAAAATTAGAACAATATACTAATTTCTTCTCTTTTCGATTTATTTTCTGTCATCCTGTCTTTGAAAAAAAATGCATATATTTGAAATTAACCTGAATATATTCTATAACTTTAACTGATTTAGCATCTTTAATGGATATATCAATTAGTTACTCCTCAGTTTTCCAATGTCACAAACTTTTTAACGCTAGTGAAAATTTCCCTTCATCCAGTTCAACATGGCTGGCTTATAGCAATGAGGGAAAGCTGGTTTATGTCTCGTAAAGAGTCTCAAATACTGATTCAGTTTAAACATCAATATTAAGATTGAATATGTAAATGCTGATTTAAATTTTGTTTCTTTACCCTTGTGACACAAAACTTTTATATCTACTTCTCTTCATTAAAAAGGAAGCTTCCTTATAAGTTATATTCCCTTACATTTAATGACATTTTACTCTGGTGCCATGAAAAAATGTTTTTCTTGAAGAGTGGTTTCAGTAGTGGTTTATTACACATGACTTATCATTTTAGTATTTAATACTATTTAAATTGTGTCAAAAAAGTTTTAAAAACTCTATACTTGCATTAAATAATTTTTACTTTTGTGTTTAAAAATTGCATGGGTTTTTTTTTTCCTTTGGTATATCTTTTACATGAGCACCTTACTATTTTCTTCTTTGCTGTGAAATCTTCTGCATTACTAAAATTGTTATTTTACCTTATCTTTGAATTGTACTTTGAATAAGTATCTTAATTAGTAAAGAATCTTGATAGAATATTATGTCGTAAAAATATTTAATTTGTGTGCGTGTGTGTGTGTGTTTTTTTTTTTTTCAAAAATTTATTTAAATAAAGGTGCTGTTTATATTTATTGTTATCTTTAGGAGAGGGAGGAAGTTTGTCACTTTATGTGATTTGATATTGATCTGGGATATTATTGATATCAGTTTGTACCCACCCTACAATTAAATGCTCGCAAAACATTTTTTAGAAAGGATTATTTTTTAAATTATTAAAAGAAAAGTTGATTACATTAGCAAATATATTTAATAGAGTGTAAATTAATAATGAAACATTTATAACATTTATATTAGGTTCTCAACAATTTATATTAATTTAAGTTTATATGAAATTAAAAATGCTTATAGGGAAAAATTGTCAAAAAATTTTTAGTTGAAAATTGTTATTTATTCATTATTAAAAATCTTATTTAAGCTTTTTATCTAAATTTAAATTAGTCTTACTGTTTTAAAAACTAGTAAGACTAATAAAACAAATGCTTATTTTTATATTTCCTTTATTTATATCTAAGACATTAGAGCAGCTTAAGATGAATACGCTTTGTTAAAAATATATATATATATATATATAGATAAGTATAAAAATGTAAGACTACAATTTTTCTAATGCCTTGAATCTATCAGACAAATGTTTAATTATCTAGTGTTGGGAGGTTTTGTTCGTAATGTCGTTAAGGCAAGAGGAGTTCAAAATAGCAAAATTATAGCACTACATGTGGGCTGCTGTGATTTTTTTCACTTTTTTTAAAATTCTAATTTTGATTCAATATTTTCTAGTTAACCATGTACTTGAGCATCTTCTAAATACTTTTGTTTACTTAATTAGTTTCATCCCATGTTTTGTTTATAGTTATTAAAAAATATTTTTAAAATATCTGTTAGATTATGTTATTGGTCATAGATTACAAAGTTATTTTGAAGGGCTCTGTGAATGTATGTTCACAAGAAAGTGTACAAGAGCATGAAAATGTAATTAACATGCATAATTGTTTCCAAAATTAGAACTAAAAAATGTTTATTATTTCAGTTTAGTATTTTTATAACCCAGCTCTTAATGAATTACCAAACATTTATTTTTACTTCTTAGTTTTATATTGTAATGTGTTCCTTTCTTTTATTAGTTATAAAATGGAAAATTTATTAAGTTTACGTTAAGTTACGTTTTTCCAAATTTTTCAGTAATTGAGAAACTTAATCCTTTAATTAGTATTTAGTGTCACTGATTTCAAAAGTCAAATGAGTAACTAGTAATTTCTCTGTAGTCTTTGGTTAATATTTAAATAAAGTTTTTCTTAGTTTCATAATGTTATAAACTATAAATAATGAGAGATAAAGTTTAGAGTTGTTCTTAAAACTCTTAATATTCATTTTTTTTAAATTACTACAATTGTTAAACTAATTTACCAGGAAAGCTTTTAGAATAAATTTTGCTTTATAGATTTAGTTGACATTTTCATTTAAAAAAAAACCTTCAGTTGGAAACTACTTTTATAACATTCATAATTTTTTTTTTCCAAACTGTTTTTCTAAATAAATTATTTTCTTCATTAACCTTCTTCTTATCCCTTAATATTAGTTCATTGCAATTTGAAATTGCGATGCAATTATTATTATAACTGAACAAACTCAAATTATAATAGTGTTGAAAAACTATAATAATTATCTCGGATTGTAATCAATTAATATCACAAATCAATTTTTCTGTAACTTTGACTTTTAGTTACCTTTTTTACAAAATTATTGTTCAATAAAAATTTTATTCAAATATGTTGATTAAATCTCAGTCTATATAGAAACAGTTTTGGTTTACATATTCCTATCTCTATAATAATTTTAAGTGTTTTCTCAATTTCATTGTGTGTACTCTCATTCACTATCTTAAAGTACTTTTTTTTTTCTATTTTGCATTGTTTCACGATTCTTACCTGCTGTGAGGTGAAGCTTTCCTTTTTTATCACTTTAGAGTGGGAAGATGAATTTCAAGGTATGTAATGCGTTGCTTTTGCATGACTTCTTCTTCTTATTTCTTCTTGTCTTGCTCTCTGCTGCAAGTATAGAGTTTTGAGTTTAAATGTCAGTGTCCATGCAATAAGAATGTATGCTTTTACTTATGCACTCTCCTCATTTAGTGTTTATCTTCTTCAAATTATTATGTCAATAAAATATATTTTCAATATTTTATAAGATATTTATATTCTTTATGTACTAATTGTTTTTTATTTTAGCCCTAGATAACTAAACATTCTTCAAAGAGACTCTTGACTTATGAAAAGTCTTTATGTTACTATAATAATTTAACAATAGAACTTTAGATATTGCAAACCAGGCATTTCATGACCAATCTGTGTTTTAATATAAATTTAAGAATATTTCCCTTAAACTGCCTTAATTTGTGTGACTTCAATAAAAGAAGTATAATGTTGTAAGCTTGTTTTTAATTCATAGAATTCAAATGATTAGACAGAGTAACACTAATTTAATAAAGTTAAATTACCTATTTTTAAATAGTTACCTACTTATTATTAGTTGTCATTAAGAAAATATTTTAGTAACCTTAGGAAATATATTAAAAATTTTCATTTCCTAAGAAATGAAAAAACTTCCGAGATAAATTACATAGATGTTAAATGAGGTAACAGTACAGTACCACTTGCACACAAAGGTTATTGTACAATCACTTGTTCTACCTATTTGTACAATTAAATTCATTATGAATTGTAAAATCTAAGTTTTCAATTGTAAAACTATCTGGTAAACTAAACTATATGTTATATGATAATATTGTTTCTGTTCAGAAAGTCACTAATTATTAAAATCATTTGGTCTTTTTACTGTTTAAAGCAATTTTCAAGATAAAAGTTAATTTAAATATAAGTCTTTATTAAAATATTTGTTTATTGTATATAAATATAAACTTAATAAGGTAAAGTTTTTGTTTTAAAATATTTATCATTAATGAAACAAAACTCCATTTGTATCTAAATACTTTGTATTATTTTGTACAGATTCTTATTCTATTATAAGCAAACTAATTATTGTTTACTGTTCTATTATAAGCAAACTAATTACTGTGTTAACATTAAAATCTCAGGGCATATATTCATGCCTCCTTTGTTTTTTTATATTTTTTGACACTTCTTTTGAATTTAAATACACGATTCTTCATTGTCATTTATAAAGATATAAGTAAAACTTTAAAAAATTGTTTACAGATTTTAAGACCTAATGAAAATATAAATAGGTTGTGTATAGTAATTTTGGTCGCCAAATTTAGCATAGTTTGTGTTGGAAAAGTAAGAAATTGACTGCTGAGGTGGCAAACAGTCATGGTAATAACCCTTGAGTGATTCATGGAAAGATTTTACCAATTTGACCTTGTGATTTTTTAATTAACCATTATAATTGTTCGAGTTTTTTATTTATTTTTTATTTCGCTAATTATTTATTTTATATTGTTTTTAATATATAGTGATTTTGATATTGAGTATCTAAGTGCATGTGCCTTGAAGTTTGTGGACAATATCAATATTTTCAGTATTTGTGGAATTAATTTTAGTCAGTTTATAATTTTAAAAATATCTATATCTTTTGTGTGTCATTATTTTTTCAACTTCAATAACAAATGGAAGTGCTTTGGCACGTTAAATGATAAGTAAAATAAAGCTAAAAAACGAAGAAAAAAAAATTATATCATTAAATAAAAAAAGGGGATACTTCTAGTAAAAAATCATATCTGTTCCTCTATTTCTGTAACCACATTGAAAGTGTCGAATTATGTTTTTTGGGTGAAATCAGTGTAAAAAATGTTAAAAAATATTCTTATTGCTTTTCTAAAATATATTCCTTTAAAATTTCCTGATTTCTCAGTTGACTAGAATTTTTTTTAAAAAAAATTTTTATCTGTTTTGATAAATTTTCTTTTTAAAAAAAATGTATCTTTGAAAGTATTTATTTTCTGATTGTAATTTTGTATAAGTTGCTTCATTTAATATTTTTCTTTATTGCAGCAAAAAGGTATATAATTTACAAATACCGTTTATTTTTTATTGGGATATTTCTATTCAAAGCCAAATTCTACTTGTTAACCATTTCTTAATCAAAACTAAAATTCTATTGTGTGTTTTAATTTATGAAATGCTGTATATTTCTCATAATGTATGACTTAACAATTACATTTAAAGTGATTTTAATTTTTTTTTTCTTTCAAATTTGTCATCAGAAGTATATGCTTGATAAAATTTCTCTAAAACAGTGATACTGATACAAATCAGACATTGTTAAAAATAGTTGTTGAGAATCGAGAGTCTAGCAACTCAGTAAAGTAATCAAACAAACAATTTTAATCTTTTTAGATTTTGTAACAATAGTATTTATGTAGCAAATATTCATAGCATGGTGTTAAAACGTAGAGATTAAAAATCTCTACAACTACACTTGATTTTAAATTTGTTTACAGAAAAAAACCTTTTGCTTTGCCTACTTAAATAATAACTTATAAATTTAATTGTTAAATTTAAAATAATTTTTGTCACATGTTTGCTTTGTATTAGTTTGCTCTTCATGTTTTAACTTCTTCAAATGCCATTTGTTTAGCAGCTAAGTCATTAGACCATGGGCTTTTCAATATTTCTCTACTTGAGTTGATCAATAAAATAAGGCAGGGCATTCATCTAAACCCAAAGCAGCCATATCCTGGCCTGTGTCAAACAAAGAGAACATGTAGGCAATTTTCAACAATTTTTAGTCAACAATTTTTAAACAAAAAAGATTGGGCACACAGACAATCATGCCCTGTGATGAATCTAAAAGTTGCAACTGCACAAGATGATTTAACTTCTTCACTGGTGATGAATAGTAATTTCTTCATGTTTTTCTAAAACTCTTTATGTTTAGACTCTATATAGAAACTATATTATTTCCAAACTTTGCAAAATCTGAAGATGATAAAACTTTGAATTGCAGTTAATAGCCAAAAGCAGTATAAAAGCATATAAATTTGTATTGGTTGTTCAGGAAAAAAGTTAGTAACTCTGTATAGAAAGTAAAATGAAGTAAACAAGTTCCTCTTGGATATTTAAAATAAATTAATGCAGCCAGAAGATTGACCTGTGTTTCATTTAAATTTGCTTGAATTCTGTAAAAAATATATTCCTTTTTATAAAATATATGGCATGACAAAATTAACTTTGGAAATTTCAATAAAATCTACTTCATTTATTTTGAATTTAATTACCAAAAAAACACAATTAAGTGGAGTTCTAGTCCTTTCTTTCAATTTTTGGTGGCCATTTTAAGCATTTTCAATTTACCATATTTTAAAATGTGTGTACTATAAGCTTAGTAGCTGTTTATTTGATTTATTTATTTGACTTTTTTTCTAGTTCTGACTTATGATGATTCATCTATATCTGAAGATGGTGAAAGTTTGTCTATAACATCAACCGATGGTATTGTTCATCATTTTTCTAAACATAATAAAGCAACAAATGTCAATGCAATCAAAGCTTCAAAATTAGCTACAGATGAGAAACTTATTATTAATGACAAAGAAAAAGAAGTAGAGAAAAAGAGTATGAAAACTTATTTTATCTAATAAAAATTCATTTTATTTTACCAATTTTATTTTTACCTTCCCTTGAGTGTTGTTTTTGAAATATTTATGAAATAAATTTGTTATTTTGAAAATAATTCCAAGAATCTGATGCTGAAAAATAAACTTCATTAAAAAAAAAAAAACTTCATTTGGCTTTAAAATGGAAATTAAAGTCCACATTTGTAAATTACCAAAATAGACATCCATTCTCGAGACTTGTCAGACATCATTCTCGTCTGGCAAGTCTAGAGAATAGTCCATCTCTTAATTTAAATAAAGTTTTTTAATTAAGTATGAAGTGGTTACTATTTTGTTTATACTTTTTATGCAATAAAGACTCTTTTGGCCAAAATCCACACCCTAGCTTGAAAGAATTACTCAAATTTCAACTGAGTATTCACTTCATTTTATGCATATTAATAGTGCATACAAAATTCATTTATAACGAGATTGGTTAACAAAAAAATGAGCAAGTAAATGTAAAAGATGTGTAATAACTTACAAGTAAAACTGTTCTGAATTTTTTTCTTATTTTAAAAAGCATTGAAACTGTAGAAGTTAAATTATACTTTCTACAAGCATAAAAATTTTTCACACTATTATCAATCTATAAAAAAAAAACTGAAGCACTATGAATAATTTTCCCATTATCAAAAATGTGTGTGCTGATAAAATGAATATAATCATTTAACAGATATATGATTTGCAAAAGCCTGAACTAAAACATCCATATAATGAGCAAAACAAAAAATAGATATTCTCTTGTAATAGTAGGTTGAATCTATGCACTAGCTTGCAACATATCTTGTTAATCATTTTAATAAACTCTTCATTGCTAATCACAATTTTTGAAGAAAATCAACTAATCAGTAAAGTACTTCGTAGCTTCACTAAAATAATTTTTTAGAATATTATGAAAAACATTCACTTTGTGTTACATCCGGGATTTTATTAAATTTGGGGTGCAATGAATTAGCTCAACTGTAAATATCTATGGTGCTGAAGTTATTTTGAAAAATTTATTGGTATGGGTTAGCATGCACCTTGATTTGTTTCAAATGCAAAGATCTTAAAAATATTTGTTTCTGTAAGCATTAAAAATGCTTCGTAAAATCTATCTTATAAAAAAGAAGAAGAAAAGTATTTTCATAAGTATTTTGACAAATCGTAAATACAGCTCTTCCCTATAAATTGAATGCTATGTTCTGAATTCCACATATAATGATAAATTGCATTATTAAGAATATCTATTACCTTCAGTTTTAGATTTGAGTGAGGAAGAAAGAATCTTACTTATGAGAAGTGAAAATTTTCAGCAATTCATCGACCGATCTTCTCGAATTATTGAAAGGGCCTTATGTGAAGATGCTGACATTTTTATTGATTATACTGGTGTACAAGAAGAATCAGAGAGGTATATTTTAACTAATATTTTATTTATTAATTGCTCATTATTGCATCAATGATCCTATTCTTGTATATTTTATGCATTGTTTTATAATTATTTTCAATTATCATGATTAAAGAAAGTTGGCTGTTGATCGTTATAACAATCATACTATTGATAGAATTTTTAATAATTTTTCCTAATGGGATAAAATGTTTTTAATTGTGATTTTTTTCTTAGACAATAATTACTTTGCAGAAAACTCAGAAAATTATTCAAACAATATAGTATAATTGGAAAGATCGCACACATATTTTTAAGTTATTACTGAAAATCTGTTCCACAATTAAGACAAATCTTAAAATGTTCTTTAATAATTTTTTTAAAAAAAGTGCTTAAAACTAAATTCTATTTTAGCAACAAAAAAAAATAGGCTTATTAACAAAATGGATACTGAAAAAAAATATGGTCCCAGTATTTCAGTCATTAAAACAGTCAAAAGTTTAGACCTCTGATGTTATTTTCACTTTTTAATATTTTAACATCTCAACGTAGTTTTATTTTTAGAAAACTCTTCAACCAATTCCTATCAGGTTCTGTATTTTATCATTTAAAATTACGTTATGATTGAAATAATGAAAAAGTTTTATACCTTGCAGTTTAAATTTTTTTCATCCATTAACAAATTAAATGATAAAAAATATTTTTTTCATAATTCTTTTATAGATCCTATAAATTACAGTAATTAAAAAATTTATATTTTCTTATTTCAGTGAAGACAGGTCAGGAATGTCATTGCTATTAAACCGTTGCTTTTCTGATGATGTTTGGTCAAAGAATCGTACTATCACTAGTTTTGACTGGTCCACTCAGGTCTGTATCAGTTCTTTCATTTTTTTAAATACATATCTACTTTTTTCTTTTTTTTTTAACTTCTATTTGTTTTGAGGTTTTATTACAATCTCAACATTCTATGCATTTTTTTTGTGTTTAAAAGTATTGATGTAAGAAAAAAAAACATAATACAGTGATAATAATTATGACATAAAAGTATATTGTGGTAGTATTGTTTATTTATCTAAACTATCTTTTTCCACTGTTTAGTTACTTCATATTTTAATGACACTAGTTTTTTTTCTTTCTTATGATTATTCACTTCATATTTTATTGACATTAGCTTACTTTTTCTTATTAATTTTAATTATCTCTTTTGATTAACTTTTTTTTATCTAGTTCCCAGAGTTGCTATGTGCATCTTATAATCAGAATGAAGATGCTCCTCATCAACCTGATGGTATCTGTTTAATTTGGAACACAAAATTTAAGAAAAATACTCCTGAATATATTTTTCATTGTCAGGTTTGTACATTCTTATCTAACATTTGATGATCTTGATGGAAGAACTTGTAAATTAGCATTTTACAGAATTTGAGAAAATGAGCAATTCATAAACATTTGAGATGTTTTTACAAAGCATAGCATCCTATAACACTGATGGTGCATTTAAACAGTACCGACTGTAAAATACTTTTTACGATCGGTAAAATTACAAAATCAGCATGCCTGGTGTGGTGTAAGCTGAAAATATTAATGATCGTAGTTATAAGATTTACAAACAATGTATAAAAACGAAGAATTTAACCAAATAGACTTTAAAAACATAATTATAAAAAATAGATTTCTGAAGTATACTTTACTATAGATTTCTTTTGACAACTGCATTTATTATCATTTTTTATGAAATATGTTGGCACGATCAACTCGTACAATCAAATGTATTTTAAATTAATATTAAAAAATTAATTAATATTAATTTTTTATTAATTTTAATTAATAAATATTAATTTTTTATTAATTTTAATTATTAATATTTATTTTTTATTAATTTTAATTGATATTAATAAAAATTAATTAATTAATATTAAAAAATTAAATGTATTTATTCACAAGAAAATTTAATCAGGATCTTCGAAACCTTCAAAAAAGATTTGAAAATGTTGGAATTATTATCAAATATGATATCTAAACACTTGATTAAGACTGTCAGTTTCCCTGGCTGTGATATTTACATCAATAACAGGGAATGAAACAAACAATGTTGGCTTCCCTAAACACGAGAGCAAAATTTTGCTAAGTATATGGAAAGCTCACTCTCATCTTTCCACTGTTCACCCGACATCCTTCCTTTCTGTCTCTCTTGTGTTAAATGTTAATTTACTTTTTCGTAATTACGTCTTTTGCTTCTCTTGTATTTTTGGTATTCTTTGACTGTGAAAGCTAACATGTTTAGCTAAATAGTTTGTATGCTAAATGAATTAATTCGGCCATTACAAGGTCAAAATTACCATATGTTACCATTTTCAGAGTGCATAATAAATTTAAAGCCATGGTAAAAAAAAACTTTTTGAGTTTTAATATTTCTAGATTATTAATATTTCTAATTAATACAAAGATTATGATTTCCTCTGCAACTTCTTTTTTAATAAAACTTAAACTCTAGAATTGACTTGTTGAAACCATCAAAAAGTGACATAACAAAAATTTACCAACCATACTTATATCTTATGTAAATACTGAATCCTATATGAATACAGTGAAACCTCCTGTTATGGACACTCCTGCAAAACGGACACCTCTCAATACGGACATATTTTTAATTCCCCGGGAATCTTCTATGAATAAACCATTACGTACATTCTCCACAAAGCGGACACTCCCGTAATCGGACGCGGACAGTCATTTTGGTCCTGAAACGGACACTACTTTTTCTAAATAAATTGCAAGCTAAAAAAATGCAACTTTTCACCATTTTTAAAGCATGAAAATAAAGCTTTTTGCCTTATCCATAACTAAAAATATTGTTAGGCTATTTCACCACCGAAAAATCAATCATTCTCCTGTCACCTTGCCTTATCTTTGTAAAGAAAGGAGAGAAAATGGTACTGCACTCCTGAAATAATTTTGACATCGGCATCTTTTCATCTGGACCACACAGGTTATGAGACCCCTCAAGTTGAAATGACTTCTCTCAATGCTTCTTCCCCATTGAAAATTTCTTTAATTTTCTTATCAATTTGAAGACTGTATTTAACACAACTGGGGTAAAAAAAAAGAGAACAGAAGTATAATCTTTGAGGTGTTTATATAAATGAAGCATTTATTCAGACACTTGATAGCTGATCAATTGTGAATAATCATCTCCATAGGTCCTCATGACTTACATGTATGCATTACTTTTTTTTCTGTGAATCATGGGAGGTTTATTTTCCAAGAAGGTATTAACCATGTTCCCTATCAAATGATAACTAGGTGTAAGGGGATGTGAACCTAATAATTGAAACGGACTGATGGCAGTACGCTCCTATTTGGTATCATATGCCTAACTTGAGTATCTATGCCAGGGATGGCGAACCTTTATGCACCAGCGTGCCATTTTTTCTAGAAAATTGTTTAATGAGGTCATAGACGTGCCGACAAATAGTTTTGACTTCGTGATTATTGGGTAAATAATAATATTAAATACTATCAACTCAAAACTCTTTTTTTACTGAGAAAAAAAAAGTACATTTTGCAATGTCTCAGTTATAAGCGTAGTTCAACTTAAAGTGACATCAGTGTGACTTCCATTGTTGCAGATTAGATGACAAGTAACTTATATTAGGGATATAAGATGTCAGTTTAAGCAGAACTGTTAATTTTTCTTTGCTAGTTATTTATTGTTAGCTTGTTAATTTTTTTTAAATTTTAATTTAATCGTTAATATGCTTCATAGTGAACTTTGTGATCTGTGACGTGCCCAAAATATTGAATAACGTGCCATAAATGGCACGCGTGCCATTGGTTCGCCATCCCTGATCTATGCTAATAGGAAAATTACATTTATTTATCTGTAGCTACATCCAGAATTATGTATTTATATCAAACTTCTTTATGTATTCTTTTTTATCTTTCTTATTGTTTAAATAAATATTCTTGTAGATATTTACAGTATCCTTGTAGATATTATTTAATTATTTCTACATCTTTGAGAATATTCTAAAAACAATTTACGGTGTTAAATTTCGTTATTAGGGTACCCTTCCCGTAAACGGACAACTCTCGTAAACGGACAAATTTTTTGGTCCCATGAATGTCCGCTTAACGGAGGTTTCACTGTATATGTTTTCACTCTGTTAGTTAACATGTACTTCCACTAAGTTCTTCACCCCACTCTTTAAGTCTTATTTATGTTTTCTATCTAAAATAATGTCAATGTATCTCATATATATATTCAAAATGAAGATAAAACAAAGGAAAATTATAGACAAATCAAAAAGGGGGGGGGATAATAATGAAAAAAATAACAAACAACTGATTAAAAAAAAAAGGATTAAATTTTTTTTTTTTTAAAAAAACCGTAAAATAAAAGATATAATCTTTTTGTCAGCCCACACGATTATATCCGCAAAAAAGAGTGCTTTCTGATATTGTATCAATGTAGCCAAAGCAAAATATATTAATGCAATATTGTGAGGAGCACTCAAAAAATTTTTTTTTTCAAAAATTACAACAAATAAAATAGAACACAATAAGTAAAAATAACAAGTAAAAACAGAAAATAAAATAAAAGAAAAAACAGTATAAAACTAAATCTCTAAAGCGAGTAGCGAAATCAGATGTACTTACATAAACGGGAAATTTTTCCAGAATGATTTAAAGAATGATATTTTGCAGGTATAATCGTGTGGGCTCATGAAAAGATTATATCTTTTATTTACCGGTTTTTGTAAAAAAAAAATTCATCCTTTTTATTTCTTTTTTTTTAAATTAGTTTTTTTTTCATTATAATTCCCCCCTCCCTTTTTTTTTTTTTTTCATTTGTCTGTAATTTTCCTTTGTTTTATCTTCATTTTGAACTTATCTAATGAGTTCTGTTTACTTGCAGCTTATGTGCAATAAATGATACTTATTGTTTTTCTTAACTTTCTTCATGTTTTCTTGTATTTATTTTGTTGTGTATATATATATATATATAAAATTTTCTCCTATTTTTTCAGTCTCCTATTACCTCAGCTTGTTTTGCTAAATATCATCCTAATCTAGTCATTGGTGGAACATATTCTGGTCAGATAGTGTTGTGGGATAATAGAAGTTATAAAAGAACTCCTGTCCAAAGAAGCCCCCTATCAGCTATTGCTCACACGGTAGGAATATGACTTCCTTTATTGAGTATTTAAGATTTTTTTTTTGTTAATGGTATAATTCTGCTTTATTAGTAACTCATATTAACTTAGATGACAAACTTTTAATATCACTTTGCTTTATTAAATTGCCTTCCTGTTTTAACCAGAGGAAACAAATCTCTACTAGAGTACCATGTCCGATGAGAATCCAATTTGCAATCATTTGTTTACAACTACACACAAAAAGTAGCGCAAAATAGAATTTATTGTTAGTCAAAACCATCAGTTTTGACTGACAATTTGGTGTTTGTTGACCGATTTGGTGTTTTAAACTGAGTTATGCTCTCTGCTTGATGGCAATACAAATTTCAATCATTTCTTGACAGCTACAAGCAAAATTTAGATTGCATTTAATCGCCAAATATCCTTTATTGATTGTTGATCGTAATTTTGACAATTTTCCACACAGTACTCAAAATTCAGTTAAAGTTCCATGGGGATAAAAATTCCAATTGTTTCTTAAATGGTGCAATCAAAACTTATTGCAAATTAGAATTTCAACCACCTCCCAACACGGTATCATGTTGTAACAAACATATAGGCACAATATTAAAAATGAAAATGTAAAATTAAAATTTTAAATCTCCACCAAAACTTCAAATGTGATGTGCTCTGTATTTTTCATATTCTTTCCTGACAAAAGTAATCGCTTTTTGAATCATTCAGACTAAAAAAAAAGAATTAAATCGTTACAAATATATAAGTTATAATGTCATATATATATCTGGAAAAAAAACTTCTATGCACCAAGATCGTAATTTATAAACCAGTAGAATATGAAACTAATGAAAAGTGGTTACAGAATGCTAAAAATTTAGATGCCTGCTACAAATATTTGTGACCTACATATCAGGGTGTAGTGGAATTATTGCTTTAAAATTATATTGTAGTATTAAAATGTTTTGAATGTAGGCATATTAAGCATTTAAATTATAAATATGAAGGAAAAAGAAACAGCAGTGAAATAAAACTTTTATTTTAATTATAAAACAAATGAATTTTTTATTGATAAGTAATATTTTCATTGTTTGTCCTGCACTAAGAATTTTAGTACAGTAGGGAACCGATTATCCGGAACGATCGGGACCATCACTATTCCGGATAACTGATTTTTCCGGTTTCCTGAATGGCTAAAAAAAAGCCGTTTTTTTATTGTTAAACCCAACAAAAAAATTTTTTTTTTTTGGAAATAATCTTAAGAAGAAAAAACGATGAAGGAATACACTAATGATTATTACCAAAATGATAGTAAGGTAAACATCTTTCAAAAAAGAAAGAAAAATCCTAAAATCTTATGAGGAAAAAAGCATTTTTTAAAATAATGGCGGGAAAATTTATTGAATTTCGTTCCAGTTTTTTTATTTCCGGATAACGGGTTCTGTACTGTACTGTTATTCTGATATTAAATAGAAAGTGTAGTTCATTTTTGTTGTTCAACTTAATAGAAATGTGATAAAAATGTAAAAACCTTTAGTTTTTTTTTTCAGATGTACTTTCACTGTATACTAAAAAAACTATTTTTGCTTTACATCTCCATCATTGGTTAGAATATTTAATATTCTTGCTTCCATAGTAGTTAATACTGCCAATTAATTCAATCCATGATTTAGCCATACTGCAATGTGCCACTGTACAGAGATTTCATCAATATAATTTGTTAATACAAATGATTTAAGAAACTACTTTAATCTTGCTTGTATACATTAAAGATAGATTTAGACTTTTCAACTAAAATATATTTCTTTTGTAAAATTAGCATCCTGTATATTCTATATGTATGGTTGGATCAGAAAATGCTCACAATCTAGTTACAATTTCTACTGATGGCAAATGTTGCACCTGGAGCGTCGACATGTTGTCATACCCTCAAGTATGTTTTAAAAGTTGTTGATTTTTTTTTTAAATTGCTTTATTTTATATGATACTAATTTCTTCTGCTTAATAGGATACAATAGAACTAAATCAGCAAAAACAATCAAGAACAGTAGCTGTTACATGCATGGCCTTTCCAAATGATGAATTTAACAACTTTGTTGTTGGAAGTGAAGATGGATTAGTATATTCAGGTAACTATGAATGCAAACTTTATTCAAAAAGTTGCATTTAATTAAATTCTGGTGACAGAAATAGCACAACACAGCATTGAGTGCCACATGTTAATTTTGTTGACCTCACAGGCAAAAGAAAAAAAACGTTAAAGAAAAATGGTAATCTAACTTAATCTAAACATAAAAATTTTTTTCCCCCTGTATTGACAGTGTCATTTAATCCTGTGTTTTGACACCAACAATGGTTCTTGTTTATAGACCCAAAATTATTGTGTATTCTTACTATAGTATGTTTTTGTGCCATTATTTATGCTTTATTCATGTTGCTTAGTTTTATTTATATGTTGCATAAAGTATAGCCTGTCTTCATTTTTATTAGTCAAATTTCATCTTTGAGGACTAAGTTTTGTTAACTTTCTTTTGAAGTGCAGTTTATTTATCATGTATTGCAATACTTAGACATTCTTCAATTTTAAAACTTAATAACCAACCAATCATAACATTTAATTACAAATATTTTAGTGTTTGCTGTACAATTAAATTTTATGATTTTTCCATAGTGTTGGAGATCAGTACAGAGGTTTTTGGGATTACCATTATTTTTATTTTGCAATGTAGTTTATTTCAATTTATAATATATTTAAATTTGACTGGTATACTCTCTTATAAACAGTTTCATTTGATTGTATTAACTGTATAATTGTATTTTATTTTTTAACTTCAAATTCATGCATATTTTCTGTTTTAGCTTGTCAAGTATATGTGCTTAGTATTTTATATGCATAGAGAGAGGGATTGCATTTTTATTATTTACTTTTTTTAAAAAATTCAGCATAAACTTTTGATAAATAGTTGCCATTAATTAAAACGAAATAGATTTCTGTTCATCTTGTGTGTTTATCTTCATTATCTAAGTTATTTTAATTATGTATGTGTACAGCTTGTCGCCATGGAAGCAAAAGTGGAATTGTTGATTCATTTGAAAGTCATCAAGGGCCTGTCACTGCCATTAGCACTCATAAAAGTAGAGGATCTATGGAGTTCCCTGATTTATTCTTGACATCTTCATTTGATTGGACTGTAAAGCTATGGAATCTTAGGGTAATGTTTAATACTAAACATATGTAGAAAGTAAGAAAATTTAGTTATCGTTCCAAAGAACCAGCAACTATAAAGAAAGCACTTATCTGTGCACATTTTCACTGATCTGCTGAAGTGTGTTTGAATGATTTTAAAAATTAATTTAAGTTGACGAAATTTAAGGGTGCCATCCCTTCTGCAGATGATCAAAATTGTGATGGCATGTCTTCGGATCATCCTCGGGGATGTTTCCCAGACCGTCGCCTATTGTGTAGCTCCAGTGCGATGTAAATGAACTACAACAACAACATTTATTTAAATTTTTCGAATGCATTCTTTTAATTTTTAAACTTGCTTGATGTTTCATGAACTGTTTTTCTCACATCAGTAATAATACCCTGTACATTTTGTAACACTTTGCATAGTGGGTGCATTTTTCCACATTAATTTATGTATGTGTTTGATATAAAAAAGCTAAACTTTGTAAATCAAGGTCTGGTACTTTCATATAGTTATATATCTCTATATTAAGAAAAAAAACATTACTCAGGGTTCCCACGGTCCTTGAATTTTTTTGTTGCTAAATTTAGGTCCTTGAAAGTGCTTGAAAAACGTCTTAGGTCCTTGAATTTGTCCAATACTGCCGGTGGCCCTTTTTATAAAACACCCGCGGATCTTTCTCGTTCTTTCTGTTTTGTTCCCGAGCTCTCTCACGTGGTTTTTAACGCCACCGTTTCTAACCGGGCCTAGCGTCTTGGTGTCTGCCAAGCACGTGGAGCACAGCAGACAATCAATGCATTCGGGGCGAGACTCCACTTCATCTTCTGTCGCATATGCTTAAATCTTCTTTTTTCTTATCGAAACTGGAATATTCTCGAATTTCGTAACAATATGTACCTTGTAGTTTTCAATAAATTTGCCCTTTTACCATCCGCACTTGTCCTTACGTTTGCGTCATTTCAAAACTTTATTGTAAAGCGTATCCGCAAAGGCACGGCTTCGTATTTGTGTTATGTAGTTTAGACTAGTTGTGCCTGGGAAGTGCTATTTTAATCCCCAATAGATGGATAACCAAGCTTATAAAGAATGGATTTTATCGATGCCCAAAAAGAAGTTCAGAGCCAAGTGCCGATTATGCATGAAGGAGATCGATATCGCAAAAATGGAAGAATCTGCTCTGAAATCACACATGAAAGAAAGGTAAAACAAAAAAGCAGTCTCATGCCCTGAGTTTTCTTTTTCCAAAGACATCAACATCTAATTCATCTGGTGTAAATACTCCTTCAACATCGTGTGCCCCAAGTGAAACAGAAACGTTAGTGGCCGAGGTAACATTGTCTTCTTATCTGGTCAAAAGGAATGTGCTTGATGCTGAAATTCTCTGGAGTCTGAAGTGCATCACTAGTAATTATTCATGTAACTCCTGTGAAGGGATTAGTAAATTGTTCTCCAATATGTTTGCTGATAGCTGTATAGCGAGACAATTTTTTTGTAGTGCCACAAAGTGAGCCTATTTGGGCTCCTTTGGATTGGCACTATACTTCAAAGGGATTCTTATAAATGAGCTGAAGAATGTTGATTGCTACACTGTATTCTTTGATGAGACGTTAAATCAGTCTCTACAATCTAAGCAGATGGACATTATGGTAAGGAATTGATAATAAAGTTTGCACTAAGTATCTTACCTCCCAATTTATGGGTCATGGAACTGCAGAAAATATTTTGTCCTCTTTTTACAAATGCATGGATGATGGTTAAAAGCTCTCTAAAATACTTCAATTATAAATGGATGGACCCTATGTCAATTGGAAATTCTATTAGAAGCTTCAGTGTGAATTAAAAAAGAAATATTCCCACCAGGTCATATTCATTGGCAGTTGTGGATTACACATACCGAATAATGCTTTTAAACATGGTGAAAATGGGATAGAATTCAGAAAGAATTGTTGCTGCATAACATTTAGAGAAGGTTGTGTAAATTATGGATGAATAATTTCAGAAACGATGTTTAATAGAGGAGAGGAGGGGGTTATGGAATAGTCATGGAATATGGAATACCTAAGATTTAGCTCTGTCTTTCATGCAGCCTTCACATGGAAATACACAGGATTAAAGGATTTCACCATTAACACCTCACTACCGTTAGTTATAGATTGTGCTGAAAATGATTTTGTGAATTAATATGTAAAACCAGTAGGGTTGTTTTTAAAAAAATATAAATTTTAGTCCATAATACATATACTTTCTTCTCTCTATATAGGCAAAGCATTTAGGTATTATATTTGAAATTAATTATTGCCACAACGAGCATTGTTGCTTCTAGTAAAGTAGAAGAGAATAATTTTTAAAATTGGTCTTAGATTAAGGTCCTTGAAAATTTTGTTGAGGTCCTTGAAAAGTCCTGGAATTTCAATCTCATCATAGAGTGGGAACCCTGTTACTGCTTTATAAGAAAATTTTAGGCAATTTCACCTCTCACTCTTCTAACTCAAAAACTATTTGACAAAAGTTGTGTGAATTTAGTGCATTTCTAGAGAAATGTTTTAAGAATATTCTGATATCAAATGGTATTTGATGTGATCAATAGTTGTTTATGGTTGAATTTTTTCTCCTATGTTATTCAGTTAACAAAAACTATTTGCAGATGAATTATAATTTTTTTTTATAGCTGTGTACTTTTTGTCTGAAAATGAGCTATATTTTAAACAAGTTTCAAATATTTTTTTTTAAAGTTATTAAGTAGTTTACATTAGACAGTTTTTCCATGTAAAAGAAAAACTTTCTAATTTCCTTTGTTCTAATTACTATAAATTAAATGTATTATTGCTAGCAACCGTATATATAAGTATATAATGGAGATATATCTTTAATCTAATTATAGAAAAGCAATCGTAAGAAAAGTGCCCTTTTAGTCCCTTATTTTAACAATAAGTGAATTGTTTCATAGCAAGCAATTGCGGAGAGAGCCCCCTACTTTTGAAAAAAATAAAAACCTTTATATTCCATTAAAAAGTTTAGTATGTATATTGTAGGACTTGTTATTTATTATACAGCTGATATTTTTAGTGTTGGTTTCTCTGTTTATTCTCTGTCTGAGTGTGTAAGTCTTTGTTCCTGTTTCTATTTATGTAAAATAAATATATATTTAAATTAATTTTTTTTTTAAAGTATACACTTCGGTTTTATAGTAAAATTATAAATTTTAAACTTGATATTAAATATTATAGCAAACTGCTGTGCTTTTTTTATTTTTAGAAAAGTCAACCTCTGTACTCATTTGAACACAATTCTGATTATGTGTTTGATGTCAGCTGGTCACCGGTGCATCCAGCATTATTTGCTTGTGTCGATGGTTTGGGTAATCTGGATCTTTGGAATTTAAATTGCGACTCTGAGGTATATAAACAATATTGCTTACTTTTAATTTTTTTTTTATTATTAAAATTTACACAAATTTATTGTGCTGTTCATGGGTTTTGATGCTTAATCAATTAACAATAGTCTTTAATTACTCGCATTAGTTATTTGTTTCTATCTGAGCTTTTAAATGCAATATATAATTATTTATGCAATTGTGTTCTTGGAATATTTTATAAATACTTGAAGATGTTCAAATATTATTTAAGCACCTTATGGCAGCTTGAGTTTGTGATTTGCTTATTTTTGTTGATAAGAGAGTATGAGCAATGCTTACACAAGACATTAAAGTCCCCTTATTTTTAAAATTTTCTTAAATAGCAAAATGAAAAATGCAACAAAAATTGCAAGTGGAAACATTTTAAGTATGGAATAAAAGTGAATTCAGGGAAAGAAAAAATTTCTTTGAAGAGTTTTATTGGTAAAGAGATATGAACACAAAAGATTTCTAAAATATATTCTGCTCAAAATTTTATTAAATAAAACGTTAAATTTATTTTATTCACAGTTTCATCTATTTGAATTTATTCCTAAAACTAGATTACTAGAATAAATGTCAAAGTTAAAACAAAAACCAACGGGAGACTGTTGCAACTTTCGTAAGAAAGCATAGGAGGGGGTTTGTTATTTGCTTATTCATACTGATAAGAGGAGAGGGGCAGTCCAAAATTGCCAAAAATAGGCATCATGGGTCTGTCTAGGTTTTTCTGAGAGGTACCTATTTTGTGAAAATTTAGACATAATTTGTGAAAATTAAAAATTATATTAAAAAATCAACAAAAAAATATGGATTTATCATTTCTGAAGGGATACAAAAATAAAATTTTAAGAAAAGTATTTTCTGAAACTACCGTTTTTTTAAAGTTGAATTTGTGAAGGTACTGCTAAACGGTGGTAAATTTGGCCAGGACAGACCCCTGGGCATATATAATTGTGATGCCACAATAGGCATTACATATTTCCTAGCTTTTAAAATTTCTTAAATTTATTTTTTAAATCATTCTTAATCGAGTCTTAATTAAATGAAACCAATTATTTAATTTTATTACATTTTATAAAAAGCAAATATAAATATTTTATTAACACTCGATGTAACAGCTATCTTTTTAACTCATTAATTCACAGTCGCAACAAAATCTATTTATAACTGTTTATTCTTTCTTGCCACAAAAATGTTTCAGTTACACGGTTATATTAATTCTCACAGTTTTTTTGGCAATTAGCTTTTGCCAAATTATTTTCAAATTTAATATTGATTACAGGCGCTTGACTTTATTTCTGGCTATTTTATCTCTTCCCATGCTCCTGACTATCCGTTGGGAACAGTTCACTTTTAATTTTGAATGGAGACTTGGGGGCTTCGACCTCTCAGCCTCAACCATTAAATTTTTATCTTTACAGAAATTCTTGATGTTAAGAGAATGATTCTCTTGATAACTCTGAGGGACTTCTTTCATTATTTCTAAGTATGGCCATATTCTCTAAATACTGAATCAATTTTTCTCAAATGAATTTGCTCATTTTTCTATGATAAATATCCCTCCTTCATAAGAAAATTAGGATGCATCTCATATGGCCAAAATATTCATGATACTAAAATGATGCTACCTCCACTAACCACCCCCATCATAAAAATATTTGAACACCCCCAAAATAAGTTTGTTTGTATATCACATTCTTATACATTAGTTTGACACCACTACTGTATTTAATGACATGCCAACATCTCTTAATTAAAAATATCATGTGTTAAAAAAATTTACCTTCAATTAGTAATAATTGTAACTTGTTTAAGCTATATGTTATTTCTTTATTTATGTAATTGCAAGCATAAATAATGTGACTTAAATAAATGTCACAATGCATGAGCATATTTTACAAAAATAGTTAAAAATATTCTAGTTGTGTATGTGTTGCACATTTAGTCTGAATTTAAATATATTATATATTTAGTTGTTTTGCTGGAAAATTTTCATGAAAGTTTACTGTTTAGAATTTTTTTTAAAAAGTATAGTTTATATATTATTTAATTTGCATTTATTTATTCAAAAGCTGCCTACAGTTGGCGTTCAAATCGATGGATGCCCAGCATTAAACAGGGTATCGTGGACTCATTCTGGACAACATGTTGCAGTTGGTGATGCTTTAGGTAAAATTTGGCTGTATGATGTGGGAGAGGTAACTATTCCATTTCGGTGTATCTCGCTATTGTTTACAAACTGTTTTTCTATTTATGATTAAAATACAATTTTTTTTTTTTAAAAAAGTCATAATGCTTTGTTGTTTATTAAATGGAAATTTTTATTTAAATAATTCATAATATTTTTTTTTTTAAATTATCCTTAACTCAGTATTTAATTTTCCATTGCAAAAAAGAGTTTTGCATTATGCAAAAAAAAAAGTGTTTAAAATAATTTCTTTTTATTAATAATGTTTAAAAGCTTTATATTGGGAAAAATGTCTCAGGTAATTTACCTTATTATATTATAAAAGTTACGTACTTAACTATTCCTTATTTTTTTTAACCAAGTTCAATTAAAAAATTTTTTTTTTGCTTTTTCTCTATTATCATTGTATGATTTTTGGTATTAATTTTGCAAAAACACATTCTCATTTACTCTATTATGATTTACAACACTTTTAAATATTGTATTCAAAAGATATACACATTTAAATATTGTATTGTATAAAAACCATAAATCGTTGTTTGTATTGTAAGTAATGAGAGAAAACAAGATAGTTTTATTTAAGTTTGTTTTGAATGTTTAGCAATGATTGCTTTTAATTCTACACTACACCTTGAAATTTTTTAGGAATTTACTTATTTCGAATAAAACAACCATTTTTCAATATTTTTAAACCTTTAAATGAAAGGATCATATTTAACGTACAACAGTTGCAAAACATTTCTGGGATAGATGTAATTACAAAACACAGATATTTGCCTAAGCTTATTCAAAACATCTCTTTTTAGCAACTATCAAATCCAAAGCCTGATGAATGGTCAAAGTTCACAGAAACTTTGGAAGAATTTCAAAATAATCAGCCATATTTCAATGGAGACGTTTTATCTTCTTCTCCAGCTCCTGTTACTTCTCTTCCTCAATCTCCTTACCTTCCAATGACTCCAGTCAGATGAATTGTTATGCCTTACATCTTCAGTTCCGTCCAAAAATCTATTTTCCTCATCACCCTTTGTTGAACTTGTTCTAAATTTATTTATTATGGTGAAAAGGAACCAATGCTTTTATATTTATTAAATACTTTTATATTGTAGTTTAAATTAAATTTTTGTTGGAATCTGCAGATTCCGAGGGGGGAAACCTATGTGATAAAATAAGAGTAGAGCTTCTGATGCCTTATACTTCAATCCTGTGATTCTTTATTAAAAACATGATGTTTACTAAATTTTAATTGTTCTGAATTAAATATATTGTAAATAATTTACTGGTTTCTATGTATTTACACTTATTGTCTCTGTTGTCTCAGGATTTATTAAATGTGCTTCCAAAGCTTTATATTTGCATATTGTTTATTTCTACACAATGTTGTACTTTCTTCTGTCTGTAAGGTTTGCTTGTCCTGTTTAATAAATTATTTTATGTGTGATTGAGTTATCTTGAATAATTCCTTCAGCCATAATTTCAAATGGCAGGAGATTCTGGGCTCTGTTTACCCATATCCACTAAATATTCATAACCACAAATTTCAAAACCACACTTATTCACTTTATAAATTATGATATTCTATTTGGTTCGAGAAAAGAATAAATAAATTATAAAAGCAGAATTTTTCCCCAAAATGATAACAAGAAATTTAATTAAAAAATTTTAAAACCATAAATCCACTTTTCAAATTTTCATTAAAATTGGGTGAGATTTAAAACCATAAAAATTTGTAATTATTTAATGTTTTTGAATAAATTATATTGTAATTTAATTTATTTAAATTGGATATTAATTTCATTTACCCCCTGAGGATTATTTACTTAAAAAGTCGTATTTTAACCTGCAGTCTTCTCCACATACCAAAACCAGGTTTTCCATGTTATTAGATAGGGAAATAGTGTAATCAGGGAGAAATATTATAATTGACAAGTATCAATTATGTTAAGAAATTAAAAAGTCTTTAAAGCATTTTACTTTAGCTTAGTTAACATAATTTGACTGGACTTGTCATTTTGACTACAATTTGTACACTGTAAACTTAATTGATAAATACATATTTTTAATTTTATAAGCTATCTTCTTAAAACTCAAGTTCAATATTGTTCCTGCTGTTTTTCCGAACAAAATTTTGTGGCTTCAATTATAACCTTAAATGAATATGCATTTGTAAGATCATCATTGCATCAAAGATTAGATTCTATATACAATAAAGAACACATTATGTCAAAGTATCTAATTAACAAAGACAGTTGATCATTAGTGTACTGACACAGAATGAAAAATGAATTTTTTGCTTCATATTCTGTATCTTGACATTGATAAAACTCTTTTAACTTCAAAGCTACATATGAGATGTCACACTGTTCTGTTCTTTTATAAATGAGGAACCTGCATGCTTCGGGCAATCGCAGAATGTTGATTATTTTGAATAGTTTATATCTTGAAACTCCCTAAAATCAATTCAGAATTTAAAAAACTGACCCGAATATTAAAAAAAACTTAACTTAAAATTAGCCCAAAACGAAACTAACATCACGTGACACAAAATGAGGCGTGGTTTGCTATGACGTCAGGATACAGTATCTCAGCGAACGGGAGGAGTTAAACCAAAGCTTCCTATCTAAAAATGTGTTACAAAGGCGTTTTAATTTGAACCGCATTTTTTAAAAATTGTTTTTCTTTCATGCTTATATTATTTATATATAGTTTAAATATATATGTAGTGTATATCAGTTGCATCCTCCTCCTTGAGAAAATTTTTGTGATCACCTTTCAGCATAATGAAATAAAATTGAGGAATGAAAAATAAATATCGAAACTACATTTTTTTTAACAACTTTTGAAATAAATTCATTTTTATTTATTTATACTGAATCATTTTTATTTATATTTGTCTATATATGAGTCTGAACTGTTTTGAAAGTTTTTATTTAATGAGTTGATCCCAATTAGAGGGAATGGAATGAATCGTATATGACCTGGAATATAGGTAAATTTTTTTAAAAAAATTCTTTTTATTATTAACTTCTAAAATATTTTCAGGAATTTTTTTTTTTTTTTGAAGAAATATAAATAAAGCTAAACCCCTATCATTTCTTATTTTAACTTTCATAATTTTTTCATCCAGATAAAATTAATTAATTATTTTTTAACTCAAAACCCTACAGTATAATGAAGTAAAATTGAGGAATGAAAAAATAAATGTCGAATTGAAACTATTTTTTTTCAACAACTTTAGAAAAAAATAAATTCATTTTTAATCTTTTTATACTGATTCATTTTTATTTATATTTGTCTATATATAAAATCCTTTCCTTTTTTATTTTAACTTTGATAATTTTTTCTTCCAAATAAAATTATTTTTTGACTTTAAAAAAAAGAACCTGTACACAACTGTTCTGTCAGAATAAAATTCTTTCATTTTAAAGAAAAAAGAAAAGAAAGAAAGAAAGTGATCTGAACAGCATTTCAAAAACATTTTAAAATTCAGTATAATGAATTATTCATTCAGAGAAGCTTATCAATCAGAGAAACAATCTTATAGAATTAAATTATAATTAAGTAAGTTACTGTAAAATGGTCTTAGCAACAGTATAATGCAGTAGTTGCAGACAATTTGCGAGTATTTTTTTTCATCGCGTTTGATGGCTTTGCACCAAATTTGTCTTTTTTCATCTTTTGGTACACTAAAAAATAATTTATTTGGCGTGTTTAATGTAGAACTATTGCACATGATACAATGCAACACTTGTAGTTTTTGCTTGGCGCTAATTTTTAAAATTTATACTCGGAGCGGCATATGCTTTCACCGTCCGTTTCACATGATGGGAGTTGTGGTTGTACTGTATCGTGACGTCATCAGAGCAGAATCAATGCTGTTCATAACCTAGCAGCGATTTAGGGGGCGGGGCTAATCGAGCGATTTCAACTATTAATAACAAAATAACTAGTTATTGCACCGGTCTTAAATTGGTGTCTATCTTCATAAAATGGCATGATGTTTCATTTTAAAACATAAAAAAAAAGCATGCAGGTTCCTCATTGCGCTCTGCTTTATTTTCTATAATAACCGGCATTGAACACCCGACACGATTCTGAGTTTGTGACTATCAATGCTCAACTCAATGGCCTCGTAATTTTGAACCCAACCCAGAAGAAAAAGGAACTTCTGGATCAAGTACTAGGACATACTAGCCTTTATGGAGGTTTTTTTTAATGGATCTAAACCACATTTATGTTACATGGAGAGGAAAACCTTCCACACTTAGCCAACGGCAAGGGGGTTCTAACCCATGATCAGTCTACCACTTGGGATATTTTATGTCAGCATTGTCGTCTGTTTGAGCCCCGAAGTATAATTTTTATGAACCAGCTAGTGCTAAGATTTGAACCTGGCTCACCTCATTGGGAGGCGAACACTCTAACCCTGACCCACTGCAGCTCTGCATTATTATAACAATCCAAAGATGAGTTAGAAAGTTTTCTTTGACTTACAAAACAAAACAAAAATCCCATGGATTTAAATTTCTGTACATTAGTTTGATAAAATATTTATTCACTTAGCAAATTTGTTTAAATGTGTGATAATTTGCTTTAAAAATTATGTCCAAACAAGGACAATTATTATTAAACAAAGCTTAAAAAAAGAACTTTAGTTCAAAAAAAAAAATTTAAATCTTCAAATTTATAATATTTTTTACGTTACTTATTGTAAGTTTTAGAGAAATGCTCCATGAAATGGGGTTTTTAATTTGGTTAAATTTTAAACTCATTTTTCTGTATTTTCCCATTTTTTTTAAACAAAAAAAAAAGTTTATGATCCTAATATTAAAATTAATATGATCAATTTTATAATAGAAGTTTGAATGTTCCTATAACTTTAATAAGGTTATAATTCAATAGACTGCTGCTAGGGAAAAAAAATATGAAGAAAAAAAAAAAAAAAAAAAGAACCACCATTCATAACTAAATGCAATTTTTTCAAACTTAGAATGGTTTGAATCTCACCTAAAGGAAAATGGTGATTAAACATATTAACAACAATAAAGTTTAATATTCAATTGGGAATACTATTTACAAAATAGAGTGAAATACAATCAACACCTGAAGGCTAGAATGATAGCTAAAAATCATAACATTCATATGTACAATTTTTTTGAAATTGAGGGACCAAGTGCAAAAATCGGGTAAGTCTAAATTCTCCAAAACAATAATTACAATAATAATGCATTCTTGGTTGTATATCTTTTTTATGTGTAAGAGCCAGGCACAAATGTAACACCACTCCTGGAGTGCAAGTTGAATAGTGTAGCAAAAAATTACCGATTTTTTTTTTTTAATTTTATTAAGCTCTTGTCAATGATTTTTTGGATCTATACTCCCTTTTCTTGCATCAAGTCCCTCAAAAAGTTGAACTAAAGAAATTTTTAGTCCTGATGGAAAATGCTTTAGGTTATGTTGTAGTTGTTGCTTCATTTTGATTATTAATTTGTGCTGCAGAAGGTGCCGTTGGTCTTGTACCATTCACATATGGTGGCTGTAAAAAAAAAAAATTAGAAGGATATCATAAAATAATAACTATATTTTTTTAACTAAACGAACTTAAGAAATGTATTAAATAGTTCATTTTTAAAAAAACTATTAAATTTTACTTATAAACCGATTTGTGGTAACGCAACTCACGTCCATAGTTGAAAATTAATGACTCCATTATTATGTACTGCACTGGTTTCTCTTAGGGATGTAACTAATATTCGCCCCTTTTGCCGAATATTCTGCCTAGCCGATTACTGAAGTTATTCGGCTGAATATGAATATTATTAGATATTTAGTTGAATAAATTCATAATAATAAAGAAAGATATTTTTTTAAATGTGCTTTTAAATATATTTAATCATGAATATTGCAGAGTTACATTTCACTGCATTAATTATTAGAAAATCTAACATTTACTCAATTTAGTTGTATAATACATAAGTGTATTTAATAATGTTACGTAAATAAAAATGTTTACTTGTTTCAAATTTATCATCATATGTATTTAAACAAGCATTGGAATCTTTTACATTAAAATACAAATATATATAGTTTGTTAAATAGAAGTGTGAATACTATCTGAATCGGCAATTAAAATTTATTTGTGATTCCCTTAATAATATCTATTTATCAATAATATGCACTAGAAATATATGATTATATAATTATTTATTATAAATGTAAAACATTAATTATCCATTTAATGGATCTCTTGATACATATGGTTTACAGGTATAAAAAAATCATTTATCATTGTAAAGTCTGAAATTATGATGCAAGAACAATATTTTTTCAGCATTTATAGGAAGAAGTCTGTTTCGTTTGGTTTCATATATATTATTAGCTTCAGAAAATAAACGCTCACTGTATACTGTACTTGCAAGAGCAAAAAATACATCAAGCTGTTAAATTTTTTTTTAAATATAGAAAGTTTAAAAAAGCAAATTTGTTAATATTTATTTCATATTTTATTTAAAATTTGAAAATTATTTAATTACAAAATTAAAATTTCAAAAGTGAAACTATTTAAAAAGTTCTTAATTTTCTGGGTTTTAATAATTTTTCTGACAAAAAAGAAAGTTAAGAATACATTTAACAGTAGTAATGAGTTTTTATTTTAAATAAAATAGCATATAAATTACAAGTATAACTATAACTAAAATATGCTATCATTAATTATTTAGATTTATAAAAGCCATATTGCCTTGTTATTGGCATCAAGATATTTAAATTATTACAAAAAATAAATCAAGTTGTTAAAAAAAATTTTAAATATACAAAGATTAAAAAAGCAATTTTGTTAATATTTATTTCATTTTTAATTTAAAATTTGAAAATTACTTTAATTACAAAATTACAATCAAAAGAGAAATTTTTAAAAAGTAAGTATTCAGCCACCGAATATTCGGTATTCGGCCTAAATTTTGGCCGATTGTTCGTCCCCATCACTATTCGTTACATCACTAATTCAACCACGTTCTTAGAAAACTCAATATTTTCTTACCAAGTTAAAAAGTTTGTTATGTTTACATCCATCGATATATCTATACCACTATTTGCAACAAAAACATGCTGAATCCTAAGGACAGCCTAACTATTTCTCATGCAAATATTTCGATCAGAATTAACATCCGCAAAAGCAGAAGACAATTTTTTATAGTTTTTTCATTCAGCACTTCCATCTGTTGACGAACTTCACAACTAATTTCGTAATTTATGAGTATAATATTTTCTTAAGAGCTGAATGTAGTAAACTATATATTTCCACCTACTTGTATTATTTATTTTTTAATTCTTCTGCTTTTTTTGAGCAAAAAAAAATATTTTTCTTTAATAAAAGAATTAATTCTGATGAACATAAATGCAACAAAAGTATATCTTACTATCTCTGTAGCAGCAGCAGCGATTCCAAATATAGCTGCATAATTAGGTGTGGGGTTTGGCGATGTAAGGGCATATGGATGATGGGCAAATTTGTCTAATGAATTATCTCCAATTGGAGTCCTGCCATTAGATTGTAGCATTACACCAATCTGTGAAGAAAAGAAAAAAAACTATCCAAATATGCGAGAAATAATTGTATTATGATTTAATACAGCTATTTATTATATTAAATAATGTAATTAAAATATTTTTGTACAAAAAAAAAGAAATCTAAAAATTCATTTATCAACTATGGATTTTAGAACAAGTAGTGATTTAAGTAATTTGTGACCACTTTCAAAAGGACACTATAATGCAGGAGACAAGTTAAGACAAATTCTTTTTTACCTGCCCAAATAATTTAAAATATAGAAAAACTAAGTTTAGGTAGACCTAAAGTAATCTATTAAAGTTTCAAATACTAAAAATATGTTTTCAAAATGTAAATAAATGATTGCAGTAACTCGCAGTGGAAAAGTATTCCTAAAATAAATTATTTGCAGTGTGATATTTTGAAAATATTTTTTCGGCGTTAGAAACTTCAGGGTTTACTCTCGTTCATGGTCTTACCTGAACTCAATTGTCTTTCATTTTTAAAATAATATTAACTTTTATATATCAATGGTGGGAAAACATAATTTGCCAGGAAAAGTGTTACCAGTATAGCGTCTTCTAATGCAGCTATACCCAAATTTTTTTCAGCTAAGGAACCCTAAATAATCAACCTTCTTTCGGCTGAATTCTGATTCTACAAATAAAGTATATTTAGATAATTGTGAACTTTATAACCTACAGAAGACTATTTATAAAATATCTAAGATTTGTCATTGTTATGTTATTAAGAATCTTAAATTAGGATTATAGATAATCGTCCAACAACTAAATTTGCAGTCATTATGCTACATCTAATCCAGTTATAAATTTATTTTTGGAGCATGAATGAAGATGACTAAAATCAGACGAATCATGGTTTATTTCGAGATTAAAACTTAAAAGAACTGCTATAAAAGTTGAAAATGGTTATTAAGGAAACTTATCCCTTTACTAAAAAACTTAGTTATTTTATTTTGATTTGAAAAACAGTATAAGAAATACTACAATACAATATTTTATAAAGGTTTGTCCTTTGCATAATTTGTTCAGAACATTGTTTCTAGAAATATTATATTCTCTTTTAAAAAATGCCATTTCATAATCTTTGACAAAAATTGAAAAAAAAATCATTAAGACAATCGAGAAATTAAATAAATCAGGAATTATATAAGTTCATTTTAAATCCTTTTCCTGTCTCCAAGAAAACAGACACTAGCTTGCAATTTACATCATAAGTTTTGCTAGAACTCTCTCTTTCACTGGAGTACGTTGATCCAAAGCTTTTAGAACAATTTTTGCATACTAATTCTAATTTTTTAGCAAAACCAAAATTTGTATGTTCTTCTACAGTAAGAGCATTTTTGCCACATTTATTACAATTGATATTCTTCATAAGAGAAGACCAGCTGTGCTGACGATGTTATAATTAGTTACCTCAACGTTAGGATCTCTAACAGGTACATTTTCATTATTAGAATCTAATAATCCTATAGCTGTAGTTGATTCAGATGATGTAGCTGTATTTATATCGTTTACTGTATCACTATTAGAATTATTTTTCCCCCATCGTTTTTTAGCATTCAACGATGAGGCACGTCGCCGTTTAGTCATTCTCCCCTTGGGTTTTCTCCACCTTGAACTAATCAAATACATGATAACAGAAATAAGTACTTTAAAATAAGTACGAAACTTAATCCACTTTTAAAATAATCTAAAAAAGTTCAAAAAAGAACTCCCAAACAAAAAAACAAGGCAAAGAAAAGCAAACAAATATTTTGTTCTATAATCAATTAATCAAATTCAAAATCTATTGCCAACAGTAAACAAAAAAATATATGTAAAATCTTGGCAAGCAAAGAGCACGGGGCGAGCTCATATGATCAGAAAGTCGTTTCCCCAATCGTGGTTGCCGGGAGAAAAGTGTCGAACCAAACAGATTCCTCAATTCTGCTTGTCATACTTTGAATCGATTTTTCTTGTGTAGTAATCGGAGTGATCAATTAAAAAAAATAATAATAATTTTTTCAATCTTTCCTGTTGTTGTTGTTGTTAATTTGCGTCGCACTAGAGCTGCACAATGGGCTATTGGCGACGGTCTGGGAAACATCCCGGAGGATGATCCGAAGACATGCCATCACAATTTTGATCCTCTGCGGAGGGGATGGCACCCCCGCTTCGGTAGCCCGACGACCTGCGCGCGAAGTCTAGCACTTTACGGTAGCACAGTTTAACGAGGACCAATACCGCACACCCTCGGTCCCTACGCAGACTGATCCAAGTGGTCACCCACCCGCACACTGACCGTAGCCAGTGATGCTTGACTTCGGTGATCTGCTGGGAACCGTGTCTTAACGATCAGTCCACTGCGAGACTCTTGACAAATACAATTTATGAATTTTACGAACTTTAGATACATTCCTACTGAATGAGGTTTGATCATTCTACTTTAAATGGACCAATAAAATTCTCAAATTCTTAATGTATATTTTACACGAATTTTCGTTATGAAACCACGTTATGTACTACGAAAATGTAGGTCAATTTTTTTTATCCTTTATTAATTTTTGTAATATTGCCTTTGAAATTCAAGTCACTTTCTACCTTTGAGTAAGGGAGGAAGGCAACTTCCACCCCCAAGTTCATTCTCCAAAAGACGATTGAGGTCTAATATACTCTGTAGGTGGTCTTGCTCCCTCCTTGCCAAGTACTTTACTTTGTTCAACTCTTTTTGAAAATATTATTCTCTCTCTGTCCTTTTGAAGAAATGATATGGGAAGCGTTTTAAAAACCGATAGCTTACTTTTTATTTATAAGCTTGTAATTTATTATGAACATTATATTCGCTAATAATTCGTTCATTCTATATGCATTTTATTTACTTAGTAGTAATAATTTTCTTGTTTTTATTCATTTTTAGAGTGGAATTTATTTTTTAAATACATTATTCCCCTTTTTTTAAAAAATTTTCCCTTGTTTTTTAAAGATGTTTCAAAATTAAAACATTTAGCTTCCGAATCAAGTGAGATTAATTCAAATCGAGACAATGACGTAAAGATCTTCCAATATACTATAGGCATCATAAAACTGCAGTTTTCCTTTTTTTTTTTAAAAATATATCGTACACTCATTTGTAAGTTTAAAAAAACATATACATTAAAAAAATTGAAAAGGTTGCAATTTTTCCATTCCATAAATAATTTTAATTACTCCAACAGCTGGGATAGTTTGTTTTTCCACGGTAAGGGAAAAAAATAGCTAGTACACAAGACCACACATCATCCAAACATGAACAAGCACTTAGCCCTGTTTTTAGGGCTTTAATGTAAATACACAAGAACACTAAAGTATTATGAAACTTTTATTTAAATCAGTAAACGAAGAAAAATATGAAAATATGCGCATGTATTGTAAAATTCTTTTTTTTAAAAAAAAGGAAGTAAAAGAACAGTGGACATAATTAATATTCACGAGAGAAAAATACAAACGGTATCAAAATATAATTAATCGATGCTAAGGAAAGCAACACTGAAAATAATGAAACTAGTTTGATTGCCAGATGAAATAGAAAGAATGAGAAATGTGATTATTATAAACACCACAAAATTTCATCACGATAAATTAAAAAATAAAAATAAGTTTTAATACTTAGAGTTATGCTTCGCCTTGTTACTTCAGACAGTCAAACTGGTTTTGATGTTTTCAGCCCTGATTCCTTAGTTGATTCTCTAGATTTTGAAACTATTAGTTTTTTTTAATTGCTTTAATATTAATCTGTAATTCCTAATTAATACACTTTTTAAAACTTTTTTTCGCAATATTCTAAAAATATATATTAAGAGTAGTAATTATGCAATATCTTATGCATTTAATAACGAGAAATTTTTCGAATTCATTTTAAAAATGTGTAATGCAATTTTTATTCACAATTTTTCGCTCTTTTATATCGATAGAACAAAGTATGTAATTAATGTGTTATTTTAATTTCTCTTCCCTGACCCTCCTTTGCCCTTCATAGAGAAGAGTTTTCTGAGTAGAAATTTCTGCACTGCGAACTTTAATTAGTGTAGTTATAGTTAATTAAAATATTAAAAAACTAACCCGCATTAGCATTACATGGAGAGGAAAAAAGCGAAAACCTCCCAGGGTTAGCCAGCATACCATCTATATGAATATATCTTCTATATAACCATAATTTTCTGTATTTTTGTGTTTAATAAAATTTTGTAAAGTAAACTTGTCTCAATCTGTTGTTATGTTGTAAGTTTTAATGAAAATTAATAAATGCCTTTTCTTTCAAAAATTTCGGTATCGTACTTTTTCATAAATTAATTTCGATTATTTTGATAAATCTTTATATTAATTACAGTGAGCAGCTTCACAAATCTATATATTAAAATGTAACATAGAATTGTTTTATTTTGTTGTTTTTAATAATCCATCGAAATGATCTATTAGATAAATAAATTTAAACTGTCACTTCAGCTTATTAGTCGAAAATGTTATAATTTATTTCTACGACAGAAATGATGGTATTTTTTATGAACCCTCAAAACTGAAATGAAAGAGCTACATCAATTTTCTTATAATTTTACTTCTACGTTCAGAAAATTATAAAGCTTATCAAAGATAGTTTTTAAGGAACTTCTTAGAAATAAGTTATACTTATGTAAGTTATTTATTTGTTCTTTTATTTACGGCATTTACAAATAGAATGCGTTTATTATATACCCACTTTTACCATCATTCTTTATTACTATTATTATGGTTATAATAATTTTAAGTTAAAGGCTTAAAATTAAAAATGAAGTTCCTTTATTATATAAAGTAATCACAAGATATTACTTGATAAAAATTATTTGATAAAATATAAATACCGTTTAACAACCAAAAGCTGATAAATAAAATATATTCGCTTTTTAATAAATAAGTTATATTTTCCTTTATTCCCTTAAAATAAAACTTCATATAAAACTGCGCTCTCAAAATATGTAGTTCAATAAATTTATACTAAATAACTGCTTTAGATCAATAAGGAATTTTTTTTTGTATTATTGTTAAATAATATCTTTGGCGATAAGTTTTTAAAGTAACTATAATTAAGTAGAAATAATGTAAGTAAAAATGATGAATATGAGTTTGTGGGTTAAGTTTTAAATGTATCCGAGCTAAATTATTAGAATAAGTTAAGTGATATAATCGGAAACTAGATCTGTCTTAATATGATTTAAAATTTTGTGATCATTGAATCGAATAATTTTTAGTTTTGATGTTTCAACTTGTTTGTGACAAATAACAAATATTCCCGGTGTTTATTTTTTAAGATCAAATCATAATTCCAGTTCGGAGTTATTTATATAATAATAAATGTAGTTAGCAAAAGTAATGATTAAAATGAAGTGAGTTTCTAGTGAAGGTTAATTTAGTTCATTCAAATTGCGAAATTCAAATATTTAAGTCTAAATCAAATTTACACAGTAAGCAACCATATTTGCTTAAACAATGGATTAAATGTCAACATAGTTTTTTAAGTGGTAGAATTTAATTAGTTTCAAAACGGTGTAACAATCTTTAAAAAAAATTGAAAAAAATTAATCGGATTATGAATTGACATTCTATAACATTAACTTGTTTTTTAACTTTTAATTCATATTTTCCTCATTGATTACATAGTATTTAACACACTTACATGCTTTTATACATATTGCAATAATATTTTTATGGTCCTGAGTTACAAGCTTATCGTAGTTGGTATATTTAAAAAAAGTAAATTAATAAAATTTGCAACCTGGGAGGGGAAAAAAATTCTATACGCAGATCAACGAATGTAGTATTAGGATTCAGCCTAAAAGTGCATACTGATTCGTAAAATGGAAACATGTATAATAATAAATCCTATCTTTATAAGAATATTTTAAAAAATTACTGATTTTTCTGTATTGATATATTACTTAATTTTTGTAATGTTAACTCTGTTTGTTAAGTCTTCAACAGAACAAAACTTTAAAAAAATATTTAGCTTCAGTAACTGCATTAAAATTACATGACGCGCATTGTGAAAAAGTGTCAGCTGATCGACATCTGATGTCTTCCTACACCACTGCCTCAATCTGACACATTATTTTATCTTCAAGTTGGGACAATAAATTTTAAAAGTAAACACATTAAATAATAGCTGAAAAAGTATAGGTTAACACTTTTTACATTGATATGTGTTTACAACTTAAATTGTATTGCTGAAGAAATAAAGTTGCATGCAACTTATAAAGAGCCATTACTTGACTGCATATTAGAATTACTTATTTCCTAATATACTCTAGTATTAAATGGCATGCAACGATTCTTGGATGCCCGGGGCAAATACCACGATTCTGGGTCCCCTAAAAGAGGAGGGTAATTACTGCAGAAGGTAAAATAAAAAGTAATTTATTTAAAAAAAAAAAAAGGGAGGGAGACACAAATTGGAAAGAAATATATAAATCCATATTTTAAATTCCTTTCTATGTAATGCCAGTGAAAATTATTTTAGGTTAAAAACCTAATTATTCCAAACCTTAAATTTTTAAAGGCAAAGAATATTTAAATTTTAATGAACTAAAATAAAATGTGTGATTAAATTTGTATAGTAAAACAGTTTCTTATTGATGGATTTGTTCTAGAATCATATTTTTGCTTCGTAAAATATTTTGTTTGAATAACTATTTATCCATTAAAAAATGCCGTTTTAATAAAAATAACAGTAAAACTTTAGTGTCCTTAGTAGGACTGGGCGATACATCAATGCATCGGAAAACATCGATGTTGTGCAATCATCGCCGATCCGATGCTTAGACTGGCCTCCTTTTCGAAGCATCGTGAATTCCGATGTGAGCACGATGTTTTCCGATGCCAGGTTAACATCGATGTTTCCCGATGCCGCGAAGCACGATTCTCCCTCTCCAACATCGATGTTCGCAAGCACGCGCGATGAGCATTTTCCCCCGATCATGCGGCGACATCGATTGTCGTGACGATATTTTCCCCTATGTTTCTTCCTTCGCGAAGCATCAAGTAACGATGTGCTCACACGATGATTTCCGATGTGACTAGACGATCTTTCCCCTTGTGTTTCTTCCTTCGCGAATTGTCAAGTAACGATGTGACTCTAACTCATCGCCAATGAAAGATGAAAAGGTGCTTTCTTCATTTCGTGTAAATCCAAGAAAAGAAAGTGATTCTCGGAGGATTATTTATGTTTTGTAATTTGACAATACTTTGAGATCATTTTTGTCTTGTTGAAGAAACGATCGTCTGTTTCGATAAGACTTTTTATTTATTTACTTTTTTACCTATTTATTTTTCTTTGTTAAATCTGAAGAATTGCATTCCCTCAATATGGATAAAATGTTTTCATTAATAATTTTATATAAAGCTGCAATTTTGCATAATGACCACGTTTTCAATTATTAAAAAATGATTATTATTATTGTTAGAAAATATTAAAAAAAAAAAATCTAATATTTTTGCAAAAAATCTTTGCAAACGAGGTTTTGAACCGACAACTTCTCAAACGCAAATTTTCTTTTTAAGACAGTCGTTTCGTTTTTATTTCTTTAGCATTTTCTTTTTCGACAAGACTGCTTTTTGATCTTTCTTATTTATAACAATTTTAATAAGAGTGTGCAGTTAAATTTTATTTCCACGAAATATAGTTTATCAACATAATAATACATTAGGTCATCAATAATTTTGAAAATAAATTTTCAAATAATTGATTTTTACAATATTGAAGCCATAATAATTTCCATAATATCCTTTTTCAGGAAATTTTGTTTTTATGCTGGTTTTTCTCAATTTCCTCAATTATTGAAGGTTACTACCTTCAATAAATTATTGAAAGATATTCTTCAAGAAATTCTGGAGAATGAAAGGTCAAGAGGTTATGCGCATTGGCTGTTCTAAGTTTTCTAGCTTTCTCAATCCATATATATATATATTTTTTATCTTTTTCTATTAAGTTTTTTATTTTTCTGTTTATAAAGATTTTTAAATTGTTGGCTCAATGCACATTTAAAATTTTATTTTTATAATTGTATCTATTTTATTTTTACAGTTGGCTGACATAATTCGTTTATCCAAAGATAATTTTATGTAAAAATGATTTTAATTAATTTTTTTATCAGTAATAGTCGAAAAAAGTTTGAATTGTAAGGTATGTAAATTTTTTTTAAAAATATAACTTTTTATTTTAAAATAAAAAAGTTAAAAGAAATTAGTTGAATAGTTTCTGAAAAATAAATTTAAAAAAAAATCAGACTTTTTGAAATCCAATTATGAAGTCAACAGTAATTTTTTTTTCATGCACTGCACTCTATCCACAAATATCAAATATTAATTGCTAAAATGTCCATGTTAAGATAAATTTATTACAATATGAGAGCTGAAAAAATGCACCGATTTCTTCTAATTTTATTTTCTAGAAAAATTATTTCTTAATGTAATAATTTTTTAATGTGTTTTTGTCTAAGATACCTAACCATCTTTAAGAATGTTGAAAATTAACGATAATTTTTGTTGGCTAAGGTTGAAATACTATTCTTTTTTTTTAATTCATCCTTAAAGATAATTTCTCATTTTTTTTAAGCTGCATGTAAAATTTTAATGAATTATTCGTTTCACTAGTTAACTATTTATCCAATACCCTCTTTCTTTACTTTAAAAACTTCCGATTGTTTTCAGAAAAGTTTGAAAAGATGTGCTTTATTTAAATTGAAAAAGACAGTCTATCGAATTATTTTAATACAAAAGAAGAAAATAATCAATTTACTAAACACTGATATACCCGGATATAAAGTCATATATTTAATTTACTCCTATCTTTACTTTTTTCTCTTATTGATTATATAACTTTATTGAAATTAAATACCTATAAAATGAATATAGTTCGTATAATGTAAATTTGATGCATTTTGGCAGATTTTCACTTTTATAAATTTTTTCTGAATATCCCCCTTGAAATCTTACTCTCCTTTTTCCACAAACACACAAAGTTTAAATTCTAAAAATCTAATATATATATTTAAAATTTTAGATTTAGTCTTACTTTACAGTAGCATCAAATAGAAAAAAAGTAAAGGTGTGCAAGAATGCAAAATTTGGCAAAACCAAATGTGAAATAGTAATGTGACATCGCGATGTATCGAAACATCACGATGTTTGAGTGGCGATGCATCACGATGCTGAAATCTTAACATCGCCCAGTCCTAGTCCTTAGTCATCAATTAAATCTTCTTTTAACTAAATATCTGGGACCATGACCCTCTTGTTGGCCACGCTATTAACGGCTATTACAATGGATAGAATACTCAAAACGCTGCACTGGTGTTATAACAGTGCAAAATACGTACTTGAGATGTTCTCACGTGATAAGGAAAGTTCTTGTTTGCTTTTGCGGGTCTTGTCAAAACCTGAAAATAAATTTTTAAAAATTAAAGTTTTAGAAAAAACAATGCATATTAAAACTTATATTTTTCAGATATGATTTGATTGTCAACGTTTTTCTAGCACTGCAGTAATATACAACGCTCTGAGATTCATCCTTGTGGATGATTCTAAGACTGTTCTGGAGCATGGGCTTGAATTACTATGAGTTAGATCTAAGAGCAAATGGTGGTAGTAATTACATTGCCACCGCAGCATGCTCCTCAACTGCGCGTAGACTTTTACAATTGTCGGGAACGTTATATTTTATTTTATATCCGTCGTTGAGCAGCCGACCCAATTTTGGGTTTACGACTACTAACGTTCAACTCCGTAGCCTTGTAATTTTGAACCAATCAAAAAGACAAGGAAACTCCTGGATCAGTACCCCCAGAGGTTTTGATTTACTATTACTACAAGGGGAGTTTTCGACCGACCTGGGAGCGAACTCGCGAACTCTTGGGCATGGGCCCAGTGTCCTACCAACCAGACTATCCAGCCCCTCAGGAACGTTATAGTGGAGTGAATTTTCTAAGGCACTCTCATAAGGAAATCCCGCCTTTGAATCAAAGCCCTTCTCTAGCCGTGGTAAGCTTTGGCTGGGCATATTATATATATGTATATATATATATATATATATATATATATATATATATATATATATATATATATATATATATATATATATATATATATATATAATATGCCCAACCAAAAACTCATCAAAACCCAACTAAAAGCCTCAATTAACTAATATCGCATTATTATATTTAATCTTTTTATTGATAGTTAAAAAAAAAGTTTCTTTTATAAAGAATTAAAATTTTTAACCATAATTATCTTGAATAAGTTATCATGCTAAAACCTTTGGAATGTAGAAAAGCTTTTTAAAAGAGTTTCAAAATATTCATTGCTAATTTTTAACTAAAAAAATTATCAATAATTATAAATTTTAATCTTAAGCAGAGACAAACGTAAAACATAACCCCTTATAATATTATTTATTAAATAATGAATGGTATTATTAAATTTTATTAAAAAAATAGTTCTTAAATATATATAGAAGTTATATGAGTATTTTCTCATCCTTACAAAGAAAACGAAGTGAGCTGATATTGAAATGAAAAGTTCCACAGTGTTGAGAAGTTTCTCTCGAACCCACTTTGGCACAACAAAAGTTGAAATCAGAATAACGACTGGAGCTGAGAGGAACCTAGAAAGAAAACAAACAGTTTTACATATTAAAAAAGTAGTCTTTAAACGAGTATACACTCTATAACAAAAAAAATCGACGCACCAAGAACGCACTAAAACGCGCAAAATCGACGTTCGATCAGGCTGGAATGATGCCGACTGGGGACGTATAGTCTTTAGCGACGAATTCCGCTTCCAACTGTCTCCTGACGATCATCGAAGACGTGTTTGGAGACCCACAGGGCAGAGGGGTGGATCCTGCCTTCACTATTGCCCTCCACACCGGCCCTCAACAAGGCATTATGGTCTGGGGTGCCATTTCCTTTGACAGCCGGACCCCTTTGGTCGTCATTAGAGGTACACTTACTGCACAGCGGTACGTCGACGACATCCTAAGACCTGTTTTGTTACCGTTCTTTTTGAAGCACCTTGGGCTGGTTTTTCAGCAGGACAATACCAGACCACAGTACGTGTTGCTATGAACTGTCTGCTAGTTTGTCAAACTCTTCCTTGGCCTGCCAGATCACCAGATCTCTCTCCCATCGAGCATGTCTGGGATATGATGGGAAGGCGATTGCATCTGGCACGGAATGTTGATGACCTCGTTCAACAATTGGATCGAATTTGGCAGGAAGTACCGCAAGTGACAATCCGGGAGCTTTATCGGTCTATGCCACGCCGTGTGGCAGCTTGTATACAGGCTAGAGGCGGGTCAACACCTTATTGAACTTGTTACTGTAACTCTGTAATAAATTATTCAATTGTTCTGAAATTTTAATCATTTACTATTCCGTACATTGTCTATCCACCAATTTTCGTTTCCATCGGACAACTCCTTTTTGGTGCGTCGATTTTTTTCTTATAGAGTGTATTTATATGCTTAAAAAATGTAAAATACTACGTGTAATTCAATTGAAGCCTCTAATAACAGAATGGAGATTGCGTTTTGCAATTATTTGTTGAAAAGGGAAATAAAGAATGTAAAAAATATTTACATAAAAATCTAAAATCCCTAACAAAAGAATGCTTCAACTTTTTGAGTTGCGAAACTAATGCCAGTTAGTGAAAAAAATTAAATAAAAATTCTGCAGGAATGTTGCGTTATGCTTTTTTTGGGGGGGAAGGGAAGAGAAGATGTGTCAAGAGAAAGAGAAGGGTGTTCAAAATCTCCAAAAATATTCTTGCGTATTACTTTGAGTGCTTTCTTTCTCCTTGGAAAAAAAAACATATACATACGATAATATAATTAGAAAACAATAAATTTTGTGACAATAATAATTTAAAGACATATTTGTTAATAACTATTCTTAGCCATTTATATCTAATAAATATTTGAAATCACGTAAACTTCCCATTCGATTGAAAATATTTTCATTTTCTTTGTTTTGTATGTTAAAACTATTTTTGGAAATAATTTAGGAACCATCAAATCTGTGATGTTTAAGCATGCTAAATTAGTTTAAACTAGTTTACCTTATTACCTTACCTTATTTATTTATTTATTCATGCTATTTATTTTTGATAGAATTATCTCACATTCACGTAACACAATAAAAAATTTCAGGATTATCCCGACGGCAAGGGGATTCTAACTTAATCCGGGACCATTGAGGATTGATCCGTCAACCATTGAGAATATTTTATGTCATCACTGTGATCGGCACGAGCAGGGAACAAAATTCGTAACGATCAGCTATAGTTGGGAATCGAACTTCATTGGGAGGCAAACGCTCTATCCCTGTCTAAAAATGTTTTTATTTTTTTCCACCTTTATGTATTTAATCTGCTATCTTAGACAAAACCACCGCCTTTATCAGCGTGGTGCGTTTAACCTAACACAAATTATTTATACTACTATAAAAATTTAATTTGGGTACTTTTTCGACAATGTATTTTAAATCTGTGACGTAAGGATAAATACAATTGAAATCGAAATTTTAATTCAATTCGTCCGAACATTGCGCTTAAATTAACAACAATCGCTTTAATTTTAGCCTTGATTATGTTTACAAAATATTAAACACAGTGTGTAGCGCTGCCTCTCAAGACTGTTAGAGAATTAGTGTCATGCAAACATTCCTTTCGATTACAAAATGTTAGAAATTTAAAATTTTTGCTTACCATATGGAATAGAGTAAGAATAGCTTAGTGTAGAAGTTTGATTTCTCGGGATAGTGTATCATTGTAAAAATGACAGCATACACAAACCAAGCCCAACCAACTAAGCGTAATCCAATAATGCCATAACCAGCTGGACTTTCATAAATGTATAAAACCTTTCCTGGGTCAAAGAACTGGAAAGAAAAATTATTGAGAGCAATTTATTTAAGTTAAAAAAACTAGACATACTGTATTAAGTTTTAACACTATAACGGGATGTCTCACAAATAACCGATAATTTTAAAAATCAAGTCCAAAAGAGAAAAAAGATAGAATTTTTTTTTTTTAAATTCTGTGAAGAGAAAACGGGTAATGTCACTGAGTTTTAGAATTAGTTGAAGATTTGTCAACTAGAGCCTTTAGCAATTTCAGCGGGATGTGGTATAAAGACATTATTAACAGATGTCCAAACAAGCAGTTTCGTTGAAATTAACGGAAGTATAGTTTTCCAGTCAGAAGAGCCATCTCTTGACGAACTTTGTTACTCATTTTAAAGTTTGTTCAGACATAACTGATTTCCTAAACAACTGATTAACATTTTTACCTTCTTTTATTTTTCACTAAATGATTTTTCAACCGATATAATTTTTTGTCTAAACAACATCATTGCATTATTCTTTAACTTATTTAGAACAGAAAAATTGTAAAAAAGATTTTTTTCCTGCCACTATACGACAGATTGATTATTAGTTATTATGTATTTCAAGTGGTGCATGCTTCCAGGTTTAATTAAAATGTTAATTTAAACATTTAATAAAGACTTACTTGTTTTTCATATAAGAATAGCACTGCATACACAAGAATATACAAGAACAAAAAGGCAAATATTTTAAACAATGTTTTGTTGCGTAATCTTCCTCTTGTGACTGTATAGCCCTTAGCAATGAAAATCAGCAAAGCAAGCAAAAACAATGTACTGAGAGCTTCAATCACTTTTCCTAAAAAATGAAGAGAAGAAAATTTTTATAGTGATACTAATGGTTACTTTTTTTTATCGTGCTCGTGCTACTGAAACATAATTTCATTAACAATTACTTTACATATTGGGTTATCCTGAAAATTCATGCCGATTTTAAATAGGTGGCATAGATGGCTAGATTCGAATATATCAGAATAGTTGAAATCAAAAGATATGAATGCGCACAAAGGACAGAATTTGAAAAAGTTTGGACGAATCGAAGATAGCTATTGGATACAAAACTCGAGGTATCTACCTTACGGAAAAACGAGATCTCATATGTCTTTGACAACTCGATAAAAATTGTTAGAGCTTGTTTGAATTGTTCAAGACCTTAAAATAAACACTCCATAAGGCGAGTCAACAAAAAAGGTAGCGATTTAAATTAAATAAGCAACCGTACACTTTTTCCCATCGTTTTTTATTTATTTTTTTCGAAAATCTTTAAATGATAAGAATACATTAATGCAAAAAAAAAACTCTGGAAAACAGAATTTTCATTAAAATGTCCAATGTCACCATTCAAAATTTTGATCTTTCAGAATTCATCAATTTGTGAAGGAAGAATTCATGGGAAGGGAGAATTCTTTAGCAATTCACATGTGTTTAAATTGTAATGTATACGTATTAAATGTATTAAGCCTCCCCAAATATATTTTAAATTATGTTTTTTTAAAGTCAGTATACTATAATTAAATTTTATGACATATTTATATTAGTTTTATTGTTGAATTAACTTTTTATAGCGTAGATTATTTCTTATATGATTTTGTGAAATATATATAGATAATTTAATGCAAGTTAAAAAAAAAAGGTTTAAGTGAAAAGGATCAATCGACATCGGTCACTGACTCATTAGGTTCGAGAAAAAAGTAGCTACTTAACTGTTTGGAGTCTACCGGCTACTGGCTACTAGCTGAAAATCTAGATTTTCTGGTCTAGAATGATCTATTCATTTATTCCATCCTCTTTATTCACCAGACTTTCTTCCTTGCATTTTTTTACTATTTCGATCATCTTTTAAATTTAACTATTCCTCGACGTTTACGGGGGAAAAAAATTAGTAGTACGATATGATTAAAGTCCCGTGTATAAAATACACGCCAATAAACCTGAAAAGTTCAGAGAGGGAAGAATTTTTATGTTTATAGGAGGGGGAAAAAATTATGGTACAAAATGGCATTTGTATGCCATTTTGTTCACATTTTTTTACTACTTCGATCATCGTTTAAATTTAACTATTCCTCGACGTTTACGGGGGGAAAAATTAGTACTACGATATGATTAAAATCCCGTGTATAAAATACACGCCAATAAACCTGAAAAGTCCAGAGAGGGAAGAATTTTTAAGTTTATAGGAGGGGGAAAAAATTATGGTACAAAATGGCATTTGTATGCCATTTTGTTCACATTTTTTTACTACTTCGATCATCTTTTAAATTGAACTATTCCTCGACGTTTACGGGGGGAAAAATTAGTACTACGATATGATTAAAATCCCGTGTATAAAATACACGCCAATAAACCTGTAAAGTCCAGAGAGGGAAGAATTTTTAAGTTTATAGGAGGGGGAAAAAATTATGGTACAAAATGGCATTTGTATGCCGTTTTGTTCACATTTTTTTACTACTTCGATCATCTTTTAAATTTAACTATTCCTCGACGTTTACGGGGGGAAAAATTAGTACTACGATATGATTAAAATCCCGTGTATAAAATACACGCCAATAAACCTGAAAAGTCCAGAGAGGGAAGAATTTTTATGTTTATAGGAGGGGGAAAAAATTATGGTACAAAATGGCATTTGTATGCCATTTTGTTCACATTTTTTTACTACTTCGATCATCTTTTAAATTTAACTATTCCTCGACGTTTACGGGGGGAAAAATTAGTACTACGATATGATTAAAATCCCGTGTATAAAATACACGCCAATAAACCTGAAAAGTCCAGAGAGGGAAGAATTTTTAAGTTTATAGGAGGGGGAAAAAATTATGGTACAAAATGGCATTTGTATGCCGTTTTGTTCACATTTTTTTACTACTTCGATCATCTTTTAAATTTAACTATTCCTCGACGTTTACGGGGGGAAAAATTAGTACTACGATATGATTAAAATCCCGTGTATAAAATACACGCCAATAAACCTGAAAAGTCCAGAGAGGGAAGAATTTTTATGTTTATAGGAGGGGGAAAAAATTATGGTACAAAATGGCATTTGTATGCCATTTTGTTCACATTTTTTTACTACTTCGATCATCTTTTAAATTTAACTATTCCTCGACGTTTACGGGGGGAAAAATTAGTACTACGATATGATTAAAATCCCGTGTATAAAATGCATGCCAATAAACCTGAAAAGTCCAGAGAGGGAAGAATTTTCAAGTTTATAGGAGGGGAAAAAATTGTGGTACAAAATGGCATTTGCTTGATTTCAATGTGCTGTCTTTCAATTTCCTTTCAGAATTGGCATGAAATTTATTGACGACACAAAATGTAGCTAGTGCAGCTTCCTTATCCAGAAAATTCCTCATCAATATCCTCCCCAATTAAAATTATTTATAAATACGAAATTTCAAATCTCATGTAAAATATTTAAAGGAAACCAGAAAATTATGGATTAATTATTTATAAATAATATTTTTGCTTAAGGTGCAGAAATTGTTTATTGTCTCTTCGGTAGTTACAAAATAAAAAAAGTAGGGCTATTTATTATTAATCTGTTAGTTAATATGAGTATTATTGGATAAAAATAAAACACCAAACATAATAATCAAGCAATAATAATCAGGGCCCGACTTAGCCTAATTGGGGCCCAGGGCAAAAACTTCTTTGGGGGGAGGGGCTCTTTTTCACTACTTCAGTAATGAGGAATTGAACTTTATGAAGGTATTTAAATTCTTCACCTCATTATAAATATATAACAAGAAAATTGACTTGAACTTAAAATAGTTATAATGTCCCCCCTCCCTCCAATGGTCAGGCGAATTATCGTTTTGTCCATTTTAATGATGTTCCGACAATTCTATGTCAATCATGCCGAATGCAGGTTTCTGATTGTTAACTTTGTCATCTAGCTGCGAAAGATACATATGCTTGCTGACATTAGGGCGGAATTCAGCTAAAATTTCGCAATTGCACGGCTCACTTAAGCCAATCAAAAGCCTGTATTTTTGTAAACACATCGCATTTTGCTACATGTAAAAAAACAGGCTTCTAATTAGCCACATTTGTCCATTGTAATTACGAAAATTTAGCTGAATTCCGCAATAGAAAGCCATGGATTTACGAAACATATATTTTTGTGTTCATACGATATATTACTGAAGAAGCTAACATAAAACTGACGGATTTTACACTGTACTGATATTTTGTTTAAAAAAAAGTTCATTAATGCAGGAAACCTAAAATAAGCTTTCAATTCGATTCCCCCCCCCCTCTGACGCGGGGCTTGGGGCAACTGCCCCGTATGCCCTTGCCTTTATCAGACTCTGATAATAATCTTTGCTTATTATTTTTAATGGCCTGATTAATCAAGGGATGTGAGTGCCATTACCCAGTATAACTTAGAGTAATATTTTCTTTCTTTTAAGGTTAAGTGTCACTGCTCGGTATACCCTACACTAATGTGTTTTTAAGGTGAAGTTCTACTGCCTGGTATACCTACACTGATGTTCTTAAGGTAAAGTGTCTTTGCTCCCGATATTCCTTATACTAACCGTTGAGATGAACGGTTGCCTTTGTGGTTCTGAATTCGCACACCACGATTTGGCAATTTTTTACGGCCCCCTTTTACGGAATAGTTTCAAAAAAATTATGTCATGAAAATTATACATAGCTTTTATTATTGAGTACAATCATTATTTGGAGTATTGTTAAATTTTCTTTGGGTAACAGAAATATGAGTAATGCAAAAATAATATAAATTGACTAATTTATTGATTAATGTAAAAATAGCGGCTAAATTGAAAAAAATATCGTGATATATTGTTATATGTCCATATTTTCAATGTCACCGGCTCCCGATAATACGTGTAGGTGTAGCATGTGTAGGTGTAATACGTGTAGATGTAGCATCAATATTGTGATCAGTGTTTATAATTATCGTATACGATAATTTTGTGGTCATTATTGATCAAAAATACAATATCATGAATATTATACATAGCGAATGTTATTGAATACGAGAGTTCGTGAGTGTTGTTAAATTTTGTTTGGGTAACGAAGATATTGACCAATGCGAAAATAATATAAATTAGCTAAATTTTAAAAAGATTGCGATTTATTTTTAATTGCCTATATTTTTGACATAATGATATTGAAATTAGTACTTATCAGTCAAAGAGAGGCCAATTTTTGTGTGGGTGACAACTTGAAAAAACATTAGCCAACACATGGTCCCTAAGTAAAAGCCAAAGGCGATCATACAGGGGATAGATGCTTTAAACGTATACATAAATTATATATTTGAGTATTCAAATTTAAGTTTTATATCAGTTAAGGCTCAACTGCTGGGTCTCAATATTAAGAAAACTAGCAACACAGTCTCCCGCCTTGACATTAAAAAGGTTAGAGAAAACTAATTGCAAATAAAATTCCATTTTAATTACCAATTAAATGTGCAGTGTTGTATAAATGTAAGGACTAAAGAAAGGGACTTTTAATGTAACTACACAATTACTAGATTATGATTTTTACCCTTCTTCAACAGCGCCATTAAGCTAATGACAAGTTTTTGTTTAAAATACTAACATATTAGTATTCAGGAGACATAATCTTTTTTTTAAACAAATTCACTACTACACCCATTTTCGTCAAATCTGAAAAATACTCGAAAAAAACCTAAAATTTGTAAATGCATACATATAAGAGGCAAAAATCAACGCCATCAGCCTCACTTATATACTTATACTTTGTGTTGATATTCGACTATACGATTTTAAATCTCGAGATACTCGGAATTCTACATACTTAAAAAGGCAGACCAACTGGTCTCCGGAGGCGGATAGTTCGTTGTTCTAGTTTTATTTGGAAACAGAAGTAGTCATATCAAGAGTCGACACTATTTTTAAAAAATGGTTAAAGTGACAATCTATAAAGTTTACCCAAGAGTTTGAGTTCCATTTCAGCATATCCTTCCTTGGCATGATTCGCATAATAGGCACACATAAATGATAAACCACAACATTCCAGAATCACTGAAGTAAGGTAGAGAGCGTAAGTGCGATGAAACAAATGTCTGGATCGAAGAGCATCTGCAAATCAATGAAAAGTTCTTCAAATTTAAATGTTACAACAGTATCGTGATTAGGTGATCAAAAAGTAAGGAACTTGGCGCTAAGAACTTGGGGAAACTCCCACGAGACTTAAAAATTCAACCTAAACTCATACTCGAACTGTGTATATGCGAGGTAAAGAGAAAAACAATTGAAGGCATACGTTACTCTGATAGAAATTATTGAGCGCTTTTTACAATAATATCGTTCTAATTTCATGCAACCTTAATATAGCTAGAGAATTAAAAATTAACTAATTATTAATTATAGTACCCATTAAACTTGATTATATGTTATAAGGCTCAACTTGAACGGAACGAAAACATAGTTTACACCTTATTATGATTGCAATAAATTTGCAAACCATTATGTTTTAAAATTATTATGCTATTAATGGTTTAACTTGAACGGAACAGAAACATGGCTGAACTGAGCACCCTATTGCAGCAAATTCACGCATTATGGCTTCAAGTATTGATATCATTGTTCAACTTTTAACCTATTTTTCTGAGAGTGTAGTGGTATTAGCTTGCATAATTTATTTTGATTTAATGTGTTATAGTTGCCAGCTACAAAACTACAATCAATAATAAACTTAAAATTAGATAAGCTTAAACTTATGATAAAATTATAAAGTTATCACACCTTCCACGATTACATTTTACACTCTACACATTTTTAGAATCCTTTTAGAGACGGAAATGAAATAACTTTTGCCACTTAAATTAATATTTAAATGAAGGGGAAAAAATGCTTTCAACACTTATTGTTCATTATTGAGGTTGAAAAAAGAAAGTAAGGGATTAAAATCATCAAAACACCAGATTGTCCAATGAGGGTGAGAAAACACTTTTTAAGCTACATTCTCAAACAAAGCGATTTTAGATTAATTTAATTTTTCTTTTGCTCCTACTGATATCAGCAGCGTTTGGGCAAAACATGAAAACGTTTTTGCATAGATTTTTCCTTCACTTTTCGAGGATTTTAATTATTATGTATGTACACGTTTTTTCGAATTATTGGATAAACTTAACTCTTAGACTAAAAGACGATTCTTAAGGCCTGGTTTCTTAAGACAAGAGCCTTATCTGGGCGTCAGCGGGCTGTTGACGTACCGGTACCCAAAGAGAACCATCACTCTAAAGTAAACACATTTTTAAACTAAATGTTAGAACTTATTGCCATAAGAATATCTTACCAGCTTCAATAAACGACAAGACAAGTAAAGCAATGTAGAGTACCAAAAAACAAATGTCGATCTGCAATATGTCTAAAAATATACAAAACAATTAATATTTAGTTATAAGATTAGAGTTTAAAATTCATGAAATAACCTAATAAACATAGAATGTTAGGAATAACTCTATAAACATGAAATCGATTTTTTTTCTCTGCAGTCTTAACAATATTCAATTGAAGTCATTTCAGAATTGAAACCATACTTAGAAGACAATAATGTATTTACAATAGACGAAGACAATAGATAAAAATAGGCATAGATAGAGAAGATAGTATAACAAAAAAAATATATACTTACAAAACTCATCTGCTGAAAAATGCTTAAACCATAAGCTGTGTTGATCATTTGTCATAGTAATTTTGTACTCCAGATACAAACCCTATAAATGTACAAAAACTGCAATTATCTATTTTTTGTTTAAACTAAAAACATAATTATGTTTAATAAAGAATACGTAATTAAATAAGGGGTAAGATTTAAAATAAAAAAAAATAAAAGAAACTTCAAACATTTTGATTCAATATCAGAAACGTTAAAAGCGGGGAACTATTGTCCAGCAGATTTTGTAATATACCTCTCACCTGAACAACCAGTCCCCACTACTTTCTTTCTTTTTCCTTTTTTTGCATCTTCAATTATTTGCTACCTAGTTTTACATTTTTAAAAGATGCCATATAAACATGAATAACTACTTAAAACTTTTTAATATTTTTTCCGACTTACGGCTCTTCAATTAGGACACTATTCCTCTTATTTTATCTAAAAATTGTTTTGCTTTCTTACTTACCAAACGTCATGAAAATATTTCATCAACAGGAAAGACAACAGCCAAAATAGATATTTTAAAATATTTATTTTAAAAGAATTTTCCCTGCACTATTATTATTATTTAGTTTTTATTACTATTACGTTTAAATTACTATAATTATTATTTAAAAAGAAACCAATGATATTACCATCGAAACTATTTAGTTTCAACCTAAGTATGTATAATTATGAAGAAACAAAATTGGAAGAATATAAAACTCTATTATCTTGGTTAAAATTATACAACACCTACAAAAGAATTATCCACACTCCTTCACATATGCAAGATCAAATATCTGTGCATACCACTATTCAAAATACGCAGAGTATTCCGTAATCAGCACCCTTAAAAATATTTTTGGAATCCTTATCAAAAATTAAGTAATAAAAAATATGTACATTTGGGGGTCACAAATTAATACTTAAACGAGGAAAAAACAAAATCGCGAAATCCTACGACTCAACAGTTAAGAAGCAGGAAAGCCAGTTTGAAAAGATCAGAAACTGTCTCCTTTCAGGTGGAAACTAAATTGAAAGTCACCAGGCGATCACCTCCATGTTTCACCAGGCAATCAAACTGGTTTTAATATTTTTTCATTCCACCTGCCTCACTAATAATTCGAGATATTTCTTCAATCTCGTTTTCTCTTATATATATATATATATATATATATATATATATATATATATATATATATATATATATATATATATATATATATATATATATATATATATATATATATATATATATATATATATATATATATAGAATTATAAAATAAAACAAAGAAAATGTATGGGAAAGCGTAAAGATTCTCTTCAGAACACATTTCTTTAAATAGTGATAATTCGAAATAAAGAATAATTATCCTAAGATAAAGAAAAATTACTCTTTATAATGTGTCTATATCACTAAAAAATGAAAATGCAATTAAAAATGAGTTTAAGATGAAAGAAAAAAAAAACACGAAACAAATTTACCCATATGGGAAAATAAAATAAAAATGCCTTAAAAATAGATATATTAATCTAACAGTTAACACAAATTTGCTAAGAAGAAGAATATATATATATATATATATATATATATATATATATATATATATATATATATATATATATATATATATATATATATATCAAGAAAAAAACAAAGAAAAATAATAGACAAATTATAAAAAAAGGGGGGGGGGAATAATAAGTAAAAAAATAACAAACAGTTTAAAAAAAAAAAAAAAAGGTGAAATTTATTTAAAAAAACCGGGGGGGGGAAAAAAAAGATATAATCTTTTCTTCAGCCCACACGGTTTTTTTTTTTAAACTGTTTGTTATTTTTTTACTTATTATTTCCCCCCCCCCTTTTTTTTTAAATTTGTTTATTATTTTTCTTTGTTTTTTTCTTCATTTTGAACATATCTAATGAGTTCTGTTTACTTGCAGCTTAAGCGCATTAAATGATACTTATTGTTTTTCTTAACTTTCTTCGTGTTTTCTTGTATTTATTTATTATATATATATATATATATATATATATATATATATATATATATATATATATATATATAAAGGCAAAACATGCAATGAACATTTCTTTAGTCATTAGGATCTTAAACAAATACTATGTATAAATAAATCTCACATTTTTCGCATCACAATTGCTGATGGCTATGAACCACCATCTTTCCCTTCTGGACTCGAATGTCCTTTCGTTGTGGCATCGAAGCCAGTCTTTTTTGTCCTCTTCGGGGTGGTCAATGCATCCAGAACGAAAGGTGGATTCATTCAAGTAGATCACCTGACCATTTTCAATAAATAATACGGATTCTTTCTCTCTACACGTCTGGAGAATGAAAAATTATAGAGATATTGAATTAATAGAGATATTTTTATAAAATCAATATTTTATCATTAGAAATAAAACAAAAGATTACATCTAATTAATAGTGCAGGATATCCCAAAAATTTCTTAAAAACTACTTTTGATAGAAACATAGGATTTTAATGAAAAATTGTGATTTTTTTTAACGGATTTCGAAAGTATATTGTAAAGTATGTATGGTAAATGGCCTCCACGATTTTGCTGTCACATGTGCACTCTTTTGTTAAAGTTTTCAATAACCGCTTTGTATAATTGTGACTGGTTGTTGATGGGTGTGAGCTTGCTGTCATAATATTTAGACAGCATTAGCTCGCATGATTTGCGTGACCACTGATTCTGATCATCAAACCAGGGCATTTCACGAACAGGAAATGAGCCAACAATCAGATTGCTATACTTTTTCAATAAGCGATCTGTTTTTCATAATTAAAAACTTCCTGCTTCTGCTGCCTCTGTTTGTTTTTATTGACATTTATTTCGAAATGGTAAAAAAAGTTCTAGCCTTGCGTGAATTTAGGGACACCCGTTAGTTGCAAGTAGAAAAACTATTGTGCTGTGTAGAACTGTGTATTAATACGCTGACAAAATGACCGACTAAATTCTCTAGCTAGTCCTTTTTTACTGTTTGAATAAAAATACTTGCAATATTCAATCCAGTTGAGAGGTGTATTCTATGTATAAAACTTTTACTGACAAATTAAATAGTGTACAACATAGGAATGAGAGATTTATAATGTATATTTACCTTATTCTTTTGATACACTGCAGGCCACTGATTTTTTTCATCGTAGTACAATAAAATGTTTTGCGTTTTAAAAGCCTGCAAATAAATTCATCATCAGAAAAATGAAATTAAATTAATGGGATGATTTAATTCAGATTTCAATTGCAAAAATGTACTTCGTTAACTGCTAGTGTTGTAAAGAGTAATATGGAATTGATTATACCAAAATAACTATTAAAATCGAATAACTGTCTGCACTTTATGCGTTTTTTTTTCTTCTTTTATTGTAGAACAATTAAAAACAGATCCTATCTGGAGTTGCACCTGCACCATCTTGCCGAGGTGAAAAAGCTTTTTAAACAAAGTTTGTTACAAAAGATTCAGTAACTTAAAAATAAGAAGAAAAAAAAACTGAAGTACATTTATTTTATCCTTAGATTCATTTTGTGATACTTTTGGGATCACCTTAAGAATGCAAAGTATTTTACTCTATCACTACAACTTTAACTTTAAAACAACTTTAAATTTCCTTGTGTTTCAAAAAGTTTGCCAAATACGCTTAATGTAAGGAATACAATTTCTATAGTATTAGTAAGGCTCCTTGCAGTAACCTGTTAAGGAGCTTTTAATTGGTTATGTCAAGGGTATATGACAAAAAGAAAATTAAATCAAAACGCTAAAAATTATCAAATTTTTACAAGAGCTTCTTCTCGCTTTCCTTAAGAAATATCATCTAAAAAGGTTTAAAATTTACAAGAAATCTAATTTTCTAAGTTGTAAACTCCTTTTTTAGAAGATTACTTCCTTTTTAAGAACATCAAGAAAATATGTTATGAGGAGAAAAAAAAGGGAAAATGTGGATAAATATAAAATTAGTTTATTTTCGCTACCGTTTCAAATTTAAAATCTTTCTTTGGTGAATAACGTTAAATTATCATAAAGAAAATATCACTAAATATCGTTAAAAAGTTTTACTCACTTTTGGATAGTCTATGGTATATTCAAACGTTCCAAATTCGGATAAGAAACAAAATCTCGCCAAGAAAGCCCAGTTCTGTATGTAAAAAGAATCACAATAAAACACTAAAACAATGTCTTAAAAAATCAGAAAAACTTCTTCCACAGACTGCATATAGATATCGAAAAATTTGAGATAATCAAAAAGTAACTTTGTTTCATTTAATTAATGATATCGCTATGAGCTAAGCACGGTGTTTTAACGTAATCAGAGATATTCCAAGCATTAACTTTTTTAGAGTCCCTATCAAAAAAATGTGGACAATTTCGACATTAGGTGTCTGAAATTAATATTTAAGTGAGAAAAAAGCATTGCCAAAATCTGGCGATTCATTATCGTAGAAATTCTTGCTCATAAGATTCACCATGCTAATAAGATCTCTCATTTTGTAATACAGAACAGCGATTCCCAAATAGTGTTCCCGGAACCCTAGGGTTCCGAGATTAGGATTATATTTTTTAACCAGTAACCTTTAATCATAGTTTTTGAAACCTTTAATTATATTTAGATATTTATTCAGTGTTTCAGTTGCCTATGAAACTAAAATGCCAGCAAAAGAAAAGCGGGATTTTTTTTTTAATATTAATTTTTGTAATAAAATTATATCGAATAGAATCAACTATGGAATGAATATGCAATTGCAAAGAAAAAAATAATAATAAATAAATAAAAAAGAAAAAACATTATCATTCCTTATCGCGTTTTTTATAACAAAATAAAATTACAAAATTCGTTAATAAAGAATTATGTTTCCCTAATAACAATGTTTATTGCAGTTCTTTTTAATTTTCATTCAAAAAATAACAGCAATTCAGCTTATTTTATTCCTTTTTCAGCTTATATACAGCAAATACAAATTAATAAATAGACTAGGCTCAGCTCCAGAACTGCGAATTTAACTGTAAGACATAAAACCTAGTCTAAAATTATTATGGATAAAATGGTAAAAAATTTCATTCCCCTTATTAGATATTTTCAAAATAAAGTGCTTTTATTGATTAATACGTTCACAATTGTCTTTATATATTTGAAAAAGTAGAAAAGAGCTTATATAGACAATAGTAATTTATTGCGCAAAAAACATCTAAGTGATAGAGTATCACACCTAAATCCTGATATTACAATGCGTGATTTTTGTCTATATTTAAGCTATAAAAAAATTTAACGCGGTCATTGATTTCAGTCAAAAAAGGGAGTTAATAAGACCATAAAAACATGTTGTTGTTTTTCTCGTTCCTAAGAAGTTAATACATTGAACCGTGGTAGCTCAGTGGATAGAACGTTCGTCTTTTAATGAGAAGAATCGGGTTCGAATCCCAGCGATGACTGATCGATACAAATTCTGCACCCGGCTCTCACCGACCACAGTGCTGACATAAAATATCCTCAGTGGTAGACGGATGATTGGTTAGAGTCCTTTTGCCGCGAGGCTAACCGTGGGTGGTTTTCCTCACCGTGTAACTCAAATGCGGATCAGTTTCATCAAAAAATCCTCCACGAATGCAAATTTCTCACAATCCATGAGTTTCCCTGTCTTCTGGATTGGGTTCAAAATTACCAGGCTACGGAGTTGAACATCCAGTTGTAAGCCTTATCATACCTCAAAAATTTTAAAGAGTAGTACTGAAAAATATTTATTTGTTTATTATTTTATTATTCATCTTAAAGTTAGAGCCTTATTAAAAAAGCAGCAATCGAATTTTTTTTCCAATGAAAAACATTGTTTAATTTTTAAAATCCTTTGCAATTTTTTAATCATCAAAAAAAGAAAAATATTGAATCAATTTATATAATTTATATTTACGTACTGAATTATTAAATATCTTTATATGAAAATTTACATTAAGAACCAAAATTTCGAAAATATTTTATTTGTAAAAAGTATTTTTAAAAAATATATATTTTAAGTATACCGTTAATTTGCATCGACACACTTCCTATATTGCCTTGGTTGGATTATTCACAGATCTATTTTTCTTAAGCTTTAAACAAGCAATAAATACTAACGAAATGCTTAATTATCTTTCCGAAATGAATTGCTGTTCATTTAACAGTTTAACACTTTGTTTAAACATAAATCTATGACAACACGAGTTTCCGAACATTAAACTGATTTAACTCCTGCACGATATATCACTTGTTCCAATTTATTTCACCATGATTCGTACAACTGGAGAATCGATTAGTGAATCTATTTCAAGCAGCAAAAGGATCCATTAAGTATTTTTTTCCCTCCGTATTCCATTGATCCAGTTCCAAGTGTAACTTCTTGTACAGCTGTAAATGATTTATGATTGTCGCATCCATCTCATTTTTCTATTTCTTCTAAAATGTTTCTTTAAGAAAAAGAGAAAAAAAAATTGTTTAATGTAAACAATTAGTGTTTCTTTTTACCAAAATTTTTCCTAAGCTCTAACTTCAAAGGAGAAAGAAAATCCTTGTCATTGCCCTGTTGATAGCAGAATTAAACAAATAAAATGAAAGTTATCTAAATTTGATAAATTATTATCGAGGTCAGTCAGATGAAAGATGGGATTGAAATTCTCAAAACTGTCCACAGATATGTACTTTCTCTAAATAAAACATCTTTTTATCGACGGATTTTTTTTTAATCTATAAAATATGAGAGAGTCTTGATATGGAAAATATAGTTCCGTTAATTTAGTCAGAAAAGCAATTTAGGTCCCTTACTGTTAATTTTAATGTTTTCGTACTTTGTTATAACTCTTCAACTATTTAGGCAAATAAAAAAAAATTCTGTTATTATGAAATTCGTTTATTTAAGATAATTGGAAAAAATATTTTTGTGAGAAATTGATTATTAAATTCAATAAGGATTGAAGATTGTTCAGATTGTTAGGTACATAGATCTAATATATATAATTCTCTTACGTGGCTCCCCAAATTTTGGCTGTATTTCTTTTCCGCCGGTGCCAATGTTTGCTTTGTTTTGTCTGCGTTACTATTTCTCTTACACGGCGAATCGACCAATGATTGCTGCTAAAAATGTCGCATGCCAACATATAGCTCTCTTAAAAACGGAAATAACCAGAGAGCATCAGCTGCGGCAACCTCATACTATTAAGCTAGGCAGAAGTGAGTAGTCTTTGTCGATAGATCTGTATTTTAGTATTTTGTCGAAAGCGCTTTTTTTCACGAATTTATATATTGCGAATTTATTTGACGATTTTTGATTTATATTACGAATTATACTATAGCACATTTCTAACAGGTTCAACAAATTACATGTCATTTATTTGAATTCAAATTTACTTTAATGACCTAGTATTTACTGAAAAGATGTAATTTTTTTAAAAAAGAAAAGTTTTTATATGGCTTTTAATGATTGTTTTGAATTCTTAGAACTTTGTGCATTTGCAATGTACCTAAGTTAGTAGCGAGCTAAGCGAGCTTGGTTTAAGAAGCAAACCATATAAGATTGCGTAGCAATTTTCGGGGGTTGGCGAGCGTTAGCGAGCAGGTGGCGCAGGCCATTAGTTCTTACATAAATTCTCAAATTGTGAAATTCAAAACTTGAAAGAAATCAGCTGAAGAGCTTCTGAACAATAAAATTTCCAAAAAGTTTTATTTTTATTCCTCGAGAAGTATTTCACAAATTCCATTAGTTTTTTTCGGTTTGAAAAGTAATTTTAGCTTATTTTAATTTAAGAAGATTTCTCGTCTGCAACCATATCGCTAAAAAGTTTTCCCCTCTTTCTTATTTTCAAATTCGTTTGTACAATTGCCTATCTATATTAAACATGAAAAAAGCCTGTTTAAAACACCACCCTTGATAAGAAATTTCGGTTACTATAATCTTTTTTCATCGGATGAAAAAAATATAGAAATAGTTTTTTTTTTTAAATATGACATATAATTGGTTTAAGACATATAGTTATTCTTTTTGCACAGATGCGTGCCAGTAAAAAAAAGTACAAGATAAATATTATATGTGTAGTGCTCAAAATAAAAAACGAATCACTCCTGAATAACTTTTGATCAGATCTTCGCGTTCTAGGAATCCATCTTAAAGGTTGGAGGGGGTGACTTCAACTATGTTAATGAGTTAGTACAGACGATATTTTAAGCTACAAAATCAGACACAATGTACCATCATCTTTCAACCGATTTGAATTTTCGACCCTAAATATAAAGGGGGTTGCCACAATCTGGCAAATATGGTTTAAATAGTTTGTTCAGGACAGCGGTCCAAAGTTCTGACTTTAATGTTAATTTTACTTTTTGCTTACTCGAGAATTTTTAAGTTTATAAAAAAAATTCACACACTTATAAAACTCATTTATCAAAGTACTAAAAGTATACTATAGGTCAGGGGTGGCGAACTTTTATACACTAACGTGCCATTTTTTCTAAAAAACTGTTCAATGATGTCATAGACGTGCCGTCAAGTAATTTTGACTTAGTGATTATTGGGAAAATAATAATACTAAATACTATCAACTCAAAACTATTTACATTGAAGAAAAATAATACATTTTGGCAATGTCTCAGTTATAGGTGTAATTCAACTTGAAGTAACATCAGTGTGACTTCTGTTGCTGCAGATTAGATGACAAATAACTTATATTAGGTTGTAGGATGTTAGTTTAAGCAAGACTGTTAATTTTTTTTTGCTAGTTACTTATTGTTAACTTGTTTTTTACTGTTATTAATTGTTTTTTAAGCATTAATTGTTAATTCTTTTATTAATAGTTGTTTATTATTTTGTTTGTTTTTGTGATTTTTAATTTAATTGTTACATATGCTTCATAATGTAATAACATTTGTGTAATAACAATTCATAGTGCAATAACAATTGCGATCGGTGGGGTGCCCAAAATATTGTGTCACGTGCCATAAATGGCACGCGTGCCATTGGTTCGCCATCCCTGCTATAGGTTATATTTTGAATGGAATTATGTTTAGATAAACGAATTTTATAATTGTGCTCAAAAATTTTTCAATTCTCTTAAAAACTCGAGATATGGTGAAATAAGCAAAAAGTAAAATTAACATTAATGAAATCAAACTATTAGGACCATATTTCCCAGATTGCGGCTATCTCCTATATTTTTGAGGGTTAGAAATCTAAATTCAACGAAACAAAAAGCATGCTTATTCAGAAAAAATACGTTTTTGTATCTGATATTTGTAACTTAAAATATCGTCTACACTAACTAATTAATATATTTTAGGTCACCCCCTCGAACCTAGATTTAGTCTTAGAATGTGAAGATCAGATCATTAGATTAAAAGTTAATCGGTGGTCCGTTTATTTTTTCACTGACTATTTCTTTAAAATAAGGGCTTAATTGATTTGTTTAAAACCATGCGATTCATTCCTTACAAACAAAATCATAATTGTTGAAATTTATATTTTAGAATAAGACAATTTTATTTTTTAGAATTAGAATATTTGTATTTTTTCAAGGAGCGTTGAACTATAAGTAGCCCAAAGCTAACTTTGGAGCACATCCTTAATATGTTACTTAAAAAAAAACTCTTATTTTTGTTAAAATTAATCAACTAATGTTTATCGTTACGTATTGTCTTGGTGTCCATTAATCACCAACCTTAATATATACTTTTAGAATTTTGTCAAAAATGAAGTAAAAACTGCATACTCATTATGGGTTCAATTAGTTTTTAAGCGAGGTAAAAAAATTGTTGAGTTTTTGAGTTGAGTTTGAATGAAACGTAATTACTAAAAATACTCCCGTATTTCATCCGGCAATTAAACTGTTTTTAATCCAGACTTTCTCCAAAATTATTTGTACAATTTTCATTTTGTTTCTCGCTTAAATATTAATTAAAACTACACCCATTTTCTAACTAATTTCAGTTAAATTTTGCCTAGGATTCCAAATATATAAATTAAGGGTGATAATTACGAGACATTCTATATAACCTAAAATCAATATTATTAAGAACATTTATATTAGTAATATAAAATGCACGACTAGTTTCTTATCATTTATTATTATCCTTTATTTATTACTTAATAGCTAAATGTTAGCAATAAACGGTTAAGTTTATCGTTATGCATGTTATCAAATTAAACATTATTTAAAATCATAAAATATATTGTTCGAAAACATTTATTTGATAATATATCATCATTATATTATATTAGATATTTTCCGACATTTAATTTAACAACTATAAGAAGTCCTATTTTATTGAATTTACAGATTGGTGCATTAGAAATAACAATACTGTAAAATACAAACATGAAAAATTTTCCTCTTTTTGAAATAATATCAATTATAATTGCAGTGCAGCAGTCAACATTATAAGCAAGTTGCTTTTTAAGAAAGTGGGCTCGGTCCATTTCTTATTAAAATGCGATTCTTAGTTTTGTAATAAATTGTAATTGTAATAATTTGCAAAAGCGCATGAAAAAAAAACGATTTTAAAACAGTTTATAATAAACATTATTTTAAATGAGAATAACACAAAAAAGTAAATTAATAATGAGGGCAGTTTCATTTTTGAGGGAGGAAAATGACTTTATTTTCCAAACAAGCAACCAAACTATAAGGCGTTGAAGTATGTATGATTAATTAATGAAGCAGTATTTGAAAACAATTATTACTTAAAGAAATCATGAACACACTCTATAATAAACATACCTTATTGGTTCGTAATTCTCCTTGAAGTATTGTACTTTCGACTTCATAAAAACAAATAATAAGAAATAATTTTATAAATATTCCATAAAAGCGAGGGTGGTAATCCAGGCCCACCATAGCGGAACCACCATGTTCTCATCTGAAGCACCTGAGTTTTGTTTGAGTTTCCATAGAAACCATTTGGTGCCGCTCCCACTCAAACAGCGCATAACTCTTTATGCGTAAGTCAATGCAATTGAGGACAATAACTAGAATAACAAGATAAAAAAAAAGTTATGAGGAAGAAAATTAACCGTAGCATCGGAAAAATATTCAATCATATTTGCTGTATTAATTGAAAGAAAAAAATACCATGGTTACCTATATATCTTAAGAAACAGACAGTTTATTTCCTTATTAAGCTTTCAATTGATTATTTATTTAAATTTATGATAGTAGTCATAGTAGACTATGCAAATTCATGATAGTCTTATGAATGTTTAAATATTGAAATATAACAAATACTAAATTGTATTAATTATACCATTGAGTTGAATAAGTTAGATTATGCCCCATAAACAGAATATTTTCAAATGTTCCGCAACAGGACTTATTGATTTATACAAATTTTCTGCAAGCATTTCACAGCAAAAAAAAAGTTAACTTTACGTTAAAATACTATATTTTCATTTATTAAAATACAAGATCGTACACAGATACACTACATTATTTTTTAAACCAAGGCAAACATTCTTGATTTGTTACTTTTTCAATCCCTTTTGAAGTACAGAATTTTGCTGATGATGATGAGGAATTATTAATAAAATGCCTATGATTCGAAGGTCCGAACATTAAAATAAGGGCTGCCTTAAATATCTTTCGAAGGGACAAGTGCCCAAATGGTGCACCATTTGCAAACACAAACATTCGCTGGTCTGTTGTTCCAACAACTTCATCTCCATCGAAAGCATTTGGTCTTTTAGAAAAAAATCCTGTCAATCGTGGATCCCCACGATTCACAAATTGCTTCTGAAATGGGAATGGAAAATGCAAAAGTCATAAACTTTATGAAATTGGAAATCACTTAGTTTAATTCTTTTACGGCTTGCTTTAGAAGCTCTCTTGATAAAAATGGTGATCGCAAGATTACCGGAGGCAGGTAGGCGGGGTTTCCCAGGAAAACGCTGTAACTTATTCAAGATACAAATTGTTCTGCAAGACTTCGTTTGTTCTGCGACGTACGTCACAGTTTTAGGCACTTTCTACTTCTGGGGATACGCTCTGTATCCGCACGGTTGTAGCGCCATCTAGAGAAACATATGGAGAACGAGAGTGATAGTTGTGAAGCAGAGAGCACAATAAACTGTGAGAAAAATTACAGTCCATTTTGTGGTGTTATAATTTGTGAAGTATTTAAAAAATAGAGTTATCGAGATCCAAAACATGGTCAGTAGACCCGGAGCTTGGTTATGCGAACTTACGAATCATAATATTTAATTCTGTGTTTTGAGTTACAGTTTTGGTTTCGTTTGGACAACGATCCCGATACAGCGAAAGAGCTATGTTGTTCCCCTTTTGAGTGTGATTTATGTTATAGGGGTAAGTGAAATTTTCACTTAATTGTAATTTGTGAACTGTGATGCTTTTGGTTTATTATGTGTATTGCTTTAGTGGAGTTAGTTTACTTTGTTAAGTAGCGTTTAGTTTAGAGAATTGCTTTCGATGAAAACGCGGCGAGTAGTTGATAGAGTTACTGATTTTAAAGTGTAGTTCTTGCAATAGCAAATTATAAAAATGGCCCTTAAGTTGAACTTTAAAAAGGATGAGTTAGTTACTATTGCAGAAGAATTGGATTTAATAATTCCAGAAAATGCTAAAATAGTGGATTTAAAGGGCTTAATTGAATCTAGTGAGGCATTTAAAACTGATATTGAGTTTTTGCGTGATTTAATTGAGAATGTTTTGGAAGAAAAAAGGGAAAAGTTAGGAAAAGCGAAACCAGAATCAGAACAGGAAATAGAGTTAGAAAACTTAAAATTAGCTCAATTAGAAAAGCAGTAAGAAATTGTGAATATTAGAGGTAACCTAGTTGACACGTTTAAGACTACAGTGACTACAAGACTAAGAGATTTTTTTCGCATAGAGGGAAACGCAGTATTCTGAGTAATAATTTTCTGCTATTTTCTATCAAAATTAGCTGTTTATTGTGAGAAAACAGTACATTATCTTTAATTCAAAGTATTTTCATTACTTGATACTACTTTTACCCGTCTTTCTGAGAGCATTCGGACACCACGCCGGAAGAACTCTTCATCTTTCAAGGATATCCACGAATTGACCTATTCCTTGGTTTCCTCAAATGATGTAAATTTTTACTCAGATAAACCATGTGCCATCGACAGGAATAGATGATAATCAGAAAGAGCAAACACGGCGGATGGGGTAGGACTTCCCATCGATGTGCTTCCAAGTAGCAAAATCAAGTACCATGCAAAATTTAAGTTCAATGTCTCTTGTCTTCAGTTCGTATGGAACCCAACTTCCTTGTTTTTTGGATCATTTCCAACGATTTTAAACGATATGAAATTGCTTGCTGAGTCACTTGTAATGTAAGAGCAAGTTCTTTTTCCGTTAGGGATGAATCTTCTTCTAATTCCTTGCCTTCGGCCAATTTCGGCCTTCCACTGTGTTCTTTGTCTTCCATGTCAAACACAGCGCTTTTAAACTTCTGAAACCACTCAAGACAGCATCTCTCACTTAAAGCAGCCTCACCATATGCTTCTCCAAGTAATCGATTCGCCTCAGTTGCAGATTTCTTCAAATTAAAGAAGTAAATCAAAAGTTCCCACAAATGACGCTATTTGGCACAAAATTTGACATTTTTGCAAGAAAACAATTACGTAATGTTAATAAGCAATCAGTAATATTTTAAAATTATGTTGCTACCAGATGAACAAAGTTACAATAAGACGTTTAACACCAATCGATTTCTGCTCAACCTTCTTGTAATGCCATCTTGTGACAAACAGCGGGAACTTATTTGTAAACCCAATATTTTGAAAGTTTATTTTAACTAACGGGACAAATATATTTTACTTATAAGTTGCATGGAATAAACAAAACTTATGAGTAACAAAAATTTTATTCATATACCAGTGGTATAAAAATGGCTAGTATCATACATTTCGGTAAAAGTTATTACGAAGGACAAAACATATAGAATGCACAGAAAGTGTACAATCAATCGACCCAAAGCACATGGTTTTATAAATTAAACTTATTGTCAATTGTTCACTTTATATAGTATCATATAGGTTTTGAAATAACAAATGTATAAAATAGAGGAAAATTAAGCACACCTAAAGTAAAAAACAAGCATAAATGTCTAAACATACTTTTAACCTATAGTTATTTAAAATTAATTTTTTTTTAAAAAAAACATTGATAAATAAAAGAAAGTATTGTTATTTAAAATCATGAAGGTTGACATGGTCGAAAGCTACTCTCCCCCCAAGACGTTTTATCTTCTTCTCCAACTCCTGTTACTCCTCTTCCTCAATCTCCTTACCTTACAATCACTCCAGTCAGATGAATCCTTACGCCTTACATCTACAGTTCCATTCAAAAATCCATTTTCCTCATCACCCTTTGCTGAACTTGTTCTAAATTTTATTTATTATGGTGAAAAGGAACCAATGCTTTTATATTTATTAAATACTTTTATATTGTAGTTTAAATTAAATTTTTGTCGGAATCTGCAGATTCCGAGGGGGAAAACCTATGTGATAAAAATAAGAGTAGAGCTTCTGATGCCTTATACTTCAATCCTGTCATTCTATATTAAAAACATGATGTTTACTAAGTTTTAATTGTTCTGAATTAAATATGTTTTAAATAATTTACTGGTTTCTATGTATTTTTGTCTTTGTTGTCTCAGGATTTATTAAATGTGATTCCAAAGCTTTATATTTGCATATTGTTTATTTCTACACAATGTTGTACTTTCTTCTGTCTGTAAGGTTTGCTTGTCATGTTTAATAAATTACTTTTTGTGTAATTGAGTTATTATTAGCTTGAATAATTTCAAATGGCAGGAGACTCTGGGCTCTGATTACCCATATCCACTAAATATTCGTAACCACAAATTTCAAAACCACACTTATTCACTTTATAAATTATGATATTCTATTTGGTACGTGAAAAGAATAAATTATGAAAGCAGGTTCAAGTTTTCCCTAAAATGATAACAAACAAAAACTCTGAAAGAAATCTAATTGAAAATTTTTAAAAGCGTAAATCCACATTTCAAATTTTCATTGAAATTGGGTGAGATTTAAAACCATAAAAATTTGTAATTATTCAATGTTTTTGAATAAATCATATTGCAATTTAGTTTTTTTAAATTGGATATTAATTTTATTAACCCCCTCAGGATTCTTTACCTAAAAAGTCGTATTTTAACCTGCAGTCTTCTCTACATACCAAAACTAGTTTTTCCTTGTTATTAGATAGGGAAATAGTGTAATCAGGGAATAACACTATAATTGATAAGTATCAACTCTGTTAAGAAATTAAAAAGTCTTTAAAACATTTTAGTTTAGTTTAGTTAACATAATTTCATTGAACTTGTCATTTAGACTTCAATTGCTACAGTGTAAAATTTGTTTATGAAATTGAAAATATGTATTTATCAATTATTTTAATTAAAACTCGAGTTCAATGTTGTTTCTGCAGATTTTCAAAACAAAATTTTGTGACTTCAATTATAACCTTGTTTATAAAATTTAATGAATATGCATTTGTATTTTTATCAAAGATTAGATTCAAGAACATATTATAATAAAGATTGTTGTTGTTAATTTACGTCGCACTAGAGCTGACAATGGGCTATTGGCGACGGTCTGGGAAACATCCCTGAGGATGATCCGAAGACATGCCATCACAATTTTGATCCTCTGCAGAGGGGATGGCGCCTCCGCTTCGGTAGCCCGACGACCTGCACGCGAAGTCGAGCACTTTACGGTAGCACAGTTTAACGAGGACCAATACCGCACACCCTCGGTCCCTACGCAGACTGATCCAAGTGGTCACCCACCCGCCCACTGAACGCAGCCAGTGATGCTTGACTTCGGTGATCTGCTGGGAACCGTGTCGTAACGATCAGTCCACTGCGGGACTTATAATAAAAAACACATTCTGTCAAAGAGTCTAGTTAAAAAAGACAGTTGATCATTATTGTACTGAAACAGAATGAAAAATGAATTTTTAGCTTTATATTCTGTATTTTGACATTAACAGTGTACTTTTATACATTGTGCTCTGCTTTATTTTCTATAATAACCAATCACCCGACCCAATTTTGAATTTGTGACTAGCAATGTTCAACTCCCTAAGCCTTGTAATTTTGAACCCAGCCCAGAAGACAAAAGAACTTCTAGAACAAGTACTAGGACAGACTAGCCTTTATGGAGGATTTTTTTTAATGGATCTAACCCACATTTATGTTACATGGAGAGGAAAACCTTCCACCCTTAGCCGACGGTAAGGGGTCTACCACTATGATCAGTCTACCACTTAGGATATTTTAAGTTAGCACTGTGGTCTGTTTGAGCCCGAAGTAGAATTTTTATAAGCCAGCCAGTGCTGAGATTTGAACGTGGCTCACCTCACTGGGAGACGAACACTCTAACCCCTAACCCACCGCAGCTCTGCGTTATTGTAACAATCCAAAGATGCGTTAGAAAGTTTTTTTTTGCTTATTTTCTAGCTTACAAAACAAAACAAAAATCCCATGGATTTAACTTTCTGTATAGCAGTTTTATTAAATAATTATTAACTTAGTAAATTTGTTTAAATGTGTGATAGCTTGCTATAAAAATTATGTCCAAACAGGACAATTATTATTAAACAAAACTTGAAAAAAAGAACTTTATTTCAATTTTTTTTTAAATCTTCGAATTTATAATATTTTCACTTATTGTTAGTTTTAGAGAAATACTCCACAAAATGGGATTTTAAATTTTTTTAAATTTTAAGCTCATTTTTCTGTATTTTTTCCCTAATTTTTTAAACAAAAGTGTTTAGGATCCTAATATTAGAATAGATATAATCATTTTTATATTTTTATAATAGAAGTTTGAGTGTGTGTGTTCCTATGATAACTTAATGCTAGGAATAAAAAGAAGATTGATTGATTGATTGAATGTAGAGTTTAATAGCACAAGATCCAAATGTGAATATACTGCGCCAAACAATATGTTTATACTTGTCAAAATTAAAGTGCATACATATTTTCCATAAATCACATTAAAAATTGATAAAAACGTATAGAAACAATCAGCGGTAATATTGGATTAAAATCAGGTCAAAGTTAAAGCACAGTAAAATTTTGAAAGACATTTAAAATAGTGTAAAAGTAAGAATATCCTTCTAAAAGTGAATAAATTCATGAACAGAATAAACTTATATACAATTTAAAATGCCAATAGCACGTAAAAATGCAAAAATGTTAGGATGATGAGAGTCACCCAACAAATCTCCCATAGATAAAATAGAACTACCAAAAAAGGTAAGACGATGACTGTTAAAACATGGGCAAATGATTAAAATATGGTGAATCGAAAGTAAAACATCACAAGTGTTACATTGAGGAGGTGGTTCACCAAACAACAAATGTAGATGGGTCAGTCTGGTATGTCCGATTCGCAGCCGGGTAAGTTTAACATCTGCACTACGTAATCGCAACACAGGAAAGGGTTCCAAATTTGATTTATGAGCGTGCAACTTATTATTCACTTGGTTATCCCACTGTTGCTGCCATAAAGATTTTATATACTTTTTAATATGTATTTTTATATCTGAGAATGGTATAGATAAATTTAAAGCAGTAGTAGCAGATCGCGCTGCTGTATAGGCTAAATCATTGCATGGGATTCCTACGTGACTTGGAACCCAGCAAAACAAAATGTCCAAACCATTCTTATGAAGATTAAATAGCAAATGCTGTATAAAACACAAAATGGGATGAGTTTCATTGTCAAAATGTTTAAGTTGGCGCAATACGCTCATACTATCCGAATAAACGCAGTACTTCCGATTCAAACTAGCTGAAATAAGCCTTAATGCCAACAGAATTGCAACGGCTTCAGCGGTGAATACGGAACACGTAGTTGGTATTTTATAACTGTAGGTGTCGTCAGCAATAACAATACCACAACCTACATAGTCAGGAGATTTTGAGCCAACTGTGAAAACCGGAACATATTGACAATATTGATGACGATGAGCTTTGTATAGTTGCTGAAAAACGATAGCCGTAACATGAGAGTTACTATGTACATCGAATGGAGAATGAAAATGATAGTGTGAAACGTTCCAAGGTGGAATAGGCGAGTGATCGACACATTGTGTAGTTGAGTTACAGATATTGAATGATTGGTTGAGCGAGCACATGCGAGCATTAAAAGGGCGAACATGTGAGGGTCGAGCATCAGAAATCCGCTCTAAACTCCCTGGAAGTGTTTCCCGTTTAAGAGGATGTGATGTGGATGAGATTACGGGAAAATAATACGTTAGACCGAGTTGCATGCGTCTCAAATCTAGAGGCAATTGGTGACACACAGCATATAGGCTTTCAACTGGAGAAGTACGAAATGCGCCGCTACATATACGCAAGGCAGTATGATGCACTGTATCCAACCTTTTAAGGTGAGAAGCTGAGGCAGTGCCATATACTGCACAAGCATAATCAATACGCGATAGAATAAGTGCCCGATATATCTGTAGTAAAGCAATACGATCTGCACCCCAATGCGTATTTGAAATGACGCGTAACATGTTCATAGTTTTCTCACAGCGTTTTCGCAGCTGTTTAATATGAGGGCCAAATGTCAACTTCTTGTCGAGGAAAAAAATGAAGAAAAAAAAACTGCCATTTATAACCAAACGCAATTTTTTCAACCTTAGAATGGTTTGAATCCCAACTGAAGGAAAATGGTGATTAAACATATTAACAACAATAAAGTTTAGTATTCAATTGGGAATACTATTTACAAAATAGAGTGAAATACAATCAACACCTGAAAGCCAGAATGATAACTAAAAATCATAACATTCATATGTACAGTTTTTTTTTTTTTTTTTTTTTTTTTCTTTTTTTTTTTTTTTAAATTTAGGGACCAAGTGCAAAAATCAAAGTCTTAATTTCCCAAAACAATAATTACAATAATAATGCATTCTTGATTGTATATCTTTTTAAAGTGTAAGAACGAGGCACAAATGTAACACCAATCCTGGAGTGTGAGTTGAATAGTGTCACTGATTTTTATTTTATTTTTTCTAATTTTACTTAGCTCTTGCCAATGATTTTTTGGATCTCAACTTTCATTTCTTGCACCAAGTCCCTCAAAAAGTTGAACTAAAGAAATTTTTAGTCATCATGGAAAATGCTTTAGGTTACGTTGTAGTTGTTGCTTCGTTTTGCTCAACAGTATTTTGATTATTAATTTGTGCTGCAGAAGGTGCCGTTGGTCTTGTACCATTCACATATAGTGGCTATGGAAAAAAAAATTAGAAGGACATCATTAAATATTAACTATAAATATTTTTTAACTAAATGAACTTAAATGTATTAAATAATTTATTTTCTAAAAAAATTATTAAATTATATTTTTAAACCGATTTGTGGTAGCGCAACTCACTTCCATAGTTGAAAATTAATGATTCCATTATTGTGCACTGCACTGATTTCTCTGTGTAGAAGCTAGTGGTGTAGATCCTAAGATCTGATGTCTGCATGCAGCAAGATGATGTGGTTGAAAATTGTCTCATTAATGTTGTGTAGAAGTTACACAAAATTTGGTAATTACAGCTCAGATGTCAAATACGCATTTTAAACTATGGAAAGGTCCTTTTGTTGTTGTCGAAGGATAGAAACGTGGATAAAGAGGCTTTTGCTGTATGTAACAGCCTGTGATGAGTGACATTTTTCCTGCCTTTACTATCGCACTTTTTTACTTATGGTCTACTAGTTAATGTTCTGCATACTTTCACACATTTTTTAATACTAAAATAGAATTTGAGGTACTAGCTGGTAAGGTTCAAGGGGTCCCAGATTCAAGGTACATTATTGTAACTGACCATCAAGACTATTATTTTTATCTGTCATAACACGGAACATATTGTCTGTCTTAAGAAAACTGCCTCCCTGACTATTTATAAAAACGTTTACTGTCTGTCTGCACGTTTTCAATAATTACACTCTATAACAAAAAAATCGACGCACCAAGAAGCAATCCTCCAATTGCTTTGAAATTTCGTATGCATGAATGTTTTGAACAGATTTGGCTGGAATGATGCCGACTGGGGACGTATAGTCTTTAGCGACGAATCCCGCTTCCAACTGTGTCCTGACGATCATCGAAGACGTGTTTGGAGACGCACAGAGCAGAGGGGGATCCTGCAGTCACTATCGCACACCACACCGGCCTTCAATAAGGCATTATGGTCTGGGGTGACATTTCCTTTGACAGCTGGACCCCTTTGGTCGTCATTAGAGGTAAACTTACTGCACAGCGGTACGTCGACGACATCCTAAGACCTGTTTTACTACCGTTCCTTTTGCAGCGCCCTGGGCTGGTTTTTCAGCAGGACCACATACGGCACGTGTTGCTCTGAACTGTCTGCAAGCTTGTCAAACTCTTCCTTGGCCTGCCAGATCACCAGATCTCTCTCCCATCGAGCATGTCTGGGATATGACGGGAAGGCGATTGCATCTGGCACGGAATGTTGATGACCTCGTTCGACAATTGGATCGAATTTGGCAGGAAATACCGCAAGAGACCATCCGGGAGCTTTATCGGTCTATGTCACGCAGTGTGGCATCTTGTAACCGGGCTAGAGGCGGATCAACACCTTATTAAAATTGTTACTATAACTCTGCAATAAATTATTCAATTGTTCTGAAATTTTAATCATTTACTATTCTGTACATTGTCTTCCTATCCACCAATTTTCGTTTCAATCGGACAACACCTTCTTGGTGCGTCGATTTTCTTGTTATGGAGTGTATTTATACACTCTATAACAATTGAATAATAAATATCCTAAGGTCCAAATATATAAATGTCCTAAGAAACCAGAGTTATATCCCGGCAAGATGACATATCAAGAGCTGCGAAATTAAAAACAATCCATGGAGAAAAAATAGGACCCAAAGCTGTTTCCCTTGGAAATTTCGCCTAAAGAAACAGATTTTTACAAACCGAAATCAGCAGTCCCTGTTTCAGAAGGAATACGAGAGAATGGTTATGGAAGAAAAATAAAAATACCAAATAAACTGGACTTGTGAACTATAAAAAAATTTTACGTTAAGACATTAAGTATTAAAAATATCTTTATAATCAGAAATTGTTGTAAAACAAAAAAAGAAAAAAAAAATTTAAAACTAAAATAATTTGAAATTTATGTTTTAAAAGGGTTATACTTAATTCTAAAAAAAAAAGTTTACAATTTATTTTGTTCGTGGGGAGGATGTTGCGGGTTCGCATAATCTATATTTTATAAGAAATCAATAAATATTTTATTTGTAATAAATTAGTTGAAATCTGGCGACATAATACAAAATATATAAAAAATAGAAAAAACAATCGATAAGTATAAAAGAAAACGGTGTCTTTAAGTAGTTATTCTTCCTATGTGTCATTATATGTGTAAAATGTCCTCGTCCTATAAATAAATGTGCTCTTGTCTCAAACAAGCTGTTTTCTTCTTCTTGTGCGTCGTCGTCCAATATGGTTCATAAAATTCAAAGTTCGACTTCCCAACAGCGGTGTTAGATGTAGTCTACTGAATGGCAAAAAAAGAGAATTGCCACATGATTTGGCTTATTGAAAAATTACTTTATGACAAATTGGTCAGCTCATATCAGCAGAAATACCTGATGTTGCCATTGATCCAGACTTTTTTCAGATCATCATCCAAAATCTGTTTCATGGTCCGTGTGCATCACCATACATGTCTGTTTGAAAATGCACTAACGACTCCTAGAGAATTAACTGTTGAGACTATCACTGGTTTTTCACCATTAAATAAAATTCTCATTTCAAATCATAATCGCAAATCTCATTTACACACTTAAATGCAAACTTAAAATTCAAACGGAAAGCGTTGCAACGCTCGCGGGGTACAGCTAGTTTATAAATAAAAAGAAAGAAGACAAAAATTCACGTTTAACCACGCTCTTAGAAAACTTAATATTTTCTTACCAAGTTAAAAAGTTAGTTATGTTTACATCCATCAATATATATCAAAACCATTATTTGTAACAAAAACATGCTGGATCCTAAGGACAAAACTATTTCTCATGCAAATATTTTGATCAGAATTAACATCCGCAAAGGCAGAAGACAATATTTTATAGTGTGTTTCATTCAGCACTTCCATCTGTTGACGACGTTCGCAACTAATTTCGAAATTTTATGAGTATAATATTTTTTTAAGAGCTGAACGCAGTAAATTATATATTTCCACCGACTTGCATTATTTATTTATTTTTTAATTCTTCTGTTTTTTTTAGCAAAAAATTTTTTTAATAAAAGTATTAATTCTGATGAACATAAATGTAACAAAAGTATATCTCACTATCTCTGAAGCAGCAGTAGCAATTCCAAATATAGCTGATTAATTAAGTATGGAGTTTGGCGATGTCAGCGTTTGTGGATGATGGGCAAATTGGTCTAATGAATTATCTCCAACTAGAGTCCTGCCATTAGAGGGCAGCATTACACCAATCTGTGAAGGTAAAAAAAAAACTATCTAAATATGCTAGAAATAATTGTATTATGATTTATTAGAGCAAATTATTATATTAAATAATATAATTAAAATATTTTTGTACAAAAAAAAGATCTAAAAATCCATTTATCAACTGTGGATTTTGGAGGAACAAATAGTGATATTTGTAATTTGTGACCACTTTCACAAGGGCGCTATACTGCAGGAGAAACCCTGCAAGAGAAATTCTTTTTCACCTGCCTAAGTAATTTAAAATATAGAAAAACTAAGTCCAGGTAAACCTAAAGTAATCCTTGAAGTCTCAATTGCTGAAAAAAAAATATCAAAGCATCAAAATGCAAACAAATGATTGCAGTAACTCGTAGTGGGAAAGTATTCCTAAAATAATACTGCCTAATAAAAATAGTAAAACTTTAGTGTCCTTAGTCGTCGATTAAATCTTCTCTTAACTAAATGTTTGGGGTCATGACCCTCTTGATGGCCACGCTATTAACAGCTATTACAATGGATAGAATACATACTCAAAACGCTGTACTGGTGTTATAGGAGTGCAAAATACGTACTTGAGATGTTCTCACGGGGTAAGGAAAGTTCTCTTTTGCTTTAGAGGGTCTTGTCAAAACCTAAAAATAAATTTTAAAAAAAAATTTTAAGTTTTAAAAAAATCAATACATATTAAGCTTATATTTTTCAGATTTGATTTCATCGTCAATATTTTTCTAGCATTACATTAATATGATAAGAGTGGCCAACAAATCTGCCCTTCAGATGCCTGTATGACTTAGGTCATTCTCCAGGTGGGCATTGGGGAAAAAAAACATTAATATGATATTGGTAACACTCTGAAATTCATCTGTATGGATGATTCTAAGACAATACTGGATCTTGGGCTTGAATTACTATGATTTAGATCTAAGAGCGAATGGCGGTAGTAATTACCCTGCCACCGCAGCATGCTCCCCAACTGCGCGTTGTAACTCTAAAATTGTTCGGAATATTATATTTTATTTTTTATTTCGTAACCGTCATTGAACAGCCGACCCAATTTTGGGTCTACGACTACTAATGTTCAACTCCGTAGCCTTGTAGTTTTAAACCCAATCCAGAAGATTAGGGAACTCCTAATTCAAGTATTGGGAGAAATTTACCTTCGTGGAGGACTTTTTGATAGAACTAACCCTCATTTGCGTTACATGAAGAGGAAAGCTATGAAAACCTCCCACGGTTAGCCTGATGGCAGGGGGACTGTAACCCTTGATCCTTCTACCACTGAGGATAATTTACAAGCACTGTGGTTTGAACCCTGTTCACCTCATTGGAAGGCAAACGCTCTATCCCTTGAGCCATCACGGCTCAGAAACGGAGTGAATTTTCTAAGACTCTCTCAAAGTGATATCCAGTCTTTGAATCAAAGCCCATTATCCGTGGTAAGCTAGGGATGGGCGTATTAAATAGAATTTTCATACTTATAACTATATATAATATGTCAATATAGTTTTTTTTAATTATATATAGAGAGTTTTTACAAAAAGTAATTTTTAAAGAGCCTCAATTATCTTGTAACTCAATTAATTAATAATCGCGTCATATCACAATATTATCTTTTTAATGTTGAAGTACAAATAGTGTTTCCGTTAATAATTTTATTGATAGTTAAAAAAAAGTTTGTTTTATAAAATATTAAAAATTTTAACCACATTTATCTTGAATTGTTTATAAGATGATAAAATTGTAAACCATTTTTTTTTATCTCTAATAAGTTGCCATGCTAAAACCTTTAATATGATAAGGAAAGTAAAATATACAGCTTCTTAAATTAATTTTAAAATATTCATTGTTATTTTTTTAATTAAAAAGCTATCAATAATTAGGAATTTTTATCTTAAACATTGACAAACATAAAACACAACTCTTTATAATATGATGAATATCATAATATAATGAATGTAAAATGAAATGATGAATGAGGGTAGGTACTTTTATTTACGTCGCAATTGAACTGCACAATGGGCTATTGGTGACAGTCTGGAGAACATCCTTGAGGATGATCCGAAGACATGCCATCGCAATTTTGATCCTCTGCAGAGGGTATGGCTCCCCTGCTTTGGTAGCCCGACGATCTGCATGCGAAATCGAGCAGTTTTCGGTAGAACAATTTAACGAGGACACTGTTAACAGCACTCTCGGTATCTACACAGGCTGATCAAAGTGATCACGCACCCGCTTACTGACCGCAGCCAGTGATGCTTGACTTCAGTGTTCTACTGGGAACTGTGTCTTTACGAACAGTCCACTGCGGGGCAAATGATGAATATAATGAATGGTATTATTGAATTTGATTAATAATAGTTCTTAAATATATATGAAAATTATATGAGAATTTTCAAATAACGCTCTTCCTTACAAAGAAAACGAAATGAGCTGATATTGAAATGAACAGTTCCACGGCGTTGATAAGTTTCTCTCGAATCCACTTTCGCACAACATAAGTTGAAACCAGAATAACTACTGGTGCTGCGAGGAACCTAGAAAGAAAACAAACAGTTTTATATATTAAAAAAATAGTCTTTAAACGAATATGCTTAAACAATGTAATGTAATTCTATTGAAGCCTCTAACAACAGAATGGGGATTGCGTTTTGCAATTATTTGTTGACAAGGGAAATAAGGAATGTAAAAAATATTTACGTAAAAATCTAAAATCCCTAATGATTGAACCAAAGATTGAACAAATAAATCTCTTTTTAAGTTGCGAAAGTAATGCGAGTTAGTGAAAGAAAAAAAATCTGCTTGAGCACATGTTAAAGGAATGTTGCGATTCGCTTTTTTTAGGGGTAGAAAAGGTATGTCACAAGGGAAAGAGAAGGGTGTCCAAAAGTTCCAAAAATATGCTTACCTATTATTAGAGCGTTTATTTTTTTACTTCTCCTGGGAAAAAAACCCATATACAACCAATAATAATTAAAAAATATAGGAAATTTTGTGACAATAATAAATGAAAAATTAAAACTATTAGCATAAAAACTATTTTTAGCCTATTATTATAATAACTATTTTTAGCCATTTATATCTAATAAATAACTTAAATCACGTAAACTTCCCATTTCTTTGCTTACATGTTTAAACTTTTTTAGAGAATAATTTAAGAATCCTGAAATCTGTGGTGTTTAAGGGCGCTAAATTAGTTAAAACTAGTTTACCTTGTTATTCTTTATTTTATTTTATTACCAGCGTTTAACAGTAGACCCATTTTTCGCTTCGTAGCCTTGCAATTTTGAACCCAACCTGGAAGACAAGGGAGCTCCAAGATCAAGTAATGGGATTAACTAGAAACCATGGAGGCTTTTATTTATATTTATTTGTTCATGTTATTTATTTATTTGCCGACCGACCTGTGTAGGGGGCAGGGAACTGTCCTTGCACCAGAAAGGTCCTGGGTTCGAATCCCGGCCAAGGCATGGATGTTTCTTTCTCTCTGTGTGTGTTCCATGTTCTTTCTCCTTTGTGGGTGAGTGTGACCCGCCCTATAAGCGGGTTGTGGTTGTGTGAATGGCGTGGCAGAAGTCGAATTCCTGGCCATAGATGGCGCCACTGAAAAACAGGAACAATCGCACCCCCACTGCCTAAACAGGTATACGACAAAAAAAAATTTTTTTTTTTGACAGAATTATCTCGCATATGCGTTAAACAGTAAGGATAATCACAAAAATTTTTTAGGATTAACCCGCATCCAGGAGATTCTAACTCGTATCCATCAACCGTTGAGAATATTTTATGTCATCACTGTTATCGGCACGCACGAGCAGGGAACAGAATTCGTAACGATCAGCTATCGTTCGGATTCAAACTTCATTGGGAGGCAAACGCTGAAACGCTCTATCCCTGTCTAAGAAAGTCTTTTTTTTTTTTTTTTTTTTTTTTAATTTGGATGCTTTTTCAACAATGTATGTATTTTAAATCTATAATGTAATTGTAAATACAATTGAAATCGAAATTTTAGTTCAATTAGTTGTCTGAACATTGCGCTTAAATTAACAACAATCCCTTTTATTTCAGCCTTTGATTATGTTCGCAAAATATTAAACACTGCGCCTCTCTGACTGTTAGAGAATTAGTGTCATGCAGAAATTCTTTTCGATGTTAGAAATTTAAAATTTTGTTTTGCTTACCATATGGAATAAAGTAAAAATAGCTTAGTGTAGAAGTTTGATTTCTCGGGATAGTGTATCATTGTAAAAGTGACAGCATACACAAACCAAGCCCAGCCAACTAAGCGTAATCCAATTATGCCATAACCTACTGGACTTTCATAAATGTATAAAACCTTTCCTGGGTCAAAGAACTGGAAAGAAAAATATTTGAGAACAATTTATTTATCTTGAATTATTGCAAAAAAAAAAGTTTTTTAAAAAAAGTAATCATACTGCATATCAGGTCAAAAAAAGAAAAAAAGATAGACATAAATGTTTTTTTTTAAATCTGTAATGGAAAACGGGTAATATCACTAAGATTCAAAATTAGTTGAAAATTTGTCAACAACTAGCGCCATCTGCAATTTCAGCGTGGTGTAGTACAAGGACATTGTTAACAGATGCCCAAACAAGCAGTTTTGTTGAAATTAACGGAAATATAGTTTTTCCATTCAGAAGCGCCATCTCTTGTCGAACTTTATTACACATTTTAAAGTTTGTTGAGAGATATCTCGTTTCCTAAGCAGAACGGATTAACATTTTTACCTGCTTATTATTTTTTAAAAGATGTCAATTTTTTGTATAAATAGCATCTTTGCATTATTCTTTAATTTATTTAGAACAGAAAAATTATGAAAATATTTTTTTCCTGCCATTATATGTCGGATTGAGTATTAGTTATTACGTATTTCAAGTGGTGCATGTTCCCAGGTTTAATTAAAATGCTAATTTTAACATTTAATAAAGACTTACTTGTTCTTCATATAAGAATAACACTGCATACACAAGAATATACAAGAACAGAAAAACAAATATTTCAAAATATGTTATTTTGCTTAATCTTCCTCTTGTGACTGTATAACCCTTAGCTATTAAAATCAGCAGAACAAGTAAAAACAATGTACTGAGAGCTTCAATCACTTTTCCTAAAAAATGAAGAGAAGAAATTTTTATAATGGTTACCTTTTCTTATCGTGCTACTGAAACATAAGTTCATTAACAATTATTTTACATATTGGGCTATCCTGAAAATTCATGCCAATTTTAAATAGGTAGCATAGATGGCTAGATTCGAATATATCAGAATAGTTGAAATCAAAAGATATGAGTACACACAGAAGACGGAATTTGAAAAGTTCGGACGAATTGAAGATAGCTATTGGATACAAAACAGGAGGTGTGTTCCTTATGGAAAAACCCGATCTCAATTATCATTGATAACTCGGCAAAAATTGTTAGAGCTTGATTGAAATGTTCTAGACCTTAAAATAAACACTCCATAAAGCGAAAACAAAAAAAAAGGGGTGATTTAAATTAAATAAGCAACCGATCTCTTTTTCCCAACGTTTTTTAATTATTTTTTTGAAAATCTTTTAATGAAGAATACATTAATGCAAAAAGACTTTGGAAAACAGAATTTTCATTAAAATGTCCAATGTCCCCATTCAAAATTTTGATCTTTCAGAATGCATCAATTTGTGAAGGAAAGATTCATGGGAAAGGAGAATACTTTAGCAATCCACGTATGTTCAAATTGTAATGTATACATTAAATGCATTAGGCCTCCCCAAATATTTTAAATTATGTTTTTTTAAAGTCAGTATATTTAACTAAATTTTGTGACATATTTATATTAGTTTTATTGTTGAATTAACTTTTTATAGCGTATATTATTTCTTATATAATTTTTTTAATATATAATTTAATGCAAGTGAGGAAAAAACAGGCTATTAAATGAAAAGGACCTATCGATATCGGTCACTCACTCATTAGGTCTGAGAAATAAGTGGCTACTTAACTGTTTGGAGTCTACCGGCCACTGGCTACTAACTGAAAATTTAGATTTTTTGGTCCAGAATGTTCTATCCATTTATCATGCGACGGTGCCCTGCTCCTATAATTTCACCTTTACTTGATGATACAAAAGGCACTTGCGCTTCAACTTGCAGTGACTCATGTGAAACAAGTTTTCTACCAGCAACCAACGCTACGCATCAATTTACCTCGTGTGCTGGTTGGTGAAGCATGGATATCCAATAATCTTAATTTCATTTAACTTTATGTATTTTTATTTGTAATTCTTAATAATGTTTAAATTAAATTTATTCTTCAAATTTTAATTGGTAATTTGTTTTAATGTTCATAAAAAAAAAACTTAATTTACCAAAATCCCATCCTCATTATTCATCAGAATTTTTTCCTCACATTTTTTTACTATTTCGGTCATCTTTTAAATTTAACTGTTCCTCAGCGTTTTTGGGGGAGGGGTATTAATACTACGATATGATTAAAAACCCCTGTAAAAGATCTGCCAATACAACTGATAAGTCCAGAGAGGGAAGAATTTTTAAGTTTATAGGAGGGAAAAAAAGTTATGGTACAAAATGGCATTTGCAGGATTTCAATGTATTGTGCTTCAATTTCCTTTCAGAATTAGCATGAAATTTATTGACGACACAAAATGTAGCTAGAGCAGCTTCCTAATTCAGAAAATTCCTCATCAATATCTTCCTCTATCATTCCCACTTAAGATATAAAGAATTTTCCCAGCTCATAAAAGTCTAAATAAATAGACATTAAATATCTTACTATATTTAAATCAAATTATTTATAATTACGAAATTTCAAAGTTCACTAAAAATACTTTTAAAAACACCAGAAAACTATAGATTAATCATTTAAAAATAATAATTTTGTTTGAGATGCAGAAATTGTTTAGTGTCCCCTCGGTGGTTACACAATGAAAAAAGTAAGGCTATTTATTATTAATCTGTTAGTTAATATGAGTATTATTGCATTAAAATATAATACCAAACATAATAATCAAACACCAAACATAATAATCAAGCAATAGTAATCTTAGTTTATTATTTTTAACGGTCTGATTAATCAAAGGGCGTAGTGCCATTACCCGGTATACCTAATATTTTTTTCCTTTTAAAGTTAAGTGCCACTGCTCGGTATACCCTATAGTAAAGTGTTTTTAAGGTGAAATTCCACTGCTTGGTATACATACACTGATGTTTTTAAGGTGAATTTCCACTTCTTGGTATACATACACTGATGTTTTTAAGGTAAAGTGTCATTGTGCTCCCGAGATTCCTTATGCTGACCATTGAGATGAAGGGTTGCTTTTGTGGATCCGATTTAGCACACCACAATTTGGCAATTTTTTACTGCCTCTTTTAACGAAATAGTTTCAAAAAATAATATCATGAGTATTATACATAGCTATTATTACTTAGTACAAGCATTATTGTGAGTATTACTAAATTTTGTTTGGGTAACGGAAATATGAGTAATGCAAAAATAATAGTCGTAATGGCTGAAATTGGAAAATATCATTATAGATCGTTAAATGTCTATATTTTTGACTGAGTCATCGGCTCCTGATAATACATGTAGGTGTAGCAAATTCACCAATATCGTGATCAGTGTTTATAATTATCGAATACGATAATTTCGTGATCATTATTGGTAATATATCAAAAATATAATATCATGAATACTATATACATAGCGAAATTTTATTGAATACGGGAGTTCGTGAGTATTTCTAAATTTTGTTTGGATAACGAAGATACTAACCGATGCAAAAATAATATAAATCAATCAAATTTGAAAAAGATTGTGATCTATTTTTAAATGCCAATACTTTTGACATAGTGATATTAAAATTAGTACTTAACAGTCAAAGAGAGGCCAATTTTTGTGTGGGGGACAACTTGAAAAAACATTCACCAACACATGGTCCCTAAGTAAAAGCCAAAAGCGATCAAACAGCGGATAAATGGTTTGAACGTATACATAAATTATTTATTTGAGTATTCAAATTTAAGTTTTACATCCGTTAAGGTTCAACTGCTGGGTCTCAATATCAAGAAAATTAACAGCATAGTCTCTCGCCTAGACATAAAAAAAGTTGAAGAAAACTAGTTGCAAATGAAATTCCGTTTTAATTACCAATTACATATGCCGTGTTGGATAAATGTAAGGACTAAACGCAGAACCTTTTAATATAAATCAGTGGTTTCCAACTGGCGGCCGGGGGGCCGCATCCGACCAGCGAAGCTTTCTTTTGTTGCCCGCGAACTAAAATATATTAGTTGTCATTTGCTTGCTGACAATTTTCGTGAAAAATCTGTATGGGTTTAAAATACTTTTCTCGTTAATAAAAACCTACTTTCTTCGTTTCTGTGAAATTTAACATATCAACGGTGCAAAAAAATTTATTTCTCAGGTTTTGCATCCAAGAAAAAAAAATCTGACAGTAATATTTAATGTTCCTTCAAACATAAAAGAGTCCTACATAAAATTTTGATAAAGTTGCGGCCCGCCATTTGATTTGTGTTTTTAATTGTGGCCCCCGGCCTCATGCAAGTTGGAAACCCCTGATATAAATACTCAGTTACTAGATTATGATTTTTACACTTCTTCAACAGCGCTATTAAGCTAATGACAAGTTTTTGTTTAAAATGGTAGCATATGCTATATTCAGAAGACATAATCTTTTTTTTAAAAAAACAAATTCACTACAATACCCATTTTCGTCAAATCTGAAATATACCCGAAAACACCTAAAATTTGTAAGAGCGTACATATAAGAGGCAAAAATTAAAGTCATCAGCCTCACTTATATACTTATACTTTGTGTTGATATTTGACTATACGATTTCAAATCTCGAGACACTCGAAATTCTACATACTTATAAAAGTCAGGCCAACTGGTTCGTTGCTCGTTGCTTTAGTTTTATTTGGAGACAGAATTAGTCATATCGAGCGTCGACGCTATTTTTAAAAAAAATGGTTAAAGCAACAATCTATAAGTTTACCCAAGAGTTTGAGTTCCATTAGAGCATATCCTTCTTTCGCAAGATTCGCATAATAGGCACACATAAATGATAAACCACAACATTCCAGAATCACTGAAGTAAGGTAGAGAGCATAAGTGCGATGAAACAAATGTCTGGATCGAAGAGCATCTGCAAATTAATGAAAATTTCTTCAAATTTAAATGTTATACTAATAGTCTCATGATTAGGTGATCAAAAAATAAGGAACTTGGCGCTAAGAGCTTAAGGAAACTCCCACAAAATTTTCGAGACTTAAAAATTCATCCCAAAATCATACTCGAACTTTGTATACGCGAGGTATGGCGAAAAACAATTGAAGGCATGCGTTACTCTGATAGAAATTATTGAGAGTTTTGTGCAATAATACCGTTCTAATATCCTGTAACCTTAATATGGCTAGATAATTAACTAATTATTAACTATCGTACCTACTAAACTTAATTACATGTAATATGGTGCCACTTGAACGGAACTAAAACATAGTTTAACACCTTATTATGATTGCTATAAATTTGCAAAACTTCATGTCTTAAAATAATAATATTATTAATAGTTTAACTTGAACGGAACAGAAACAGAGATGAATTGAACACCCTATTGCAGCAAATTCACAGCGCATTATGGTTTCAAGTACCGATATCGTTGTTCAAATTTCAACTTATTTTTCTGAGAGTGTAGTGGTATTAGCTTGCATAATTTATTTTGATTTAATGTGTTATAGTTTCCAGCTACAAAACTATAATCAACAATAAACTTAAAATTAGTAAAGCTTAAACTTATGATAAAATTACAAAGTTATCACAGTAATAGTGAGTCCTCCCACGATTACGTTTTACACTCTACACATTTTTAGAATCCTTTTAGAGACTGAAATGAAATAACTTTTAAAACTTAAATTAATATTTAAATGAAGGGGAAAAATGCTTTCAACATTTATCGTGCATTATTGAGGTCGGGAAAAGAAAATAAGGGATTAAAATCATCAAAACACCAGCTTGTCCGATGAGAATGAGAAAACACTTTTTAAGCTACGAGGCTCATCCAGAAAGTAAGTTTCCCGAATTTATTTAAAAAAAGAACTCACACTTTCGGGAACATATTTAAACTTGGCAACTAGTACAGCAATGTTTCAGCTATTTTTCAACTTAGCCACCACCAGAATTGAGACACTTGTCGTATTGTGGGATCAACTTTTGTATCCGTCTGTCGTAGAACTCTGCCGCCTGTGAATGGAACCAGCATGCGACAGACGTCTACCGTTACTGTGGCCGTTACTGTGAAACACTGCGGAAATTGTGACTTGCCATTCAAAACAAGAGTCGTGGAATGCTTACTGCAAGTGTTGCTCTCCTCTATGACAATGGTTATCCACATACGGCCCGACGCACAGTAGCTGTTTTGACGGAATTTGGCAGGGAGTTGTTTGATCATCCACCCTACAGCCCTGATATTGCTCCCAGCGATTTTCACGTTTTCTTGCACCTCAAGAAATTCCTGTCCTCCGCTGGGCGTTTTGGCAACGACGAAGAGCTGAAGACGTTTATCACATGCTGGTTCCATTCGCAGGCGGCAGAGTTCTACAACAAACGGATACAAAAGTTGATCCCACAATACGACAAGTGTCTCAATTCTGGTGGTGGCTAAGTTGAAAAATAGCTGAAACATTGCTGTACTAGTTGCCAATAAATATGTTCCCGAAAGTGTGAGTTCTTTTTTTAAATAAATTAGGGAAACTTACTTTCTGGATGAGCCTCGTACATTCTCAAATAAACCGATTTTAGAATAATTTAATTTTTCTTTTGCTCCTATTGATATCAGCAGCGTTTGGGCAAAACATAAAAACGTTTTTGCATAGATTTTTTCTTCAGTTTTTGAGGCTTTTAATTATTATATACACGTTTTTTCGAATTATTGGATAAACTTAACTCCCATCCAAGACGATTCTTACTCCTCTTCACTGCAGTCAAAGAGAACCATCACTCTAAAGTAAACACATTTTTAAATTGAATGTTAGAAGTTATTGCCATAAGAGTATCTTACCAGCTTCAATAAACGACAAGAGAAGTAAAACAATGTAGAGTAGCAAAAAACTAATATCTATCTGCAATATGTCTAAAAATATACAAAATAATTAATATTTAGTTATAAGATTATATTGCATATCTTAGAGTTTAAAATTCATGAAATAACTTAATAAACATAGAATGTTATGAACTTTATAAACATGAAATCGATTTTTTTTTCTGTAGTCTTAACAATATTCAATTGAAGTCATTTCAGAATTGAAACCATACTAAGAACACAATAATATATTTAGAATAGAGGAAGACAATAGCATGAAACAGAGAGGAGACAATTCATAAAAATAAGCATAGATAGAAGATAATAATATACATACAAAAAAAAATTACTTACAAAACTCATCTGCTGAAAAATGCTTAAACCAAAAGCTGTTATGATCATTTGTCATAGTAATTTTGTACTCCAGATACAATCCCTATAAATGTACAAAAACTGCAATTAGCTATTTTTTGCTTAAACTAAATACATAATTATGTTTAATAAAGAATGCTTAAATAAAAAAGGGGTTAGATTTTTTAAAAAAAACATACATCAAACATTTTGATTTAATATCAGAGACGTTAAAAGCGGGGAACTATTATCCTGCAGATTTTTTAATGTGCCTCTCACCTAAACAATCAGTCGCCATGTCGCATTTACACTTAATGTAATGTGACAATTTAATTTCTAATTTTACCTAAGCCTTTGATTTTTCCTTAAACGTTATTCCTTTTTTTCGATTTAGCAATTTTATTTTTAACTTTCTTGTTGACCTTTCTCATGGTCATTGCGGTCATCGCACTTCCCCTTACGGAATTTTTAAGTCACTTTGTGAATACATTCTCTTTTTGTGCCTCCTTCTTGCAAGTTCCTTTTTTTTTTTTCCTCCAAGATGCGGACTTCGGTCCGTGTCAAGGAAATTTATGTTTTACATCTTTTTCTCAGTCAGTCTATAATTTAAATTAAATCTGTGAAATTAATTTCTGTAATTCTAATAGCTTCATTTTTTACCTTTAATTTTTTTATATTAAAGACCCTCTTAAATTAAGCTTTCTTTCTATATATGTTTTTTCAATAGTTAAATCTTTTTCGCTTTCCTTTTTTTTCTACATGACATCATTTCTTTCGTCACCCATTTCTATTAAAGGTGCTCCTAATGTTAAAAATTGTTTTAAAGACGTCTTTCCACTAGTTATGTTGTTAAATTTTCTTTTCTTAAATAAATCTTAAACGCAAGTTAAAAATATGTGTTTCATTTGTCTTCTTTTGATGGTTGTCTTTTAAAATGTCCTATGTGTACAGGGTGAGTGCCTTTCAATTATTGTTATGGGCATGCATAAATGTGAATTTATTAGTTTTTCTTATTGGAAACATCAGCTTACTGTATTAACTCATATATATTGTTTGGATATAGCATTACTTTACCGTTTTATCTTTAATCTTAATTTTACTTTAATTTCGCCCCTTTTCCAAATTTGGTGATACCAAATCATTCAATTTGTCCAAACCTCACACTTTGTAACCCTTTGAACTCATTGGGTTATTGTTATCCCACATTAGCATTGTACTACCACTTTCCTTAACGATCACATTCCCCTTAATTTAATTTAATTACCTTTTATACATTTCGGCCTTAATTTGTTTTATCATGACTTTGTAGAAATTATTGAGTTATGCTAGTATTGACTGAACATGACATCTTTAAGTTAAACTAACTATTTATTCAGTATACTACAAAAAGAAACAAAATGGAACGACGATCGTAATATATATAAAAACAATAAAGAGCACGGGCTTCATAGGTGAAAGTTAAATTAGTAGTGCTGATGTGTTCCCATATTTCCTAAAAATGTAAATACCAATGTTTTTTTTCTTTCCTATTAACACATCTACATCAATACTTTCCCTTGTTAAAAAGAGAAAAAAAACTAAACTACTAATTTCTAAGTAACACTTAAATGTTAAGAGTTCATAAGAGTCCCATCTTTTCACATAGCTTTAAAAGTCTTGGCTTAGGCAAGGGCTTCGTCAATATATCTGCAGTTTGCACCTCCGTTGAGATCTGCTGCACACTAATTTCTTCTTCTAAAACCTTTTCGCGAATGAAGAAATGTTTAATACTGATGTGCTTCGTTCTACGATGAAACTCGGGATTTTGAGCCAATCTGACCGCTGCACTATTATCAACAAAAATTGTTGGCACTTCTTTCAAGGAGGAAATTCCATTGAAGAGTCTTTTAAGCCAAATTAATTCTTTCGCGGCTTCATTTGCAGCAACTATCTCAGCCTCTGTGGTTGATATTGCAACCATAGGTTGACGCTGACTTAACCAAGATATAGCCCCACCTGCATGCAAAACTAAAACTCCGCTCGTCGATCTTCCTGTCTTCATGCAGCCTCCAAAGTCAGCATCACTAAAACATTCTAGAATTCCTGGTTTGTAGCCTGATTTATAAATAATACATTTTTGCTTGGAACTCGCAATGTATCGAAATACACGTTTTACTTTGATAAAATCTTCTTTGGCAGGATTTTCTAACTTACGTGACAAAACGCTTATAGCGTATGCCAAGTCAGGTCTAGTGCCCATCATAAGATACATTAATGCACCGACAGCTTCACGATAAGGAAATACTGTTTCCCTCTCTTCTTCACTAGTGCATGATTCTTCCTCTTTTAAAATAGGTGTATGAACTGGCCTACAATTACTCATACCAAACCGCTGTAGTATCTTTGTGGCGTAAGCTTCTTGTCCAAGTTTAATGCTTCCATCATCAAGTCTATAAATTTCTACCCCTAAAAAATATGATGATGGCTTGCTTGTAATTTTGAACTGAGCTTTCAACTGATTTATGAAGTCTCTTGACTCTTCTTCGTGAGTAGCAGCAACTAGTCCATCATCTACATAGAGAGCTACGGGTAGCTTTTTATCTTCTTTCTCCCGAATGAACAAACACTGATCCGCTTCATTAACTTTAAAGCCAAGGTTTAACAGGAATCTACCAAAACATTTATGCCAACAACGAGGAGCTTGTTTAAGGCCATACAAACTTTTCTTGAGTTTGCATACATCGTTGGTGCCATTAGTGTAACCTTCAGGTTGATACATGTAAATGGTTTCCTCTAAATCACCATATAAAAAGGCAGTTGATACATCAAATTGCGTAAGATGCATATTCTCACAAGCTGCAATACTTATTATTGAACGTACAGTTCCTAACTTAGTAACTGGACTAAAAGTTTGATTGTAATCAATACCCTTTCTTTGATTAAATCCTTTAATCACAAATCTTGCTTTATACTTATCTATAGTACCGTCAGGATAATTCTTGATACGAAACACCCACTTACAAGGCAAAGCCTTAGCTTTCTCTGGTAAAGGTGTTAATATCCATGTTTGGTTTTCTTTTAGTGATTTCATTTCAGCATCCATTGCTTTTATCCAACAATTGTGTTCTTTACAATTGATAGCTTCTTCGTATGACTCTGGCTCATTTGAATCTGACATGAAACTTTCAACTGCCATTACATAGTCTTCAAAACTTTTAGGCTGTTTTAGTTCACTACGATTTCTCAGTTTCATAGTAAATAAATTTTCTCTATCTTCACTTTCATTTTCTGAACTCATTTTCTCTTTTAAGTAATTTTGATCAAGCTTTCCCTCATTTTCAGCTTCTGTAGGTAACTTAAGGTCTGGTTTCTTAGGACAAGCGCCTTATCTGGGCGTCGGCGTGACGTCAACGTCCCGCTGACGCCAACAAAATACTGGTTTGTTAGCTCAAGGCCTGGTTTCTTAGAACTAGCGCCTTATCTGGGCGTCAGCGGAAAGTTGATGTAGAGCGGACGCCAAAAAAATACTTTTTTGTTAGCTCAGCCTGAGCAATCGGTCCAACGCAGACATTATCTCTCATTGCGCATGCGTTAATAACGTAAACAAATATTTATTTTGAATTTGTTTTGATTTTGTTATTGTCGACCACTGTTTTAGAGTACAAATAATGACTTTGTCCAAGAAAAAACACATTATAGCTGAGCTAAATGAAGAGTGCTATGTTTAATGAAGAAGCTATGTTTAATATCAAAATCAAAATCTTGGCTGATTTCAATGTGCTGTTGGATGTTGTCCGCCATTGCTTCTGTGGTTAACGTCACGTTGTAATCCAACTGCAGTTGAGTTGGACGGCAATTGTAGTTCAAGATGAGCGTTCGATGACGTATACTATTAAGCTCACAAATGGACCAATCAAAGGTTAGCGCTGATTTCCAGCTGACGGCGTCCTGTCCTAAGAAACCAGGCCTTTAGTCATTGTATCAATCAAAAGTATTACTGCAGAATCTTCACAATTAGTTAGAGGTTTCTCATCAAATATTACATCTCGAGAACAGATAACATTATTGTTTTCCTTTATCCAGATACGATATCTTTCATCACCATCATATCCCAATAGATAACCTTTTATGGCTTTCTTATCCATTTTTCTACGCTTCTGTCTTGGTATATGGACATAGCATGATGATCCTACTATTCGCATATGTTTTATTCTGGGTTTTTGCCCCATCCATAGTTCATAAGGACTTATGTTTGGTAATGAACTTTTTCCTGTTCTGTTTAATATGTACACAGACGTATTTATCAGTTCTGCCCATAATGATGAAGGAAAATTTATTTCTGAATTGGAATTCTTCAAAGTTCTTGCCATTTCTACTAAAGTCCTATTCTCTCGTTCACTGCCGCCATTCTGCTCAGGCGTATAAGGAGCTGTTAGTCTTTGAATAATTCCACCTTTATGCAAGATTCTTCTCACATTTTCATTATCGAATTCTCCTCCATTATCACTTAAGATCTCCTTGATATTGTGCCCTAGATTTTTGGCATGTGCTAACATATTTTCAAGAGCTTGGGTAACTTCTGATTTCTTATGAAGATAAAATACATAGCGAAATTTAATAAAATGATCTTTAAAAACTACAAAATATCGATACTTTTTAAATGATTGATCAAAATGTCCACAAACATCTGTTGAGATGAGCTCTCCTGGGCTCTTGGTCTTCTGTCTATTACCAAATTTTAATCGATGAGCTTTACCGTAGATGCATGCTTCACAGAGTTGATTGTTAATCCATTTGCCTTTCAAGAACATTCTTTACATGGCGTTTGTCTTGGTGTCCCCAGCGCTCATGATATAATTGCAGAATAGAATCACTTGTGGTAACTAAGTTCACTTCCACTGGATTGTTTGGCATAAGAACTTGCATATGTGCTTTATATAAACCACCTCTTACATTTCTTGTACCATAGAGTACAGTTTTGTTACCAATTTTCAGCCAACATTCTTCCGTTGTTGATATGAATTTACTGTTTTCGTTTCTATCCTGTGCTGCTAGTACTGAAAATAAATTTTTCTTAATATCTGGGACTAACCAAACTTCTTTAAGTTCTTTAAATTGTCTCTCACTATTAACTTTTGTCATAATCTTTAAAGTGCCTCTGCCAATAGCTGGTAGTACCTTATCACTTGCAGCAGTAATCCCATGCGGGGATTCAAAAACTTCAAAATCGGCAAAGAATTTACTATTATTGGTGACATGTTTTGAAGCACCATTATCTATAAACCAATCGTAGCTGCTTTCTTCAAATGAAAAAACTTCTTCGTGAAGAGCTAATAATGAATTATTTGCAATAACATTATCTCTATCTTGAAGATTTTCATTTTGCTTTTGCTTAGCTGGCCTACCATCGGCAATCCACTTTCGACAATTTTTCACCCAGTGACCATTTTGATGACAGTAATTGCACTTTCCAAGATGTCTTTTACTTTTAAAAATCGGCTTGGCTCTAGTTACTTTTGCTTCTAATGCTTCTTGATTTAATGATTCACTAAAACTTGAATCTTTCTTTATCTCTCTTTCATGAGTACACAACTGTGTTGTTAGTTCATCTAGAGTTCTTTTTTCATCATTCAAAAGTAGCCAACTTGATTTAAAGGTACGATAATTGAGAGGAAGAGTGTCCAAAATTTTGCAAATTAACAACATTTCTGGTAGCCGGTTTTCACTTTTACTCTCAAGACCACTACTTAAATCATTCCATAAATTTTTGAGCTTTGATAAATGAGCTGACATATCATCATCCGACCAACTAAATTTAAAGAATTGAAGACAAATGCTATAGAGCTGGTTGTCAGAAGAATCTTCAAAAATTTTCTGAAGTTCCAGCCAAACTTCTCTTGCGCTATTAAATCTCATTACCTTTTGTAATGTGTCTTCTGTCATGGAGTTGGTTAACACCATCATCGCACAGTTATTTGCCTTATTAAAATCTCTGAGATCATCCTTATATTTCTTTTTGATAGTTTCAGAAGCTGTTGGCTCAGGCAGTTCTGGCTTGTACATCTTTCCTTCAACAACTTCCAGAGCATCTGCATGATAATTCAAAACAAACTTAATTCTGTATTTCCAAATTGCCCAATCACTTTTACCACTTAATGGTTTCACTTGGATTTTTCCTTGATCCATTACTTAAACTAACTGCAATTGCTGACTTTCGGAATATGAATTAACTTAGCACTAACACTTCCGCTTAACTATCGCCAAACTCAATTATTTCATTATTTTAACTTCGCATAAATAGCTTGCTGGAGTCCATAACCTGTAGGAATTATTGAGTTATGCTAGTATTGACTGAACATGACATCTTTAAGTTAAACTAACTATTTATTGAGTATACTACAAAAAGAAACAAAATGGAACGACGATCGTAATATATATAAAAACAATAAAGAGCACGGGCTTCATAGGTGAAAGTTAAATTAGTAGTGCTGATGTGTTCCCAGATTTCCTAAATATGTAAATACCAATGTTTTTTTTTCTTTCCTATTAACACATCTACATCAATAGACTTTTTAATCATTTACCTATTTTTAATCATGACTATATCCAGAGATACATCCAATTATGCAACCCATTCATTTTAATAATAATGCATAAATAACGCTACTTTACACGCACCAATACAAATAATATTTAATTTAACTGTTACACGCCACTACTTGTTTTTTTTTTTTTTCTTCAATTATTTGCAAACCTAGTTTCGCATTTTTAAAAGAAGTCATATAAACATGAATAACTACTTCAAACTTTTTAATATTTTTTCCGACTTATGGAGCTTCAATTATGACACAATTTCTCTTAATTTATCTAAAAATTGTTTTGCTTTCTTACTTACCAAACGTCATGAAAATCTATATCTATACATAATAATAAACGCGGCTGTGTGTCTGTAATCACAATATATCGCCCCAGAAGCCTCGCCCAGGCACGAAACTCGGCACAAAATTGTGTTTTGACATAATGAAGAAGTATTTTTTTTCTTTTTCAAAAATTTGGATTAGTTTTTTAGTTATCAGTCATTTTGTAAGAAAACCTGGGTAGACTATACTTGAGGGTGCCCCCGCCAAGTTGTGATCGCGATTGATCGCCAAGCTGGGCGATGTTGAAAACCAATCGTGATTCTGATTGGTTTAGATTTTAATCGTGATTCTGATTAGTTTAGAATTTAGCGTTGTTTTTAAATGAATTTTTAAATGTAATTTCAGAGATCCGTTAGTTCTGCTTTGGATACCGGCTGGTAAGGTTATTTTTGCTTCTGGAACTAAAAATGAATACTGTCAATAAGATAAATCTTAAGTTTCTGTACGATTTTAATAACAATGAAGAAAAAAACAGTGATTGACTGGTGCATGAATGAAGGTTTAATTAGTAATAGATATAAATGTCCTGTTTGTGGGTTACCACGGCGGTCCGGGCAAACAAGTATGGCGCCAAACATAAGTCGCCAATTTCGCCAAGGGGCACCCTCAAGTATATTTTTCCCGAAAACCTAAGTTTTTTCATCTTCAAAGAGCCATATTCAAAAAACTATTAAAAAATGCATATACTTTTCTCCACTCTTATAAATGTATGCTAATGCGAACCTTAAAATTGAAATATTAATTTTCGACAACTTAAGCCATTAATACACGAAGGAATTAATAATTTAATTGTAAAGTTCGCATTAGTTTACATTTATCAAATTGGAGAAAAGTTTAACTTTTGTATTAAAAATGTGGCAGCATATTCAATACGTAAATAGAACGCTTCGCTTTGATATATTTGTCGCTGTTCATAATTGTTATAATAAGTTTTTCTTCTTCTTTCCACGCTCTATTTTTTTTTCTTAAGCGAAAACGATAATTTTTGTAGCAATATAGAAATAGATACCATAAAAAATTAATTCGTTTTCGTGTTCTTTTCATGTTTCATTTAGCATTTTAGTTTTTTTTCTTAAGCGTTGTATATAATATATAAAATAGGAATTTAATTGTTTTTGAAGGAACGATCACACTTATCTTGGATTTCTTTGGTTTTTCTATTTTTTATTTTAACCGTTTTTATTAAATGTAATTAGTTATTTTCAGAAAGTTTCAGTTTGCAGGTAAGCACTTAGATTTTAATATTGAAGTTTCATGATTTGCTTTCATAGTAATTGTTGTTCTAAAGTATTCGTTGACTTCTTAAAAACCCAATTACTGACATGGCAGAACCGCCTTCCAAAAAAATTTGTATTTTGTCAAGGAAAAAGATGTTAAGAGATTCTCAAAGAAGAAGGGCCCAAGAAATGTCTGTGGAATGTCAAAGAAGGATGGAACATGACAGAATTTCGACAAGCAATTCTAGAGCCCAAGAAGTATCAGAGAAACGTCAAAGAAGAATGGAAGAAGTTTTCAGCTATTGGCCAATGATGATTTCGAAAGCAACTTTTGTATGCTTTTACAATTTCTGAGTCCCTTTTTTAAAAAAAAAAAAAAAACAAGTCTCCACCTGATAGTTATATTATAGGTTAGGTTACCATAGGCCTTAGGTTACCATAGCAAAGTTACATTTTCAAACATCCTCAAGAGCTATAACACATCTGCAGCAGAACTGGATATGAAGACAAAATTGCAGAACAGGAACACTTTAATTGTCCACCAATCTTCAGATTTCCTGCTATGTTTTAAAAAACTTTACTTGTGAAAACCTTTAGCGTGGCGGACAGCTGGCCGCCTTTGGCGGCTAGTATTACATAAACAGGAAAGACGACTGCCAAAATAGAAATTTTAAAATATTTCTTTTAAAAAAATTTTCTCTGGATTTAAAAGAATTTCCTCTGCGTTTAAATTACTATTATTACTATTTAAAAAGAAATCAATGATATTACCCTCGGAACTATGTAGTTTCAACCTAAGTATATATAATTATGAAGGAAAAAAAATTGGAAGAATATAAAACTCTATTATCTTGGTTAAAATTATGCAACAACACTTACAAAAGAATTCTCAACACCCTTTCACCTATGCGAGATCAAATATCTGTGCATACCACTATTCAAAATACGCAGGGTGTTCCGTAAACACCATCCTTAATAAATATTTTTAGAATCATTATCAAAAATAAAGTAAAAAAAATATGTACATTTGGGGTCACAAATTAATACTTAAACGAGGAAGAAACAAAAAGGCGAAATCCTTCGATTCACTAATTAGGAAGCTGGAAAGCCAGTTTGAAAAGATCAGAAACTGTCTCCTTTCAGGTGGAAACTAAATTGAAAGTCATCTGGGGATCACCTTCATGTTTTACCCGGCTTTTAAACTGATTTTAATATTTTTTTCATTCCACCTGCCTCATTAATAATTCGAGATATTTCGATCTCATTTTCTCTTTGGTATATATATATATATATATATATATATATATATATATATATATATATATATATATATATATATATATATATATATATATATATATATATATATATATATATATATATATATATATATATATATATATATATATATATATATATATATATATATATATAAAAGGTGAAACATGCTATGAACATTTCCTTAATCATCAGGATCTTAAACAAATATTATGTATAAATAAATAAATCTCACATTTTTCGCATCACAATTGCTGATGGCTATGAACCAATATCTTTCCCTTCTGGACTCGAATGTCCTTTCGTTGTGGCATCGCAGCCAGTCTTTTTTGCCCTCTTCGGGGTGGTCAATGCATCCAGAATGAAAGGTGGATTCATTCAAGTAGATCACCTGACCATTTTCAATAATTAATACGGATTCTTTCTCTCTACATGTCTGGAGAATAAAAAAAAATTAGTGGAATTAATAGAGATGTTTTTATAAAACAAATATCTCATCCTTAGAAATAAAACAAAAGATTACTTTTAATAAATAGTACATGATGTCCCAAAATTCTCTTAAAAAATAATTTTGATAGAAACATTAGATTTTAATTAAAAATTGTGACTTTTTTTTAAACGGATTTAGAAAATATATAGTAAAGTATGTATGGTGTGGGGTTGATTGGTATCTTTGTTAGAGTCCCCACTTAAACTCTAAAAAGAAATATAACTGTAGGAAGGCGTTCCACATGAAAATGTTTCCGAGAACGGGTTATAGGTTTCTTCATGAATAACACTAAGTTTAAATAAATAACTATCTTTATTAACATTTAGGAAACTTGTAAATTTAACTAAAACATTTTAACATATATAAAACTTTAACATTGAAGCAGCATGGAAATAAACTGCGAAAAGGTAACCGGCGAGAACATGCCGGATTGCTAGCTAGAACCGACGGGGAGAGAGAGAGCAATCTGTGAGGATGCGGCCAAGTTATATCCAAAACATACTGCGCGCATTTTGCTGATTTCGCCCTTCACGCATATCTCCATTCAGGTATGAGGTTTACGTCAATTATCGGCTGCGAGCGACGTAGTCCAACGTCAGAGATTCGTAATTCGGACTTTGCATTTCAGACCGCAACGCCACAGGTACTCCCAGTCTGAAAGACGAAAAAAAACAATTACAACAATGTAACAGTAACCATGCATGCAGTTATAACCATAAAATTGTGCATGCAACCATAACACAATATGCAAGCATTACGGTAATAAAAAATGGACAGTGCGTTTTGAACGGAGTTCTCTGGCATTGTCAACTCCACTCAAAATGTAAGCTGGTTTTAGGCGGTTAATACCTATGTTGACCTCTTTATCTTTGATTTTGAGCTTATAAAATTTTTCATTACGCTGTAACACTTCATAAGGTCCATCGTATGGTTGCTGTAAGGGCTTGCGCACGCAGTCTTGTCTAACAAAAACATGACTTGTCGATAATAAATCCTTATGCACAAAAATGTCTTTGTGACAGTGGCGAGATGTTGGAGCAGGACGCATTCTGTTCATATATTCCCGTAAAACCTTTAGGAAATCATGATACTGTGGTAAATCAGTTGTATGGCATCTAAAAAATTCTCCAGGCAGTCTTAAAGAACAGCCGTAAACTAACTCTGCTACTGAAACGCCGATATCAGGCTTCAAACTGGAACGAATGCCCAAAAGAATTACTGGTAGAACTTCACTCCAGCGGTCAGTAGAGTGACATTTGATAGCGTTCTTGAGTTGCCGGTGAAATCGCTCTACGATTCCGTTTGATGCGGGATTATATGCTGTGGTGCGTCTCTTTTCGCACCCAAGAAATCGAGCCAATTCTTGGAACTGATTGCCTTCGAACTGTGTGCCTTGATCGGACACTATTACATCTGGTACTCCGAAGCGAGCTATCCACCCAGAAAAGAAATTCTCAGACACTGTATTTGCTGCCTGGTCTGTCATTGGAAATGCTTCTGGCCATCGACTATATCTGTCAACACATGTCAGACAATACCTGTATCCTTTAGATGGAGGTAATGGACCTACTATATCTATGTGGACATGACTGAAACGACATCGTGGAAGAGGATAAATACCAGGTTCAGACTTTGTGTGTCGTTGAACCTTAGACTTCTGACACTGCAAGCAGGATTTTGTCCACTCCGAGACGTCTTTTTTTAAGGAATGCCAGACAAATCTTTGTCGGATCAAGTCAACAGTTGCCTGCACTCCTGGATGAGATAAGTTATGAAGATTGTCGAAAACTACTTTTCGAAATGCTTGAGGTACGTAAGGGCGTACCTTGCCAGTGGACGTGTCACACCATAGTTCTAAACCATCTGGCGTGAATACGAAAGGTTTGAGCTTCAAAACCTCTGATCGTCTAGCCTCATGCAACTCATCCCCAGAAGACTGTGCACGTGCCATTTCCTCATAATTAATATTATCAGATATATGAATTTCAGAAACTCTGGAAAGTGTGTCTGCCACTAAATTTTCGTTTCCCGAAATGAAACGTATATCTGTAGTAAATTGAGAAATGTATTCGAGGTGTCTTACTTGTCGAGGCGAGTTATTACCATTATTTTTACAAAACGCGTACGTCAATGGCTTGTGATCAGTATAAACGCAAAATTTTCGTCCTTCTAACATATGTTTAAAATGCTTTACAGAGCTATAAATTGCAAGTAACTCACGATCATATGTACTATAGTTACGTTCCGTAGTTGTAAGTTTGCGTGAAAAAAACGCTAATGGTTGTACAATATCGTTATCAATCTGTTGCAAAACTGCTCCAATGCCAATATCTGAAGCGTCTACCATTAATGTAATTTCCGCATTCACTATCGGATGCGCTAATGTTACCGCATTCGCAACGGATTCTTTACAAGCGTCGAAAGCTTTAATGTTTGCCTCTGACCAAGTGATCGGAGTTTTATCCCTTTTCTTCTTAGTTTTACAAAGATCGTGTAGGGGGGCCTGAATAGTAGCAGCGTTTTTTAAAAATCTATGATAGAAATTTAATACAGCTAAGAAACGGCGCAATTCCTCAACAGTCTTTGGCAAGGGAAAATTTTGAATAACAGTTACTTTATCAGGTAGAGGGGAAATACCTTGAGTATTAACAAGAAATCCCAAGAATTGTAACTCCTTTTGGCCGAACACGCATTTTTCGACGTTTAAAATAATACCGAACGAGTTCAACCGCTCGAAAATTTGTTCCAATTGCATTATATGCTCACTTTCAGTTGCGGAAGCGACTAACACGTCATCTAAATATGCGTAACAAAAATCTAATCCGCGTAGGATTTGATCAATAAAGCTTTGAAAAGTTTGCGCTGCGTTTGATAATCCAAAACACATGCAATTGTATTCGTAAAGACCAAAAGGTGTTATTACCGCACTTTTAGATTTCGAATCCGCGTCTAATGGAATCTGGTGGTAAGCTTTTACCAGGTCAATTTTTGAAAATATAGTTTTACCAGCTAAGCCAGATGAAAAATCCTGAATATGCGGTATGGGATAACGATCCTCTAAAGTGACCGAATTTAACTTTCGATAGTCACCGCATACCCGCCATTCATCATTCTTTTTTTTAACTAAATGAAAGGGACTAGACCATGGGCTATTGGAAGGACAAACTATACCCTGTTCTATAAGAATATCAAACTCTTTTTTAGCTGCTTTAAGTTTGTCTGGGGCTAAACGACGAGCCTTTGCACAAACCGGTGGACCTCTTGTAATGATAGAATGAGTAACATTGTGCTTTTTAGGACTCTTTAGAAAAGATTGATTTGTAATACCGGGAAATTTTGACAAAAGCCTATGATACTCAGTATTTCCGCAAATCGTAGTTAAACCTAACGATTTTCCGCGAACCCGTGTACCCTTAGCTGAAAATCTCGAAGTACTATCAATCAATTTGCGATTTTTAATGTCAACCAATAAACCAAAAAATTCTAAAAAATCTGAACCCAAGATAGGTCGCACTACATCAGCAATAACAAACTTCCATTTGAATTGCCTTTTTAAACCAAAATCTAACGTTAATCTACGAAAACCGTATGTGTTTATTTTTGTTCCGTTCGCAGCGTAGATTGCTATCTCCGTAGTCGGTTGCTTATGAATGTGTGGGTCGCGTGGAAAAACTGAAATTGACGCGCCAGTTTCAACTAGAAAATTAAAACCTAATTTTCGGTCAATTATGTAGAGGCGACTGAACTTTAACCCACTATCTGTCGTCACCGAAACAGAAGCGGAATTCAGTTTTCCGAGTATGAACATTTACCGACACATTTTTTAGCATTTTTACCAAATTTAAAATGGTACCAACAATACTGTTTTTCCGAAGTATTATTGACATTATTCGAATTCGAACGAGGCCTTGAACCAGACCGTTGACGAAATTTACTTCCATTGTAACTTTTTTGTCGAAAAGTCAATTTTTCAACTTTTTCGGAAAGTTCAGAAATTTGAGATTGTAACCCTTTTAAATCAACGGACGAAATATTATGTTCTGTTCTTGAAGTACCGAAACAAGAAACTTCGTTTATTTTATCCGCGATTTGAGCCAAATCATCAAGTTTGTCTTTACTAATTGATAATATTTGCTGAATATTAATAGGGAGTCGCTGAATAAACAATGTTTTTAAAACATCGTCAGATATTTGACTACCAGCTAACGATCTCATTTCATGTAATAGTTGTGTTGGTTTTTTATCACCTAAATACAATTCCTGTAACAAAGTCCTCAATCGCGAACTTTCGGATTGTGTAAAACGTTTTACAATACGTTCCTTAAGAACCGTGTATGGATTATCTGTAGGTGGAACCTCAACGATATCTTTTACGTAGGAAAGAACTTCCATATCTAACGCTGCAACGACGCAGTGGTATTTTGTTAATTCTTTTTCAATTCCCGACATCACAAATTTTGATTCTACTTGAAGAAACCATAAATTTATTTCGGTTTTCCAAACGGGTGGAGCTCGAAATGCAACTCTGGCTATTTCGTTTTCAGCCATTATACTATCAAGTTAACAATTTAAATGCCTTTGAAAATGTATTAAAAACTAGTACATTATTCAAGAAAAAATATGAATAGTTTACGAAAGCATTAATTCAATTTTACATTGTACTTTATGAATTCAAAATCAAATTGTTTACAAGTCCATGAGAATTTAATTAAATTCAATACGTTAAAATTTAAATTTCACTAGTGTATAGAAACATTAAAACCTATAAAAATGGCACAATGCACAGCTCTGAAAAAGAGAAACATTAACCAAGAAGTAACTACTCACTGCGTACCAGGTAGGCCAGCCAAGTTCAAGAAAAATAGTAATCCATAATTACACACATTCTTTGATTCAGAAGGATATCACTACTTCTAAGTCAGGGTCACCACTTGTGGGGTTGATTGGTATCTTTGTTAGAGTCCCCACTTAAACTCTAAAAAGAAATATAACTGTAGGAAGGCGTTCCACATGAAAATGTTTCCGAGAACGGGTTATAGGTTTCTTCATGAATAACACTAAGTTTAAATAAATAACTATCTTTATTAACATTTAGGAAACTTGTAAATTTAACTAAAACATTTTAACATATATAAAACTTTAACATTGAAGCAGCATGGAAATAAACTGCGAAAAGGTAACCGGCGAGAACATGCCGGATTGCTAGCTAGAACCGACGGGGAGAGAGAGAGCAATCTGTGAGGATGCGGCCAAGTTATATCCAAAACATACTGCGCGCATTTTACTGATTTCGCCCTTCACGCATATCTCCATTCAGGTATGAGGTTTACGTCAATTATCGGCTGCGAGCGACGTAGTCCAACGTCAGAGATTCGTAATTCGGACTTTGCATTTCAGACCGCAACGCCACAATGGTAAATGGCCTCCACGATTTTGCTGTCACATGTGCACTCTTTTGTTAAAATTTTCAATAACCGTTTTGTATTGTTGCGGCTGGTTGTTGATGTTTGTGAACTTGAAGCCATAAATTTTAGACGGAGTAAACTCGCATGATTTGTGTGATCACTGATTCTGATCAGCAGACCAGGGCCTTTCACGAACAGGGAATGAGCCAACAATCAGATTGCCTTTTCAATAAGCGATCCGTTTTTCATGACTCTAAACTGCCTGCTACCTCTGTTTGTTTATATTGGCTACATTTTATTTCAAAATGGTAAAAAAAATTCTAGCCTTGCGTGAATTTAGGGACACCCATTAGTTGCAAGGAGAAAAAACTATTGAGCTGTGTAGAACTGTGTATTAATACGCAGACAAAATGAGCGACTAAATTCTCTAGCTAGTCCTTTTTTACTGTTTGAATAAAAAGACTTGCAATATTCAATCCAGTTGAGAGGTATCTCATTAAATAGTGTACAACATAGGAATGAGAGATTTAGAATGTATATTTACCTTATTCTTTTGATACACTGCAGGCCACTGATTTTTTTCATCGAAGTACAATAAAATGTTTTGCGTTTTAAAAGCCTGCAAATAAATTCATCATCAGCAAAAAGATTAAATTATTGGGATGATTTAATTCAGATTTCAAGCACAAAAATAAATGTTCTTCGTTAACTGCTGGTGTTGTGAAGAGTAATATGGAATTGACTATACCAAACTATCTATTAGAAATCAAATAACTGTCTGCACTTCATGCGTTTTTTTTTTCTTTTGTAGGACAATGAAAAACCGATCATCCTATCCGAAGTTGCACCACCTTGCCGGGGTGAAAAAAACTTTAAACAAAGTTTGTCTCAAAAATTTCAGCATCTTAAACATGAGAAGAAAAAAAACTTAAGTACTTTTACTTTATTCTTTTAGATTCATTTTGGGATCACCTTAAGAAAGAAAAGTATTTTACTCTATCACTACAACTTTAACTTTAAAACAACTTTACATTTCCCTGTATCTTAAAAAGTTTGTCAAATAGGCTTAGTATAAGGAATATAATTTCGATAGTATTAGTAAGTCTCCTTGCATGAAACTGTTAATAAGCTTTTAATTTGTTAAGCCAAAGTTATATGATAAAAAGAAAATCGATTCAGAACTCTAAAAAATAATCAAATTTTATTTACGGCTTCATTTCTCTTTCCATAAAAAGAGTATCATCAAAAAAGGATTAAAATTTACAACAAATCTATTTTTCCAAATTATCAACTCCTTTTTTAAAAGATGGCTTCCTTTTTAAGAACATCTCGAAAATGTGTTATGGGAAGAAGAAAAAAGAGATAAAATAGTGAGTTCAATGTGGATAAGCATTAAATTAGTTTATTTTTGCTACTATTTCAAATTTACAATATTTCTCGGGTGAATAACCTTACATTTTAAAGAAAATAACAATATCACTAAACATTATTTAAAAAGTTTACTTACTTTTGGATAATCTATGGTATACTCAAACCTTCCAAATTCAGATAAGAAACAAAATCTCGCCAAGAAAGCCCAGTTCTGTATATAAAAAGAACCACAATAAAACACTAAAACAATGTACGAGGGTTGTAAATTAAATAGTGGCAACTTAACCTTGAAACTCACAGAAGGGCGGGTACGCGCAAATAGGATATGGGAGCGGTAATGTGGCACTATTGTCTATGTGTAGAGTGTAAAAAACAGTCGATCTGCTTAGAAGAGTAGTTGTTATGTGGCGTTATAGTGAGGAGTTTCGTTTCCATCGCTCTCTAAAGCATGTTTTCAAAAGGTGATCAGCGGTCGTGGCTTAAAGTCGAGGTTGCCCGTATCAAAAATGCAACAGAATGCTCTCAAGGATTAGTGGAAGCCTGTGGAGCAAATGCTCTACCGTATAGTAGCACGATGGGTTCAAGCATCTCGTCTTTTTTCGCCATTAAACCTTTTGAAAACATGCTTTAGAGCGATGGAAACGAAACTCCTCACTTTAACGCCACACAACAACTACCCTTATAAGCAGATCGACTGTTTTTTGCACTCTACACATAGACAACAGCGCCACATCACCGTCCCATATCCTATTTGCGCGTGACCGCCCTTCTGTGAATTTCAAGGTTAAGTTGCCACTATTTAATTTACAACCCTCGTATTAAATAATGAAAAAAACTTCTTTCACAGACTGCATTTAAAATAGAGATATCGAAAAATTTGAGGTAATCAAAAAATAACTTTATTTAATTAATGATATCGCTATATCTGAGCTAAGCACGACGTTTTCGCGTAATCAGAGATACTCCGAGCAGTAACTTTTTTAGATTCCAATCAAAAAAATGTGGAAAATTTTAACACTAGGTGTCTGGAATTAATATTTAAGTGAGAAAAAAGCATTGCCAAAATATGGCGATTCATTATCGTAGTCAGTCACAGTGAGGGTAAATTTAAAACACTTATGTATGTCTGAGGAAATTGAGAGGCCATTGAGTTAGGTTAGGTTAGGAATGACTTCCCCTTTTCATCCGACATCGAAAATAATTTTTCCACATTCACCGTGATTAAACTCGATAATAATCGTCAGATTTTGCTCACGTTTTTATTTGTTCTTTTTTATCTCTATAAAATATTAATTTGAGATCCCTATTTTTTAGGTTTTTACTATCTCATTTTTCGAAAAGAAATTTGAAAATATATATTATGAGCGTAGACACAATCATATATAAGTTTACGGATCATACTAATTACTTACAAATAACTTTTTTTTTAATAATTAAAACACAGATTTAAACATATGCATAAGGAATAAAACTGAATATGCATGCAGTGTTTCGTAATATATAGTTTAAAAACCTCATCAAAGGTTAACTAAAATCCTACACGGCAGTCGCTAATTCATTATTTTCTGAGAAATAAGTTTAATAATCAGAGTTATTTTTTTAATCTTTTTCTATTTCACTAACTGCTTAGTTAATCTGTAAATTATCTTTAGGTAATAGTTAAAGTGAAAATATTATCGCTGATGAAGCAATAGCAACTTTTCTTAAATTATTTCTCTTATTTATCATCTTAAATTATTGTCATTTATTTCTTGATATTTAAAGAATCAATTCTGTCAATTAATTAAACAATTAATCAATCAATTAATCAAACACTAGTTGATCGAACCAATCCTCAATTAATTAAAAAGTTATAATACAAAGAGTCAAACAGTTTAAAATGTTATTGTAATTAAGGAAATTAACATGTTAGTTATACTTTCCGTATCTAAAGAATTAAGTTAATATATTCAATATTAACATTAGTCAATAATAGATTAGTTGACAATCGAAGAAACTTTAACGAAATGGAAACCGTTAATCTGTTCATTTCTAGGTAAATTGCGGAAAAACTTTGATTGCCTACTTCAACGGATCACCCTAATTATTCTGTAGATTAACAAGATAATGAACACATTAACGATTTCCGAATTTTATCAGTAACTGATACATTACATTACTTAGTGGCATCCACAAATTGATCATTGTGGAATATATTGAAACAGAAGGTGAGAAATTCCTGCTCATAAGATTCACCATGCTAATAAGACCAGCAATATAGACCAGCGATTCCCAAATAGGGTCCCGAGATTAGGATTATTTTTTTTTTAACCAGCAACCATTACTAAATGTTTTTGAAACCTTTAATTACATTTCGATATTTATCCAATGTCTCGGTTGCCTATATGAAACTAAAATGCCAGCAAAAGAAAAACGGGATTTTTTTTTTTTAATATTAATTTTTGTAATAAAATTTATTGAATAGAATCAACTACAGAATAAATATGCAATTGCAAAAAAAAAAAAAAAAAAAAAAATTAGTATACCTTACCGCGCTTTTTATATCAAAATCAAATTACTGAATTCGTTAATAAAGAAATATGTTTCCCTAATAACAATGTTTATTGCAGTTCTTTTTCATTTTTATTCCAAAGAAAACAGCACAATTCAGCTTATTTTATTCTTTTTTTAGCATGCACCAAATACAAATTAATAACTAGACTAGGCTCAGCTCCAGAACTGCGAATTTAACTGTATAACATAAAACCTAATCTAAAATTATTATGGATAAAGTGATAAAAAATTTTCATTCCTCTTAATAGATATTTCCAAAATAAAGTCTTTTATTGATTAATACGTTCACAATTGTCTTTATATACTTTATTTATAAAGTCGGGATTCCGCCAAAAGAAGGGGAGCCGGCCGTAGCCGAAAAAAGTAGGGAAGCTCTAATATTGACAATCTTAATTTATTGCGCAAAAAAACATCTGAGTGATAGAGTGTCTCACCCTCACCTAAATCCTGATATTACAATGCGTGACTTTTGACTATATTTTAAGCTATAAAAAATATGAGACACAGAGCTGTGGTAGCTCAGGGCATTGAGCGTTCGCCTTCCAACGAGGTGAACCGGGTTCGAATACCAGCGATGGCTGGTTAATACGAATTCTGCACCCAGCTCGCAGCGACCACAGTGCTGACGTAAAATATCATCAGTGGTAGACGGATCATAGGTCAGAGTCCTTAAAATAATAATTATAATTGCAGTGCAACAGTCAACATTATAAATAAGTCGCTTTTGAAGAAAGTGGGTTCAGTCCATTTCTTTTTAAAATGAGTTTTGTAATAAATCGTAATTGTAATAATATAGTTCATAAAAGAACAAAATCGCATGGAAAAGAAAATAGTGCGTGGAGTCCCTCCGCGTGTAAGAAGTGAAACTTCGTAATATGGAAATGAAAATAGGAAGGGGTAGAAATTGATTTTTAGTGAAATCATATTGTTTCTTTAAGACAAACTTTATTAACAATGCTTACAATTCACAATTGATCGCATCTTTTAATTATCATTTTCGAGTGAAGAAATATCCAAATCTATAACATTTACAATGGGATTATGATAACTAAAGTAAGATACAAAATGTTTGCGTTCTATTTTTTCAATATTTCTTGCGAAAACTGCATCAATGGTAGTTCCCCCTGTTGGATCATTCCTACCATTTAACATTTCCAATCCAAATTTGTCTTTAAGGAAGGTTAATAATGTTTCAGCTTCAGGTAACGAGAAATTCACATTAAAATCTCCTGCAAGGATCACAGGCCGCTCACAATAATCAATTTCTTCACCAGTAACGTCTGCCAGAGCTTGTGAACCTGCAGTGAATTCGCGATCGTAACGAACTATAGGGGGCGTTGTTGTATGAGACTAATACCTGCGATTTCTATATGAACAGTCATTCAGTTACTCTAGAGACGTCGTTAATGTAGCACGTAGCATTGCAACGTTCCTTCTTTATTGTGGCTAATTAAATTTAAAAAAGAAAAATGCTTAATATTCTTTCTTATGCAAACGAAAACAAAATGGTATCTCTTTTTATTAGAGAAGGAATATCCAAAACACATCGGAAAAATATTTGTGCATTAACTGAAAAAAATATGTATATTCTTATAAGAGTTAAAACCTAATGCCTGAGAAATAGTTTTACTAAATTTAATGATATAACATGAAAGGCCCATTTAAACTTCACATTCTATAGTTTTAAGAATCATATTACTTCAAAAATTAAAATGAACAAAAAGTATACATAAGCCTCATAATTTTATGAAATTTAATTTTGTAAACAAAGTTTTTTGACAACAATTTTTATCAAAAAATTTCAAGTTTCAATAAAAAATCATTATTTATAAACTACGAAACGTAAAATAAAGAATGCTGACGAAACAAAAACAAAAAAACAATTCTTTTTTGTCGCCATTGTTAGTGCTACAAAAATTTGTCTTTGTGATTTGCCAAAAACAAAACAAGATGCAATTTTATTTTTTCAGGAGGGAAATATTTTACCGAAAAAACGAAAATGTACCAATTCCCACAACATAAAACTTTATCTTGGTAAACGTACGTTTTGGAAACGTTATTTCATTTGGAATCTTATTTATCAGAGTTCATGTTATATCGTTAAGATTTTAAATATATATATTGAATGAAATAAATAAAAACATAAAAGAGTGATCGTAATAGTGAGATGTTGTTCAAATCAATTACCTGATCCTTCGTTCCAGAAGGATCTCCAGGATCGTGTGGTCTAATGGTGCTACTTGGATTTGAAACATTTAAGAGTTCTTTTAGGAAATTTTAAGGAACTTTATTTCTTCTTCTCATGACTGATTCTTAGATGCTGATGGCTCCGGACAGGTGGTGTTAACACATACGGGATCTCGTGGGGAAAAACTCACATCTTAGACAAAAAGGATAATTTTCATTTTGAATGAAGATGGATTCCAGTTCATCAACAAATTATCTGAATCGTGCCGCATGCACACTTGGACAGTAGAACATTAGGAACACGTGTCAAACTTCATTGTTTTATCTTAATGGAACGTGATAGTGTCTTGAAATTATTTTTGTTAAATTTTTGACTTAATGAATCTCCATAGTTATTTCTTGTAAAAGGGACAAATGTTGAGCAGAAAGGCAAGAGCCTTGAAGCTATCATAAAAATGAGAGCGATGCTTCTCTCTCACGGTGGCTTCCTCGACTGCCGCCAAGAAGGCACGCGGAAAAACGATAAAACGATGTACGGTTAAAGTTAGGGTAGGGTTAATCGATACGAAAAAAGAGTCAAACAAGTTAAATGAAGTAAAAGGCTATTGCGGTTAAAAGAACGACAACTGAAAAAACTATTGAGGAGTAGAAAAACAACGCACGTGTGATGTAGCAACATCACACTATCCCCCTTAGGAAGAGAGAAAAAAACTTACATGGCATGATAAAAAAATGATAAAAACAATTACTTAAAGTGGGTGAGGACCGCAAGGAGCCAACAACATCTCTTGAACCTGCCAAAACAAAAAATACAAAAGACAGTATACGCACGTGTGATGTAGCAACATCACAGTTCATATGGCGATATGATTGTTTTGAATCTATGCTAAACTCTATATCGGCTCATTTTCCACCGAAATCCGATTGACTATTTTGATTTTAAATAAAGTGTTTTATTTTATGAATTGTCGCAAAAATTTTAAGTGTAGATTAACGGCACTTAAAAACCGCCAAATCTGTAGCGGCGGTGGCGTTAATACGTAAGTACCGAATTTTTATTCCATACTTTTCTGAATCATATCACTTCAAACATTGGAATATACAAGAAGTATACATAAACACATAATGTTATACCATTTAATTTTTCAAAAAAGGTATTTTGAGAACAATTTTTATCAAAAAATTATAAACTAAAAAACGGAAAATAAAGAATTCTTAGGATAAAAAAACGATTTTAAGAATTCTTTACATTGAAATAAAAACTTTCATATTGTTTCTTTTTTTATTATTCTTATAGTTCTTAATCAGACGTAAAAAACCATTCTGTAGAGAACCATCATCAAATGAAAAAAAAAATATTTACAAGCATATTTTTTATTGTAAAAATCATTGCACTTACCTGATTTATAATTCCCGGAGAATTCCAAAATGATAAGTTCCTTGTTTGAAAACTTTATTCTCAAATAATAGATACATAGTTTATTCCTTCATTACTTTTAGATAACATACTACACAGCAAAATTTTATAATTGATATGAATTTGAATATGTAGCTAAAAACAGAATAGCTAAATTCTAGTTGAACTTATTCTTTCAAAACTAAAAAATACTTACCAAGAAAACGATTAAAATTAATTAAGAATCAGCACAAATGGCACTATTTCAAGTAACTTGGATAATTTTTTATTGTTGTTTTCCGAACTATATGGATACAGAAATATATACTATTCTATAACGAAGAAGAATATGCTATAACTATTACAATTCTGTATGTTCTGAATTCATATTTATTCACTGGAATGACGAAAGCAATGTTGACTTCACTTTAATTCGTAATGAATTGAAGACAGAAGAAATGCATTTTACCTTAATGCACACATCAGTAACAGTGTCCGAAATCGGAAGTCATCAGTTGCAAATTTGTTGATAATAGAAATTAAAAATTATTGAGGAATTTTTCTTCAAATGTTTGGCTTGTTCTGTTCCTGAAAGATTTACTAATATTCTGGAGATTTTTTTTAAGTTCTTCGGCCTTTTCCTTAGGGAAATTTTGTTTCTTATTTGCTGCTAAAAATGGCGTCTGATTCTGTCAATGATTTCAATGGAACTAAATGAAAACGTGATAAATTAATGTCTGATATTTACAGGCTCCCGCTAGACGGCGTACTCGAGCGTTGCGATCGCGAATTTTAAAACAGTTTATAATGAAAATTATTTTAAATGAGAATAACACAAAAAAGTTAATTAATAATGCGGGCAGTTTCATTTTTAAGGGAGGAAAATGACTTTATTTTCCAAACAAGCAACCCAACTATAAGACGTTGAAGTATGTATGATTAATTAGTGAAGCAGTATTTAAAAACAATTATTACTTAAAGAAATCATGAACACACTTTATAATAAACATACCTTATTGGTTCGTAATTCACCTTGAAGAATTGTACTTTCGACTTCATAAAAACAAATAATAAGAAATAAATTTATAAATATTCCATAAAAGCGAGGGTGGTACTCCAGGACCACCATAGCGGAACCACCATGCTCTCATCTGAAGCACCTAAGTTTTGTGTGAGTTTCCATAGAAACCATTTGGTGTCGCCCCCACTGTTTATGCGTAAGTCAATGCAATTCAGGACAATAACTAGAATAACAACAACAAAAATTATGAGGAAGAAAATTAAACGTAGTATCGGAAAAACTTTGGTTATTCAATCATATTTGCTGTATTAATTGAAAGAAACAAATACCATAGTTACCTATATATCTTTAGAACCAGACAGATTATTTACTTATTAGGCTTTTAATTGATTATTTGTTTAAATTTATGATAGTAGTCATAATAGATTATGCACATTCATGATAGTAATATGAATGTTTAAATATTGAAATATACCGAATAATAAATTGTATTAATTATTACATTGAGTTGAATAAGCTAGATAACGCTCCCTTCCCCAATTTTCAATAGTCTAAATCAGTGATTACCAACTGGCCTTTATTTGGCAAAGCCTTTTTTTGTTTAACCGCGAACCAAAATACATATATTAGTTGTCGTTTTTTGCGGATAATTTTCGTAAAAAAATCTTTATGGGTTTAAAATACTTTTCAGTAGCTAAAAAAAAAGAAGAAAAAAAAGAATTTTTTTTTTTTGTTTCTGTGAAATTTAACATACCAACTGTGGAAAATAATTTATTTCTCAAGTAAAAATCTACTCCTTATTTTAATTTACAATTCAATACTTTTGCTTTGTACAACTTGATAAAAGTCTGACAGTAATATTTAATGTTCCTTCAAACATAAAAGAGTCCTTTATAAAATTTTGAGGAAGTTGCTACCCACCATTTGACTGTTGTTTTTAATTGCAGCCCCCGGCCTCACGTAAGTTATAAACCTCTGGTCTAAATGTATGACATAAGAAAGATAGCAAAATTTTATTTCATTACCGTCGTTGACCCAATTCTTAGTTTACGACTATCAAAGTTCAACTCCGTAAGCCTTGTAATTTTGATTTTAGTCCAAAAGACAAGAGAAATTCTGGATCAAGCATTGGGACAAACTAGCGTCCACGGAGCACTTTTTTAAGGAATCAAACCACATTTGTTTACATGGAGAGGAAAACCACGAAAACCTTTCACGGTTAGCCCGACGGCAAAGGGATTCTAACCCATGATCCGTTAACCACTGAAGATATTTTACGTCAGTACTGTGGCTGGTGCGAGCCGAGGGCAGAATTCGAACCCAGAGAGATCGCCCAGTTCTTACAACCCTGCAAGATGTAAAATTGAATCATGTTTCCACATTCCAGTTGAACCATAGTGTTGGATGGGAATGCTGTTGTTATAATTAAAATTGACCGAAAATAAAATATTATTAAATTATACGATGTGCCGCAATAACATAAAATACAACTGGTAAGGTACAATTTCTAAAAAGAACATATCAAAGACTTATTTCTTTACATACCCCTTTTCGACCAACCAGGATAATTGATAGTTTATCAGAAGTAAGCTGAACAGGTACCTAAAGTAGGAGTCAATGACATCAAAATGAAGGGAAAACACTTGAGAGGCACTATAAATTCCTTGTTTATTTTATTTTGAACAACACATCGAGGAGCACTATCACAAAAACGCTATATCATCAGCACACTAATTTCTGGCACATGATTGAAAAAGGGATAGGCATTAGTGGAGGACATCGTAACATGGACAGCTTCTTAAAATCACATTTGGCGTATCATAAAAAAGGCTTTCGAGAAAACAGGAACGGAGAGAGAATGTAACAAAAATCATTTTTTAACACGGGAGTGGGATGCCGCTGGAGTCATACTTCTCAAAATCTGCCCTCCGAAGATTCATCCATGGCGAAAAAAAGAATTCCAGCACAGCCGAGCCGGACAGCTTACGCACCCACTGGGGGTGAAATAATGACCGCCATGCAATTAAACAAAAACTCCGTCTCTCGAAGAGAGGAGGGGGTAAAAATGAAAAATCCCTGTTAAGGGATCGTAGATTTTGTTGACTTACAAATTTTGAAAATGCCATCTCTCAAAAAAATGGGCGATATTTATAGGAGTTTCATAGATATAAGGAACCCGTAAGAGGAAGTGAAGGTCCTATCTTCCCGGTGGCAACGAAAAATGGGTTACTTTTTTCAATCATCGTGGCGACTTTTTCTATCTGTTAAATCGCCACATCGCCAGTGTTCGTGTGCTTTGTTGTGATGTCTTGTTAATTTCACGTGTTGAAATTTTACTGCATGGGATCGATATCTAATCTGTTGTGGTAAGTAAAAATTATTAATAAATATATTTTTGGTATTTATTTTTAGCTAATTAAATGTGAAAACATTGCATAAATGTTTATATATTACGTTCTATAAAGCGTAAACACCATTCTCGTGTTATTTTCCAATGAGAATGAATTTTATAATGCATTCATAACTCCACTCTTTTAGAAAATTATTTTTATGTGCTTAGCATTAATTGATTGAGTGGTTATTGTTTAAAAAAATTGCAAAATAATTTTTACAGAGGGAAATTTCTGATAACCTAAAAATGTTTTCATATTGGAATATTTATTCTACCGAATGTTTTGATCATTAAAAATGTTTTAGTAAAATCTGCGATAATATAGCAAAAATGAGCTTGCATAAATTTTAGGAAATTATATAGTCTGTTATTTATGCACAATAGTAAATGAACTTATTTAGAGATAAATGCTTGTGTTTTGTGCTGTTTGTCATTAGAATTTAGGAACGATACTAAATTTTACGTTACGAATAGTTTATAATATGGAGTATTAATATATGAAGGTTGTATTTAGCTATATTAAGAAAAAGTGGTGATTAAAGTTAAGAGTATTTTAGATCTACAATTCATCTTTATATATTTCTAAATTTCCTAGTAACTATCATAGGAATTGTATGCCTTGCATTCAAAATTGATAGATGAGATTAATGTATTTAAAATAAATAAGTTAACTCTAAGAAAGAGTAACAACATATTGTGATTTTTTGTCAATGTGAGAAATTTATCTCTTTTGACGTTGTAATTTTTTAATACAAGTATTGTTGATGTTACTTTTTTTTCTCTAGTGGTTCATGATTCATATATAGGAATGACTGGAAGCATGTCTGTGTACCACATACAGTTGGCTGATCGTGGAGAAGATAAACTTGGTGAACCAATAGCTAGAGAACTGCCTATTTAGAAAGTTTATTAACCTTTCTATATAGATGTTTTTAAAATGGTTTTCTTTTTATTGTTTTTTCCAAGTTCAGTATAACAGCTAAAGCTCACCTGCAAACTTGGCTAGATATTAATTACTTTCTAGGGTAAGTCATTCATTAACATTTTCAAGTACTTATAAGTTTAAGAATGTTCTAAAAAGCTTATTACTACATTAGCTATATTATGTACCTCTTACTGCAATTAGTATTGCATTGATATGACATCAATAAAAGTTAAGTGACATTTTTACAGACTCCCGAAACTGGTAAGTTCCCATTTTTGGGTAAAACATTGCAGTTTTATCAAAATATTTTTAGTTTAATTTTGATCTTTAAAGATATGAAAGTTTTCTGTAATTCATATATTATAATATTTATATTGCCGATTATTTGTAATTTGGCCTTTATATGGATATGTAAATAAACATTTGGAGTTTTCATTATTCTCCATTTAGTTGTGTGCATATAATCATATCATGAAATGTAATCCAAAGTTCTGATTCTCGTATTTATACAAAATTTAATCTGCTGTTTGGGAGTAATGTTAAGGTTATTGTTTCTAATTTATAAAAATTTAAGTATTGTTTTTAAAATTGTACATGATTAAATGATCAAGTTATTGATGATAATTTAAGTTCTTTAACTCTTTTAATGCACATTCCATGTATTGTTGTAAAATGAGTAAACATATCACATAGAATTTCAAGTATATTGTCAATTTTAACTGGAAAATATTGCACTTTTTCTATTTTGATAACTAGAAAAATCTCTAAAATTCCTTTTGTGTAAAATATGTAGTACATTCTGTGACAATTATCATAAAATGTATATTGTTTCGTAAAATATACTGGATTTTTTCCTATCCCTGTCGTTCCAACGCAATTTTTCAGAGGAGAGTTTCGACAATTTGAAATATAGTTATTAAGGTTTATACTTATGCATATGAAACTTTTTTTTTTTTTGTATGCTGGAAATTTATTTAAAGAAGAAAATCTATGCAATGAAATTCTATAAACCACATTAACTTTTAATATCTTTCTATTTTTAAGTCTACTCTACTTGGTTAAGCAAACTAATGTTGATAAATTTATTGTGTTATATTAGTTGTTATATGTTCTTGAAAGTTTAAAAAAAAAAGTTTTTTTCTGTAATGCTTAAGCACATATTTATGTGTCTAACTATTTGAATCTTAAAATTATATTATGCATTTTATGGCTTGTCTTTCTCAGATTAATATTACTGTCATGCTTAGTTGGTAAGTTTAAACATGTGTCCAATGTTCTGTATGACACAAAATTCTATAAAATGCAAAGACACATGTTTTAAATGTGTTTTTAAGATATTGTTTTAATAAACTTTGAAAAAGTTACTATTAATCCTATAAATAATATTTTGGAGTTGTGAACACCTAATTAAAATTATTTGTAGGCTTTAAATGAATGGCAAATATTATTCTGAAATTTTGTTTTATTTTCAATTGCACATTATTTGTGAAGAAAAATATATATATATATATATATATTTTTTTTTTTAAAACCCAGACAAAATTTAATAATTTTCTCTTCTAAACTAGATTCTTTAAGCATGTATAATATAACGTTAAAAATTAATAAAATAGATTTTCGTATAGAATTATTGGGTGAATTATGTTAAACTTCCATTTTTAAATTAGATGTTTATTGTAAATGACAGTTTCTTGGATTGGGTAGATTTACATAATCAGTTTTTTCTAGCCTGACAAGAGCTTACCAATCCTGGTACTATTTGAATGTAATGTTTGAAGAAGCTACCACTAAGTAATAATTTTTAAAACCGTTCTATCAAGGAAAGAATCCTTATGTGCAAAATTCTTATTTATATTTGTTATTTGTATCTAAAACTATTGTTTGTATGGTTATTAATACATTTATTTAAGAATATGCATTTAGGTGAAGTGTATTTCAGTTGTGATATCTGTCTGCTGAAATTTCAGAAAAATGAGAAACTGTGCAACTATTTTATTAAGTAAAGTTTTAAATTGTTCACATAACCAGTAGTAATTTTGACTTCTTTCATTTATTATAGCTTCGTACTTAAAAACAATTTATTGAAGTAAAAATTCATACTCAATGCACCTACAAGATGTTGATTACAGTATCTTTGTACAATAAATAAATAAAATTAGTAAAGATATTTGTTGTTGTTTTTTTTTGTTGTAAATAATGCTTAAAATATTTAATTAAAAAAATCTGTTGAGATATGTTTTGAGTTATCACTTTTGAAATTTGAAAACAGTGTGTAAATATCAATTTGCAATATCTACCAACTTAAAATTCTACACTTTTAAATTTTATTGCAATTTTTCAGATAAACTTTCTGTCCTATCTTCCTTAATATTAGTGCATTTTTTAAACGTTTGATCTTCAGGTAATGAAATAGTTTGGGAAATTCTATACAAAATGCAATCAGATCCATTAAAATGGAACAATTGCTCAGCAATAACTCTACTTGGAACAATTTCTCTGCTTCTGAGAAATTAGCATCTTGAACACTTTTCAGAAGAATACAAAATACATATTAAAAATAAGCATAATATACTCAGAAAATAAAGGTTTTACTTTTTTTTAAGGTACATTTCAATAAAATTATTTTTTCTCTTGTGAGATAATGGATGCGGAATTTTTTAAAATAGCCTAGAAATAAATGAAATATTTTAAGTACTTTGTATGCAATTTTTCTTTAATTTATTAAAATTAATTATGACGTTCTAAAATAAATTTAGGAAACCTTTACAAGTTCAGACCATATACATATATACAGCTGATTTTTATAACCATTTGAGTGTAAAAGGGGGTCTTTAAATCTTGTTTTTAATTTATAATTTTAGAATTGTTTTCAAAAATAAAGACAGAATTAACATTAGCGGTCGCAGATTAATTTTCAAACAAGGAAGAAAATAAGCTTCTTGAATGATGAATCATCATTGAGGAAAGCAGGATTAAATTTAAACCTGATATATTTCAAACATTTGCCTTTCACATCCTCCCGGTTTTCTTTAGCAATCTACCAGGTTTTATTGTTTTAAAATTACAAATGAATGATTTTTCAGATTTTCATAACATTTCTGCGTTAGTTTCGTTGAACTTTACTTAGCAACGCATGTATGTGTTTTCATTTAATTTTGCGCATCCTCAAAAAGTATATTAAAAACTGTGGTAACGGAGCTTCTTATATATGAGCTTATCAAAATATGTGATAGCATATATATAAAAACTTTAGATCTAATATTTAAGTACGAATACAAAGAGTTTGAAAATTTTGTTAAATATTCTTCCCCAAATTTGTGAAACAAATAAATTTTCTAAAAATGTTACTATTCCGTTCTCACCTGATGCGTGTAGAAGATTCGCATCATAATGTATATTTGTAATTATTAGATTTAAGATATCAATAAAAACTAAGAAAATAATTATGGATCGCATTTTTCTATCATCCTTTGTATTTTGAAGCATTTTGCAATTTGATCCTCTCGAAATCCGCTGCTTCTCCAAATTATTTTATGGTCTAATAATGTATTTTGGAATACATTCGATGCAAATATGTCAGAAAATTTCACGCGACGTATAAAATTAACCAGTAAGTAAATATAAAAAAGATATTTTGTTTCATATTAACTTTATTTCAACAATGGTTAAAAGATATAATATTAAATGCAGCGGGAACAATTTTTCAAAGAGACATTTTTTTTTTTTAGAAACTAGCTAATTTTAGATAAATAATCTCTTTGCCGAGAACAATCAAAATGTAAAAAAGCTAAATACAGTTTGTTTGTTTTTTTCATTCATAAATTATTTCCGAACAGTTTTAAGAATATAAAGACATTTCATCACATACATTTATTATTTAACCGTGTAATTATTAGATATGGAATGACCTTAAAAGCTAAAAGAATAAAATTGCATAATCTGCCACTTACTATTGTTATGCATTTGACGCAATCCGGCCTTATAAAGTCGAAACGAAATTTTTAAAAGCTATTTGATAATGAAATAAAATAGTTTTCAACACCAGCATTTACTGAAATTAAAAAAAAAAATCGTACGCCATATTTTACATTAATTAGTAGTAAAAGAAGGATACATCGTCTGAAGTGGAAATTATTAGTTAAAAATTCTAAGAACATTCATCATAGTCTATCAAGTTTTATCAAGAAATTAATCCTTGAAACAAATCAGAATGTAAATTTTGAATTCGATAATGCTGTAAGTTATTTAAAATTGTAAAAAAAAAAAAAAAAAAAAAAAAAAATCAGTATTGAACTTTTAATTTTAACAAAGGTGTCTTTAAAAATTATTTCTCTGTATCAGTGGAAAAATAAAGGTAATTAAAAGAAAATTTATCTTTCGTAAATAGCAACTAACTCCAATTATAAACTAAATAAATACAACAGTTGAGAATGATGCATAAATTTTGTAGTATTATTAAATTTAATCTTTTATTTTGCTAAATTACATATGAATTATATAAATTTTTAATTCATAAAAATATCATTTTATGGATTTAAAGAAAGAATTTTAAAAAAAATCGGAAAATTTTTGGGTTATGGCACGTGCTTCCTTAGGTCCCTTTCCTGGGAATTAATGATCCAAAGAAATCAGAAAATAAATTTCGAATTCCAAAACATCCTGCCAGTTTCGTAGATAATTTGAATACTATGAGACAGAATTTATTTATATTACCGTGAATGAAAGAAATTGGTGGTTGTTAACTTCCACCGGTGAATGTTGACAATAACATAATCGCTTTGGTAAATGTCCGAATTATATACTAGCTCTAGTTATGTGCAACTACCCGATATACATTTGCCCGGTATGCCCCATATCAATGTATTTTAGAGGTTCAGTGCCATTGCCCGGTATGTCCTACATCGATGTTTTTTTAAGGTCAAGTGCCACTGCCCAATATGCATTGAATCGGTTCTCCGAACACGGATGTTTCACCCAATCTATCCCACGATATTAAAATAGCGAATAAATAAAATAATATCAACGAATAAAGTAATATCTAATCGGATAAAACAAATATTTCGGACATTCACCAAAGCGACTATGCGATTGTTGGCATTCACCGGTGAAAATCGACATTCCCTTGATTTCAGTCATCCACGGTAACAATTATGCTGATATATATATATATATACGAAAAAAAAGAAAACAATAAAAAAAGAGCATTATTAAAATCTGATAATTTAATTTCAGTCACGGATAGCATGTATGTCATCAAAATCATAAAAGACCAGTTAGTATGCCATAGACTAAATGGGGAAGTAAGGATATTATTTGGGTTACTAGATTTATTTGTTTGACTAATTGGATTATTACTATTTTTCTAATTAATTATGAATCCATTTAAGCTGTGATTATCCTCAACAGTGATTCCTAAGATTTTGATAAAATTCTGACTGAGACATTTATTTGCGACACCAGAACATGAAGTTTTTAATCAGATTGCGACTTCATGTGCCACAAACATTTTTAAAATATATGAGCAGAGTGTTCCGTTTCCTCGTTCTTAATATTAATTGTTTAAATATTTATTAAGAATTTAATCTAAATAGTACGCAATTAATTGCGTACTATTTAGATTAAATTCTCAATAAAATAACCTATAATTATTGGTTAATCTATAATTATAGGTTATTTTATTAAGAATAATTATAGGCTAACCTATAATTATCGGAGACCGATAACTATAGCAAAGAATATAGAGGGGTTCTATAATCAGGGGGGAAGGTGGGCGCACGATGCACCCACTTAAAGCTTGGGGGGGGGATTTTTACACTAAATAAAATTATTGGTTTGGGGGGGGGATTTAGACGAGAGAATTTTTTTCTTTTTAAGTACATAAATAAAAGAAGCAACGTAGCACTATTTCGAACAAGCTAACATGGAAGGGGGAAGTTAGCAAATTATTTTAGGGGGGGATGAATGCGCCCAAGAACTTGGGGGGGGATGGGGGACACTGTCTATAATATTCTTTGATTATTGGTCGCAGGCTAATATGCGGAGAAGCGAGGAAGTAACAAAAAGATAGTTGGAAACTATCGAGTCCCTAAAGAAGAAAAGATGAAAAAACGGCAAAACCAATTTGATTGCCTAATGATTCTTAGATATAGTTCTACCAATCTCCTTTCAATTTTTTTCTGTTTCACCCGAAAATCAAGTATGCTTCGTTATTTACCCCAACTGGGATTCGCTGGTTTTCACAGATAATGTTTCGTTCTCGCTTAAATTTTAATGAATGAAATTTATTTGCAGCCTTTGTCTCTAGTTTCTTTTAAGTACAATTTTAAATATAATTTATTTTCCTTCAGAAGAAGAAGTTAAAAAGCTGAAGCGTCAAAACAACGAATTTTCGAAGAACCATTTTTTTTCAGAAAAGGCTAACATTAACACACACAATATAATTTTTAAAACAATAGTTCAATAGTATCTATAAGAATTAGAAAAATGTTTTTCCCTCCCCCTTTTGTTTAAATTTAAATATCTGAAAACCAACTCATGTATATGTGACCAATGTGTTAATGCATGTAAATAATGCTTCTTCGAAGAAGGTTTAGGGCATTTTCAGCGTGGACGGAAAAGAAAATCTTTGACGTCAAGCTTTGTGCTCTCGAAATAGTGTTCAAGCACAGTAAAATCAACTAAATCAACTTAAACTTGAATTCATTTCGTAATTAAATACTTTTAAAGGTAAGTGTAAAGCAAAATGTCAACATAACATCAAGGAATTTTTTTATACAAATTAAACTATTTTAAAAAAATTATTTTTGTTTCAAGTTTTATGAAAGGAAGAAAAAACATTATTTAAATTGTAAAAGTTTAATTTTCTTCAATACTCTTTTCTATTTTGGAATGATTTGCTGGTCCGAATATAATAGCAATTGTTTCTACACTTTTTGACAATGTCAGTAAATTCTTCTTTTAAAATGTAAAAAATTCTTAAACGACTTATTTTTCCAGGAAATAAAAAAAAAATTCATCCCTCCCAAAATTAAATTTTTTTTTTGTACACTCCTTTCTATTTTCATTTCATTGCTGTAGGGATTTACTAATTCCATCACTAGATGGCAGCTCTGCATTAAAGTACACTCTACTAAAGGCTCTGTTAGTAGTTTAGCATTGTAAAATTAAATTATCAAATTAATTATTAATAAGTAATTAACTAAGTTAATACATATTTCTAAATCGAGTTAAAAGTTTTATTAACTCTAAAAGTAAAAATACAATTTATTGTCCATTTTTTATATTTTATTATATTGTTATATTCGAAATCAGAGCTAGTACAACTAAACACTCAACGAAAAAAAAAAAGGTAGTAAATTTTTTTAAAACGCCAATAATAAGATAAACCACAAAAATAAGGTAACTCTGAAAACTGGTTTTTCGTTGCCATTGAGAAGATAGGACCTTCACTTCCTCTTACGGGTTCCTTATATCTACGGCACTAATATTGATAGAAACAGCAAGAAGTGGAAGTTAAACTTCCTAAAATAGGACTTGAAGTGAATAGACTAACTGCGAAAAATCAAATTACAATTATTCACAAACTGTGATTGCAGCTAACCATTCTCCATGTGTTCACATCAAAGGCTGCCGAAGGTCACAGGCGTGAAGGTCAACAGACAGTGAGGCGTCACAGGAGAGGGGTCAGGGTTCGGTCTAATTTTTAGGTCACGATCCCAACAGAAAAATTGAGATGAAGTGACGCAATGTCACACATAGTATGGTGTAATCAAAGTTTAGAAGGTTTAATTTGCTAACATTAGGTTATTAACAGCGTAAAAGTTTGCGGGATATTGAGGTTCAACGCTCTCCAAAATTCTCTTTATGCATAAAATGCTTTATGATACTTCTCCAAAGCTCTCCCAACCAGAAACATTCTCAATTCAGAACATTCAATCAGAAACATTATCAACAACTTTTTCAGAAACATTCACAACTTGAATATAACTCGGAACAATAAAATAACTAACGCACATTCACGAACATTAAAAGACATTCCTTTACTTAGTTTTACATTTTCATGTTAGTAAAGATGGATATCCACCCTATAAATTTATTACCTGCTTCTTGATAACAGCCCCTATCACTTAGCCTCCATGCGTTACCGCCTTCAAGACCTGGAAATTTTTATTTAAAACTTCCTCCAAAAATCGTTATAAGTGGGAAAATTGTATAACTCTAAACTAATTATAGTATTTTGTAAAGATAAATCAGAGATTTTTCTACCGTAAACTTGACTTTAAACGCGAATGTTCGGTTATAATCCATAGAGCATAACTTGTTCTCAAAACATTAGCTTTAGATAGTCCTCTAAAAAAAAGGAAAAACACCGAATCAATTAAATTTTGTCAAAACAATCTGCCGTATTCTAGCAACACCTCCTAGAAAAGAGAAAGCCACAGCACGGATCAATTTAGTACTTCGACGTGACGAACATAAACTGCGCAGTGGAGGAAAAATAAGAGAGATGCCATTACGTTCTGGCTACTAAGTTGCGCAGTAGGGAAATTCGAAAGATGTCATTAAGTTTGGTCACTACTAAAAGATCAAATTTCCTACTTATGGTAACCCGTGCTGAGGCTTTCTTTCTTCTAGCAGGTAGTGACTCTAGCCACTACGATTGTAACTATTGATTTCACTTGAAATATACCTACACCTACGAAAAGCACGAGTTACCATAAACGAAAAATCCGACCCTTAACTAGTCCGGACGGTATGACATCTTTCCTCACTGCGCAACTTATGTTCATTACGTCGGACTACTAAATTGATCCGAGCGGAGGTCTTCTCCTTTCTAGGTGTTGAATATACATGCACAAAACACTTTAGATTTTAAAGTATTAAATAAAATATAGCTTCAGATTATGAGCATTTCAGAAACTTATAAAATTGGATGCTCTACTCGTTTCGCTCAACCACTCTCATGAATACTTTTACAATCATTTTTAGTTCTTGATTGTAAATTATAGTAGTTTGGATTCTATTGGAATAAAATTCAAACATAACTTCATCCACTACCTTTTTTTCGTAAATTTCTATTAGTATAAAAATTTGTTTTATTTTTTCCAAAGAGACTATTCAGCAATAATGCGAGGAGTTAATTATTAATATTGCTTCAGAATTTTAATTATTCAATACTTTGTATTCATTATAAGTTGATTGAACAGAATTTCATATAAAATTTACCATGTAAGCAAAAATAACTTATTTAATGATAATTGCGACTTATACAACGTTTAACAATTGTAAAACGATAACTAAATATTTTCATTATCAATTAATTAATAAAGGTCTGAAATCTTTAGCTGTCATCACCATGAAACTAGTAAGTTATAGCTAAAGACTTATAACTAAATAATGTTGCCCTTTATTATATCATAAACTTGTTGCATAATATTAACTTACTATGCAAAAGAAAAAGAAAAAAATAGTAACTTGCTTTTGAACTAGGATTTAAGTCTGTACATTAGTTCACATTTAAACAGTACACAAAAAAAGGTATGCAGTTAAAAAAAAATACGTGCAAACCTGTTGTTGGACTTGAACTTAAGCCTCTAGGTTCTGCACAACAGTATAAAAATCATATTTAAACAAAACACAAAAGATATGCAAATAAAATTTTAAAAAATACAAACCTGTTGTCAAACTTGTATTTAAGCCTGTAGGTTCTTTACAATAGTGAGATAATTGCTAGATATAATCAACAGCAGTAGAAATTACTTATATATTGGGAGTAATAAGTTTTCGTCGTTTTCTATCAAAAATTAGCAGTTTATTGTGAAAACACAGTACATTATATTTTATTCAAAGTATTCTCCATTACTTGACACTACTTTTTCCCATCTTTCTGAGAGCAATCGGATACCACGTCGGAAGAACTCTTCATCGTTCGAGGATATCCACGAATCGACCCATTCCTTGGTTTCTTCAAATGATTTAAATTTCTGCTCAGATAGACCATGTACCATTGGGAGGAATAGGTGATAATCTGAAAGAGCAAACACGGCGGGTGGGGTAGGACTTCCCACTGATGTGCTTCCAAATAGCAAGATCAAGTATCATGCAAAATTGAAGTTCAATGTCTCTTGGCTCCAGTTCGTATGGAATCCAACTTCCTTGTTTTGGATCATTCCCAACAATTTTAAACGATATGAAATTGCTTGCTGAGTCACTTGTAATGTAACAGCAAGTTCTTTTTGCGTTTGGGATTAATCTTCTTCCAATTCTTTGTCTTTGTGCAATTTCAACCTTCCACTGCGTTATTTGTCTTCCACGTCAAACACACTGTTTTTAAACTTCTGAAACCACTCACTAAAACTTCTCTCACTTCAATCATCCTCACCATATGCTTCTCCAAGCAATCGATGAACCTCAGCTGCAGATATTTTCAAATTAATCAAAAGTTCCCACAAATGACGCTTATGTGGCACAAAATTTGACATTTTTGCAAGAAAACAATTATGTAATGCTAATGCGGAATCACTGATATTTTAAGGTTATGATCTTACTAGATGAACAAACTTACAGTAAGACGTTTAACACCAGTCGATTTCCACACAACCTTCTTGTAATGCCATCTTGTGACGAACAGCGGGAAATTATTTGTAAACACAATATTTTGAAATTTTATTTTAACTAACGGGATAAATATAGATTACTTATAAGTTGCATATATTACTTATAGGATGCATGGAAAAAACAAAACTCATGAGTAACAAAAATTTTATTCATATACCAGAGGTATAAAAATGGCTAGTATCATACATTTCAGTAAAAGTTATTATAAAAGACAAAACATATAGAATGCACAGAAAGTGTACAATCAATCGATCCAAAGCACATGGTTTTATAAATTAAACTTATTGCCAATTGTTCACTTTATATAGTATCATACAGATTTTGAAATAACAAATTTATAAACTAGAGGAAAATTAAACACACCTAAAGTAAAAAACGAACACGAATATCTAAACATACTTTTAACATAAAATAGTTACTTAAAATTAAATTTTTTAAAAAAAACTTTGATCAGCATTATTAATGAAAGAAAGTATTGTTATTTAAAATCATAATTTTTATCTTATTAGAAACAGCATGAAGCATTTATTTTTTTTAACTAAATAGGAGATCAATCAAAAACAAATAGGGATTTTATATAAAAACATGTATTTCACTATGTTTAATATTTTATATTAGAGAGTAAAATTTTATAATACAAATTAATTTACTTACTGTATGCATAAATAAAATAAATCCCAATTGATTTTAAATGTAACAATTGTTTTCCTCATAAGCTTCGACAACCAAAGAAAAAACTATCAATTACAAAACAAAAAGCTGCCAAAATATTCAGCTTAAGTAGAATTGCATATACGCATAAATAAAAAAGGTAAAGGAAAAAAAATTGGCACACATTCACCACAATATTGCAATAAAAAGAGAAAAAGAAAAAAAATGGCACTAAATATACAGAATAAAAAAAAATTTATCAAAATATATAAATATACACTTATTTACACAAAAATTAAACACAACAGTTGATGTGCAAAATAATTCCTGAGAACTGATGGAAATATAAACAACAAATGCATAGTTAGAGATTCATAAAATAGATATTGAGCATTAATGATTTGAGCATAATTAATTAAACTTGAGCAAGAAAGATGAAGACAAAATTGTTTCAATAATGGAAAAAAACTAATAAAACTAATTACTTAAAAGGAATTAATAAGTAAAACAAAATTATAATAGACGAGCCAATGAAAATTAATTTTTTGAAACCTGGTATTATGAAAACTCAATATTTATGATAAAATTAAATGTATGTAACACAAAAAATTTTCATAATTAAATAATCTTAGAAAATGCAATAAAACCTCAATTATCTGAACCTCTTTCATTCCAATACCAATTTTAAAGATTTTTTTTTTGGAACTTTCAATAACATGTTTTTTTATATGATTTATAAATTAATGTTTTCTTAGTTAGTTAAGTAGATTGCTTCGGTTTTCAAAAGAATATTGTAACTTTCATCCTTTGAATATTAATAGTATAGTTTAGTTTGACCATAATGTGCTTTTCCATCTTCTAGAAGGAAGCGTATTATGTTATGTGTGAAAGAAATATATATATTAGTGTTAATTGAATCAGAAGAAAGTCTTAAAAAGCTTGCAAAGAAAATAAATCAAGGAAATCAAGTAAATGATTCAGAATTAGAAAAAGACAGTTGTCTAAAGTAAGATAGCAAATGTATTTGAAAATAAAATATTGTTATACCAATTTATTATACAAAAAGACATTAAATTAATCGTCACATTAAAATTAAATGTATCCATACCTTTGGGGGTACTGAATTGGATATTGATCATTCTCTGGTTCCGGTCAAAATTAAGATATGTATGGGTATGCAACGTAAAACGGGCTGTGATGTGTGCGACTGAAATTATATTCTTAGAGATAGATGAAGCCACTGAAAAACAAAAAACGCACCCTCTCACATAAATTCACTTGGTTTCCCAAGCAGGCTTGCTGATATTGGCAATAAAGCAATAGAAACAACAACAAAACTAAATTTGAAGACAAACAGCACTATAATAAAATAGATTTTTTAGAATTTATTATTAAAATATATTACCTCAATAATCTTAAGATTTTGATTACCTGAAGTAGGTTCAGTCTAAATGACTTCAAATAATTGAGGTTTCACTTTATATTAAAAACTGCAAAATAATAAAAATAAGAGTTTTTTTTTCCTTTGAAATTTTCACAAAATGCCAGAAGCAATTATAAAATCCTATTTTATAATTGCATTTTAAAGAATAAACTGCAAGATTTTTTATGTTTACAAAAAGAAAAAAAAGTCTTCAAACCAAAACAACTTTGTCTACTTGTAAAAAAAAAAATTAAACCTTGAAATATTTGTAATAACATCATTATTTGTTATAAGTAATTATAATTCGTTATTTGTAGCAAATCATTTCGCATTATTACAATAACAATAAAAGTAAAACTAAACTAAATTCACATTTGAAGGAGTTTAAAAAAAAAAAAAATTTTTTAAGAAGATTTAAATAAATCAAAATAAGCTCAAGTACTGGTAATCAAAGTAAGCTCAAGTACAAAATAAGCCTACAAATATTTAATGTTCACTCATGCAATAATGAAATGATAAAAAAGGAACAATATTGGAATGAAAAACTAGCTTAAAACAGCTCAGTTTAAATGATATAAAAGAAACATGAAAAACATTTTTTAAGCATTGCACAATTATTGCCTCTGGACAAATTCTAAATAGTAATTGTGAAATGTCAACAAATAAAAAAAATTATACCAAAAAAAATAAAAAAAACATATAAAAGACATTACTTTGCAATATTAATAAGTGAAGATTTAAAATGGATTACTAAAAAGTAATAGTACACTATCTAGCTAAAAGTATCAGGATATGCATCTAAAGAAGTCAATTTTTCCAGTAACACTGTTTGCATAACCGAAAGTTTTAAACAGGGTGCATAGTCAAATTTTTCAGCAAAAAATAAGCACCTTTTAAGTACTTTTTAAGCACTCAAAGAACATTTACATTGAAAATTCCTCATATGTTAACAAAATGCAAAATAGTTTTAAAAAGTGACATGATCATGATAAAATAACTAGTTTTTGGCAAAGAATTCTTTTTGTGATTATATTAGCCACCATAAAAACAATTTCACAATTTTAAATTACATTCAATATTGAGTGAGTTATTCAATTTAAAATTTTAATTACTTTACACAATTATGTAAAAAAATTTATTCAAAATTATAAATAATTAAAATATTATTTCTCTTGCAAAATGCAGCAGAGATGCTCATGAGAATGTATGAATCCTTCCCACTCAGTATTCGAACCCTCAAGTATTTCATAAAATGATTGGCGCTTTTAGGCGCTACAGACCGATTGTATATCGAAATAGATTGTTGTTGAATGAATTATGAAAACGTTAAATAGAACAATGTGAAAACCACGCGTTTTGAGTAATTGGAGGTAAAAATTGATATGTTAAAGAAAAAAATCTCATTTTGGAAAAGAAAAAATTAAACACTTTTTAAAAACACCTAATGAAAAAAGCACTTTTAAGGGTTTTTAAGAAACATAAGTAGAAAATAAGCACCTTTAAGCCCTTTTTAAAAACGCTACGCACCCTGTTAAAAGTGTTACTAGTGGTTTGGCATGTCAAAATTGGATGGTTATACAAAAATGAATAGGTTGAAGGGAGAAGGATAACCAAAATAAATTAAAGGGTCCATATAAAAGGAGCTTACAACAGGAAAACTGCATTCATACATCAAGACGTGAGGAGCCACAGTTTAACAAAATGGATGCTTAAAAACTAGACAGCCTTTCTGAGATCTCCGCCATAAAACACCTTTTTAGAATAATTAGAATAGAAGGAACAAAGCAGTGATCTTCCTCACTGTCAGCTGTAATAGAAGTCAATTTACATGGCCCCTTATCAAAAACTGATGACAAGTCTCTCCAGCTCTCTGCGAAACTACAATCGATGCCAAATGGGGACTAACATACTAAATAATATCTGTCTCGTGATTCTTCCACTCTGTACCATGGGCATCATAATACTTTTGGTTTAATAGTGACCAAGTAGAGATGAAAATAAAATGAAGGAAGATATGAACATAAAGTTGGCTGAAAACATGAATAATATATGTTATTGAAAAATGAGCACATTGCTGTTAATTTTATCTCTTTGCTTATGATTAACAACATATAAGAACCCAACATAAAAAATGATAAAATTTGACATAAATCACTGTTTAAGTGAATTATTATTATTATTGCGCTTTATTAAAATACGAAAATTCTTTTAAAGTCTAAAATAAAAAAGGATCCTTTAAAGTTTGTAAAATAATTCTTTAGATTTTAATTCATCCACAACATTTTAAATAAATCATATAACTCAGCTTTATAAAATTTAGTATTTATTGGCTTTTAAACAAAAATAATGATGATTATTTTTTTAATGTTTAAATTTTAAAAAAATTATAAAAATCAGTAAAAAAAAATTCAAATAGCCTAATCATATGAAATTTAGTATTTGTTTTCAAACTAAAATAATAATTATAATAAAGATAATGGTCAGTTTATAAACTGCAATTCTAATTAAAATATTTGTAGCATGCATCGTTAAAAAGATTTAAATACATATACACTTGTTCTTAGAAATGAGTCAAGTAAACTAAAAAAGAGTCATCAATAGCTGTTAAAAAATGGAGAATTATGAATAAAAAGTACAACAGATGAGAATGAATTAGAGTTATACGATACTTTTCGTATGACATGCATTTCTTATTTAAAATACCAACAATAAAAATTGCTTGGTTGAGTTATAAAAATGTATTACAAAGTCAGCTGATTGAAAAAATTTAACAAACATTACAACTTTAGTACCCAAAATGTAACAAACAAAATAGCTAAATACAATTGGCATATAAAAGCACATCAAAGGTTACGAAAATATTCATATTTGTAGCACCACAAACCGCATAGTACACAAATTTTACAATAATACATCATATGTTTTTACACAATTTTTTTATAAATATATTTTCCAAGTCAATGCCCAAGTTCTTTTTTTCGTCTCTTATTTCTTATCATAAAAAGATTTGGCAATGCTTTTCTTGAGTGGCATGTTTGATAGCATCAGTAATACATTAGTGAGAGCAGAGAAAAGTTTTAGGGCTTTAAAGTAAGTGAAGTGAAAACTACAGGCTGAGTATAATTAATTAACTAATTTTTATAAAATCACTTAAAATGAATTTTAAGTTGAGCCAGAACAATGCATCCAGAACAAAATAATGTAGTATGGTTTTTTACAGCAGTAAGTGACTGCACTGTTCTCTCACTTATGACAAACAAAATGTTGCACAGGTTACGAGTTATAACTTTTTGATTACCACTTATAACTTCCTCAAGAGTAGCAATAAATTTGTGAGCAGATCTGATAATGTTATACATCCTTCCTAAAAACTTTTACACCCTTTGCACATAGTAATTTTCATCTACAGTTAGCATTTGATGATAAATGCCCATGTTACGCCCACCATCTGCTTATAAAATTTGTAGTACTGTGCAATGTTCTGTTTTGAGTGCAGCCACTTTTAGCACAGCATTACAGTCACTTTAAGTGCTTTCATGTAATATATTTACACACAATCTGTGATGTACTCCCATTATTTTAATTTATAACCCTGAAAAGTGCTGCTGCTCTTGTTCAAGTATTTTTGTCACTATCATCCATGCCTAGCTTTTATTTTAGCAACCCTTATAAATAAATTTACTTTTACAATGAAACTTGAACAGTGTTTTTAGATCACACAATTGGCACAATGTAAGGTATATTTAAAGCAATTATTATTATTTAATGTAATATGGTAAAAATTTAGAAGTTGCTTCTGAAACCTGTCACAAAATTGGTCCTCTGACTAACAGATTTTTAAATTTTGTAAATATAACAGGTTTTTAATTTTAAATTCCAATGATTATGAAGAAAAAAAAGGATCCATTTCTATTCTAATTTGAAGACACTTTCAAAGCTCAAAACAACTACACAATGCTTTTAATTCTATGATGACTATAAATCAATTTTGTAAATAAAATTGTCAGGCACATTTTTGTTCTATGAAATTATTCACAATGCTTTTGTTCGATAGCACACAACAATTGGTAGTAATAACCTTCATTCCCTCTAAGTTTATTACACTAAATCACTACAGTTGCCATAACTAAGCTGCCTCTTCTTGCAATAAAAATAGCTTCAACATTCAAATTCAGAGGCAGTTATTGCATTCAAATCTTTCATCAATCCTTCTAAATTCGCAACTTCTTGGTTTAGATGCTCTGTGCTTTCTGAAGGCTATAACAGAAAAATAATAATAAAATGTTTCCAGAATAATAAATATTATCTTCAACATAAAAAATGCAACAAAAATTAATAAAAAGTTATAAAATCATTTCTGGATTACAAATTGCATTGCCTGCTATTAGGACTGGGCTATAAATGGATGTTGGATGTATCGAGACATATCGATTTAACGCATATATCGGCAAGACGATACAGCGACGTTCATTCAAGGCGATGCATCAGAAATCTGATTTAAGCCGTCGAGTAAAGACAACGAGCGCAAAACGGTATAGCGATATAAAAACGCAAGGATATAAGATAACGATATAGCAATATAAGACTCTTCTCTTACGTTCCAATGTCGTTTCGCGGTGTGGAAGACGATGTTCGTTTCGTTATGTTGAAATGGCCTTGATTGGTGAGCTGTAGAATCAGAGTTTTGAGAGCACATATCGTTATATCGCATGTTCCTTTTCGTACTTGTTAGCTTTTTTTCTTTCTTTGTAGCGACTTTTTTTGTAGATTATTTTCAGTGGGACTAACTTCGTGATCGCCAATGTTACCTTGTTCTGAAGGCAATCTATTATTGAAAAGAATCTATAAAGAAGAGTTTCTTCATTAATTAGATAAGTTTTTTTAAAAAAAAACTTATTTTTATTTTTAAATGTGAAAATTATCGGCAATCTAATTTAGGTGCCCATAAAGAATTGAATTTGTTAGGTTATATTTTTACTTTCTTTTAATTTATTAAAAGCTTTTTGGATGAAACTTCTAATAATTTAATGAGTTTTTATAACTGATTTCAAATTTATAAATCTTGTTGTTTTTATTTTTAGAAATAAAGTTAAAACAAAATTTATTTTTGTCATTTGGACTTGGACATAAGTCAATCAACTTTGTTTATACAAAAAAATTTGAAAGGTTTGCAAATTTTATTCATTTTTTTAAATCATTTAGCACTTCGTTTTATTAGAGAGTATAATAATTTTTTTAAAAAAATATTATTTGTTAATTAGCTAAATATATTATAGAATATCAAAATTTTTTTATTTTTAGGAAATTAAATCTTACTTTGTTTTTCGTTCATAATTCGGTCATTATTTAATTTTATTTAATTATTTATCTGAAATGATAAGGTCCCGCAGTGAACTGATCGTTAAGACACGGTTAACTGCAGATCACCGAAGTCAAGCATCACTGGCTGCGGTCAGTGTGCGGGTGAGTGACCACTTGGATCAGTCTACGTAGGGACCGAGGGTGTGCAGTATTGGTCCTCGGTAAATAGAATAGTTTAACGAGGTACCGTAAATTGCTCGACTTCGCGTGTAGGTTGTCGAGCTACCGAAGCGGGGGTGCCATCCCATCTGCAGAGGATCAAAATTGTGATGGCATGTCTTCGGATCATCCTCAGGGATATTTCCCAGACCGTCGCCAATAGCCCATTGTGCAGCTCTAGTGTGACGTAAATGAACTATAATGGAACTATAATAACTGAAATGATAATAATACAAAATAGTGCTTTAAAAGCCTTTTTTTTTCTAAAATTTATTTAGCACTTTGTTTTAAACATACAAATAATTTTTAACGTTTCATTTAGAAATTGAACATTACAATTGAACTTAATAATTATGTAATTTAATTATTTATGCGTAATAGTACAAGAAAATATTAATTTGCAAAAAACGCTTTAAATTTTTTTTTAACATTTTGTTTTACGCGTATTATGAATTTCTAAACAAACATTTCAATAAATATTTTAAGTAACATTTGCACATTGTAGTCAATTTATTTACTTTCTTAAGCAAAACATATATATCTTCAAATTTATAAATTGATTTAAATCAATCTGAGTATGAAGTTTTGATAGAAATCTGACTTTCTGTGCCTTACAAGTAAATGAAATTCAAAAATACTATATCGCGATACATCGCGATGCAAAACTGACGATGCATCACGATATATAATTTCTAATATCGCCCAGTCCTACCTGCTATGTTTCAAATGAATTTATAATTTTTTTTCATTAAAAAATTCTAAATCTATTAAATATATTTTATTAAAATTCAAATGAATAAAAAATTTACTTGAATAGGAGGTGAATTTGAATCACTAGTTGTAGGAGAAACAACTGCTGTCGAAAGAGGTTTGGAAGATGACTGTACTAATGAAGAACTTGTCTCCCCAGGTATATGAAGGACTACTTTCTTATGAGGACTTAAAACTACAGGGGGTGATTTAATTGCTAATAAAAGAGAAATAGTGTTAAATTCAAATAACATAAGATTAATAACAGAAAGAATAAATAAAAACTAACAAAAGATAGATTAAAACATAAGGGGATAAGCTAGTTAATGTTCTCAATATCCTAAAAAAATTATGAATCTCATTCAAATATAATTATTAAACACACAACAGCCTGTTATTATATTGAGTTTAACAGGGATGAGATTTATCTGAATACAAGATTAAATGAAGGTCATTGTTTCATTAAAAAATGAACAATAATATCTAATACAAGCAATTTGTTAATCATGGAAAAAGTTGAAATATTTTAATTATTTTTATTCTCAGTACTTGGTTTCAAGATTTTAGTATCACGTGAGCACAAATCTCAGCAAGCGCATCAGATACTAGTTAAAGTAAGAATAGTCCTATGAGATTTGCGGTAAAATTGTGTGCATATCGGTAATAAATCAGATTAAGTCTGTTTAGAAGAAATTTGGGTCCGTTAACGGACCCTTCACAAAATATCTTTTCATAAAAACGGACCCTTCACAAAATATTTTAACTTAAAAATGAACCCTTCACAAAATAATTTATCTTTTAATTGGACCCTTCACAAATTTGCTTATCTTCATTGCTGTTTTGTTAATCAACTAAAGCCTTCCATGGGAAAAAAAAAAGAAAGACGGACGTAATCGAATTAAGTTTTATCTTCGGCAGATGCTTCTTCAATATTCGTCCGAAATGAATTTTCTGCCTTGAGCAGTATAGTATAAATACCAAATATTTGTATGCTGCAACTCTAATTTAGTAGCAGAAATTACTGTTTAATGAGGAAAATTTAATTTTTTTATTATAATTTCACAGTGTTGAGCAAAATCTTGTATCTATTTACAATTTAAAAACTCCTTGCAAATGTTTTTTGCAATAACAGGACCCCATTTGCACAAATTCACAAAAGCAGGAACCTGGTTGAAAGAATTTGACTTAACGCTTATTTTATATTCACAAATTATGAGTAATTTGCGAATATAAAATAAGCGTAATTTCACAAACACAGGACTTTTCACAAAATGTCTAGACAGACCCCTGACAATAATCATGATCCATGATTAGAAATTTAATCGCATTAATGGGAGTTGTGATAGATGTTTGATAAATCCCATTGATATGAATCAGGATTTATTTATTTATACGATGTGTTCTTTATTGCACATTATGATACGAGCTTATTACAATAAGAAAAATCATATATTTAGATTTCTAAATTGTGTTGAAGGTAACTGTGACACATAAATATCATCTTCCTGAAAAAAAAGATATAATTTTTAAGTAGCCTTGAAGATTTGAGATAAAAAAAATTCTGGGCAAATAAAAGAAGAAAAAAAATACAAAACCAGATTTCTCTCTCTGCAACAAAAATAAATTTAATTTGCAGAGTTGTTTTTCTAAATTAGCGGTGAGCTTACATAGAGCTCATGAGTATATTTGAGCAATTTTGTTAAGAAAAATAAACAATAACTAATTGTTGCTGTAAAGAAAACATTTTCTTTTTCCTATTGAAAAACCAATTTTATCTCAATCTCTTTGCATCCCTAAGGAACAGCAAACTATTATTAATATGGAAGGGAATATTTCACCCTAAATGACATCATTACCTGTATGTTTTGAAAGTGGGGTAGCTGGAACACTCTGAGATGAAGAAGCAGGAATAGTGAAACTTCGCATAGGATGTTGCTGAGAGGATTGCTTTTTAGTAAGAGTGCTACAGTTGCCAACTTCTGGTGTTTCATGAACAGTTGGAATGAAGGCCACAGTCTGATTTTCTGAATTTAGTCTGCCGTGTGTTTCTGATACAGAACGTATGGTAGCTGTGCAAGAAGGTGGGGGACATAGAGGTAAGGATACAGGAGGAGGAGGAGGTTCCCCAAGAACAACTTTGAAGAAAGGAAAGAAAAAAATTTAAATATGACATGTTAGTGTAAATATTTAACTAAACTGCAATATACAGAACAGTAGAACCTTAATAATATGAACCTCTTTGATCAAAATACTTCTCTATTAACCAAGGTTTGTTTTTTTTTGCAGTGTTTGTATTTGTTTTTATCTCTATCTTTAACCCCTTAACAATGACATATATTTCAGAAAAATGGACAAAAAAATTGAAATTTTTTTGACTGTTTAATTTAATTCTTTATTATCATAAAAGTTAGCAAATGGTTTTTTATTGCAAAAATAAAATTTTAAATGCAATAACTACTGTATTTATAATTTTTACATACACAAAAAAAAGTAATGGATTACACACACATCTTATTCAATTAGAAAAAATTAAACAAAATTTTGAAGCTAAATATAATATTACTAGTATAATATAATATAAAAATACAACAATATGATTTTCAAAACATAAATTTTACAAATCTTTTACAGTATGGTATATCCCCAAACCCCCACTCACATTTCCCTCCCTCGACTGAAGTCGTAATCGGTAAAAAAAACTATGACCACTAATGCCATCTATTAGGAAAATAGTGAATTAAGTATCCTAAAGTAGAAACGAAAGCAGCTCGGGCTTCACAACAAATGCACATAATAGTTGCCCGAACAGGATTCGGACGACACTAGCAAGGAGTTAATAACATGCTCTTTTTATCATTTTCAAAATCATAAGTATTGTATTTCAAGTATTGATGTATGAACAAACTCGTGATAACAAAATCAGTGAAGGTATCTGAAAAGCTGACAAAAATCTAAAATATCTAAGAACATATATTCAGTGTAAAAAGTGCAAGGAAACAGTGTCTGTTTTGTCTAGATAATCACTAGATAGCAATGTAAAAAGTGTACACTTTTTACATTGTTTATTTTTAATCAATTCAATATAAAAATTTCAGATGCAGATATAGATACAAAATTCATATTTATTTATTCGTACATATAAGTACAAAATTCAACTTTTTTTTATATAAAACTCGAAAACTTTTAAAATATTAATTTGGTCATCACAAAATTGGTTTCATTTAATTCAACACAAAAAACCTACATCAGAAACAATGCCTTATATGTTTATTTAGCAGTAAGTTCCTCTGTCCAAAACTCAATATACAAGGTTGTGCAGAGTTTCAAACTGGTTTTTTTCTTCTTTTTTTCTCTTTCTTTTTTTTGATATCTGGGTTGTCAATTTTTAGGCTATCTTTATAGCACTGTTAGTATGTAAAAAGTTGCACAGCTGCAACAATGTTGTAAAATAATGACCCTTCTTATGGTGAAATAATTGACTGTTTTAATGAATGAGAGGGAAGGTTTTAAAAAACGACACTTTTTTTACTACTAGGCTTACATACAATTGATTATTTGATGCGAGTAACAACTAAACTTGCTGACGTTTGTTGCTTTGTTTTAGTTGAAAGTAACTGAATTATGTGATTTTTGTTGTTTCATCAGTCTTTTTATTATAACTAGAGCAGTATATAGCTTATCCACTTAGTGTTTGTATAATTAAAAATATTTCAGATATCTGAAGACGATTTGCTCCAAATAATCGAAGTCCTATAGTATTCAAATGAAAGCTATTATTCATGAACCAAGATTTTCAACAGAAAACTGCTTTAAGATTTGACAGAATAAAATAATGTTCTATACTTACTCAAAATTAACTATAGTATGTTCCTGAACAAAAACAAAGTAGTTGTATATTCATATTATTATGTCTTACAAAAATTCTTTTTAACTACTATTTGCTCCTTTTGTTAGGGAAAAGTTTGGAGAAAGATTTAAAAAATTACAAAAGATATAAAATTATGACCAGTAAAAATCTTTTAACAAAATTAATATCTAAAAGCAAAAGACAACAGTAAGTGAAAATTTATAACACATATGTGCAATTAAAATAGAATCATTACACAATCTTTGATAACTACAACTTCTAAATCTTAGAGAGCTAAAATCTAACAATCACAAGAGATCACAATATTGTGAAATAAATGAAATGATTACCTATTTATAATAACTGAATAAACATCAAATTTTGGTTGCTATTGCACATTTACCATAACAAATAAACTTGTCTCCAGAGAGTGACTAAAATTAATTTATATTGATCTGAATATTTTTTAATTTAGTGCAAGGTGTGCATGGGTGATTCTCAAAAAATTTGACAGTTTCATATCATAAATTCTTAAAATCAAGAAGTGCTTTAAAATATCTAAAAAAAAAATTCACATTTATTCGTTATTAGGACACTTAACAAGACCATAATAAAGGAAACTTAGATTAACGATGTAAAGTCATACTTATGGAGACAAGTAGAGTGACCTTTCTGTACATGAAGAGTATTACATTTATTTCTATATAAGGCTTGTTACTAAGTTCTAAAGACAGATTTAAGCCTAAGAGAGTTCTTCTATTGGAATTATCACATTATTACACATTATAATACGCATTATTTTTTTTTAAAAAATGATTCTATGTAGAAAAAACTGTTAAAACCGGAAAAGGACAACAGAAACCACAGCTCGGTTTAGAACTGTTCAAAAGCTGCGATAATATATGATAAATATGAGATGAATTGGACAAAAAACTCATTTAATCCAACAGTATGGTGGGAATAAACAATGTTGCAGGTACGAGACTAAAAATTCTTCATTTTTTATTAAAATCATATAAAAATTTCCCACACAAGGGGAGTGTCATGAAAACCTTGAGACAAATATTTAAACAAACATATATATTTTACTAATATTGCTTTAAATTACTGAAATGCTGGTGTAAATTTTTTTAATTAAATAAATTTAAGAAAAAGTTTCGGACAGACCAGGAGAGTGAACTTTTACATTTTTTCTTAGGAAATTGTAAATGAAGAAACTTTTTGGAAAGCATGAAAAAATTTTTCTTAAATATATAAAAAATTACAACTTTCTGTCTCAAGTCAATCTCGTGAAATTTAGTTTGGACATGATGCTCTTAGGTTTTGAGAATTACCCTTAGCACTATAATTTCTATTCATTACAATAATAAATCTTTCATATATTTCTGTGGAAACATTGTACACTATGAAAATTATCACATTTTACGTAAAGCTTTGCTTCTGAGTTTTCTAAAGTTGTTACAAAGTGTTTTCAAATTATTTAGGCACAGATTAGACTGTATTCACCAAAATAGCCAATATTACTAATAAAATTTTAACCAAATCTAAATTTTTTTTAATACTCAAAAGATAATATCCAGCTATTTTAACAAATAAATTGAACTCAAATACAAAAATGTTACATACCTGCAGGTTGAATATCATGGGGGCCAAGATTTCGTTGAATATTGTACTGAGTTCTAGGATACATGGGACGTCCTAAGCTATTTGTTGTTCCTACATCATAAGCACTTGGGTGCATGCCACCACTAGAGGTGATAACTGAAGCTGGAAGAGAAAAAAATATTTTTTTTACTTTTTGTTCAAAAGTTATATTACTTTGAATCTCATGTTACGAACTCCCTCTTATATAAAATAAAAATTAAACAAGGCAACATCTATATTTTTAAAGCAAAAAAATAATTAATCTAGATCAAAAACTTACCGTCAATACTTATAACAGGTTTTTGGTGATCAAGTGAAATTTTTAAAGGAGCAGCTCTTATTGGACGGCACTTGACATAACATTTGTCAGAATTAGGTAAAAGATCATCATTGAGGGAATCTATAGTTTTATTCAAGTAAAAAATAAATTAATAAAACCATAAACATAAAATTTAAAAAAAAAATGAAAGTGAACAAAATAAAAGTAACACAAATAATAAATCATAAATAAAAAATAAATGCAAATTAAACAAAAATTATAATTAAAAAAAATTACAAAGGTTAACAAAAAATTAACAAGAAGACAAAAAATTTAAATTTTCAAAATTAAAATTAAGTAAAAGGAAGGATTCGACAGCTGCCCAGATTTCCCCTGTTAGGTTTGCAATAAGAAGAGAAAAATAATTTAAGTATTATTTCCGAATGATAAGAAAAACATATTTCAAATTTTGCTATCAGATGTCATTGAAGGAAATGTGTAAGCTGTTTTAAAAACATAACCAAATCAGGAATATAAGGCTGGAAAAATAGATGAAACGAAGACAAAGACAAAATCCAGCTGAAAACAACAACATGTATTCTAAATAAGCTAATGAGACGAGTTATAAACTCAGCTTGAAATTTAAAAAAAACAACAACATAAAAGGAAAACATATGCATATACCTATAAAAACAACCATTAATTTACTGATGATTTAATTGTTACCTAAATAGGCACTTTTCTTTTTTTCTAATGTATTTAAAAGAGGCTCATGACCCAATTCCTGAGAAGACCTTTGAGATGAAGATGAATACATGTTAGAGTTGCTACTTTTATCCATTGATTTCAATTCCATTTGATCATGGTGAATCCAAAGATCGGGTGGGACTAAATCTTTAGCAGCACCTTTATTTTTAGATGATGCCCCTTTTGAAGATTTATAACTAAAAATTAAAAATAAGAATTAAAATACATAAGCAGTAGATAAGTAAAGACTTAGTTGCTTTTCTTAACATATCAATTTAATACCTTTTGCAACCATCAGGGGCTAAATATCTGTTGCGACGTCTACAAACTGCAATACTAACACCAATTATGATGATCATTGTAATGCCAGAAATGCAAGAAATTATAATGTATAGCAAACTATTAGCAAATCCTTTACTCTCTAAAAAGAAAAAAAAAATCATTACTAAACATATTTCAAAAAAATTCAATTTTGCATTGTGTGCAACTATTCAGGGTCCAAATGTTTTATAGGTTTTTTATAGAGACAAGAAAAAAATTATTTCAAATTTAAGCCTAAACATTTTTTTCTAAGTTATTAATTCAAAAAATGAAGAATAACCTCCAATTAAAACTTAGCACTGGCATAGAAATTTTTTTATTTATATTCTACTTAAACAATATCTTTAACAGAAAAGTTGAAATCCTAATTAACAAAATTTTTAAAGATGACAAGGAAAAAGGATTTTAAATTAATACATAATCATCTTTCTAACAATTCAGATTTGAAAAAATAGGACAAATATCATTTATTTCTAGAAGTGACATTTATTGATTTACATAGCATAAATAAATCTAATTACATCAGGGTTGGCAAGTTTTTGACAATTAACAATTTTTTTTTCGGTTTTAACCATGGTTTTATTCATCATAGCAAAAAATCGTTTTTTGACATAGGTAGTTTTTATCAAATGAAGTTTCGACAAAAGTTATCACATTTTTGACAAAAACCCAAAATTTTAGTGTAAGGATAATTATTAGCCTTTTTCAAATTCCTTTTTCACTATAGCCATTATTTCTTTTAGGTATTTAGACATGAATTTGAATTTTTGTTACACAAAATGTTTAGATATAAAGGTTTTAGTAAGAAAGAGACACACACAACAGCTCAATACATAAGTTAATAAATAAATAATAATATTGGTGGACAAAATCAGCAGTAAAATTCTTAAATGCGTGAAAAACTAAAGTTTTAAGTATCATTATCAATATAAAATTATTATCTTTCCTTAATTTTATCTAGTTGTACTATACTATACAATATTATGACTCACACATTAATTGCCTAATTTTTTAGACTTAAATTATTTATAGCAGTTCAAGGAACATTAACAACTTACAAATCTTGAAAAAATTATTTGTTTTAGTTCAAAAAATAATTTGAATTTCTCCTTTAAGTAATAATTGAACCTTAAAGAAATTATTCAAACATTACAGAGCATACATTTTTACAATGCTTTTACTTAACCTAAAATCGCTGTATCAACAGAATTGACCTCACAATACAATTGGGTAGAAAAATTAGTAATTTTGTGATGAGGGCTTAAGTAAAAAACATTTTCTTATAAAAATTTCATTTAAAAATTAAGTTTAAAAAAACCACAATTTCTACAGGTTTCAACAAATTTTTTCATTTTTCCTGAGTTGTCCCCAAGTTTTTTCTGAGTATTCCCTGAGCTAATTTTAAGTCCTCTGAGCTTTCAAAGCCCCCATGTTTCCCCAGAAGTATGTGTACTTAATAGAGAAACTTAATTTTCTTCCTGGGAGAAGTAGTTGTACAAGAATTGGAAAAAAAAGGTTTGATAAAGAATTTTGGAATCCAATAAATCATGATTCAATATAATTAACCAAATAAATAAATAAATTCAAGCAAGTAATAAAAAAGTTGGTACAAAATTTTAAAATAAAAAAACAATGAATTTTACTAAGAAATAAAATTTAAAGAAAAACAAAAATTTAAAACAATTTTGGTAATCCATAAAAATATAATTAATGTTTATTTAAAATCAATAATAATTTGAAGCTTTAATTTCTCATTTTTACAAAGAATAAAAAGAGCAATGATTCAAGAATGGAGATTCAGTTTAATTTTATATGAGGTTTATCTCAACTTTATTGCAAAGTCAAATTTTCTAAAATTAGAATAAGAAACAATAATATAAAAAATAAAAACTCACCAAAATATGATGATCCAGATGCTAGCGCTAATCCTAAATTTCAAAATATAAATAAACATCATGCAATAAAAAATTAAAACAAAATAAAAATAAATAAATAAAACAAAATTAATAAATAAAACAAAATAAATAATAAAAAAAGAAACGAAAAAAAAAATCATGACAAAACAATAAAAAGAAAGGTAATCATTAACATAAAAAAAGCTATTTACTCCAATTGATATCAGTATCCCTATGAATACAAATCTCACATTTAATAAATTTTTCTTTTAATTAATAAATTAAATAAATTTTTCTAATAAATTAAAAAGAAACTTTATTTCGAAAAGTAGGTCTATCAAACCAAGTCAAACAAGAATAACAGTAAACAGATCAAGAAATTAAAATTAATAGGAACCAATAAATAAAAAATAAATAGAAATAAGCTTCATTTTGGAAACTATGGTTTTCAAACCAAATTGTCATAATTGAATAACAATTTAATGCTTTAGGAACCAAACGAGCTTACTTTAAGCATAAAGATACATGATTAATGTTAAAAAATGAATTAAGAGATATTCTTTTATTCTCTTCAAGGAAAATAAAAAAAGATACAAAATTAATAAAATAATAACATTTTAGATGAAACAAAAAGTTTTTTTTTATCCTTCCAGTTTTAAGGTCAAATTTTAGTTTTTACAAATTAAATTTACTTGAAATTTTATAAAATGTATTAGATCCTTGTTTCTCTAATTCAACTTAAAGCCATTAATGCAAGTATTAATTTTTTAATAATTCATTGAATATAGGTACTAAACGCAGCAAAATAAACTGAAACATTACATAAAAGAATCCAACAAGAAAACTTATTGTATTATTTTTAAAAGCCCCAAAATTCTTTTAATTTCAAGGCACATTGTAAAATCTCTAATTATAAGAAATTCTCAGAAAAACTATAGATACATACAATTGCTATTAAAAACATGTTTACTGAATGCAACAAATATCAGGATTGAGTAACATATAATTATACACATAAAATAAATAAATAATTAAATTTAAAAATTTTCTTATGCATATTCAAAAAAATCATTTAAAAGTTAGATTCAAAAATGAAAATGGCTACATTATCAACTAATTGCTTGCTATGTGCTTTCATTGATAAATTGTAAAAGAAAAGACACTTAAAAACGATTTATATCGCGAAATAAGTTATGAGAGTTTATGGAGAACCTTCTACAAAAGGAAGCCTGTGAACACTAATGGATAGTTGTACTAAAAGAAAATTAATTTTAATTGAATAGTATTCAAAATAACAAGCTTTTGAAATTTTTTCAAAAAATAAACACATTTAGTTTTGTTATGGGAAAGTAACTTTAAAAAAAAAAAAAAAGAGAGAGAGAGAGAAATTTTAGACAGTTATAAAAAAATTTTACAAAAGAAATAAAGAATTGCACATGGAAATCAAATATTAAGGAAAAAAGATGGCAAATAAAGATAAATTTTATTTCTCTTCTTACTGCAGAATTATAGTTTCAATATTATTGTATAAAAATAACTACTTCTATTATTTATTTCATGAACTTCAAATAAATAAAATTCAAAATGATAACAATTTATGAATAATTAGTTAATAATTTAAAGATAATAAGCACCTGCAGCTGTATGGAAAGCTATTTCAGAAGAAAGCGGGCCATATCCTTTATTGTTTCTTGCTTGTATCTTAAAATAATACATTGTATCCAGAGTAAGACCTTTCAATATAGTGGTCATTTTGTCACCAACAACACCTTCTACAACCCAATCTCTGTCTCGTTGTGTTTTATCAGTAGTGTAAAATATCACATAACCTGTTTAAGCAATTGAATAAAGAAATTTTGTTATTTCAAGGTATCATTTCAAGGAAATATAATAATTGTGGAAAAAAAAAAACTAATGACTTTCCTGAAGATAATTATTATGATTATTATATTACATGGTGAGTAGTCAGATTTTTCAACAAAAAATAAGCACATTTTAAGTACTTTTTAAGCACTCAAAAAAAATTTCTAATTCACTTTAAAAAAAAAAATTATAATTACGATTTGTGCAATAATAAAAAAATTTCTCTATTGTTTAAATGTCTTAATTTATGAACATAAAATCAATAAAATTCAAAAACATTTCCACAAACTTCACATAATTATGATAAAATAACTCGTTTCTGATAACTATTGCAGAGAAAATTGTGAAAATCATGCTTTTTTTGTAATTTAGAACGGCAATTGACACAGCAAAGAAAAAATCTCTTTTTTAAAGATGGACTATAAAGCACTTTTTACAAACCCCGAATAAAAAAGCACCTTTAAGGGCTTTTAAAAAATTTAAATAAAAAATAAGCACCTTTAAGCATTTTTTAAAAACGCTATACACCCAGTATTACTACTTAAAATCCTTTTTAACATAAGTTCAAAGGCTTTACAGTCCATTATGTCTTTGCATATTCTCACTGAGCTTTTTTTTATACAACTATGAAATGTGTGTTTAAAAAATTATAAAAGCTTTTAATACACAAAGAAAATGGACACAGCTCAAAATATGTATTAAAGAACTATGTCCATTTTCTTAAATACATATCATTAATAACTTTAATTCACTATTATGAGGCTACTTCTTTGGTTAGAAATGTACCTACTAATCTATTATGCATAGTCTATTATCTATTGTCTTTATAATCTATTATGCATATAAAAAATTATAATGACCTGTTATGTGGCCATTGGGTTGCTTAGGTGGCTGCCAATGCAAATTAATTACAGAATTGTCATCTTCTGAAGGAACTACAGTGAGGTCCCTTGGTGGAGATGAAGGAGCTAAAAGAACAAAAATAAGATTTTAAAAACATAGAAAAAGATTCCTTCTGAAGTTCAAACTTTAAATAAAATATTAGAACATATTACAGTGTTAGAAATTATTTTTATAGCTATTTAATATGCAATAGTACATAAGATATGCTAAACAAAAAATAACATGACTATTTAAAAACTATCAAATTTTTTATAGTATGGTTGAAAATGATAGAAAAAAAATATTTTAAAATGAAAGTACATTAGTATTAAACTAAATTTTAGCTTTTTGAATGAGAAAAAAAAAAGCTCAGAAATTGCAATAACAAATATGTAATAAACTAATAAAATAAAAGAAGAAGCGATGATTAATACAAATGAAATCTTGTATGGATTTTACAGGAGTCAAAACACTTGAAAATGGAAAATAAAACCATCAATATTTTGGAATTCCAGAAAATATATCTGTAGCTAAATGCAAAAACAGCCATCACATTTTTTAAAGTTAAGGGTCTTGTAATTCGGTACTTTTTCTCTCACATTTTAATTTATGTTAGAATCCTTTAAAAAAATTATTGTACTGAAGTATTTTATGTCTTTTACATAATATTTAAGGAAGCGTTTTCCTATTTACTCATCTCAAGTTTTACTTTAATATTGCTCTTAAAAGTTGTCCTTTTTAGTTGATTAGTTACCGTTTTAAAAAATATTGACTGAGGTTATTTTTGTATTAAGCCACAAGTATATCAAATTATTAAGACAAAAACTATTCTAATTATCAGTAAAAACGAAATACTTTCATGGAATGAGCACAGTTGAGTAGTTAAAAGAAATTACATTAACAAAATTTAAAAAAATATAAACTAATTATTACCAACCTGCTTCCTCGGTTGTATTTAAAATACTCATGCTCCAAGTACTCTCCCTCTTTCCTTTCACAACTTTGACTGAAAACTCATATTGAGTATTGGGCTTGAGATCATCTATCATACAATTCAAATCACTAGAGTTAAAGAAACGATACTTTGGAGCTGAAGAGTATATGTAAGCAGTATACCGAACAGTATAAAATCTGTTATCAGTCACAACTTGATTACGAGAAAGAGTTGTATCAGTCCAGTATAAAACAACTGTTGAGGATGACAGAACAATAGCCTTCAGTCCAACAGGGGGTAACATTGGTGTCAACGGCTCTGGAGCTGAAAGTAGGAAATATTATTAGTGTTTTACTCTTGATAAAGTTATAAGAAGCTTTGTACCATCATTTATTTTAAATGGAAATAAATACCAAAGTTTTGTATAACATCATTAATCCAATGTCATTAACAAATCTAAACAATAACTGATGAAACTATGAAGTTTTTAATTTAAAAGCCAGTTGAAAATAATGAAGAAATAAATTAAAAATTTAAAAGTTACTGATTATCATTTAAATTTGAAAGACTAAACTATATGTATTTTTAAAAAACAAAAATACAACAGTAAGTGATTATAAAGTGTAACTAAAATCAATGATCAACGACTTTAAAAACTGTGCGTCCTTAGGATATAGGATTTCGAATTTCTGGGTCTCTTTTTACTATAAGCTGGCCACAATTTAAAATATGAATTCTCTTATCCACAAAAAAGCAATGTTGTAAAACTCAGAATTAATCTAATTTTCTCCTTCAGCTACTAAGAAAAAGAATTTAATACATCTAAAGTTTGGTTATAATTTCGTAATTATTCTTGTAATTGTGATGGTAATTATTTTCTAAACTGAATTTTTTCCAAATTTCATTTCTAAATAGCTATTAAGAATAAAAAATAATTATTTTGAATGTTTCTAATGTTATTGTTTTAACTCTTATAACATTTATGAAACATATGTACAAATGAAACTAAGCAACATAACATGTGTGTACATATGAAATCAAAGCAAAGATTACAAGAAGTAACTTTAGGGAAGATAATATCTACATTTATAAACATTATATGTATATGTAAAACTTGTAAACCTTCTTGTAGATAGCCAATAACCTTACTTTTTTTTTATAAAGAACTATAATATTCTATTGTTTAAAGCATTGTATGCATGTATGGATATGTAGGATGACCATTAATTAAGACAATGGAAAAACCAATAAGGATGAAACTTATCCTTCAATATTTAACAAAAGCTCATTTAGGCATGAGTGACACAGACTCATTTTTGAACCACAAAGGTTTGCTTATACAGTACAGAACCCGTTATCCGGAATTCAGAAAACCAGAAAACCAAAAAACCGGAACGAAATTCAATAAATTTTCCCGCCATTTTCAAAAAAATAATTTTTTTTTCCTCATAAGATTTTAGGATTTTTCTTTCTTTTTTGAAAGCCATCATTTTGGAAATAATCATTAGTGTATTACTTCATCTTTTTTTCTTCTTTTTAAGATTATTTCCAAATTTTTTTCCAGTTAGGTCTAACAATAAAAAAACGGCTTTTGTAGCGATTCAGAAAACCGGAAAAATCAGTTATCCGGAATAGCGATGGTCCCGATCGTTCCGGATAATCGATTCCCTACTGTACATTTCCATCTCACTCTCTTCTTTTACATCGAAATAGTTCTAACAGTTTAATTATGGAGGGAATGACATGTTTGTGGCCTTTGTTGGTTTTCTCATACAGAGGTTGTTTCGTTTGTCAAATAAATAAATACAAAAAAGACAAAAAGAAAAACAAAGAAAATCAATAAGTTTATTTTACAGCAAAGCTGCAAGCATATAGAACTCATAAAATAAGTTAAAAATATAGAGAAAATTCTAATAATTTTTATTCCACTCATTTTCATTAATCTTTAATATACACTCAGATTATAAAATATTTATACCTTGAAATAATTCACAATCTGATCAATTGTATCTGCTAATGAGGTTTTTAAAATTTAGTTTATTTTTACTTTAAAAATTGCATTTAGGAAATTAAAAAAAAAAAAACTTGAAAAATTTTAAAAGCTGAAATTGCTACAAAAATAACACATATTCTGCTTTGAATATAAAATATGATCTTGTAGATATATTTCTCCCTTACAAAACATCCTTCCCAACCTATACAAGAAATAAGGCTACATAAATGTAATCACACTTACTGACATACATTAGAATACACACTTAGTGACATACATTTTATGACAAAAAAACTTACTGGTTTCCACTTGTGTTTTAACAGTTTCATATACAGGCCTCCCATCACCTGCTTCATTGAAAGCCAACAAGCTTATAACATATTCACTCGAAGATTCTAAAAAAAAAAACAAAGTTTAAATAAAAACAATATATAAAGATGCATATTATACAATACATATTATGAAAATCCCAATAAACTGTAACACAATTCTGAGAGTCTATGACAAAGATATTAGTAGCAATGCTAGAATTTCAAATTTTAACAATAAATATTTTTCTCACTCAAAATTTAAGAAGAATTAGAAATATTTTCATTTAACTACATACGATTTATTAATATTATTCATGTTTGCTTTTTTATGAAAGAATTCAAATAAGTATTTAACCAAACAATCTAAGTAATCCATAATAACATTGGAATAGGTTCAAAATACCAGTTACTAGAATATTGTAGTTGCCTTTATGTTATAGAATACATCATATGATGCCTTTGTTTTCAAACTCAGCCGAAGGCATTTATTAGAAATTTATCAAAAGGGACAAACATTTGCGCAAGTATTTGAACATAATTATACATTTTTAAAATAAACTAAGAGCCTAGTTGAATCATTAAAAAAAGTTGGAAAAAAAGGGTTTGATAATAGTAATGAAAAATAAATAATAATTAAGCTAAATTACACATTGAGATCAAAGAACAAACCCTTATTCAGGCATTACAGGAAGAAAAAGGTACATTTTAGAAACCAATGTACAAATCATCTTTTAAATTGAATTTCTTAAAAAGAGCTCTCGAAACTAAAAAAAAAAAAAAAAAAAAAAAAAAAACGTCTTTTACAAATCTGCAATTTTTTTAAAATTAAAAAAAAAAATTTTTTTTACTTCCATTTAGTACAAGTTGACAGCTTTAAAAAGTAAAAAATGGGTAATCGAGAACGAGAAAACAGTCACACAACAGAAAAATCGCTCATTATGTATATTAACTTTTTTAAACATTTAACAATAGAAGATTTAAGACATTCCACCTACAACACATATAAAGAAAAATTATTGCCATTAGTCAATACATCATAGCATGCTATGATGTATTGACTAATGGCAATAATTTTTTTTTTTCAATAAGCCTAACTCTAGAACTTTATATGCTTAAATTTGTTAATGCATACTAAATACGATAGAGTAAATAAATAAAATTCAAGGAAATAATTGAAGAAAATGGTTATTTTCAGAAAGTAAACTTACATTATTGATATTTTGACTGATCTATTCTTTTGCTGGTAAATAATAACTCCATAAAGTGAAAAACAAAAATATTTAGTGAAATACTTTCTCAGAACAATGACATTAAATGTGATTTAAATTTCCAATTACAGAGTTATTTTCTCTTCAGTTCATTTAATTTATCAATAACATTCACAAAAAGTAGGGAGAAAAACATTTTGCATTTTACAAAAACTTTACTTACGTAGCTTTTCAATTGTAAAATGTCGTTGCTTGCCATCTAAAATTTTAGTGTAAACGTCAGCCAAACCAATACCCCAACCAAGTTTGTAACCTCTGACAATAATGGTTTGATCACGTGGAGGTACCCAACTGACAAAGATTGAATTAGCTGATGGTCTTGCCCTCAGCGAGCTTGGCATTTCAGGAACTTTACTTTCTACAATCAAACAAATAACAAACAATATAATTATACAACATAGAATCAATTCAAAAATTGTTACTAATTTAATTTAATTGAATCGTGATGTTTGATTTTAAAGTGACATAAATTTGAACTGCGATGTTTAATTTTAAAAATTGGTGACTACAGACAGTACTGTTTGGTTTAAATCTTGATATTTTTAAAATCCCATGAATATGAATCACAAAGTTTGATTTTCAAATGGTTTTAATAGATATTGTGATGCTCAATTTTTAAATAACAGAATTGGACTTTTAAAATTATTTGAATACGCTTCGTAATATGTTATTTATAGATAAGACTCGGTTGAAGATCATGTAGTTTGTATATCCCAAAGTGTCAATGTTTGAAACTGAAGAATTAAACTCTCCATATTTACTAAAAAAATTTCACAAATGCAAGTTAAATGAAATGAAAAAAAATTGTTCCCTTAAATAAAATTAAAATAATGCAAATTTATAGATTGAAGAGTCTTTGAACTGAGCAAAACCATTAGGAAAAAATGACAATTAGTAGCACAAAACTACACCAACTTAGATTCATTTCTGCCATCAAAGATGATCAATACAATAAACAAAAATCTTCTAAGCGAAAACTGATCATATATGAAGCAACCCTAAGGACTTTACCCCTTATCTCTCTCTTATTCTTCAATTCTCTTTATTCATACATTTCGTTTATAAAAGCATAAAGTTGCTATTTTTTTTTTTTTTTTTTTTTTTTTTTTGGAAAATTAAAAAAAGCGGAATAGAACAAAAAACTATTGCTGATTATACATTTATATATTATCATGATATATGAGAAAATAGTCACCTAGGCCTTCAAAAAGTCCACACTTTTTCAAAAAAAATAATTGCCTTTGTATGCTTTTTAGCTCAAAAAGTTGCCCAAAAACGAAAAAAAGATCCAAATAATCACTTTTTAGTCACCAGAGGCAACCCAACATTGTGAATGGACTGCCCTTTAATCCAACACTGTATTATCAGTTCTTTTCACAAGCAGATTTGTGAAATAAATTTGCACTTAACTGTGACGCATAAAAATATATTTAAAAAATATGAATGCATTTTGATGAGGTCCATATAACAATATTATAAATCTTAAATATATTTACCAATCAAATCATTTGAGTAAGTTTCAACAGTTTGCCAATCAGTAAATGGACCTGTACCCTTAGCTGTAATGGCTGCAATTTTGACCATGTACTCAGCTCCTTTTTCCAAATCTAAAGATTAATTTTACACAAAAAAAACATAAATAACATTCCATTAAGTACAATTTAAAATTTTTTGCTATAACTAAAAATGTTAAAATAAAAAATTAGATTTCCAACAAATCATTAATGGTTTTCTTACAGCATTCTAATCAAAATAAAAAATAATAGTGTTATAAGACAGTCTAGAAAATTAAATTTTAATCTTAAAAAATTTTAAAAAATAATTATTTTGATGGCAATAAGCAACTAGCACAAGTGGTAAATATTAAAAAAGAAGGAAAGCTTTAAAATCCTTTCCCAAATTATAATTTGAGTAACTTGTACTAAATGCTTTATATTAATCGCTACAAACTAACATGATAAAGAAAACATTCATACAGGTTGATCTGTAATCACAGCCATAATAAAATTTTTTAGTATTCCTATCAGTAATGAATTAAAAATTACACACATTAGGGGTGTGTATAATTCAAGGCTAACTATCAGGTAATTCATATAGTTAGTCGTGACTTTCTCTGCAATTTGAGATGCAGGCTTTCTTGCATAAATGCATCCTACCTATGATGAGAAAATAAAGCATAATAAAGAAATTTCAGCACAATTTTACTCAGGGACGTTATGCCTTTAGGGTTAATATTGAATTGAATAATCAAAAAAGCATTTTCAAAATCTGATTAATTGAAAACCATAAGTCTTTCTAAAAAACTTTTTTTCACCTATCCCCCATTATTTGTTTCATTTGAAAAATAAATTGGTTTATGACTGTTTTTATCCTACATTTGTGGCTGATGAGAGTGATTTGTGATATTCCCCTGATGCACCTTAAATGTAGAGTTACAATTCTAATCTGAATACTATTTTCTTCTTCTTCAGCACGACAGAACCTTACAGGCCTTGGCTGCCTCAACCATGCGTAGCCTCCAACGCCTTCTTCTATCCATGGTGACTTTTTTCCAGTTGTTAATCTTTATTACTTTGAGATCTTTAGTAGTGTCATCGAGCCATCTAGTTGGAGGTCTTCCTCTGGCCCAAGATCCAGAAGGATTTTTAAAGGTGGCTATTCGCACTGCGTTGTTTTCTGGACCTCTCCAGATATGGCCTAGCCATCTTAATCTATTGCTTCGGATGACCTGCACTATCTGTGGCTGTCCACAGAGTCTATATAATTAAAAGTTGTATCAGATTCGCCAACAGCCTCTTTCCTGTACTGGGCAAAAAATATTTCTAAGGATTTTCCTTTCAAAAACACCAAGAGTATGCTCAGTGTCTGCGCTTAGTGTTCATGTTTCACTTGCATAGAGCAATACAGGTAGAATAAGAGTCTTATAAATTTTAATTTTGGTTTTTCAGCTGATTAGGCTTGATCTTAATTGCTTTAAGTCCAAAGAAACATTTGTTTGCCATTTTAATACAGTTGTATACTTCTGTTTTTATGCTGAGGCCTCTCTCACTGCTCTCTCTCTCTCTGACCTTCCTATGACATTGATGTCATCGGCATATGCCAGTAATTGAACTGATCTATTCCAAAGGGTGCCTTTTCGGTCTAATCACTATCTCTGATATATTATTTTACATATTTTAAAAGCAGAGATTAAAAAACAGCTTCCATTTCTGTATTTCCGAATATGCATCAATAAGCACGACTTGACATGATAAAAAAAATCAAATTTAATCAGCCAGTTTTATAATAAATTAAGACATAATTTTTTTTTTTTTTACTATTTTATTTGTTACAGTTAAGATATAAAACATAATTACAAACTTACCAACAAGTGCATACAATCGTCTGCTTCCATCTGCGGTTTTAGTTTCAGCATTTCCACTTCGTTTCTTAAAACGTATTTTATATCCAGTAATGACACCATTCTGGTATTCCAAAGGAGGAGGTTCCCATCTTATGGTTATACTCTAAAGTACATAAAATTTCAATTAGCTTAATTACAATTCCATCAAAATATTAAAAAAGATATAACTTTGCAGTTAAAAAAAAAATAACAATTTTAATTAAGTGAAGTTATTATTAATTACTTAAAAATATTTTGCCAGGAAGTTCATTGTGAAAAAAACTTTCCAACGTAAAAAAAAAAGAGAACTACAAACACTAATATTATGTATTCTTTGGAATATCTGTAATGATTAATCTGCAGTTCCACTTGATCAAAAAGGATTAATGATTTTTATACTAAACTCTACAAAATCAACAATTGATTACAGAGAATGAATACAACTAAAGAGAATGGTGAGGAGAACATATCCATGAAAATTTCCTTTTCACCGAATTCAGATATGCTTATTTCAAATTCTTCCTCCAGATTTAAAACGCTCTGTATATAATTGCCCGAGTTCCATGTTATATTTTTTTTCTTCAAAAACTCCATCAATTTAGGAAACTGAATTGAAACTTTTTCTAGTAACTGACTTTTTCATAGCATTAATTTTATCACAAAAACTTTCACATGCTCATAAATATTATGAATAACTTGACCTTTCCTCAATAAATGGTAGTTCAGGTGACCAGTAATATCAACTAGGAAAACAAAATCCCTTAACCACTTCTCATCATTGAAGTCACTAATGAAATTTTGTATAGATTCTCTGAATAGCTAAACTTTGTTCTGCAATAAAAATAGCCACTGAAGCATCTTTCCCTGACTCAACCAACGTATTTTAGCATGATACACAACATCACTTATATTCAGCTTTCCAAATCACTCACGAGCTGTTGAAATAATCTGTGTTTAAGTCCTTTGAATAAAATGAATTACTTTTACGACAACAATCATCATGTATTCAAAGATTTATTGCACAAATTTTCTCATTAGATGAAACTGAAAAGTCATCATAGCATTATTTCCACATGCCATCACATCAGATTTGAGTAATGTCCCTAATTACAACTCTGAATGAAAACTGGTATTTGGCAGTAATTTCTAAAAGAAGCAGAGGAAGCACAGCATCCGACGTGTCTCATTAGCTATTTGCAGCTACGGTTACTACAGTTTAAAGGCAAACCATGAACAGACGTTAAAGAAATATTGGTCTATATGTTTGCAAGTCTATCAGATGTGTTCCATTTACGGCAACTCACCTCACTAGAATCCGATAAAGCATGTATGGGACATGCTTGGTCGACTAGTTGCTGCCCGTAAACCACCTCCTATTTGTGTATCAGAACTTCGGAGAGCATTGCTTGCTGAGTGGAGTAATCTTCCCCAAGATTAGCTTAATAATTTGATATGGAGAATGCCCAGGCTTGGAAACGCTGGTATTTCATTGCAAAGAAGACATAAAATGTGTTAACCATCATACCAACTATGTAATAGTATTAACTTTTCATAAAAGTGAAATTTTTGTATTTGTTGCAGGAAGCTAAAATTGTAGTTTTTATGAATGGCACCATACACACACCATATTTTTTTTATCATAATTGTTTGCTTAATAAATGGGCATAATGAATAAAACATTGTTTTGTGTTTGTGAATTTTTATTTAAAAAAAAAAAGAGACATCCCCACAGGAAAGTAAAGAGACATCCCCTTTTCTTGAAAGAATCACACTTTTTTTTCAACTTTCCTTTTTTTACTATCAAGGCTGGCCATTGTGCATTTATTCAAGTATCAAATACTTATGAATTAAGAAACCTAAGTAAATATGAGTAAATCTAGGTAAATCAATTGCACAAGCCCTGCTTAATTGTCAACCAATCATTATATTTAAATTCACTTACATCTTTGTCAACTGCCTGATTAACTGATAACAACGTTAGAAGAAATTCTACGCTATTTCTTCCTTTCTAGTCAACCCCAAGGACGTCTCCAGTCTGATACAACAGTTTCTCTTATCCCCCTACCTCAGGTGTGAATATGTTGCATTGATAGTTTTACTATGACTATTGATAGTTTTACTATGACTATTGATAGTTTTACTATGACTACTGATAGTTTGACATTGTTTTTGATGCTGATAGTTTGTGATTGATAGTTTTACATTGACATTTCGTGGATAAGGCTTTGTGGGCCACTAAAATGCATTCAGCTGGCCACAGGTTGAAGATCCCTAATAAATAGCATATTTTTTATTTAGGAAAAACCATATTGATAGTTTTTTTCTTTTACAGTTAAGTATTTTCTTCACATTTTGAGTATTAACAATTAAATTTATTACAAGTTGTACCCTTTAAATTCAATAAAATAGGAACACTTTTTTTAAAAAAAATACTATTCAACAAATATATCATACCGTTGAACTTGCTGGTTCTAAGCTCACATTTTGAGCAGTATCACCCGGTTCTGAAAAATTAAAAATGATAATATAAAGATCTTAGTAGAAAAAAAAGCAATTCAGCAAAAGCAATGAAGTCTTTCATTTAAAAAAAAAAGTATTTCTATATTTAATAGACCAATAATAAAACTGATACAAAAATTACAATAACACTAATCTAGAATTTGATGGATGTAAGTTAATATAAAATATTAGTTAACAGTTATTTCTCAAGTCAAATTAAGTAATATAATTAAGTGTAATTATGCTAAAAAAAAATATTTTTCAAATATTTTGCTTTGAAATATTCAAATATTTTTAAAAATTCCAACTCCATAAATAACAATTTGTACTTACCTTCTCTGAACTCCCAAGGCAAATATTTTTGTCTTCTTATTAATAAGTCTTTTTAAGATACCTAAAATGCTTTTTTTTTATTTTATTTTCTAACTGATATTTTTTACAACTGATATAAATAAAAGACATAAAACTAACTTAATTTGAAGAAAGTAAAATTTTCTAGAACAGTAAATCTGAAGAGATACTAGCCAATAAACACTGTGAGTGGCCTGATTAAAATTAAACACTTAATTATGTTTCTTTTCATTTAAGGTAGCTTAAGCTCTATTTTAGTAGTTTGATTTAATTTTAACAAAACATAAATTTGAATTTTTATCAAAATATAAAGTAGAACAGTATGATACACTTACTATCATCATGAGTTCTGACCGTAACTTCATCAGTGCTCATACCAGGTCCATTTTTATTAAAAGCTGTCACCCAAAATGTATACTCAGTAAACTTTTTGAGATCATTCAACTCATAGCTTGTACTGTTGGTCTCTATTTCTTGCTCATCTGATGAACCGGATGCAACATAAAAAAGCTTATAGTATTCCGCAGACTCCTTCTTTGTGTCTGGAGGATTCCACTTAACTAGTATGGATGTAGAGTTTCTTGGAATGACAGTCAATGAGTTTGGAGAATTGGGAACATAAACTAGAAAGTTTAAATAGAAATAAGAACAGAATTTAAAAAATGATTGGCATATTTTTTGAGTCCTTAAATTTCAATAATAATTGTGGTTTCAACTAATACAATAGTAAAACATTTGTACAATATTAAATAATTACAAAGGCATAAAAAGTAATGCTTTTGTAGCACATTCAAAATTTCAATCTAATTGTTCATCTTTTGAGTTAATACTAAAATGTCTAAAAATTGATATCAGCCAATGAACTTGTAGTTTAATTATAATGGGTTAAAAATTTGTTTTTTTAAAGAGCTTAAATTCAAGAGTTGATTTATACAATAAATACTTCCTACTTTAAATACCATCTTGAAGTTTTAAAGAGAGAGTAAACTTATACACAAGATAATAATGTATATAATCATTATTAAGACAAATCCTGCAACAAATGAAGGACTTGTGGCAAAATATAATGATAAAGAGGCTTTTCTACATTAAACTATTCCTACGTTTTTTTTCTTCCAGATAGGTGTGCAACAAGTTTTTGTCATTTCTAATAATAGATGCATAGCATAATAGATGGGATCTTCTTACTGCTAACATGGAAATTATGTTTTATACTAAAAATGAACAACATTCTTTTAAATATTAAAAATTTGGCTTATCAATACATTGCCCTTAATCCTTCAATATACAAGTTAAAAATATAAATTATTAGTTAGGATGAATATATATAAGCGAAATAAAAAATTTTATGGAAATTTTTATTTATAGAATGCTATCTGAATACCAGTACCTTGCACTGGATAAAAAAAAAAAAACAAGAATTAATAAATCAAAAATAGTACAGAACAACACTAGGAAATCATACACAAAACTGAAAAACAAATAACAAAACAATCATTAAAGCTAAAATAAATTCCTGTTTTTTTTAATTATTATTATTCCTTGCTCTGATCAGTGACTTCATATTATTAGATTTAGCAAATTTTTAGTACATACCATCAAAATAAATATTAACTTTATTCAGTATCATCTAGCAAAATACTGTTGCTTGAAGCCAACTCATGATATTTTAAATTTAACTCAAACCAGCAATTTTCTGTACTTATACCTTTGAAGGACTTTAATAGAAATGCACATTATTGGTGCAGTTTTCATAGGCAGCTAATTTATTCATAAATACTTGGTACTTATATTAAAGGATTTGGTATATATTGAAACTGCTCTTACCATAATACCAATAAAACATATAACAAAAAAAAAAAACTAAGTATCATTGGCGTTAATAGTAGGCAGTTTTTTTTAAAATTTCTTGATCAATTTTGCCTTTTAAATTGTCGCTTACTTTTTTTTATTTCAATTAGCACTTATAACCAATATTATTTGAGTAGCATTTGTTATTTCTCTTAACTCAAGACTCAAAACACATATTAATGCAGCGGACTGTTATTTTATTTGCACATTGAATTCACACACTTGCCTCTTTCGAGGTTGGTAATACACTCACTAGTTCTCGTTGCTTACACAAAGGGCATACAAACTGTTCGCATACAAACTGAACAGCATTGACATCGAAAATGATATGACGATTTTTTAGTCTTCTCCTAAACAAATTAGTACGATTGCTTTTTAAATTTTACTTAACAGTTCAAAGCATTTTTTTTTTTACTATTATAACTAATTGAAATATTAGTTCTTATTACCAAAATCAATTTGTCATTGTCGTCAGAAGAGATATAATGACTTCTTAGTTTTGGAGAAATGGTACTATCTAGTACCATTTCTCCATTACGATCGTTTTTTTAATATGTAGCTTATTTTTTCTTTTTAAATTAGTACCCAATATCCAAATTAACTGAGTATCAATAATAGTTTGATGAATTTTTTAGCTTCCCTCAAATAAATTAGTACCATTTCTCTATTCCACTTGGATTTTAGTACAATAGCTTACTTACAGCTTTTTTTAAAATTTCAATCTGTACCTATTAACAAACTTAATTAAGCATTAATAATTATATGGTGATTCAACACATTTCTCCTAAATGAATTAGGACTATTTCTTCATTAATTTTGCTTTTCTGCTCATATTTTTTTTATTTCTATTAGTGCTGAATTTAAATTTAATCTTATAGAAAAAGTTTTAAAATCATAACTATAAACAAAATTAACAGGTGGATAAATTTAGACTTTTCATCTAAACACAATAAAGTTAGAAATGTTAACAACCTTTAAATTTAAATACTGATTTAATATTCTGAAAAAAGTTAAATTGTAAGACATTGGTGATTGTGTCATTCTGCAGTAATAAGTTGTTTATCTAGTTGGCCATTCATGCAATCTACCAACTATGCTCTTAAAGGTTAAATAAGTATGTGGAGTAGTTATTAGGAAAATAAATAAAAGTGAGATGAAAAAAATGAAAATGTCATGATGATCAGATAACTACCTATATAGAACATTAAAATCAATTTATGTCTTAAATGGAATGATGCTTAATATCAACACTTTTAGTTTTAATCTAACAAATAAAATGTTGTTTTTTTTTAAATTTCCTCTCAGATGCGCTAGATCTCTAAAGAGATTCTTCATATTTCGATAGCATTTTATTATTATTAACGTGTTTAACAGGAAACTTACAATGTTCTCTTTTAATTCCATTTCTTAAGAAAATTGTACAAAAAATATAAATGAAATACAGAACATCCAGTTTTAAGATTCGATAATATTAAAATATTGAATATATATTGAAAAACATGAATGTCAATTTTAATTAGGCTAGATAAATGTAATAAATAAAAAACAAAATAGGCACAACGTACTTAACTGGAAAAAAATTTAAGTGTTTCGTAATAAACTATCAAATCAACACACATTAAGAAAATAATCATAACTGAGTTTATACCAAAAAATTTAAATCTTCGGGTTTAAAAAAATAATTCTTAATAAATATAATAAGATTAATTAATATACCATCATTCAGAGTTTGAACCAAAAGTTCATTTGATGATCTGCCAGGTCCATGTTGATTATAAGCAATAACTCTGAAAACATAATTTGTAGCAGGTTGTAAGCCTTGGATGTTTATATCTTCTACAACAGGACGAGTTATATTTTGTACACGTTCCCTATAACACAGAGGACAAAATTTTATATTATTAATGATTAAATTTGATACTTTATTTGATATATTTTATAAAAAATATAATTAATATATTATTAGGGGTCTGTCCAAACATTTTGTGAAAGGTCCGTTTTTGTAAAATTGTGAAAAAATTACTCGTAATTTGTGAATATAAAATAAACGTTAAGTCACATTCTTTCAACCAGGCTCCTGCTTTTGTGAATTTGTGCAAATAGGGTCCTGTTATTGCAAAAAACTTTTTCAAGGAGTTTTTAAATTGTAAAGATATACAAGATTATGATCAACACTGTAAAATTATAATAAAAAAAATTAATTTTCAAAAAGTAACAGCTATTGCTGCTACTAAATTAGAGATTCAACATACAAATATTTGATATTAAGCCTATACTGCACAACACAGAATATTCATTTCGGATGAATAAGGGAAGAAGCGCCTGTCGAAGACAAAACTTAGTTTTTTTACATGTCTTTCTTCCCACCCGCCTGAGAAGTGTTTTTACGATTAACAAAACAATAATGAAGATAAAAAAAATTTTGAACGGTTCGATTAAAAGATAAATTATTTTGTGTAGGGTCCGTTTTCAGTTAAAATATTTTGTGAATGGTCCATTTTTATGAAAAGATATGTGTTAAGAAACCCAAATTTCTTCTAAACACTATTATACAATAAAAATGTTAAAAGGAAAAGTAAACAAAAAAAACTTTTATTGTAATTTATGAAAATAAACATTGATTATTAAATGATGTCATAATAGGCAGCATCACATATTTCCTAGTTTTTAAATTTTTTTGAATTTTGTAAATTTAATTTTTTTAATCATTCTTAATCAAATGAAAGAAATCATTTCATTTTTATCACATTTTAAGAAAAACAAATATAAATATTTCATTCCTTTCTTAACAAACAATGTAACAGCTAACTTTTTAATTCTATACAAATATATAACTCATTAATTCACTGTCGCGCACTGTAAAATAGAATATCAAAATCTATTAACTCTTTATTCCTTTAGCTACTTTACTTCTCTATATCAGAAAAATGTTTCAGTTAGAGTTATATTAATTCTCATAGCCTTTTTGATGATTAAGCTGTAACCAAATTATTTGAAATTTAATTATAATAATGCGGGTTTGGCTTTGTTTATGGCTATTTTATCCTTAAATAAATCCTTAACTATGGATCTCTTCCCATGCTCCTAAGTTCGTTAATAAGGAACAAACCGTCCGCTGCTAATTTAAAGTTCTTGACATTAGAACCAGGGGGTTTTGGGTGCCTAATTATCCCCCAATTCAATCGTTATTTAATTACAAAAAATTCTTCGTGTTAATAGTTTTAAAAAATTTAAAAAATAATAGGCAAATTAATTAATTACAATAAATAAATTACAAAAACTTTCTCTTGCTTAAAGTTATAATTTTTTTTATCTTATTTAAAATGCATCTCTTCGTTCCTATAAAGTAAGGAGTCTATTATTTTGTAATTTTTCATTTCATGACCATAGATATTAATTTCAAAAATTCTCTCTAAATAAAAAAAAATCTTAGATTATATATATATACATGCAATAATGCCTCTTGACAAAAACGTAGATGTACAACAGAACATTACCACTACTATGATAATTCTTCTTCTATAAAACTGGACCCAAGATTAACATAAAAAATGGAATAATTGTTACCATATTTACATAAAGAATAAAACTTTAAAGAAAATAGAATATTTAATCCAAAAAAATTTAATAGTATAATAATTATTGTTAAATTTCTGAAAAACATTATTAATTATGAATAGTAAATCTACATCAGAATAAATAAAAATTAAAAAGAATGAAATTTATATATCTTAATTTTACTATTAAATAAAATCATATTTAGAACCTTTTTTATTCTTATTAATCCAGTTACAGATTATATATTAATTCAGATTATTAGGCCAGTATATCCAAAGTTTGCCAATATAAATAACTGAAGTTTGCCTTTGCTTCTCAGTCAGTAAGAGGTGGGAGTCTTTATTAACTGATCTTCTATTCTAATTAACCAAGGAGGAAAAACTTAACTATTTAGACAAATGAAATGCTTTCTATGTCTTATTTTTAGGTTCAAACAAGAGTGATCAAAACCAAGTAGAAAAGACTGATAATTAAGAAATATAACAGTCTTCATGTAAAAAGAATTTTTTTTAAATAAAATATACTTAAGGACAAAACACACATAACTTTAAATTTTTCAACTTAAATTTTGTCACATTTAATTCAGCATAAAAATAAGTTTAAAAAAACACATTATTTCACTAATCAAGTGTAACATGCATATTATACAGAAATCAATACATCACTTATTTAGATCAGTGATTCAGCTTATGTGTTATAGCGAACCAAATACGTCAAAAATTGAAAAGGGGGCACAAAAAATAAATTATGACACATTGACTGGGATGGGTATTTCTCTTGCACAGAATAAGTATGCTGGTAATTTTACGCAAGCAAAATTATAACTTAACTTTATAGGTATTAATATAACTAAATAAAAATTTGCATTTTTTTTAAGAGCTGAAAAAAGAAATCAAAATAATTCTGATTATTTACTTGAAGGAAGTGTTTGATCAGTCCCATTTAAAAAACTTAATAGCTCAAATATTATTGCTTTAAAACTCTCTGTTTGGACCCATATTTTACAAATCTAACAAATTAACTATTTAGATAAAAGTTCCCTCCCCCCCCCCCCCCCCCCCGAAAAAAAAACTCAAGATGGCCACTGAAGCCTAAACTGGGAGGGCAAAAAAACTTTTAATAATTTATTAATATTGTACCGAAATTGTAACTTTTTAAGCAATTCTCAACTTTTCTCGTTATTTCCATAAACACCAACTCAGGAAAATTCAAATATTGAGTTTTTGTTTTGAATCAAAGAAAGTAGTAAAAAAAATAATAAAAACTTACCTAGAGGAGTTAATTTCCCTGTAATACACAGAATAAGCGATGATTGGTCCATTTCTCTGAACAGGCTGTTCCCAGGATAGAGTGATAAATCGAGTTTTGACTATAACAGCAGTGAGGTTCAATGGAGCAGATGGTCCTTCCTTGTGAAACTGAAGAAATCCTGGTTTGTGTGGAAAGTTAGGTAAAGTTACAGGAAGAGAAAAAGCAGCTGATTCGGAAGAATCTTTTAATTTGTTAATATATCATTTGAGAAAGTTTCAGAGGTAACAAGAAATGAAATTTGTAATAGCAGCAAGGAAAGAAAGCAGCCAATCATAAAGTGAAACAGTAAAGTTCATAATGATTTAAGAAACAGAAATTGTAAAAAGAGGAAAAAAGAAAAATTATAATTAGAATTTGTCAACAAAAACAAACAAATTATAGAAATCATAATGCAAAATTAAACACAAAATAAAATAATAACTTAAATCCTTTGTATAAGGCTTTTTAATTTAGCATGCTATTCTGGTTACACTTTTTTAATCAGTCATAAATATAAAAAAAATGAAAGAATGAAAATTATTGATTTTTAAACCAGCAAAATTTACAATAAGTCATGCAAAAAGACATGTATCATCATCAACTATTTTCAATCAACTGATAAAGGTCTTTTTCATAAGATACATATATCGTTAATGTATATAATTCAGTTTTTTCATAAAACAGTCCTAAAATTTCGTTGATTACAGGGCAGAATAAGCAGGGATGAGATTTTTCCGCTTTTTAGCGGATTTCCGCTTTTTCCACTTTTATCACTTGAATTTCAGCTTTTTTGTCAAAAATTCAGATTTTTCTAAAAATTTCATTTTTTTATAAGTATTCCGCTTTTTCAGAAAATTTACCGATTTTTCAAGAGAAACAGAAAATTCAAACTGCATAGCTACCAAACCTTTCTCATTTTTACTTATTTTAGCTGTTTTCTCTCTGTTTTCTCTCTGTTTACTCACAGCAAATAAGATTTTCGGAATTTTTTACCCGCCCTCCAGATAGATCCGATTTTGGTAGTTCAGACGACGCTGCTTCTGACAAGCCTTTCAGAGTACCCAGGCCTGGAATCTGCTAATATCTCGATCTCATTCACACAATTTTAATATCAAACATAGCTTATCATATTTGCGTGTTGCGATTCTGATTCACGTGATTTGAGTATTGTATGTTGCGATTCTTATTTACGAGATTTAAAAATCCGATATTGTGATTCGTATTTACGCCTTTTTAAAAACCTATGTAGCGATTCATATTCACGCAAGTTTAAAATTCAATGTCTTGATTTGCTCATGCGGTTTATAATATCAAACATTGATTTTCGTATTTATTCGTTATTTTAAAATAAGGCATTGGGACTCGCATTCACGCACTCTAAAAATTCATAATTCTTATTTATGCAATCTAAAAATTCCGCATCATGATTCGTATTTACGCGATCTAAAAATTATGAATCGTGATTTGTATTTACGCGTTTTAAAAATTCTATATCCCAGTTTGTATTTTCTCATTTTCAAAATCGTATATCTAGTTTCATATTCATGTGATTTCAAAATCCATAATTGTTATTCATATTCACGCAATTTTAAGATCAACTATCGGGATTCTTGTAAGAAGAAAAATTTTTTAAATTAGTTACTATAAAGATGACTGGGCAATTCCACGGTAACTTACGTTACATTCACATAAACTTTAATGCACTGAAAACTTAAAAGCAAGCAAATAATACTAATAAACATATTAAAATTAAGTGATTTCTTAAAATTACAATCAAAACCAAAAGGAATCTAATTAAAATAATTAATATTTTGTAATTTAAACAGTGTAAAAACCTAAAATTAGTGTGGTAACTTACGTTACCGAAAAAGGAATGGCATAAATTTGCAATATGCTTGAAGGCAAAATTCTGTTCTTATACAAATGTTGCGTGATTAAGATTATATGTATTATTTTTCTGATATGTTTAAATATTTCTTAAGCCTAGATTTAAGATTTTATTTTAAAAATTAAATTAAATATAATTTTTTAAATGGGTAACTTACGTTACAGTAACTTACGTTACGAAATTCACTTTGTATCCAACTTTTATCCCAATAATGTACAAATGCAAATTAAGATATTTAAACAGTATAGTGCAAGGGAGAAAAAGTGTACATGAAGCAAATTCAGAAACCTTTGTATCACACATAACTGCAAACTTATAAGGTCCTCTGTTATTAACTAGTACAGGGGGCTCAATTCTTTTCACCATGTTTTCCTTCTGGTAGAATATTTCATCTCTTTTTTCTGGCCATTTACAATAGATTCCCGCAGCAGCCATTACATTGACTTTAAATTCTTGCTCTTCAACAGACATGTCCTCGTATCTCACCATATATCAACCCCCAGCTTTTATCTTGGATTCATCATTTTCTCTTTTAACATCTTTCACTAAAAAAACTCTTCTGGTATACCTTCTTGTACTCTTAAATGGTGGATTTGCTTAATGTTTTTAATCTGTGATGCTTTTGAGAATAGACAAGACACTCCACTCATCTGCTCTAGAGACTCGCACTCATCTATTTTTTCTAAACATAAAATAAATTTCTAAAGAATTTCGAAAGATGGAACATTATGAATATTGCTGAAGGTTTCCTTAGTCAATCCGAACTTTTCATGATACTTACAAAGACAAAAATTTCTTGGAAGTTTGCTACTAAGCAAGACATGCTTTGGACGGAGCTCAAAGAATTTAGTTTTTTCAATTTTGCATTCTAAATTTTCTTCCATAAACATTTGGTGCATTTCTCGAGCTGAAAGAAGATGAATGTCGTGTTTTGTACTTTCTTTTTGATACCTTTAGCATCTCTAATTATAACTATATCCTTAACTCCTGGTGCTTGTCGAGAGATTTCTCGAATTTTAAAAACATATGAATGCCAACACCCAAATTAATAACTTAATGCAAAGATTTTCCTTAAAATTAATATCTTAGGGCAGTGGATAATTCATTTAAACTTTGGTATTGTAACTGCATACAGCTTATTTAGTTTATATGCCAATTCTCAAGAGGACTCATTTCACACTGGTAACTTACATTACATGCATGTCAGTAACTTACGTTACACATATTGAATAGTGCACAAAACAATAAATAAGTAATGTTTGAAAAGAAAACTATTGCTGCTTATTTAGTGTTAGCCTCTAAGAAAGAAAAAATATTATTCTTACTTTTGTATCACTTGATCTTTTTTACACATAAAAACTTTTTCTAGTTTTCGGTAACTTACGTTACATGCAATAATGTTTATTTGAAATTTATATAATTAAGTGAATTTAATAACAAAAACTTATTTTTACACTGCACAATATTTCTATTAAGTGTAATAAACAATATTTATTCTTCGGAACATTTTGAAATGAAAATAATGTTAACTTACTGATTTTCAAAATCTGACCATGTTCTTCACCCAAATCAGAACAAGCAAATGCCAATGTTCAATGGGTTGCCAATACTAAAAAACTTAATTCACAAAAAAAATTATGATAAATTATCAAACTTCAAACCTTTCTAATTCAAAAAACATCCAAAATAATAACATTATTCTTATTTGAATTTTCCAATGCTTTTCCCCCTTTTCATGGAATTGCCCGACTGTTTTTCTAACTACGATTATTAGTATATGTAAGTGTTACAACATCAGGAAACTGGAAGGGAATATATTCAAAACTTACATTCTGTGCTTGCAAAGAAGAAAAAATAGGATTTGTCACAAGATGTTTGAAGATGGACTAACGACTAAATATAGCAAACATAAAAGATATAGCAAACAAAAGCAATCACTTAAAAAGTGATTTAATTTAAATTTTTTTTTTTGGAAAAAGAGTTAACTCATCATCAAAATTTTATTTATAATTGCTGTTATTTATGCTATAAAATGCAAAATTCTTATCAAATAAATGACAATTATCTAAACAGTTGCTGATTGTCATGTAATTTTTCAAACTAAAATAGCAATTTTTGTATGTTAAGGAGTTACTATATATTTCTACTTCACTGTTATTGATATGTTTCAAAGGGCTCTAGTTAGATTAGACTATAATATGAACATAATGATTCAGTCCATTGTTAAAGTTTTTTTTTCCAATATAATTTAAAAAGTAATATTACTGATATATTTGCTATAAATTATATAACAGTATTTATTAAAAGAAATGAAATATTAATGTATATTCTCAGTAGTTTTAATTTGCTGAACCAGGTAGTTTTTCAAGTAATAATTTTCTCTTATGTGTACTGAGGGAAAATATAATTTCCAGCTTTTTTTTTTTCAATTGGTAATTTTTATTTTCACTAAATGTTAAGTATCAATGTAATCATTTATATAATAATAGATTAGTACCAATTGTATGTCAACACATTATTTATCACCTTAAACTGTCTGAAATTTATTATTAAAGGGTTGCGCTTGCGTAAAATTTACTATTGTGGAAATTCAGCTTTTTTGCCTTTTGGCTAATCTCATCCCTGCAGTGCTAAATAAATATACAACTAGTTATTCCACTTATAGTAATAAAAATCTCACTCGATAGGCAACTCCAGTATTAAAAAAATAACAATAACTATATAAAGTTTCATTTGTTTAAATAAGCTAACTTTGCATTTGTAAGTATTAGATGTACAAGAAGCAATGCATGGAAAAGTAGAAAAAAAATTATACATTTTAAACTGACAATAAAATCAGACAGTACATCAGACAATAAAAAAAAATTTATAAATAAAAAAATCCATAAACAAAACTGTAAATATAAGCTTTTTTAAGCGAGAACAAATTTAAGATAATTATGTTAAAATTTTTGTGAAATTATGAAAATTTTGTTTATTTATTCTTCAATGACTAGCTTAAAATTTTCTTAATTAGCAATTAGTTAATTAGTGAGCAATTTTTTAAACCAATTTATTAAACATAGTATGCAAAATTGTGATAGTGGTAAAATGTGTTCATGGCTAATATTTTAAAGGGGAATCTCTTTCATAATTTTCCCTGGCACAGCTGAAATTCTTTTAAATATTATTTGCATTTTCTGACCTTATCTGCATCACTAAAACTGGTAACATTCCAAGAGAGCAAATAATTTTTTTATTCAAAACTACAGAAAACTTTTTTCCAAAAAGCTTGACAATTATAGGGTTAACAAAAATTCAAACTGCTTTCACATTATAATTCTTTTCAGTTTAACCCTATTTTTCCCTCCTACCAAACTAATTGATAAACTACCAAACTAATTCATAAAAAAAAAATTCAAAAACATTTTATTAATTTGAAATGAAAATTATCATACATACATGTAAATGAAATTATATATAAAAACCAATCACAAAATATGAGCTGATATTAAAATTCCATGATTTAAAAAAAATGCAGGAGACATGCTAACTGCTGAATGCAAGCAAATCAAAACTAGTGCAAACAGTGTGCAGTCTTTAATAGTTTACCAACCTTTAAATAGTGAGTATGTAATACAGATACATGTATATCAAGTCTAATGCTGTAACAAGAATCATTAGCTTGTAAATAACCACTTAATATGTAGAAAACAATGAATTAACACATTTTATTTCTGATATGTGCAAGAATTTCATGCCTGGAGAATGGAACAATTTAGAAGTTTAATAAAAGCATTTCATTTTAAACAATCAACATTCATAAACATATTCAGCTTTGTAGGTAATTCATAAAGAGAACATTAATTGAAACAAATATTTAATATAATTTACCATTGCTGAGGACTTTTAACTGGGCAGATGACTGGATATTTCCAGCAGAGTTTGTAGCAAAACACTGATAGATTCCACTATCAGATTTAACAGCTCCCAGAATTCTCAGGTTATAGCCATTTACAATCTGAAAATATTCACTCGGAACAATGAGATCTCCGTCTTTGAACCAACGCACAATTGGTAAGGGTCGTCCATAAACACTGCATTTGAATGTCACATCTTCCTTTTCATAAACAGCTTGATTTTGAGGCTTGGTCAAAAAATATGGGGGAACTAGATAATGTAATGAAATTTATATTTTAATTAGACTTCATTATTAAATTTAACATCAACTAAATACTATTGAACACTCACAAACAAAGTAACTAAATGATTTAATTATAATAAATTTAATTAAAATAAATTTTGTACAACAGCGCCTCATTTCTCAAAAAAGGAAATCTCAAAACAATAAGTCTTTTTTTCATAAAAAAATGGAAACATATTTTTAACAGCTTTACAAATTAGAAACCTAAAACTTTAATGGAGTTAAAACCGATGTGAAGAAAAGAAATAGTAGAATTAGATAAATTCAGTTAATTTAGATAATAATTTCTATATTAACTTATTAATATAGAAATTACTGGCTTAATTAGTTTAAAAAGAATTTTATTTTAATGCCTTTCTTCTTCTAAATTGTTTGCCTAAAGCCTTTTGCAATTATCGAATAACCTATTTGAAGGAAACTACTCTACATTATTAATACAATAGAAAAAGTATAAAATTGATGCTGGCCAAATTGCAAAATTGATACAGCCAAAAAGAAGTTTTAAGATGAAAATGCATTTAATAGTAATTTGCTTAAACACTATCATTTAAAGCTCAATTTAGGAATAAATTTTATAAAGAAAAGTAATAAAATTTATAAAACCCCAAAAATTTCAAAAAATTCATAAAAACTTAAAATGTTTTACAAACCAATAACAGTTATTGTGGAGCTAGCGTCTATGGAATCTTCAGCATTTTCAGCACGGCACATGTAAGTTCCTGCATCTTCTTCAGCAACGTTTTCAAGATTCAAACTACCAGAGCCTACAATTCTAAAGCGACTTCCTAAAAACCTATAATTATGAATTCAGAGTAATGAAAAAATTGGAAAAAGCCAAGAAAATTATTGAAATTCTATTATTTAAATAAATGATTTACACGCAAGCATAAAATATGAAAAAATTATCACAGAAATAATAAATATTCCTCTGTTTTCTGATTAAGAAAAATTATAGTAACTTTATATTTTTATAACAATTATTTGTAAACTTAAACGTTTCCTTTTTTTCCCTACAAAAATTTAGTTTAAAAATAAATTTATTTTAAGAAAACAATCAATAATAGCATAAGGTGTAATTGCTACAGTACAGGGTTAATTGTCGCTAAAAGCAAAATTGATGTTCAATTCCCTTTATTGAAAAAAGAATCAATGAGCTATACTATGCTTTGATACCATTTATTTTCGTAGAATCCCTGACAAAAATTATATAAAAAAAGTACATTAGAAAATGCAAATTAATTTTTAGGAGAGAAAAATAAAAAACGCTATTGAAATCTAACAAATCACAACTAAGTATGACGTAACTGAAAATTTAAAAATATGTTTAACAGGAAGCAAATGAAAGAAACAAAGGAGAGTTGAAAGGTGATTATAAGAAGATTTTCAAGTTCCATCAGGTAAACAATTGGTATTGAGGTTTTTAATCTTCCCTTTTCACTAATTATTAAACAGATTTGGATAACCTGTTTTAGTTTTCTTCTTTTTAATTATTTGCATTTAATTCCTAAAGAGTAAACCTTTAAGCTTAGCTTTATACAAGGATTCAAAAAATATACATTAACAGCAGTGCACCCTGTATTTACACTCACTCATGCCATCCCTTAAGTAATTGTTACCTCATGAATGTAGAATAAAGAGTATATAAGAATAAATTTAAGATGCATAAATTTAGAAAAAATGTATTAATACTACTAAGAAAACCTGAACAAATATAGTATAATATAATAATTTAATAGGAATAAAAAAGTAATTACTCCATTTAAAAAAAAATATTTATCTAATGATTTACATAGGATATGCATAAACTCAATATTTGCAAATAGCAATATTTAAATTATCTTTGCATCAATGAATGTCTAAGAAATGGTGGAACAAATACTAACTTCAACTGAATGTTTTTCACCATAAAAGCAATTAACATTAATTTTATTAATTTCCTTTCTTTCATCTTCTCTTACAAAAACCTAAATATTTTAATAAAATGAAGTAACATTCATGCCAAGAAAATTCGTTCAAGTTAATTGCGCAAAAAAAAAAAATTTATCACTCAATTTCAAAAACAACAGAATAAGTCAGACAACATTGAGGAGTTATAAATTTATAACTAATAATATGTTAATAAATAGAAATTCTTTAAGTTAAAATTTCATACCCATATGAAATGTACTTACGAAAAATCGATAGCAGAATTTCCTTTTAACCAGGTTATTATAGGATTTGGATTGCCATTAGCTGCACAATCTAGAGTTAAGTTGGACCCTTTAGCTATCACAACAGTAGATGGAGGAGTAGCAATAAAATTAGGAGATGACAACAATTCATCTGAAAAAAGTATAATTATTTTTAAAATCTGAGACTTCTTAATTTGTCATAGTAATTTTATCCCTGTTAGATTTTTGCTATTTTCTATAGCAAAAATATAAATTCTTATATTTATTATATTATATGTTTATTTCTGATTATAAGACAAGCAAAAACTGGGATTATTTCATCCTGATATATTTTTTTTAATATAAAACTTATAAGAAATCTGAGAAATATAATCTTGTAAAAATTGCTCTTTGGTAAGAAACAATGGTTTTTCAAAATTTCAAAAATGAATGTTTTCTTAAATTAATAAAATAGACAGTTATGTTCTATAGCAAATTATATCTACAAAACTAATATCATCAAAAAGTTAAACAAGCTTAATATTATTACACTGAACGAGTTAATCCCGGGGGCAGAATTTTTTTGGGCTTTCTGCAACATACCTGTCTAATACTAACATCTTTCTGCAAGATACTTTTAAAAATAACAAGTATACACGTTTTTAATTTTAAGTAACAAAAACATCAACTTCAAAAAAAAATTTCTTCTGATCAAATAAAATAGTTTTTTTAATTGAATATGCAATATTTTTTTATCCTAATATTATTCTCACATTTTGTTGAGGGTAAAACAAAGCAATTATTTCCATTTTTGTATTATGTAAGTCATCATTACATTAAAAAAAATAATTTTAAAAAATCATGAAATCCGTAGTAATATCTACCGAAAAAAAGATTAATGGCGAAATCATGTGACGGATCTTAGAAAATGAAAGAAAATAAGGAGTAATCAGGCTTTCAATTTTTTTCTCCCTATTATAAAGAACACTCTTATATGTAATACCATGTAAAATAAGCATTAAACACATTTATTTATACAATCCTAAATAAATAGATGGTGAAAACAAAAAATTTAAAATTAATTTATGAATCTATTGGTATAAGCAAAAAAACATTTTTGCAAGTAAATAAAAACTATTAAATTAAAGCATTTTAAACAAAAACCAAGTTAATCTTAAGTTTTTTAAAAATTTTATGCAAATAATAACCTGTTTTTGGATTAACTGAAAGAGTTCCATGGTCACTTTCTCTTGCTTTTTCTACATTTTCTGCAACACAGTGGTAAGTGCCTCTATCTACTGGTTGCACATCATCAATCTCCAGAGCTCCACTCGGTAAAATTGTCATCCGAGTTGCATCTAAATGTAGAGGTTGCTGATTTTTGAACCAGGTTATAGAAGCAGGTGGTACAGCTTGTATTGAGCAAGGAAAATAAACAGTTTGTTCTTGGGAAACAGAAAGATCCGTAATCACTTTTGCAAATGGTGGTAAAGCTAACAAAAAAAGCATAGATAAAATAAGTACGTAATTAAATTGAAACAAAAAAACTTTGTACAGTACACAAAATAAAGAGTGGGACACCTAAATAACTTATAATCAAACTTATGATCAAACTGACTAAAGTTTTCTTAATTATTTAGCAATTTATATTTTATTTTGATGTGGCTATTCTAATTGTAACTTTATCTTAATTTATTTATTTTTCTTATATGTGGGAGTCTCTTTATTAAGTCTTAGTCTGTGTACTTTTAAGTCATTATTAAGACTTACTCCATGTACTTTTGAATTGCGATTGTTTGTCATTAATTTTTCTTTACATTTACATTTCAATTTTTCCAATTGCTTTTTTTTATTTGTTTTTACATTATGGGGCCTCGGGGGCACTGTCAGTTTTTGGTTTCACCACTGGCAACAGAAAGGTTTCTGTGTGTTAGCACGCAGTGTGTCCCCTGATGAAGTGTTGTCCTGCTAACATACATATCTTAACATTTTTGTCGTTTTCTGCTGATTGTATTTCTGACTCTCCAAATGACTAGTTAGTTGTTATTTGAAATCAATCATTTTTAAAATAACATGAAAGACATAAATCAATAATTTTTAAACTACTAAAAACGATTTGTCACTGCAGTTACTTAGAACAATATACAGGGATGAGATTAGCCAAAAGGCAAAAAAGCTGAATTTCCACGATAGTAAATTTTATGCAAGCGCAACCCTTTAATAATAAATTCCACACAGTTTAATGTGATAAATAATGTGTTGACATACAATTGTGTACTAATCTATTATTATATAAATGATTACATTGATACTTAACATTTAGTGAAAATAAAAATTACCAATTGAAAAAATAAAGCTGGAAATTATATTTTTCCACAGTTCACATAAGAGAATTATTACTTGAAAAACTACCTGGATTAGCAAATTAAAACTACTGAGAATATACATTAATATTTCATTTCTTTTAATAAATACTGTTATGTGATTTATAGCAAATATATCAGTAATATTACTTTTTAAATTATATTGGGAAAAAAAACCTTAACAATAGACTGAATCATTATGTTCATATTATAGTCTAATCTAACTAGAGCCCTCTGAAACATATCAATAACAGTGAAGTAGAAATATATAGTAACTCCTTAACCCCAGAAGCAGAAAGTGCCTAAAACTGTGACGTACGTCGCAGAACAAATGAAGTCCTGCAGAACAATTTGCATCTTGAATAAGTGACAGAGTTTTTAAAAGACTGAATGATTTCGATGGAGATGAAGAAGTTGTTGGAACAACAGACCAGCGAATGCTTGTGTTTGCAAATGGTGCAGCATCTGGACACTTGTCCCTTCGAAAGATTTTTAAAACAGGCCATATTTTGATCCATATCATAGGCATTTTAGTAATAATTCATTATCATCGTCATTAACAAAATTTTGTACTTCAAAAGTGATTGAAAAAGTAACAAATCAAGAATGTTTGCCATGGCTTAAAAAATAATGTAGTGTATCTATGTATGATTCTGTATTTTAATAAGTGAAAATATAGTATTTTAACGTAAAATTGACTTTTTCGCTATGAAATGCTTGCAGAACATTTATATAAATTAATAAGTCCTGTTGCAGAACATTTGAAAATATTCTGCTTATGGGTCCTTAACATACAAAAATTGCTATTTTAGTTTGAAAAATTACATGACAATCAGCAACTGTTTAGATAATTGTTTTTTATTTTATAAGAATTTTGCATTTTATAGCATAAATAACAGCAATTATAAATAAAATTTTGATGATGAGTAAACTCTTTTTCCAAAAAAAAAAATTAAATTAAATCCCTTTTTAAGTGATTGCTTTTGTTTGCTATATCTTTATGTTTGCTATATTTAGTCCTTAGTCCATCTTCAATCATCTTGTGACAAATCCTATTTTTTCTTCTTTGCAAGCACAGAATGTAAGTTTTGAATATATTCCCTTCCAGTTTCTCTGATGTTGTAACACTTACATATACTAATAATCGTCGTCAGAAAAACAGTCACCTTTATAGTAACTAATTAAAAAAAAATTTTACTTCTTACAAGAATCGCGATAGTTGATCTTAAAATTGCGTGCATATGAATAACAATTATGGATTTTGAAATCACATGAATATGAAACTAGATATACGATTTTGAAAATGAGAAAATACAAACTGGGATATAGAATTTTTAAAAAGCGTAAATACAAATCAAGATTCACAATTTTTAGATCGCATAAATACGAATCATGATGCGTAATTTTTAGAATGTGTGAATGCGAATGCCAATGCCTTATTTTAAAATCACGTATAAATATGAAAATCAATGTTTGATATTATAAACCGCATGAGCAAATCAAGACATTGAATTTTAAACTTGCGTGAATACGAATCGCTGCATAGGTTTTTAAAAAGGCGTAAATATGAATCGATTTTTAAATCTCGTAAATAAGAATCGCGCCGTACAATATTCAAATCGCGTGAATAAGAATCACAACACGCAAATATGAAAAGCTATGTTTGATATTAAAATCGTGTGAATAAGAATCGAGATATTAGCAGATTCCAGGCTTGGGACCTCTAAAAGGCTTGTCAGAAGCAGCGTCGTTTGAACTACGAAAATCGGATCTATCTGAAGGGCGGGTAAAAAATTCGGAAAATCTTATCTGCTGCGTGTAAAAGGGGAGAAAATAGCTAAAATAAGTAGAGGAGAAGGTGTAAAAATGGGCACAGGTGTAAATATGGGCACCCCTCCCTAGTAGCTATGGGAGGTACTGAAGACTGGCGGCAAGGACTGTATATGGCGCCAGTTGCTAATATAAGATTGTACAGAGCAGTTGAAACCATTTTTTCAAGTAGTGTGGATGCAGCGTGAGTTATTGTGCAAATTGGTGTTTATTCTGGACTGCAAACTTTTGAGAGGTATGTGAAATCGTTTTCTTTTCATGTACTTATGTTCAGTTAAAAATAATTTGACAGTGATATCCGGAAATCGGAGATCTTAAGCTATTTTTTGAAGCACACCTTTAGTCACGCACGCTTTTAGGTTACTTATGATAGTGGCCATCCTTCTTAGGTGGGGTTGGTGCAAATATGGGCCCCCATTTAAAGGGTGCCCATAATTACACCAACTTTTTTTAGTGGAGTTTAGCACATCAGGCTCTAGTTATGCCAATTGATAAGGCAGCTGAAATACCTCAATGTTCCCCGGGAACTTCAAGTGCAATTTCTCCATTCGACATATCTCCTGTTCCCAACATTAAGAAGATAACCACTACTCGTGGACGCAAAGCAGCAAGGTCCAGCCTCATCACCGGATTATCATACAAGGATCAGTTGACCAAGACGCTTGACAAGTGCTCTCAAGAAGACGTCCTTGAGTTTTCCCGGGGTAAGAGACCGGCCAGAGGGCAGGGTGGGAAGACGAAAGGCCTTCAAAAAAAGAAAATTCGGCCCACGCAACGATACGATTCATCATCGGACTCATCAGACTCGATAACCCTCCTCTTATCTACAGCGATGATGATACGAATCTAATAAATGTCAACGGTGGGGATAAACCAGACTCAAGCGATGCAACTTGCAGTTTTTGTGATGGAAAGTTCTCTGAAGACACTCGAGGAGAGGTGTTGGTAAGATGCGTTATGTGCCAAATGTGAACACTGTGCCGGGGGTGAAAGAGCCAGTTATGTTCGCGATTTCTGTAAATAATTTTTTTTCCTGCAATAAATAAATTCTCTACCATTTTTTATTGTTTTATCCTGTTTTTAAACTATTTTTGGTGGCTTTTTTGAAGAGGGCCCATATTTACACCCCATTTTTTCTGGTGCTTTTTTAAAAGATTTTTGAAAATCGTCGTTTTTGAAATGAAATAATTGATGTTAATCATTGTTTTGCCTTCTCGCATTTAGGAAACTTGTTATAGTTGTTAATGAAAGATAAAAATCTAGAAATTTTCAAATTAAAAATAACTTTATCCAAAAAACAAAAGAGGGTGCCCATATTTACACCTTTTCCTCTAAAAATGAGAAAGGATTGGTAGCTATGTAGTTTGAATTTTCTGTTTCTCTTTGAAAATCGGTGAATTTTCTGAAAAAGCGGAATACTTATTTTAAAAAAAGTGAAATTTTTAGAAAATCTGAATTTTTGATTTAAAAAAAAAGCTGAAATTCAAGAGATAAAAGTGAAAAAAGCGGAAATCCGCTAAAAAGCGGAAAAATCTCATCCCTGAATATATAAACGTGTGTCCCCTGAGTTCATCCCCATAAAAATTTGAAGATCTAAAGCTGGTAATTGAGTTTCTACATCATAAAATTACTGAATTCTCAAAAAGTTTGAAACAATTAATTCAGAATTAATTAATTACTGAATTAATTCAGAGGGAAAGGCCATATACCTGAATCTTGTACATAATTAATGGGCATTCTCTACTATCGAATTCTGATTTTGCTAGCATTAATTTTTACAATAAAATAGTTTATGCTGGCATTAATTATTAAAGTAAAAGGAAATTAAATCTTTTGATTCTTCAAATTCATTACTTTAAAATCCGCATTTGTATTTGTAGGGAATGAAATATTCCAAAAAAACAGGAAAATCACATAATTAAGAAAAATCTAAGATATCGCAACTAAAACCTAAAAATCAAGACAAAGAAGAATAAAATATTTTCAATTAAGAAAACTGTGAACCCTGCATAATACTTTCAAAAAATAATAATTACATTAACCATTTTCCAAAAGTATACAGTTTTTAAAAGAAAATTTTGGTAAATTGAATGAATAATGTTTTCTTACATGCTATTTGAAGTTTAGCTTCTTTACTAATAATAGTTCCAACTCCTTCTTTAAATGCTGAGCATTGATAAAGTCCTTCATCTGGCCTCTCAGTTCTACTATGTACAACTTTTTTGAAAATTAAAGATCCATTTGACATAACAAATCTAAATATATAAAAAAAAAATTATTCAGTTTTGAAATATTCAAATTAGTGCATTAGATTCAACTTCAAAAATTAGAAGAAGAAAAATTTAATTTTGTCTATGCGTTTTAAAAACAAACAAAAAATTATGCAGAAAATAAAATTTAAATGAACTATTTATTGTTTTATGATATAACACAAAATAACAATTCAAAAACACACAAATATTTAATTCCCTCTCTTTTTCTGATTTACCTTTTTTTGGATAAAATGTGACAACTTGATATGCCTTCAACTGTTTTAAAAATAATTTTATTAGAAAATGCAAAAGTTGATTTTAAAAAAATATTACTGATAAAATAAAGTTTGTGTTTGAAAGAGAAAAGTTGCATTTAAAAGTATATTACTAATTTAAAAATTTATGCTGAATAGTTTGATAGCTATTTTGAAGAAAGTTCAGTAATCTGTTACTAGTTAAATTTCTAATTGTAATTGTTATATTTGAAATTATAACATAATTAAATACAAAAATTAAAATTAAATACAAAAATTAAAATTAAATACAAAAATTAAAATTATATACAAATATTAAAAAATAATTAAATACAAAACTTATCTAAACAATGTATTTACATATCCTTAATTGACTATTAATATTGGTAGATAATTGGTAGCATTATATTTAAAACACAGGCATATGATTGCAAAAAAAAAAAAAAAAAAAAAAAAAAAACATACAAAAAATACAAATATAAAAAAAGGAAAAGGCATTTATAAAAAATTAAACAATTTAAGAAAGATATTTATGCAGCAAATGTATTAAATAACAATAATTTTTTTTGCTTATATTTTTCATGGGGTAAAAAATACTATACTAATAATGTATTGTAAATTTTCTAACTTTTAACAGAAGGTAGTGGTATTAGTAGGTCAAAAAACATAGCAATTTATTTTGAAATAATAAAATGCAAATAATCTTATACTATTTTAAACAAATAATATTACATAACTAAATAAAATTAAAACTATTGATATCAACATGAAAGACTTGGGTAGCAAAATTGCCTAAAAGAGCCCAAGTTTCAACTGAAAAAACATAACTAATCAAAAATTAGATAGTGAATCATCCCCTAAATCTAAATGTAAAAATTCATACTACCAACACCTGACCTTAATCTTTATAAATACTCTAAGTTAATTTTGATTAGTTTTTATACATTTAAAAAAAAATTAATATTTACATTAATTTTTTTATATATTATATACATTTGTGATAGAATATTTTTGGGAGTTTAATTATTTTCATTATTATCAGAAATCTAACATAAAAATCAGGTAATAAAAAATAAACTGAGAAGCGATAGAAAATGATAAAACACAGGAAAATCATCAGTTCAAGCATATCATTTCTAAAAAACCTATTTGCAGGGATGTGACTGGAATAAGTTGCTTCAGAAATAAATAAAAAATAGTCCCGAAAATAGTTTCTAGATATATAAAACAATTGCTAGAATTAATTTCCTGTTCCTCTAACATGTTTTTACAATACTTAACTTATACTGTAATAATAAAATGTAGCCCAAAAAATTCTAAAAAAAAAAAAATAATAATAACAATAATAAATGAATAAAAGACAAAAATATTAAATTCAGTACTTAAAAAATAAACAAACATTATACCCATGTTTTATAAATTCTGTTTATTTACAAGAGCAAAAGTAATAATTAAACAAAGAATTAGAATTTTATCAAGAATTATGAATTACAATGTGTCAAATGAAAAATGATAGGAGTTTACTGACACTAATGAGAATAAAATTTTCATTTTTTTTTCTAACTATTTCTTTTAATTTCCCCAAATAGTTCCACAATTGTTTTGGTCAATAGTTTACAATTCTTTTGATCGTTTTACACATTTATTCTCATGTTTTTCCTTTAAGAGTTTCATTAATATTTGTTATTTGCTGCTCCTCCCCATTTCTTAAAAAAAAATCTGAAACTTGTTCTTGGTTTTCCTTTAAGTTAAACATTTTTCCTTAGCATTCGACAAATTATTTCTCTCTACCTTCAATGAAGTATTTTACCAAAATATGAAATTTAAATATTTTACTAACCAATTCTTCTCATTTCATATCATACATGTCTGACAATCATACATAAAATCGCAAATGTTGTTGTCGTCGATCATTAAGGCAGAGGGGGTGTGATTGTTCATGTCTTCCAGTGACGCCATCTATGGCCAAAAATTAACTTCTGCCACACCCGTTTATATAGCGGACACATTCATACATCCACAGATCGTAATTTTGACCTGAACCAGAGAACAAACAATCTCCTATTCAGTACCAACAGAAGTATTGATTTGTTAAAAGGAACATGGAGGACTTTGTGACCCAACATATTTAACGTGCATCAGTCACCATTTACTACACGAGATTCTTTGGCCGGCTGGATTCGAACTCCCGTTTTCATAAACGTGAGTCCAGAGCAAATTTTGTCACAAGGAAAAATTGCCCAAAAAGCAGAACAAGTAGACATATTTGCTGTAGCTTACACCAGCAGCATAATACATTCGACTGTAATTCCATTGTTCAAATAGAGTGGGGAAAAAAGCCATCACTTGTACATTAAAGTCACATAAAAACAGAAGGGAAAAAACAAATCATGATGATCCTCCCTGTCCCTGATCCTATCCATAGTCAGTGCTGTGAGAGAAAAAATAGTATCTTTATTATTTTTTATTAGCTAATAAGTAAAAAAAAAAATTAGCCTATTTTTCACAACTGATTACAAAATAGTCGTTTTTCTCTACATTTTGACAAAAATAGTCGCCATAGTCTCCTTTTTTACAAAATAGTCGTTTTAATTGCTTTTTAAATGCCAATTTAATTGCTTTTTAAATGTCCTGTATTTGATTCGATTCTGAGTTACCAAATTCTACAGCATATTTATTATCCTGTTAAATTACACTAACTAGCATACATTTTTCCAACGCAACAAACAAGCTAAAAGTAAAAAGTCTTACCGACGCTCATCAAGATCTAATGAACTTCCATCTTTTTTCCATTTTATGACAGTATGTTGGCCAGTAGTTGAGCAATTTAAAATAGCAGCATTATCCTTAATAACGATTATGTCACGAGGTTCAACTAAAAACTGAAAATTTGGAAATCCACCATAACTACCTAAAATCACAAAAATATATTTTGTCATATTACGTGTTTTTATCGTAAGTATTTCAAATCTGATAATAACAATTAAAATAACAGTATAATGATTAGCCACGATTTCAAATTGTGTTGTTTTTGGTGTAAAACACAACTACTTCCATGTAGGCTAGAAAATTTTGAGTGTGATATTATTCAGAGGAAATTCCGGACACTCATAAAGAACCCATCTGAAAACATAACAGTCTAAATTAAAGAATATTTCTTGATATGATGAAAACGTGGCTTATCACTATATTTTCTTAAGCCGTACAAATGTATAAAATTTATAAGTCATAAAAATTAAGGATGAATGCTTGAAAAACTATAAAAAAATAGGATTAAAATTGAAGCCTTCTGCAAAATCTGACTAAAGTTATACAGAGGATGTGCATGGAATTTATAAAGCTAAAAGCATTGCAAGTTATTTTCTTCTAACTATTCTCAAAAGCTATAAATTATACCTAAAACTATGTACTATTACATATATTTTACGGTAACTAATTATACTTCTGTAATATTTAGTACTTCAAATTTTGGAGGCTATATTTCGATGTGATTAACTGTTTAAATGTCACAGCGGAGCTCAGCAATTTATGAATGTATTGTAAAATATCTATATTTTTAAACATAATTACGGTATTTTTGAAAATATTTTCACGTATTGAGAATATAGTATCACGTATCGTTTAGAATATATTCACATAAATATCCAGAAAAATTAAAAACGTTAATAACACGATGATTATCAAATACGGTTAAATCGTAATCATTATCGTCAATGATTTTTATCAAACACGATAATATTGTGGGATCTATCGACAATTATAATTATGGAACAAAATTATAACGCGATAATTATTAAAAACGGTATTATTGTATATGTGGATTGCGTAATTCACTTGGCAAACGTTTTTTTTTTTTTTACAATTTTATTATTAAGCCTTTTTTTAGGGGGGAAAAAAAGATGATTAACATAAATGTAATTTAAGTAAAATATTATCTAGCTTAAATTATATTTTCTAGATCTAAAAAATAATGCAATGCAAGCCATTTAATGAGAAATATCAATAATTTGTAACGATGTATAACGATATTAAATTCTTATATCACTTAGAATGATTAATGATTATGTGCTAATTTAGGAATGAAAATTAATAGGAAATTGAGCCAAGGAATATGTAGAGTTAAAATAAGACTATGAGAAGTTAGACTATACACATCCCAACTATTATTTATTAAAATAAAAAGATGTAGGAATTTTCTGATTCTTCAAATTGATTACTCTAAAATCCTCATTTTTATTCGCCGAAAATGGGATGCTCTGAAAGCACAGAAAAACAACAATATCAGAACAAAAAGATAGAAATCAGGACAAATAAGATCAAAATATTTTTTTTTTTATCAGGAATACAAACCCTCGAATGGTTATCACTAATCAAAACATGTGTTTCTTTCAGATAAATATAAAGGCGGGATCATCAAAGAACACAAATGTAAAAAACATAAATAATGAAATAAGATTAACGACCTTAAAAAATCCCCATTTAAAATTTTTAAAACTCGTGGTAAATTATTATGATAGAATGTTATAAATTAAAGAAATCCTTTTATTGAAGCTTAAAGAAAAACTATTTATATCACTCAGTGATTGATGCGAGCAAATATGACTCAATAAATTAATTGGTTGAAAGATAAATTGCAGAGGAAATCCCTATTCAAGAAAAGAAAAGCATTTTTGTTTTTATCACGATCCATCTATAAACACTTTTAATGTCAATAAATAAATGATTTAGTAACAGCAAAAGGAGGGAAAAAATTCGTATTTTTTAAGAATTTCAATGCACAATTTTTAAACAATAATTTTACAAATTATTAAAGAACTCTGGTACAAATTTACAAATTGAAATTATTTCTTTTCCATCAGAATGATAAATGACGGCAGACGATTTAATAACTGAATTTACAGATCGCATGCGTCAGCAAACTACAATTTCTTAGTAAAATGGTAAAACAGCTTTACTTCCCCGTGAAAATAAAAGCATTAAAATTAGAAATATGGAATCTTTTTGATTTTTTGGTTTATTAACTATAAAAATTCACTATGATTTTATTAATTTTAGTAATGTCGAGATGGTAGCTTCGGTTTGTGATTAATCGGGCGAAATCGGACGAGGAAAAGTTGTAAATAATTAATTTTTCGACAAGATAAAAAAAATGAAAATAAAAACACAAAAGATCAACCATAAATTTCAAATGCTACCATCCAATCAATTTTGAGTTTATTACGATTCCTCTTCTGATGAATAGAATAAAATTAAACAAAGTAAGTTAGTCAGGTGTAATTTTTTTTATGCTTAATTTTAAAAAAAAAATAATAATAAAATAAGGCAGCAGCAACATTCGAAATTTTATTTTTATAGTGTCAATCGCAATTTTCCTGCTTTATCAGTCTGAGACTAACACATGCAGTTAATTAACTTAATACTAAGATGTTTTAAATTAATGTAGAAAAATCAAATTGCACTAGATTTGTAACGTATTTTACTAACTCGAAAAGAAATCCTGAAATAAATATAACCTTCAGAAAATCTCCCTTGCAATGGGACCCCACTTAGAATGGAGTATCTAAGAAAACTATAGGTATGCATACATTATGTTGAAAATTAATACGTTCAATATTGTATAGAACCCAATATTTGGTTCAAAAATTGATTTAAAAACAATCCAATGAACGAACTATCAATCAATATGAATGAAACAATTTTTAAATATTAATTTATTTTAAAAACGTTAAATGTAAGACTGGGAAAGGAAAAATAAATATTTTTTTAAAAAAGTTAATTATAAGAAATTATTTATATATATATATATATATATATATATATATATATATATATATATATATATATATATATATATATATATATATATATATATATATATATATATATATATATATATATATATATATATATATATATATATATATATATATATATATATATATATATATATATATATATATATATATTTGAAAAAATGTTAGAAGCTGTGAATAGTTGTTTAATAATAATTATTCGAGGTGAAACGCGGTTTTTTAAGCAAACGATTTTATAAAAAAGCATATATTTCTGAAAACGTTTATTTATTTTTTCTTATTTTAAAACGCAGTTTAAGCAAACGATTTAATTAACAACCATATATTTCTGAAAACGTTTATTTTTTCTTATTTTCAACTTCCGCTTTTAAACAAAATATGTAACATCAAGCTAATTTTGAGGTAATGAAATTTTTCACAGCAAAGTTAGCAAGTTGCAAAACTTCGTAAGTTACAAATAGATACCAAAAATCTCTCAAAAAAATTAAAATCAATGACTCAACTAACAATAAACTCTGCTACCCAAAAGCTAAAATCAATAACAGAAACTCATTCTCAAATAATTAAAATTTAACAATTTTAACTGCATCGTTTGTTTTCAGCGTTTATAAAAAATAGCAAAGCAGTAAAAATTGGAGATCCCATCGTCATCATAAGATTTGGCGGTGAAATGGTGATAAAGGGAGGGAAGGTGATTACACCCCCTGCCATTAGCAGGGAGCAGGAAAAACGCATCAATTTAGCTGACTAACCTCAACCTCCCCAATAGTGACACACTCCACCTGGGTGCCAAAAAGTCATTCCTGAGTCATCTCTCCTTGCATTTATTTCTCATGAAAAATATCAAGCAGTGCAGATTATTTGATATGTGAACCCAATCATAAGATTGCGAAGAACGATCAATAATATAAAAGCGAAATTAAATTGAAGGTAGCAAATTCTTATTTTTCATTAAACTGTAAACAATAATAATGAAATATTTTTTAGTTAAATTGAACACAAAAAACGAGAAAAAAGTACAGCAACAAAAAGAGTGGGCAGGGAGCAAGAGTTTTTTTAAATGAATTTATGAACTATTTTGTTTAAATTAATTTACTTCTATAAAAGAGGAAGTTGATGAGTTAATTTAATTGGCATTAATTTTTATAATTTCAGATGCTTTTATGATAACACACGCTACAAGCAGAATATCAATTTTCAGTGATTCACATTTTGCACAATAACTTACATATTATAACACCATGAAAGAAAGATGAATAAAATTAATGAAGAAAAAAAACTCATTAAATAACGCACTTTTATTCCAAAATAATTTTTAAAAAATAGAAATTTCAAAGAGGGTTTTTTTTTTTATTTCCTGAGAATGCTTTTAAACACATATTTTTTACACATATAAAAAATATCAGTGGTTAAGTCACTGAACTGTTATTGCGAAGTGGGGTTCGATCCCCTGCCTCAGCAACGGCTTGAAGTTCCCAATCTGTGCATAACACTGAGCACACTTAACAATCAGGCCGTTGGTCATGAAATTGTGGAATCTTAACCTGCATCCACAAGCCCCTTGGCATTCAATGGACTGTTGGGGAAATGCTTTTTTTTTTTTTTTTTTTTTTTTTTTATTTGAGGTTAATAAAATAAATAATGAACCATTCGATAAATAAATACCAAAAAAAAGAAGAAAAAAGAAATTCGCAGCTAAAATGAATTTTTTTTTTTTTCACTATCCCATGAATCAGAAAATAAATATTTTAGATAATCGATTACTGATTAGAAATAGAATATCCTGAAAATAGTCCACTTGTTTAAACAGCTATAACCTAAAGTTCAGAATGAAATTTCAAATCAAAAAGCCAAAATAGAAATTAAAAAACTTTAAAAGTAATAAATTAACTCGAGGTAAGGCAGTGACAAGCACGATCGCTAATAATTTTCTGAAATAATGGTGACGGCGGCAATAAGTAGAAATATTATTAAAAGTATTATTGAACATTAAAAGATAAACATTTTAATTGTGTCTTGCTCACGCAGTCTTTCAATCGTAGAAAATTCTACATATGTAATTAAATCAATCAAATCAAATGTCTTTCAATCGTAGAAATTCAGTGTAATCAAATTGATAAATAATGTAACTTCAAGCTACATTTACTTATTACATTCCACGTTTCAGAATAGCGGCGACAATGTCGCAGAATGTTACTGAGTTCTTGAAGAAAGATTTTTCTTCCGGGAAATAAAAAATTTTGGGTTTCTTTTTCTGTAAAAATTTTAGAAAGATTTTTTTTCTGCAGAATTATATTCAAAAGATGCCTTTCACTAGCTTGGCGAACAAAGAACACAGAGTATCCTTTGGCCAAGTTCACTAGCATCAGTGGGGAAATAAATGCTCCCGATTTTTCTGTTCCCATTTGAGACATAAAAATTCGTTTATGACTTACTTCAGCATAGGATAATATAAAAAATATATATTCCGAAATCACGAAATTTTAAAAGATAGTTCACTTTAAAAAATTAAAGGGAGGACCATGATTTCTAACGGACACCATTTTTTATATTTTAATAAATATGACTGTGAGTGAGGATTTTGTTACAAATTCAGATTTAAAGCAAAGGAATTAATTCATCAATGCGGTACATTTTCCCTTTTTTTAATATAAATGTGGTTGAATAAAATCTATAGAATATTTTTAATATATTACGCACATGAAAATTTTAAATCACGCATTCTAGTATTTTTATCGCTCACAACGATTCCTTCGCTAATAATATATGTAGTGTTTTGATAATTTTTTTCCCGGCAATTTTGCAACGAATTTTTACATTTTTTAAAAATCTCCATGTTTTTTATTGCTCAGATACTATTATTTATATTCTCGTGATATTTTTTTTTTTTTTTTCGAAAAATGCCGATATTAGTACCGACCGCGAAGTTCAAATCCCGTATTCAAGAAATCACTCTTGAACACGCCCGATTTGCACCGATATCATCGTTGATCCATAAGGTGTTTCAATTGTTCTTTGAACAGTTATTGCTACAAATTTAAACATTTAAAAAAAAAATCCTCGATGTTTTTTATTAAACAATTTTATTACAAGCGAAACTCATCATCGCTTATTTAATAATTTACTTTTTTAATGCCTTGATTCCAACATTTTTTCCGGCAGTTATTGTTAGTGCTACAGATTTCCACGAGGTTTTTAAAATTCCGGTTATTTCTCATTTGATATTATTATTTCCGCATGTAAAATTTGAATCGCGCATTTAAATAATCACTTCCTGACATAAATCACAATTTACGAAAATAATATCGTAAATCCATAGTGTTTTGATTGTATTTTCGACAGTTATTGATATTGATTTTCACATAGTTTTTAAAATCCGATATTTTTAATACGATTTTTATTACAACAAGCAAATCTCAAAACAAAACACGCATTTGAGTAACCCTTTTTTAAAGAGTAATAATTCGCGTGCTTTCGTCGTCGATTTTTTTTCCGGTTACTACAATTCGGTAAATATTCCGAATGGCCAAACAAAATTTGCCGAAAAATGAATTTTTTTTTTTTTTTTTTGGAGGTTACAGTGACATGTCATAGCGCCCCTGATTTTTACATTTATAACTATTTTGTTTTTCTATTTTAGATTAAGGCATTAAGTTCAACATCTGCAATGAAATGCAATAAATAAAACGTTGGAAATTAGAAAAAACAAATGTCCAAAATCAAAAAGATAGGTGAATATAACAGCATTTTGATTTTCCCTTTACTTTTTATTTGCAATTTTATTATATAAAATCTAAAAACATTTCAAGTCTTCATTTCGAAAGCGATTTAATTTATTGTATACAAAAAAATACCACCTATTTATCATACTTTAAAAAGATTTTAGCGAAAGTAATTAGCAAAAGTTGAAATTTTTCTTAACAAATTTTAGAAATGTTACTACAATAGTTCGACAAATTTAAATATAACTTTATTTTAAAAAAATTAATTAACGAAATATGAAAAATAAAAAAATAAGAGTCGACTATTACTAAAAAGTAAATTTAATTGATTCCAAATTGGCTGCCTTTTACAGTGATGCCATGCCAATGCATACGCTTATTCATGGCCTCAGAAAGTTCAAACTGCTGTGTGGTTTATGAAAGACTCCAAAATGGACCATACACTCGAGTCTTTTTTGCCTTGTTGGTTGCTGATTGCTGTGGCGTGTTGTTGAAATTCCAGTTTGAAATGCCGAAGTATTTTTTGGCTCATGAAAGTACAGCAGCTACTAGAATAAATCATTGCTACACTCTTAGATTTATTTTGACAACCTCTTCCACAAAAACCAGGTGTTTTGCAGTTTGTGCAAATTACGCCATAAGACCATGCCAGACAATTACCGAGATGCTTGAAGTATCTGAAAATCACATCTCATCGTTCTGGAAGTTATGAGCTAGTTGGATGGTAAAGAGATTCTCATCAGTGAAACAGAATCTTTTTCCCAGAACTGCCTTAGAGCCAATCTGAATATTTTTCAGCATTTTTAGAGCCACATAAGTTTGTTTACTTCAGTGAGAAGATGAACTTTTTGGAACATGCAAGGCTTCAGTTTAAACTCTGTTTTCACCACTCGCCACATACATCTATCACTTACACCCATTTCACAAGCAATATTTCTCATAGAAACACTCAGATTTCCATACTGTCACTTTTTTATGGCCTTACAAATATTGAAAGTGTTTGCCAAACACTTTTGCGCACTTCCTGGACAACAACTATCACTGTCAAGCTCTTTGAAATAGCAGTATGCACTGTTTGCCAAAGCACATTAAGCAGAAAAACGATATTACACCGTTCATCTAGTCAGTTCATGGCACCCACCATCTCCGATTTTGATGAAAATTTGCCCACTTTTAGAACTTTTCATGCTGTTTTGAAAAATAACAATAAAATAGTGGGGGCCATTTTTGAAAATTCAATATGGCTTCTCTTGGAATGACCTTGGAGAAATTTAGAAAAATCTTGATATTTTTTTAAATTTAAATCTTTTTTTTATTTTTTATTATTAGGTGCCTAGTAACTTTTTAGTTTTTACAAACATAAAACATGTAATTTAAATGTAAAGTAAATGTATGTAAATGCAAAGTAAATGTACAGAGGATGGAAAAAATAATGGAAACACTTCTATACTAATACCTTTCTTTCTTATTGCTCAAGAAATATGTAAAGAATCATTTCATAATTTCAGAAGTGATTAGATCATGGGATTTCTCACACTTATCAATGAAGTTTAAAGCTTTTTAGAGGTTTGAGGAAAATAAATTACATACAGAAAACGGTGTTTTTGAACACCTTATGTTAAAAATAATAATATGCAATAATTACACGAAATTTTGTGAGCTTAGCTTAAATATCTATGGAAATATGGACATTTTTATAAAAACTAATTGTTTTGTCTAACTTTTTTTTTCTGCTATCACTTTAAAAATATACAATAAAATTAAATGTAATCAATTACAAAATTAAAATTAATAATGAAATGTTTGCTTTCAGATTTGAAAAATTTCGTTGAAAACTGTACAATATACAAGTAATTAAAGTTATTCTTTTATACTGGTCATGAGCAGAAAAAATTAGCAGTTTTTTCCAAATTTTGTATTGAACTGCATTTGGAAACTAATGTAAAATGTCTGATTTGAATATTGTTAAAAAACGTAAAAAGTTCCATGAAATTTTCTAAGTAGTTTTTGTACTTTTTAAAAAAAGCTAAAAATTATAAGGGGTTGTCTAAAAACGTTATTTTGTACCAGAACACAAAATTAAATAACAAATAATTATACCTCACAATAAACATTCATCCCTAAAACATGATTGTATAAGGAACAAAAACATGCAAAAGAAAAGATACTTTCATGAGAGATGATCCTCAATAATGTCGGTATCATTTTTAATAAACCTTGTTCAACAGTACAAAATATTATTTGTGTCATTTTCAGCTTTCTTTCAATAGTACAAAAACTACTTAGAAGATGGCTTGAAACTTTTTAAATTTTTAAGATACTCAAATCAGACTTTTTTTTAGTAGTTGCCAAATATGATTCAGTTCAAAATTTGAAGGAAAAAAAATTACATTTTCCCCTCGCATACGCAGTATAAAATAACTACTTTAATTAATCATGTTTTGCATAGTTTTAAACAATTTTTTCTCAAATATTAAATTAATAATTTTCCAATGAATTTTAAATTGCTTCAAAAAATTTGTTTTGTTTCATTGAATATTTTTTAAGTTATAGCAAGAAATGTAGGACAAAAAAAAATTAGTTTTTTATAAAAAAAAAATGACTATACCTCCATAAATATTTTGTGCAATTATCACATAGAAAAATTGCTACAATACAAGTCACGTGTTAGAAAAAAACTTTATTTTTTTAATTAAATAAGTGATTATCTAAAAAAATTGATCTAAGTCACAATTTTAATCAAGCTGTTTTAAATCGACGAAACCTGACAGAAATCCTGAATTTCTAAGATCTAGGGCCAAATTTTAAGAGCTAACAATTAAGAAAATGAAGTACCAAAACCGAATTCTTTTTAATGACAAATTTTACTAAAGCATTAGGTACCAGCTACAATGATTCAGGTATCGTAGTGATCAGAATTAGTAGGCCTATATAAAAATAATATATATGTGCGTGTGTGCAAGTGGAATGCTTAAACATATTAAATATAAAATCGTAGACAAGGGTAGCTAAAAAAAGTAAAATTATAGAATTAAAAATATAATTTTATACCACGATGTTACAATAAGTAGTTCAATAAATAGTTGGTGTTACAATACGTAGTTTAGTAGTGTTGTAAATGTTCCCTAATGCGAATTTTCTTAATGATTTCTGTGAATTATATATGAAATATGTAGAATATGTTATATGTAGAATATGTCATAGCTAAAACGTAGCTTTATTTATAAAATATGTACATTTTTTGAAGACATCCTATTATTTAACTATTTCTTTTATTATCAAAAAAAGATTAAAAATAAATAACTCCTTAAGACAGTCGAGGAAAGAAAAAAAAATTGAGAAGATTTCAAAATACAACTTAGTTTTTAATGTAAAATTACAAGCAATATTAAAATCTTTTTAAACATTTATTTTTTAAGTATATGTATAATACAAACATATAATTGCAATTGTAAAATTATATTTACAAATAAGATATAAATTAACAAACAATGGCTCAAATCAATTAGTCCTGCATAAAACTGTTTATCCAAATTAATAAAATCTTAAGCATTTAAATTTTTATTAAATTATTGAACCCTCAATAACTGTAGAAAATGTATATCCAGACTGACCACTTGATTTTCCTTAAGAAAGGCAGAACGATAATAAAGATAGAAAAATTTGAAAAAGGACAAAAGCACGAAATCTAAATCTTAAAATTATATTAGTAGAAAATTAAATCGGTAAAACCAAATTCGTACGATATTTTTTCGTTAATCAAAAACAAGTGGAACAAAACATACATTTTTTTATTACCTAAGAAGTATAATCTTTTTATCTTTTGCCAAATAAATAAAGAAAACTATCATATATGATCTTCAATTTAAAAAAACAACAATTTCATAGATGTCTTCCATCGATAAACATTAAGCGAACTTTTGCAAAAGGTGTCAGAATATAGTGAAATATGAAACACTGATATTAAGGATAGGATCATCAAATCTAAAACATAATTTTAATTACTTACCTTGAGAAATTTGAATCAACAATGCACATAACACATACAGATACCTTACAAAATATTCACAATTAACTGTCATCGTTGAAACAGTATGCTGGGAAGATTTAATAGGAAATCAATCATATCAAAAGAAATTTAATGGTATTTAGCACGATTATCTCATTTATAAATTAAAATTATCTAAAATTAAAGCCGCTCTTTTAGAAGATGCACTCCAAAGACGCTTTTAAATTAATTTACTTGTTTACATCCTGCCCAGCAGCATGAGATTTTTTACTGACAGGTTAAAACTAGATTAGATTCTCCTATCATAATTTTGGCTACTTAAAATTTATAGCATTTAATTAGTACACATTCTCACGTAAAGAGGTCGCTATAACCACGGTTACAATAGAGTCAATTTCAGTTCTGAGGCAGACACAAGCGTGTTGAGACTTATGAGTGACGTTTTTAATTTGTGAAGATGCACTGCTTAGAAACTGCAGGACCATTCCCCTAGATCCTTTTTTCGTTGCGTGGGGTAGGTACTTTATTCACGTCACATTAAAGCTGCACAATGGATTATTGGAGATGGTCTGGGAAACATCCCTGAGGGTGATCCGAAGACATGCCCTTTCAATTTTGATCCTCTGCAGAGGGGATGGCTCACCTGCCTTGATAGGCCGACGACCTGCTAGGGAGATCGAGCAATGTAAGGTAGAACAGTTTAACGAAGACCGAAAGCGCACACCCTAAGTCCCTATGCAGGCTGTTCAAAGTGGTCACAAATCCACTTACCGATCGCAGGACAGTGATGCTTGACTTCGGTGTTCAACTGGGAACCGTGTCTTTACGATCAGTCCACTGCAGGACCACTCTTGGTTACAAACAAAAGCGGCTGTCACATCTTCTAATTTGATCGTGAGATTTTCTTCCAAGCAGGTTCTGTTGGTGCTTTTACAATACAAATCAGTTAGAGTCCCTTTAACTGAAGAGCTGTAGTGTAGTTAGTAGGATTGGACGATATTAGAAACTATATATCGTGATGCATCGTCAGTTTTGCATCGCGATATAGCGATGTATCGCGATATGGTATTTTTGAATTTCATTTACTTGTAAGGCAAAGAAAGACAGATTTCTATCAAAACTTCATACTCAGATTAATTTAAATCAATTTATAAATTTGAAGATATATATGTTTTGCTTAAGAAAGATACTAAATAAATTGACTACAATGTTCAAATCTTACTTAAAATATTTATTGAAATGTTTGTTTAGAAATTCACAATACGCGTAAAGCAAAGTGTTAAAAACTTTTTTTAAAGCGTTTTTTACAAATTAATATTTTCTTGTACTATTATGCATAAATAATTACATAATTATTAAGTTCGATCGCAATGTTCATTTTCTAACTGAAACGTTAAAAATTATTTGTATGATTAAAACAAAGTGCTATATAAATTTTAGAAAAAAAACGCTTTTAAAACACTATTTTTTATTATTATCATTTCAGTTATTATAGTTCTATAGTTCATTTACGTCACACTAGAGCTGCACAATGGGCTATTGGCGACGGTCTGGGAAACATCCCTGAGGATGATCCGAAGACATGCCATCACAATTTTGATCCTCTGCAGATGGGATGGCACCCCCGCTTCGGTAGCTCGACGACCTGCACTCGAAGTCGAGCCCCTTACGGTAGAACAGTTTAACGAGGACCAATACCGCACACCCTCGGTCCCTACGCAGACTGATCCAAGTGGTCACTCACCCGCACACTGACCGCAGCCAGTGATGCTTGACTTCGGTGATCTGCTGGGAACCGTGTCTTAACGATCAGTCCACTGCGGGACCTTATCATTTCAGATAAACAATTAAATTAAATTAAATAATGACCGAAACACAAAGTAAGATTTAATTTCTTAAAAATTAAAAAATTGTGATATTCCATAATATATTTAGCTAATTAACGAATAATATGAAAAGAATATTTTTTTAAAAAAATTATTATACTCTCTAATAAAACGAAGTACTAAATGATTTCAAAAAATGAATAAAATACGCAAACCTTTCAAATTTTTTTGTATAAGCAAAGTCGATTGACTTATGTCCAAATCCAAATGACAAAAATAAATTTTGTTTCAACTTCTAACTTCTTTTGTTTTAATCTAAAAATAAAAACAACAAGATTTATAAATTTAAAATCAGTAATAAAAACTCATTAAATTATTAGAAGTTTCATCCAAAAAGTTTTTAATAAATTAAAAGAAAGTAAAAAAATAACCTAACAAATTCAATTCTTTATGGGCTCCTAAATTAGATTGCCGATAATTTTCACATTTAAAAATAAAACGAAGTTTTTTTTAAAAAAAACTTATCTAATTAATGCAGAAACTCTTCTTTATATATTCTTTTCAATAATAGATTGCCTTCAGAACAAGGTAACATCGGCGATCACGAAGTTAGTCCTACTGAAAATAATCTACAAGAAAAGTCACGACAGAGAAAAAAAAAGCTAAGAGGTGCGAAAAGGAACATGCGATATGTGTTCTCAAAACTCTGATTCTGATTCTACAGTTCACCAATCAAGGCCATTTCAACATAACGAAACGAACATCGTCTTCCACAGCGCGTAAGAGAAGAGTCTTATATCGCTATATCGTTATCTTATATCCTTGCGTGTCTAATATCGCTATATCGTTTTGCGCTCGTTGTCTTTACTCGACGGCTTAAATCAGATTTCTGATGCATCGCCTTGAATGAAAGTCGCTGTATCGTCTTACCGATATATGCGTTAAATCGATATGTCTCGATACATTGATTTATAGCCCAGTCCTAGTAGTTAGGTGTTGCAGTATAGTTAGTATACAATTAAGACTTCCGAAATTTTCATTGTGAATTTCAATTGAACTGGAAATTTTTTGTTAGAAAATACAGATACATCAATTTTATTTTACTTGACCTAAATGTTTTGTTATCATAATAAAAATGGACTACCAACCTTTACAATCCCTTCACAATTATTATTCTTTCTTCTCGATAAACAGATTGTCGCATAAAAACTAAGAGTTATTCAGTTGAAAAATCTTGCATTTTTTATTGTATTAACACAGATTTAGTTTCCAATTCTATGAGGATAAAATTTAAAACTAATAATACTCATTTACCATTGTAACTTCATCAACAAACTTGTGTAGTTATTATTCAATATTTGGTCAGTATATTAACTCGAATGAAGTTTCCAATCAGGATCTTACCTCTTCAGTTTCTTGGGATTATTTATTTAATACAATAACTCATTAAAAGTTTTTTATGGAAGAGATTATTTAGTATTAATGCCAAAAAGTTCATTCTGATTCTATATATTTATTTAGTATTTCAGATACTTCTTATTTTGTATTCATTATTTAATAGCATGCATTGAATGAACACGTTTTCACATAAAGTGTGTTTTAAAAATAGCAGTGACTTACTTTCTTATAAATAATTGTAAACCAGTAAACAAAACTATCTGGATCTTCTTTGTTTATTAATCAGCTGTTTCTTTGTTCTCATCTGATATTTCTGTCCAATAACATTGCACAAAACAATAAGACTACGTTTCAAAAATATAAATTTGTTTGCAAAAATTTTTAGTTAGCAATCTTGTAAAATATTTGAGATAAAAAAGCTTTGATGAAAATCATTGGGTCTAATAGCAATCGATGCAATTATGACAAATTCATAATCTAAAAGCTTTAAAAATCATTCGAGTCATTAAAAAAATACTTTATGGTTAATATAAATTAAATTCTGTATGGTTAAAAAAGTTTTAACGTTATGAAATATCACGACTCGACGTTATTCTGAAATTTTTATATCAATTAAAAGAACGCTGGAGCGAAAACACTCTTGCATCTTGTATTTTAGGTCAATAGAGCTTTTATCACTTATGTAAAACTGTATTAAAATATTCAGCAAAAAATAAAAAGTAGAAAAGTTTCAGCTTTATACTAGATAAAAATAAATAAATAAACACCCTGAATATTTTTTAACGCCTTGTTTGCTAATATTTCTGCATCTTAAATGTCAAAAAAGGGATTTAAGAAAACCGAATAAATTAAGCAAAAACAATTTTGAAAAATATGGATATAAGCTTTTATTTTAGAATTAATGGTATCCAGTAAATAATTTTAAAGTCACAAAAATTGACAAGTTTTAGAAAGAAAAAAAAGAAATTAAAGGGAAACATTATTTATATAAATAGATAATTTAATTTTCAACACGAAGCAAAACCTATAAGCCTTATTGCTCTCTACATAAACGTAATTCGTAAAAACAAGCGTTTTTTAAAAGCATTATAAAAAAATTTTATTGCTACGTTTTCATTAGCTCGCTTGCATGTGTATGAGGGTGTAATTTTTTTACTACTTTCCGCCTACTAGAGCGCTCAAATCTCTACTAGAGCTCAAATTGATTAAAATGCAAATTTCATACGTTTCCTGATCTCTGCAAGCAGAATGTTTGATATATTAGTGCAAATAGGAAATTATCATCAGCAAGAATGTTAGCTACTTTTTAATTAGCTATAGTGTTAAAATTTCAACTATAGCTCTGTGCCTGATAGTTACGCAAGTACACAATTGTTTCAATTCAACATGGGGCAACTAAAATTTATCACGATTTTATCGCTAATCGAAATCGCAACACCTTTCCGACATAATCTAACAAACAGATGCAATGCTAAAAATAAGAAAACAGTAAAACAAATTTTTTTAAAAAAAAGTTTTCCAAGTCTACAATAAAAATTAGACAATAACTTATTTTTTAGAAACATAAGACGTAGAACATAGAACTTAGACGTAGAACATTTAATTGATCACCCCCCCCCACTCTCACCTCAACTATGTATTCATTATTAAAAAACCGAAAATCCTCCCTCACAAGCGCACGATCTTCGCAAGTGATTCACCTTATGTTTTTCGTTTTATATTGGACGAAAACTAAATTTTTATATTCTTTTTAGTCATTTAATCAACTTAATTCTTAAAAGTTTTATTTTATTTTATTTTATTTTATTTTATTTAAGTAAATTATCGGACAACTCGTTTGTTTTTCATAGTGATAGGCAAAATTAACGATTATTGACATAATCGAAAAGAGAAAGATATGGCATTTTCTTCTTCCGCATCAACCTATGGAAATTCTATCCTACTTTGAAATACTATCCTTTAAAAGAATGGACTGCAGCTATCATCCCTACTTGACCTCAAAGATTACGGGATCATTCTGGCGGATGGAGCACAGAATTTTCTCCTCTCTCAACAGTGGAGATAAACTTGATTGCGATCAAGGATAGGTCACTATCCTGGCCTTCCTTTTTTTTTTTAGATTTTAGTCTTCTATCACAAGAAAAAAAAGTTCTTTTTAACTTTTCTCTCGATTAAAGTGCTCTATTATCGTAAATAAGCGTAAAAAATATATGAGTATTCTGTGCTTTCGACGTTCCCAACCGTCGATACGTCTAACGGAAAGTTCACAGGTAGTCGCAAAAGAAAATATAACATTTTTAATTCTACTTAAATGAAATTCTAAGTCAAAATTAAACCATTTTATAGTATTTTATAACCGGTGTGGAAAAGCAGACCCATTTTTGAGTTTACGACGATCAATGTTCAATTCCATTGCCTTGTAATTTTGAACTCAACCCAAAAGAAAAAGAAACCCCTGAATCAAACACTGCGGCAAACTAGCCTTCGTGGAATACTTTTTGGTGAAACTAAAGTAACATGAATAAGAATATCATGAAAACTTCCCACGGTTAGCACGACAGCAAGGATATTCTAACCCATGCTCCGTCTACCATTGAGGATATTTTACGTCAGCAGTATAATCGGTGCTAGCCGGGAGCAGAATTCATGTAAACCAGCCATCGCTGAGATTCGAACCTGGATCACCTCCCTGGGAAGCAAACGCTCTATCCTCTGAGCAAGCGCTTCTCAAATTAAACTATTTTATTTCTTTTATGTAATTGATTTGTCCACCAGGTGGCTGAGTGGTAGCGCTTCGCGCTCCTGTGCCACAGGGCCTGGGTTCGATCCTCGAGCCGCCGGGTAAGGTTGACTCAGCCTTTCATCCCTTCAGTGGGTCGATAAATGTGTACCAAGCATGCTTGGGTACTAAACACTGGGGGTTTCGTATTCGGCTGACCATTAGACCGGAACATCTGCTACTGCACCCCGGAACCCAAGGCCAAGAAAACTGAGATTGGCACGGTAGGCCTTGGCCCTCTATGGGCTGTCGCACAACTGAGTTTAGTTTAATTGATTTGATTTTTTTACTCGATTTAGTCAGTAAATCTTAATACATTTAATGTAAAATTTGGCTAAAAGTAAAAGTGAGAAATTGATGATCACAAACTTTGTAAAGTATTTTTAACTTCTCAGGGTATTAAAAAAAAAGAACTGTGTTTTTTTTATCTCCAGTTATTGTGCATTTAAAATAAATATTGTAAATAGCGGGAACCACAATCATTGAATAATATAACAGTTGTATCAACTGACGGTGGTGTTTTAGGTGTTTTTCCCTTGTTTTATTAATATCTCAATTTTATTTCTTATAGACATTAACATGACAGCTTCCATGTCAATAAAAATAAATTAGTGAGAGAAAATCTAAACATGAGAGATTTCGTTTCAAATGAATTTTTTTCTTCTTATTCCTATATATAATTCCATGCATCTATTCACAGAGCGGTAATGAGCCATAGATATTGTGGGACGGGAGTAAAATGCCAAATTACCCGTTTCAAGTTCCATCTTATGGTCAGTTTAAAAAACCTCTGAGATTTTTAATTTATATTTTATACTAAATCAGTTTCTCTTATACTTCATTTTAACCGGTATATAACTATTGCTAATAAAAAAATATCTGGTTTCAAACTCCCGAGTTTTCCCCTTGTAATTTACTTAAAAACCTCAAACATTTCTGAGTAAAAATAATGCACCAGTAAATAAACAGTAAACAATGTAATTTTTTTTTCTATTTTTTGTTAAAAAAAGTACTTTGTATATTCAATAAATCAAAAATCAACATAATTCGATAAATTAAAGTTAAATGGGGGGGGGGGGAGAAATGCTGTCTTTAGTTATTGCGTAATACAGTTATGGCAAAAAAAAAAAAAAAAAACTGATCCTTTCGCAAAAATCAAATTCGTAAAAACAGAAAATCACATTTATGCAGTAGTTCTGCTTACGCTCGTCAATTCAATCTAATGCTGATGCGAAAGTAGTTAAAAAATTCCCCAGCCCCTCCCTCCAAAAAAGTTGCTTACAATATAGGTCTAGGTAGCAAAAAAAAATAAAAATGGTAAAATATTTTCTTCAGTCGGCCTGCTAGCTACTTGAAAAAAAAAAAAGAAGAAGAAAAAAAAAATCTAAGTCCGATCGAAAAAAAATATCGATTTGCCTTTGTTCTACTTTTGTCTTATAATGCAGCTTTGATGGAAAAAAGAGAAAAGAAATTCGTCCGTAAGCTAAATATTTTCTCAGTAGGTCTTCTTGATAATTTAAAAAAAAGATGATATCAGAATCAAAAGCCGACTGAAAAAATATTAATAGGCTTATTTGTTGATAGGCCGATCGGTCTACTCCTCCCCGCTCGATACGCCCCGATTTAATAAACTTATTAGTTTTTGTATGTATAAAAAAGTATACTTTTTTACTTATGCCTGTGTACGCGTATGTAGATAAGTGAGGTGTCCTTCTTATGTATTTTTTACGCTCAATCGAATAAGACTGACTGAACACAAATCTATAGAAGTAAAAAGCATACTAAGTATAAGCTATAAGAAACATAACTTCATACTTATACAAAAGTATAAGTACGAAGTATTATGTAAAAAGTGCAAATTATATTTTTAAAAAAAAATAAACAAAAAAATAAAATAAATCCCAATCTGAGTAACTCTTAATCTGGTGACCGAATTTTTCGTATTACGACTCAATCTTAATGATTCGAGGGTCTAACCTTTATATGTTTAGATATAAATTAGTATAATATAAATTAACTTAGGTAGACGATATTTTAATTTATGAAATCAGACAGAAAAACATACTTTCTCTCAATAAACATAACTTTTTTCGACGGATTTAGATTTCTGTTCCTCAAAATATGGGGTCCGCATACTATAAAATGTGTTCCAGCTAGTTGAGGCAGGATAGTTTGGTCCAAAGTTTGGCTTCCTTAGTGTTAATTTCATATTTTGCGTATTTTCAAGCATTTCTAGAACTTTTAAAGTGAATCTGAGCATTCTTGCGCATGTTTATAAAACTCTTTTATTCGATGATAAATCAATATAAAAAATATTTTTTAACAATTATTTATTATTTAATTTAATAATAGTCGAATATATTATAACTGTAAAGTGAACAAATTTTTACATCCTTTTTTAGCTTCAAGCTATTTGACTTTTTTGATGTAAGATATTTACATTTTTGATTTTTCCCTTTATTTGAATCGTGAGAAAGACTTTCTCTCTCTACCTATTTAATAGATCAATATAGATCAATTGTAATTACTCACATTTCCCTCATTCCCTTATACGAAGCATATTACGGATTTAATTTGGAGGATTTTCCCTAATTTTTATCCTGGAGCACTTCGATTGGTATGTCACTTTTATGAATGTTCTCTCTCTTATAATTAAATAAATATTGTGTCCTCATTTATGGGTTGTCCCTCTAATAATTAAGATTGAGTCTTAGTATGTGATATCTGATCTTCATAACAAAAATCATTCAGGGTGTTCCTTTTTTTTTTCTTTTTTTTCCTACTGTACTTGCCCAACATTTCTCTCTTCTCTCTGCATGGACAAAAGTGTGATAGTTTTTTCTTACGCTTATTTTACATTCAATCGAATGATATATAAAAGATAAATAAAAAGTGCATAGGATTAATAGTTTGGAAGTTATAAGGGTTTTATGTATAAAGATAATTTTTTTTTAACTTAGACGTATTTTCACACAAAATCTTATTTGCTTTGAAAGTATTGGCTCGATTGATTTGAATTTGATCTCAATCGGTTAATAATAATAATAATAAAATGTTTAGAGAACAATACTTCTAAAGGCTTTTTTATAAATAGCAGTGTGAGATTCGCATGTCAGATTAGCATAAATTAAAGAATTACTTTTTATTAGAGCAGATTTCAAACCATTATGAGATAATACGATCGAAGAATATGCATTCCTATCAGTCAGCCTATTACCATGGGTAACTGAGCTCCAGACCAACATAAGCTGATGGATGGTACCAAGCAAGATTAGAAAATTTTTCCAGTGGTCACCTGTAGCATTATTAACAGTGGTTACGTTTTAAAACATATAACACAATGATGTGATATTATACGGCATATAGTGCATTAAAAAAAAGTAAAAGTGTTTAACGTTTAATAAAAAAAAGAAGAAAAAAAGAAGGAAAAAAATTGAAGTTAATAATGTACGAAATTTCTTTTGAAGCATTTCTCAAAATATGGTAAATATTACAAGGTTCACTTTTAAATTCTAAAATGAAAAAAGTTTTTAGAAACGAACGAGAAATAAAGTACTTTTTAGAATATTATGTAATATTTGTAATAATTCCATGTTTATTAAAAGTAATAATAAATGCACATGGGATGCAGTTTCGACGAAAAATGCGGTCATCGGCTTGCCTCCATACTGTATCACAGGAAAAAAAAATAAATGAAATAAAAAAACTTTTTTTAAGTATTCTAAGAGAAAAGAGATTGATCAATACAAATTCTTGCTTCACTAACACCCTAAGCACGTCACTCATGTACAACACTTTTTATAAATGAAGTTTGAAATATTAAAATTAGGGTCGTAAATTTTTTTTCCGTTAAAAAAAAAAATATTTTTTCTTTCCTTTCTTTTCTGCAGTTTGACTGCTCAAAGGTAGTTTTTATAGTGGTAATAATGAAATTTCCATCCTCTTCAATTTTATGAAAATACTTTGAAAAAGGGTAAAGAAAAGGGGTAATAAAGTATATTATAAATAATTAGAAAAGTTCATTCGAATATCACTTATGAAATATTTGCAGCAATGTTCTAAAAAAGAAACAGTTTTTATAAATTTTTTGACTCATTGACAAATTAGCATTTTTTTCACTTTATAAATCATTTTCCAGGGCAGTAATAAGGTTGATATTCAATAATTGAACTCTAAGCTCTCGGTTCGACGGTAATTTTTACAGTGGTAGTAATGAAGATTTTAACTTTCCTATTCTTATGGAAATAATTTGAAAATTGTTGTTGTAGTTCGGGCTATTGGTGACGGTCTGGGAAACATCCCCGAGGATGATCCGAAGCATGCCATCACAATTTTGATCCTCTGCAAAGGGGATGGACGGTAGCCCGACGACCTGCACGTGAGGTCGAACACTTTATGGCAGAATAGTTTAAAGAAGACCAATACCGCACACCCTCGGTCCCTACGCAGACTGATCCGAGAAATAATTTGAAGAAGGGGTAAGAATAATTATCTTCGAAAAAAATATGTTATAGATAATTTAGAAGTATTCTTTCGAATATTGCTTATGAAATATTTGCAGCCTTGTGCTAAGAAAGAAGCACTTGCTTAGTACATTAGTACATGGCTGTAAGCAAAAGAAAATTTTTTTTTCTTAGATTCTTTGAAAAATTAGCATGAACACGCAATTTATATAAATTTTTTTTCCAATTTTTTATTTTAAACGTAGTAAATACTTCTCAATTTTGGAAAATTTAAAAACTTGACTTTTTTCTAACGAGTTTGAGAACTGGGATATATTTTCGATACAATGTGGGGGAGGAAGAAATGACAGCTTTGTATTAGTGATTATATGATTTAATTTTATTGTTTGTTCCTTGAATCTTCGTACAATTTAAAATAACAAAAAGTTCAACCGCGTGGCTTAAATTTTATATTTGTCATTTTCCCTCGCTTGCCTCGACTGCAATCGGTGGTATTTGAATCGCATGCAGTGAGAATGACCTTTAAAAACTTTACGTCACAGAAGTAATGTTCATTATTTCTTAATGAGTCTTCAGATGAGCAGATATAGACAGCCATAAGCTCCCCTACAAGTAAATAATTTTTTTAATGAAATTTAAACAGTTTGAATTGCTTTATGATTTAATTTGGCATTACAGTAAATTAAATTGCGTATGTAATTCTTTTTATTAAAAACGCAGGCAGCGGATAAGGTTTAAAATTACTATATTTTCTCTCTCTATACATGGATTCCCCTAAAGTAATTGGAAATCAGCGTTTGTTAAACCATCATTCACTTTATAAAATGAAAACTCCTCCTTGGAAAGAAACGTTTCGCATGGTTAGATATTTTATTTTTAAACTTTATTTTTGTTTTACCTTAGCATTTTGTTTTTGTGCCTATTTTATTTTTTGCTCTGTAATGAGACACAGAATTTTACTATTGAAATTTGACTATTTTACTATTTAAATTTGTTATTTATATAAATTTTAAATTTTACTATTAAATACAGAAATGTTTCCAAAGATTAAAATCCAGTCGTGGAAGATTAGTGGACAAATTTCGTGGTATTGGAGTAGAATCAGATGAACTAGTTGATGCACTGATGACAGAAGATATAAGAAGTTTATCTATTCAGCCTGGACATTTAAAATTAAATGTATGAGAATGTTTTATTACCTTATGTATTGTAAATGTTATTAATTTTTATCTTTTTACTAATAATATAATATTCTAAATTTTAGCAATTAGAATGTGAAGAAGTTGATGAGTTTTTATCGATATTACAGGAAATACAAAAAGAGCTAATGGAAGAAGGTAACTTTAGATACTTATTGCGTTTCTAATTTAATATATTGAGATACATTATTATTAAAGTCAAAATTTAGCTAAAGCTAATTAAAATAATTTAATGTAAGTTTTTAAATTATTATTATAATCAAGATTCAATATTTTTAGGTTTCTAATTTTTAGATTATTTTAACTGCCAAATGAGATTTACCAAATACCTAGAAAACACTTTTTAAATTTTTTTTTGAACCACTAATGCAGGGTATTTACTAACTACTGCTTTCAGTATAAAATTACATTACCCTAATGAGTTAGTTCAGGAAACTATGATATTGGTGCCCAGGATTGTAGAAAATATTTCTTCAGTACACGGTTTTCTTTAGTTTTAATACACCTCCAAAATTATAGCTTTATTTCCTCTTCAATAATGTTTATATATTGTTAAAATTTTTGATGACAATTTTTTTTAGCAGAGAAAAAGAGAATTCACATACATTTTTATTTAAAAAAATTATTGAATGATCTATATACATGTTAATATTACAAAAATCAAAATAAATTGAAATTCTAATGTATAAAACTAAATTTAAGACTGTACCCATAAATTTAAGAAATTCAAACAAATTTACATGTAAAGTTGTGTTAGATTTAAGATAACAGAAAATATTCCTTTTCATTTTTACCAGTAAGTTTGTATTGTATGAGGAATTAAAAAAAATTATAGCAAATTTTTTTTTACTTGACAAAAAATCCCTACATCCTTGTTTGTTCCTAAAGGTATTGAAAAACTGGGAAAATTTAAAATTTTATTTGTTTAGTTGTGAATTTCCCCCTTTCTGAAAATATAAGTTTGAGACACCTTTGTTCATGTTGTATTCTTGCAACATCAAATTTATTGAAGTTAGCAACACGTTTTTATGTTTCACCTGGTCATTTAATAAAAACAGACTATTTGAAATATCAGAGAGATTGAATGTCTGATTCACTGTGAAGACTATCAAGCACCGATTCTTAGAACTAGTAAGAATTTACCATAAATTGCTAAGTTACCTTTTTATGTGATAAATTCTAAGCTACTCTTTCTAGTGATACTCTCTATATTTGTTCATTATTTGTTTTTATTCTATGTTTCTATTCAACCTTATTTTGGAAAATGAAATATTAAAGAATAAGTTAACTGTAGGTAATGGAATGAATTATTTCCTTCTTTGTATTATGTAAGTTTAAGAAGTATATAATACATTAATAAAGTGCAAACATAGTTTTGAATACCAGTTTCCCCATTATAATGTTTTAATTCAATGGGAAACTAAACATTTATAAGGATAAGTAACAATGTAATGTAGGAGTGCACAACCTTTTTGAGTGAAGGGCCACTTGCACAGCAGGCTGGCTAACGAAGGGCCGCAGATCTATTTAGACATGTTAATGACAAATGTAATAATGTTTATTTAAACATTAGCGTTCAATTTTTTTTTTATCAATAAACTTAGTAATATCAATAACTTAGTAGTGTTCCACTATTAGAATTCATTCAAAAATAAAAAAAACTTATACTTTTTCTTTTACAAAAAAAACATGCTATTTTTATCATATGAACAATAGATTTATCAAAATAATTAAACATTGAAGAAAAGAAATGTTTTTTTTCTTTTATCATATCGTGCAATACGAAAATTCATTTTAGAATTAAATTCTAATAAATAAAAAAAAAACTGCAATTCCCACACATGAAAGTAGGAAAAAGTTTAGTCATAATTAAGTAACATAAATTCAAATTAAATATTTTAATTGAAGAAAATTTATAGGTTTTAAACAAAAGCCTAAAATAAAAACAAAACTGTGATAGTTCAAAATAAAATTCAATGCTTATTTTGTAATGTGCTTTATTATTTTATTTTATAAATTATTAGATTTTTTTTTTATATAGTTAACAGTTTCCTTTTTTTTTTATCGAAAAAGATCACTTAAGCAGCAAAAAATTGAAATCTAAACTACAAACAGTGAGCAGTTCAAAAATTCACGTTTTCCGTCATTTTATGAATTTCTTAAGTTGCAATAACAATGCATTTAAATTAGGGAGGGATGTAACGAGTATTTGGCCCTTCTGTGAAAATTTCAGTTGGTTGAATGATCAGTCAAATATTCGGCAGAATATTTTTTAGAAATGTATTTTTCCAAGTTTTTTTAATTTTTGAATTTTTATAGATATTACTTACTTTTTTTTAAAATTATAATCAGACAAGTCAATTTTGTCATTTTTTCAATACTTTGAGAATTTAGCTTTTTATCACTCTTTCCCTGTACTGTAATATAAATAACCAGTAACATAGAAAAGTTTGATAATCAGTATTAAAGTTTTGTTTCAGGAACTAAGAAAAATTTGCTTTTTCTGTTTTTCTTTTTTAAGGCATTTTTATTATGACTCAGCATTTTTTTTTTTAAGTAAAGTTACTAATAAAATTTATTTTATAGCAATTTTTTTCTGCTAAAATTATGGCAATGAGAAAAATTTGAATTGAGATTTTCAGCATAAGATTTTCATTTAAAAAATTAAGAACGCTTTTTTTCTATCTTTTTATTTTCTTTAAATTAAAAATAACCTTTTTTTAGACGTTTTCATTATAACGTGGTAATTTTTAATAGCATTTCTTTCCTAATTCTTTTTTCTTGGCTTTTTCTGGTAATTGAAAAACTGAGATGTTCAGCTTTAAAATTCTTTTTCAAAAATTAAGATTGATTTTTATGTTCTCTGTTTCGCTTTTCGACATTTTCAAAAACGTTCTTGATTGGCCTTATTTTTTAGAGTTAATTTATGAATACGTATTTCCAGGAAATATTATTCTGAGCATTGAAATTTTAGTTTCAGTGTTGCTATGCTGCTAAAAGATTTTGCTATTTGGCCCCAAGTGTACGACGTTCAGTCGATTTCTTCTTCTTTTTTTTTACCGAATATTTGATTTTTGATCAAATCACAATTCATACCATATTCGACCCAAATCATATTCGTTGCGGAAATAAAAACGGAGGAAAAATAACTAGGATTTAAAATAAAACTGTACTGAAATACTGTATCAAAAATGGATTATTTAATTGCGCAATTAACAATCACGTGTCGTAATAACATCATAGTTAAATAACGGGATCGTCAAAATAATGTGGAAAAGCATAGAAATAAAAAATATATTTATGCTGCACTCAGCACGAATAAAGCGTTTCAAATGCATGATTTAAAATTTGCATGTCGTAATAGAACAATTGGAATTTTTTATAATACGTGGGAACGCATAGCAATAACTGCCGAAAAAAAAAGAAAGAATTGCAAAAAAAAGATAAAAAATCACTTAGATTTAAGATGAAATCGTCACAAATAAAGTGCACAAAAAGTGATTATTTAAATTTGCGATCTGAAACTCGCGTCGTAATAAAAATTCGGGATTTTCGAAATCACATAGAAAAGGGGAAATAACTGTTTAAAAGAATAATTTATATTTACGATAAAATCGGCTTAAAGAAAGTGCGTTAAACGTACATTTACTAAAGAATCTGATAAAATTGATTGTGTCAAAACGTGATGACTTAAAAATTGCGATTAAAAATTGCCATTTTTTAAATTTTTTTTTTTGTGTTTAGAAGCTCTCGCGGGCCGCGCTTTAGTAGTCGAAGGGCCGCATTTGGCCCGCGGGCCGCAGGTTGTGCACCCCTAATGTAATGGTATTTTTTATGCGATCTACTATACAAAATCATTACTGTTGTATAAAAGTGATTCTTTTTTAAATTCATTTCAATTTTTTAAAAGTTTTATTTTTATACTGGTTCATTGAAATATTTGGAGACATAATTTTTGTCATTGGGGGAAAAAAAAATTGATCGAACCGGATATTGAAAACTAAACTGCTGAGAACCTGCTAAGTATGGGCTGAACATTTTATTATCTTTAGTGTTTATCTATTGTAAATTCAGCTAATTTGAAATTTTTCTTCAGAAAAAAAGTGGATTGAAGAATACAGCTCACTGTCAGAAACTAATAGCTTAGAATCAGCTCTTGATTGGTTACAGAAAGAGGAAGTTATTTGTCCTCTTTGCCAAAGGTATACTTTTTTTGCTTTAATGTATTTGCTCTTAATTGTAATTTTATTGTTCTAGAAAACATAAAACAATGAAAATTAATGTATTTTGGGTGCTTTTATTTCTTTAAATAATATATTGCTTTCCATAAAATTTGTGGAAAATATTTTTAACACCAGAAAATGTTTAGTATAATATTTTGTTACAAAAGATTAAATGATAAACAATTTTAATAATATTTTTTATTTATTTATAATTGATCTGAAATAATTGTTATGAATGAAAAAATTCATCAATATTTATAATTTAAATAATATTTTATTAATATTTGTTACATTCTTTTTCCTTTTTTAAACTTTTCTTTCATGTAATTATAATTTTCCTTTTGTTTTAGCAGTAGATATTAAAGTAATTAGTAAATATGATTTTGTTTTACAACTTGATATTGCTAACTGTTTTTTTAAAAATTTATTTAAGGTAATAAACTATTTAATTTCTTTTTATATATTTGTATTTTAAATATTTCATCTGCTTAATTTAAATTGCATATTCTCAATGTTTAACTACAAGGTGTTGTTTATATTTATTAGAAATCCATTGCACCAGAATGTATCAGTTATTTTTTGTGCATGTGGAATGAGAATTGACACTAAAGTGAGTACTTTCATTAAAAACATTATATTTTAAAGATTTTATAGCATTGAATTTAAATGTCTTAATTCAAAAATCCCATTCTTAAATTATCTATTTATTAAAATATTGGCCTTGTTTTAAGCGAAATATATATATTTTTAAAAAACCTGTTTAAAAGAATAAAAATACACAATAATTTTTTAAAAACATTTCTATAATTTTCTAATATTTTAGTGAATGCATTGTGAACATCAGGATGATTTAGTGAAAGTTATGAGCCATTAATGTGAAATTAAAAAATTGAAACTGTTTTTCTCTTTATTAGATTACTATGGCTTATAATACTTAGTGAAGACAAATGATTGAGTACAACAAACTATGTTCAATAAAGATAACTTCTTAAAAAATTTTAATTCACTTTTATCAAGTTTTGTAAGAGCTAAGATTTTATCAAATCCTTTTGTTCTAATAGAGAAGTTTTTTATGAATCTATGATTTAAATGATTCACGGCTTATGTACTTTTTAATTGAGAGAAAAATATGATGAAGATAAATAAAAAATAGGGTCTTTTTCTTTCAAGATATATGTTATGCATTATGTTTAATACTAAGCAGCAATTATTATTAATAATAATGAATTTATATTGTTAAAGTGATTGATTTGTAAAAATTCCTCACATTCTCCATTTAATTGACCAGTAATAATTACCAATGAAATTTGGTAAACATAATGAACAATAAAATTTAGCTGTATTTTATTATGTTTAACTAATTTAATCCAACTTTATAAGTTAGATATGAATTTACTAGGAGGCAGGAATATATGTGGAAATTTTAATTTAGATTAAATACAATAATTTAGCAGTTCATAGATGAGTTACTTTTTAAAAATTAAATTTGTTTTTGAGGTTAAGGGACATTTCCCAGTGTATGCTTTCCTGACACCTTTTCAGACTGTAGTACATTTTCAGGTTAAAGGCCACTGCTGGTATTCCCTACGTTTATGTTTTTCAGGCAAAAATTTTCCCTGCATTCGCTCAGACTAAAGTACTTTCTTGAAATGTTGCTTAGATCTGAATTAGGTGTAAGCATGATAATTCGATAATTAATAACAATAAGCAGAATTTAATAAAAATAACTAAATTAGTCAGTTAATGTGAATGGTTTGTGTGTGAGTTATTTTTAAATTCCAATCTTATATGATAAGTATTAATGTTTTAATTTTGTAACATTGAAAAATAAATTTGGCTTTTATTATTTGATTTATTAGAAATATTTGGTTAGTTAAAAAATAATTTCATTAATATAAAAATATTATTTTTTTGCCTTAGATTATATTGTTGTCTAAATTAAATAAACATTTATTTCTCTTTCAGCAAGATGGTCTTACTTTGTCACACTTAAAAGAGAATTTGCATATGGGACTTACTGAGCATGAGGAAATATGCCATGAAACTCCTAGTTTTTCTCAAATTCATTTCGGGGATGCTAATAATATTGTATTGACATGTGGAGTAAGTAAAAACTTTTCTTTTTAAATGAGTATCATTTAAGTACTAAATATTTGTATTGCCTTTAAAGAATATAAAATAATGTAAGTTAACATAATAACAATAATTAAAGATATTTTCAACTAAGTAGTAGTAGTAGTTAATTTACGTCGCACTAGAGCTGTACAATGGGCTATTGGCGACGGTCTGGGAAACATCCCTGAGGATGATCCGAAGACAAGCCATCACAATTTTGATCCTCTGCAGAGGGGATGGCACCCCTGCTTTGGTAGCCCAACGACCTGCACGCGAAGTCGAGCACTTTACGGTAGAACAGTTTAACGAGGACCAATACCGCACACCCTCGGTCCCTACGCAGACTGATCCAAGTGGTCACCCACCCGCACACTGACCGCAGCCAGTGATGCTTGACTTCGGTGATCTGCTGGGAACCGTGTCTTAACGATCAGTCAACTGCGGGACACTCCACTAATGATTCTAATAGAACTAAATGAAAACTTAATATAAGCATGAAAAAATCCTCCCCGCTAAAGGACGTATTCAAGCGTTGTGATCGCGAATACTCGCAATAGTATCTAAATACTCGCACTTGCGTTTCACCAACACCTATCACCTACTAACGCAACTCAATTTTATGCTGTGTGATTGGCCCTGTCTACGCGCATGCAAATGTTTAATTGCCATACTCTCTGGATGTCATACGCAAATGTGATCTTGCATCAATACGAAATTAATAAATAAAAAATTAATAAATTGCAGTAAATAATTATACATTTTTTGATTGGTTAATAATTAACTGTTATTTAACTGCTTCATTAAGAATAATAGTTTTGTTGCTTTTTTTTTCACTTCAAATCTATTTTTCCCTTGCCAATGTACTATTCTAACTGAACAAATGTTGAAAAAATCTTTTTGCAACATAGGTAGTTGATGTTTTTTATTTTATTGTATTTGGCATTTTCAAAAACTTGCATCTTAAATATTATGATTGCATTTTGGATTTGTACACATTTCAAAAACTATTTCTTTTATAAAATAAGCTATGTTAACTTTGGAATTAAATTTTTTTTTCTCCAGTAAATGAAGCTAGCTTCCCGAAAATTTTTAATGTCATAACTGGGAAGTTTGACCACAAAATTCTTTATAACAGGCATAATTATTATTTATCTCTTTGTACCTTTTAAGTTAGAAATTAAAATTAAAGACAACAGTAATAGATGACCTGAGAAAGAAGCAGTGTGCTGTTTGTGCAGTATTTATTTAAAATCTTATCTATTTTTAAGGATAATAATTTTATAAACTCAGATTTTGCTTAAAAATGGGGCTTGTAAATAAATTCTCATGATTTTATTTTAGGGTTTTACTTTTTACTTGACCTTATCAGAAGTTACATTGCTCTTAGATGTTTTGATAGAACATTGTGTTTATATAGTCAAAATATATTTAGTGTTGAAAGAAATAGAGGGAATTTATGTACTGATGAACTAATATTTTTTTTAAAAAAAGAGCCAGTTTCTACACTGGATGGCTTTTCTTTTCCCACTAGAACTGTGGATGAATTCAAAAGGAGGCAAACACAATCAATTGGCTTATAGTTAGCAGCTTATTGATGTAGATCCAGAAATTATTAAAAAAAGTTTTCAAAATTGTATAACAAAGCTTTGAACAACTGTGAAGGAATTAGCTTAGTGTGTTACAATGAAGTAATGAAAATTGCTGTACATAGCTATTTTTAAAGACCCTGCCATAAAATTTTGTAACGGTAGCAGAAATTCTTTTTGTCACAATGCTAAGAAAAATGTACTAAATTGCAACTAATGGATTATCACTCTTTAAACATAAATAATTTTATTCTAGTGAAAGGTATATATTTTGGAGAGAATTAGTTTAAATCAGTGTAACCCTTGTTGCTTTGTTAGATTATCATTTAAGCATCAATTCTTTCTTAGTAGTTATTTAAATATTAAAATAAATAAAATAAACTGAAAATATTTGACTTTATGGAAGATTCTGTAAAATAGAAGGATTTTAGTATTCAGTTAAGTCAAATATTTGGCTCGAAAGAAAATGAATATTATATGTGTTCCTAAAAGTGTATTTGAAATTTGTTAATTTTAAAAACCATTTATAGAATTTTTTCTACATTTGAAACTATTTACTATTAAAGTTTATTAAAATGAAATGTTAATAATGTTTCAATCTCTGTATTTTCTAATACAGTGATTTTTATTTTTCAGGCTTGTAACTTCATGTTTATAATAATTTGATCAATATCATCGATTATGTATTATATTTGTATAAATATTTTGTAAATAATTTTATCAATTTATTACCTTTTTTTTTATATTTTATAGAGTATAATTTTATGTGTAGTTTTTTTAAAACTTTTCTAATGTTTGATCATCAAACTTTCCAATATGTGTTTTTCATAAATCACAAATTAATTGTATTTAAAACTCAGATTTCCTTAAAATTTTTGAAAATTGATAGTTAATCTATGTTACTAACTTGCTATTTTTTTTAATTATTTCAAAAGTAACAGTGTTAAATAAGTAACAGCATTATAAATATAACAGTGTTATTAAAAAGACTGTCAGTATGCAAATTATTTGTATAAAAGTCTATTTCATGTATATTTTTTGAATGTTTGGGAAAAATGTATAGCATTTTTGTGACTATCAGAAAAAGTCAATAAAAATTGTAACTTTAATTCTGATTTGTATTTAATTTTGCTAGAACAAATATATTTAGTTTAAATTTATGAATGTATGTGAGCATTGATTAGGTGTGCTTTTCTTTTTATGCATTGTACAAATACATTATAATATTTGTGCAATGCATAAAATGATGAAAGAAAAAGTAGCGTTATTTTTAAAAATTTTTAATGTATTTATTTTTGTTTTTATAAATAAAAGTTTGTCTTTAGTATATGTCTAATACTGTCAGAGGTGAATCCATTATTTATTTTTGACGCCCATTTTTGTAAAAGAAAAGTTCTATTTTTCACAATATTTTTGTGGAAGCATTTAATAATTTATGTATATAAAAATAATTTTTTAAAATTATGAACAGAAAATAGTAAAGCAATCACAAGATGCTAGGTATCTTTTCTTTTTTAAAAAAAAGAGGGTCAAAGGAAAACTTCCCTAATAAGTTTTGTTATTCAGCTCCTATTTACTTCTGAATTTGTTCTGAAGCTGCGATAATTGGTGATGGAAGGATTTTGTAAAGGGCTCATTAGCAAAATAAATGAAAGGGCTGTTTTTACAATTTGAATTTTGTGAGCGGATCAATTTATAAATTTGAATTTTGTGAAGGTGTAGCTTTTACTCTGTTAATTTTTATGAAGTGATTTAAAAGACATGCTAGAACTTTGGAATTCCCTTTATCATTTAGAATTCTTAATATGAATATATTGCTTGAAAGATATCTAGCCACCCCAACCTCAAAAGTCCATGACTTTGTCCCTAAATGATTAAGCTTAGTGTTTTAAGTAAAAGTGATTACATAATGTTCAGTTTATTTCGTAAATTTGCATTAAAGACTGAAAAGATGTATTTCTCATTTTTATAAACTTGCTTTTCGAGCTGTTTCCATTTGTGTATGCACACATTTCATGCTATGTCCAAATCTAAATATTCACCAATGATTTATTATGAAAAATTGTGTAATTTTTTTAATTATTATTAAGGGAAAAAAATCATCTTTTATGCGTCGTAAAAGTGTTTGTAACTTTTCTGAATATTTTAAAAGCATTAATTTGTTTTTAAGAATATCTGTTTCTTTTTTATTTTAATTCTATCAAGTCAAAATCAGTGCATAGATGGGAATCTTCTAACATTTTTGTAACACCTCTTTGATATTAACTTGTTAGTGCTGGGAAAAAGGTTTGTCTGACCCTAAACCATGATAATTTTTAACACTTACACTGAATTGTGAGAAATGTTAGAGAAAAAGTTCGTTCATTTCTTGCCGTATTTCATATGCAGTCAATGTTTGCAATATTTTTTTTATGCAACTGAAATTCTTGATTATAATTTGTTTCATTATTACCACTCAGTTACTACTCTGCATCTGTGAAAAATTGTTGCAAAACACCTTTGAATATCCATTGAATCAAAAATAGGAAGTTATAATACCTTTAATCTATCTATATATATATTTTACACAGCACCATAAACTCTAGTACTTCTCTATTAGCAACACTATAGTTATTACTCATTTGGTGTTAAGTAATAATTTAAGCAGCATTAAAAATTAGTTATATGCTAAGTATTTATTTAGATTCATTTTGTATAATATAAAAAAAAACTTAGTTACAAAGTAATTATTTAGATTTAATCTTGATCCATTCCAAAATGGCTATATGAATTTTAAACATAAATGGTGCTGCATACTGTCATACCAATCATTGGTGCCTTTGCAATCAAACTTTCCCTTTTCGAACAATGGTATGTATATACAGTAGGGAACCGATTATCCGGATAACTGATTTTTCCGGTTTTCTGAATCGCTACAAAAAGCCGTTTTTTTTATTGTTAAACCTAACTAAAAAAAAATTTTTTTTTGGAAATAATCTTAAAAAGAAGAAAAAACGATGGAGTAATACACTAATGATTATTTCCAAAATGATGGTAAGGGAAACATCTTTCAAAAAAGAACGAAAAATCCTAAAATCTTATGAGGAAAAAAATTTTTTTTTAAAAAAATGGCGGGAAAATTTATTGAATTTCGTTCCGGTTTTTTGGTTTTCCGGATAACGGGTTCTGTATTGTATTACACGATACTTAAGTTATGGCTTGAGAGGTGCATGGGGAATTAGTACAGCACATGATGGAACATTGGTGCTGTACTAATTCATCTTATTTCACAACAGAGGTGGAAGTTTTTTTTAACACTTCTGATGCCTACTATGTTGAAATGTCCCAAACTCAGTGGTTTGTGTGATTTAATGGTTGCCAGACAGATTTTAAATTATTACTAAATTTCATCACATAGACAACTTTGACAATATCGTAGACATCTATTGAAAATATTTCATATCTCAGAATTTCAACAGAAGTTTCTTGTTTAGTATAGTATGTCCATTTCTACCTTTATTCAACAAAGCTTCTTTGTTAATTAGGGATTTTGACACAAGATCTACTACTTTTACAGCTTTACTTTTGCAGCTTATGTGTGGTAAAAAAAATTATCATCTAATTATTATTTTTTTAGTAGTGAATGGAGTGTGAAATTTTTAATGACAAAAGCATAAGAAAAATCATTCTTTATTATTCTGTTTTGTACAAGAAAAAGCTTTATAGAACTTAATCATTCAGTACCAAACTTTAAAAGCTATACCAGTGAAATTGTTCTAATATCAAATAATCACAATATAAAACAAAAAAATGGAACTTTTATACAATTAAAAAAAAAATCGGAGTAGGAGAAAAATGTCTGTAGAGCATTTTAAACCACAAACTCTCATTTTGTTGACTAGATTGGAGTTCAAAAGTACATCTAGAAGTTGCAAGTTTTTAAATTAAGCCTTACCTAAGTTCACAGATCAGAATTTACCTGAAGAATAATTTAGTATGCTGTATATTGGAGAAGGTACAGCAAATATTTTTTGAAAAACAAAAAGTGGCAGTAGTACTGAAAAAGTATAAATTTTGAAATAATTTTCACCTTTATTTCACATACAAGGTGCTTTCAAAAAAATTCAGTGAATGGTCCCATAGTTGAATAATTGTGGTGGTTATAAAGCCATTGCAACTAACGCCCTCTAGTATCCAAACCCTGACAGTACAGCAAAAAAGCACGCTTAAGACCAATTTAACACACCGGAAGATGTGGCTCTGGAAAACAAAGCAACGAGTGGTTTAAACCTTTTGGAGGTGGACAATAGTGTTAATAAGCATTCGCTTACAGTATCCAGCAGTTACGCAACATGTAGTTAATGACAAGTTATTTAAATACCAGAAAAAGGTATTTTGCAACTGTTACCTATATTTTAAGAAACCATTCACAAATTTTTTTTGAACACACTTTGTATTGTAATACAAATGACATAATTAGCCTTGAAAATATTTCTTTACATTTTAATGTATGACAACACAACAACCTATCAAATATTAGAATATGAATGTTTTACAGTTCAAATAAAATCATGACATTTTTGTTCAGCCCTTATTTGTCATTGTCTAGGCATTAACAAAAAGGACTTATAAGATACATGTCTTCAGAACATTTTTGAAAGAAATTATGAAAAATCAGGCTAAAATCTATTTAGTCTGAATATATTAAGCTTCTGTCAGTTTCTTTAATCAGAACAATATTTCATCAAACTGTTTCCATATTAAATTGCACGGGAAGAATTGGTTATCTATGCAGAGAATAATACAGTTAGGAATGTGGCTTTCAATGTGGAGAATCTCCAGGTTATAGAAATTGCTGAATAGTTTGAAAATTTTTAGTTTTGTGATACATTCATCTTGCGATTTTTAAAGTATAAAATTGGTAATGGATTAAATTTGTGTGAAATATACATTAATCATACAGAAATTATTTTTTTAAGTTCATCACTGAACTATTTTACGCATTTTATTAAGTACAAGTAAGCTAAAAACCAGTTTAATTCATTTTCAGTAATGCTATGGGAGGTAGAATTTTTTTTGTTTTGAGAAAGACCAAGGTTAACAATTGTTTTGAGATTTTTAAATATGAATCATATCTATGAAGAAAATATTTTATTAAGTTGATTAAAAAAAAGAAAGAGTAATAGCTTAATGCCACTAAAAGTTCATAAAGATATTAGTTTTAAATTTAAAAAAAAAAACCTTAGACATATAGGAAAAATCTAAATAAAGTAAACACTTATGTTGAACTAGAAATAAAATTATCAATTATTTGCTATACTAAGACAATTTCTCATACCATAATTCACACAATAAAATATTAAACAGTTAATTTTAATACTAAAATCTGTAAGTTTCATCTTATAATTTAGTAGTTTTAAAAGAAATGCCAACTATCTTTAATATATTTTGGAGTTTATTGGAATTCCTCAAAAATATGCTTTCGTTAAATGAAGACTTTTTTTAATTCCTCAAAAATCTCAAAGAAATTTTGATATTGCTTCTATTTAGAAAAGAACCTTATAATGGAATAAAACAAATTACATGCAATTTTAAACTAAGTCCTTTTTATTTATTCTATAGTACTGAACATTTAAATTATTTATCAGTTTTCAAATCAACTTTTTTCAAAATAAGATATTAGATTGCAACAAATGTTGTATATAATATAAATATATATAACAGTTAGTATGCCTGTAATTTTATCAATGTGAGCCAATAAACATGTAGCAATAATTTTGCCAGTAAAAATGACACTAATGACTTAATTTTTATTTTGTTCTTTAATATTTCACTGCACTTTGTATTGATCTTGTTTTATGATATTAAATTTACATTTTTGGTTAATGTGTTTGAGTGCTGTGAGGAAGAATCTGATCTGAAACTCTGCACGGCTGTCTACTTTAGATTTTAACTATCTGAAACTTAGCCTTGTCACTGTACTACACGAATGTTTTAAAACTATTTTAATGGCGACTGATAGCCAAAGCTTAATTACAAATCTGGTTTCTAATCGCACTTCAGTCTACAGAAGCAGCCCCCAAAATAAATCTTATTAACATTATTTTTATTTTTTAAAAATACATCATTTATGAATAAAATTAGCTTAACATTTATTCCACGTACATAATTATTTTCTAACAGATGGTCCAAGTCTAAAGTCGTTGAATTATTGATTTAACAAAAAAATCTAATTTAAACCTACTTTTCAAAAGAGTAAATACATTAAAAAAAAGTACAGTTTATATAATTTTCTAAAACTCCAAAAAATGGATTCAATAGCATATAATAAACGTAATACTGGTAGAAAAAAAATTTCATGAAGCTCAAATACAAGTTAGAAACAGTACAATTTAGAAAATCTATTAAAATTATTTTTTATTAAATTATAAAGGACATTTCTATATGCTTAAAGGTGTGTTTTTCATTCTTCTAAAAATATGAAATCATAAGGAAAAATATTCATTTTTAAGTATCTGTATATATGATGCCCTGATGCAATTTTCATTCAAAGTTATATTTAAAAATGCAAATTGGAAGCACAGAGCACACTAGTCAGCATTTAAAACTTAGACTTTGAAAAGGACAACAGCTAGTGAATATATTTTGTATGTATACATCTTCATTTCAATAGGAATTCTTTTTCTACAAACACTTTCAATATCACAAAAATGAACACTAAAAAATGTGGAAAAAAAGAGAAAGAGGACACGAACACGATTTATATTCCAAAGAAAAATACAACAATTGAAAGAAAAAATCACAGGAATGTGTTTCCCCTATCGTGTCATGATTTAAAATGTAACACTTTTCAGCTGACTAAACTGAAAAATGTCTTTTTTTTATTATTCTTTTTGGAAGAATATAACACAAACAGCTGAGGCACAACCATTTTTGTTGAGTTCGAAGCTTTCCGATCCTATATTGGGAGCATTTTACATATATTTCTTAAAGCTAGGTGCAGTGGAATTTGCTCACAACTTCAAACAACAGTTTCTTCGACTGGTTCTCCCTTATTGACCCCATTATGCCATGATGGGCTTTGCAGTGATTGCTATAAAGGTTCGGTGTCTTGCATTAAAGGCTGAGATCCGTCATTTCTCTTGTGAATCACTTCAAAATGAAAAGCATCACTAGATTTGTTAGGTTGAGGGGTGGAACTGGGTGAGGAATCAGAATGGTGAGGTGGTGGCCAGACTCCAACAGTGGAACTTGGATTGTCCGGAATAAAAGCTGCAACTAATAGGGCCAACATCACTAAAAACGCGCCAAAAACAAATGGAGGTCCAGGTATAAGCTGAAAAAACAAGAAAAATATTTAATACCAGCAATTTGATTCCATGTTTACTGATTTTGCATTACAAGGGTATGTTGTATACTGGAGAACATATGTTTCCCTCAACAAGATAAGTGGGACATCAATGACCTAGTGTCTAACTGCAAGAAGTGAGTTCAGATAAAAAAACTTATTTGTAATATTATCAATGGTTAAAAAAAACAAAACAAAAAAAAAAAACAATGTGCTGCCAAAAGAAAAACTTTCTCTTTAAAAAATTAGATATCAGTCTTGAAAAGGTTAAATTTCAATAAATACATAGCTGAAAAAAAAGAAGAAAAAGAGATGAATGTATTTCTCCCTAATGTGGAAAGTCAAAGCTAATGCCTCATAGTAAATTAGTAACTGCTAATTACGGTAGCCAGTTTTTATCCCAGCATCCCAATTTTTAAAGCAGTACATATGCTTTACGATATGTCATATGCTTATAAATTGATATAAAAATATATTTTATTGCACTGATTTTCATTTTATTACCCATAATGTTTTCTTTGCAGTTTATATTTGTTTAAAATTATTTGATTTAATAATAAAAAAAATAATGACGTAGATTTAATTCTCTTATGACGAATCTCTAATATGTTAAGCCCAAAGATAACCAATATGACACAAGGTATTATTAAATAATGTGTACCTAATTGTCCCAATATATAAAAATGTATGATCATTTTATGATAACTACAGATGATTTTGTTGACTAATACTGACTAGACTTGCAGACTAATGCCTTTAAAAATAAATACGGCACTGAAAGGACTGGATTAACTCTTTAACCAGGATTGGCTGGTTTAAACATTGGTTAAAACCAAACAGTTTTTTTTCAAAATATTGAACAGTTTTATTCAAAATATTGAACAATAGTTAAAAAAGATATCCATGAAAGGCTTTTTGATGGTTTAGTAGTGATGTTTAAAGTATTTTTTAACCATTTGTTTTAAGTATGCCAAAAAAAACTTTGTTTCAATCAATTAAAAAAAAAAAAACTACTTAGAAACCAAAAATTCTCTAACCCTGTCTTTAATTGATATGCTAGTTAGCAAATTAGAATAAAAATTTCCGTAGCAGGTACATTATCATCTGAGAAAATAGGTTCTTGTGCGAGAATGCAAAGTGGTTGTACTCTGAACCGAGTTCCGGGACAGTTAAACAACTATAATTAACTATTTAACTTAAAACAAGAACATTACCCTAGGTTCATCAGGAATTATCAATGTTCCATTTACGCTATGAATGAATCCATGGATATTTGATGGTATACTGTCATTCACATCTCCACTTAAATCCACGTGGAAAAGGTAAAATATAAATCCATAAAGTGCTGGGCCCAGCCCATTACATAAGCCTCTCATTCCAGTGATGATGCCTTGAACTAAACCTATAAGCAAGATAATAACATACTCATTTTCTTTTAATGTTTCTTTTTTTAAAGACCATATGTACAATTTTTTTAATGAATTTTACAACATAAAGAGGCAAATACCTTGTTTATCGGCATCGGCATGTGTGGAAACAAAAGAACTGATGGCAGGATAAGTAATACTACATACAGATGCTAAAACCCCAGCAGCCCACATCATCCTAAAAACAATAACAAAATTTAGATAGCTAATAACTTAGTTTTGTGGTCTTTTATAAAATTTTTGGTTAGATTGTAAAAAATAGAGGAGCACAGCCTGCTCCCAAAAGCTAGATAGGTTTTCAAACAGCAGTGCAATCACTACCATTATTTAGCCAAAAAAAAAAAAAAAAAATACATAACAAGCATAAGAAAAATTTATGATTGTTCTTTAAATAATAATTATTTTTTTTAAAATTAATCATTAAAATTCTAAAGTGCAGATATATGAGTTTGACTATTATAAGATTTAAATCTTTTACGTTTTTGATGTTAAAAAGAAATTGTTTTGATTGTAAAAGATGTTTTTTTTGTTGTTTTGTTCATTCATTGTTCAACAATTTATTTAAAACTGGTTGTGCATCCCCAGTAAAAATATGTTAGTAAACAAATTTCAATAAATATTTGCATACATAACAAAATGAGTATATTTGCAGTGCACTATAATAAAATAGAATATAATGTATAAAAAGAGGAAGAAACAATGTAATTTACAAAGAGAAATGTTAATTTTTAACTATATTAAGTACTATCAACTTTGACAAGGCATAGAAAAAAGATTTTTAGTATTATCTAGTGTTGATCTAAAGTTAAACAATCACTTTTTTTTGTAAACTAGATTGTTTGTACATTTTTACACTGTGTTCTACTTCATTACACATTTAAAAAAAAAACTTGATCATAAAGGTAATATATTTTAATAAAAATGTTCAAAAGTGAAAATTGTTTTCAAAGTTAAGTAGGAAGATAAAAAAAATAATCACCATGTCCTTGAACCGAATCCATACCACATAAGTTGTAACATTTCAAATAACAATCCAACCATTATAGTATGTTTAGCTCCAATCGTTTTCATTAACATTGCTAAAAATGCAGTCTGTAAAAAATAAATATATTTAAAAAGGTTCCCTTTTATATTGATAGCCTATAAAAAAAAAGTTAAAATTTTTTAAAAAGAAATTTAGAATTGTTTGTAATTAACAACGCAAATAATGATTAGATTCACTCGGTTTTTAGGATTGTATTTTAAAATTAGTTGTCAGAAATGGACTATAGTCTGTATATGGAAAGAATTCACCTCTTCGTTTGGAACAGTGGCAGAGATAATGTTTACGAGGTTTAACTATTTCATGTGATGGGTCAATATTTAATTCAGGTTTTGGCTTGGGTCACCTAGAGAAATGGAATTGGGGGAGAAAGCTCTCCTTTTAGAAATGCCCTATTTCTTGTTTACATAGCAGCAGATGGCCTTAGGCTTTGCGAGGGGAGTTCTTTCTGTAGACAAACTATAGACCATATTGCAGTGCCGGATTGTTCTCTCTCTACTATAACTCATCCCTTTGCGACGTAATTTTTGAAGCCATTGCTCCGAATATATAAAATTAGTAGTACAAATCGGAAAGATAAGAAGCAGGGTTCGTTGATTTAAATCATGATTAAAATCAAATGATTTTTTTATAAAAAATCATTGATTTAAATCAACTGATTTATATATATATATATATATATATATATATATATATATATATATATATATATATATATATATATATATATATATATATATATACATATATATATTATATAGATTTTAAAAGTTAAAAAACAGTGATTTAAATTGTTGATACTTTTATTATTTTCTTTTCTTAGTTTTAAAATTTATTTTAAATAAATTGCTGCATTGATTAATTTTAGTTCTTTCTTAAAGAACTTTAGTTCTTTACTTTCTTTCTTGGTGTGTGTTAAACACATTTGAAATTACATGTTTAAAAATCTTTTGATTCTTAACATTGAAAGTACAGATTAAAGTAAATATTTAATGCTGTCTTAATATAGACTTGCATAGCTGTAGAAAGTAAATAAACATGATTTTTTTTCAAAAAGAAAATGTTAATTAAAATTCTACCTTTTGATTAAAAAAGCATGGAATTGAAATCTACATTATAGTTTATTGATGGAAATTTCTATATTTCTAAAGCTTGAGGTTATATTAAAAAGATATTAATGTGCCAAAAATAGAAAGAAAAAAAAAAGATGAGTTCAGATATTTTTTTCCTGATATAGTGCCATTCTTCCCTTTCAATGTCTATTTGAAGCAGTAGGGTTATTAACTGGTATTTTTTTCCCCCATAATATGTTTATGGTATCTTTGAAATTATCAGATTTTCTTTTGTGAAAAAGATTCCAATGTGTACATAGATTTTTTTAAAAATGTTTTTTAGCTTACCTTATGTATTTTGATATAGGATTAAAAATGAATATTTTAACATAAAAATATATAGATTGAATACTTATTTTTTGATGAATGACAACATTTATAAACACAATCTGTTGCACTTATTTTGCTGTTTTATAATTCATGAGAAAAAAAAAGAGATCACAATTTTAAATTAAAATTATGGCGTGCTAATTGAAACTTGGTGTTACTAGCTAAAATAGTATTCTTTAAATTATCTATTTTATCTTGTCTTTTAATTTCAATCATGCCATTGTATCAAAATGGTCGCTATGCATTATAATGAAAAATTATTTTAGTAAGTTAGAGCTTCTAAAATATTGTTATAATATAGTTTTAATATTAATTTAATTTTGTTTAAACATTTATAAAGTTTTTTTAATCATAAATTAAAGCTCTTATAGTGTATTTGAATAAAAAAAAAAAAATCTGATTTAAATAAAAAAAATCCGATTTAAATCAAAATAATCCGATTTTTTTATTTATTTTTTTTAAAAAAAATCAGAAAAATCCCGAACCCTGATAAGAAGTGGTTGATCAAATTAATACCAAAAAATATATTTATATACAAATTTACAGAAAAATGTATGCCTGGTACTAAAAGGAATTTTCTTTATAATTTAAAATAACCAAAAAGTTAACATAATTATTAAAAATTTCAGGAGAACCATCTTCAATAAAAGTCACATACAAAGTTGTTTGAACTTTCTTTTCTCATATCAAAAAGCATTAAAATAATAAATTTATTAAAAAGATATTTTTGTTATTCATTCATTTCGTAAAAAAGAAAAACACTTTATTACTACGTAATTATTTTGTATATACATTCAAAGAAATTCACATTTGAAAACTTTTAAAAGTAAAAAAGAAGACATATTATTTAAATTTTGTATTTACAATTTCTAAAAGGGATTTTTTACTAAGTATGCAATTTATTCTAATTTGCAAAATAATTTCAAAAGATTGGCAGCAGATAATTATTTTATTAAATACCTGAGCTATAACGGATAAGAGTCCAACAACAGCAATAAACAAGGCTACTTCATCAGCAGAAAAACCCATTATCTATAAATAGTTAAATTAAAATTAGCATTTTAATACTATTTCATTGGTTTATTGAAAAAGGTTAAATTAAAAAAGAAATTTAATAAACTTTTTAATATCACAAAGCTTAAAATAATAAAAAGTTTTTTTTAAAGAACTTCAGTTCTCTAATGCAAGTAAAATATTTGAACAGCAAAAATTTTAGGGCATTCAACGATTGCATTTTAAAATTAATTTTGACTCAGTTTTTCAATCTAAATGATCTAATCCATAATCAAAACAAAAAGATTATATATTGAAGTGAATTCTACAAAATACCTTTTCTTTATTTTTTTCATCTAAACATCGCATTTTAAAACCTAAGCAATTTTCATTGCATAAAAAATGGTCCTATTACATATTAATAAGTAGATCCAGAATTCTAGTGTATTAAGAATTAAACACCGGGAAACAACTTTCAAAAGATTAGTAGTAATTTTATATTTTCTGCATTACAGTTTCTGACATATGCACATTTTTCTCAATTCCTGGTTTTGAGACCACGAGTTCTTGACCTCATCGACAATCACCCTTTACATTTACATGCCACCCTTTACATGCCAAAAATTATTAGGGAATCAGTCCTTCAAATAATTTATGGAATTCAAAAAGAATCAATTCACTCAAACAATTCTTTAGAATGTAGGAAATTAGAGTGATACTTGAAGTGGTCAAGAACACATGAAATATGGTAGTTGGGTATGAAGACTACAATTGAGAAGAGATGCTTGTTCACTGCCCTACTCACAAATCTCTGTTTTTACTTTGTCAGATATAACATATTTCATATATTTAATAATTCCTGCTTCCTGCAGTTATAACACTGATACTTAAAATTATAAAATGTTGTTTTAATTTTATATTTCTCATTATATGAAAATAAGTCAATAATTTTATTATAAATTGCTCATAAAATGCTTAGCATTTTGTATTAAAAGTAATGACTTAACATTAAAACTTACAAGTCTTAAATAAACAAAAAAACAAGAGTATTGGCCTGCTTCAGGTAGGTATGACAGGAAAACAGCAATAGAAAGCATCAATATCATTTTATCTTTTCCCATTTTCCTTAATTGCTATAAAAAAATCATAAAATAGAATTTATATAAATCATATATTAATATTAGAACAACATAAAAAACTATGCAGTTATTTTTTCCTTTTATTTCTTATATCATTTAAGCAATCTAAACTTTCATAAATTTGCATAAGTTACATAGCTTTTATCAGAAATAATAAATTGGAAATATATTTCTGCACATTAACTATGTAGCTGGTCAAACAGCACAGAATATATTCAGCACGAATAAGGCGTTTTATTAAGTAATTATTTAAATGTGTGATTTAAAATGTGCAAGTTGTAATAAAAATTCAAAATTCTTAAAACCAAGTGGGAATACATAAAAAAGCAAAGCGCTTCAAAAAAGAATTATATAAATGCACGATTTGAAGCTCGCATGTTGTAATAATATTGTAATGAAAATAAGGGATTTTCAAAATCACGTGCAAAAGCATAGCAATAACTACCTTTAAGGAAATCAAAAAAATTTTCCGATTTATGATGAAACTGGCAAAAATGAAGCATGTCAAAAAGTTATTAACTAAATGCGCGATTTATAACTCACAAGTCCTAATAAATGTATCACTATTTTAAAAACCGCATGGAATTTGTCAGCTATAAATACCAAAAAAAAAACACTAGAAACATCACTTGGAATTATAATGAAATTGGCAAAAATAATGTGAGTCAAAAAGTTATTACTCAAATGCGAAACTCGCACAGAGTAGTGTCATATTAAAAATTTTGGGTTTTTTGAAACCATACAGAATTTCAGGGCAATAACTGTTGAAAAATCAATCAAGAAACAACATAGATTTACAATACAGAGTTGGCACAGAAAGAAATGAACAAAGTAATCTCTTTTAGCAGACTAAAGCATTAAAATAGTTGCTGAAAACTATGAAAATAGTTGCCTAACTAAGAACAAAATTTTTTAAACAATATGACTAAAATTTTATTAAATGACTTAATTGTCATATACTATGATCCATTTAGTCAAGTTGGTGGCAAATGTAATAATTTTTATATAAACGTTAGTGTTCAGGCACTGAATTTTTATATGAAAAAAATTAGTACATTTGCAGAAAATTAAATACTTTTTCATTAAAAAAAAAAAAAAAAACATAATTCGACTAAAAATTTTTTCCTTTTATCAATAATTGATTGAGCAAATATATACATGCATACATTGGGAAAAGTGATTGCTCGAATTCGAAATTCACGCATCGTAATATGGTATCAAAAATTGTTTTTTTTTAAAAATCATGCAGAACTTCGCTAGGAGTACAGAAAAGTCCCACAATAGTCTCCTTTTTCTGAAAATAGTCGATTTCTTATCGTTTTTAGGCAAAAAAAAGTTGTTATAGTCATCTCGGGACGAATATAGTTACAAATAGTCACCTGTGGCAATCCTGATTCTGTGCTAAAATTTAGAATGAAATGCCAATTTTAAATTGATTTTTATATAAATATGGAAAAAAAATTGCATGTTATAGGATATAGTTAATATTTTTCTAATAACCTAAAATTAATAATAATAATAAAAAATCTACTTTTGCAAAACACATGTAGCATCTAATTAGAGCTATTTTAGTTTAACTGCATAATTGTCTAATCTATTAGCTTTTTTTCTTACCATTGCCATAATTTTATTTTGGAAAATCATTAGACCTTATACACTAAAAATAGCAAATAAGAAAAGTAGCATTATACATACTGCAAAGGGATCAGCATGCTCCCAAGATATTGGAGAACCCCATGAGGCAGGCCTGAATTTTTCCGGCAGTGATTCTGGTACAGCCACTAGTATGAAAAAAACATCCAGGATGGCTACGGCAGAAGCCAATGCAACCACTAAATTGTCATTATATAATTTCCCCAGGTATGCGCCTAAGGCTGGACTGGTGACTAAACTAGCTGCAAACGTTGCAGACACCTGCAAGTTATTGTATATAAAATTAGAAACATTTTGGAATACAAATAATCACACAGAGGCTATATTTTAGCTCTTAGGATTAAATGCAATTAAAACGAATGTAAAAAAACAAAAAAAACTCACTAATCCATAAGCAGCACTTCTTTCTTGCTCCTCAGTCACATCCGCAACATAAGCAAAAACAACGGAAAATGTCACAGCAAATACTCCAGATATTGAAATCATTGCAAAATACCACCTACACACAAAAAACAACACATTACGAATGAGGAAGCATAAATATAGAGTATATAAAAAAACTGATAATTATTAAAAAAAAATAAATAAATAAATGAATTAAAATTATCAATAACTCTGACCATAATCTAGCTAAATAATAACACAATTCTTTGATTCCTTTTTCATAACATAAAAAAAAAAAATAATAATAAGTGGAAAATTTGAAGTACCAAACAAAGAGCCTGGATTTTTAATCCAACACAAGACAAATTCCCATTGGTGATTTCTGAGTTAAAACATTAAAAAAATCATCCTTCAATTAATTCTTGCTTTTTAAACTAGCACCATAAAATTTTATTTATAGAGAAATAGTTTTATGCAAGAATGTATAGAAAAAAATTGAAGTTGGTTCATATTAAGCTATTAAAAAAAAACTAGTCATACTATATTCATACAGCTATATGATATAGTAAAACCTTGTTCAATTGCTATTTTGTATTATATCAAACTTTGTTTATTGCCCTCTAAAAAAAGTATAGAACCGAGAAAGTTTTCTTCTCAATATTTATACAAAATCCTCATATATATTGTTTGTTAGATTGCTATGTAACTGTGATTAAAAATATCAAGCAATCAATTGCAAATAAAAAAGAGGAAAACATGTGAAACAAAAAACAAAACAAATAAGCTTGAAAGATTTCATTAAATCAAAACATTAATCATCAATTTCCTTAATAAAAATTCTAATTTATTAAAACCTGACCTTAATGATTTTCCATGGATTCAAAGCTTTCTTTGATAAGTTTTCATAGCGTATCAAAAGTTTACATACAAAATTTAAAGGCAGTGTGGTTATTTTTAAAAGTATTAAAAAATATCACAAAAATAAAGAAGGAAAAATATAAGAAAGAAATGAAAGTAAGATTAAAAAGAGGTTTGAAATAGCAAATCCAAGAAGGAATCTTTTCCCAATAAATTTTTTTTATAATATTTGAGTTATAAGAAAATAAAGAGAAAAATGTTTATCACAAATAAAGTTTTATTACAGAAAGTAACATACTTAATTCCAAGAGTATCCACAGTTCAAAACATTAATATAATGACAGTAAATATTTTTTTTTAATGTGAAAAAGATCAATTAGAAAAAGTGATACAAACCATGTATTAATTTTCATCAGTGGAATAGGAGCACATGTAAAGAATACAGTAAGTAAAAGAAACAACTTTCGTCCCCAAACATCTGACAAAGCTCCAATTAAAGGGGCACTTAAAAAAGATAAAAGACCCTAGAAATAACAAAATAAACTCAGATTAGAATTGTTTATTTTGTATCGCTATAAATAAACTTTTCTTGTAAAATTATTTGAAACAACTTACAAATATTAAACCAAAATTTCTAACAATTTGTTTTTAATCATTCACCTCAATATAAATAACAAGCATCAATCTATAATTTCTTTAAAGGGACCTATTTTTGAAATTTTGAGGGGAAAAAAAAATGGAATTTGGCCAAAAATTATTTTTGTCAATTACTGGGGTTTCATTTCAACACAATATAGTTTTTTTTTATTACTAAAAACACACTTATGTAATACTACATGAACATTTAAATACTGAAAAAGTACATCACACATTCTTCTCTTGTAAGTTATTTACTTTTTGTTTTAGATTATTTAAATGAACTTTTGTTACATAAAATTGCATTGTTTCATATGCATGAAAATTAACTTCTTTGTTGCAGGAATTCAAACAAAATGAAATATCAAAAACATTTATATAAAAATCCATTTATATAGTTAAATTTATGATAGATGCTTAATTTTAGCTTAAATTTTAAAAAAGGGTTGCTTTTTGAGGCTTAGATTTTTGTGATGGGTCTTCACACTTATTTCTTCCTAGATTGAACCTCAAATATAATTATTTGGTGTGTATTTTAATAATGAAATGTAAATTGTAAAGTAGATATTTTAGAAAGTTTTTAACTATTCAAAAAAAAAGACTAAGTGGATTTATATACAAACCTTTATACCGACAATAAGACCATTCATTAAAAATGTGTGACTGGGGAATGTTTCATTTAACACCTAAAAAAAGGAAAGATAATTATAATAAAAAATAGACATTTATGCTAAATAACTATTTATAACTACCTCCCAATTTTATATTTAAAAATATTTTACAGCATAATAATATTTCAGTAGTTTCTTACTATATTGTATTCAATATAGAAAAGATGCATTAAAAGCAATATATTAACTTTTGTAACTAAATAATCTACAATGGTAAATTTTATTCTTTTAGGAGTATAAAATATGTGGCCTTCCATTTCAACTAAAAATGTATTAAATTACATAAAAATCTATAATTACTTTTCAAACTAATCACAATAAAAAAAACAACAACATAGAAATATCATTACAAGTATAAAATGCAGAAATATCAAATTTAGTATTAAGATTTAATTTTTCACCTTATTGAATTCAATGAAAGAAAATGTTTTTGACTAAAACATAAGCAGCTATAGGATTTATTTAAAAATTTAAGATGTAAGTAATTTATATATTATAAAAAAATAATGGATTTTTATTTTCACTAGGAAAAATTAAAAAAGGCTTAATGGAGTAACACTGCAATTTTTTATTTTTTTCCAAATTTCAAAATAGTATAAATATTAGGGTGGTCGAAAGATGGCACCCTCTAAAGAAGTGCAATCTGCAATAAAACTAATATTTCAAAAGTTGTAACAAATATATATATATATATATATATATATATATATATATATAACGTCGTTGCCGAGCAGAAGGAATAAAACAGGTCTTAGGCAGGGATGGAGGGTACAAAATTTATTAATTAATTATTAGACAGAGATCAGCTATAAAAGTGGTCACGAAAAATTGTGTTCTTCATTATAAGTTAGGGAAAATCTTGCAAAGTAAATCTGTAAAATGTTTCATTTTAGGGAATAAGGGAAATCTTAGTGATTGTAATTTGTTTATTAAATAGGTTGTCCGACTCCCACAAAGAGCAAAGGGGGAAATGTCCAGTTTTTAATTAATGCATGTTTGAGCCAAAAATAGAGTTAAGGACAGGATGTAAATTTAAAACTGTGAGATAGTGTTTCGATTAGAGTAATAAAATAAAAGGATTTCCAGAAAAGAATAAAATAAAAAGATTTATTTAAGCTTTTTATGTTATGTTGTTTTTATGTTGCTGAAAAATTTTAACTATAATCCAAAAATTCTAAAAATTATTATCTATTTGCAAAATTTTCCCTCTGATAGAAGCACAATTAAAATGAAAAGAATAAAATTTGTAATTTTAACAATATATAAAAGTAATATGAATTATAAAGAAACATACACATTTAAACTCATGGTAAAAATTTAACACAATTAAAAATATGCAGTGACATTATCAGCAAATTTAAGATTTTCATTTTCAACAGTTTTTATGACTTAACAGTTTTTTCAGTTCCAAATCTCTTGTTTGAAGATCACAACTAAGTTTTTTCACCATAATATTCCTCATCATAAAAACAAATTTAAGTCAACGCTTCAATCATGATAAAAATTTATAAACATTTTTAAAAATTTGTAAGTTAAAATGTAAAACACATAATACAAAAAATAGTTCTACTGGAAAAATTTCAGTCTAAAATTAAACTTGAGTATTGTTTATCCTGTTTGAAAACAAAATAAAATAAGAAATGACACAGCAGTTGTTATTCTGAAGTCCAAGACTTCAGTATTGTCTTACTTCACTTTATTTATTATTAACCTTTCATATTTATCACTTTAATAGCAAAATACCCGAATTTGTCTTTTTTTTTTCTTCTATGTCCAAAAATTTCCTTTTGTAAAATTTTTTCTTTTCTTTTTCTCTCTTTAATTTTTCTTTCTACTTTCTATATTTTTTAGACTTTTATTTTCTTTCTTGGTATTTTTATTGCAGTCATTAACCCGGATTTCAGGAAAAATGAGAAAGGACAAATCGCTTTTTTAAATTTATTTGCTTTACCCAAAATTGGATCGGCTGTTCAAGGATGCTTATAAAATATAGATAAGTTCAGATTAAAACTCAGCATTGTAGTTTTCCAATTGGTATATTTTGAAGAAAAAGTGAAGAAAAAAGAATAAAGTCTAATTAAACCCCTCTTAATTGCCATGTTTTATTAAAAAATAAAAAGCTAGAAAGAAACCAAAAATCATTATTAATGTATTAATGAAAAAGTCAGAACAAAAAATAAATTTAACTTAATTGAATTTGAAGACAAAAACAGCAGGATAACTTTCATAAGAAACACTTTTAAGAAAATGCTGTCATAATAAAAAATGTTGATATAAAACAAAAGTTCACAAAAAAAATCAAAAGATAGAAAAAAATTGTTCTTTGTTCTTAAAAGATAACTTTATTGTTGACACATTTATGTTGCTGCCTGTTTTACCCTACAGGAAAAAATAAGAAAAAAAATAAATCTATTAGAAATGCTCAGTTACAATGCTGAGCTATAATAAGAACAGAAAATAAGAGAAAGGAGAAAGAAAAAAAGCAAAACAAAAGTATTCTTAATATTTAAAATAAAAAGTGGTGAAAAAATGATGAAATTGACTTTCTCAAATATAATTTTTTAAAAATTAAAAAAAAATAAATCATCTGTACAAAACTCATGGTTCAGTATCAAGTAATCTATTTTCAATTCTTCAAATTTCGTTTTTCCATTTGTCTATCAGAACACAAATTTGCAAGTTTTAGAACTTAAATATACACAATAACTATTTTTATTAATGTATAGTAAATAATAAGATTTTAAAATAATCTTAGTCAAATCAATTCAAATTAAAAAATAAAAAACTTTTTTGAATATTTGTTACATCTCTAGTTAAGGGAAAAGTAAACCAAAAATTAAATCATCACAATGTTTCAAATTATTCACACAATCATTTCACATAAGAAATCATTGAAATTTCTAAAAAATAACACATCTTGACAATATACTTACAGTTATCATTGGTGATGTTAAGAGACCCCATGCAAAGAACTCCAAAAATATTACCACCAATGCATGATATATACTTGGTTCTCCAATACCTGAAGACTAAATGAAATAATAGTTATGAAATAGTTAAAACTATAACAAAAAAAAAATCATTATTTTTTCATTATCTTACTACAACCCAAAACTACATAAAAGATCTAAAACAAGCTATAATTGTTTTGAAAAAATAAAACCTTATAATATTTTAAAACAGAAAAAAAAAATTACCTAGTAATTACCTACAGTAGGTGGGTACTAAATATAGAAGGCTTTCATACTAATAAGAAATTCTTTAAAATGTATATCAAGAAAATTAATTTTCATAAAATCAAATTAAATTTTTTAAAATAATCTGAAGTTGTGTTACAAATTAAAAATGAAATATCTAGAACTGTGCAATCAAGTTCAATTGGGCCGGGATAGCCTGGTCAGTAGGGCGCTGGGTCACTTATGGCACAATCGTCTGGTGGTCAAGGACTAGATTGAGCTCCGCAAGGTCTAATCTTAACAGACTACAAAGAATGGTCTGTGTAGCCCTGTCAGGCTGTCTCAGGACCACTCCTACAGCTGCTCTAGAGAGCTTACTTGGGCTTCTTCCATTGAACTTGAAGCTCAGACAGTCGTAAAGCGTCTTATGTACCTTGGCCTATGGAAAGAGTATTCCAAACACTTGTCATCTTGTCTCACAAGTGATGGATTTATCCTCTTTTATTATGCCTAGTGACTATATGTCACTAGGATACGCTTTTCACAAGCCCTTCAAGATCCATTTTCCTACTAGAGATGAATGGTTTAATTCTCCTCGGTGGCTTAAAGGCAAATGCCTAATATGGTACACTGATGGTTCAAAGATTGGTGCCAAATCAGGAGCAGGAATTTATTTCTCCAATGACGGTACTAAACTTCACTTTCCCCTGGGAAACTATGCCACCGTTTTTCAGGCTGAGGTCTATGCCATTATCTTGTGCTGCAAGTTATGCTTAGACAAGGGATATCAAAATACGACTATCCGCATCTGTTCTGACAGTCAGGCTGCTCTCCTATCACTGTCAAGGTGTAAATTCACCTTTTTGTTAGTGTCGGAATGCTTCTCGGTCCTCTGCTCATAACAAGGTATCCCTGCATTAGGTACCAGGACATATGGGTATTGGTGGAAATGAGCTAGCTGATGAAGCAGCACGGGCTGGCTCCAATGCAATTTTCTGGGGCCCAGAACCTGCGCTGGGAATTTCTTCCTCCTCATTTAGGGCAACCATTTTTAAGCTCTACGGCAAGATTGCCCATGAGCAATGGCGCGCTGCTGACGGTCACAGACAAGCTAAGGAGCTCTTAAAGCTTAATAGAAACAGTATAAGGAAGATCATAGGTCTTCTTACTAATCACTTTATCCTCAGGAGACAGCTAAACATTATGGGAATAGAATCCAATTCTCTTTGTCGGGGATGTCATCTAGAAGAAGAGACATCACGACACATACTTTGTGATTGTGATGTCTAGTCTGCTCAAAGATTTGAGCATCTAGGGCAGCATTGCGTCAATGCCTGGGAACTGCAAGATGTTCTTATAAGGTGCTTGCTGAACTTTATTTCAGCTATAGGGCTTTCTTGCTAATCACGACTAGGGTTTGGGTACAATAGACCTCTGGTCCATGTGCCCTGCTTGTCAGAGCTGCCCAACCTCTAAATCTAAGGGCGCTGGGTCCATGTCCGAAAGTTCGAACCCCGCCGGTCGAAGACTCCCTGGATAGTAAAGTGACTGATGCATGTTAAATCTGCCGAGTCGCAAAAGTCCTCCATGTTCCCTTAACAAATCAAAACTTCTGGGGGTACTGGATTGGAGATTGATCGTTCTCTGATTCAGGTCTAAATTACGATCTGTGGATGAATGAATGGGACCGCCCCATAAACTGGTGTGATGCATGGTGTGGTAGAAGTCGAATTCTTGGCCATAGACGGCACCACTGGAAAACAAGAACTATTGCACCCCCTCTGCCTAAACAGGCATATGTCAACAACAACAGTTCAATTTCTTTTACTCTTTTGTAGTAAGAACAAAACTGTTAAACTGATTTTAATACCCTTTCGACTTTTAGAATATGGGTAAATTGTCAAAATAATAAATTAAATTAAACATAGCTTGTTAAATTTAAAACATTAGTAACTTTAGATCACTTATAAATTTTCAAAGTATAGGGTGACCCGGGGTAATTCACGATCACTCTGTTTCTGGGGTAAATAATGACCACCTAAGTTTTATTTTAAAAAATTTTTTTTTTTAAATTTAAGACATGGACAAGAATGCTTGTACACTTTACTAAAGTATAACTACATTTACTTAATAATAATTTTTTGTTTAATTTTACAAAATAAGTATCTTTTAAACTGCTTTCTGTATTTTCCATTTCAAAGATGGGTTTCAAAATGTGCACATTTCTACAAAGGTCTCCCTCCTTCTCTTAAAAATAAATATTTTGAGTAACTTTCTTTTTCTTTGATATAAAAGTAGTGTAAGCTTTTGCTTAATTGTTTCACATCTACTGTAAACATTATAATTGATTATAGGAAACTATATCAAATGTTGCCCCCTACAGATGGGGTAATTATTGATCACTGGGGTAATTCCTGATCATTGTCATTTCTTCTTATAAATAGTATATAAAATAGCTTATAAATACCTAATTATCTTTTCTTAAATAACAGTTCATATTTATTAAGTGGAACAACTATAAAATATATTTTAACTGTCATCACAAAATTTGTTTTTAACTGTATACAAGACTGTATTCTGATTTGCATTATTTCTGGTTTATCTTACCTTGCTTCTATCTTAATTTTATGTGTGTACATCGTTAGAATAATTTTTAAGTTAATAAATTAGCCTAGTATAAATATGGTGAGAAATTATAAGCCTAAAAGGGATACTAAGTTTCTAGAAAACAAAATTAATGAATTTCTTTTAATGATTGAAAATGAAAATTTCAGTGTGAGAGCTGCTGCCAGAGCTGTTGACATACCTTACTTAACTTTACACCTTCCTTTAATGAAGTTAAAAAATCCAGCAAAAGTAACCCATTTGGGAACTCTCTTATATTTCAGAAGAACATGAGAATGAGTTGGCTGATTGCCTAAAATGTATGGCACGATGCAAAGATTTTTGAACATTTAAAATGTTAATCGTTCTCCTTGCTTTTAAATAAATCATTTTATTAGCTGCTTAAACATATCTTTTTGGTTTATTTGTTTGATCTAGATGTCTTATTTGTTAATTACCATTATATAATTATTTTGAAACAGCCCCTTAACAATAAAAGCTAGTGATCAGTAATTACCCCAGAAGTGATCAGGAATTACCCCAGAAATGATCAAGACCAGGGGTAATTCCTGATCACTAAAAATTTAAAATCTTTTAAATTCTAATTAGATTTTCAAACAAAAGAAGATGGCATTGGACTCATCTCATATAACCTCAAACTTCCAGTAAATATTAAAATTCTATTTTGAATAGTTCTTTCACAAAATAGATGTTTGCGTTTTTTGATCAGGAATTACCCCAGGTCACCCTACTTTAAAATATTTTTTTTTCTTCCTTAATGGATGCTTTTTAGAATTATATGTATGGGAAAATGTTAGTGTAATTATCTTAAAACCATTTATTACCTTAGAAAATTTTTTTTTTTTCTTCCTTTTCCTCTCACTATTTAAAATCCTTTATAACAGAACTGATAATGCATTGACGTAATCGTTATTTTACTTAAAATATTTAAATACAAGTTTCTAAAACTTGAAATAACTAAATACAAATGATTTTTATTAATGCTATAGGCATTAATGTTTATTTAAATTCTGGTTAGAACTTTAATACACTGTAGAAAGGATAAATAATTTTTTTGTTGTTGCAAAATACCCATTTCTTTTATTGAATTAGTGTTAAATTTAATTATTCAGTAAATCATCTGTAAAATATTTTATAGCAGAAGCATTAAGTTATGAAAAAATAAAATTAAAGTTTTATAATTTTTTTATATCACTCAAATTATGTTTTTAAAGTCAGAGAGATAAAATGTATACTTTCATAAAGTAATCAATAAGGCATAATATAAGTATGAAAGATTGAGATGTTTCATTAATTTTTATTATTTCAAATTACAATGGCCTTCAGGAGCCTAATTTCCTTGGTCTTTATTTGTTTACCTTAAAAATACATTGAGATTAAGATGTAAAATAAATAATAATTCTGAGTACCATTGCTTTGTATGATAATAAATTCTACTGATTTAACAGCAAAAAAAATTCTAAACAAGATTGAATAGTGGAGATCACTTCCTCATGTAATGTGAATGAAATTTTTTTTAGACAAGTAAAAAAGTAAATTATTGCTGATTATCTAATATTTAACAACACCATATAGAAAATTAATATGAAGTAAGCTATCACTTGGATACGTTAAGGAAAAGTTTAAAGCACAATTATTTTCATAACAATTTAAGAACTAGGCATATTAAAAAAAATATTTAGTGCTATATATAATTATTCCTTAAATTTCGAAGTAATATTTCAATTTAAACAATATTAAAAGAAAACGACGCCTAAATAAATAATCTTCGTATGCTTAATAGGCAGAAAAAATAGTTTTTGTCGCCGTAATCCGATTAGAAACTTATAAAATTAATGTATAAACTTCGGGAGGTGGGGAAAAACTAGTTAAGATATCGCGTTTTTAATAAAAAAAATTACAAAGAAAAATGAATTTAATTTTATTAAGACTGTTCCATTTTATTTGTAACTTTTAAGACATGCCTTCGAATACTGTAATAAAACAGAATTTGTTTATATAAAGAAGAAACAATACAGTTGAAAAGGTTCTTCTCAACTTACTATAAAACCATCCTTCATAATGGTTTTTCTACTTCTCAAGATTATTCCTGCAACTTTTTTGGACACCTTAGGGGGCATTTTAACATTTTATGCTTTCGTGGAACTAATTTGTAGGTTATTAAATTTCATGCCTATTAACACTTTCCAAAGCAATCAATGCTAGCACAGCATTCAGCACATAAGTAAAATAAACAACAAAATCCACAGCAATTACAAAACATAAATCGAGTAGAGATGTCTCAACGTACTAAAAAAATTTTCAAGCAATGTTCTCACTTGTCAACCTGATCACAAACTGAACCTGAGACAAAATTTCAAAAATGATACTTATTTATAAATTTTGAACAAAGAATCTAGAAAGACAAAAGTTTATTTAGTTTTATAGATAGTTTACATAGCTCCTCGAACTATACTTTAACACTAAAATAAAAAAAATGACGAAGGAAATTGCCCCAAATAGAAATAACGGGTATTGAAACTAGTACAAGTTGGAACAAGTACAAAGTCACAGTGATTTCGTTAAAAAAAATCTTGTTTTCTTTTCGTGCTTATGACTGTTCAGTCGTTTGAATGTGATAGTAATGTTTGATTAAATATTTTATTTTAGGTGTTCATAATTATTTTTAGATGCGCAATCGCTTAATGAAGTGCAAACAAAGCGAACAGTTTGAAATTGAAGCAGATATTTCCCTAAGAAGAAAATTGCAGTTTAGATTTTCAACTTGAAACTGGAATTGGCTCTTTTGTTTACATATGAAAACAGTTTCTTAATGTTTTAAATTTTTATATTTTTCGTGTGTCAGTCAAAGTTGATTAGGTTTTAATATTATGGGTTCCAAATTCTGATGAAATGTATGAATCGCCAGAAACATTGCAACAATTGTGTCTTAACTTTATTTGTCAAAATATTAGCTCTGTGTGTTCTACAATTGAAGATCTTAATGCTAATACATTAAAATATGTTTTCAACAATCCTTTCATGTGCTTTCCGCCTGCTCTATCCCAGCAGTTGTTTCAAAAATTTGACGAGCAAACGTTCACTGACCAATTATTGACGATTTTTGATTCGTCTGTAACTAGATTGAGTCAAGTTTACATTCAAAATGCTTCTAAACTGACTACCAAAGGTTTGCGTATTTTGAGATCTCATAAAATTTCGGAACTTGCTGTGATTAAACTTACTAACGTAACTGTTAATGAATTAATTGGTTGTTTAGATGAGTGGACTTTAAAAAATCTTCGTATATTAAATGTGTCTAATAGTAGCTTTGTAAACAGTGAAAAAGTTCGTGTCGTCATCGCTTTGTCTAAGCTTGAAAGTCTACGTGTTTTGGATGTGAGTAATACTGATTTCAACAGTCAAGGGTTAGAAATTGTAGCGGACTATTTAAAATGTTTAGAAAGCTTGAATATATCGAAAACCAAGGTTTCGGACATAACTCCTTTAAAAAAGTGCAAAGAACGTTTAAAATATTTAAATCTTTATGGTTTAGGTATATATAACTCTAAATCATTGCCAGTTATATTTAAGCTTTACGAATTACAGCACCTGGATATATCAGAAGATAAAGATGATCATTTGCAGATTTTAGAAATACCTATGGGTTCAGCTACAATTACAAAAGCACAATTGTGTGAATTTATAGAAAATCCCAACAGTTTGCCAAAGTTACAGTCACTAGATATATCTGGAAATAGTAATATTGACATTAATTCTTTAAAGTAAGTGTTATCTATGTTATATGGAGGCATTAATTTTGTTACATATGTTTACTGTTAATCTTTCTTTATATTTAAATTCTAACTTGATTGTTAAATTTTTCGAGCCTAAAATTTTCATCCTCTTCAATCGAGTATATGATGACCTACATTTCACCTTATTTTTCCAGGGAGTTATTCTCAATAAAAATCCATTTCTGTGGGTTTTTATTGGGTTTTACTTACTTATAAACCAGTTTTATTTTTCTCATCGTACACACCTTGACGTGAAAATTTGAGCTTTCAGTTAGTAGCCTGTGGTCTAGTGACTAAACTCTAATAACTTAGTGGCTACTTTTTCCTCAAACCTGATGAGTCGGTTGGTCCTTTTAATTTAATGGCCACTTTTTGCTTGGATTAAATTATATTTTTTAAAAAAAATTCAAATTAGAAAAGAAATCTATGACTATAAAAGATAATTCTACAATAAAAATAATATAAACATGTGACAAAATTTAGTTAAACATAATGACTTTAAAGAACTTTATTTAATAATATTTGGGGTGGCAAAATACATTTAATGTCAAAATTACAATTTTTAAATATGTGAATTGTTAGAGAATTCTCCTTCCACATGAATCCTTTAATCAGAAATTAACAGAATCTTTTTACCACAGTTGATTGATGGATGGAATATTTTCACCACAAATTTAAGGAACAAAGTTTTGAATGGGGACATTGGACATTTTAATAAAAATTCTGTTTTACTGTGTCTGATGTATGTTGATTATATTGATGTACTATTATCATTAAGTGATTTTTAAAAAAAGTTTGGGGAAAAGTGATTGGTTGTTTATTTAAATTAAATCTGAAATTTGTTGTTTACTTGCGGCGAGTGGTTATTTTTAGGTCTATATACCTGATTGAAAGTGGGTTTTTATTTTTTGGAGATCTGATATTAGGCTTTGAATCTCCAGGGCTTAAAATTAACAGTTGGCCTGGGGCTTAACTCCTGTTTGGACTGCTATAAAATTTTTTTTAACAGTTTCCTGAGTTAAGAATTGATCTTTTGTCAGTTGAATATCAAAAAATGATACGTTGATTTGGTTTTTCGTTAATTAGTTTGGTCTGTTTTTGTCACTAAATGGCATTACTTCATCATAATTGTTGAAATTATACATTCTTTATAATTTTTTTTAAAAAATCTAATTTTATTTTAATAAAATTTTTTTTAAAACTTTTACTATTAAAACTAATAATCTATTTAGGGAAAATATATAAAATTAGCCTGTTTAGTGAAGCATATTGATTAAGTTTTGATTTACATGAAACTTTATTTGAATAATTAGAATGTAAAACTTTTACTTTTTTATTTGTTCCATTTATTTTGTTTCATAATTTTTTTAATCAAATAAACACAGGCAGATGGATCAAGAAACATGTGTGAAGAATAATGAAATTTTTTAATTACTAGTCCTGGTGATAGTTTTTTAAAAATTTCTATCCTAGCTGTTGAAACAGCTCTTTTAATTATATTTGTTAAACTTCCAAGTATTAGATTCCTAAACAAAATTCTAGTAAATTTTTTTTTTATGTATTACTTATTCATTCATTGATATGAAAACCATTTTTTTCATGCAGGAAAATCACTAGTTAAAAGTTTTGTAAAAGCCAAGATTAACATTGAGAGGGTTAAGCAAACTATAACTAGTTTGAAATAATGTGTGAAAAATGTAATAAATTTGGGTTTGTGTTTCAGAATATTCTTATCCAATCACTTGAAAATAAAATTCCTTGGTTTAATGGAAAATGACATTTGTCAAGATGATATGTTTTCCAGATCTTGCAATCCAAAGCTTGTGGTAAGATAACATTACTATAATCTTTTTATGTTTTATCACCTCATTCTGTTCATATTTCATTGTAAAACTTCACAATTGTTGAAACTTGTATTACTTGAATAATAATTTAATTCTAATTTCTTTAGATTGTCGAAAGGTAGCTGTACATTTAAAACTACATAATGGAGTTTTATATGAAAATTTTTTTACTGTTACCATTTTTATTAAAAATATAAAATGTCTAAAACCGAAGTTTATGTTAGCACAAGTGTATATATTAGTATAATAGTGTATTTTAAGACATGTTTTTTTAAATTTTTTTTATAAGATTTACGTGCTTTATCTTTGATTAATAATGACATTTATATTGGAGTTAAGATCTATTTGTAAATTCTGACACAAAATGCCAATAAGGAATTTGTGTTTGTTACTCTTGCACAGCTAATCTTATCATTCTTAACTTGATGTAAAATATTTCATACTTAAAAATGATATGATGATATTCTTACATCATTTCATGTGTTTAATTTTTGAATCAGGTTACTGGCTATGCTACACAAGTTCAAGTTTTAGAATCCTTGAAAAGGTACATGCAAAGACAATCATATTTACAGAAATCTCTTTGTTATTTATACTCAGATCTTCAAAACTTATCTGAACCACGTCTAGACATTATAAAGGTTTGTATAGCTCTTTTATAGTTCTGTATGTCATTAAAATTATAATTTAAGTCATATATAATTTGATTATTCTTTATACAGCTGTCAAAAGAAGTCTTAATTTTTGAACAAAGAATGATTTGTAATTTGTTAATTTTTGAAGAAAAAAAAGAAAAAACTTGAAGAATTTAAAGATATTAAATTTTTTTTCTTATTTAATTTAATAATAGACATTTTATAGATATGTTATTGTAAATTTTGCTGACAAATTAATCATTCTACTTAAATTTTTGATTTGTTATAAGTGATGACACCTAATGAAATATATTTGATTCAATCTTTTAGAAATGCATTTAATTTAATCTGAAACAAATATTTTTGATAATTCATTTAATGTTTTAAAACTAGATTTGTGTCATCTTAAATATTTATTGTAGTTACAATCTTTTTAAAATTATGAGCGTGTTTATTTTATGTTGATAAAACCACAATTTTTAAAAGTTTCTAATGGTCAATATTTAGGATTAGTTTCTTTATAATATGTCTATTAATGCTATTTTTTAGTAATACTACTTATATTCTTACATTTGAAATTCATAAAAAAGGTAAAATTAAGGAGATAGGAATCATGCCTTTTTTATGGCAGCTGTCTTATTCAGACTAATTTTCTAATGAGTTTAAGGAAAAAAAATTACATATTGCTATCTAAAAACAGGGTGCATCGTGTTTTTAAAAAGTGCTTGAAATTGCTTATTTTTGGTTTTATTTTTTGAAAGCTTTTAAAGATGCATATTTTTTATGTGTTTGTGAAAAAAATGCTTTATTTTCTTTGCTTGTGCTTTATTATATTTTTTCCAAAAAGAGTTTTTTTTCTTCTTTATCATGACAAAAAGCATGGTTTTTACCACTGCGTCATTTAAATTGCTGTTCTTTTCTGCGCACCTGTGTCCATATTGTGAAGCAGGCTGATAGTTTTTACGTGCTGGACGAAATACTTGCAGGTTCGCATCTGAATTTGTTGGGAAAGATTCCTACAGTCACTTGTGTAATTTGCTGCATTTTGGGAGAGACTCCAGATTTTAGGCTTGATATCCTGTTCTCTAAATTGACTCAAAATTTTGTTAATCACAGGGACCAACTAGGCATCAACAAATATTTTCCCATGTGGCAAAATTTTCTTTTCTTGGTTGTTTCTTTGTTGGTTTAGGGCCATTGTTTATGTCACAAGAAAGCCTATGACATTCTTACACTGTTCTTCTTTTTGGATCAGTAGCACTCTCTCTGAACTTGACTTAGGGATCATTTACTAATTAAATATTTTCATGTGGTTCCAGAGCAGTTAAAAATTTAATGAGTTTCATTACTTTAAAAATTTTATTTGCCTTTTTTTCTATTTGGATAAAAATAAATTACAATTTTATAATAACGAGAGCTTATATCAGAGAAATCATCCTCTAGTTGTGTAGAGTATTTTAGTCTTTTTATTGTAGTCTTATTTTACTGAATTCGCTCTTAAATTTTTCAACAGTCTTGAGATATTTATGGGGAAAAAGCGCTATAATTTTTAGAGACAAAATGTTTAATAAACACTTTTAATGAACTAATTACTAGTCTGGGCCTGTATAATAATTTACTTCTGCCGAAAATGTTTATTGTAATACTCACATTTTGTTTTAATATTATTGAAACTAATTTTTACCATTTGTGTAAAAAAATATTGAACGAAATTACAGATTTTTATAATAATTTAAAAGGGTGTGTCCTTAATTTTATTTTACTACTTTTTCACTGTTTTTTATTTTTAATATGAATTTCTTTAAGTTTTCTCTGCCTGCTTAAAATTGTCTACATATCTTTATCAATTCAGTATTATCAAAATATATTCTTATAAATGCTTTTGTTTAGTATATGTATACAATTTTTATTTCAAATTCTAAAAAGAAAAAATTATTTTCAATTCTTAATTTAAAAAAAGACATCTGTTATCTTTTTTTTAAAAATTAAAGTGTAAGTAGCTGTAATCTTAAATTCTTTTAATTTTTAATTTAAAGTATAGAATAAAGACTAGAATATAACGCAATAGATTATTAAATATTTTTATGTATATATATCCGTATGTTTATATAAATCCTTATTTTTTGTTGAAAAATTTGGTTGTACACATTTTAATCATTGGTGATAAGTGTGACTGAATTGTGTTATTTTAAATATTAATTTTACTGTAATGTTTTTTCATGTGCGTCACGCAACACTGATTTTGTAGATTTTGATTGTGCTTTAAATTTTTTTTGCGTGTGTTCTAGTGCATCCTCATAAATATTAGTTAAAATTTTTAAAATTGACACTTGTATTTAATAAATCAATAAATATCAATATATATATATCATATACATATGTACTCAAGTCTTTTCAGCCAATATTCTCTGAATAAATATACATAAATTCATTTTGTGTCTGGTAATGTTTGGCTTGAAATGGTTTCTCTACCTTTCATTTACGCCATGCTATCTAGTTGCTTATGATATAACATAGAGATAATATATATTTATCTTAATTACATGATTGTAATTTTAAAAAAACTAAATTGAATTTATTTTATAGAATTCAGTTGCATTCAATATTTATTCTCTAAAAATGTCTTCCATTCTCAAATTTGAAGAAATTTTATTCAAAATTAAAATCTGTTTGCATTAGTTAAAAAATCAAAACATGTGAGCATTTTAATTTTAAAATCAATAAATAGAATTAATGTTGTATCCAGTTATTAATATTTATTTATGAAAGCAATATTATTTTTCTTTATTATTTTGTATCACAGCTTTAATTTTTTGAATCAATACTTGAATTACTCTGAAAATTTATTATTAAGAAGAAGAAAAAAAAGAAATATTATATGTAATTTATTTTTGTGTATTCAACAGCTTGTACTTCGAGGTATGAAAAGTTTCCCAGATGTGTTAGGAATCCAAATGGCTGCTACAGCATGCTTGTACAATCTTACTAAAGTTAGCACTAGATTACATACACATTGGCTGAGGAAAGTTGTCGAATGCACTCTTTCTGCAATGGAAAATTTCCCTAATCAGAAACAAGTAAGAGTTGAATAGTTAATGTGGCATAACCTTTTTGGAAGGATGGCCACCGGGTAATAATGTGTATGCACCAAATAATGTGTATTTTGAGTAGCCCAGCTATGTAATAAATTATTATGCAGTTAAATTAAATTAATTACTGCTATAAAAATAAGCTAAACTAATTCAATTTTCTGAAAAATGTGAGGCATTATCCTATTTAAATTTAAAAAAATTCTGATAAAAACTTATAAAACAGTGCAGTATATAAATAATGTATAAATTACATCTTTATAATGTATAGATTAAATCTTTATTTTTTAACATAAAACCTTGATATGCATTTGTTTTAAAAATTTTATAAATACGTAAAATTTCGTAAAATGTTTCTAATTTGAAAATAAATGATAAAATCAGGGTTTCTTTGTTATAATTAATATGTTATGTTTGAGATCATTAAAAGTTTTAAAATTTTTTTCTAGGCAACTTTAAATTAATTTTTTTTAATCGAGGGCATGGAGTCTTATTTAAACTAATCAAGGATTGTAAGAGGCTCTTAGGTCGAAAGTTCTGCATCCATGATTTAATTAAAATTATTTAAGCATGGATGCATTAAGCTTTTAGCTTTCTACCATTTTATTATTAATATGTAGGGGGATTATAAAAAGGTGTTTTCTTTCTCTTAAAAAGCTGAGTCATATTACATAAAATATCACGGGAATTTATCCAAGGCCATTATAATTTTTTCTACAAGGTTCTGAGAATTGGACCATTTATGTGCTTTATTATCTTTGGTGTAGCCTTTTTTTTTATCATTCATTCTAAGTTAGTCAATCAGTCTAAAATTTAGAAAAAAAAATATAAATATTTTCATGGGAAAAAAATTTTGTATAAAATTATCATGACAATCAAACTGTTATAGTATTTCACATTAAAACTGTTATTCTGTACACAGTAGTTTTCTTGTAGTCTAATTTTACCGTAACTCTATTTTATTTATTAGTATAATTTAAAAATTGATTTAATATACATGGATGGCTATCTTTTTCGATAATTTCTTTTACTTTTTCCATGCTATATCATAGGCAGGGGTCTGTCCAGACATTTTGTGAAAGGTCCGTTTTTCGTGAAATTGTGAAAAAATTACTCACATTCTTTCAACCAGGGTCCGCTTTTATGAATTTGTGCAAATAGGGTCCGTTATTGCAAAAAAAAAAACTTTTTCAAAGAGTTTTTAAATTGTAAAGACATACAATGCTCAAAACTGTAAAATTATAATTAAAAAAATTAAATTTTAAAAAATAAACAACAATTGCTGCTTCTAAATTAGTGATGCAACATACAAATATTTGGTATTTAGCCTGTACTGCTGAACACAGAATATTCATTTCGGACGAATAATGGAAGAATCGTCTGCCGAAGACAAAACTTAATTCGTTTACATCCATCTTTCTTGTTTTCGGCCCTGGAAAGGGTTTATTCGATTAACAAAATAATAATGAAGATAAACAAATTTGTGAAGGTCCGATTAAAAGAAAAATCATTTTGTGAAGGGTCCGTTTTTAAGTTAAAATATTTTGTGAAGGGTCCGTTTTTAAGTTAAAATATTTTGTGAAGGGTCCGTTTTTATGAAAAGATATTTTGTGAAGGGTCCGTTAACGGACCCAAATTTCTTCTAAACAGACCCCTGATAGGTATGTGCGAATACAGTGTCCCCCAAAGGAAAAGCAATCACCCTGAATATCTTTTAATCTAGTGATCAGATTTTTACTTACTAGGACTCAATTTTATTAGTTTGAAGGCCTAACTTTAAATGGGCTAATTAATTTGCTCTTACAAAAGCAGATTCAAAATATACTTTTTCTGCACCTTTATTGGTCGAATTTGGATTCTTGACCATCTAAATAAGGTGAGTAGTTGTAATCTGGGTTCCACTAGTTTAGGTAAGAGAACTGTTGAAAATTTGGACCTTTCACTTTTTTTTTTGTATTTTATGCTATATCTCAAGAACTTGTTAAGCTAATTAAAACATTTTTTTAACTAAATTATAAAATTAATTTAACTAAAGATAGTTTCATGTAAAAAATAAAGTTTAATAATTATTTATCAGATTTTATTATTTGATAACAGTCAGAAATTTTGAATTGTATGTTATAAAATTTTTTATATAATTTTAAAATATGTAATTTTATATGGAAAAATGGCAAGATTAGAAAAAAAAGGCTTAAATACTTCTTCATAACTCGGAAAGGGTTTAGGTAATGATTGCAACTTTCCTACATTCTGGACTGCTAGCTAGAAGATGAGCGTAACACCTGGAAGTAATTATTTTATCCTTCATTTATATTAAGTTGATTCTAACAACCTAAAATAGCCTTAACACTTAATTGAAAAGGAATATAAATAAATGAAAGTTCTTATTTGTAACCTACAAATGATATCGCCACCCAGCAAACACACGAAGAAGTGTAAATAATAGATTCCCACTATGAATAATACTACAATATTATGGGTAGTGTGATATTTGATTTTGTTGATCCACAGATTTTCATGAGATATATTTGTTTCAAACTGTTATAGCACAATACTTGATTTGAAGTAGTTTCTCACAAATTGTAAAAGATTAAAAAAAAAGTTTTTTCTAGTGTAATTTTGATATTTATTAGAATTCTAAGTTTTATTAAACTTTTCTGTATGAATTATACATTTCTTTGCTATGTTTTTTTTTTCAGTTGCAGAAAAATGCATTGTTAACACTTTGCAGTGATAGAATGTTGCAGGATGTTGTAAGTTACATTTTATTTTTGACGTATGTCTTATAAATCTGTTTGTAGTGATATGTGTCAGAACATAAATCTTTCATTTATATAAAATATATAATTAATTCAAAATCAAACAGCTTTTTATGAAAACATTGAGCAAAATAAATAGTCTTTCATATTTTAGTTTCAACAAAAGTAGGTGTAATATATTATGTTTATATATTTATGTAAATAGAAGTAAGGTCTTTAAATGGAACAGTTGAATTCTTTTTTTATTTTTAAATTTCTATTAATTCATTAGGTGTGTTCTAATAGTACAGGGTGCGTAGTGTTTTCAAAAAGTGTTTAAAGGTGCTTATTTTTGATTTTCGTTTTTTGAAAGCCGTTAAAGGTTCTTTTATCAATGGGAGTTTTTAAAAAGTGCTTAATTTTCCCTTTTCCAAAATCTGATATTTTTCTTTACCATGTTGATTTTCGCCACGAATTATGCAAAAGGATAAAAGACATTGTCCTATTCGACGTTTTCACAATTAATTCAACCCCAATCTATTTCGTCGTGCCGCCGGTCTGTAGTGTATGAAAACACCATGTGTTTCACATGTTCGATGAAATACTTGCGGGTCCGCATTTGCGTATGCTGAGCTGGATTCAGTGGTAAGGACTTTTGACTCTCATGTGCAACCCTGCTGCATTTTGCAAGAGATTCTCAATTTCAGACTTCATTTCCCCCCCTCTGTAATAGAACCGAAAAATCTCATTTTCCGCCCTCTGTAATAGAATCGAAAAATCTCTCGAATTTTTGTTGATTACGGATTTTGTTGATTACCAACTAAACATTGTAAATTTTTTTCTCTATTAGTGAGAGAAAATTTAGTTTCTCTTGTTAGTTTCATCGTTTGTGATTGTGACGCGCCATCGTCTTCGTCATTGTAAATAAAACCATCAACTGTCAAAAACTTGCCAACCCTGTCTAATTATGATATTTTTCAAAGTGCTTAAAAATATTTTTTGAGTGCTTGAAAAGTGCTTAAAGGGTGCTTATTTTTTGTTGAAAAATTTGGCTATGCACCCTGTTAAAGCAAGTTAGCAAAGTGTTATTAGTCAGTCACTTTTCATTGTTTTTTGTTATCATTATTTGACAGTAAAAAAAATAAATAAGTAAATAAACTGCAAAAGCGTTAATTAGAATGAATATTAACTTTCAGAAAGACAGAAACTGTATTCCTTAGAAAAGCAATTTGTTTAAACATATACTAACTTGTAAACAGATATATTACAGTCTGATGAACGGAATCACTGATAGGTAACAAATTGAATTAAAGATATAACAAGCTTCAACTCAAGTTTTAAGATTTGATGTTTCTCACTAACATCAAACATCTTTGTAAGTCATAGTTTTTGGTTTGGATTATCCGAAATTTCAGATTGTTGGGGTTTGGATTATCTAAAATTTTAGATTTTTAGGGCTCTACAACATTTAATATGTACCTAAATCTAAAGCAGTGATAATCAGCTGTTACTGTTTTATTTTAAATTTTTCTTTATATATCTTTACACGTAAATTTTATTTTATTTTAGACTTTTGACAGATATCATTGTGCTGAATTAGTTATGAATTCTTTATTAACATTTGATGATCCAGCTATGAATAGAATGTCAGTTGCTATTTGTTCTATTTTAGCTGCCAGAGTAAGTAATTTTATTTCAAATATTTATTATTATTAGAATGATGAATTCCCTAATGAATTTGAAATAGTCTAGATACAGTGTTTGAGGGATATATATATATGGTACTTTTCTGTTAGCCATGCGCAAGCGAAAAATCGCCAAATCATGTAGAATTCTGCCAAATTTCTTACAACCATAAGGGGAACTTCTAGCCATCATTTGGAGTCGTATCTCACTGAATTTGTGTGGAGACGAGCAGTAAATGATCCATTTGAGCAACTTCTCAAGGACATTACCGTATTCCGGAAAAACCAATTATTATAAGCATTCTTTTTGGGTAAAACTGTTTCGTTTACAATTCATTAATATTTGTTTATAGTTGAACTTGTTTAACTTACTATTAATAAATATTTGTTTATAGTAAAACATTTTCGACTTTTATTCCATAGCCTGTTTTGTCATTCGCTTTGCTTGTCGCCTTGGCTCGCGTTTGGTTCACAATTGGTAATGTTAGTACCCGGCTAACTGAAAAGTACCATATATATATATTATATATATATATATATATATATATATATATATATATATATATATATATATATATTTATATATATATATATATATGAGGTGTAACAGTTAAATAACTTAAAAATTAGCTTTACTGAAAACATTACACAAATACCCTTTAGTACCTTTTTTATACCTTTATAACCTCCTTCCCGATCTATACACAAGTTTTCCACCGTTCAAAGCAGTGCTGCTGGTCGCCTCAAACCTACATCACTGTTTTTTTTTATAACAACTCATTGAAATTTATGTATTTAACATTATGATGCATTTCACTTCCTAAATAACTGAAAGTGCTTCTCGGGTAATTTTAAAATCGAAAAGTCGTTCAGGGTTTAGGATATAGTTGGTATTCTTAATATTCATACATTTATAATTATTATTATTATTTTTTAGATCTCTACTGTTGAAACTTCCAACTTGGGTGCTAAATCTGGTTATATGCGAAGATTGTTAGATATTGTTCGTTCCAAAGCATATTCAGGAGACATTGATATTATGATGAAATTCACTTTAAGTGCTTTATGGAATTTGACAGGTTTGATTTATTTTTTTAAAGCTAAATGATAGAATTTAAATTATTAGTGTTTGATGTTTTTTGGGTGGAGGGGGAGTACTTATTAACTATTTAATTAGAAAAAATTCTTATTTTATTGTGAAATATTTTCTTAATGAAGGATTATTTTTTAAATTTGATTGTTTCAAAATTCGTCTTTTTCTTAGTGTACAATTGAACCCCAGTGATCAAAAACCGATATTCTCACTAATTTGTAGGTGGAAAGGATATGTATAAAAGTAAATAAATTAAAACTATTTATTAAAAACTCTAAGAGACAGAGAAAGAGAGAAGGAAACCTGCTCAGTCAATATTGTAACTGAAATAATACAAATATATGTTATAGATTTTTATTGGGAAAAACTTTGCAAAATATAACTACAAAATTTAAATATACCTTTTTGAGAACTAGAAATTTTCAAATTAATAATTCAAAAAGAATAAAAACGTAGTGCTAGAGTGAGGACATTTACAATTTATATTTTAATGATTTCTATTTTGAGTGTGATATCCATAATTTATTTATGTCCAGTTGAAAGTCCAATATCCGGAATGGTCAGGACTTTGATAAGTCCTGAAAATTGATTTTTCCTAGTTTATAGGTATTTAAGGTGAATAAAATAAACCTAAAAACATGTATTATTCAATAGACCATCATTAATGTCAATGTCATACAACAACATTTTCTTATAGATTGAATGCCCTTTAATTAACTAGTTAATTTGTAGTATGATTACCCTTTTAAAAAACTATTTTTAATAATATGTTATATGCAATTAATTTTACATTTTGTCTATTTTCTTTCTATGTAAAGATTGTTCTTTAGAAACAATACTTTATATTAAATTCAGAAAAAAAGTATGAAGATTTAATTTACTCAAGAGTATTTCAAAAAAATGTAACACAATGAAAACTTTTGAAACATACCATATAGTTTCAATTTTAAAGATTAGTGAACATCACCTGTGTTGGATTCAATAACATTAGCAGTGTTGTCATACGGAACTCACTTTTCTACGAATTTTATATCCTCCTCATCTGTTGAATGCCACAAACAATCCTCTTCACTTCCATCCAAAGAATTCAAAATTCCACGCTCTTTATAAAATTTTGTTATAATGTTTGAATCAAAATTTTGCCAAATGTCTAGTATTATTTATCACGTGAGGTCTATAACCTTATTTTGGAAATTTCTTTTTTATATGAATTTTAGATCCGAAATATATTGCTTATTAAATATATAACTTAAAACTATTTTGTAGACTTAATAATTTTTAAATTTAGAAATTTTCACAGTTTATATAAAAAATTAATCGAAAGAAGCAGACAATAATTTTAATCTTTCATGAATAAAGACACTTGTTTCTCTCTTTTTTTCCCCCCTCTCCATTTTGGATTTCCTCGGAGTTGAATAGCGGATTAAAGTTGAATTAAGAGAGAAAATATTGTTTAAATAAATGCATTAATGTTATTATAAATGAAAATAAACTATAGTTTAAATAAAATTATCAAAGTTTAGATAAATGTTCTAATATTTTGAAAATAAAATGTTGCTAAAATATAAAAATATATCATATACCTCTCTGGTAAAATAAGTTGTTTTATATTTTAATATTTAGTTAAGAATTAATGAAACATTACTTTTTGAATTGTCTTAAAAGTTTCTGCTCAAATTTTTGTCAGAAGTTAATGTTATTTCTTTACGTTTTTTTTTTTATATACTGTTATTAATCTTTATTTTTTCAGATGAATCACCTCGAACTTGCAATGTTTTTCTTGAGCTAGGAGGCCTCCAACTTTTTTTGGATGTTTTAATGGTAAATAAATTTAAAAAAAAAAGATTTCTGTAATTTGATAATTTCAGGAATGTTACATCTCATTTGTTTATTTGTTCCACTTACATATTTTAATTGTCAATTGTGTGTGTGTGCGTGCTTGTGTATATATATATATATATATATAGATAGATAGATAGATAGACAGACAACATAATGAATAAGTCAAGGATATGTCATGCTGATGTTGCCTTCAAAATGAAATAACAAGGTAATCACAAAATCATACATGAACAATAAATTCCAATTTTATTGAAAACAGTAAATTCGTGTAATATCTCTCTAGCTAGCCGAGTTGCTACTTAAAGTTTTTTTTAAATTTTCTTAAAAAAATTATTGCATTTTTCAAAAAAGCCACAAAAGCATTTTAAAGCCACAAAACAGAATATTATTTTTAGCATATAATGAAGCACCTTCTTTTGAGTCACATCATAGAATGAAGAAGTGAAGCTGATAGATATGCAGAGAAATTAAAACATTTTACATCAAGCTAAAAATGGAAAAGATTAGCCTAAAGGTTGAAGATATCAAAATTAAACAAAATAATCAACTTTAATTGAATAATATGTACGAGGGATAGAGTGAGAACCCAAGAAAATAGATTTCTGAATTATGGAAAAAAATCAGATGTTAGAGAGATAGGTTGAAACAATTAGTAGTTTTCCATTAGCATTTTTTTATAATATGGAATGATTTCTCCGGAATTAAGAAATATTAGAGTTTTAGTGAAACTGGAAATCATTCTGATACAAAAATAAAAATTTAGTACATCTTACTTTTTTTTTAACACTTTTATTATTATATGAGAATTATTAATTTGTATTAGGTATCATCAATAGTTTGTTTTAACTCTAAAAATTTTGAGCAATACAGCCTCATTTGGTTTTTGTATCAAAGTGGACATTCTACATAATCCTGATTTAAAAGAAACATTATAATAAATTGCACTTTGTTTTACTATTTTTATTATAAATAAATGACCAAGCTATCGAATTTTTAATTTAATTTCCGTTTATGTGTAGAATTTTATGTGAATTATTATTTAATTTATTTCTTGGCAATTCTTTAATGGTTTCGGTATTTTATAGAGATTTATTGGCGAAAGTTCTGTGGAAACTAAAGTTCTTGGATTAATGGTAAACATACATTTGAATTTATTTTTTCATAGTCATATTTTTATTCTAAATGTAAGTAGAAAATTTGGTAAAATACATATAACTTTTATAGGAAATAATTTTCTTTGTTAAACATAACCTCCTATTCCAGAAAGAGACAAAATGTTTTCACCTGTTGAAAAATGTAATTTTAAAATTTATTCTGTGTTTATTAATAAATATTTATTATTCTGTGTTTAATAATAAATATATATTAATAAATAACACAGAATAAAATTTATTCTGTGTTATTTATTCTTACTCATTACATGATAAATGTTTTTTTCATTTGAATGATAAAAAACCAATTTAAAAATATTTTTGTCTATAACTATAATGCCTTGTACTGAGTGAATTAAATTGGTTCTAAGTAATGTTCAAATTTAGTTCTAATTTGATATTTTTAATTTTTAACTGTGATGAAACTTTTTGTGTTAACTGTTTGCTTTTTTTACATATATATTACATAGTTTTTAGTACATATTTTTCTTCTCTATACATTCTTCCCTATTGATTGCCATAATAAAAAGGGAAATTGCTATGCAGAAAATATCAGTCTTAATTGACAATTTCAATTCTCAGCACTTAAATTGTTTTATTTTTTTATTAACAATATGTAAATTTTATTTTTTTCAAGAAATGTTAAGGTTTTTGTTAATGTTTTAAATGAGTTTAAGAAAGAGAATTAAGTTATATAAAAAATGTAACCAAGTAAAAAATTAAATTAAAATGATAACTAAAGTAATTAAATTGTCTTTTAAGAAAATTTAAAAACGTTTTTTAAAAATTAAATTGAGCATAAATTCTAATTTTGTTGTTGATTTTAAATATAAAATATATTGTTATTTTATGTAAATTGATTTTTAAGCTACTATTTTTGTTGTATGTAGAATAACATTGCTGAAGTTCGTGACTTGCGAAAAAACTTGATGCAAGATGATTTTATGCTTGCTTTATGGTAAGATATCTTTGTAATAATATTCGCTGTAAATAAATGTACTAATACCCAGGGCCTCTGCCAGAATTAAATTAGGGGCGGGTGTTCTGATTATATTAATATAAAGTAATAATGAGCTTGATATTTGCAAAATTAAATCAATCAATATCACACAATTGCTAATTTTATAATTAAATATAAATAAGAAAAACTAATATTTGTAGTTGAAAACTAAATTATTTTTAATGAAAATAAATTTGAAGGACACTGAAAACAAATTTAAGGAATTATGTTTGACCAATATACCTATAATGTAAATTTTTATGAACTCTGTTTGAATGTTAAAAGCTCTCTCAACTTCATCAACTCAAACAATAAAAAAAAAAATATTTTGAAGAACAAAATTCTTCAGGTTAATACTTTGCTTTAAAATCACTCTTTGCTGAAATTGAAACATGGGTACAATAAATGTGAAAATAACAATCAATATATATATATATATATATATATATATATATATATAAAGAATTCAATATGAATGAAACAAAGTGCAGTATACTGTTATACATTTAATAAAAAAAATTGTTTATGTAAAAATGATTCATATTCTAAATAAATGTCTTTTAATAAAATAACTTCAGATCCACCTAAAACTATTAAAGTAATTATTTAAACTGGCACCAATACTTTTAGTACATTTAATTTTTCAGAAAACTTCATATTGGTATTGCAATTTACGCACAAAAAAAAGCTGATACATTTTGAAATTGTGTAATAACTTATGATATATGGGTATTAATAATAATAAATAGCTTCCAAAAATCATAAAACTGAATCTAGATACATTCTTTTTTTATTTGTTAGCATCTAAAACTAACTTAACAGTTAAAGAAATGTAAAAATTCTTACTCATATCACAAACTCCAATACAATATATCTGCTTACAATTCTTTCGGAGTTTTTATAAACAGCACAGTGAATTTTTCTAGTTTTGGCCAGTATAGTTTCGTACTTACATATTTAACCTCGTCTAAGTGTAAAATGCTTTTCAGGTTTAAGGTTTACAAGTTACAAGTTTTGAAAGCTAATTTAAACCGGAAATTTTTTTGTAAAAAAACAAACACAATAGTATAAAAAGGGTTTAACCCACTGGCGGTTAAGGAAATGGGCAAAATTGGGAGAATGTTTCTCCCCTACACACAGTTCCCCTATCAGTTAACATGGGAAAACCGGTTTTGCTATGCAGAGAAGACTGCAGGTTAAACTGCGACTTTTTACGTGCAGAACCGTCAGTGGGTTAAAGGAAGTGTCGGCTGTCCTTAACCCTTTGTGGTGTTTGATGACCAGTTTGAGTACTGATTATATGAGCTAGCCTCCACTTTATCTCATGGCTGAAACCCATTCTTTTGCTAAAGTAATGAAAAGTCCAATTTATTTCAACCCTCCCTATTCCAGCCATTAGAAACATCTCAAAGAATAGCGTGATTTTATCTTCCATCCCTGCTTTAAATTTACCATATTGTTAACAAGAAGTAACAAATAAGCTAACAGCAAGTTGTCAATTCGCTATGCTTGTAAAGTCTGACTGGAGATTTCCATTTTACATCCCCAACCTGAAAAAAAAACAAAAACATTTCCACCTTTTCTAAGCATAATAGATGTGTATTCCTAAGGGAAAAAATAACAAAACCATTTTTTTATTACTTTTCTTATTTATTATTATTTTTTTTAAGTATTTAAAATTTTTTTATTTGGAAAACAAGAAAAGGCGTTTAAATATTCAAGCTATCGGCATAAATAAATAGGTAAAAACAAACTTTTGAAAAATGTTTATGTTTTCGGAGGGAAGTTTGAACCCCTAAAACTCTGCTTGGCTGCAAACTTGCATATTTTATATTAGTGTGGTACTTAAACGAAACCAGGAACAATGTATTTTATTTGTTAATGTCCTTTTTTGATTTATTTAGTTGCCAACTATTTGCAAATCTTGTATTTTTATTATAAAACACTAAGGTTTATAATTTTTTGAATAGAATATTTTATAATTTATTCCTTCTTTGCAATTTATTACACAGGGATGAGATTCTTCCGCGGATTCCCGCTTTTTTTCAGATTTTTCCATTTTTCCCGCTAATTTCCGCTGAAATTGTTTTTTGCACAAGTTAAAATATTTTATGAGGAATTTAATTTTTCGCGGAGCGAAATTATTGAAGTCCTTATTCCTCCCTCTGAAGTTTCTCTAAAAATCATTTCCTTGGGATAAAACTGGTTGACCTTTCTTTATTCAGAGATGAGATTTTTTTTGTCTCTCGAATTTCAGCTTTTTTATCAAAAACTCCGATTCTCTGAAAGTTTCGTTTTTTTTATAAATATCCCGCTTTTTTTTTTTTTTTTAAATTCAGTCGTTGAAGTAAAATAATTATATTTATTTACGATTTTCAAAAATAAACAGAAAATTCAATCTACGCCCTAGCTGCTAATCCTTCCGCATTTTTACTTATATTAACTATTTTCTCCGATTTCACGCGCAGAAAATAAGATTTTCCGTATTTTTTATCCGTCGGCTGGATAGCTCTTATTTTCGTAATTCAGACGTCGCTGCTTCTTGTATTCTGGCATGAAAACAAAAACAAAAAAAAGAAGAAACAAAGGGGAAAAAAGAGAACAAAAATATTTGCTGTGAAAATATTTATTTGCTCATTGAATTAATCTTGTAAATTTTTATTTATTATGTCTAAACAAAAACAATACAAACAAGCCTATTAGAAATCCCAAGTCCAGACTCTGCAAATATCTTGATTTTTATTCACGCGATTTTAATATCAATCATCGATTTTCGTATTTACCTGATTTAAAAGTTGCGCATTGCGATTCTTATTTACGAGATTTAAAAATCCAGTATCGTGTTTTGTATTTATGCATTTTTCAAATCGCGATTTCATTATCAAACCTCGATTTTCGTATTTACCTGATTTAAAAGTTGAACGTTGCGGTTCTTATTCAGGCGATTTAAATATTGTACATTATGATTTTTACTTACGAGATTTAAAAAATCAATATCGCGATTTGTATTTACGAGCTTTTAAAACCCTATGTAGCAATTCACGCGAGCTTAAAATCCAATGTCGTGATTCGTTTTTGCGGTTGTAATTTCGCACGATTTAAAAATTATGCATCGTGATCTAAAAATTAAAAAATCATGATTTGTATTTTCGCCTTTTTTAAATTCGATGTAGATTTTCATATTTACGTGATTTAAAAGCCTCGTATCGGGATTTATAATCACATGGTTTACAATTACAAGTTTAAAAATCGCACTTTTTTTTATCAAATTTTTGTTTTTATTTATTTATATATATATATATATATATATATATATATATTATATATATATATATATATATATATATATATATATATATATCTTTTTTCTTGGATTTCCTCTTTTTTACTTTCTAAATACTCTCATCCCTGATTACAGGAGTCTTTTACAATCAGAACATATTGATGTGAGTTACTTCGCTGCTGGAATAGTTGCTCATATTGCTAGTGAAGGTGAAAGCTTTTGGACTTGCACTTCTGTCAAGTATGAGGAAATGGTTAATGGATTGGTAAGAAATAATTATATATATATTAATTATATCTATAACACTGATTAATTTATTGCTACTTTATGATATCTTCAGTTGATAACCTGCATTAATCCTATAATTGCATAATTCTTCTGAATAATTTTTTAAATTTCTGAATTATTTTCTAAATTTTTTGAAGCTTTATTTATTCTAAAAATTTTTAATGTCTAGCTCTACCTGGAGATTCTTGCAATTTTAAGGCCTAGTGCAAAAACCAGATAATAGTCCAAGTTTTTCAAAAAAATTTTAATTTATTTACCCTTGTTTAAAATATGGCTGTTTTGTTTACTGGATCTAAATGTAACATCGGTACTTTCCTGGGTGTTGAATAAAATTTTTTATTTCTTGTTTTCATTGGGCTCACTCAGGGCCGGATTAACCTATAGGCACTTGCCTAGGGCCTACGAAAAAAGTGGGAGAAAAAAATTTGTTGACAAAAATAATTTAGCTTTAAAAACAACAAGTGTATTTTGCACAAAATTATGAAGATACAAATAAAAATATAATATTTTTCAGTAATAAATTATTTTGCAGAATCTTATGATCTAATATATGACTTTTTTGCGATTTTTGGATTCAACGAAATCTTGTATTATGCTGTCGAATTCCAAACTACGCAAAATGTCGTATTCAATAGACATAAGTACGAGCGATGCCAAATGATCTTGATTCATTGTTGAAGATTTGTAAATTAAAATCCATATTAATAAAAATGTGAAAAAAAATATGCAAGAAAATTTTAGCATATATTTTGAAAGGAGGGGGGGGGGAGGAGGGGAGGGCCCAAAAACGGCTATACCTAGGACCTACGAAAGGTATAATCCGGCTCTGGGCTCACTTCAAAAATTTTTTTTTAAAAATGGAATCTCGTTTTTTGCATCAGGACCCTCAATTGTCAAGTCATACTTTGTATTATTTAATGTTTGTTTAATTGACCTTGTGTTTAAAAATTAATTTGCCCTTATGTAAAAGATTGTATGGCTATGATTGCAATATCATTTCTGCTTTTGAACTGAGAGACAGCACGTTACAATGCCTGACAGTATCCTGCCCTATGGCCTTACAAGGGTTTTCTTTTATGTACTTCATATCAACATCTAACCACACATCAGGTAGTCTTTCCTTTTCTGTTTACCTCAAGTCTAAAAAAGATTATCTATTTATTTTTGGTTAAGCATCACTGTATCGAAATAAATGACATAGCTTTCCAATAAGAGATGCTTTAACAATTTGGCAATTTCATGTTTGAGAAATTTTCCTAGAATCAACTGATGTGATAGTTAATGTTTAGAGAGCAAAAGGAGAAAGTATCAAATAGCTCAGCAGATATTTAGCATCATCAATTGCAATGTGTTATGATGTTGATATCTCAATTCATTTCATTGGTATTTAAAATTGCTAATTTTGCTAATTTAAAATTGCCCAGAATTTTGGTCATTACTTTAAATTTGATTATGAAGTTTTTAAAATTATCCATAACACAACTAAATTACGATGTATGAGTAAATTTGAGCTTATGTTTATTTCAATTTTTGTTACTTCATAACTGCAAAAGATAATTCTTAAGGAAAAACAAACAAACAAAAAGAAAAAAATGTATTTGTAATATTACTATACAATCTTATATTTGTAAAAACATTCATTATTTTTAGCTTTGATGAATTTAAATCAATTAAAACATAAATATTGTCTGAAATGCTGAAGTGGACATTTACCTATCTCCCCCACCCTAACCACGACATAATATTACGTAAACATTTACAAGGAATAAATAAATTCCGAGCGAGCATGTGTGTATACGAAATTTGTCGCCAAACTCATACAAACACCAGCCAACAGCCACCATCTCCCTTCCCCCAAACAGTGATGTCATTTTCGACCAATAGCGTGATCCGGCCCAAGTGAGAATTAATCGCTCATTACTCTGACTGTTAAGAATACTTTTGATTTAGATTGAATTATTTTTAAATGTATTGATTAATTTTTTTAAAACTGAAAATTCCTCCTTTATTATTTATTTAATTTTTATCTAGGGTAATGCTGTGTTGAGTTGGAATGTCCCGGCTACAGAAATGGTTGCATATAGGTATGTTTTGTTTTTCACAATTGATTTGTACTGTATAAGTTACTTTTAGTATTAAAATATTTTTATAAATAAAAATCAAGCAACTGTTTTTCCTAAAAACAAAATTGACCTTTTCTTTGTATAAATACGAGTTTTCAAATTTATTTTTCAAAGAAATATTTTAATGAAATAAGAAATAATTTTATTCAAAGAAATTGTTTTAATGACTTAGTAGTATTGAAAGTCAATTTATTATCATCGATGGTTTTCAATATAAATAATATATGTCATGAAATCAAATATTGTAAGCGAAATTATTACTTTGTCCTGTAAAATATTTTGTATTAAATCTTTGCTATGACTTAATTATAAACTTGTACTTGCTGTCCAGAAATAATCTGATGATTTTAAGTTTTCAATATTTATAAAATTATATTAAAAGAGTAGCTAATATAGAACTAAATGTTTATAATTATATTACTTTCAATATGTTTTGTGTTTCTCATAAAATTATTGAAAATTGATTCGTAATTTTAAAGGCAAAGGTTTTTCACACATTAAACTTGTTTGTTATTAAGCCTAAAAACTAAATTTCAGAGTACCGTCTAAAACAATTAAAAAAATAATTGTGAATATATTTTCTTTTATAGATCATTTAATCCTTTTTATCCCCTTTTCTTCTGTTTTTCTGCTCATCAAGTTCAACTGTGGGCCGCATGGGCAGTTCATCATGTTTGTCTGAAAAATCGTAAGCATTTTATATACTTACTTTTATTCATTTTAGTATGAAGTTGTTTTTATCAATGAAGATATTTATCACAAGTCTTTAAAAATAGATCTAAAATTATTTATATTTATTTTATTTGACCTAAACTGCTTCAAGCAACATTTTTCTATTTTTTGTGATTAAAATGAGGTAATGATTTCATCAAATAATTTCTTTTTGAGGATGAAGTACTTTGTCTAATTTTATTGTACTGTAATTAATTAGGAAAATATTTTTAAAACACTTGGAGCTATATCAAATTTTCATGTTTATTAAGAGGCAAATGTTGCAAGTTAACTGTTTGATTTTGAACATCTTTTTTAAAAGTAAAATTCTTAACATGGTTATTGTTCAATAGTTTGCGATAATTTTAATTTGTACTAAAGCATTGTATATTTTGTTAATTATTAAACTGGTGTATCCCATAAGTTAATTTTATATAACAAATATTTTTTTAATAATTAATCTTAATTATTACAAATTTTATTCATTCAATATTTTTTTATTTCTTTCTTCCTTCAATTGAAGAACCAAAAAAAAATAAATAGAACAGGTGTCATTTTATCATGCAGTTATATACCATAAGCAAATGGTTAGGCAAAATTCTCAGCAAACCCTCCTGGCTAGAAAATTTCTCTTTTTCATTTTCCTATTTTAAATAGGGATGAAAAAATATTCCTGAAAATAAATTGAATATGGTAGTTATTGATTTAAATATTTTTTATAGTTCACTTGTGTTATTTTTTAACTCTTGTTTTGTCATTTAATCCTCTTTGTTCTGTAATGTCATAGTCATGTAATGTAATAGTTTGAAATAAGTTTAAACATATTTTAATTTCTTTTCAGATTGTATTTATCATTATTAATTTGACTTATTTGTTTATATATTCTCAATAATGTATTAATTTAACATAGCTGCCTTTTTATTTTTCAAATTTATTTATTAAATTACAAGTCAAATAATAGTTTTGCTAAAAATAATTTTAGTAAATTCTAAACATATCAAATTAATTTACTGAACTAATACATATTTATTATTATTTTTTTTAACTTAACTCTTTCACAAAAACAATTCCAACAAAAGTATGCTGTAAGCATCAACAGTATTAAATGCATCAATTTATTGACAAATTGCACTTCTTTCAGTTATTAAGCGGTTTGCTACCAGGTGTCAGACTTGTCAAATTCAATGCCTTAGAATGTTATTAACCTTTTGGTTACGGCTGGTACAACATGTGGACCACATATAATGGTACACCGTAAGCAAAGGGTTAAATAGAATCTGCATTTCTTTTAAGTTGTAAGCAATTTATATTTAACTAAATTGTGTTGATATCTAGAGTATGTAATTTAGTAAATGATAGAAACAGTTAAGTTATTAGTATTTTGCTACTATTGACTTGTGTTAGTTATGTGTTTGCAAAAATCATCATTGTTCAGTTTATGAATTGGTTTTTCTAAATCATACATATTGTATTGTTCATAGATATTTTTGTTCTATATAAATGTACACAGTTTACATACATATATCTATGTCTGTGTATTATTTTTTAAAAATTACATTTATAATCTGTTAGTTTAGTCAATAATAAAAATTTAGTATTTATTGAAAATTTAAAATTTTCATGATTTTTTCACATAAAAATGCATTAGGAAATTAATTACGTTGTGTAATTAATTAAGATAATTATATTTTTCTGTTTGCTAGGATATTTAGTAAGAATTTGTACTTAATAAATAAAATTTTTTTAAACAGCTAAACGCTATTGCAAAATGCTGCATGAAGAAGGAGGTGAAGACATTCTTAAAGCCTTAGTTCTCAACCCTGCTCTGCATGAATCTGTTCATAATATTTGTTCTGATATTTTGAAAATTGTAAAACAAGATTTTTTATGCACAAAAAGTTATGAAAACCAAAGGGAGTCGTTTGTTTGACACGCTCATTTCTGTTTTTTTTTTAAAAAATTACTATTATAGTGCCATGGCTCACATACAGCTGCATGTGAGCTAAAATGATTTTATTTTATTGCAAAATTTCTGAAATCATAAAGATGTTTATATAACATAACAATTTTAAGTAAACTTTGATTATTTACTTCAGAACTCCTGTATGTATATTACTAATGACTAGTCTATGTAAATTATGATTATGTATTTAAATGTAACAAAAGCTTGTTTGTTGATTTTAAATTAAATATTTTAGCTTTGTGCAGTTCATTCAGATTTTATCATTTAAATCTATTTTATTGTTTCATTTGATTTCAGTAAAAGTTTATTTTTTTTATCTTTAACATTTTGAGGATTTTAACATATTTGCTGAATTGGAATTTAGCACAGATGAAATATTCTTTATCTTATCAAGTTTATAATATTGATAATTACATATTTAACACGGTGATATGTATATAATTTAAAGGTATATTCATATATTTACAATAAGCATGAAGTCACATTTAACATTTCACAGATGCAATGTTATTTTACAACCCAATATCAAGCAATGAATTTGAAACATCTTAATTTGCTTTAAACGAAAGAATTATGACAAAACCTCCCTAAATTATTTCTTTAGGTAGTCTACTGCCTAGCAGGTGGAGAAATATTTTTTTTTTTACTACACAAAGTGGCATTTGCATTCATTAGTTTAATAAGGTCATACATTAAGTATGTGAAATAGAGAGGTTAAGTTACCTATAGACTATAGACTTTTTTATGATTTTGATCAATTGTGGTTCATACAAGAACTATCAGATTTTTTTTACTAAACTTTAAATATACATTAAAGTCATTTAATTTAGTTGGCACATTTTTTTTCCTTTTCAGTTCAATTACAAATTAAATATTGGACCAGCATTTTTTACAAAGATTAGGGAATATTACAGCAAATTGAAAAACTATTTTTATACACTCATAATATTGTAACATCACAACTCAAACATTTACTTTCGGGCAGTTATTTTGATGAAAGGTAAAAATTAAATATTTTGCTAGTTTTAAATATAAATTACGATTTATAAGACCCTACAGCAATCATTAACGAATAAAATAGGAATTCCATTAAAATATTATTTTATTCATTATAAAGAGGTCAATAAATTGCTGTATCAAATTCTTATATTTTTACCAATTTGAAAACATAAGTATCTTTTCAATTTATCTTCCTATAATTATCTCATATTGCACTATATTTTTCAAGTAGATTAGACAAAAATGTTTGTCAAAACGATCTGATTGCGCATTAAACAGAAATAGTTAGATTAATTAAACTTGTGATGAAACTGAATTGTACAGAGAACCACAAATAATATTTTGTCTGTTATTAAACAGACTCTTTGCATGCAAAACAACTTTTATTTTTAAAATTTTTTTCCCCTTGAAAAAACAAATATTGTAAGAAAATTGTCTAAGTTTATTTTCAGCTTCAAGATAAACAGTTATTTCAATAGTTTAAATATTATCAAGCAATAGTTTAAAGGTTAAGCTTAATGTTTTTAGTATTTCTTAAAATAAATCTTTTTAAACACTGATGATAGTTTGTTTTCAAAGTTTTCCTTCTTATCATGTTTGACTTAGAAATTTAGAAATTCACAATTTTTTTAAAATTATTTATTAGATCTTACTTAGATTAATAATATTTTTATTAGATCTTATTATTTAATAAAATTAGCTAATTAACAAAATTGTGATTTAAACAATCAGTTGAGTAAGTTCTAAGCTTAAACCTAAGGTTTTCTTAGAATTTTGTCTATTTCTTTAAATTTATTTTAAAATTTAGATAAATATTTTGCAACAATACTGTCCCTCACAATTCAATTGGCTTCTTAACTTTAAAAAAAAAATTTTTTTTTGATAGAAAATATTGCAGAATAAACCAAAATAAATTTCCTTCAACCCCTCTTGGTAAAATAAGGTAAGAAGTATAGTTCATTTACTGAATAGTTTAATCTTTTCTTTTCTACAACATATAACAACTATAGCCATATCGTTAATGTAATTTAAACTAAGAATAAGTAAGAACTATAAAATTAAACTAGTTTTTTTTTTTTAATAAAAATTAAATGATAATTTCATGCACAATTTACATAATTAAATCTTGGTGGAAGAGGTTAATATTTAAGAATCCTAAAAATTCTGGAACAATAAATAGGGTAGAATACAGTATACTTTGACTACTTTTGTAAAATGTGAGAATGGTATCCCAGTTCAATGTATCACTTTAGAATTTTTTTTATGGGAATCTAGTGAAAAAAAAGAAGAAAAGATTCACATTTGAAAATATTGATGTTCATAAAACTGGTTTAAGAGCATTAAAACTGAACAAATTTATAACTTAATGAGCAATACTAATTACAATTAAACAATACATTTTCTAGATTTAAAGTATTGCAGATATATTCCTTGTAATACTTGATAAAAAAAATATTTTATTAAAACATGCAATTATGAAACAAAATGTTAAAGAAAAAACTAACATTTAGCTGTGCAACAATAAATGTTTTTTGTAGTTTGATACAGATTTAAACTTCCTTCCACACACAGTACATAAGTATTCTTCATCCTTTAAAGGTTTTGCATGAATTAATTCATGTGCTTTTAATCCGTTGGATTGTGAAAACCGTTTATCACATAGCTTACAATGATATGGTTTTTCTCCCGTATGGACTCTGTAATGACGTTGCAAATTACCAAGAAATGTAAAAGTCTTCCCACAAGTTTTACAAGTTAATGGTTTTTCTTTGTTATGAATTAAAATATGTGATTTCAATCCCTGTGGAGATTTGAAATTGCTGCCACATTCTTTACAAGCATAAGGTCTATCATTACTGTGGCTTACTAAGTGTTGTTTCAGACTTGGAATCGTCTTAAAAGAACTTTGACAAATTTTGCAGGTATATGGACGGTCTTCTCTGTGGGTGACCAGATGCTGCTTCAAATTGTAGTCTTTCTTAAAATCTTTCCCACACTTTTGACAAACATATGGTCTCAACTTTGTTGTATGAGTTGTTAAATGCTTTTTCATACTAGTCGAGTCATCAAACCTTTCCCCACATTGTTCACACACAAAGATAGTTTCATGTCCATAATCTATTTGATGTTGCTTAAGTTTTGCGAAAGTATCAAACTGGAAGTTACATATTTCACAGAGATATATCATGATTTGGTTGGAGACAAGGGGGGGATTTTCGAGATTTGACTGATATGCAACAGGGTCTTGGTTTTGCGTCTCCTCTCTCACTAAACTAGGATCTAAGTCCCTAACTCCTTCTGATAAAGACTTACTGAAGCCATCAATGTCTTTCATATCTATAATCTCTTTTCCTTCATATCTACATAACCAACACTGAATATATGAGAAAGATTTCAATCGTTTGCCACAAGTTTTACACCTGGGATGAGGCTTATCACTGTGCATTGATTTCAAATGAAACTGTAGGGTGCATTTTTGAGCAAAAGCTTTATCACAAAGGTTGCAAGCAAAGGGGCGATCTCCGGTATGAATTCTTATATGTTTCCTCAGTCCCCAGTTAGTAGAAAAAGCTTTGCCACAGGTTTCACAGAAAAAATCTCTATCTTTGTGTATGCTTATATGCTTTCGAAGCACATTTTTCACCATGAATCTTTGACCACAAAAATAACAGCGATGTCCTTTAGATTTTTTTTTTGTTTCTGAGGTTTCCGGTACTCCAGGATTTACTGATAAATTTAATGTATTTGTTCCAGAATCATCCATTTCTAGGAAAAAAAAACTCCCTATTTGGATCTGCAAAAATAAATAAAAAGAAATTCATCATACAAATTACCAGGACAAATAAATTGCTCAGGTAATTCAAAGGCCTATATCATATGAATAAATTATTTTTGTAGGCGTAGTCGACGGGAAACAGTAGGTATAAATTTCCTTCAATAATAGTCCAGGTAACCGAAAAATAAGTATTATAAATAGCTAGTAAAGGTTGGGGTGTTGGACGTCCTAAACTGGTTTTGGACAGGCAGTTTTGAAGGGCATAACATGTGGGTTTTACTGTCTTAAACTGTCCAAAACCTTGAACTTTGGTAAAAGGTAAAAATTCTATATGTGTAACGATTGTACACATAATAATTACATATATCAATAAATATTTGATATTTTTTATACAATTTACTTTAACTTATAATAGGAAAAGGTTTATAATTTTTGAAGCTCCACAACTCATTGAACGACAAAAGTGAATACCTTATTCTTTAAATATAAATATGCTTTTAATACTGATAAATTATGCAATATTAAAAATAATAAATTTTTAAAAAAATTATAAATTTGTTTAAAAATGAACCTTTTATTTTTCACAATATTTTTTTTAAAAAAATGTTATAATTTCTGCATTACAGGAGGATAAAAAAAGACATCTATTTAAAAAAAAAATTGTTTTTGAATATAAATATATTAGTTTAAATTTGAAATACAAAATAACTGAAAAATGTATTAACAGTTTTGAAGGGCATAACATCAGTTTCGGTTACTGACACTGGTGATGTATCACCACTATGCTAAAAGATTTGAACATGATTGAAATAAAAGTATTCTTGAATAGTACTATAGATAAATATACCTGTTTATGACTAACCAAGTACTTAGTCCCTAATAGCTAAACCTGTATGGCAAGGTCAAACTTCAGTTATGTGCTATCGAATGTTAAGAGGACCAATTGAACTTGATTACTGATTAATTTTGTTTTGTTTAATGTTTAAATTGAAGAGTCAAACAATATTAATAAAATATTATACTTTTAAAAAGAAATATTTACTCTCTAGTAGATTTAATTATCAATTTGTGATTAGTTCTATATTTATTTTACCTTTTAAATATTGTTCAGATAAAATTGTGACATAATTTGAGTAAAAGGGTTTTGGACAGGACGGTTTAAACCGTGGATTAATCCATTCTGTCCTAAACCTTGCCAACCCTGTAGCTAGTCATTGCTAATTAGCTTAAAAATTGCCTTGCAATTGTCCTGCTAATTAGCAGTAAAATCTGAATAAATGTTTGATTTATATAAACACTTGAATGACAGATTTCTGTTCTCTCTCTTTCTTTTTTTTTTCAATCTCAGCTGTGTTAAGTACAGGGTTCAAATTGATTAAAACAAGATGGAAATTTTCAGAGAGGGAAAAGGAATTAAGAGTATTAAATGCATCATTTCATCTCATGGTGTCGCCTAACCTATGTTGTTCAGATGAAAAGATACTCATGTTAGAAATATTTCACATGAGCAGCATAATTTTCTCTTCTTTCTTTACAAAGATATATAAAGGTGACAAGGGAATTAATGATCCTTTAATAGAAAATACTTCAATAAATTTAGTAGAATGATTGATTCCTTACTATAATTTTTATAGATATAGACAAGGCTAAAAATTTACCTACTGTATAAAATTATAGAAAGATTCATATTTGTTTATAATTTAAAGTAAAAGTTTTTTTTTCTTTCAAGTTTAGAAAAAGTAGTGTCTGGAGCAGGGTTGGCTTTTTGCCAGCAGAAACTGGTTTTTGCCATGCCAGTGGCAGAAACTGGTTATAACCGGTAAAAACTGTCAGAAACTAAAAAACGTCTATATTAGTTCTAGTAATTGCTTAATGACATTTTGTTTAAGTAAACTGAAAAATGCGACTGTAACAAACTTTTTAATTCATTGTTTGTAAATATATATTATTTTGTTTATATTAAATATAAAGAGTGCAGTGCAGTATATCAAATATTTATGTTAAATAAAGAATAAAGTAATGTAATAATAAATATAAATACTAAATTTTAGTTTATTATATTAAACCTAGAAATTCAGTAATTATTATCATTTAATTCTTAATTATAACTGAATAGAGCTACTTTCAAATAGTTTTTTTTTCTTTTCAAGACATAATTTGCATGGCAACAATCCAATTATTATAACAGTAACAGTTTTAATCTTTGCTGTATGTAAGATGTAATATAATTGGTTAGATTCACTGATTCATAAATGTAAGCAGCAATTTCACTGGTCACTTTGTTTAACATTTAAATGTTTTTTTCTATGAATTATCCATTGTATGTCAATCTCAGTACTTAACTTACATGTCATTTTCTGAATTTCTGCCACAAATGCAGGGGCCCATCAGGGGGGAAGGTGGGCACACGATGCGCCCACTTAAAGCTTGGGGAGGGGGGAATTTTTACACTAAATAAAACAAATAGTTGGGGGGGGGAATTTAGACGTGAGAATTTTTTTTAAAGTACATAAATAAAAGAAGCATCGTTATATTATGAGCAAGCAAAGTAGCACTATTTCGAACAAGCTAACATGGAAGGGGGAAGTTAGCAAATTTTTTTTGTGGGGGGGGGATGGGGGCCACTGCACAAATGTGACAGAAAGGGGTTTCTGCCAGTGGTTTTAAAAACCTCGGCAGAAACTTGCCAACCTTGGTCTGGTCTGGAGACAAAATCGACTGTCCAGTTACATGAGTGCCCGCCTTGCGGACAGGGTACATAATGGTTTATTCATAAAAGATTTATATGGAATCAAAAAAATATCCGTAATGAGAGGCGTCTGTTTTGTAACATAAAATTTCGCTGTAACAAAAAAATGTATGGCAATTTACTTTTTAATTAAAAGTTAACTCAAAGTTATATAAAATTAATGTTATAAAATCATAGAAAATTATTAATACATAAAAATAAACTTTAGGGAGAAAATGAATCTATGAACTTAAAAAATTAGAAGGGAAATGCTTTTTCTTGAAATGTAATATATTTATCATGTAGTTGTTAATGTAAACATACAAAAAATACACATTTAAGAATCAGTTCATAAAAATATTTTTTACTATACACAATAATAAAAATTTTAAATAAACTTGAAACTTTTTTAAACAGTAAAACTTAACTGCAATTTTGGAGAGAAAAATAATTACTACTCCATTGTAAGTTCATCCAGAATGAAATGATTCTTTACTTGATTCTTATGAATCTCTTTTTTTTATATATCTACGTAAATATAAATGCAACATAGAAGAATCGAAGTAAGCACAAATAAATTCTTTAGAAAGGCAAACAGCCATTTTGGTACTAAAAGAAAATGTTTGATGCTTGCTTGGTGATGAAAGGGTGGGTCGTCTGTCTTTCTAGATTATTTATTACACTTCTTTCAAATATGTAAATATTGAAATAAATTGAAAAATATGTTTAAGTTTTTAGACTTCCATTGATCATATTCATTGATAAAGTGATTATGAAAAGTATAGGTATATGGAAATAAAAATACATTTGGTAGGCGAAAATATAAATAAATATATCATCAAAATTTTTACTTTTTTCGATGAAATTTCGAGTCATTAGGTTTAAAAAAAAAACTTATAGATCACATTATGTAGTAAAATGCAAATATATAAGCAGAATTTTCACAAATAATAATATTAAGTTAAGATATTTAAAAAAAAGTCATTTATCTATAAAATAAAGTTGTGTAATCATTACTTTTCAATCTGTGTTCAGGATCGCTTTTGTTTACAAACAAACAGCTTTTGTTCAAAGAGCATTTAAAACATTTAATGGCGGAATAAAAGTTTTTTTACCACTAGAAATTATTTAATAACGTAAATGCCGCTAGAGAGCGCTTACATACACAAAAAAATAAATGGGAAATGAAAATTGTAAACAATTAAAATATTAACAGTTCAATAAAGAATAAAGATAAAAAAACATTTTTCTTTGTGAAATTTTTACTTAAATAGAAAATTTCTCTAAATTAAAGTTTTTAACCAATAAAATTCGCTGAAAGGAAGGTGGGGCTTCTCCCTACTCCTCCTCCCCTCATTACTGTGACGTCATTACCGGCCAGAGACGCACGTGGATTGCCGGCGCACGCATCTTTCTGTGACTTCATGAAAGGAAGGTCGTATGAAAAAATTCATGTGGTTACTATCTCAGCTGAGAGAAAATAGTGAGAAATGAATTTTCCTTAAAAATTAGTTAAGCGCTTGCCAAATTAAAGCTATTTAAAACCAATAAGTTAGCAATTCTATCATTTCAAAGAGAATTGTTTCACGTAAATTGCTACAAATTTTAAATTCTTATACGCCCTTGGAAAAAGTATGTTTAATACTTTTTATTCAATATTTAATGCATAATTATGTGATTTTTGCTGTATGAAATCAAATTATATTTCATTATTTAATATTGTCTTTTTTTTGAGTTAAATGAAATTGAATAACTAGCATTTAAGAAATATGATGCAATCTTCAAGAATTTTACCCGCATTAAAATTGTTATATAACAAGCAATGCGTATATCTTTCTTCAAAACTATTTTCATATAAAATTAAATTTAAATGTTAAATCATTGAGTTATTTTATAGTGTGACCTTAAATTATTATTTTTCAAATCAACAATTCTCTTATATTAATAAAATTCATTGTAAATTTCTAATTTATGTAAATCGTACTTAATTACGTTTGCCTTATTTTTCTATTACATAAAACAAATCAGTCTGCCAGTTATAAACTGTTAATTTTCACATTAATTCATGTTAATTAATAATTTTTTTATGCATTTTCACGTAAATTAATAATTTTTTTTTGTTAATTCAAATGACTTGGTATATGAAGAAAATAAAATTTTTAAGTTATTTTGTTATCCAATAAATATAAATTTGTTAAACTATTTAATTGTATTTTTCTTGCATCCAAATTTTTTTTTAAAATTAAGAATTACGTTGTATTGAAAAGTTTTTTTGTTGTTGAAATATTGACCATGATTTTCAGCACTGAAGCAAAGATGCATTCAGTTTTATCTATCATAGATAAGTAAAATACAAATGAGGTCAGTTGAAGAAAAATAACTGAATGATTAGAAAGATAATTTATGCATTCTTGGAGGCCATAAGTCTGTTAACTGTAATTTCTCCTTTTTGTATTTTCATTTCCTTATTTCTTTTTAAATGTTTTCCACTTTCCTAGATTCTGAAAGTTTGTTTCACTTAACATAGTTACTTCCTATAATTTTATTTATAAAGGTTTATTTAGTGATAATTTAAAAGCTTGCTTAAAAATATTAAGTACACACCAAGTAATATTTCAGTTAAGCTTACTTACAAAATACTTAATCTGCTTATTTCACATTTTATATTTTAAAAAAAGATTAGTTTTTTTAAAAAATAATTTATATATCTTTAGTTTAAAGCATTTTTAATTTTATTTTGAATTAATTATAACTTTATGAAACTTTTTATGAAACATGATTTTAAACTTTTTATGAAACATGAAAATATTCTGATTAATATTATATTTTTTTCACAAAATAGTTTATGTATTGTCTTTTCTAAATTTGTTCATTTTTTTTCTCTTCTGTTATAAGTAAAAGTCTTAAGCTTTTCTAGATATTGAAAATATATTTTAGATTTACTTTCTTTTTCCATTTACAGACGTTTTATTGTTAAATAATAAATCTTGAAATATAGATCATAGTTTGCTATATTTCAAATATGTCAATTTTACCTACTTATTTTATGTTGGATTTTTTTTTTACCAAAATATGTCAGTTTTGAAATGTTCTACTCATTGTTCATTATGGTTTAAAATAGTAAAATTTTTTTAAAAAATATTTTATTTTCCTATGCTACTAATTTATGCTCTTTTTTTTACTTTTCTAGATAAATGTGAAACATGGTAGTTAAGGACAGTGATTCACCTTCAGCTATGCCTTGTGAAACAACATTAAATGGACATGCAGCAAATGGAAATTCTGAGGAAAAGTTCAATGACATCAGCAAAAAATTAAAAGCTTTAGCTGAGACACCTCTCTCTCCATATTCTTTACCAAAGGACAATAACTGCTCTATTAAAACTGAACTGGACTCTGTAGAGAAATCAAATACTGCTCAAAACTCCAATGACTCTCCTGAGTCAGAAAGTGATCTCCCCACTGATAAAAAGAATGACTCTGCTCAGGATTCAGGAAAAGATCAAGAATTTGTGTTTATCCACGATGCTGGATATGCTGTAAAGATTGTTGCTCCTGGTGTAGAGCCATTTGATATTCAGGTAACTGGAGAATTCAGTTTGATGTTCTTTTTAATAAAAGTAATTTGAGTTTATTTTTTTATAAGAATTTTATAATGAGGCTAGCCTATTAGCAGCAATATTCTCTAAACAGAATTTTGAGGGATCATCCCCATAAAAGTTTGTTTTCTTTCCCATGTTTTTTCCCTTATACCATCACATTTTGTTTCCGGACGATTATTGTAAGGTATTATCATTTTTTATTAAATTTTGTTTTATATTACAAAATAAAATTTGTGGAAAACCCTTGGCTGTTTTGAATTTTCTTTCAGTATTGAAGTGCAAAAATTACTTGGAAAAGTATTTGAAACTTTTACAATTTGTAAGATATTCAAATCAAATTTCTTTAGTTGCCTAATTACGATTCACTACAAAATTATGAAAAAAAACTTTTTAAATTTTTTATTGTTCATGCGCAGTATAAAAGGACAACCTTATATACTTTATCTTGCGGAGTTTTTAACGAATTTTTTTTAACAGTTATTAAAAACAACTAAAGTAATCTATACAAGCTTATTGCTTGATTTTTCTGGCATGGGGTGTTCAAAAATACTTGTTTTCTTTTGTAATTTATTGTCGCTCTCCCAAACTTAAAAACATTAACTTAACAAAAAATATCTAATAGGTAATCAGACTAGTAAGTCATTAATTCTAAGACCAGTGATTGAATTATTTTTTTACAAAGTAAACAAAACATTGGTTTTTGAATTTTCTACCCCTGCAAATATGTAGGTTTTTTTTGTCGTGGTAAAGAAAATTTTTATTTTACCTTTTAATTTTTTAATAATCAATTATTTTAATGAATATAATTGTAAGAATATTTGTCTTGTAATCTAACTTCGTTTTCGATATTACTTAAAACATTAAAATTTGTTTGGCTTTTTTTTCTTTCCAAATAAAACAGGCTTTAAGCAGAATTTTTTGTATTGATTTTCCAAATTTTCTAAAATTCAACCTTTTGTTTATGGTACTTAATATCATAAAATATGTTATTCTGGTTCATCAGTTGTACCATCTGTATGCAAAAGGTTAACTAATGGAAGTATTAAAAAAGTAAGACTTTTTAACAATTTGTTTAAAGGTCTTTATAAGACATTGAGGTAATATAAGACATTAATATATGATCTTAATAAAAGACTAAGATATTATGACTAGAATATGTCATTATTTACATTAATTTTTATACTCTATTTAGCACTCATTTATATTTTTTGCATTATAAATAAATTTAACCTGAATATTTTGAAAATATCTTTTAATGTTATTTATCATCTGTGGTTGTACTTGGCATCTGTTTATTAAAAAAAATTTTTTTGTATGAGCTTTTTTCTCCTGATATTACTTGTTGTCTTGTAATTGAAAGAAAGATTATATATATTTTTTGTGTTAGATTAAAAAGTTGCTTTGTTTTATTATAAGAAGAAACAAAAATATTAAATTAAGTGAATAAAGAATTTATTTAATTTTAATACGGTTAATTATTGTTAAATTAAGTTCTGAAAAGTTTTACTTTTAGATTAAACTCAATTTTTGTATTCATGCTTTGAGATAAGAAAAAAAAAAAAAGGCTGAGTGACTTTTGAGACAAGGGCCCCAAAGGTTATGTGTCTATTAATAGAACTACAGTCGAACCCCGCTATAGTGAACCACGGATATAGTGAACACTCGGATGTAGTGAACTTTTTTAGCGGTCCCGTCCGTATTCCTATTTAAATAATGTTATTTTTAACGCTTATAGTGAACAGCTTAGAACTTGGAAACTCGGTTATAGTGGACTCAAATTTCATTTCTTTAAATATCTTTTTCAGTCCTCCATCTTTAAACTTGTAGGTGTTGGGACTGAAAATGAATGCATTCCTATAAAATGTGTCATATTACTCTCCTTTATGCTTATCACTTTTAACTATACTGTAATAAATGTCAAACAGATCATTTATCTTATACTCCTCCCTCCCTGCCAAGCCTCGCTTTATCTCTTTTCCCCAAGCTTGCTCTACAACTAGTTAACTTGGCCACCTGCTGAATTTTTGGAATTTTCTTATCTGTTCAAACCATATTCTTTACAAATCACCCCTTGACAATCAAGAAGGGGAACAATTTAACTCATTCTACAGCTGCTATCTTCATATTCTTACATTATCTATTTGAGACAAGATTTTTATTTCAAAAGCAGTGAAAATGGCAAATTCTCTAAAGAGAAAAGCGTTTTCGATAGAGGACGAAGTTAAAATTGTAAAGCGTGTTGATGATGGAACCAATCAATCGACACTGTGTAAGGAATTTTCCTTGTCAAAATCTACAGTTTCAAACATTTGGAAAAATTGAAGTGCAATTCTTGCGGCATACGACAAAAACATGGTTTCATCGAAAAAACTGCGTGGAGCTGAAAGAGAAAACGTAGAAGATGCTTTGTCAAGATGGTTCGAAATCTTGTTCAAAATGTAAAAATCTTGCATTCTTTGCATAAGAAAATTGATGAACTCAATTTAAAATCAAATTGTGTTCAATCAAAAATCACAAATTTTTTTCATGAAAAGTGAAAATAAAACTAATATTTAGCGACGTAATTACTTTTTCCATCAATTTTCGTTTTATTATCTGTTAATTAGTTAACAATTTTTTAAATAACTTATGCAAAATTGCAAAGCCAATTTTCAATCATTCAACTGTCTTATGCAAAAAATATTCTTCAAAAAACTTGGATATAGTGAACCATCGGTTATAGTGGACACATTACTGAGTCCGCAGACGGTTCACTATAGCGGGGTTCGACTGTATCAAAGATTTGTATTATAGGCTGTCTGCATTGTAGTTGATGCTGTCAGATTTGAAGTTTGATATTTTATTATACTACATACTACTACATTTATAGAAGATAATTATAAGTATAAGCACACAGTTTTATATCAAATATTATATTATGATATGGAAAGAAAGGCAATTATTTATCACATTCTATAATAAAGATAACTAAGTTTTATATCAAAGATAATAAGTTTTATACCATATATCACAATTTCTCCTAAGTTTTTCAATGATAATAAAGAACCATTAAAAAGCTTGTAAGGTGTACTGTTGCATCTATATCTAATTATCAGAATATATGATTGTTATGTATATAAATTAAAACTATTTAATATGAATTCTTACAGACAACCTTCTTTAAATATATATTTACTGTATTTAAAGAGAAAATATAAATCTTATTATATGTACAGAGAGATAATTTATTAGAAATTTATAAAGAAATATTTAGAAATTAAAATTCCAAGGAATTATGAAATATTGTCTTGAAAAAGAGATATTTTAATTGTTGATTTTTCTTATTTTTTATTCTTTGTTTCTTTTGGTAATTCTAATGTACTGTAAAACAGAAAAATATGTGACAAATATATAAAATTGAATATAGTGCCACAGCAAGTTTTTATTTTTAAAGTAAAGTATTAAAATTTTGTAGGTGAGCTCTACAGAATTGGTTCAGGAAATTCATCAAATGCTAATGGATAGAGAGGAGACTTGCCATAGAACATGCTTCTCTTTACAGTTGGATGGTGTAACCATGGACAATTTTGCTGAACTTAAAACAATTGAAGGGTTAGGAGAAGGATCTATTATTAAAGTTAATGAAGGTTTGTAATTTAAATTACACTTTAAAATTACCCTGTTCTGGTTAGAGTGAAAAACAATTATAATATGTAAGTAATAGCTGAAAAAGTTATTACAAATCTTTCTTTGTAGATATTATTATACAGATTGATATCATACTCTGTACATATTGATTTTTAATGCTGAGATAAATGTTAAAAATTAATAAAAAATAAATAATAAATAAATAAAAAAATAGGTAATATACCCTTGTATTCTAGGATGGGTAGAAATGTTTTAGTATACATGTAAATGGATTTTAATATTGATCAGAAAAAAAATTCAAGGTTCTTTAATTCATTAAAGTTAATTTTGAATTACAAAATTTAATTTGTTAAAATTAAGTAATTTAAAATTTTAATTTGGAATCTAAATTTTTGTTATTTTTTTAAAAATATGTTTAAAATTTTTAATTTGTATAAAATATGTAATTTCCTATTGAACTTGGTGTATATATATTCTTTTTAGAACCATATACTGTCAGAGAAGCTAGAATTCATGTAAGACATATTAGAGATCTCCTAAAATCTTTAGATCCAGCTGATGCATATAATGGTGCAGAATGCAGCTCATTTTCGTTCCTAAACACTGTTACACAAGGTGACATTTTAGGTAAGTAATACTCTATAGTAAATTAAATAGATTATTATTTCTATAGAATTAAGCTGACCAGCATCATTTTTTAAATCACATTAGTGTCTTTTTTATATTTCAAATTATATTTCAAATCTAGTGCATATCCATTGTATTTTTGGTTTATCAACTAATTAACTTTTAATGGTTTTAATTTTTGGTGTTATGCACATTCGTTAGGTAGTTTGAATAAAAGTTTTTTCCTATTTATTGATGCTTTACTTGTTCTATTTACATTTTATCTTTTTTAAAATATATGTACATAAATTGTTCAGTTTTTATTTTTCCGCTAGAAATTTTTTATCGGTACACTAAAATGTGATTGCCTCTGAACAATACTTAAAAAAAAATATATATATTTTCTATATTTGTTTATTCATTATGTCTATTCATTTCTATATTTGTATATTTATATTGAATTTCAAAACTCTTAGCTCATGGTAGTATGTTCTATAATATTAAAAAATTTTTTTTGAAAATTGATTTTGTAGTTTTCTGAATTTATAATTAGTTCTAAGTTAATTGTGAAAGTAATTTGTTTTATTTTTCCTGAAATATATTTGCTGCTATGAAATAAAAGAAGTTATCTAAAAAACCTCTATACGAAACCTCTCTATAAAAATCTCTATAAGAGAAGATCACCTTCTTTTCTGAAAAGAAAATCCTAAGTATTTACCATTTAGTAATCAGCAACAAAACAAAAAAAAGATCTAACAAGGAAATACAAAAAATTTAACAATTAATGCAAAAAAATAACAGTTAGCAACTATAAAAAATCCAGCTAACAATAAAATACTAGTAAAAAAATTGACAGTTAATAACTAATAAAAAACAAAGCAAAAGAACAATTAAAAGATGCGAGGCTGACCAGTTCCGAAAACGTAGCCAAAGCACCATTTTTACGTCTTCGGTAACTAATTCATTGCCAAACCAAAACATCTCCTTTTTTGTATATTCGGTTTCCAGAGAAGGTATTCATAAGTTAAATACATTTAAACATGATAAAACTTCTAATACATGTTTCAAGATAAACTTTTCTTTCACCATTTTTACAAAATTTATTCATATTTGTACGCACATTTAAACTGTAATTCCAAAATAGCGAACTACTTTTCGGTGAAACGAAGTATAAGTGAAATTAAATTTTTTTGAAAATGAAAAAACTGTACATTTCAAAAGTATTTTTTTTTTTTTTTTTTTTTTTTTAAGCAGTAGATATCTTGGCTAAGGGATTCTTGGCTAAGTAAGGGATTCAGCTATTTTAACATATAATTGGTGTTTAAGAATTTAAATTTTTTGTAATAAATACTTGGTCATATCAATAAATTGTATTTTTCAAAAGAAAAAGGTTATTTAGAATTGTAGTTTTTAAATCTTAATTTATAAGAAACAAAACAAAAAGGAACAACATTGAAATTCATTTTAATAAAATTTTTAAAATTTATTTACACGCAAAATATTTATTTATATAAGAAAATATTGTCTTATTTACATTTATTCTAAACTCTTCAAATTTGAATTTAAGATTTTAAATCATTTTGAGTGATTTTACAAACAAGTGAATAATAAGATTCAGAAGACTATATTAAAAAATATATATATATAGGGTTAATTTGGTTTACAGTGTTTTTGTATTTGTTTATTTTCGGTAATTAATCTGTAAATTTTCGGTAATTACATTATTTATTAGATTTAGGAGAAGGTTATAGTATACAACATATGATCCCAAGGACTATCATTTTCAAAACATATTTTAAAAGATAAAATTATTAGATATTATTGATATTAGTATGATCGGTCCAATGGTGGCTATTGAGTTTTGAAATTGAAATTATATAGTAATAAGAAATTTGTGAAATTATAAAATTTCCCAATCTTTGTATACTTAAAGTATTTTTTTAATTTTATGGGAAATCTATCTTTTGTGTATTTTCATTATATTTCTAGAATAACAATTAAACATGAAAAACAAGACCTCTAAGTTTGAAAAGAAGTGTATTTGTTTTAATATATTTCTCCATTTAAGTAAAATTTTTGTTTCAGAAAAGAAAAAAAGTCGTCCCGATTCAGTTGATTGTACACCATTAGATTACATCTTGCCTGGCTCTTCTGAACTTCCTTTATTACCATTACAGCCTTATTCCAAAGATCTCAAAGTAATTATTTTAAGAGTTTATTTGTTTATAATAAAATGAAGTTATAAATTTTAAAGATTTAAAATTTTATTTCACTACTAGATCTTTTATTGTGGTGACTTAATTTTGAAAAACATTTTCTCATACTCTTTTAACCTAATTGTTTTTTTAATGTTCTAATTTGATTTTTTTTCATTAATATTAGCCTTAGTATCTATTTTTTAATTAAATAGTGTATATTTAAACTTATATGGAATTGTTATTATCAAAGATTTTTTATTATGTATGTAATATATGTATATATGTAAACTTTTCAGAAAATAGGAGAGGGGTAGACTAAAATAAACTGAACAATTACAATTTGTAAGACGATTTAAAAGTGAACTTTATATTTTTCTCAGTTTAAGAAAGAAAATTCTCTTAAATTTTTAAATGACAAAAAGTTTTGAAATTCAAACGTTCAAAATGCCTTTAATGGCTATGTTTTTTGTTTGTGTTAATTTGTTTTAAATTCTTGTTTTATAAAAATCAAAGATAGAAATCAAACTATATTTGAATACTTTTAATATTAAATGTTTTACTTCTTAAATTGGAACCTTGTACCCAGAAAAATCTAATTTAATGTTACCCACTCGCTACTCTCTTAATTTAACATTACCCCTCTCTGGCATAAAGTGGGTATATCAAAACATGTTCTTTTAATGCATCAAAGTAGGAAAACAACCAAAGAAAATAGATAAGTTAAGCTTCCTATTTAATCTATATGACTCCAAGGTATATAAAATAAATAAAAAATTTCGGTAAAATTTAATGGTTTGGTTTTAGAGCCTTCTTTGACAAAAGTGTGATTTTATACCCACCTGACCTTATGTATCTAATATTGGCAAATATGACAATTTATTATTGAAATATTGCAGATTACTCCTGCCATAAAAGTACTGACAATAAGTGGTTGGAATCCTCCCCCTGGCATACGAAAGCTGCGTGGTAAATATTTCATTATACAATTCAAAAGCCCTGTTCTATATTTTGCTGCTCATTTTCTATTCTATCTGTATGCTAGATATTGAATTTTAAATCTTAATTTCAGAGACCTTTTTTTATTTAATAAGTAAAAGAAAATAATAATTTTATTGATGCCAGAAATTAAAATAAAAGAATACAAAGAATATGCTCACATTAATGCTATTCTATAAATTGTAGAAAATATTAATTAAGGTTGACAAGGTATTCATAATTGTAATTTAAGATGGGGTCTGTATGTGAGCAACTGTTTCCTGATTCTTCAGTTTTTACGGCTGAATGTTATGCTATTTCAGTAGCCCTTAACTTTATTTTTGAACAAACTTATCTAAAGTGGATAATTTATACTGACTCTCATAATTTTATCTCAAGTATATATCACATCGGTCTAAACCCAGTTATTCTAAAAATCCTAAAGTGCATCACACGACTATGACAGGTTTCGATATTTCACACTGGAATGAATGTGCTGATGTAGTTCCGAGAAGTACTCATAATATAAGTAGGAATGTTTTAGTGCCATTAGATATCAAGCAAATATATAAATCTTTAGTACTTCAAGCCTGGAAAGAGCTCTGGAATACACAAAATAATAACATTATATGAAAAAAATAGTCTATACTGTACCGGTTTTCTTTTTTTCTCACATAGGGGCAACAAAATTATTTTAAAGAACTATTGTGGATTTATTTTTTAAAAAAATAGACTGTTAAATTTTTTTTAGGTGACTTACTCTACTTATACGTTGTTACTGCTGAAGACAAAAGGCTTCATCTTACAGCATCTACTCGTGGCTTCTACATAAATCAGTAGGTGTAAATTCAGTTCTTGATTTATTGTATTAAGAGAGTAATTTGTACATTAAGTTTCCTGTTTTCTAGTAATTCGAGGAAAATAAACTTATTTTCTAAGAGTCCTCAAATAATTTGTTAATTAAACATATCAAAGCAAAACTTTGTTTTGATGTGTGCTTGTACAAGATATTGTTGTATGTGATTCATAGAATACATTAATAGAATCTTGATTTATAATTGTATCAGATTCATATTAGAAAATCTAAATTTCTCAATATTTTGAGAGAATTAAAGAAATTTGATTAAGCATTTAAACAAAATGTATTATTCAGAATAACTTAAAATAAAATGCATAATACACTATACATTTTATTTTAAAAGTTATTTTGAAAATTTAACTATCTAGTTATTTGTGGAATTTTTGTATTCAAATTTTCTTGTTTCTCTAAATAACATTAAAAAAAGCAATCTGTGCAACAAAGCAATCCAACCCTAACCCGAATTTAAATTTGGATTGACAGTTAATATTTACTAAATCTTAAATTTATTTCCAAGCCAGTAATAATGTGTTACAAGTCTCAAATTTAAAATTCTTATAGTAATTTTTATTCATGAAGATTCAATGCCTTTTCCATGGTTTGTCTCACTCTTTTAATTTAACTCTCCAGTAAAACCGAATAGTTTGTATTGAATAAGGTAAAAAGGAAATGTCCAGTTTTTATTATAGCTAAGCAACTGAATTAAAGTGAGTGCATAGTAAAATTTTACGTACTTTTTCTTTCTGAAATTATGCATCACTTTGATATGATATAGCAGATCACGATCAGAGCTATTGACTGATTTATCAACCAACCAGTATTTTTACTACCAAGTGCCATAAGTTTCTTTTCCACTTACCTGAAAAATAGGCTTTAAATATTTTAAAGTACATTTTAGGTACAAGGCTCAACATTTGCTGTTGCCCAGATAAAAACAATTTTAAGTTCTTAGGCTTTAGGCTCTTAGTCTTAGTTCTTAGGTTTTAGGCTCTTAGCTTTAAAATTAAGTTGATATGATTTTGTGTACAATATTTCCTATATTTTATTTTCATTACCTAATTAATGTGTAAGTGGTTTTCATTCTTTTTTAGTAAAAGTAAAATTAAACATGCATATTTTTTCTTAAGTTTAAAGAAATAAAAAAAAGGATTGAAAAAATATATTTTATCAGAAAAGGTTTTTTATTATATGAAATCGCTTTTTATTTTTAAAGAACCACAGATGAAGAGTTCAATCCAAAACCTGCCACCCCCAAGCTAATATTCCATTCACTTGCAGATTTATTGGGACAGGTAAGAAATTCTAATATACTTTTGATTATTACTAGAGAAAAAATGTAAAGTTTATAAAATTTTATTCATATTTTGTGTGTATTTTTAATTTCAAATATAATTTCTACCTTTTCTTTTATTCTCTTTTTACATTTATAGATTTATTTAAAAAAAATTTTTGATCGTGTGATTTACAAATTGTTTGAAATTACTTGTAGGTCAGTCCGACGTTTAAGAGAAACTTTAATTTAATACAAAAGAAGAGAACACAAAGACATCCCTTTGAGCGGGTAGCTACGCCCTATCAAGTTTATACATGGGCTGCACCAAATCTAGAACATACTATTGATTCCATTCGAGCAGAAGATGGTAAGTACATTAGTAGTGCTCCGTAATAAAATTTTAAGAGAGTTTTTGATAGTTATACAGATCTCCTAAAAATGGTAACCTTTGATAACAAGAAAGCTTATTTGAAAGTAGCTTTAGAAACTTAATTTTTTTTCTTAAGGTAATGTTAATATTGAAAATGTTATATTTAACATATACAAAGCAAGAGATTGGCGAAGGCTGTAGCAGATTCAGCGTTACCCAGGGTGCACCAGAAGGAGGCCTGCCACACTACACCCCTAACCCTCGAATTTAAGTGTAAACAACGCATTGACTCTCTTCTTTGTTCTGGAAGAGAGGTAGTCCTCCAGTGGATCCCTGGCCACTGTGGCATTTACGGAAATGAACGGGCTGATATGTTGACTAGAGAGGCTTCAGCACTGATTAAATTCTTCAGCACTGATTAACATTAAATTCTTCTCATCCAGTTCCCCTTAGAAATGCAAGGTGGCTTCTTAAGAGCAAATGCAAGCACAGAACAATATCTGCTCTTTGGGACTTAGCTGATGGAAAATCCTGGGCTAGTCTTCTTGATGACCAGCAGCGCTCTCACCTTTCCCTCCTTCCCAGAGCTGAGGGAGTTGCTTGCCTTAGATTAATTACTGGACATGACTACTTGCAGGCCCATTTATTTAAAATTAACTTGGTCAATTCACCTCTCTGTAACACTTCGCCTATGACTGGGGAGCATTTATTTGATTGCCCCTCTCTTCTTGACATTCGTTCCTGTGATGACTTATTGTGCCCTCTCACCTTCTGGAGCTACTTCAGTGTTGTATTGGACTGCAGGACGCCTTATGTCTGAGAAGACAATGGCGGGCGTAATTTAAAAAAAAAAAAAAAAAAACATATACAAAGCATAACATATACAATATATGCATATGTATTTCAAATTTAAGCTATTGCAGATAATTTTAAAAATACAGTAATTATTGAAATTAATGCTCTTTCTTAATGAATTTCTCATACTGTAAGTAAATTTGTTAAATTGAGTAAAGTAAACTTTAAAAATAAAGGTTTACATAACTTTTGACTACCTTTTTTAATAATTTAAAATTAACTTTTTTCTCAAATTTTTAGATTTTCTTTTATCTTTTTGTAAAATTTATTAAAAAAACTTAATTGTAGAAAATTTAAAATGAATTAATTACTTTGGAAATTTTTTGTTTGTTTTCCGTTGCATGATATTTTTGTATCTCTGATTTCAAGTTTGCTCTTTCAATGCTGTAGTTTTTTAAATGAAATGTTTAGTTTATTTTAGTCAAAATGTGTGCGTATAAAACTTTATTTAAAACAGGGAGTCGCATAAATGTTGTGACAGACTTCTGGGGAAGTTCTGGCAGACCGTGAGCAAAGATCAAATATTTTTTTCGTGCAACAAAAAATTTGTTTCCCATTGTTTTCTTTTACCAATTGACATAGTGCTAAGTGGTAATTTTATTACTTATCTTTTAGCTTTTTCTGCTAAATTGGGTTATGAGGAACATATACCTGGTCAGACAAGAGACTGGAATGAAGAACTTCAAACAACTAGAGAATTATCTAGGAAATCTTTACCAGAACGACTTATTCGAGAAAGAGCCATCTTTAAAGTGCACAGCGACTTTGTTACTGCTGCTACTCGAGGTGCCATGGCTGTCGTGGATGGCAATGTTATGGCTCTAAATCCTGGAGAAGAAACAAAGTATGCCTTGCTTTCTTATTAACAGCTATTTTATTCAATTACTTCTATTTTTCTGTATTATTTATCATGATGTAGTTTTACAATGTGTTTTTTATTATAGAATGCAGATGTTTATTTGGAACAACATATTCTTTAGTCTCGGATTTGATGTTCGTGATCATTATAAGGAAGTTGGGGGAGATGCTGCTGCATTTTCAGCTCCAGTAAGTTTTAAAAACAAATGTTTGCCACTACTCTAGTTATAACATAAAAATACTTAGTGTCTTCTAAGTTATATTTTATTTCTTGATATTTTCAGAATAATGATTTGCAAGGTGTCCGTGCATATAATGCTGTAGATATAGAAGGCCTTTATACCTTGGGTACTGTTGTGATAGACTATCGTGGCTATCGAGTTACGGCCCAATCAATTATTCCAGGTAAGATGAGAAATCACATGCTCTTATTTCAACAACTAAACCAATTTAATAAAAATTTATATCTGCAGTGATTGTTTTGTGATGAGTTTTAAATGACATTCATTTTATTGATGCTAATTATTTATTTTCTTTTAAAAAGACAGAATTGTATTTTAAATGCAGTCACTTGTTTGTGAGCCCTGATATACAAAATAAAGACCCATTTAACAAATAATTGAATTAGTTTTTAAAAGGCCAAATGAACATTCTTATGAGTATTCCTTTGATTCATTTAGAAATTTTGCTGAAACTTCTAGAAAATCATTTTAATAAATTTAACAAAAAAAAAGTCTGAAAATTCTATTTTTAAAATTATTAAAGTGTTTAAATAGTTCTTTTAGTTCACTAAATGTGTGTATGAAATGTGTAAGGAATGAAGAGTAAGAATGTGAAGTCTCATTTTTCTTGTCATGGACTACAGGCCATAGCATGGTAATACTTGTAGATGAATAAAATATGAGTGGCTCTAAAACAACGGTGGCCCATTGGTCGAATACCGTTAAAAATCCTTCTCCTACCACTGTAAAACAATTATTAGGAGTGCTCCTTCAAACAAGCAATAAATGTATTGTGATTGAATGTTTTTTTAAATTTATTTTTGACTTACGTACTTAAAGTTGCCAAAGCACTTAGTTTGCATTTTTTAAAAAAAACTATCATATTACTGTGTTGTGACTAAAAAAGAAAGTGGAGAGTCTCTGATTAAAAGCAGAAGGTTAAAATAAAGCTAATTAAAAGTAAAACATATCTAAGATATTTTAAAATGTTAATCCCAAGGTAATACTATTGATTCAATTGAAACTGTTTCAACTTTTATTACAAAAAGGATTATATATTTGTTTTCCCATAGTTTGTACTTTAATTACCTCATTAATTTTTAAAAAATATCCTGCCTTGTTTTTTTTATTTATGACTCACGTTAAAATATATGTTTTGCTTGATCAGGGATGCTACACCTGCGCCATTTGCGACAAACTGAGACAAAACGGCATAACTGCGCCATTTTGCGACATTCAGCTCAGTTTCTGTCAAAGCTGCGCCATTCTGAGACAAAACGTCCAAAATTTGACAAACCTGAATTCAGTTTCAAATATTAATCCGCATCGCCGTGAGTCATTGGAGAGCATTTTGCCGTTCACGCCTCCTAAATACGTCATTTAAATGTCAGAAATTCCGTTTGGCGAATCAGCTATTGGAATGCATATAGAATATGCGTTTCGTGTCTACAATTGGATAATGTACAGCAGTGAGTAGCAATCAGTATCGTATTAACGTGATATTGTAAAAAAAAAAAGAAGGTATTCTTCCCTTATACTATTGGTTATTATCTTGCTTTTTTTTCTTAGGAAACTGTACAGTGCACATAATTATTCAGGGATGAAAGACTTCAAGCGAAAAAGCGGAAATCCGCTTTTTTCTCTCAATTTTTAAAATTTCCGACCATGTTCCAAAAACTAAAATTTTTAGGGAGTCCAATTAGAGAAACCCAAGCCGTCGGAATGATTAGTCGGATTACCGCGACTTCCGCTATAGAGTGGAAAGGAGTCTAAGCGTTTCGTTTCGACCGCCGATATTTGATTTTTTTTTTTTTTTTTTTTTGGCTGATTTTCGGAATTTTAAATATTAGGAGCTGCTCTGGAATATGCTAAAATCGCGATTTTTAGTCAGACGATTTTAATATCAATCATCGATTTTCGTATTTAACTGATTTAAAACTTACGTGTTGCGATTTTTTTACGCTATTTAAAAATCGTACTAGCAATTCCTATTCACTCAATATAAAAATTCAATTTCGCGATCTGTATTCTCGCGAGTTTAAAATCCAACGTCGCTATTCGTATTCATGCATCCAGTATTGCGATTCGTTATCACGCAGTTGTAATATCAGATCTCGTTTTTCGTATTTGTACGCTATTTAAAAATTACTCATTGCGATTCGTATTCACGTGATCTAAAAATAATGCATCGTGATTCTTATTTTCGCTATTTAAAAATTCAATATCGCTATTTGTATTTTCGCGTCTTTAAAATCCAATAGCGTGATTCTTATTCACGTGATTTTAAAATCCAAAATAGTGATTCATATTCACGCGATTTTAAAATCCAATATCGTGATTTTTGTTTTTAAAATCCAGCAGCGCGATTCATATTCACGCGATTTTATAATCTAAAATCGTGATTCATATTCACGCGATTTTAAAATCCAATATCGTGATTAGTATTTTCGTGTTTTTAAAATCCAACCGCACGATTCATATTCACTTGATTTTAAAATCCGATATCGTGATTCATATTCACGCGATTTTGAAATTCAATAGCGTGATTCTTATTCACGTGATTTTAAAATCCAAAATAGTGATTCATATTCACGCGATTTTAAAATCCAATATCGTGATTTTTGTTTTTAAAATCCAGCAGCGCGATTCATATTCACGCGATTTTATAATCTAAAATCGTGATTCATATTCACGCGATTTTATAATCTAAAATCGTGATTCATATTCACGCGATTTTAAAATCCAATATCGTGATTTGTATTTTCGTGTTTTTAAAATCCAACAGCGCGATTCATATTCACATGATTTTATAATCCAAAATCGCGATTCATATTCACGCGATTTTAAAATCCAACCGCACGATTCATATTCACTTGATTTTAAAATCCGATATCGTGATTCATATTCACGCGATTTTGAAATCCAATATCGCGATTCATATTCATGCGATTTTAAAATCCAAAATCGCGATTCATATTTACGCTATTTTGAAATCATATATCGTGATTCATATTCACACGATTTTGAAATCCAATATCGCGATTCATATTCACGCGATTTTAAAATCCAATATCGTGATTCATATTCACGTGATTTTAAAACCAAATATCGCAATTCATATTCACGCGATTTTAAAATCCAGTATCACGAGGGTGCAAGTCTTCCGTCCCCAGGACGGATTTCCGTCTTTCGAAAATGTCCGCTGACGGAAATAAGACGGAAACAAGACTGACTCGAAGACGGAAATCGGAATTTTTTTTTCCTTTCTGTCCATAAAAATATTTTTTAGGTCTACGTTATTGGTCTATTTTCTTATGTCCTGTTGTTATTTTATCAAAAGACAGACGAATAAATATTTTTTGTACAGTATTTAATCTTGATGTATTATGGTAACGCTTTCTAGATAGTTTGCATATGTCGAGGGGGTATTGTGTATGTTAGGTATTTCAGTCAAAAAATTTTCTGTCTTGGCCTTTTTTCCAACTTGCACCCATGATCACGATTCTAGAAAGAAGTAGAATTAAGTTTTTTCTTGAACTAGTTACTGTAAAGATGTGATATATTTTTCTACAGTTGCTGCATTTAAAAAATTACTAAGTGCATTCATAATTACATTTTATGATTGTATATTTAGCTATATTAATTAAAAGAGCATAGTCAACTAACTGTTCTCGTTAATGCAAGAAAGTACAATCTACTAGTCAATGCCAATTAACTAAAAAGTTTACTTTTATACTTAATAAAGGATGCAAGTCATTTTAGAAAGAAAAGTATATTTATATGTGTCTTTTTTAATTGTTTATAATAGTTTTTATATATTTCTGTTTTGATATAAAAATGTATATATGCTAATTTTTGGCTATTAAGTGCTCCCTAAAATTTTCTTGAAAAATTCTTACCTAAAATATTTCAAAATTTCACTGCACCTCCTGAATTCTATCAAAGAGTGTTTTTTTTTGTGTTATTTACATTTTCTTAAACTCTCATTATTTAATTACTGAATTTCTCTTTTAATTACTGAAATCTGCAGACCTTCCATTGTAACTGAATAGTTATATATTTTGAGATGAAATTTGAGCTCAAAATAAAATGGGTATTTTCCCTTTTGAATTACCAAAACTAAATAGATATTTCTTTTTAGAAAGGTTACACCATTATATTTTAAAAAATAAGAAAGTTAAAATTTACTTTGTAAAATTCTGGAACAGATACTATTCATTGGCATAAATGATAAATGCAACATATATGAAAACAACAGAGTCCACGAAACAATTTTGTGGACTCTTATAATCAATCATATACAGGTTTTTTAAAATCCTAGCAAAAGTGAATGTATGTATAATTGTAGTACTCCTAGTATGCTATTAATGGTTTTATGGATCCTGAAAATTATCTTTATATTGTTATCAAACTGATTAATAGTCATTTTAGTTGAGATAAACTAAGTCAAAAAATAATTTTAGTTGAGACAAACTGAGCCAAAAAGAGATTTTAACTGAGACGAAATGCAATTTCTGGTGAGACAATTTGATATTTTGCGAGTAGCATCCCTGCTTGATGCATTTAAACTTGCATAAATTTAAAAAATATTAATTTTCAGGTATTCTTGAACGAGAACAAGAGCATTCTGTTGTCTATGGTTCTGTAGATTTTGGAAAGACTGTTCTTAGTCATCCTAAATATCTGGAAATGGTAATTAAGACATAAAAGATTATTATGAAATAAAATATATTTGATTATTTCTTTATTTGAAATTCTTTTTTTAAAAATTTTTTTTTTTTTAATGTTTGAATATTTTTTGTTTAGCTCAATAAAGCTGGACAACCACTGAAAATTCTTCCACATTCGTAAGTGAAATACTTAATGTTTTAAATTTTGCTATCGATAAATTCAATTTTACAACTAATTACAAACAGCAGAGTGTAATGTTTTCAAAGAAGTTTCTTGAAATTGAAAGTAAATTTCTTATTTTTTTAAAAATTTTTTATCTTTATGAAAGTTATATCTTGGAACAATATATTTTGAAACTACTCTAATCTTTCTTTGAAGGGTAGTATATTGTAAGTATATATTGTAATTTTCACAGGAGCAAGTTAAATTACTAATATTTAAGATGTCATTGTTAAATATGTAGAATGTTAATGTTAAGTAAGCTTTTAAATACTTAGGAATATATTTGTTTTTTTCTTCTTCTTTTACTAATTTAGTTGTTTTTCAGTGTTTTGAATGAAAAAGATGAAGAGGTTGAGCTTTGTTCTTCTGTGGAGTGTAAAGTAAGCAATTTATCTTATTTGCATGTTATTAGTTTATTTAAAGCTTGTAAAGTCAGTTTCAGTAATTTCTTTTTCACACAACTAAAGTTCTATATAATAGCAATCTGTTTTTAAGTTAAAAAACCTTAGATAATTAAAATTCAGATTTTTGGGAGGTTTGCCAAGCTTGTTGTAAATGGCAGTATCAATATATACTACTTATCCACAATGTAGCCAATGTGAATCAGTTATGTATTTGCAGACGATGCTCAGTGTAACAATTTCTGTGGCCTAAACAAAACGAAAAAAGAAAAGACGTTATAACATTAGGTTGCATCGTCGTGAAGACACAACTAAAGCAAATCATAAATACTGGACTTATTTTGAGAAAAATATACTATACATTGACAAGATATAAAACTGATAGGATAATTGACATTAGGAGCACTAAGGTTAAAAATACTTTTGATTTATTTCAAGTGACATCTTTATTATATATAATTTTTTAAAATTCATTCAATGCTTTTTGTAGAGTTAGTAATTTTCTTTTCGAGAATGATTGTGTGAAATCAAAACACCTTGTTCGCTTGTCTTTAGAATTATTTCACAATTTTTATTTCTTGTAAACAAAGTGCTTTCTATGAATTGGAATATTTTGAATAATTTGTGGTTTTACTGTAATTCTTCTATTTAAATAGTAATTTTATTCCTATAAATAGTCGCGATCACAACAAAATGACACCATTGAATTTTCCTAGTTATTTGTAACCCTTTCCAATTGATCATTTATAATTGTGTTATTTTTCATTTTAAACTTATTGTGTTCAAAATTTTTGTTGTAAACTTAAAATTTTAATTGTATATCATTCTTTCAAAGGGTATTATTGGAAATGATGGAAGGCATTATATTTTGGATCTTTTGAGAACTTTTCCACCTGATGTTAATTTCTTAACTCGTAAGTTTTTTGTTTTAAATAATTAAATTACTAACTTTAACATAAAATAACACATGTTGATTACTTTTAAAAACTAAACATTACATTAATAGGCTACTTACCAAATCTGAAACTACAGCAATATTTATTGCAGTCTTCACATTTTTTGTATTTAAATAAAAAATATAGTTTCCTTAAATATCTCTAATTTGCAAATCTGCATATCAGTTAATGGTCTACAAGTGGTTTTAATAATTAAAGTGGGACATTGATTTAAGTTTCATTGTTTTTTTGTACAATGTATTTTTTAAAATTTATTTTTTAAAATTTATTTTAAATAGTTAGAAATAGGAGGGCATTATAAAATCTTATTTAATATTTTTTAGTATTATTTGAGACAATACTTTAAAGAATTTAAAATTTTTTTAACTGTTCAAAGTTTAGCATATTTATATTGATAACTTGATGCATACTAATTTTTACTATGGCACCAAATCTTTTAAGTTCAGTATCAGAAATATCTTATCATTCTTTTTTTTTATTGCATTCTTTTTACATTTCAGTGTATTTTTTTAAATTTTATATTTTATCTATTTGTATATTTATCTATATTAAAGAAGTTTAGAATTATTTACTGTTCAGTCTAGTTCTTAGTTGTGAAATAGCACTAGAAATTTTTTTGTGTCTCTATTTCCTTTGTTATTATAATAAATATTTCAAAGTAAAACATGTTCAGCAATATTAATTAAAAATAAGAAATATTTAATTTTCAGTTTTGAAGTGTTTAAAATTTTCTTTTATTTGTTTAGTTGAAGATGAAGAGTTATCAAAAGAAGCTCAAACATTAGGTTTTCCACGTTCTCACAAACATAAATTATGCTGTTTAAGGCAAGAATTAATTGATGCATTTGTTGAGTAAGTTGGTTTTTAATATTTGCGTTTATTTATGCTGAATAATAAAATCATAATCTTAATAATTTATAGTCATATAATAGTCATAAAGTCAAAAATTTTTACATAATTAAAAAATTTTCAAGTTAAAAAGTTAAGCGAGCAAAGAAAGATTTGATGGGATAGATACTTAGCATTTCATAACAGAAAGCTAAGAATGAGTGTATTTCACAGATTTTGATTAAGTACTGTTGGACAATAGAAAAAACAATTAAATAAAATATTTATTTATGAAGCCACATATTAAATAAATTTTAAAAAAATTTTCATTCGAAACCAAAAGCCCCAGTCTCATTTTGTTCTAAGAAAAAAACATTTTTTCTTCACATTTTTTATATTGGCAATGCATGTTATCTTGTTTCTTTTTTATTATCTTGCTTTTATCGAATTTGTCAAGTTCTGACATATAATATAGAATTTCACATTAGTTAATGATTAATCTTTCGTAGATTTTAATTGTGAAACGTTTAAAATAAGCTACTGATTTCTTACAATCAACAGTTGAAAATGTAATCAAAATGTCAAAACCATTTGTTTTCACAGCAATGTATTTTTTTTTTTTCAACTTCTTCATCTATTTAATTTTTTGTTACAAAAATGTATGATATTGTAATTTATCTAATTTTAATTTTTTGAAGGTGAATACCTCTTGCTGATGGGAAAAAGTTGTAATTCTTGAAGTAAAAATTTAGTGTGAATGTTTTAAAAATACTTCATTTAATATTAGGAAATTTAGCACTAAACATACGAACACTTTACAATACAATAACCAGTCTTTCGACCAGCTATGGTATGTTTAATGTTGAAAAGAGAATTAAAAACTTACTCATAATTTAAATCACATTAGTTAAACCCTGAAATATTTTGTCATGCCTAGTTCTGTGGAAGCTACTTTATTTTTAAAAATTTAATAAAAGAATAGTTTAATTTCTGCTTGTGTAATAAGAAGTAAAACACTGGAAATGTTACTTTTTGAAATGATAAAGGTATCAGCTAAAATTTTTATTTTTCAATATTTTATTTTGTTTTCAGACACAGATACATGATGTTCATCAAATTAGCTGCTTTCCATTTGCAACAAATTGGGTTAAAGAATTTGTTTGAGAAGGTAATATATTAATCACACAATCTAGCTTCATTATGGGTTATTTTCTAGCTTAGAAAAAATACTACAGATTTAATCTCAATTCAATAAAACAAGGAGAAATCTCTGACAGTATATTTTATTAAACTTTAGGGACACTTAATTTTGGCACACCCTATATATTAAATTTCTTGATAAAAAAAGGCATTAGAATTTGAAACTTGGTGTGTCTTAATCCTTATTATTTAAGATGTACATATTTCCAGATTTGTTAGCAAATATTAGAAAAATAAATCAAACATGGGAATTTTCACATTAATTTTTTATGAGGAGAAAACAATTTCTTTCAGACTTTGTACTAAATTTGTTTATTTATTCAATTTTAATTTATATACTGTTGTTGATTTTAAAAATATTATGGATCTTCCTGAATTCAGAATTTGCAAAGTCGTATTGTTGCAGCACGGAGTGAGTTCAGTAAGCAAGAATCAACCACTTTGTTCGATAAGAAATAAAAATACCAATATGACATCAGTTGTATATAAAAGAGTACTCGCGTTGAATGCATATTAATTAGCTAAACATTCCTCTATCCATTGATTTATAGTTTGTTGTATCATCCATTGCTTTTCATTGGAAATATTTAAAATCTCTTTGATTATATTTTTATAAAATCCTCATTTTATTTATAGATTTTAATTTATAAATTATAATATTGACAATTTTAATTCTTTAAAAAAGGTAATTTTTTAAATTAAATCTATTTTAGCTGTTTCTATCAAATGGTTAAATACTACAAATGTTTAACCCTTTTGAAGGCCGTGGTAAGTATACTTACCACCACGTTTTACCACTTTTAATTTAGGTTTCCATTTTGCAATAACTTCAGCTTTCTTGACGTGAATTTGAATAAAATTGGTAACCATTTGTCACTTTTTAAAAACGTATAAAAGTTATAAAATACATAATTCCTTTTGAAGTTTGTAGCATTTAAGGAATTTATTTTATAAATAAAGAAAAATAAAAGTCAGTAAGTTCCCTAATAGGTCATGTTAAATATATTTACCACCAAAAAAAATGGCATTTTAATAAACTAAATGAGTTTTTTTTTTTTAAATATCAGTTACTGTTCTTAAAACAATTTCAATTCCAAAAATACTTTAATTTACCTTTACTAGAAGTAAAGGGCCCATTAAAGGGTTAATATGAAATATGTGAAGGAAAAAAAAAATCCCTATTTTATTTTAAAAAAGATCATTGTTTGTTATGTTACATTTGTTAATATTAAAATCTTAATTTTCATTTTTAAATGTTGGCAGATAAGCTCTTATTGAATATTAAAGTAACAAATGTTTTATTAATTGATATTCTTTTCAGAATATGCAATTATTTAAAAATAGTTGTTAGAAACTGTCTTAAAAGAAAGAAAAACATTCCAATTTGAATAGCTATTACTCTTTTTACCTTTATATCTTCTTTTGGAATGTTAAGATTTTCTTTTATTCATTAATTTTTAAATGTGGTAAAACTAAAGTGAATGATTTGAATATAGCATGATAAAATTTCTTTTGTATTCCAGAAATAACATAAATGTTCTCTTAACTTTTATGAGTTTTTGAAAATTCTTCTTGTTTGACCTTTTTAAATGTTAAAAATAATTTCTTACAGAAGCCAGAAAAAGAAGATGCCTCTGCACCAAACATAGAGGAAGTAAAAACTAATTCTGATGAAGAGACAGGTGAAAAGAATATGTTGAATGAAGTGCCTACTATTAACGATTCTGAAGATGGTAAAATAAATTTAGAAGCTGATGAATATAAGAAGATTGTAGAGTCTATAACAAATAAAGATAAATCTGAAAGTAAGTCTTAACAGTTTTGTACATAAATAATATTATCCTACAGTTATTATTTCACAGAATATTTAATCAAAGGCTTACAGTTCATAAATTTCTGTATGTATTATTTTTTTTATTTGTTTATTGCAATATAAGCTTATTTACATAAGTCAAGTCAACATAATTAAAACTTTCTAAATTATGACTTTTTAAATATTTTGTTTTTATTCTATCATATTATTATACTCTAACTAAAGTTTTTAAAATGTAGTTAACATCCTGCTTAATTATTAGTTTTTTAATCCACAATATATAAGTAAATTTGTTTTATAGTTGATAGTACCAGAGAAGTTATAAAGAAATCTGCAATAGCTGTAGGTTCATTAAAAGAAACAGGTAATATGTTGTCTTAGGATACAAAACTATTTAGTCATAATTTTTTTACATTATGTGTATTGATGAATATTTCCTGTTTTAGAGTTTGATATCAGATTTAATCCAGATGTTTACTCACCTGGTGTGAGGCATCCTAACTCTCAAGTATGAATTTTTTCTTTTATCTATTAATTTATTTTTTACACAAACTATTTAAGAATCTTATTTTTATAATAAATTTTCAGTACCACAACTTTTAAAATTATTTTTAAAGAATTTCATTTTAAAAGCCGAAATGTATTTTTTGTTTATAAGTAAGGATGTGCCAAAAACCTCTGCCGTTATGTGTGAAGCATGTTTAATTTCGTACACGTTTAACACTTGAAACGTTCCATTGCTAAAACCTTTGAAATTTCTTAAGATTCTAAAAGGGTAAAAGTCTTATAAATGCTTTATTTGAAAAAAGTTGCTTAACATTTTTTATAAGCAATTCTGTCTTATAATCTTAGTTTTTATTTTTAAAAAGATTGAATAGAAAAGTTTTAAATTAAAGTTATATGTATTCCACGAGCAAAACATAAGGTGCTGTAATTTTTTAATCAACTTCTATATTGTTACATAGTCGTTTTTGTGTCAACTTTTTCAGAAATAAGCTGTTATTCAGTTTTTATCCGAAGTAATTTTACTCATTTATTAGTTTTTGTTTCTGTCCAGTTAAGATGGATTAAAATTAAAAAATATACAGAATAGAGTATTGCATTTAATGGCTTGGTTTGTGAGTGAATTAAAACAGCCGATTGTGGAAATGGTGAACCCAAAATATTATTTATAAATTAAAATATTATACTCTGCATCTTAATTTCGATCAATAGTTCATTCAAGGATTAATTTTAATTCTTGACTTATGCTTCTATTTTCAGATAATTCTTTTATGGTACTTCAGAGAGAGACTTTTACACAAACAAAAGATTCTATTAATATTAATCTTAGTATATTTTTACTTTGTAAATGATAGGGATACTAGAATTTCTATTTTCGATTGTAGATATAATATATATTGAAATTGTAAACCTTTGAGTTTTAAGGTGTTGAATTAATTAATCCTATTAATAAAACACAATATCAATAAGGCAATTGATGATTCTATACTTTAAAGGTAATTTATAAAATTAGTTTAGTATGATTAAAAAAAAAGCATTTTAAGAGAAAAGTTAGGTTACTTTCTTTTCTATAAATTCAATTTAAAAATTAAATTTTTATTTAATATTTTTTTCGGAAATTTAAATGTTCATGTTCAATTAAGTGTTTCTCTGAGCCTAAAAAATAACTTTTGTCAGGAGCAAATAACCAAGTTTAGCTTGGTTAAGAGTTAAAAAGTAATAAATTTGTTTTGTACTAGTTGTCATGTTAATTGAATAATTAAGTGATGAAATAAATCTTAATGAATTGATTGATATTATAATAAGAATGAAGAATGTTAACTTTTGTTTCATAGCTTAAAAATGTTTATTTTTTCATCTATATTTATTTTTTATTTTATATATTTTTTTCTAGCATGTTTTATCACATTTTCTTGCTTTAATATTTCAGAGTGAAAAGTTTTTGAAGGAAAAGCAGCTTGTTAAGGATGCGGCAGAATTTTTACTAACAAATCAAATACCTGGTTTTGTAAGTTGACCTTTTTTTTTCCTAATCTACTTCTAGTGTTTTTGCAAAGTATACAACTATCTTTTAAAATTTTATCTTGTTCTCTTGCAATTTTTATATTTTATGACTTAGTTAAGATCTTCAAATTCTCAGTTTTATGTTATAAAAGCATTTAAATGATATGTTATTAACATATAATTCTTTGCAAACTATTAGTAAAAAAAAATTTTCCGTCCAAAAAGGTAATTTATTAGATATGAATTGAGAATAAATTTATCTAAAATGAGGACCATTTGTCCGAAGTTTCATGAAGATGGCATGTCTATAGAAATGATTGTTTAATAATTTAAGTACCAAAAATTTCCATTTGAATTTTTCTTAGCTTTTCTTTCTTTTCACTAAAATAGATTAAAATAACATGGAAATTAATTTTACATGGAAATTAATTTAACACTGAAATTAATTTTACATTTTTAAATTAATTTAACATGGAAAAATAACTTTGAGAGAATTATTTTGTTTTGATAAATGAATAGTGAAAGATGATTTTTAATACTCAGTAGAAAAATTTTGTTGACAAATATTTACTTTTTTGTTAGAAATTTTTGTACAATTAACTGTGTTTTTTTTTTTTAAATTTTTTTAGTTTTGTTTTATTTTTAAAATTTCATTATGTACAAAGAATGGCTGCTGTTGAAACTATATTAAATGCCTTATAACTGTTAAAGTTATCCCAATGTATTTATAATGTATTTTTTTGAAATGTAGCATTTTTGAACAATAATAGTGGCATAACTGAATACTTTTTATTTATTCTTAGTCGATAAGTCATTTTTCATATAGTTTTTAAAAATGCAGTGAAATATAGACCTTAGAAAAAAGTATGATATTGTTAATAAAGGAATTAAATTTTTTAAGGAAGTTAATCTGTTTAAATATTCTTATAGTTTTTTTTTAATTAGTTTTGATTTGTTCTGCTAGATTTTCCCTATCTCTTTGTTTTATATTCTGCTTTTATAATAAAGTTTTCTTTTAATGAACTTTATTTTCTAGATAAGAGACTGTTTGGATCATTCGACATCTCCCATTGATGGTGTTACACTTACTGAAGCTTTACATGGACGGTAAGATGTTTTAAATAAAGGTCCCTCTTGTTACAGTTTGAATGACTGAAATTTTTTTATTTTAAAATGTTATAGAAGATTCATTTTAATTCCTGGTTTGGATGTGTATATTATGTTTATGATATAAGCATTAAACTAATTAAAAAAAATAAAGGGAGAGGACTTTTACTCTTTAACCGTACATTGTTCATTTAACAGGAGGCTCATATTTTTAGAGCGTGATGGCTCAGGGGATAGAGCGTTTGCCTTCCAATGAGGTGCACCGGGTTCGAATCCCAGCGATTACTGGTGGATACAAATTCTGCATCTGGATGGCACTAGCCACAGTGGTGACTTAGAATATCCTCTGTGGTAGATGAATTAGGGGTTAGTCCCCTTGCAATCAGGCTAACTGTGGGAGGGTTTTGTGGTTTTCCTCCATTTAACGCAAATGCGGGTTAGTTCCATCAAAAAGTACTCCACAAAGGCAAATTCCTCCCAATACTTGATCTTGAAGTTTCCTTGTCTTCTGTATTGGGTTCGAAATTACAAGGCTATGGTGTTTGAACATTAGTAGTCGTAAACCCAAAAAATGAGTCTACTGTTCAACGACAGTTTTAAAAGGAAAATAAAATACCAATAAATATGAGTAATTTGGAATTTACTCTTAATTTAGAAAACAAATGCTTACAAAAGAAAGGACATCAAAAATTTTAAAATTTATCTCTCCTTAAGAAAATAAACATGGTGACAAACTTTGCAATAACCTTTATATGATCTAAAATTGAACTTTTATTTCTTGTATTTAAAAATTACTATTTTTCATGTCTTGTCTTCAATTTTTCTGCTGTATGCTTTTTCCAGAAATTTATATTAATTATAATTTTTTAGAGGAATCAGTATTAGATATTTAGGTAAGCTTGCTGAAATGGTTGCCAAAGCACCTCAACTTCAATACGTTCATGTATGTGTTTTCAAATTTTCTTTATTCATTTAAACAGTCTATATTTAAATATTTCCTGATCTTAATTTCTTCCCTTTTTCTTTACATAGCAAATCATTGTGTTGGAACTCATCACCCGTAGTGCCAAGCATTTGTTTTCACTTTACATTCAAGGAGTAGAAACTATGTTTCTTTCTAATGCCATTAGTCACTTCTTAAATTGCTTTTTATCATCGTGTACATCACTACCTAACCCTGTTTCATCTGATGACGTGAGATATATTTTTATTTTATGTGTGTTGTATTGCATCATCGTTAATTTATTTTAAATTTGTTTTTAAAAATCTATGAATTCATAGTATCTTATTTGGTATAGATCTTTAACTTGTTCTTAAAAAGCTCAGTCTTATAAAATAACATTTATAGCAAATAAAAAAAATATTTTTTTATTACTGTTAAGAGTTGTACAATTATTTATCATTGAATTTAATCATTTTTTTTTAGGTTGAAGAATCTTGCTGAATTTGCACTTTTTACAAAGTTAAATAACTTTTTAAAAGCTTAATCTATTTCTCTATAGATTAAGCATTAAGATAGATATAAGCATTATGCATAATGTAGTATACATAACATAAGTATAAGGTACTATACAAGATATTATACAATCAAGATATGACTATACTATCAAGATAACATACATTGTTTTATGCACTTAAATTGAAGCTTTTTTAATATACATATTTTTTTAATATTTGAGAAAGAGCTTTAAAGAACTTCTTTAAGCCTTATTGTGACATCTGTTTTTAATGTATGCCTTTATAGCCTTAAATGAAGCTTGGGCATAGTCACACTGTCAAGACTTTTAGTATGTGATATATTTTCTACCTTTTGCAATTGATTTTTAATTTTGCTGTCTCCCTGATATCAGTTACTTTTAAATTTTTGAGAGTTATATAAATCACGATTGTGTCTAAATATTTAATATCTGCATATAATGTATAGGAAACACCTTTATCTTATCAGTGCTATGAGTTCATACCATGCATGTTCAAAATAAAAGAATATTTTCAGGATTTATCTTTGTTTTTTTCCCTTTAAAATTTCTAACTTTTAGATTGAGCCAATCGGGAATTCTCTAACCCATGAAATGCAAATTCTTTTTTATTTGTTATTCTCTTTGCTTTCATTTTTACCAAATTGAATTCATTTTTATGTCACTTGCAATGCATTAGGAAGTTATACAATTAATTTCTTAACCAATTGCAATCCTCTCAACCTTCTGGAATGCTTAATTATGCATTATTTAAATTTTGTTATAGCTAAAAATTATTAATTTGAAAAGATATTTTTTATTTATGGATATTATTTCGTATGAGTCTAAAATTTAAATTTTGAAATTAAAAATAAAGCAGTTATGAATTGTGATTTTGTTTTTTTCTTTTTCATGCATGTTATTAAAATTCCATCTTGAGAATAGTGCAACTGAAGCTATTTTTCCTCATTGATATATATATCTAATTTTTTTCTCACAATTTTATTGTTTTGTTAATAAGTTATTTGTTCAGCAGTTGCAAGTAAAGTACAAGAAGAAAGGAAAACGAAAGGGGAAACAGAATCCTTTGCGTTTTGAAGGTAAATATATTCATTTTTGTAGAAAAGATATCTTCAGAAATTCATTTTTTTTTTTTTTTTTTTTTTTTTTTTTTTTTGCAATTTATCAAAACTTCTGTAAAATGAACGAATCTTATGTTAAAATATTTTTAATGTTTTGTTAATAACATTGAAATTAGTTTTCTAATCTGCCAAATTTAATTTATAATCTACTTTATATTATCCCATTCTATACACACACGGTTAAAAATTATTTTAATCTAAACATGGGAGTTAAAAATAATATTTTTTTCAAAAATGAAAATAGAAGTTTTTGCCTGCCATTAGGTTGCTGAAAGTGATTGTAAAACCTAGTAATGAAGGCTCTTAAGTGCCATATTTGAACGAAATTAAGATCTTGAGCAATGATTATTTTTAACTAAACAATTTTAATTTTTCCAAAACTTAAAGAATTGCAGATCTCAGTAGGTGAGGGTGCTAAGTGACTATCTTTGAGTATTTTTGGTGGAGTATGTAAATGTATTTTTTTTAGATGTATTTTATTGCCAAATGTATTTTATTACCAACAGTCTATTTTAGAAAACCTCTGTTTTGGCAAAAAATTAAAAAGTCAAGCATGTTATATGCTGTGATGCATTTATAGATTTTGGGATTTATATATTTTATAGATTAGTAGAAATTTGTTGACAAGGAATAATGGCAAGGAATGTGTTTGAAATTTTTTTTTACCTGTTGTAATGTACTTTTGTACTTAGCCGTTAAAATATCAGAACCAACCTTTAAATTCCTCGTTTCGAAAAGCTTTAAAGTTCTTTTTCTTTAAGTTTTTTAAATAAAAATTCAGCAAGAAATTTGTCTCATAGCTGTGTTGAACTCAATTTTAGTGGTTCGAGGAGGTAACCTTAAAAATTGCTAATTAGTTAGTGCAGATGATATTTTAAAATTACGAAATCAGACTCAAAAACGTACTTTGTCTGAATAAACATATTTTTTTTCTGACTGACCCCAGAGTTGGAAAAAAAACCAACCCATTGAATTTTTTTAGGGTTTTATGTTTTTTTCAAGGTTTAAGTTTGTTATTTTAAACTTAATTAAGTTTTTGATAATTATTTTAAAATTATTTGTAGTCTTGCTGCATCAATAAATACCATTTATTTGAATAATGAAACTAAGCCGTTAATATAACCATGATTATCAACACATTTTATTATCAATGCAATTTACTTTGATGATTTAGTAATATTTTTAGTGGTAGTAATGAAGCTAAAATATCTTTGTAGAATTTATCTATTCTGTTTTAAAAAATATGAAAAACTGCTAAATATTTAACTGAAGATCTAAATTATTTATATCCATTTCCATTGATATCCATTTTTTGCACACACAATTTTTAGGTTTTTTCACTTTGTCACAATCACCCCTGATTTTATCATGCGTTGTTTTCCTCTTTTTGTTTTTAACAAGTTGGCAGCTATGTTTTATGCTTTTTATAAATTACATAATTTCTTATTTAACTAATATTCTATTGTTTTAGATAACAACGAATGGGCTTCACTAACAACTAAAATGTTTTGGACTAATTTAAGCAATGAACTATTATCATACTATGCTTGGGAACTTCCTTACGATTCTATTGATGCCATAGTTGAGAAGTTTCAATTCAGAAAATTAACAATTTTACATTCATTTTGTGTTAAGACTGGTATCCAACTGCTGCTTAGAGAATATAATTTTGACCACAGAAATAAACCTACATTTACAGAAGATGATATTTTGAATATCTTTCCGGTTGTTAAGCACATTAACCCCAGAGTAAGTGTTGATGTCCTTTTGAAAAATGTGGCATTAAATTATAAATTATAGCAGTTTCTATACATTTAAAGTTACTTTCAAAGTTTATTTAAGTTTGTAATTTTCTTCGTATGGAAATTGTATTGCCTTTTGCTACTGTCCTCACTTTTTAATTTATGTTACTACATAATTTATGTGATTTTTAAGTAGAAAAAACTAACCGTACATATATTATTTTCTTACTGTTGTAATTCTTATTAAATATTAACAAAATTATGCATTTAAAATTTCATATCAAAACTTTTATAATTTTGAATCTATTTATAAAACTGCCTGGAGTTATAAAAAAATTGGAAAGAGCCATTTTTAAATTTTGTTAATACAGAGAAAAGATATTGTACTGTATTTGAAACAAAATACCTAAGTTCCCTTAAATAATAATTAAAAAAAAAACTTTATTTTGTGAAATAATTTTTATTAAATAATAAAGTATTATGATTATAGTATTCCGATTATAGTAAAGGAAATTCTTAATTTATTATACAATAGTTAAATTTCATAATTTTTTTCTGGAATAACATGCAAATAATATTATTCATAATTTAAATCTTGTATTTTATGCTTATTTTATTTGTAATTTTTAGGCAACTGATGCATATAACTTTTATACAACGGGTCAAACAAAAATTCAACAAGGCTATTTGAAAGAAGGGTATGAACTTATAACAGAGGCCTTAAATCTACTGAATAACGTGTATGGAGCTTTACATCCTGAAATAGCACAATGTCTTCGAATGTTAGCTAGATTGAATTACATAATGGGTGACCATGCTGAGGTAAGTGCTTTTCTTGTTTAAAAATAAATGTTCTTTACATTTTGCTATAAGCTATTTCCAAGCATATTAGTAAATTATTTGAATGTGAAATGTTTTATCAGAGCCAAGTTTCTGAATAGACACTGTGTATTAATAAAACTCTCCTCTCCCTGAAATTGTTTTAAAAATCCAACTTTAATAAGTCCCCCCCCTCAAATTTTTTAACACCAATCTGATTGGTTCAAAGGCTTGATAACAGTGTGTCACTTAATATTTTTCAATTGTTCATTCTCAGAACTGACTCAAAATGATCTTGGTTACTCTGTTTGAAATTAGGTTATGTTTCAAAAACTTTTTTTCTACATATTTGTTGCAGTAAAAAATAAAGGAAAATTTCACAGAATATCAGCACAATTTGATGGATGTTGTAAATAGCATTGTTTTTTACATTAATTACTATTAACAATAGTTAACCAGAAATTTGCTATTCTTACCACAGATCCAATTTAAACCAAGCTGTCTTAATGAGAAATTATTTATTTGAATTATGAATTCTTTGTCAATTATCAGATTAAATACTAAATCTTGATAAATTGTCACTAATTCTTAAATAAAATACTAGTTCTTTTTATAGTTTTTATATTATAATTTAATGAAATAAAACCAATTATTTTTAATTAAAATAAAATATAAATTATTACTTTAAGAAAAATTGTTTGAAAATGAGTTAAAAATGAAATCTGTTAAAAAACTGGTTAAAAATAAAATCGCTGCACTTTTACTCAGTGCATAAGCACAAATAAGTTATATTTAAAATCCATTATCACTAAAAAGTTTGGTTATATGTTATGAATTGTTTTGAAAAATGTTAAGATTTTGAGTTTTGTTTATACTTGTTCTGACCTAGTTCTATTATTTCTCATTCATAATAATTTTTATTGATATAGGCTATGGCATTCCAGCAAAAAGCTGTACTCATGAGTGAAAGGGTTAATGGAATCGACCATGCATATACAATCTCTGAATACGTATGTTCTTTGGTTTTAAATTTCTCTTAAGCAATGAATATCATTTAAATTTTAAGTACTGGGAAAAATTGAATTTGCATACAATTTACTTATCTTTTTAGACACACCTTGCATTATATTGTTTTGCCAACTCGCAAATAACTACAGCTTTGAAACTCCTATATCGTGCTAGATATTTGAGTTTATTAGTTTGTGGAGAAAATCATCCTGAGATGGCAGTTTTAGACGTAAGTGATAGTTTGCTATTAGAAGTTTATTATTTTTTGGACTAAACTACTTTATTTTATCTATGTTTCCTTACATTTCAGAGTAATATTGGACTAATTTTACATGCAGTTGGTGAATATGATTTATCATTAAGATTCCTAGAAAATGCCTTAAAATTAAATATCAAGTGAGTAATTTCTTATTACTAATTTTCTTGAAATTTAGACTTTGTCTCCTTTTCAATTTTATATGGATTTTAAATGTTTAAATTCTAGTGTTTGAAAAATTTATTCTGTCTAAAATTAGTTTTGATTTTTTGCTTTTTTGAAACTGTATGTACAAATACAATTCTATATGTTAATTTTTTGTAATTGAAGTTACGAGATGTAGATAACTGTTGGCTTTATTAATATTTCATTTTGGATACTATTTAATAAATATTGTCCATAAACTTTCTTAAAAAAATATAATGGCCACTACACTAAAGCTAAATGTTCCTCTCAATTTTGAATTTATAAGCCTTTGTGTTTTTTAAATCTTAAATTTTGTCTATTGAAAATGTCTATCAATGTGCTAAAAATATTGATACTTTAAATATTGTTTATAGCATGCATAACAGTGAAATGCTCTAATGTTAATTTAAATAATTTTTAATAGTACCCTAAAATATGGGAATTTTTTATTTTAAAATCATGTAGAATTGGTGCAGCTATATATGAAAATTGTGTAAGTAATTTGCTGACAAAATGACTACTAAAAACAAACTACATCATCAGGTTAATGCATTATGTATATATATTTTTTTTTTCAAGATTTTAATCAAATAACATTGAAAATAAAGTAAATACACTTTTGTAAAATAATTGTACCATTGAAAGTAAAAATTATAAATTATTTCAAATTATCATAGTGCTGTTTATTTTCAAGGTTTAATAAGGTTTGAAATTTTTTTTGGTTACAGGTAGTTTTTTTTTACAATGACAGTTTTTCAACATTTTTGCCTTTCACAACTCTTAGCCTTAGTCTTTTGTAATTTTAACATTTGCTTAGAACTTAAATCAAAATTGCATCTCAATTTCTTATGATCTGCATATTTTAATAAAACTATGCATTTTTAAATAAATATTTAAAATTGAAAGATTTTTTTTAAAATTTGTTTCATAGGTATTTTTGATCTTAAAGGGCATTGTTAAGGATTTGTTCGATTCATTGAATTGCGGGTTATAGTAGAGATCACAATGTCTGACGCATTTAAACTTATTTATGAATTTATTTCTATGAATATAAAATATTCTGTGACTGTATATATGTGTATATCACTTATAAAATAAATTGAGTTTTTTTTTTTTTTTTTAAGAATTTATTAAAAAATAATATAGCATGTATTTTGTTCTAATAGAAAAATAGACCTAATGAATGTAAAAAGGTTGGATTGCAATGTTTCAAGTGTTAATTTTTTAATGCTTTATTGTTACAAACTTTCAAATTTCATAGCTATTATGGTGGCAAGAGTTTGAAAGTAGCTGTAAGCTATCACTTAGTAGCCAGGACTCAATCTTGCATGGGTGAATTTAGAGGTGCTTTGCAAAATGAAAAGGAAACATATGCTATTTATAAGCAGCAGGTAATGTTCATTTTTATTGATTTAAGCTTATTTTAAATTTTTTATTTGTATTTGCTTAGTTAATCTTGCTTTTATTGAATTTCTTTTATAAAATAGCTTGGAGAAAATCATGAGAAAACAAAGGAAAGTTCTGAATGTTTACGTCATTTAACACAGCAGGCTGTGGTATTACAAAAAAAGATGAATGAAATTTATAAAGGAAACTCTACTGCTATTCTTCCACCTATTCAAGTAAGATAATTCTCTTGCATTATAATAAAGTTCAGATTGGTGTTATCTTTAAACTTTATTTACATTTGCAATTTTTTAAACTTTTTATTTGAGAGTTTCTACAATTTATCTGCATCATATTTTTAAGAATCTGTATTAAAAATTTTGTTTTTATTTTGCAAATAAAAGCTTGATCTGTAAGAAGAATAAAATGGAAATTAATCAAGTACTTCCTTTGTTCAGTTAGCTTGGAAAAATATTTATATATATATATATATATATATATATAATATATATATATATATATATATATATATATATATATATATATATATAAAAATTAAACCTTCCGAAGGTTGAGCACTTAGGTAAAATTGAACTGAAATTACTTTCTTCTTGCATTACTTTCCCTTGGAATTATATAGATTAAACTGGAAGGCGTGTGCAAAAAGTTTGGAAAAAGCATTAATCCTGTTCTGTCATCATGTATAGCAAAATGGGAAAAGTTGCAGCAATATGTTGGAAAAATTAACACCGATTTGTACATTCTCCATTATTAGGGAAATATTATTTATGAACAATGACTTTAAACAGATGAGTTTTCAACATTGTGCTCAAACTTTAAGAGTGACAGTAGTTAATAAATAGCAAGAGGGTTTTGCTATTTGTATTTAAAAAAAAAATAATGTGCCCAATTTCAAAAATTTGGTGAACATTTATCTATACAGATAAACTTTCCAGTTTATGATTACAAAGTGTTTCTACTTTATTAAGACTTTATCAATGTATTTTTTCTAAGTGTTTATGATATTTTATTCCTTGTACTCTTTTCCAGATTCAGCCACCTTCTCTAAGCAGTGTATTAGATATGCTAAATATCATAAATGGAATTTTGTTTGTCCAAATAAGGTAAATGCTATTCTTTATTTAATGATGAAACTTTGAAATTATCTGTTCTGATTAAGTTCTTCTAATAACACCTGCAACAAAGCAGTGAGAGTTGTTGAATATCGTAGCATCTGCAATTTTTTATTTTAGACTTTTTCTTAATTTTTTTTCCTTTTTTATCTAATTCAAAAAATTCTGGGTTGTAGGCTTTTGTTTTACAAGCAAGGGCATTTATTCCATTTTTTATGCATATGGTATAAAATATGGATTAAATTAAAACTACAGAAATTTTTCAGTATAAAATTTTTAACTACCTTACCTGTGCAAAAATTGCTATTAATATGATATATCAATCCCAATAGTTTCAGTCTGATGATGGGTTTGTAGACTATAATTTCTTTTGTTTTCATTCTTGGTATAATCTACAAGTCTTACATTTCATGAAAATTGTGGGTGTTTTGCTATTTTATTTAAAAAGAATCAAGGCATTAGTAAATTTGTTTTCTATTGCTGCCCTTTAAAAATATAAATCTCAGCTTACATGCGCATATTGGTGGTCTACTGGTCCGAGATCACTAAAACTCCCCTTCAACCACTTCAAAATAATAATCTGTAAAAGTAACACAGCTTTGTGTAATCACCAATCCAGGGTTACCACAGGCGACTATTTTCGACCTGAGGCAACCATGGCAACTTTTTTTTGCTTGAAAAGTCTAAAAAAACAACTATTTTCAGGAAAAGGAGACTATTGGGAGACTTTTCTGTGCTCCTAGCAATGTTTTTTTAAGCATCAATTGGGTTGACAACCTGTGGCATATGGTAGCTTCTGAACATAATGAATTTTTTTTTCTCTTTAAAAATAAAAACATTTGGAATTGCTAATTTGAGTCATCACTTTTTAATGCTCTCAATTAGCACAGATTCCATTGTGAATCTATTTTGTTACCCAATCGCCTTTTCAACAGTTATTGCTTCGAAATTCTGCACAATTTTAAAAAACTCAATTTTTAATACATTACACTGCGTGAATTTCGAATTTAAATAATCACTTTTCACAATATATATATATATATATATATATATATATATTTGCTAAATCAATTATTGGTTAAACTGAAATTTTTTGGAAAAAGTATGTTTTTTTAATGAAAAAAAAAATATTTTTGAATGATTTTTTAGTATTTAAAAGTATTTAATTTTGGGCAAATATATACTAATTTTTTTGATATAAAAATTTAATGCTAGAATACTAAGGTTTATATAAAAATTATCATATTTGCCACCAACTTGACTAAATGGATCATGATATATGACAACTAAGCCATTTATTAAAATTTTAGTCTTATTTTTTAATTATTTAGGCAATTTTCATAGTTTTCGGCAACTATTTTCTTGCTTTAGGCTACTAAAAGCAACTATATTGTTAAATTTTTTCTGTGGCAACCCTGCCAATGCGTTATTTGATTGTTCAGCAATTCATTTGTTTAGAATGGTATAAAGATCAAGGTGTACTGGAATAATTTAACGTAGCACTTTTGTAGGCTTAGTTAATTTTATTCATTTTTGAGGTTTATGTTTTTATTTTGAGGTACAAAATGCTATTTCAATGAATTTAAGCACCTTCGAAAAAAATCATTGAATTAAGAAAAGGATATCCTGTATGAGAATAAATAAGTGAAAGTATTTTGAATTCATATATGTATATCGGAGTATATTATAAGTATTTTGGAATAAGTGATTGACAAATTACGAATGACTGGAATTCGATATAGAAAATAACAAAATATATTGCACAGCCTGCATTATTTAATATTGATATTTGTTTTTTTGAATTATTTGGATGATAGCTGCAATTTTGAGCATTTATTATTATTATTTTATACAAGATAAGTGTATTTTTTTATTCAATTATGAAATCAATTTGCTTTAAATAAACAAGTTTTATTCAAAATAGATTAATAAATGTGATTTAATTGTGAAGCATGAAAATGATTTCAAGTGATGTACAAATACACTTACTGTTAAATTTCAAGAGGACCAGGTATATTGTCAGTGGACCAGTATATAATGATGCGAACTGATCTAAAGGACTTGTAACATTTTTGATAATTTTTTTTCCATGCAGTTAAATACTATTTGTTTGTAATCTTTTTGTCTTAAGATATTTTCAAAGTCTAGTATGTAGGATAAAAAATATAGTGGCAGCACCAGAAAAACACCTGTTAAATAAAAACTATATTATATTTTCAAAAACAGCTTTATAAGCATTAGATTCCTGTTCAAAGTATTGTATTTATTGAGGTAGTTATTTTGCTGTCTAATTTAAATTAACAAAGTATTATTTAGAATTCCAAAAACTGATATTCTTTTATTTTTATTAGTCAGCAAGATATTGACAATTTTAGAGCTGAATTTGAGAAAAGGCAACTCAAGGACTCGGACTCTTCCAAACAATCTGTTGTTATTACAGATGAAAGTAACTCGAGCAACCAAATGACTGAAGAAGAATGTGCAGCAAGATAATCTAAAAACGTCCATTTTACTATGTAAAGCACAACGATTAGATTGCTTTTCTCATGGTGTGCAAGTTTATAGGAAATAGTTTTATGGAACTGATTTTTTTTATACGACAAAAAAAAAAAAAGCGTGTAATACATCAGGGTGTATAAATAATTTGGCCCTCTTGAGTAAGCTTAATGAGAAGCAACTGCTAGGTATAATGAAAAGCAACTGTAGATGTTTATATATTTCAGTTATTTTTAAAGTTTCGTTATTTTAATCTCGCATTTGTAATTCTTAGAAAGGTGTAACTTTTCTGGTTTGTTGTATTTGTTAGTACCATAAAAATTACTGTGGCATTTTTATTGCATAAAAATTTATTTTCACACATTATTTCTTGTTTTTAAAATATATTTAAGCAATTTTTATAAAGTAAAGTAACTTTTAGTTTGATTTGTGCTGTGAAATGTAATCGTTCTTGTACAAAGACAAATGATTATTTTTTTTGTCGATAAAATACAAATTAATGAATTAAATATAAAACTGATTGTTAAATGCGACATTCAATCAAATTCAAATTAACAAAATCTAGTCCATGTGTTCTAAGTTTGTGTTTTATATATATTTACCAGCATTGCCTAAATAATTTTAATATTTCTGTTGGAAATTTCTCATACCTGTTAATCATAAACTTCTGAAGAATCTTATATTTTTGCACTTTTTCTAAACTAAATGAAATGCATAACATATTTTCCATTTCAGTAAAATCCGTGCTTAAGCTGTGCCAAACTATGAAAGGCTGGATAAATCATTTTTACGTAATCCTTAATTTTATTAATATTGTTGTGTATTCTTTTTATAGTAATAGATCATTTGTGAAATTAGTCACTTATACATTGGTTTATTTTTGTAGATTGTGTTTTTGAAAGTGTTTATGTAGTATTCATTTCATAGTATGGATTTTCTTTTTCATTGACCTCTTGTTTTATTTAGTTGTCATTCATTAGATGTATAATTTGTGTGATAGATTGAGGCTTAAAACGTAGGAATTGAATAGGTCTTTTAAAGATTTCTTTATTTAGTTACTGGATATAAAAGTTATTTGAAATCATTAAAGTATCCTTGGAAAGAGCTTGACGCAAAGCCATTTATCAATTAAAATGTCTGATACTTTCATTTGCTGCCCCTTGCTCAATAACATCATGAATTCTTTTGAGTGTATATTAGTCTTTACATATCATTTTTTTTTTCAATTAGCATTTTTTGTTGTTCTAATAGGTAAATTTCTGTTAATTGTGTGCAATATAAAATGTGATTATTTGTTTTTTATGAGGTTTGTTTTACTTATATAAAATTGTTCATTAGAAACATTACATTTTAGAAATTTTAAAACATTTGAAAGCAAAAATTTGAATTATTTAATTATTTTTATAAAAATTAAAGATCTTTTAAGATATATGTAATTTGGTTTATTCTAAGCTCTCTTTGGTAAAAATTGTGGAAATTTATATTTTTAAAAGCTTTTTTTATTATATTTTTTCTTTTTAAAAATGTAAACTAACTTGGAGGATTTTTCTAAATATTAATCAATTTTTTTTATAAGATGCATTACTTTGCTCAAGTTAATGCTGTTTAGAACACTTATCTATGCATTTAAAACTAAGATCTAAAATTCTCTGTACATTTATAACCTAGATGTTTTTAATCAGAAAAACTTTTTATAAAAGTTAAAATATTTTGTAGTCATAACAGGAGACATAAATTTGTATTAGGTATAATTAGAATAACTTAATTTAAGAAATAGTTGTAGTTATTAGATTGGCACATAGATTATATTTAAGCCGAATTTAGACATTTATGCAGTTCATATTTTACTTTCTAAACAACCTCAGCAATTGTGAACCTCATACATATATTTTAGTTACAATTTGGTAGAAATATATTGGAGTTATAACAAATATAATTGTTAATTTAAGTTCTTTAAAATAGTGATTTACATTACTTAGTTTAGCTTAAATCTAGCAGTTTGATTTTCTAATAAATTAAATTTCTTTTGGACCAAAAACTTCTAAAAAACTTTTAACTAAAAAACTTTATGGTAAATTAATATCATAAAATTATTTTATTTTATCTGGCAAATAAAAAAATATCTTTTTATTTCAATGAAAAGCTCATTGTTTAATTTTTTACAGGCTTACTGAAGGTTCTTTTAAAAATATTATGCATTATTTATATACTTAAAATTAAGCATGCATGAACTGTTGAAATTGATTTAGAAGTCTATAAACTATTTTTTTAAATTTCAATGTTTCTTTCCTGTAAAAATACACAATACTTTTTAAATAAGCCATATAAATATTTTCATATATATACTGTGATAATTATTGTAAAAAATAATTGAATCAAAAAATAATCTAATTTGTTTGACTGTATGGAAACTTGATGAGATATTACTGGAAATGTAGTACAAGATTTCTTCCTCTGTACTAGACATCACAAATGCATTCATTTAAGAAACCTCAAGGGACCTAATGTTTTACTATTGTTATAATAAAAATTGATTAATAAATATTTGTTGTGTTTCAAAATATTTCATACATCTATGAGAATTTATTAAGTACTGTTTCAAAATTAATTTATTTCTGTAAAATAAGAACTTTTTTTACACAACCACAGGTTGTAAATACTATGAACTAATTATAGTTATATATCACACAAGAATTCTAGTTAATGATTTTAAAGTAATCCAAAGGTTAAAAATTAGTACAACATTTACTCTTAGCGTAACTAACTCCTGTCATCCAACAATATCTGGGTATTTTAAATGCGATTACTTTGTGACATTATTCAGAAGACTTTGGCAAATCAAGATCCTGTTATTTTGTCTGATTTCAGAAGGATAATTGTTATCAACAGTCTGAAATTTAGACAGATTTAGAAATAGTATAGACTGACTAGAAATTGTTTTACCAAACATAAACTTTTAATCTTTGGATTACTTTAAAATCATTAATTGGAATTCTTCTGAGTTATGTCCTCTCCTAATTCTGCACGCTTTAAATGAACTAAGATATTAAATCATTCATAAATGTTAACATTTTACACATGAAAGAAATATCAGTCTTACAGTAAGTAACAGACTGTGGAAAGGGACTGTGACTGAGGATTTGAATTAAGTATCAGAACATGAATCTGGAAATGAATGTATTGGAGTAACACTTAAATCTAGATTGGTTGTGCTTCATTTCTTTGAAAAAACAGATTTTAAATTAGTAGTGGGTATAAAAGAAGGGAACCATACAATGAGTCTAAAAATTTTACTTCATTGAAAATCTTTGTAAAAAACTGTAAATATAATGTAAATACCACACACAAAAATTTTATGGTTGGTTGAGGGTGTAAGTGGAACTCTATGTGCAGCCTTTTTTATGTGGTGAGTTCTGATCTAACAGTAAGTGATGAAATATAGTGAAAATTACAAAAAATTTGCTATTGTTTTTTGTAATATAAAGTGAGGGCAGAAAAATTTTCAATTGATCAGAATTTAATTTAGGTTATTCAAACAAGTATAATTATAATTTCAGAAGTTTTAGCAAACTTAAAAATATTTGAAAAAGGCATGAATTGCTCGAATATTATAAGAATCAGATTTTAAAATTTTGTGCAGTTTTGTCCTTAGTACAGTATGCAACTTATGCCCTAAAGCAGTTGTCGGCAAACTTATTAGCCAAAGAGCCAAATATGAACATTACAACAATTTTTAAAAAAATTGGGAGCCAAATCTGCTTGTTTAGTAAGCTTTTATTACACTAAATAAGTAGTACACTAAATAAAACTAAATTTCATACTTAATAAGTATTTATTAATGCGAACAATGTGTTTGCATCTCCTTGGAAAGTTTGAGTAACTCAGGTTTGTATGTTGTTGTCTTTAATTTTAGGCATGATTCCAAGTTCTCATCAATGAGACGACTTCTCAGTTTACTCTTGATAATGTTCATGCTTGAAAAAGATTGTTATCATATATATGTAGAACCGAAAAGGGAAAGAACAGCAAACACGAACTTTTTCAGCTGATCGAAAGAGTCAGGAATACTATTCCAAGCGTTGAAAATGATCATGTCTTCCATCTCCTGGTCATTTAAAGCAGACCACTTGTGTTGTGAACTAAGATCAAATTTTTTTTTCTCTCAAATATTTCCAATTCAACACAAAGACGTTCGAATTTAGAGCTCCATATCTTCTTGTTTTTTTAAATCCAGCAATTGTATTTCAGTTTTTTAAGTTTTTTTTTAAATGAAAATATTATTGCGCCTTCCGTGGATATTTGTGCCAGAGCCGCACTTTGCCGACCACTGCCCTAAAGCATTCTGAAACATTAATTTTTTTAGACCAACTCTGCATGGCAGCACACATCTATTGTGAATGACATACATCAGGGGTGTGATTTTATTAAGGACAGCAATGCTCTTATTTGTTGAACCCTTTTGAGTAATACAAAGGTGGTCTAAATTTTATATTGAAAGGATTAAATGTAGTCTCATTGTCCAAAAAAAAAGGGTTTAAGTGCTCAAAATTCATGATTACCCTAATCCAATCTAGGAATTGGGTTATGTTTGTTATAGATAATTGCTCAAGTAAAATGAGGAGTTGCCCTGCCTTGGAAGTCTATAAAACACCTTATATTTTATTACATTGAATTGAACGAATATATTTCAAAGAACAAAGGGAGTCTATTTTCCTAAATGAATTACTGATCCAATATTAAACATGCATCATGTAACTAATGATTTGGTGAAATTTTGCAAAACTAAAAGTTTTTAGTTGTAGAGATGAAATCTTCATATAGGAGAATACTTCTCCAAAAAATTTATTTCAATTAACTTTAAATGATACATAATGCATAGTATTGGTGTATCAGTTGCAAACAGGACTTAAAAATGAAAGCGTACCAAACAAAGTTATTTTTATATTAATTATTTAAAAAATTCTACACGTTACAGTAACTCTATTAATTATATGCACGTTTTATTTTTAAACAAGCTTTGCTCAGGATTCCCAAAACTTGGTTTTGAACAAATATTTAATATTTGTAAAAGCTCATTAAAGCTACCTGAATGTAAATGACTGGACATCAGTCTTTTAAGGTTTCATCTCAGTTCTTTTTAAGGAAAATATTCTGAAATACACTTAGTGACAAATAAAAGAATTAAACTATAAAATTAAGAAAAAGATTATTTTTTCTGAAACTTTTTAATGGTTCCTGAAGATCCCTTTAATTGTTTCAGGTATTCAATATATAGGATTTTGTATCCAACATGTGAATCCTGTGGCAGAATTTTTTTCAAGCTATCTGCGACAAAATTCTCTAGCACTAATATCTCTCTGCAAGATACTTTTAATAATAAACAAATGTGTTACAAACAAAGGTGCTGTGTTTACAAAAAATAACCATATATATCTTTTTAAATTGAACATGTAATAATTTTATATTCTAATATGGGTGATATTCAAGCATTTTGTCGGGGGTGGGAAGTGCACAAATTATTTCCTTCACATTTTGTAAATAATCATCATAATTAAAAATCATGAAATCCTAAATAGTGATTGCAGAAAAAAAGATTAATCACATGAATCGGATTCCTCAAATGTGTGTTTTGTTTCGAGATTAGGTTGTATTATAAGATTTAAAAACTATGGAGAAATCAATAGCAACTGCCAAAAATCCCATAGAATTGTTGCCTTAAAAAGTAAATACTCAAATGCATGATTTGAATTTTCCATATAGTTTGAAATATTTTGGGATATTTAAAAACCATGTGAAAATCAATATCAACAAATGTTGAAAATACAATTAAAACATTACATTGATTTATGATAACATCGTCGTAAATTCAGCGCGTCCAAATGTGATTATATAAATACATGATTAAATATTACATAAATTTTAAGTTGATTAGGTAATGTTACGAAGATTACGTTGTAAATTTCTGTAGAAAAGGAAAGTAAATTATTTTTTATACTTTTCAAAAGAAAAATCCTTCTGCATCTCCGTAACGTTTCAGGGTTCCCACTCTATGATGAGATTGAAATTCAAGGACTTTCCAGGACTTTTCAAGGACCTCAACAAAATTTTCAAGGACCCTAATCTAAGACCAATTTTAAAAATTATTCTCTTCTATTTTACTAGAAGCAACAATGCTTGTTGTGGCAATAATTAATTTCAAATATAATACCTAATGCTTTGCCTATATAGAGAGAAGAGAGTATATGTATTATGGACTAAAATTTATATTTTTTTAAAAACAACCCTACTGGTTTTACATATTAATTCACAAAATCATTTTCAGCACAATCTATAACTAATGGTAATGAGGTGTTAATGGTGAAATCCTTTAATTCTGTGTATTTCCATGTGAAGGCTGCATGAAAGACAGAGCTAAATCTTAGGTATTCCATGACTATTCCATAACCCCCTCCTCTCCTCTATTAAACATAGTTTCTGAAATTATTCATCCATAATTTACACAACCTTCTCTAAATGTTATGCAGCAACAATTCCTTCTGAAAATAAAAATTAGAAGGAACATATCCCATTTTCATCATGTTCAAAAGCATTATTTGTTATGTGTAATCCACAACTGCCAATGAATATGACCTGGTGGGAATATTTCTCTTTTAATTCACACTGAAGCTTCTAATAGAATTTCAAATTGACATAGGGTCCATCCATGGATAATTGAAGTATTTTAGAGAGCTTTTAGCCATCATCCATGCATTTGTAAAAAGAGGACAAAATATTTTCTGCAGTTCCATGACCCATAAATTGGGAGGTAAGATACTTAGTGCAAACTTTATTATCAATTCCTTACCATAATGTCCATCTGCTTAGATTGAAGAGACTGATTTAACGTCTCATCAAAGAGTACAGTGCAGCAATCAACATTCTTCAGCTCATTTATAAGTATTTATAAGTATAGTGCCAATCTAAAGGAGCCCAAATAGGCTCACTTTGTGGCACTACAAAAAAAATTGTCTCGCTATACAGCTATCAGTAAACATTTTGGAGAACAATTCACTAATCCCTTCACAGGAGTTACATGAATAATTACTAGTGATGCACTTCAGACTCCAGAGAATTTCAGCATCAAGCACATTCCTTTTGACCAGATAAGGAGACAATAAGAAGACCTCGGCCACTAAAGTTTCTGTTTCACTTGGGGCACACGATGTTGAAGGAGTATTTACACCAGATGAATTAGATGTTGATGTCTTTGGAAAAAGAGAACTCAGGGCATGAGACTGCTTTTTTGTTTTATCTTTCTTTCATGTGTGATTTCAGAGCAGATTCTTCCATTTTTGCGATATCGATCTCCTTCATGCATAATCGGCACTTGGCTCTGAACTTCTTTTCGGGCATCGATAAAATCCATTCCTTATAAGCTTGATTATCCATCCATTGGGGATTAAAATAGCACTTCCCAGGCATAACTGGTCTAAACTACATAACACAAATACGAAGCTGTGCCTTTGCGAATACGCTTTACAATAAAGTTTTGAAATGACGCAAACGTAAGGACAAGTGCGGATGGTAAAACGGCAAATTTATTGAAAACTACAAGGTACATAATGTTACGAAATTCGAGAGTATTCCAGTTTCGATAAGAAAAAAGAAGATCTAAGCATATGCGACAGAAGATGAAGTGGAGTCTCGCCCCGGACGCATTGATTGTCTGCTGTGCTCCGCGCGCTTGGCAGACACCAAGACGCTAGGCCTGGTTAGAAACGGTGGCGTTAAAAACCACGTGAGAGAGCTCGGGAACAAAACAGAAAGAACGAGAAAGTTCCGCGGGTGTTTTATAAAAAGGGCCGTCGGCAGTATTGGACAAATTCAAGGACCTATCAAGTTTTTCAAGGACCTAAGACGTTTTTCAAGCACTTTCCAGGACCTAAATTTAGCAACAAAAAAATTCAAGGACTTTCAAGGACCGTGGGAACCCTGGTTCTGCAACATTGTCGCCGTGTAGCTGCAATTCTGCAACGGGGCATGTTAATTAACTAACATTAACTACAGTTTAGCACATAACTAATTAATAAATGAACAAAATAATTTCTGCTGTCGACAAAATGTCACTTCAATAAATAGTTATTAAATTTTTGGTGTCGGCATGTTATCAGTCGAGATATTAAATTAAATACAGCACAATGTCCAATATCCAGATACAAATTATACGAAAAAACTTCTATTAGGAAATATTTCTGTATTGTGATCTGCTGCATCAACTATTTTTCCGTATAGTGATCTGCTGCGACAAATTTTTTTTGCTCACATTTATAAAATTAATTTTTTCCAAAGATAATCCCTTTAAAAAAATAACTTTCAATTATTTTATTTAATATTTGTCAAAAAATGTTGAATTGTAAGGCAAATACAGTACAGAACCCATTATCCGGAAATCAGAAAACCGGAAGACCAAAAAACCGGAACGAAATTCGATAAATTTCCCCGCCATTTTCAAAAAAAAAAAAATCCTCATAAGTTTTTAGGATTTTTCTTTCTATTTTGAAAGATGTTTACCTTACCATCATTTTGGAAATAATCATTAGTGTATTACTTCGTTTTAAGATTATTTCCAAATTTTTTTTTTTAGTTGGGTTTAACAATAAAAAAAACGATTTTGTAGCTATTCAGAAAACCGGAAAAATCAGTTATCCGGAATAGCGATGGTCCCGATCATTCCGGATAATCGGTTCCCTACTGTAATTTTTTACATTATAAAGAATATAATTTTACATGGCAAAATGCAAAGTTTAAGGGAAATCGGTCGAATAATACCTGAGAAATCTTAATTTCAGAAAAGTCATATTTTAAAAGCTCGATTTTTCAGGAACTATTCGACTGACTTTACTCAAGTTTTATAATTTTCCATGTAATATTATATTTCTTAAAATGATGTAAAAAATTGTATACCTTACAATTCAAAATTTTTCGACTAATATTAAATATTTATTAGAAGTTATTTTTGCAAGGAATTATATTTGGATAAATGAATTTTACAATTGTGTGCAAAATTGTTTCAATTCGCTTAAAAATTTCGAAATAAGGCGAAATACACAAGTAAAATTAACATTAAAGGGTTCAAGCATTGGATCACTCTCCTGATACAACTATGGGGGCCATATTTCTTTCCCAAATTGTGGCTACCCCTAAATTTTGGGGATCAGAAATCCAAATTCGTAAAAAAAAAAAAAAAAAGCACACCTAACGTTGACGAAAAAAAATTAAAGGAGATTTTACGCAATTTTTTAGGGCACAAGTAAAAATTTGACACATCGTGCATAATCATGTAAGTCAAAAAGAGAAATTTAAAATATTATAAGCACTTACATTAAGTGAAGTAAAAAATATGTATATAAATCTTAATATAAAGATTTTTTAAAACCATTATTTATAGATACTTTAACTATTTTATTTTATAACCGTCGTTGAACAGCTGACCCAATTTTGGGTTTATGCCTGCTAATTTTCAACTCTGTAGACTTGTAATTTTGAACCCGATTCAGAATACAAGGAAAATCCTAGAAGAAGTATTAGGAGAAATTTGCCTTTGTGGAGGACTTTTTGATGGAACTTTCCCACATTTGAGTTACACGGAGAAGAAATTCACCCACGGTTAGCCTAATGACAAGGGGACTGTTATTTGTGATCGGTTTACTACTGAGGATATTTTATGTCAGCACTGTGGTCGGGGCAAGCTGGATTCGGAATTTGTATCGACCAGTCATTGCTGGGATTCGAACCCGGTTCACCTAATTAGAAGGCGAAAGCTCTATCCCCATAGCCACCACGGCTCACCTTAAATTATTAACACTCAACGTACTGCAGTACTGGCGATACCGCCATCTGTCAATAAGAGAAGTATTTTCGCCATCAGTGGATATTTTATCACCTAAAATTTCTTAACAAATATGGAGAAGTTTGAGAATAATCGGGTAAACAGGAGATAGTCTTAAAATACAGGAGTCTTCAATAAAAAAAGTAGACTTGACAGGTATGTTCATTCAGAAAAAGTGCATTTTTGTGTCTGATTTCGTAATTTTTAGTATGTCGCCTGCCCAGATTAATTAGTAAATTTGTGGTCACATCTTTGAATTATTGAGAATGAGTCCAAGAACGTGAAGATTCAACAATTAGATAGAAAGCTGTTAAGATAGGGGTGATGGTGTGCAACTGATGATGTGCAACCCGCGAGAGCTTCTGAACATAATTTTTTTTGAAAATTAAAAATTTGGAATCTTTTGAATTTCTCTTCACAAAATATTGAATCTTAACACGTACTATAATGGTTAAGTTTTAGTTTCTGCTTAAACCATATAGATTTTATTTAATTTATTAAGGAAAATATGTTACTAAGTTAACTGATGAAAATATTTATTGTTCAGAGGACCAATTGTGAGATAAAAATTATCATACATGCCACCAACATGACTAAATAAGTGCGCGGCTAAAAAAGTGTCAACCTGCTGTGCAAGTAGACCTTCACTCAAAAAGGTTGTGCACCCATATATTAGGAGGAGTTCCATTTTTTTATTTTGTGCACTGTACATGCATAGAATATTACAAAATGCATTGAGTACCAATATAAAGAAAGATGCCTTTCTTAATTGTCTTCAAAATTTTTTATTCAGTTATTGTGCAGAGAAAATATTTTCTACAACTTACAGTGTTTTCACTACAGCGCGAGAATGCGAGAATCTCGCATATTTTTTTATATTCTCGCATTAAAAAATGATAACCGCGAGAAATTCACGCATTCTATAAACCAGGGTTGGGTTTTTGACGTCAAAAAGTGGTTTTTGACATGACAAGGGTATAATACTGGTTTAAACCGTCAAAAATGTCAAAAACTGAAGTTTGCCAAGAAAATATATAAACTTCAAAACTACCAACAGTTGCCATGCATTATATTGAAATTTAATTATACTATAGGTAATCAGCAGGTTTTAAAATATTTTTTAATTAAAATTAAGGTAAAATAACAGATTTAAAATCTCAGAAATTTATATTCAAATGCATGTGCAGAAAAATTTTGCAAAAAATTTTTTTAAATACTAATATTTAAAAATTTTTTCTTCTTCTTTTTGATACTTAAGAAAATTAAAAGTTTATTACTATGCATTTTTGATATATAAGGAACATATAACTAATATTTATAAGGAACTTACAAGTTATGTTGTATAAATACAAACTTGATGTAAGATACAAGTGCATAAATTTTTTTTTTTAATATTATACCGAATATCTTTATTATCCAGTATGTTAATTTGAATTTAAAAGTAGTTATATTTATGAATAATGATAAATATAATTCATATTGTTTATTATATTTATTTATAATTATTACACTTATCGTTTTAAAACAATTTTTATCTCTTAATTTTTTTTTCTCCACTTGTATTAAGAATACAAATAATGCATATCTTGAAAGCAAGAAGTAATTATTCAACAGTTGAATATTTAGATATTCAACAAAACTATATCGTATTTAGCAAAATGAAATTCACAAGTATTTGGATAAACTTAATTTTCAGCATAGTAAATGAATAGGCTGAATATACTGTAAATCGACACTAACTACTCTGTGTATTTAACAGAAAGCACTTAAATTTGTATTGTCTTATGTTAAAAAGATTATTAAGAAGATTTAAAAGAATATTAAAAAGATTTTTCTTTAAAAGAAGATGTCTAATGTATTAAAATGCTAATGTTTATCTTTAAAAATGTCTAATTTTTAGTATAATCTATATTATACACTAAATTTGGTTTTAAATAAATTTCTTAATAATATCACTGCAGATTTTCAATAACACATGAAAATGAAAACATAATATTACAAAAGATGTGAGCTTTCAAAAGTACAAGATTTTGGTTACTATTCAAAATATAAGTGTTTCTTCAAAATTTTTAAATTTATTTTTTCTAGAACATATTTAGAAACACTATCCTTTATAAAAAAATATATAAATTTTATGTATTAATTAAATTTTACATATGAATATAGGTTTTTGACATTTTCGACAGTGAGGTTTTTGACGTGACGGTTTAAACCATGGTTTAAACTGTCAAAAACTGTCACATGTCAAAAACCTGCCAACCCTGCTATAAACCAATTTCAAAATTCGCGAATTTCTCGCATTTTGAAAAAAATTTCTCATTTGCGCCATTTAGAATAAAAATCCGTTTCACTTTTCTTCCTGGATCTTTTATTATTTTCAACATCTGCCCCATTATCTAGCTTCCCTATTTACCAGTATTGTTCAGAACCTTTAAGAACAACAGAACACCATCCTTCCGAACCACGGAACCTCTTTCAGAACGCATTTCTCTGCAACCACGTGTTTACCGTAGGTAAGGTTTCTTCATGCATGTAAGATGTTCAAATTTTTGCTCGTTAATGTAAGATGGACAAATACCTTGTAAAGCCAATATCTTCTACTCCGAAACGGACAAATGAAAATGAAACAAATGTGGGTAGAAACGATCAAAACGAAACAAATACGCATTTGAGCACCTAATGAGAATAGCTGGTGAAAAAGTAGATGTAGAACATTTTCCATATGATGATGCTGCAAAAATATTCAATGCTTTAAAAATTAGAAGATATTAAAAATGCATTATGATTAAAGAAATGATTTTTTTCCCAAGTCTCTTGGTGTTTTTTTTTTTTTTTTAATTTTTGAAGTCTCACTTAATTTTTTGAAATCTCACCCTGTTTTTGAGAAAGGGTGAGAAATTCTCACCCATTTTTTTTCTGAGATGAAAACACTGAACTATATAAATGCACATAGGTTCAACAAATTATGCAAAAATATTCAAGGGGTATCCTTTTTGGGTAAATAGCAGTGCGCAGCACAGTGATTTGGATAAAATGTTGAATAACTATTCAGCTTAATTTTAATTTAAAGGGTAAACTTAATTTAAGAACTAAAACCTTCCTAATTGTAACTAAAATTTTTTGCCGATCTTAATATATGCACTACTTTTCAATTGAATATCATTCATGGGGAAAACTGATTTTATGTTGTAGGAGAGTCACCAACTGAATACTTCGAAAAAAGATTCTTCTAAACCTTTAGAGGGTTTAAGTAATTTGGCAAATTACAGCAAAAGTTAGAAATTGTATTCTGCAGCAAGTGATGAACGGTCATAAGCAAAACTTGCAGAACAAAAAAGTTTACAATTTCAGGCTAGCATTGACATTGATTCAAGAAGCAAACAAAGAGCAGAATAACCAGTATTAAACAAATCGACTTCCTAATTAGCTGTTTTTTAATAGACAGGAATTTTTTATTTTATTTTTCTCTAAATATATAAAAGAAAGTTAAGATGACATGTTTCAACCACAGGTTATTAGTTGCACATTACTGCCCTAAATGTACAAATATTTGAATAAATGTACAAATATTTGAAAAAAATAATCGTATAAAAATATATTTTATTATTCTAAATATATAATCACATATAATTATTCAATCTATATAATATACTTAAGTTTCTAGAACAACCAAAATTTTAATTACTTATGGCTTAACTTCCCAAAGCTTAATAGTAAAATCGTCACTTCCTGAAGCCAAAAGTCCAGATACTTTCGGATTAAAAACAACAGAATTAACATCCGATTCATGCGCGTCTGATACTGAAGCAAGCAAATTAAAACTAGGTGAATCAGTTTCCGAATTTTGATCCTCATAAAAAACCTTAATACCATTATCCCCTGATGCAGTGGCAATGTAATTAGTTAATGGACACCATGATATATCATAAATAGGTCTCTCATAATATCCAGATATTGTACACACACATTTCCATGCAGAATCAGAGCCGATAGTTTCAATTCCTGCAGAATTACCAGGAGGATACTCTTTCCAAATTTTAATAGTTTTATCATCACCACAAGTCGCTAATGCATTACCAACACTGTTAAAACACGCAGACCAAACAGTCGATGAATGAGAAGTTAAAGTATTGACCACAGACCAATCATCACTATCTTCTTTATAAAATTTAATAGTGTCATCATAACTAGTTGAGACAAGTAGATCTTTAAGAGGATGCCATAGGACCTTTTTTACATCTTGAGTGTGACTATTGATAACGCTAGCACATTCATATTCATTATCATCTTCGACTTCCCAAACCCACACTGATTTATCGCGACTACAAGTACCTAAATATTGACCAGAATTAGACCAAGCAACGCTTTTAACTTCGTTCTCATGCCCTTCAAGAGTTGCAATGCATTCGAATTCTCCATTACGACGTTCCCAAATGCATGTTGTAGCATCGAAACTAGCAGATGCGAGATATTTCCCACAAGGTGACCATGCAACACTACGGATGGTTCTTTCATGTCCATCTTTTAAGATTGCAATAGACTTCCAAGATTCCTGTTCTTTACTCCATATTCTGATAGTTTTATCACCGCTGCAACTTGCTAAAACTTGACCGGTAGGGTCCCAAGCAACACACCAAACTCTATCTTCATGGCCAATCAGTTCAGCAACTAATAATAAAGACATTGTTTTAAAGTAATCCTAAATATTTGACAAATATTTCAAAGTTTGCAAGGACTTCGCTATTTTTCCTTGTCACATGGAGTACATGAACAGAGAATGTTTACCACCACTTTGTGTTGTTTACAAATTATGAGATGAAAGTAGAAGTCATTGATCCTAGCAAGCCTCTCTTTTACCTCTGATATAACGGAAACGGACCATTTTTACTGCTCAAGATTCGCCCATGTTATTCCACACCATGCGGTATTCTCATACGATTGGAATATGCAACTGCATTTCAATACAATTCGTGCATGTCCATACGCAAGTGGTTTGTTGATATGTTATTTCTAAGAAAGCATTCAAACAGCATGAAATCACTCTAAACGCTGGTGCAAATGTTTAGAAACTAAATGCAAGTCGCATAAATCATGCGTGCGCAACATTGTATTGATGCAAGACCGCATTTGCGTATGACATCCAGTAAGTATGGCAATTAAACATTTGCATGCGCGTAGACAGGGCCACTCACACAGCATAAAATTGAGTTGCATAGGTGTTGGTCAAACTCGCGTATGAGTTTTTAGATACTATTACGAGTATTCGCGATCACAACGAATACGCCCTTTAGCGGGGAGGATATTTTCCTGCTCTTATTTATTAAGTTTTCATTTAGTTTTATTGGAATCACTAGTGGAGCGTCCCGCAGTGGACTGATCGTTAAGACACGGTTCCCAGCAGATCACCGAAATCAAGCATCACTGGCTGCGGTCAGTGTGCGAGTGGGTAACCATATGGATCAGTCTGCGTAGGGACCGAGGGTGTGCGGTATTGGTCCTCGTTAAACTGTTCTACCGTAAAGTGCTCGACTTCGCGTGCAGGTCGGCGAGCTACCAAGGCGGGGGTGCCATCCCCTCCGCAGAGGATCAAAATTGTGATGGCATGTCTTCGGATCTTCTTCAGGGATTTTTTTCAGACCATCGCCAATATCCCATTGTGCAGCTCTAGTGCGACGTAAATGAACCACAACAACATTAGTGGAGTAGGGAGTTTTTTTTTTTCAGCAGCAAAAAAGTAGCAAAATTTCCTTCCTGAAAAGGCAGAAGACTTTAAAAAAACCCGATCCAGATCATTGGTAAATCATTCGGAAGCAGAACTCGCCCAATATTTGAAAAGCAATTTCCCAAATTTTTTTTCTTCTAACCAACTTGCAACCGATAACTTCCAATTTCGTGATCGTCTACTGATAAAGATGAGTGAATTAAGGTAAAATAAAATTTTTTTTGTTGTCTTCAATTCATTAGAAATTAAAGTGAAGTTAACATTGTTTACTTCATTCCAATGAATAAATGTGATTTTTGAATGTGTAGAACTGTAATAGTTAAAGAATATTCGTCTTTTTCATAGAACAGTATATATTTCTGTATCTATATAATTCAGAAAAGAACAATAAAGAATCATACGAATTACTTGAAATAGTATCATTTGCTTTGATTGTGAATAAATTTTTATCGCTTTCTTAGTAATTATTCTTTAAATTTGAATGATTAATTTCAACTAGAATTCAGCTATTCTGTTTTTAAGTTACATTTTTAAATTCATATCGAGATCTTACAATTATGAAATTTTGTTGTGTGGATTGTCATCTAATAGTAATGAAGGGATATTTTATGTATATATTATTTGAGAGTAAAATTTTCAAACGAAGAACAATTCATTTTGGAACTCTCCAGATTCATAGTGTTATGATATATATAATAAAAAATTTACTTGCAAAATGTTTCCTTCTAGTTTGATGATAGTTGTATACGGAATGATTTTCTACGTCTGGTTAAGAATAAAAAAAATAAAAAAATAAAAAAGCAATATGAAAGTTTTTTATTTCAATATGAGAATTTTTTAGAGTAATTTTTTTGTCATAAGCATTATTTATTTTACAAGTTTATAAATAATGATTTTTTAATTGAAACTTTAAACTTTTTGATAAAAATTGTTGTCAAAAAACATTTTTTGCAAAATTAAATGACATAAAATTATTGTTTCTGTATACTTTTTGTATATTTTAATGCTTGAAGTAATATGATTCAGAAAAGTATAGAAATTGAAGTTTAAATAGACCTTTCATATTAGATCATTAAATTTAATAGAGTGATTTCGCAAGCATTTTGTTTCAACTCTAACAGGAGGATAAGAAACATACTTTTTTCTGTTTATTTACAAAAACTTTTTCGATTTGTTTTGGATGTTCATTCTCTAGAAAAAGCGTTGTTATTTTGTATTCGCATGCTTAAGAAAAAATATCAAGCATTTTTCTTTTTTAAATTTAATAGGCCACAATAAAGAAGGAACGTTACCATGCTACAATGAAGAAAACTCCAGTGCACGAATCAAATTTACGTGCGACGCACATGTGAGCATGGCGTGAGAATGTTCAGTAAAGATATCGCAGCCTGAATGTTTCATGAGTGAGATTTTCTCATACGCTACAAGTTTATTTGTTGTTTATTTTTAAATATTTGACTCTAAGAATTAAATATAAGGTACTGCAGTGAATCTAAGGTACTGTAATGAGAATTGCCCCTACGACAGCATGAGTTTTTCAGCATTGAGCATCATCAGCAGATGCAGCAAAAAGTTTTCCATTCAGTAGAAATATTATATTTAATTTGTTTCGAGGGAATATGAAATAAATTATTGGATTTGATCAGTGTGGCTGTTCAGAAACTATACGTGAGAAGAACTACTAATTCATACCCAAAATTGAATACGTGTGAAGCCACCAGTCACATACGCTAAATACATTGTCTAGTGCAACGCTAAATACTAAAACTGGAATACAGTATTGCAAGAGTGCAACACTAATATTTTTATTAATTATAACTATTTTCTTATCGTTTGTATTTCGTACTCTGCACTTTGAAAGGATTTTAATGCATTTTTGTTTTAACCTTACGCACAATGGTCAGATTAAGTCATTTTGCTTCAAGTTAAATTCATTGTTATTAGCTTCAGAAATTTAACGAAATATAAAGACATCCACACAAAAAGCAAGAAAGACATATTTTTTTTTTTATCAAACATAGCCATCAATTCATTATAGTAAGAGAAAACATAGAGGAAATTCCATTATCACAGTTTTAAATATGCATCTTTAAAAACCTTGAATAGAAAGACGTTAAAATAGAATTACACATCAGGTATTAATAATTATAAGCTTGAAAACGCAACAAAGTTATCAAAATCTGATAAATCACTGATAAGTGTATGAAAGCACCAAAATTTGTTTGATTGCCAGCGAAATCCTGCTGGTGCTTTTAACGATCGTGTTTCAACACATTTCTCACTTTTCCGTTTCCTTATGAAATCAAGTAGGTTTAGAGATTTTTTTTATCTCGGCTTTTTTTTAAAAAAATAAATAAATAAAATTCACTAATATATTCCCGAAAGGTTGAGAAAAAAATCGTATTCTTCGTAGGATTCGTAATCGTAGGATTTTTTCGGATGAATGGACTATGTCCAGTCATATAATCTACAGCAGTGTTTCCCAACGTGGGGCCCACGCCCCACAGGGGGGCAATTTGATTGTTAAAGGGGGCAATTCGAAAATGGACTAGACAGGATTTTAATCCTTTAGATCCAGGCCATTTAAATGCAATGCTGAATTTCGGGGACAAAATTGAAAGAAAAAAGCAAATTCTTAAATAATTGCAGCCAATAAATATTATGTGACTTAGTGATTTTTTAAGCGACAAACCTGAAATGAAGTATTTGCTAACAGTCGATGGTAAAGCATTAGTGAGTGATTTAGCCGATATGTTTGAAAAACTAAATTAAATAAGCAACTTCAAGGAACAAATAAAACTCAACTCATGTTGATGCAAAAGCGAAGATATTTGGTTTCATTGTCCTTATTGAGTTATGTCAGAAATATATTAACACTCCAAAAATGTGAAATAAATGATACCGCTTTACTTGTTATTGTCGATCATAAAAGAAAGATTTTTTAATTTTAAAACAAAATTGATTTTCCAACATAGATGATGCAGTCAATGTTAGTGGATTTGTCTGATATATCAATTATACAGTATCAAGAAGAACTCGTAGAAATGCAAAATGATATGTCAGTTAAAACTTTATTTCATATAGAAGGAGTAAAGCATGGCTTGGTTAGGAAGCAGAAATCAAATGCCCAAATTCTATTAAATGTGCAAGAAAACTATTGTTACAGTTTCCATCTTCATATTTAGCTGAATGTAGATTTAGCTGTAAATGATTAACTGATAAAAAAAGAAAGAAATCTTCTGGATATAACACAACGGTGAGACTTGAGACTGAAGCTAACCAAATTGGAACCTAGGATAAAATCTCCTTGCATCAAGAGCAAGGATCCCACTTAATTAAAATATTAAATTATTATTGAAAAATTTTAATTTAAATTATTTTGAATTTTAGTTTTTCATTATATGTTTTGAAAATTAACTTACTGTGTTTAGTTAACAACTAGTGATTTCTTCCTAAAACCTATAATTTAAGTTTCTTAAGTGAACAATTCAATTTTTTTAATATTAAAAATTATGTATATGTTATATAGAGGGGCATAAGAATTTTAGAAAGGCTTAGGTGGGGCAAGGCATAAAAAAGGTTGGGAAATACTGATCTAGAGTAAAAGAGCTGACTGAACAATTCTCGCTATTGGTAAGTTTGTCAGAAAGACTGGCTTTGAGAGAGGGAAAGCACTTAAAAATTACGGAAAAAAGTTTAATGTCTCATTAGTGTGGTCCGTGATGCGGACAAAAGTGTCCACTCTTCACTGCAAAACTTCTATCCCAAAGAGCCCCCCTTTTACTTTTCCAAAGAAAGCTTAAAGAAAGTTCTGTGAGATTCTAGATAAGTCTGTTAGTGTCAATTCATGATGGAAATTGGATAAAGAAACTATACTGTAGATATCCAATGTTTCTAAAAATCATATAGCAGTACGAAAGAGCCTCAGGCTATAAATAAGATAAAAGCTGTTTAAAGAAGCGAAAGACATTTTTCCATAGAGTAAAATGAAGCGGCTATTTCTTGGTGGGATCAGAGAGCTCAGTGCGTGGTATAAAGTGGGATATTTAAAAGGATTTTTTGTCTTCAATTTTCTTCAGTGTCGAGAGTGTTTTGTTCTTCATTTGAGAGAAAAAAGTTAGACTGGCAGTAACAATTATATTATTTATGAAAACACTTATTTTGTTGATTTTTGATGAAGTTTTTTTTGGTACATTGCCTTTATATAAATTTTTTTTATACAAGAATTTTTTTAACGAAATAAATTGTTTATATAATTATTATTATTACGAAAAAAAAACTATTTTATTTTTACTAAAAATAAAACAGAAATAATTTTTCTCTCGAAATGTTAGGTTCTGAATCCCCAAATATTGAAGGGTCCGAACTCCCTTTCCTGCTGCGACGCCCATGTAACTACGATAATTTGAGACACATGAAATTATTTGGGTAAAATGTAAATAGCAGATACAAGTAGAATATGTATAAATGTTTATTTTCCCGGGTGAATTAAAATTAACAGGTATAAAACTTTATTTCTTCGTAAATCCTTGTCAAAGGAAAGGAAAAATCGGAATTAATTTTGCATTATAAAGGATCTCTCTTTTCTCTCTCTTTAATTTCTTCATTATTTTTCCATAAATAAAGAAAAATGCATGTATACTCTTAACTTTTAACAAAGAATCTCTTTTCATGATAGTCCGAAGCATTAGTTTTATGGAGGGATTGGCGTTAAACCAAAAGAAATGCTGCTGAATCCTAAAAGTAATTAAGTTGATAAGGTGTTTGAAAGTTGATTTAAAATTTAAGAATTTATGTCTGGGTTTCATAATTGATCATAGTGTACATAAAAAATGACAAATCACTCTCAGATTTGGTTAAAACGGTCAAATGAAAGTTTCAATGAATAAAACAAGCACAAATTTGCACAATTTTAAATTATACATATTCATATTTATATTACAATATACATATTCATATTTACAAGTTCATATTTACATATACATACTTAAATAAACGCGTTTACATACACATAAATAAATGCAAATTTACATTTACATATTCTATACTTAAAATATTAAATTGGTTCTTGTTATGCAAATGTAGGCGCATGTTAAATATTAATGTAATGTTAAAAATTTGAATATTTATAATAAACTAAAGTTAATTCTAATGGTTTTAGAATTTCTGTCAGGGGGTCATAATCGATAATCATAAAAAATGACAAATCACTCATAGAAATACTGAATCAAATAGAAGTTTCAATGAATCAAACACGCATAAGTTTACATTTATAGATACATTTTCATATTTATAGATACATTTACAGACACAAAAGTAAATTTAAATTTCCATATTCTACATTTAAAATATTAAATTGATTCTTTTTATTTGAAAATTAGACATAGGTGCATGCTTGATGGTTCTCCAGATACGTGTTAAGCAGTTGCAAGCGCTTTGAAAGTAACTCATTTTAGAATTAATGAACAACAGCATGCATTGATTAAAAAATGTGACATCAAAACATTTCTTTCATCAGTAAATGATTCAATATACAATGTACGATACGTAAAGTCAGTGCAGTTGAAGAAAAAGATTAAAATTATTAATTTCGACTTGCGTAACACAAGAAATAAACAAGATAATGCTATTATCGCGTGAATCGCATTAAGTAAATGCAAAATATCGTAATAAATATTGCAAAAATGTAATTTGTAGCGTGTAAAGTATACAATTGAAACTAAACTACCTATGGGAATGCTTGTAACTTCAGTTGTAGTTTTTATTTTTAGCCCCGAACTGTGTCCATATCCCAAAAACACTAAAGAAAGTGCTTCCAAACAGCCTGAAAAAAAAATTTATATACGTGTGCAAGCAACTGAAATTTTTCATTAACTTTTTAATATTAGTTGTTAATACGCGTGAAAGTTGGAAGTATCACTTTAGTTCACTTTGCAGGACTTATAAAATATAATGATGCTTCATTACATTGGAAAAATGTCTCATCGCACTGGAAAGATGCTTCACTACATTGGAAAAATGTTTCATTACATTGAAAAAATCCTTCATCACACTGGAAAGATGCTTCATTACATTGGAAAAATGTTTCATCACATTGAAAAAATCCTTCATCACACTGGAAAGATGCTTCATTACATTGGAAAAATGTTTCATCACATAGAAAAAAATCCTTCATCACACTGGAAAGATGCTTCATTGCATTGGAAAAATATTTCATCACATTGAAAAAGTCCTTCATCACACTGGAAAGATGCTTCATTACATTGGAAAAATGCTTCATTACACTGGAAAGATGTCATTTCCCCCCATTTAGTTCAAATGATTTTTTTAAAAATATTTTTAAAAAGAAGGGTAAGACAGGACGAAATCTTTCAGTTTCAATCTCCTTCTAAGCATGGACATGATGAATTTCTTCTGTCAGAAGAGGAAGAATTTCGATATAAATTAGGTAGTTCGTAATCCTGGAAGAAAGAGTTGTAACTTTTGCTCTGGTACAACAATGGTTTCAGTCTGGGATTAGATTTGCAATGCTTTTTAGATGAACTTGTGTGGATTTGTGGGTCAAATCGTAAAATTTTGCGTGAATCTAGGGAAAATTTTCTGTTGAAGGTAGGTGATGTGTTTCGATTACGTTGCTTTAATGAAGATCTCGTAACTTGTTGAGAGTTAGGAAAAATCTTATTTGTTGCTGGACGAGGAGAGTTCTTTATTCTGTATTTTTCTTGTCCAATTAACCAATATGTAACCATTTCACCTTTGCCCTTTAAGGAAGATACGATAAATATATTATTGCTTGCTATAAATAGTCAAAATACTCAAAAGCATAAAGATTCAAAAACATTTCGATGCTTCAAGTTTTCCAAATTACTTTTATAATATTGAAGAAATACTATTAATTATTTAATAATAATCTTTTATTATTTTATATTAGATGTTTTTCTTTAGTAATTGGGATAACTAATAAAAGTAGACTGGCTGACCTCTAGCTTTTTGGAAAGTGATAATAATTTTGTTTTTAAAATACGTTTAACTGTGTGACAATGGTATAAACCTATAAATCTAAAAGTATTTTTTAACTCTAAATGAGCTTATGCTTTTTCTTTTTTTAAAAAATAAAGATAATGAAGACACAGACGTTATTTTAAATAGACATTATTACGATAATACCATCAAAATAAAATTTGTTACAAAATATTAATTATTTTGTATTACTTAATTTAATAATGTTTGAAAAAGTTTTGCATTTTAAGGCATACACAATTTTGCATTATTTTAAATAATGTTATTGTAAGAAACGAAATTCCAAAATTTGACTGCAATTGGTCAAATGCCTTTAAAGAAATGAAAATTTCAAAGTACGAATTCTTTGAATTTCACGATAGATTTTATTCAACTTTAGAATTTGTCATTTATTTAAAATGACAAAAATCTATATATATTTCTCTTAAACGGCACCAAAAAAAAGCCTCATTACAACTCCCTGAATGGCAACGTTAGAAAATCGACCAATGATTGCTGCTAAAAATGTCACATGCCAAATCTAGCTCAGGTGGCTCAACATATAGCGCTTTTAAAAACGGAAACAATAACCAGAGTGAGCATTATCAGGTTGTTCAATTCAGATTCATGCCCTAAAAACATGATAATATTTAATTTAAACTCAATTAGGAATTAATTAATTAATTAATTGAAGTGAGAATGCTTTAAAAGGCCGCTGTTGAATTGATATTTTTCTACTGGGAGCTACCTAAACGTCTAAAAAACGTCTAAGTGTTTGTATTGAATGCATTGAATTTTTTTATGTTTCGCGTTTATTTATGCATTGAATTTTCACGCTTTAAAATTCAGAACATTAGTGAAGCTGCTAGGGCTTTTAAACGTAATGAAAGAAAACGTGTTCGAAGAACCCAGGAAAGTGTTGAGGAATGTTATGTTAGACGTAGATTGCAGAGATCAAGTGCAATAATAACTGTTCAAGATGTAACAGTAGATGTCGAAGAGTACAATATTGGCTCATTGACGGAACAATGTAGTTATTGTAATGCTTACTTCTGGGCCAAAGAAAGAAATTCTTCTGGCAAACATACGAAATGCTGCCACGATGGAAAAATTAATTTTAAACACACTTAAAAAACATTACAAACATTACATTAAAGAGCATTTCGCTAAAAAAGGAACGAATTAGGTATACTATAGCCTACGTCACAGGTCGTGTTATTCCTACTAAATTTAACTAGTAAACAGCATTTTCTGCGAACCTGATTTCAAGCAACAAGTAAACATTAAATGAAGTGTGTTGTTATAAGTCGCTACTCGGCAGGTTGGAATTGTATTAGTCTAGTTCCTCTTGAAATAATTTATTTTGTTATTTTATCTAAGTTTATGAATTTAGTAAACATATTTAAAACTCAGCTTATTAATAAAACTAAAAGGTAAATGTTATTCCTAGTAAAATTTTCGAAGTTGAAGTAGTTGTGTTTTTTTCATATTATACCCAATTCTAAAAGAAATAAAAATAAACAACTTAGAAAATATAAATGCTGTTGCCAGCCATAGAATTTTTTGAAAGTTAACTTAGCAACATAAATCAAAATGATATAGAAGCGCAACTAGATCAAAATTATGATACCTGAGCGCTTGACTTAACAAATCCTTCAATTCTATAAGTGTTGTATCGCCAAATGCCCAGATTAACAATTGTGTTTTTAAAGAAATTTTATAAAAAGTTTTGAATAAAAAAACTTCTATCCAGCTACTTCTACAACTGCTTTTTGAAGAATATTGTTCTAATTATACAGTACTAACTTTACTTCTACTTACATTATTGCTATGACCCTCCTTCATTACATTTTACAACTTCATGCTAAATTTGAGGACTTCAAGTTGTTTTGTGGTTGAATACTGACATTTAGAAATGTGTACATAAAAGAAATAATATTTAGAGGTAAAGAGTTGCCTCAGAAAAATTTGAATTGTTGACACTGAATTTAATAATGGAAACAATCGTTTTTGTGAAAAATTGAATTGTATTGCTGACATCAAAACTAAAAATATTGTGTTTCAACTTAACAATACTACCTTAATTTTTACTTATATAATTACTATCCTTTTATATATATATATATATATATATATATATATATATATATATATATATATATATATATATATATATATATATATATATATATATATATATATATATATATATATATATATATATATATATATATATATATATATATATATATATATATATATATATGCATTTTACAACTTCATATTAAACTTTTGTTGTGTGTTTGAATACTGACATTTAGAACAAAATTAAGGTTTAGAATTGCCTCGGAGAAAATTGAATTGTTAACAATGACTTAAACAAAAAGTTTTATTTTAACTGACAAATACTATACTGTAATTTTAACTTTTTCTATGACTATACTCATTTTCTTACTCTTTTCTTTGTTTTTTATACATTTTATATTTTTGTGATAAAATAAAAAACTTATAGTTGTTCTGCTTCTGAAAACTGATGAAAACACAAAATGATGGGCTTCATCAACAATCAAAAATATATACATTTATTTTTCAAATTCCATATTATTAGGGCGGCGCCCTTCAGAGAATTAAAAATACAAAATTATTTTCATCGAAGCCGACGCTTTGCATCCGGCATTCAGTGGCAGACTACTATTTCATATTGTTTTACAACACATGGCTTTAGCCCTCTGGTGGGAAGGACTTTAAAACAAAACTTACAACAGTTACTTTTCTCAACAACTGAAATTTAGAATAGTGTGATTAAGCAAAATATGTAAACTGTTTGCAATTTCAAATTAATATTGAAATGTACAGGTTTAGAATTTTCTACAGTGAAAAGTTTTAGGAACTTCAGTATTCAAAAAAGTATACAAAAGCTAGACGTTAAGAACGTATCCAATGAGCGAGCAAAGCGAGCATTGGATTGCGAAGCAGTCCGAAATGAACTGCGAAAGCAGTTCGGGGGGTTGACCAGCGCCAGCGAGCAGGGGGCGAAGCCTCCTAGTAACAGTATAATATACAATAATGTAAAAATTTGACAGAATAGTTTGAAATGCTGAAAATATTATATATGTCTTACAATTCAAATATTTTCTAATCATAATGAAAATAAATGGTGAAAAGTAATAATATTTATTTCTTTATTTTTTTGAGCAGAATTATTTTCGAAGAAATGATATTTATAATTGAGCGCAAAAGTGTTTGAAATACGTTAGTAAAAACAAAATATTAATACTAAAAGGTCCAATTAAATCGCACTCCTCACTAAACTAATGAAACTCACTAAAATATTATAATTATTATACTATTCCTCACTAATAATAATTATTTTATTTTATTGTATAACCGCCGTTGAACAGCCGACCCAATATTATGGATCTTCAACTAATAATGTTGAACTCCGTAGCCTTGTAATTTTGAACCCAATCCAGAAGACAAGGGAACTCCTGGATCGAGTATTGGGAGAAATTTGCCTTCGTGAAGGACTTTTTGATGGAACTAACCTGTATTTACGTTTCATGGAGAGGAAGACCACGAGAACCTTCCACGGTTATCCTGGCGGCAAGGGGACTCTAACCCATGATCCGTTTATCACTAAGGATATTTCATGTCAGCACTGTGGTCTGTGCAAGCCGGATGCGGAATTCGTATCGACTGGGATTCGAACCCGGTTCACCTCATTGGAAGGCGAACGCTCTATTCCTTGAGCCATTGCTGCTTAATATTAATTATTATTATTTGTCCAATTACAAGCTCTACTCACAGAACTATATCTCCTCACCAACCATCTTTCCCAATAATTGAGTGCTCCCCGCATGCCCAATATTTTCAGTCAGATAGTACTCCGAAAATATATGTTCATTCAGATATTATATGTTTTTGGGTCGGATTTCACTATATCTCATATACTACTTAATCATCATTTTTAAAGTTAACACCCCAAACCATTAAAATTGTCTGCCAGAAGATAAGTGAAAATCCAATCATTAGATCAAAAGACATTCTCGTGTTTCATTTTTGATTTTGTACTTATAAAATATGTGATTTGCAGAATGGGCTAATTAAAATTTATACATGTCTGAATAAAAATAGTATCCAAAAAACAACTGTTGTAGATTTTGCGATAGGTTTTAAAAAAGCTAATACTCTCAATTTATTCACAAGGTACAAAGGTATGGTTATTTAAATATATGTTATAAAAATGTACCTTTATATGTACAGTTCCTCTTTCTTCAAAAGTATAACCACCTAATTTTAGCAACATTTGTCTGAATGATTCACTGCAATGAATACGAAGTGCTGCAAGGAGAAAAAAAAGAAGAAGAATTGTTTAATTGAACATTTTAAATTGTAATTTACGTAACACCAAATTAACCTAAGTTAGGTAAATTGAGGTTAAAGTAATTAGATAAGAATTTTCGAATTTAAATTGAAATGTAACAAAAGAAAACAAAACAATAGGACCTAAGAATCCCAAAAATGTTTCAAATGCTTACATAAAAGGTAAAAAAAAATGTCAAACTTGCTTCTGTAAAAATAAAACCTAGAGTAACAAATGCATTTGTATTAAGATAAAAATACATTTTTGCCACTGTTCCATTTTGGGGTAGAATTTGTTTTCTTTTTACTTTAACTTAATTTAATTATTTGAAGAAAAAAAATTCTTAGAATATGTTAAATGATTAAACAATACGATTTGGGGGAAAGAAAGTCTCCAATGAAAAAAAGGAAATAAATAAAAGCTAAATTTCCCGAAATAGCAAATTTAATTGAATCGATGAGTTCGGAAGCAAATAATCTGCAGTGAATTTCAAATCAATATGGCTTGTTTTCAGACTCATTGATTAAATTAGATTTTTATTGTACAATTTTATACATATTTAAATATTTACGAAGACCACTTGATTCCATTCTCGATGCTGTATTCACCGTGTCACCAAATAGACAATATCTTGGCATTTTCTTCCCAACAACTCCAGCGCATACAGCTCCTGTAGAACACATTAATCTATTACTCAGATGGGTCAAAACTATAAACAAGATATACAAATAAGATAAATAAATTCTGATGTTTGTTTGCGTATGTTTAATGAAACGCAATATATATATTAATTTTTTATCTTAGGATAATTATTCTTTTTTCAGAAATATCACATTATACCAACCAATAGATGTGTCTTGATAACGACTATTAGCTTTCCCATTTTTAGTTTCTCTTTATATTAATTTTTATTTTATTATTTGTGTTTATATATATATATATATATATATATATATATATATATATATATATATATATATATATATATATATATATATATATATATATATATATATATATATATATATATATACATTACTATACCATTTGCTTGTACGAACTGATTTTCTTCTGTGAGTTATGTGTTTAAGGTAAGGTGTGAATGTACGCCATTTTTTATCAGAGTTTGGTGAATGCCAAAATTATAATTTGCTGATTTTGCTCTATTTCTATTAAATGGAAAGTAGTAATCCTGAAAATTTTATTCAAAATTGAAGATTTAAAACTGTAAATGATGTTTATTAAATTGAAAAAGTTAGGTCCAATTTTTGACATGATATATTAGTTTTTATAATATATTTCATGCAAAAATATGCATAGTCAACATCTATTGTACAATTAAAATGTTTAGTAAAAATACTCTTTTAAAATTTCATAAAGATACGATGAATTAACTTTTCGCACTATTGCTAAAGACGAGAATTTGATGGAATTAAAAATAGGGTGAAAAACATTCAACGAGTTTTATGATGAAGTAAACTTTTTTTTTTTAATGAAGCAAATTTGTTTGCAAGGGTAACTGAGGAAATTAATTAAGTTTAAATTAGATACCAATGAAATCGAGAAATGAATGTATGAAAAACCTGTGTTAAAAGAATCAAACATTTAAGGATCATTTCATTATATTTGGGAGTCAAACGATGGAGATCTATTGATCCAGACTGTGTCAAATAGGCTCATGGTGACAGCCTTGGCCTGCGTCAGGATGTAGTATTGAAGAAGAAGATAATTTAATCGTATAATTTCTAATTTTGCTTGATAAATCTGCTTCGAGTTAGGAAACAAAAATGGTTGTGAATTAATCGTGCGGACAGCGAGTGGCAAAGAACAGGCGTGAAATCCCTTTGTCAATAAGTTTTTTTTGTGTATATTTTAATCATAAATAAATAAGATTCAACGTTATACTAATAAATGTTATTATAAAAGTAAATTATGCATATATTTTAAATTATTTCAAGCTTATATTACATTCATTTGCTGTTACTTAAATTTAGTTGAGCATCAGCAACATAAGAAATTTATACGTAACTAGGAGGATTTGCCCCCTACTCGCTGGCGCTCGCCAACCCCCGGAACTGCTTTCGCAGTTCATTTCGGATTGCCTCGCAATCAAATGCTCGCTTTGCTCGCTCATTGGATACGTTCTTAACGTCTAGCTTTTGTATACTTTTGAGAATACTGATGTTCCGAAAATTTTTCACTGTAGAAAATTCTAAACCTGTACATTTCAATATTAATTTGAAATTGCAAACAGTTCACATATTCTACTTAATCACACTATTCTAAATTTTAGTTGTTGAGAAAAGTAACTGTTGTAAGTTTTGTTTGAAAGTCTTTCCCACCAGAGGGCTAAAGCCATGCGTTGTAAAACAATATGAAATAGTAGTCTGCCACTGAACGCAGAATGTAAAGCATCGGCTTCGATGAAGATAATTTTGTATTTTTAATTCTCTGAAGGGCGCCACCCTAATAATATGGAATTTGCAAAATAAATGTATATATTTTTGATTGTTGATGAAGCCCATCATTTTGTGTTTTCATCAGTGTTCAGAAGCAGAACAACTAAGTTTTTTTATTTTATCACAAAAATATAAAATATATAAAATACAAAGAAAAGAGTAAGAAAATGGGTATAGTCATAGAAAAAGTTAAAATTATAATATAGTATTTGTCAGTAAAAATATAACTTTTTGTTTAATTCATTGTTAACAATGCAAATTTCTCCGAGGCAATTCTAAACCTTAATTTTGTTCTAAATGTCAGTATTCCGACACACAACAGAAGTTTAATATATATATATATATATATATATATATATATATATATATATATATATATATATATATATATATATATATATATATATATATATATATATATATATATATATATATATATATATATATATATATATATATATATATATATATATATATATATATATATATATATATATATATATACATATATATATATATATATATATATATATATATATATATATATATATATATATATATATATATATATATACACATACATATATATATATATATATATACATATATATATATATATACATATATACATATACATATATGCATACATATATACATATATATACATATATACATATATACATATATATATACATATGTACATATATATACTTATATACATATATATGCATATACATATACATATAAATATATCATTGTAATATTATCATTGTAATTATATAAGTAAAAATTAAGGTAGCATTGTTAAGTTGAAACGCAATATTTTTAGTTTTGATGTCAGCAATACAATTCAATTTTTCACAAAAATGATTGTTTCCATTATTAAATTCAGTGTCAACAATTCAAATTTTTCTGAGGCAATTCTTAACCTCTAAATATTTTTTTTTTTATGTACACATTTCTAAATGTCAGTATTCAACCACAGAACAATTTAAAATTCTTAAATTTAGCATGAAGTTGTAAAATGTAATGAAAGAGGGTCATAGCAATAATGTAAGTAGAAGTAAAATTAGTTCTGTAAAATTAAAACAATATTTTTAATCAATGAGCCAAGTTCTTCAAGAAGCAGTTGTAGAAGTAGCTGGATAGAAGTTTTTTTTATTTAAAACTTTTTATAGAATTTCCTTAAAAACACAATTGTTAATCTGGGCATTTGGCGATACAACACTTATAGAATTGAAGGATTTGTTACGTCAAGCGCTCAGGTATCATAATTTTGATCCAGTTGCGCTTCTATGTCATTTTGATTTATGTTGCTAAGTTAACTTTCAAAAAATTCTATGGCTGGCAACAGCATTTTTATTTTTTAAGTTGTTTATTTTTATTTTTTTTAGAATTCGTAATTTTTTTTAGCGAAATGCTTTTCAACTGAACAGAATTCTTCGCCGACTGTTTTCTCTATAAATGAAGAAAATAAAGTAAATATTTAAGTGTTGTGAAAAGAATCTTATTTAGTTGTACAAAGTACTTCTTTAAAAATGAAAACTGTTGCCACCAGCGGAAAAGAAATACAGCCATAATTTGGGAGCCACGTAAGAGAATTATAATAGATTATCTTAGTAAGAGTTACCTGAATGTATACCAATCCGCAATAAGAGAGAATCAGTTGGTTTGCCGTTGAGGGGAAAGTTGTTTACTGCTTCCAGTAGGTGCAAAGCCATTGATGCGATTTCTGAGGCATGCCTGTCTCCGTTCCTGACTGGTAATCCACTGACAACCATGTATGCATCTCCAACAGTCTCAACTTTGTACACGTCGTAATTTTCAAGGATGGCATCGAAACAAGTGTACAGATTATTAAGAAAGTCCACAACCTGATAAATAGAATTGTTCGAATCTAGTGTATTGGGGACTACTGCATTTGCCATTCGTTGAAATTATTTATGCACTGTTAAAATTATTATATTTGTTAATATTGTTTGTTCTAAGTGAAATTTTTGAAAATACTTGATATTTCTCGAGTAAAATTTTTATTTAATTATACAATATACCCTCATTTAGCCAAATCTTTAAATTTCACAGATCTCAGTGGTTGAACGTACTAAGTGAGTATTTTCGGTGGGGAAGAAGGTACCAAGTGCATTTTGCAGCAAAGGGTCAACGCTTTTTTTGGCCAAAAATTAAAACTCCAAGAGAGCAAACGCTATGGCTCAAATTGTTCAAATAAATGTAAAATATTTATAGATCTCCCCAAATAAAAGCTTGCTAACAAAGAATAAAGGCAAGATATAATATCTTTATTTCCTTTTGCCATTGTGTAAACTTCAAAGCTAAGTACTGAAATTCACTAAAATGCTATTAAAAACTTTTATCCCCTGAGTTCTGCAATTCGATTCACGTAGTGACGCTTAAATTAATTGAAGTTGAGATTGTACTATCATTCGAAGAAAAATGCGATTCCAACGTTCATGGAATTTTTAAAGTAGGTTTATGATCGAAATAGTCATAATAAATTTGTTTTGCGATAGGTCTGAATTGGGCATTTGCAGCAATAGGAGAATTTCTGGTCGAGAGAAATGTATTGATTTAATGTTTAACATTATATCTGATTTTTAACTATAACCAGAGATTTGACAATTGGTATGGGTAGAATAATTGAAATTTCATGATAATCGAGCTATATTTAAGTCTGGCATTCGTCGATATTATTTATGATACAAAAATAAAGTTTTTCTTCGATAAAAACTTGTTTAATGAAATTTCAGCAGTACAACTGTCAATTGTAAAGTTAAAAAACTTACGTTAAAACTTATCTACAAACTTGCTATTTTACTACTAACTACTAACTTACTATTTATCTACTAACTTGATATTTTATTTCAGTTTGTTAAAGTTCGAAGTTAGATTTCCCTGCGTATGTATTTTTCATTGAAGTATTGGTAAGAAATAAATCACTAACAAGTTTTCCAAAGTGCTATTCGCAAATCAAATGTCACTTTTTTGTTTATTTACATTTTCTAGGGGAGGGAAATTATGGTACGAAAGCACAATTGTTCACTTCAAACCTACTCAACCAATACTGTAATGAACTTGATTCAGAACAGTCGAATTTGACAGTACTCATAAAAAGTTATCTGAAAGTTATTAATAACTCAGTGATAAGTTAAAAACTTTCATAAAATCTTCACTTTTGAAAAAAAAATAATTTCCATAGAAAGATCGATTTTATTCTCCATCAGAAACGATCAGATATATGTGAAAAAAATGGTGGTTTCTTGTAAAGGTACGATTATTTCGAGTGAATCGATAACAAAAGTTATTGGCTTTAAAATACTACTTTATTGCAGACTTTTGCAAGAAAATAATTTATTGTATGAATTCCCTCTGTTTTACCTGTAATATAATTTTACTAGACATGAATTATAATAATATGAAACAAAAAACATTTGGAAAAAAAATTAATATCTATGCCGAATATATTAATGTATTTCTTTAGCTTAGCATAGGAAAAAAAATATTCTTAAACTTTAGATATTAGAGAGTAAGGGATATTTAAGTAATTGAAATAAATTATCAAGATCCACTTCGTCGAGAAAGTAAATATGTAATGAAGAAATATTAGATGAATTAGAATATTGCGTAATATTACAGTAATTATAGCAAAAAAATGGTGTTTCTTTTGACAAAATTAATATCCAAAATATTTTTGAAAAAAAAGAAGCTTTGTTTAGTTATTATAAATGATACCTGAAAACTTCTTCTCTGTATACTTCCCCTTTCTTTGGCATAACTTATGAACACTTCTTAGTTTTTTAGCGCGGAGTTTTTGAAACGGCTCATATATAATATAAGACGCATTTTAGATGAAAGTTTTTATACTATATCGAATGAGATCACGGAGTTGATAGGAAATCATTTTGTAGTTACAAAGCTTTTCCTCATAATAAGTTCAATTCAAAAATAGTACCATTTCATACAAGAAAAAAATCAACTTTGGAAATATTAGTCCTTCTAATTTAATTATTTATTATATCGATTCCTGTTTCGTATCAATCAATTCAGTATGCAATATTACCTTAAAAAATATATCTTATATGTTTAGATAGTCTTTGGATAGCAATGTAAAGACTGGACGTGTCATAAAAATACTTTTTGTATATAAAACTTTTATAACTTCTAAACTATTCACCCGATCGTCTTTGGATTGGTTCCATTCAATTCAGCATTAGAGCATTCATTTGAAACAATGTCTGACTTGCCTGATTAGAAGAAATTACTTAATAATTTTTCTTCTAAACAGGGAAGAAAGCAAACTTCTTAACATTTCTTCTAAACTGTCCCTCATATCTCTCAAAGCGTGCAAAAATACAAGGGTTCATCAGGTATCATTTATAAAAAGCATAACATAGCTTTTTATGAGAAAAAAAATCTTGAGAATTCATTTTTTTGAAGAAAAAAAAGTCTAATTTTTGTGGACTATATAACGCAATAACTACAACAAAAAGCAGAACTTTAATTAATTTATTTTTATTTCATGATGTTAGTTTTATATCCTTACCAGAAGTAATTGTAAATGAGTGCTTACAGTTGAATATATTTTAACTTTTTTCTTTTTAAATTTTTTTAACTTCTGCAACTTGAATATACCAGGTAACTCAAAAATAAACAACAAGTTGAAAAGATAAGAAAATAAAAGTGGAAGGAGAAAAAAAAATACACTACTTGCTGCACTCTGCTAAAGAAACTAAGCCTTCCTTTAAGTTTTAAAATAATTACAAAGTTCGTGAACAGATGGCGCTTTATAGTTAGAAAAGATGTAAAAAGTGATTTCAGAAAAATTTTCTTACGCAAAAGTTTGGTGCAGATAGAGGAAAAAATATCAAGGACTCCTGTTAAATACTTCAATGCAAATGATCTGATATGTAGCATAAAATCCTTTTTTATAGTTTTTCCACTTAGATATCGTTACGAACGTTCGTTGACGAACTTCCCGAGTGATGTCAAAATTTAAGGGGGGAAATATTCTGGCCTCCTAATCCTTTATACAACACCGCAAAATTCTCCTTTCCTTTTTCTATTGTTTTACTTTAATTGCTTCAGAGATGTCATTTAAGACAACCTATATTCAAATTTAATATATTCTAACTTAATTTATTTGAATTTAAATCTATTTTCATTTGAAAGCAATATTAAAATAACATGTTCTTTAGATAGAAATAACAGCTTCACGCAGAAAGAAGCCCATTCAGGAAAGATCCGCATGAAAATAACATTTATTTTAAATATTTTCAGAGATGCAAGCGTAAATATCGAGAATATAACAATTTAAATAAACATTATTTTTCACATAAGAATTGAAATATTTTTCACTTAAATTGTAAATAAGAAACTTGATTAGTTACAACTGAAAAATATTAATTTATGACCATTTGAGAATTATTCCCTGAACTGTGAAATTGATCTTAAATTGAAACACTCACTTCCAATGGACTGCTCCTTGCAGACATTGACGTAAAACCAACAATGTCACTGAAAAATATTGTTACACAGTCAAAAGATTCAGCTTGTACTTTATGTCCCTTTTTTAGCTGATCTGCAACATACCTGTAAACAATGATTTTTTTAATGAAAAAAAAAAGCTATCTGTATAAGATTTGAAATCAAGTTTTTCTTTTCAAAGTAAATAAAACTTACTTAAGTGTATTATGATGGCAAACAAAAATTTATAAAGGTTAAATAGAATAACATCAAAATTCCTTAAACAAGCAAAAAATTTTTTTTATTTATAAAACCCAAATTCGACCACGAGTCCTGTATAAACTAACTGACAGTTACTAAGGTAGCAGAAGATAAACTGCTGATCTTAGAAAGAAAAAGTTTGAAGAAAATTTACGGCCGTGTGAATGGAAATAACATATGGTGAACATTTTACAACAGTGAGTTCTACAACAAATTTTAAGAACCCAACATCGTCCAAATTATTAAAGCATATCGTATGAGATGCTTGGACACCTGCTAAGATTAGAATACACCAATTCTACTTGGAAATCGACTTTAGGCAAATGGGTGGACAATTAAGAAAAATATTTTGGGTGAGTTAGGTTTTATAGCCGCCGTTGAACAGCCGATTCAATTTTGAGTTTACGACTACCAATTTTCAACGCCAGAGTCTTGTAATTTTGAACCCAATTCAGAGGACAAGGGTTTTCCTGGATCAAGTATTGGGAAAAATTTGCCTTCGTGGAGGACTTTTTGATGAAAATAAACCATATTTGTGCTACATAGAAAGGGAAACTACGAAAACCTCCCACGGTTAGCTTGATGGAAAGAGGGTTCTACCCCATGATCTGTCTACCACTGAGAACTTTTTACGTTAGTACTGTGGTCAGTGCGAGCTGGGTGAAGAATTCGTATCGACCAGCCATCGCTAGGAGGATTCAAATCCTGGTCACCTCATTGGGAGACGAGCTCTCTATCCGCTGAGTCACCATCTCTCTAGCGTGCTAGATTGTCAGAAGTCAGAGAACAGTAACCTTTAATAGACTTAATCAGAGAGCAGTAACCTTTAATAGATGGCGGAAGAGTGGGATGGCTTTGATCAGGCTGTAGTACCGATGAAGAAGACGTTAGTGAAATATATGAAATTGCATATAAACGTATGTGGGCTGAGTAATGGAGTTGTAAATCGTGTCTAAAAGAAGTTGCTAAATACTTAGTGTTCAGTATTGATAAATATTTTTTATATCATATTTATATTATTGAATTCCTTGCCAGAAGTGAACTGAAAATATGATTATTAGGTGAAGTTGCAATGAATGCAATTGAAATTTAAAGTATCACTATTGAGAAAGGCGGATTAAAGCATTAAACAATGAAAATAATAAATTGAAACTTTTTTGATTGCTGGGGGAAAGATATGATGCTTAAATTTTAATGGCAACTCTGGGTTTTCTACTTTTATCGTTTCCTGACTGCTTCAAGCAGAATTTATTGTTACATGGGAAAATAGAAAATTGTCAATATGATGTTTATTGTCAATAAAAATTTTGATTATTTAAAGTGATAAAATTTTAACTGGATTTCTGTGTCTGATAACGATAAAGTTTCAATGATTTTCTGCCAGCTACTGACACAATTTATCACCACATTATGGTCGAATATTTAATTATAATCTATCGACAATCGAAATTTTGACCACTCTCTGACAAACTAGATTAATTGATAATACGAGTTACAATTATTTTTACAAGCAATATTTTCTGACATTTTAAAGCCAATCGAAATTATGATTTTTTAATAAGCAAACCAATAGATAAAAAAACGGAAATAACGAAATAAAAAAGAAATATTGTAAAAATTATATTTTACAAGTGAATTGTAAGGAGGAGAAATTTCTACTTTTGTTAGACCAAAACAAAAATCTTAGAACAAACGACTTTCGTAATGAGCTTCGATCACCACTGAAAATTACCATTTCATCTCTTCTAAAAGGGATGCATTTAAAAATTTTCCCTTTTTGTTTGATTTAAAAGAATTATTTTGACCTCTATTATTTTCATATTTGCATTATTTGAAAAGCGTAGTTTCCAAAAAATTATTTTACTTTGTTACTTATATTCTTTTTTTTTAAAATAAGAATTATAAATACATCTAAAGGCGATATATAATAGTCAATATATAAAGGCAATACATAAAGGCGATATATATATGTATATATTTTTAAAGGGTAAATATACGAAGTTTTAAGCTAATGATCAACATATATTCATGAAAAAAAACGCTTTGTTCTAAAAACAAATGTCAATCTAAAATTTTATTTTATTCTCTTTAAAATATGGTGTGATGTTTGAAATTAAGATCTGAGGTATAATACTTATCGCTTTAAAGTATTTTTGTAAATTGAAAATGGCACAACATCTCGTAATTCTATGTATTTGTTTGAGGAAAAAATCATTATATTCTAAGAACTATGTAATAAGAAAATAAAAATTAATTTTGATAAAAGCATGGCACATTTGATTAAACACCATTTTCATTATTCAAAGTCTTTTTGTTTGAAAAAATTAAATTTTATTAGAATATAGAAATTTGCGTTAAAAATTCATATGTAAAAGAATACTAAGAAAACTAACTAAGGAAACTTAGAACTAAGGAAAAATAAGCAATTTTTTGTGACTTTACTTATACGCATTTTAGAGTTAACACAATGGTTTTAATTTTTGTCAAAAATAAAATTAAATAAAAAAACTGTTTTAAAATTCTTGTTAATATTGTCTTGTTAATTCTTGTTAACAATAGCTACCGAAAGAAAATATAAATTATACTAAAACGAAAAGTTTAGAATTTGTAATAATTCTTTCATTCAGAATCATGAAATTTAAGAGTTACATTTAAAGAAATAATTAGTAAAATTTTTTTGAAAATACTGCTGCTTTACTATCTTCTTAAAATTTGATTTAGTGACTACTAAACAAATGTGATAAATAATAACTAGAAATTGTTTCGAAAACTATTATTATATTAGCATTCTTCGGCTTTGTATGTTATTAGTTTTAGTTCTAAATAGTTATTGGAAAATGTTTGGGAAACTTTTGATGATAAATTCTATTATTGTTTTAGCACTTACTTTGGAAGCATTTCATAAAGCAATGCATCGGTTTTCTTCTTTTCTTCGTTCAATTGATTAGTTCTCTCATCCACCAAGGCTTCCAAATTATCCGCATATTTTTCCATCATTAACAAAATATTATCGAAAATGTTAGGCTTTCTGGAAAATAAGACATTCGAATACAAGATAAGCTTGGTCAATTGTTTTTGCTTAGAAAATTTCGTAAATTTTAAGCAATCAAATCTTTTTCATTGAAAAAACATTTTTGCTGATAGTTTTCATGTTATGAATGCATAACAATTAATTTTAATCTGCCATCAATTTCAAGAATCTTTAAGAATTACACTAAGAGATGATTTTTAAACATTTGTGTTTAAATAGTTTCAAGATTGGCAAGAGCTTAAAGGCGAGATTCAAAAATTATTTAAGAACCGGTTCGATTAAAACTTATTCTGAATAATTTTAAGAGAAAAAAAAGAAATTAATATTGAAATATGAAAAATATTTATTTAGACAATAAAAAACTTTAAAATTATATTTAATACTTAAATATTTTTAAGATAAACATTTCAGCTTGTTCAGTTTTGTTAAATCTTTCTCAATATTTTTAGTTTAAGCACCGGTACACTCGGAATTCGTAGAAAACTACCACAGCATTAACTCTTCAACCTAAATATTAACGGTATGAATTATCTATTGCAGTTCAAAAAAGTTTGATTCAAAAATCAGTTAAAGAAATCCACTTTAACATCGTAATTAAACCACATTAAATCTTTAAGGGGTAAGATTTATAAGCAGAAAAGTATGTAAATACTCGAGTTTTGAATTTTTGCTGCAGCTCTTCAAAATCCATTTCTAGCTCCTAGAAAACATTAAGGAGTTGTCTCGAAGTTGCATTACATTACTACGGACTCCTAACTCGAATTCACCCATTAACTTTATTATATTTTTATTAATTATATTCTTATTAATTATATTCCTATTAATTATATTCCTATCAATTCTATTTCGAATATTATATTCTGAATATTGTATTTAATTTATTTTTCTGAATATTATATTTAACCTCAAAAGAATATTATATTTAAGACGAATATCATGTTCTTTAAACAAGCTGTTGATTTTTTTCCGGATAAAATTTTATTGCCTTATTATTTTTAACTAGAAACAATTTTCTAGCAATTTTTAGTTGGTATTTCTATTTTTTTCATAAATTTCTTAACTAAAAAACATTTTAAGAATTTCTAAATCTGCATGGAGAAAAAATTCTGGTAGTAAAAAAAACTGGTTAATAAAAGAGCCTTTATTAGCCAGAATTCTGATTTTTTTTTTTACTGAAAAAATTTCCGAAATATGTGTGCTTATTTTTTCTATTGTGCTTATTATTTAAAATATGAGTAACTTTTTCACAAAATAATAAGCTTTATCGGGATAAATTTTTTATGCTCAGATAAAAATTTTACCATTCATACAAAATTTTTGTTAATAAATATTTAACCAAAACAAGTTAAAAGATGTCACATTTTAAGAATGTATTAAAAAGTATTAAATGTTAACACATTCAATACTTTCATTCATATAAAATTATTATATACTTTTAACGACATTATTTATTCTTTTTGATACATAGAATGTTTACACATTCAATACTTTCATTCATATAAAATTGTTATATACTTTTAACGACATTATTTATTCTTTTTAATACATAGAATGTTTACACATTTAAACTCAAGTAGAATAGTTTCTTACATTTCTCTTCGCATAGGTCTCAATTTGGCACGGATAATCTTAAAGTCAGGCCGATATTCTGGTTCTTCGCACCAACATTCTTGCATGCAATTCAGAACACATTCTGGCACATTATCAGAGTCCAATTTAGACATATTTGGTCGAAGAGGAGGACACTTGTCTCTTTGAATCAGGCTTTTTATTATTTCTAATGACAAAAAAATTGACAAGCATAAAAGAACAATTGATAAATATAAAAATGTATTTATTAAGAATAAAAGAGAAATTGACAAAGATAAAAGTGGATTTATAAGAATAAAAGAGAAATTGATTAATATAAATATGGGTTCATAAGGATAAAAGAAGGATGGGTAAATAAAAATTCGTTTTAATAAGGATAAAAATGAAATCAAAATAAAATTATACCTGAGGGTGTCATTTTAATATATCCGTACGGTCCTTTTCTACCAATGATTTCATATAGTATTATTCCAAATGAATAGATGTCACCTTTTTGTGTACCTTCACTTGGAGCATAAGGATCCCTTAATATCTCAGGAGATTTCCACAACAATTCTGTTTTGAAATGGCAAAAAGAAGTATTATTATTTTTATATAATTTTTTATACAAAGTTTAATTTTGTTTGAAGCATCCAACAAGTTTTTTTAAACATCCATTTTTGAATTTGTATTAGTTATTGGTTAGTTGGTTAAGACTAACTATTTAATGAAGGTAAATTTGTACTTAAATTACACAAAGGGGAAATAAATTTATAAGAAAGTCGCCATTTACTACTACGGCCCACTGACATAATATTTTAAAGTGGATTTCTTATTTCAAAGCTACTAGTAGCTTAGATGAATAACTTTATCACGTCACTGTATTTAAGACAAAATATTGGAAATAAGCTACCTTTAAGCTACTATTAGGAAATGAGCTACCTTTACCCCTTAAACTACTTGAATGGGAAAAAAGCATAAAGAATTTGATTAAAAATTTGATACAATGACGTATTTTTCCTTTCAAAAAGTTAATTTATTATATATTATGAATATAAAAAGTAGACCAGTTGATTTACTTTTTACGCGGTCATATCCTTACTTTCACACTGTTCTTCAAAATCCTTTTCACAATCTTCAAAATCCAATCCAAACTTTAATTCATGAAGTCCAAAATCAGAGAGTTTAACTACCCATCTACCATCTACCAGACAATTGGAAGTTTTCAAGTTCCCATGAGAGTGAATTGGAGAATCGTGCAGATAAATCATCCCCTAAGAAAAAATTTTCAATTTAGTTTTCATCATCTAAACAAGAAATGTATGATATTCTTCCTCTATTATGCTAATGCGTATGAGGTTAATAATTAAGTTTTGAAGGAATGTGAATTAATATGTTTTTTTAAAATATAATTTCTGTAATTTTAAATCATTAAAAATAAAGAAGCGGAATTCTAGTTAGGAAATCCATTACCTTAAGGTTACAAAATCCATATTGAGCGACATTTTGAATTTCTATAAATTCATAAATATTTCAAATTCTTATATAAACTATTAAGATGAAATTTGGTTGCCTAGAGCCGTGCTCCCCAACCTTTTTACCGCCACGGACCGGTTAACGATGATAAAATTACCGCGGCCCGTTGAGGAGGAGCGGATGTTAATAATTTTTATATTTTAAATGCTTTTGATCTATTAATTTTAAGTTAATTGCATGCACACATGCCTTCAAAAGAAAAGAATAGTTGCGCGCGAGGTACTGGTGCGGTTTTAGGCGATGTCTATCAGCTCCTAATTAACCTCTCGTCTAAAGAAAGTTGCACAAATCCGAGAAAAATACACCACAGTAATTAAAATGGAGATAATTTAATGTTCCTTTGTCGGCTCGGTACTATTTGTTCCACGGAACGGAACAGGTCCTTGGACTTGGGATTGGGAGCCACTGGCCTAGAGTATCATTATTGTAAAAATGTTCGGAAAAACACAGCAAATAAAATTAAAAAAAAAAATAAAGACCCTAATAAAATTTAAACTACCCGGCTGGATGAAAATTGGCAATTCCGATGAAAATTATGATTTTTTTTTTACCGTCTCTACTTGAAATTTTATTTATTAACTTTATAAATCTTTCAAACCTTTGCTCTCCCATTTTTGAAATTAGAGTTGTAGTTTTTTTTTTTTTTTTGCTTGCTGACAAACGAAACAGAATAGCAATCACATACTTTAAACGCATTTTCCGATGTTGATTTTTTGATTGAATACTCATTTAAAAAAAAAGTTTTATATAGAATTCTTTGAAACTTTGTAGATTTAATATAACGTTAGCTATGTTTTGAGGTCTAAGTGTAAATTAGCTATGTTTTGAAAGTTAAGATCTAAGTATAAATTTATCATTTTTATCAAGCTTTTAGTAGGAATTCTTAGTGGTTAATAAGAATGTTAAGGTAAGGTCTAAGTGTGAAGAGCGTTTTTAAAGAGTTTAATTTAAAACACAGGAGTATTGATCTAGGAAAAAATTATATTGATATTTATGCTTTACAATTTGTTATAGAACTGTTGGTGCGACATTAGAAATCTGCAGTATTTATGCTTAAAATTTCCCTTATATTGAAAAATTTTTGTAAAAAAATTTTAAAATTTACTTTAGATTTCTAATGTTAGGATCCCACTCTAAAAAATGTAAAATTTTAATAAGACTATTTTATAAAAAAAAATTTGGTTAAAAGTTAAGCAATGATATTTTCATTAGGTTTTAATTAAATTATATTAAAACTAGTAGAAAATGCCTTTCAAAATTCTCATCCATATATTTTCTCCATTTGTTAAACTATTTTCTTCTGAAAATTCCAGAAAATTGTGATGCATATTTTGAAATGAATGTCTGTGAAGTTTTATTTAGCGCTGTTTTTTGAAGCTCTGTTATCAAGGAAAATAAAAAGCCATAGTTAAAATGCCTTACACTTGAAGCAATGCGAGGATTTTAAACTATATATATAATCTTGCCTTGAAAAATTATCTGGAATTTAGAACAGACAATAAACTTAAATATTTAAAAGTTATCAAACTTTTTTAAAAATAGCCAATTTCACGACATTTTCCCACCTATATGAAAATTATCAAAATCACTGCCTTATTTTTAGTTTTTGCAAAATTTTATGAGCCCAGGTAATGCGGCATTGGAGTAAGCTTTTAGCATTAAACCACAAATGCCTTTCATTTTCACAAAACTGTGGCTTTTCTTCATATTGACATTTTACGCCATTTTCAAAATAAGCGTGGACAGTACTGCCTTTAGAAAGGCTAAACTTGACCTAACCGTTATGATTAACAGTTTTCAAACTCGCAGCAGTTATTAAAAATACATATTATTCGCAAAAAAGCATCATTTCATATCACGACGGAGACTTGAGAAAAACAGTCTTAATTCAAAAAATTGTTACTAATAAATACTTAATATTGCACTATATTGTTTAATTCAATTTAATTACAACTACTTACTCATTGACTACTCACAACAACCAATTAACGACAGCAACTTACTCTAACAATATCAGATATAAGGGATGAATTAAACATGTTGTCCAGCTTTACGTCTTCGTTTTCAAGGATATCCTGATAATTATATTAAAAATAAATTATTAAAGTAGTCTTATGTCAATCAAATTAAAAAAATAAAACATAAAAACAAAGTGTTTGTAACAGAACTATTAAAAAATTAAAACAATCAATTAAAAAAAACTACAAATAAAAAAGAAATCTGACCTTTAAGCTTCCTCTTGAGCAATATTCTGTTACAATACATACGTTAGGAGGTTCGATACAGGCACCAATAAATGAATTCAGATTCTCATGATGAAGATCTCGCATCTAAATGAAGAGACACATTTTTAGTTAATAATTTTAGTAACTTTTTAGTTCAAACATTTCATGAACGAATAATATTTTTCTCAAAATACCACATCCATATTCGGTTTGATAAATGTATAATTTAGAATTATATTAATTCAAAGCCATTATTAACAATTTTATCGTGAAAATCATCAACGCATCGAGCAGTCCGAAAGCAAAAGTAAATCAAGTTACGCGGAAGTCAAAAATATATAACAGCAAGGAACGCAAGTCAACATTTAAGCGAGAAAGATAGAAGCAAGTTATTGAAACCTCTTGAATCATTAATGAAGTCAGGGTAAAAAAAATCAAATCCAGTTGGACTAACCAATAAAATTATTTGATTGATCTTATATACACTATCCGGCCATTAATGACCGGACACCCCTCATTTCGGATACATGAGATGCTAGTATCAAGTCAGTAGGGCGTAGGGCCGCCACGCGCCTAAATCACAGCTTTAACCCTTCTAGGAAGGCTATCTACTAGGTGTTGGTATAACGGCGGCCGGTATTGCCCGCCATTCCTCCTGTAACATGGCGAGGAGTTGAGTGGTGGTTTTGGGGCATTGTGGTCTGGCCCTCAACCGGCGCTCCAACTCATCCCAGAGATGCTCAATTGGATTGATGTCGGGACTTTGGGATGGCCAGTCAAGCTCTTGCACCTCCATTTCATCAAACCAGTCCGTGATGGCATGTGCTTTATGAATGGCAGCGTTATCATGTTGAAACACAAACGGGCCATTACCGAACTGTTGCAACAAACGCCGAATTGTCCAGGATGTCTCTATACCCTTCTGCGTTCAGGGTTCCACGCACTAACACCAAGGCTCCAAGGCCAAACCATGAGAAACAGGACCAAACCATAATTCCTCCACCGCCGAACTTCACAATGGGGACAATGCACTCCGGTAGGTACCATTTTCCGGGCATTCGCCAGGTCCACACTCGTCCATCAGAGTGCCACAACATGTAGCGTGACTCATCACTCCACATAACGCTTTTCCATTGCTCTTCTGTCCACTGGCGACGTGCTCTGCAACACTGAAATCGGTGGCGGGAGTTTGATGGAGAGATGTTTGGCTTATGTGCTGCTGCTCGTCCATGGAATCCTTGTGCAATCAGCTCCCGACGAATGGTACGTGCACTGGCAACACTGCCAGATGCAGCCCGGAAGTTGGTAGCGACAGTATCCAACGACATTTGTCGGTTTGCCTTCACTACACTTCGAAGAGTTCGTCGATCCCTGTCGGACATTATTTTGGGCTTGCCGGGTCGGGACTGCGGTTTTTCACTCCCTCTCGTTCCCATTTCAACACGACGTCACCAACTGTTGACTGTGGTACCTGAAACTTGTCGGAGATTACACGTATGGAATGACCAAATCGGTGGGCGCCTATGATCATGCCCCTTTCCGCCTCATTCAGCTCTCGTCGTCCACTCATTTTCACTGTTAACGCTCGTATGGCCGTCGCCTGCTTCCGAGTGGTCTTTCCCCCACCACAGGTTCCGTATTTATTCCACCAGGACGAGTCTACCTGCCGTTCAAGGGGTGTCCGGTCATTAATGGCTAGATAGTGTATATATATACAGTGGTGGCCAAAAGTGTGGACACTTTTTGAAAGTTTCATGTTTTTCTACTTTGTGTGCTTGTAGAATATATTAATTTTCACTTAAATACAAACGTTTATATATCAAATTGAAGGTAATTTAATGTAGAATTTAATAATAAATACGGTATTACAATATCTATATTACAAAAAAAGTTATGCAACTAATATTAAGATCTATCTTAGATTTGCATTTTTTTAAAGTGATACTTACACAATCAATACTTAGTAGGGTAACCCTTATTTTTTAAGACAGCTTCACAGCGTCTTTTCATCGAGTGAACGAGTGTTTGGAGTTTATCTTTCGTAACCACATGGTGCCAAGAATCAATTATAGCTTCAATAAGTTGTCTTTTATTGGATGGACGTTTTTTTCGTACAAGAATTTTCAAACGTCGCCACAAATTTTCAATTGGATTGAGATCAGGGCTGTTTCCTGGCCATGGTAATATATCTATGCCTTTATTTTGAAACCATGCTTTGCATACTTTTGCTGTGTGGCATGGAGCTGAATCCTGCTGAAAAATAAATGGTGCGTTGTTTGGGAAGACATTCCTGATGGAAGGTATTAATTTTGGTTTCAGGACAGTTTTGATGTATTTTTTGGCATTCAGTATGCCATCAATCACTTGAATTCGGCCTACACCATCTGCAGACATACATGCCCAAATCATGACATTTGTTGAGTTTTTTGTAACTGCTTCAATGCAATCAGGATGAAGTTCTTCACCTACTCTACGTCTCACGTATTTTCTACCATTACTACCAAAGAGCGATATTTTACTCTCATCGCTCCAGATTACTTGCTTCCATTAATTTTCTGACCATTTAATGTGTTCTTTTGCCCACTTAACTCGTTTCTTCCGCTGCTTTTGATTTAAATATGGTTTTTTCCTTGGAATTTTAGCTTGTAGTCCAGATCTTGATAACCTTCTTCTTATAGTTCTTGAACTTACTGCAATACCCGCTGCATTCATTTCTCATCTAATGGCATCTGATGAAATTTTTCTATCTTGTAGGCATAGCCGTATAATTTTTCTATCGGCAGTAGCACTTGTGCATTTTTTTCGGCCTGATTTGGCTTTATTTTCCACTGATTTCGTTTTTTCATAACGTAAACAGAACTTTTGTACACCAGAACTTCCCCAACAACGCACCATTTATTTTTCAGCAGGATTCAGCTCCATGCCACACAGCAAAAGTATGCAAAGCATGGTTTCAAAATAAAGGCATAGATATATTACCATGGCCAGGAAACAGCCCTGATCTCAATCCAATTGAAAATTTGTGGCGACGTTTGAAAATTCTTGTGCGAAAAAAACGTCCATCCAATAAAAGACAACTTATTGAAGCTATAATTGATTCTTGGCACCATGTGGTTACGAAAGATAAACTCCAAACACTCGTTCACTCGATGAAAAGACGCTGTGAAGCTGTCTAAATAAGGGTTACCCTACTAAGTATTGATTGTGTAAGTATCACTTTAAAAAAATGCAAATCTAAGATAGATCTTAATATTAGTTGCATAACTTTTTTTGTAATATAGATATTGTAATACCGTATTTATTATTAAATTCTACATTAAATTACCTTCAATTTGATATATAAACGTTTGTATTTAAGTAAAAATTAATATATTCTACAAGCACACAAAGTTGAAAAACATGAAACTTTCAAAATGTGTCCACACTTTTGGCCACCACTGTATATAGCATAATGAATAAAAACAAAAAACACGAAGAAAATGAGGAAAAACAATAAGTATTATTTATTGCGCATAAGCTGCAAGTAAATAAGTTAAAATGTAGAAAAAACAAGGGAAAAATTACAGAACAATGAAAGAAGGTGGAAAAAATAATAATAAAAATAAAAATAACAAGAAACCGGAAAAAAAATAATCCGAAAAAAAAGACAAAATTTCAAAAAAAATCCGCAAAATCAAAATAAAAGATTTAATCTTTACATCAGTTCACACGATTATATCCACAAAAAAGATATATATATATATATATATAACAAGATAAATAAATACAAAAAAACACGAAAAAAATTAAGAAAAACAATAAGTTTCATTTATTGCGCTTAAGCTGCAAGTAATCAGAACCCATTAGATAAGTTCAAAATGAATAATAAAACAAAAAAATTTAAAGACGTATGAAAAAAGGGGGAAATAATAAGTAAAAAAATAACAAACAGTTTAAAAAAAAAAAAGAAAAAAAACGGATGAAATTTTATTTAAAAAACCGGAAACAAAAAAGATATAATCTTTTCATCAGCCCACACGATTACATCAGTAAAACATAAAATGCAAGAACATGTTTTACGGTTCTTTTACGGTTCAAAACATGTTTTACGGATATAATCGTGTGGGCTGATGAAAAGATTATGTCTTTTTTTTTTCTTCCGGTTTTTTAAATAAAATTTCATCCTTTTTTTTTTCTTTTTTTTTAAACTGTTGTTTCTTATTTTTTACTTATTATTTCGCCCTTTTTAATTTTTTTTAATCTTTAATTTAATTTTAATCTTTAATTTTTTTTGTTTTATTCTTCATTTTGAACTTATCTAATGGGTTCTGTCTACTTGCAGCTTAAGCGCAATAAATGAAACTTATTGTTTATATATATATATATATATATATATATATATATATATATATATATATATATATATATATATATATATATATATATATATATATATATATATATATATATATATATATATATATATATATATATATATATATATATATATATATATATATATATATATATATATATATATATATATATATATATATATATATATATATATATATATATATATATATATATATATATATATATATATATATATATATATATATATATATATATATATATATATATATATATATATAAATATATATATATATATATATATATATATATATATATATATATATATATATATATATATATATATATATATATATATATATATGATAAAGGTACGATAATGAAAGGAGTAAGATCGTGTGCATTATTGGTTAATTTAACATTTGGTAATCTGGAAATTTCTATCTTTTATTTATTTACTTATTTCATTTTATGAAACCCAAATACAAAGTATTGAATTTTTTGACTCAAATAAAATAAGATTTCATGTTTTTTAAAGGCATTAAACTTCCCAGACGACACTTTACACACTTCAAGTAATTTTATTTCTTCGAGTGGAATAAACAGATATATTTTCTGAAATCTGATAAAGGATTTTGACAGATTTAGATGTACGTGTTTTCATTCCCATGTACGTAAATAGAAAGAAGAATGTCAAAGTTTAAAAAAAAGTTACCATTTTCAGTTCTTTTTTCATTTTTCGAGTAATATCAATACTTTTTTTCTTCAGTTTTTTCACGGCTAGCATACGTCCTTTATAAATTCCAACTGTTGTGTAGATGTTGGTATATCTAAAATCACCATCAGTATTGGAACTTAGAGATACCTGACTTGTTCTTATAATCGGATGTAAAGTTTGCTAAAAATTAATATTTTTTATTTAATTTAGGAAAACCAAAACACAGATAATTAAAAAACATGTTTCAAAATTTTTAGTTATTTAATATTTTATGAAATAAATTAGAACCACTTAAGGATTGAAGAAAGCATACACAAGTTGTTATATTACATTCAGAGCAGCGGAAACTTACTTGACACATATTTTAAGAACTGGTTAGTAGCAAAAGTTTTGTGTAAGAAAATATAAAATAAAATTTTAAAAAATTGCTAATTCAATTTCAGTCATTTTTTTTCAAGCTGCAATAAACTACTTAAACAATAATTTAGATAAATTTTATGCTAATTCAGTTTTTAATTTTATAACAATTTACGCAATTAACAATAAAATATGGTTTTATAATGCAAGATAAAATTTGGTAAATTGGGTAAAATTTGGTAATTTTATCGCGATACCTTAGAGGATAGCATAAGAGCCAATTATTCGGTTAAATTTACTTAATTTTTGTATTTTATACTAAATGTTTGGTTATAAGAACTATAATTTCGAAAACCAGAATTTCCGGTTAACTGTTACCATATAAATGGAAAAATTACCAAATGAATGGCTTAAATATCGTATATTTAGGTTTTATTAACCAGAATTATGTTTTTCTTTCCAACCAGTAATCCAATTACAATATAATGTGGTAATTTTATCAGAATCTTTTTCAAAAATCATTAGTCAATTCAGTTCAACTCAAATTATTCATTTTAGATATAATGTATCTACTTTTAACATCATTTTAAAGAAAAAAATTGAAAAAAAAAACCAAAAATGCTTTGGTAGCAGATTTCATACTTACTTTTGATAATCTACTCGTTGGAGTATATTCATAAATTTGAATATCTTTATAGTCAATTTTCCATAAAATATTGTCTAAGTCTTGTTCATAAAGCCAGTTTCTGCAAACATAATTATAACAATAAAGAATTAAATGTTGCGATTCAAATACGAACTATATATTATGCTACGTGCATGTAAAAGAGTAAAAAAGTTACTCTAAAATCAAAAACTTTTTTCTGTTTTACTAACCACTCCACCAAACGAAAAAAAACGCTTTTAAATTTAAGAAAAAAGTAAAAAAATAAATATATATGTATTTTTTCTTGGAGCTTCAAGAATTGATTAAAATTATTATTCCATTGAAGCTTATGTGGATGTTATGTTTTTTTATTTAAAGCAAACATCGTACATTAATTTAATGTATGATTTGTAGCAAAGAAAAATAATAAAAAATCCTTACTTGTATGCAAATAATAATATCAGAAGAATTAATGCAGCCATGATTCCAGACACCAGAGCAGCAAGTTTCCACACTAAGAATTGAAAAAAAAAATCTAGTATTAACTGCTAAAATTATTTAAATGCAGTCGCTTGTGAAAATATGAGATTTTAAGACAGATATTAAATGTAACTCTATAATATCCAATCACTGATAAGATAGAATAAAATATAGAATAAATATTAACCACTGGTAAGATAGAAAAAAATATAGCAAAAGTTTTCAAACTTATTTTTACTCTGAGAAATAAAAGAATGGTCAAAACTACCAGAAAATGGTAACTTTTACCGTATTTCCGGCTCTTTGGAACACCAAAATTCTAGGTGCTTTTATCGAAGCTCGTGGGTAATGATTTTGGTAAAATTAACTATAAAATATGGTTTTATAATAAATAATAAAATTTGGTAAAGGTCGTAATAATTACCAAAGCGCTGTGGTAGCGATTTTGGTTAAATTAAGCTTCAAATATACTGTGGTAACACGTGATAAAATTTGGTAAATGTGGCAAATCTTCGTAATTTTACCAGTATACCTTAAAGTATGACCTATAAACCATTTATTACTACAAATTTACTTTTCAGTTTTGCATTTTTTGCTTTCCGGTAAACTGATACGATATGAACTGAAAAATTACAGAATCAATAGTTTAAATACTGTGTATTTCGGTCTTATTAGCACAAATTATGTTTTTTTTGTAACAATTTGATTTTTGTAATAATTGCTTTTTTTAATTATTCTTTTTATTAAAAATGTCATCACTATGCATAACTGTAATTTTACCAGATTTTTTTTCTCCATGCAATATTGCTTTTTTTTGGTCATTTTTATTCATTGGATATTCTGCGATAAAATGGTGTTTAACATGTTATATTTATAGATTTAAAACTGAAGTCATTAGGATATACATATTACACAAAAGGTACAAAAGATCTACATTTCAAAGATACTAAGATACTACTACAAAGATACTAAGGATCTAACGATACTTATTATCTAAATACCACTCAAAAAGACTAAGGATAGATTTATTTTACTCCAGCAGACTTTATTGGCAATGTTTGATTAAGCTCTAACAGGCGAAAATAAAATGTTTTATAACCGTAGAAAAAAGTAGTAAATCCAAAAAGTTTTATTTAAAATAAGTAAAATACTGGAAAGTATTAATTAAAAAAAACCCGATCTTTGTAAGTTAATGCAATGATGTTCTGTACTGTATAAAAATAAAATTAATTAGAATTATTTGCTTATTCTAGAAGCTTAAATGAGATGCTTCAGGAAAGAAATATGAGTTCGGATTTATGTTTATCTTCAGAAATTAGGTATGTATAGATCAGTTTGACAGATAATTACACTTAAAAATTTATTTTAAAACTTCTGGTTGGTTCTAATGCCACTTGCCCCACGGGCAAGCCTGCTTGGTGAAATCGAGCAAATTTAAGGCAGAGAGTGCGATTCTTGTTTTTCAGTGGCGTCGAATTCGACTTCTGCCACATCATACGTCACACCTGTTTATAAGGCGGGCCCATTCATGCATCCATTCACTCATCCACAGATCGTAATTTAAACCTGAATCAGAGAACGATCGATCTCCAATCCAGTACCCCCAGAGGTACTGATTTGTTATGGGAACATGGAGGACTTTGCGACTGGACAGAATTTTAACGTGCATCATTCACCAACTACACGGGGAGTCTTCGGCCGGCGGGGTTCGAATCCACGAACTCTCGGACATGGGCCCAGCTCCCTACCGACCAGGTTATCCCGGTCGGTAGGTAAACTGCTGATATCTTACAATGCAAACTGTTTTTTTTCCTATATTATGTGTAAAAAATTGAATCTACATAAGATGGAGGAAAAGATCAATGTTAGAATGCTATTTCCATGTCAGAAATGTTAAAAAGAGTAATAGTTAAGTATGTTTGGTTTTTATAATTTCGGTACATACTCACGCATTTTTCCCTTCTAAATCCACAAATAGGCTCATCTAAAGGAGGTTTGCCATTCATCCAGTCTATCGCATGAATGAATTTTAGGATCTAAAAGCAGAAACATAATTTTAAATAAATCAAAATGCAATGATAAGAACTGCTTCAGAATTTCCACATAGACCTACAAAATGTGTTTTTACGCAAATATGAAGAGTCAACAAGTTGGAATATATTTTATTGCGAATTGGAAAATATTTTACTTAAGCATAATTAAGAAGTACGCCTTTTGAACACTTCTCAAGATATTGGAAATATTTCTAACTAGTGTTTAATATTGATTTTTAAGGTAAAAAATGAAAACTAAAACTTTATGAAAATATCTTTATTCCTGACGTATTTCGTCAAACTGAGCAAATTACTACATTTAATCGATTGATGAAACGAATTTCATCCAGAGCATTGGGTTTCTTGCTACATATCAGTTATTACAATTGATTCGGAAATAAGATAAAAAATCACTATACTATCTTGTCATACGTAGAAAGTAATTTAAAATGTCTCTTTGTTAAAAAATCGTAAGCGCCTCTTTTAGGTCTTTAACTTTACGTTACAATGCATTAGTTTTCAAATCCAGGTAATCATTAATTTATTTAGAATTAACATATTGATATAATATGTTCTTGAAAAAAATTAATCATTATATATCTTTCATAATAATATCATATATTTCATAATAACATCATAATATATATCATCATAATCATTATCTATCTTTCACCTACCGGCCTGTGGGGATCACTGAACTGGCCTTGCATTAAAAAGGTTCTGGGTTCGAATCCCGGGCAAGGCATGGATGTTCTTTCATTCTCTGTACTATCTGTCATTACTGTGGGAACAACGTTGGCTCACCTAATATGGTGACCCTGAAAGAGTGGCCAACAAATCTGCCCTTTCGATGCCTGTATGACGAAAGGTTATTATCCAGGTGGGCATTGGGAAAAAAATATTTCTCTTACGTGGCATCATAAACTCGAGAATTTCTCTATCTATTGGCAACACTATACTTATTATTCATTTTTTAGGTTGCCTTAAGTGATAATTTAAGAAGTGCAAAAAAATATGTTACACTTTAAGTATTCATTTAGATTTATTTTTTTATGTTATCGTAAGTAATAATTTTAGTAGTGTTGAATGCCACGTTATACGTTAGGTATTTATTTAGAATAATTTTGTATTTTTATACAAATAAAAACTTAAGTTATGTAATAATTATTTAGATTTATTTTTGATCCTTTCCAAAATGGCTGTAGAAATTTTAAGTGTAAACGATATTATAGTGCTGCATATCGTGAAAAGTAAGCCTTTCGATTTTGAGCTATAGCATATATGTATAAGTTACGACAAAGCCAAAGCCGATTCGCGATCTGGCCGGCCAGATCGCGAAGTGGCCACGATGTTCCGGCCAATGTCCTATATTTTCTTGATTTCATTTGAGACAAAGTAAAAAATTAAATTTTTTGAATTTTAATTTAAAAACTTGTCTATTTTTTTATATTTTTAAATTAGAAAATTTATATTTTTAAATTAAAAAAGAAAACAGAAGGGGTAATATTAGCAAATAAATTTTTTAATAAAGCAATTAAATAGACAATTTGATAATGATTATTAAATTAATGATTATTTAATAGACAATTTAAAAACTTCTATATTTTATATTTTTAAATTAGAAGATTTATAAGAATTATTTATATAATTAAAGAAGGCCGCCAAAGTAAAATATTCACTGATAGTTTCAATTATTTCTCACTTTGGCCGGAACATCGTGGCCACTTCGCGATCTGGCCGGCCAATTCCATTTCGGACATTGGCCGGACTTCCGGCTTTGACCGTAACATATATATTAAGCGATCCTGAAGCTATGGCTCGAAAGCTATATAAGAATGTTTTTTTCCTACGCCCACCTGGAGAATGACCTTTCGTCAATACAGGCATCTGAAGAGCAGATTTGTCGGCTGCTCTTTCAGGGGTACCATATTAGGTGGGCCAACGTTGCTCCCACAGTAAAGACAGATAGTACAGAGAATGAAAGGACATCCGTGCCTTGGCCGGCGGGATACGAACACAGAACCTTTCTGATGCAAGGCCAGTTCCCTGCCCCTTACACAAGCCGGTCGGCACATGATAATGTAATACAGCAGGTTTTGGAGCATAGGAATGAGTTTTCTATTTTATCTCACAACTAAGATGAAAATAATTTTAATGCTTCTACTGCCAGCTATGCTGAATTGTCCCAAACTCATACTTAAGGTGGTTTGTGTAATTTAACGACTGCCGTACAGATTTTTAAATCATTATTAAAACTCAATACATAGAGAATGCAACCCAATCTACATATCTAGACCAATCTAACCCAATCTAGAGACATCTTTTGAAAATTGCTAAAACTGAAATTAAATTACTTCCGCGCGGATAACAACTATATGGTGAAAAAAAAAATTGGTAAATGTATTGCTTAGAACTCATTAACTTAGAATTAAGAACTAATTAGGATTAAAGGATGGATTGAAGAATTAGAATATTTAAATACAGTTGTTACTCCGTGCATTCGGCTTGATTACCATTAAAGTTTATATATTGTACAAGATAATTTTTAAAGATAACCAAGTCAAGGTGTTCGCCAAAGGTGGCTAATAATTATATATATTATTCACAAAATGATCTCTTCTTTTTTGAAAATTATTGACTCTAAAAAAGGAAATGATGAACAGGAGGCAATCATGGGATTAGTGAGAGAAGCGAGTAAGGGGTTGAGCCTTCTATTGAGATAAAAGAAATGATAGTATATCATAGTATGCTAATTTGAAATGTAGCGTGAGATAACAGTTTTGTTTAATATTTCATGTTTCATGTTTCATGTCATGAGAGTTCATGTTTCTTTTAAAATAAAACGTGATTTTGTGACAAAATCATCGTAAAAAAATAATGAAATACAAACTTAAATATTGATCAATTATCAAAAGTGAGATTTTTATTTCTTTATCGTACTGAAGTTATCATGCAAAATTATGCAAGAAATAAAAATTATGAAATTGTCGAAACAGAAGTATGAGGATATATCAAAGAATTTTATCTGTATAAATTTTTCAAAATTTTCCGCAACATATTTATTATTTAAATACTTGTTTATTATTTGTCTCAAATATTCACAGACAAAAATTATTTTAAGAATTAGTTTCAATTAGCTAGAGTAAAAGAGAGAAAGATAATTTTGTTCAAAAAATAATCTAGTACAGTTAAATATCTTTTCTACATTTTTTTAAAAATTAAACAACATTTTTTAGGAATTTTATTTGCTATGTTTTATCATTTGTATGAATTAATAATAAACGCAGACTGCCTTTAGTTAGTACCAATTACAATTTTCTTTCGCAATTACAATTTTCACAATTTATATTTAATCCTTGTGATAGGAAATATGAATATGTAAACAGTAATTATATAAAATGAAAATGGTGCAAAGAGAACAGTTTACTATTTTAGAAAAAAATTCTCATTATTTTCCTTAATCAAATCATCTAAAAGCACATATTTTTAAAACTAAAACTAGTGATGTAAGATAGATGCAATAGTTGTAAGCATCAGAATTAAATCTAACACTCTATTATTATTCATAATTGCGTTCTAAAGTTTAAGTTTTAGCTTAATATATATAAATAAAATATATATATATATAAATATATTATATATATATATATAAATATATATATATATATATATATATATATATATATATATATATATATATATATATATATATATATATATATATATATATATATATATATATATATATATATATATATATATATATATATATATATATATATATATATATATATATATATATATATATATATATATATATATATATATATATATATATATAATATGTATAATATATATATATATATATATATATATATATATATATATATATATATATATATATATATATATATATATATATATATATATATATATATATATATGGGTCATTCTCACAAAAACAGTCATTTTCATGTCCCCAGTATATTTTATGTTTGTTTTACAGCTTACGAAGAAAAAAAATTCAGGGAAAGTGTTCTTCAGAATGCAAGCTAACAAAAGAATAAAAATAAAATTATCAATTTTTATTTTTTATTTATTTTAGGTAATTAAAATATACCAATATGTCATTCCTTCACTTGTCCCCACTGCTTATTTAAAAAAAGAAAAAAATTGTTTCTGAAATACAAAATTTTTTTTTACAAATTCGTGTTTTTTATTTCAGAATACTGAAATATGGAATTCAGAAAATCAATTTTAAATTGAATTTCTGATAAAAATATTAACACAGCACTATTTTAAACTTTGTCCCCAGTGTTTCGCGTCATTCCCTCACAACAATGTTCTTATCACCTGCAATCTTCTTAGAATAAAAATATTTTAATAAAAACTTCAGAAGTTAACAACTGGCATCATGGAACAAAATTGCAGTACGTTTCCATCTTCAACTTAAAGAAGCTTTGCTCTGGAATAAATTTGAATGAATCAAACCGGGTAAAATTTTTTACATTTGTCATTCCCTCATGTCATTTTTTAGAGTAAAATAAAATACAACTTCATCGAGAAAGTGGATAATTATATCCTGCTTTCTTGTATGAATATAATTGTATGTGATTGACTTCAGAAATTCATTAGGCCTAACTGTTATTTTTAAATTTTATTGAATTCGTCATTCCCTCACTTGTGTATAAAGTGAGGGAATGACGCTGAAGTGAGGGAATGATTCAAGATGAGTATATTATTAATTTTTTTTTGTTCAATCGTGCCAGCCAATTTTATTTCCCAAACCTGTAAAAACTATTAAATATATAAGACTAAATTATAATAAATATTAGATATACTTAGTATGTTATCATTTTCAAACTTTAGGTAGATGTAACTTACAAGGGAAACTAGGGAAGTGTGACTCGTCAATTTTGAAATAAACTAGTAGGATGTATACCTCATGAAGAATAATTTTAGGGGGCAACATTCGTTTCGGCCCATAGAGGGTCCTATGAGAGATAAAAAATAATTAAGTATGCAGAAAAATCGGTATTTCATTACTTCAATGCAGACTATTAGTTATTGTAATTATCTCATACTCCAATTAATTTTGTGGTACTTTCACGTACTATATAATCCATATTTATTGTCAAAATTGATTTCGAAAATTTTATATATCTGTAGCTTTTCAGAAAAAAAAATTGGCATTTAAAAAAAAAAAAAAAAAATTGTCATCAAATTTTGTAAGTTTTTTTTTTTCAAAAAATTTTCCAATATTAAAACTAGTAAACAGTAATAAATTTCATTTATATGAGAGTCGAAATATAATACGCATTTTCCCAAACTGATGGAATTTTTTCATATTTAATGTGTATCCAAAAATGTGATTTATAAATTTTTTTTTTTTTTTTCATATTGTTAGATCAAAAAAATCTGAAATAATTTATGTGATTGCATAAAATTAAATTGCATTTATAAAAATGTTTTCAAATTTGTTTGGCGGGAAATTTGAACTTAAAAAATGTTTAATATTTTAATTCGATTTTTTTCATAAAAGATCAACTGTACTGTATACACAAAATTTGAAGTGATATGTCACTTCAAAATCCGTTGATATCTATGTCCTGTGAATTGTTCAATATTTTGTCAAAACATTGCTATCTTTATAATATTATTTTTATATCTGATATCCTAGCTAATTTTTGAAATATTTAACTTTAAAAGTAGGCATTAGCTAGGATATCAGGTATAAAGATAATTGTATGAATAATATTTCAAAAATAGCAATGTTTTGACAAAATATTGAACAATTCACAGGACAATTTTTTTTAATAATACGTAAATTTTTTGGCAAAAAATAAAAATTTTTTTGAAACTTATTTTTTTGTTCATTTTTTTACCAGCTGTGCAATAAAAAAAATTAAGAAAAAAAATGTGCCTATTAAAGCGACAAATACTTACGAATTTTGTTTATATAGTACTGTTGACCTTTCAAGAAAAAAAGAAAATCATTGAAAACTGAAATATTTTTTTAAGTTCAAATTTCCCGCCAAACAAATTTGAAAACATTTTTATAAATGCAATTTAATTTTATGCAATCACATAAATTATTTCAGATTTTTTTGATCTAACAATATGAAAAAAAAATTTTTTTTTATAAATCACATTTTTGGATACACATTAAATATGAAAAAATTCCATCAGTTTGGGAAAATGCGTATTATATTTCGACTCTCATATAAATGAAATTTATTACTGTTTACTAGTTTTAATATTGGAAAAAAAAAAAAAAACTTACAAAATTTGATGACAATTTTTTTTTTTTTTTTAATGCCAATTTTTTTTTCTGAAAAGCTACAGATATATAAAATTTTCGAAATCAATTTTGACAATAAATATGCATTATATAGTACGTGAAAGTACCATAAAATTAATTGGAGTATAAGATAATTACAATAACTAATAGTCTGCATTGAAGTAATGAAATACCGATTTTTCTACATACTTAATTATTTTTTATCTCTCATAGGACCCTCTATGGGCCGAAACGAATGTTGCCCCCTAAAATTATTCTTCATAAGGCATACATCCCACTAGTTTATTTCAAAATTGGCGAGTCACACTTCCCTAGTTTCCCTTGTTAGATAAAAACATGTATTAAAATAAAATATCATTCCCTCACTTTTTAAATAGTGAAAATAATTAATTTGCTTATTAATTAATTTGAAAAATAAATTAATAAATTAATTTATTAAATTAATTAATTTATTTAATTAATTAATTAATTATTAATTAGTATAAATTAATTAATTATAAATTAATTATTTAAAAATTAATTAACTTAAATATTAAGTATAATTTATAGGATATATACTTTCTTTATAATGTCATTACATGTTTCTATTAATGTAAAAAGTTTCAGAGCTTTTTATTCACTTCACTTTTTTGAGATTTTATGAACTGAAAAATGACAGTTTTCGTGAGAATGATCCATATATATATATATATATATATACACTGGTTATCATAAATTAAGGAAAATTCACAAAAATCGCGATAACTCAAGAAATTACACATGGAATTTTATGAAACTTACCCACAATATACAACACATAGTAAGGTATTAAACAACATAAAAAGAAATTATCAGACATTAATAGTAGTATAGAAATTAGCACATGTATAAAATAAACAAATTGGAAGTATCGGTTTGCAATAGAAAAAGTACCTTTAATATGGAATATGATTGCCTCTAGAAGCAATACAGCACAAACAGCGATGTGTGATGCTTTCAATTATGCGGTCTATCAGTTCAATAGGAAGTGAGAGCCATTGCTCTTGTAAAGCAGTTGCAAGCGTGGCAAGGGTCTGAGGGGGCGGATTGATGGCAGATACACGCCTCCCTAGAGCATCCCAAACGTGCTCGATAGGATTCAAGTCCGGGGATCGAGCTGGCCACTCCATGCGAGTAATTGTTTCCTGTTGAAGATAATCATCAACAATGCGAGCTCTGTGTGGTCTTGCATTATCGTCCTGTAACAGGAAGCAATCACCAATTGCCCCGGCATATGGGCGCACATAAGCATCAAGGATGTTGTCTCGATAAACCTGAGCATTCACGGTTCCCCTTGGAAAGACATGGAGGTATGTGCGCCCTCCTAAGGATATGCCTCCCCAAACACAGACACTGCCTCTTCCGTATGCATCTCTTTCACGGATGTTTGATGGATGATAACGGGTCCCAGGTTCTCTCCATATCAAATAACGTCTACTGTCACTTTCTAGACTAAACCTGGACTCATCCGTAAAGAGAACAGGCCTCCATTGATCTGACGTCCAGTGGACATGTTGTCGGGCCCACTGCAAACGGTCTCTCCTATGGCGTGATGTGAGCGGCACGCAAATGGCTGGTCGTCTCGCATACAGACCACCTTCGTGGAGCCTTCTGCGCACAGTTGACGTTGACACCAACCTTCCGGTGGCTGCAGCAAGAGAGGATCTAAGATGTGTCGGAGTAGCGGTTCTATTCCTGCGTGCACTTAATGTCAAATATCGGTCATCGGCACTGGTCGTAACAGTTGGCCGTCCTTGACTGAACCTCCTAGATGCCGAATCTGTGGTTTGAAATTGCCTCCAAAGTCTATGAACCACAGATGGACTCACATTTAGCCATCTGGCCACTTCTGATTGACTCTGCCCTGCCTCTAGTCTCCCGATGGCTCTCCATCGTAGTTCTTCAGGCAAATGATGCCTAGAGGTCATTATTACGAATTGGCTATCTCAGATTTTCAATGTCGCAATCACAGTAAAATTTGTGTGCTTTCTCTCAAACTTGGACTTTTATGCTCCAGGCAGATGACGTAAGCCGAGTGCAGCGCCACTAATTTGCATATTGCAATTTTACTCAGCTACTCTTAGTGGACAACATATGCAAATTTTGCACGGTTTGGCTTACTTTTGAAAGAGTTATCGCTATTTTTGTGATTTTTCCTTAATTTATGATAACCAGTGTATATATATATATATATATATATATATATATATATATATATATATATATATATATATATATATATATATATATATATATATATATATATATATATATATATATATATATATATATATATATATATATATATATATATATATATATATATATATTATATATATATATATAAAAGCGACGCTCCAAGAAGCAATCATCCGATTGCTTTGAAATTTCATATGCATGAATGTTTTAAACAGATATGGCTGGAATGATGCCGACTGGGACGTATAGTCTTTAGCGACGAAGCCCGCTTCCAACTGTGTCCTGACGATCATCGAAGACGAGTTTGGAGACGCACAGGGCAGAGGGGGGGGGATCCTGCTTCTCTATTGCACGCCACACCGGCCCTCAGCAAGGCATTCTGGTCTGGGGTGTCATTTCCTTTGACAGCCGGACCCCTTTGGTCGTCATTAGAGGTACACTTACTGCACAGCGGTACGTCGACGACATCCTAAGACCTGTTTTGCTACCGTTCCTTTTGCAGCGCCCTGGGCTGATTTTTCAGCAGGACAATGACAGACCACATACGGTAGGTGTTGCTATGAACTGTCTGCAAGCTTGTCAAATTCCTCCTTGGCCTGCCAGATCACCAGATCTCTCTCCCATCGAGCATGTCTGGGATATGGTGGGAAGGCGATTGCATCTGGCACGGAATGTTGATGACCTCGTTCGACAATTGGATCGAATTTGGCAGGAAATACCGCAAGAGATCATCCGGGAGCTTTATCGGTCTATGCCACGTCGTGTGGCAGCTTGTATCCAGGCTAGAGGCGGGCAACACCTTATTGAACTTGTTATTGTAACTCTGCAATAAATTATTCAATTCTTCTGAAATTTTAATCATTTACTATTCTGTACATTGTCTTCCTATCCACCAATTTTCGTTTCAATCGACCACTCAATAACCACTCCTTCTTGGTGCGTCGATTTTTTTGTTATAGAGTGTATATATATATGTATATATATATATGGAAAAAATAAAAGTAAAGTGGTTGTTCTATGATTTTAGAACTAAGTACAGACACAGATTAAGAATTAAATACAGATTAAATAAAACGACAGAAGATAGGATTTGTAACAAATCTATCGAAGCAAAAAAAAGAAGAAAAGAAAATTGAGTTTTTTGTGAGGAGGACAGTTGTTAGTATTAAATATAAGTATAATAAATAAATAAATAAATACAATTATTGAAAACAATTAAAAATGATCACGAAAAGTGCTTGATACGAACTGATATGGCAGATTTATTTTCAGGAAGTTGAAAAACTCCAACTGGATAAAGTCCAAATTCTCCGTGTCTGTTGACGATTTCTTTTCTTGCTATCAGAGTATAGTTTCCTTCCGCATCTCCGTTTTCATCCATATATACCATAAATCCCATAATACCTAAAAAAAGTTCTTTTATTATAAAGAAATAAATATTTTTTAAGGAAGAATTTTATTTATTTTAGAAATAAATTCTATCCTGAAAATTTCTGGAATACCAAAATGTTGTTATTTATCATGTTACTGAAGAAAATTTGTAAAGATTAATATGTAATGAAAGTGACACTAAATTTAAGCTCAAGTTACATCGCAAATGGTGAACCTATTTGAGTATGTAGGGATGTTGAAGGGCAAAATTACACACATAGGGTTGTACGCTAAGTTTGTTCGTCGTAATAAAAATTAGTTAAAAAACAAAACAAAAAAAAAAACAAATAAGTTATTTTTTTTAACTATTGTAAATGTGCAACAATCATTTATGATTGTTAGGATAATTGTCCTCCATACAAATTTTTTTTCATTCATTTTAATAATTTTCATATTACTTAGTTATGCAGCACTATAGCCCTGTGCGAGCCTTTTACGGGCGAACAATATCATTACAGTCTTTCCTATTTTTGTCTTTCAACTTCTTGTTTTTCACTTTGAAGGTGATTAGATCATTGGCAGTATCGTTCAACTATCTCTTTTTCAGTCCTTCTCTTGTTCTCGAGTTCAAAGGTTTCGAATTTAAAGTTTTCTTAGATTTCTATTATCTTCCAGTAGTTCTTTTTAAAAATCTAATAACTTTTTGATTAAAGATTAAATAATGAATAATTAACTGAATGATTACATAATGTTGTTTTAAAGTCTAGAAATATTATTTTTATCATGATAGTTTTAAATTTAAGCTTTACTCAATGCTCTCACATTGCACGTTTATCACTCATGGCTCGGGTAGATATTTCCGGCAGCTCTCAAAACTGTTAAAAGCTTCATTAGAACTTTTATAAAGAATACCATTCCTGTAGTAAGAGATTTAGTGTGTCTAATTCGTTCTTTATAGCTTTAACTTGGTGAATATACGAGTAGATGTTTTGAAAGTTGGTCTCTGAATAGAACTCCAGACTATCTATTATGAATAGTAGTCAGCCACTGAGTACCAAAGTCTTAAGAAATAGTAGCGACGTTTACGATTTTGGTTGTTGATTTTAAAAAAGCATACTTCAGGTGTCAAGCTAATCTGTTCCGAAATAAGCTCCAAAGTTAAGAATGCAAATCCGAAAATATGAAGATCTCCTCCTTCCCACTTCTGGCATTCTGGAAAACTCCTGGTAATGCCTTCAAGCTTGGGAGTGATAGAGCTGACCAGAGCGCCATCAGCAGGCTCATGAGTGGACATATAGGGAGCCGTACATATATAGATGGACAGAAATCTTATCGTGTGTGCACGTCAACATAGGCCTCCCCAGAACATCTCCTCCAATGAGTGGGGCTTTTGCATGAGGACCTTAAAATTACACCTCTTATTGCATATGACTTTTTGAGAATTCACGACTTCCTGTACATGGTCCACAACAACAGAAAAGCATACACGTAGGATAAAAAATAAATATCTCTTTTTCTGTTAGAAGTCAAAACATGAATATTTTATTTTTATATTTTATAACCGTCATTTAACAGCCTACCCAATTTTGCCTTGTAATTTTGAACCCAATCCAGAAGACAAGGAAAATCCTGGATCAGTACCCCAAGAGGTATGATTTGTTATGGGAACAAGGAGGACTTTGCGATTCGTCAGATTTAATGTGCGTCAGTCACCATTTGCTACACGGGGAGACTTCTTCCGGTGGGGATCTAGCCCATGACCTCTTGGACATGGGCTCAGTGCCCTATCAACCAGGCTATCCCGGCCCCAAAAAGGATGAATATTGGAAAAATTCTCAAAATTGGTATTTTTAAATAAAAAAAGGTGTATATTTCAAATTTTTTAAGTGAAAAATAAAGAAATAAATGCAGAGCTATATATTTTTAAGAAACATTTCTATGAAAATTTGGCAATAAAATTTGGAATAAAATACGTACATATAAAGATTTATATTAATTTCTTAAAAAAATTAAATATCTACAAAAGACCTTAGTTTAGTTAAAAATCATTTATATTTCATCATAATGTAATAAAGATTAATTTTTTGATAGCCATTTTCACTTTAATGGTTACCCGTTGGCGACCGCTAAACTAGAGCTCTACCTCTGAAGCCATTTTTTTAATTTTTTTTATTTCCAATGAGCTGCACAATCGGTCTTGCCGATGAGTAGACCTAGTGCATTCTCTAGAGGTGGTATCCACTCTTTCAGGACCACCACAATGGTGAGATACCGTTGGTCATGTTAATTTGGATGTCTAGTTTCTGCACACTAGATGGCAGCACCGATTTGGATGCTAAAGTGCACTAGAAATTTAATTTTGCCGGAAATGCCAATTAGGCACTCCCTCTGAAACCATAATTCAATAAGTTTTGACTTAATAAGTTTTACATTGTACTTACTAAAGTATGTTTGTCTGAAGATGTATTTCATCAAATTAGTTCCATTCAAAGGATTTTCACCATTAATTAAAGTTCTATTCAATGCTTTAGCATAAACATATACAGCGTCGTACAAGTAAGCTCCTTCAGATGGAATCTGAAAAAAAAAACAAATTGTTTTTGATCATGAAAAAAGAAACTTATGTTTTATAAATAAATAATTCCTCAATAATTTCTTCTAATTTTTTAAGTAACATGTTCTGACATTTAATTGCGCTTTTTAGTTAAAATTCTTAATTGCAAGAGTTCAGAAAAATTGCTAAAACTTGCAACTCACATTTATACCTTTGAAATTTCATGTACACTCGAAATTAATAAAACTAAAAATGAAAAATAAACATCACAGATTAAAACTAACTGGAAATACAAAAAAATCATAGGCACTATTCCGAGCAAGGTGTTTTTAAAACTATTACATTATTTTTATAAATACTGTAATAAATACTAGTTTTAAGTCAAAACGGCATGATAATAATGATAATAGTAAAATAATAATGATAATAATAATAATAATAATAACAGCAGCAACAATAATAATAATAATATAAAAATATACATTTTCTTGTTGTTATTAAACATATTTATTCTGTTAAATATAATTAAATAAGTGTAAAGAGAGTAATTAATTAATCCTCGCATTCAAATCTATTAATTTATTAGACTTCTTTAAATATATTTAAATATATTTAGAAAAATAAATACAAATCTTATACAAGTATAATTCATTATTATACGTGAAATCTTTTGTGAAAAATTTTCTATTCAATTTTAAATATACATGTATACTTAAAAGCAAGGATATTTCTTAAAGTTTCCCTTCCTTCAAAAGGAATACAGAGCATTTGGCAGATTTTTTGTGTTCCGATAACTTCTGATACATAATAATAATAGTTCCTTCCAACTTAATATACTTAATTTCAACAGTGATTTAAACTTTGATAAAAACAATTTTACCGTATGTGAGACGACTGCAATGAAAACATTGATTTTAAAATTTTGTTATCTTTCTTTCGTTGAAAGAAATTGCTTGCAGCTTAAAATACGTTTCTGTTTGATGTTAACAGTTTTGTCAAAATGTAGGATAAATAGTAAATAAAAGAAATATCAGGAAAATAAACAGCTTACGATTGAAAAATAATATAATTTTCTGTAAACAAGACTGAAATACAATGCTTGCTGTTTTCATTAAAGTTTAGAAAACCTGTTTTACAATAAAGTAAATAAAACGGTTATTTATTCTCAATGAAGATCCAAAAATGAATTCAAAATGCTAAGGGATTTCCTTTATTTTAATGCATTAAATGTTGAATATAACACGAAAGGGGGGTAACTACTGAAAAAATTATAACTTAAAATTGTTTCATAATATGTATAAATTTAGATAAATTTTTCCAGCTAAGCAATCACGTTCAAAATCAAAATAATTACAACTACAGTTCATATCTAAGTACAATGTGAAAAAAGTGAACACTCTGGAATAACTTTTGATCTAATGCTCGGATTTTCACGTACTAGTACTAAATATCAATTTCTCGAAAACCTTATAGTCCGAGTAATAAAGGATCTTATCCGAAAAAATTCTGGAAATTTTTTCTTCTTCTTCAGTTACGTTTCTTGAAAGCAAAACCTTTTCCGAAAAATAAAGTTTTTTTTCCAGGAAAAATATATTTTTTTTCAAATAAATTTTTTTTCTGGTTCAAGATAGAAAATTTCCAATGATATATTTAAAAACTAGAGAATATTCGTACAAATTATATACCTACAATGTTGCAATAGGGTAATAAATCTAAGAATTATGAGTACGGGAATAATGACTTATGGCATTGAAATAAAGTCTCTCTAGGTACCTTAACGGGTACAAAATAGAGGGGAGAAATTAGTTGAGGTTTGAAATTTATAAGAAAATTCTCTTGTGGGTAATAGTAATATGTAAAAAAAATACCCCCCTCCTCCTTGAGTGGAAAACTAGACCATTACCCTTCACAGTATCCATAATTTTTCTTAAACCATCCCCTAATCATAATTATTAGTATTTTTTCCATTTTTTATTTTTTGTCTCTCTTCTTAAACTTTTACTCAATTTAGACTTCTAAAATCATATTTACCCTTTCATCAGTTTATTTCCAGAACCTGAGAAGAGGGTTTGCTTTTCCTCGACCTTCCCCTTTATCCCAACCTTTCATATAATCATAAGTTTTCAAATTTTTTTCCTAAAACCACTACTTTTGATGTCTCTTTTTGTTAATGATAACGCAAATGAAGTTTGGAAAGAGAATTTTTCCTAATTTTATATTTTTAAATGACAAAAACAGTCTCGCCTCCTAGTCCCCTATCTCCTAACTCCAAACATTTTACGGTCATTTTTCGTTTAATATTTATTGTTCTTTTTTAATTTAGCAATTAAAAATTAAATTTAGAATATGACTCCCAACATTTCGATTTGAATAAAAAGTTAACATATAACAAAATTAACAATCTAACAGAGTAAAAAAAAGGAGAAATTTAAACAAAAAACAATTATTTAACAAGTTTAATATAAAACTTACTCTTTTTTAGCAATCATAATATCTGAGATATCCTAGGTTGGTTGCAATAATATACTGCCTATATAATATACTAGGTTGGTAAATAATAATCTCAATATGATGCCTTCTATGTATTTTTAAAGGACATTCAAGCTGAAATTTAGAAACAAAGATAAAATTTTGGAGAAAACTCACATTCCCAAACTTTACTTGCATGAAAAAATAAAACATCACAAATCGTGGTTTTAGAAAACCACGATTTATTTTTTACGAAAATTACGACAAATCGGAACGAGAAATAGTGTTAAGGTGCAAAACCTCTGCTCAGAGGCTGTTGTTAAAAGTCTAAATTGAGTAAAAATTTATGAAGATAAACAAAAAATCAAAAAAAGAAAAGACCCAACAAATTATAATTTTGGGTAAAGTTTCGGAAAAATCATGGTTAATGGGGGAATTCGCTTAAGGGGGAGGAATATGTTTTTTATTTATTACTAAATCCCACAAGAGAACCTTTTATAAATTATTACTTGACTGGTTCAAAGTTTGATCCCCTTAGTAACGATTACACTTTTTACGCGTTTCGCCATATCCTCTGAATTAATGAAGGAACTTAAATTTTTTTCACAGTAGAGTATAAAACTTGTATATTCAAATATAATTCCACACAAAAATCATTATTAATTCAGAGGACTTTTTTTGATGAATAAAGGCTTAAATATACGACTTCTTTGAGATGGTGAAGTACGCAGAGAATACAAATTAGCATTATGGTATTCAAATTTTTAGTATCATAATTTAGTACCGCAGTACAATAAGAGCCATGTCTTTCAAACGTTAAAGCATATACTTATTGGAAAAGCCAACCTTTCTCGCTGAGAAGAAGAATTCAATTTGATCAATGTAATAAGAACAAGACATACTTATACCCTTATGAAAAAATCGAGGTATAAATGAGGTATAAACGAGGTATATTTTAAAGGTATAAAGGAGGTTGTTATTTAAATACGTCGTTAAGGTTGAAAAGGGTGCAAATGAATACCTCAAAATCAACCTCAAATATACCTTAAATATACCTCCAGAGGTATATATGTTTCAACCTGAGGTGTTTAATTTTACATCTGTGGAGAGGTAGATATTTACTACTTTAAAGTGTTTTATTTTCAACCTTAGGTTATTACTCATCAGCCTGAAGTATATTTTTTTACACTTGTGGAAGTATTTTTTCAACAACCTAAGGTGTGTCATTTTACACTTCTGGTTGTTATAAATCAACCTCAGGTATATTTTGTTCTACTTTAGGTGATTATTTTCAACCTCAGGTTTATAATTTTATGCTTGTAGAGGTATATATTTATCAATCAATGGTGCGTCGTTTTACACTTATGGTTGTTATAAATCAACCTTGGGTGTATTTTGTTCTACCTCAGGTAATTATTTTTCAACCTCAGGTATATAATTTTATGTTTGTAGAGGTATATATTTATCAACCTGTGGGGCGTCGTTTTACACTTCTGGTTGTTATAAATCAACCTGAAGTGTATTTTCAACACTTGGAAAGGTTATTTTTTTATTAACGTTATGTGTTCCATGTTCTACCTTAAGTTATTATTTCGTAACCAGAAGTATATATTTTTGTATTTTTAGAAGTATTAATTTATCAACCAAAGATGCGACATTTTACACTTCAGGCTAATGTAGCTCAACCTAAAGCTGTTTTTTCAGTACTTACGAATGTGAGGTGTTCACCTAGTTGATTAATTTTAACCTCACTATATAAAAAATATAATATATATATAAAGATATTATCTATATTATATGAAGAATAATGTATGTCATTAAATTTTTTCACTAGTGGTAATCTTCATTTATCAATCTGAAGTTTTTAATAATAAACCTTCGGCAGTAATTGTTTCTTTTGTTAAGTTATAAAAGAAGGTTTTAAATGCATAATTCTTCTGTAATTTTAATAGATTAAATTAAATCATCTTAAAATAACACTTATCCAAATTCTACAATTAGTAAAAACTATTTATGGGAACTCATATTTTTAGAAAATAGTTGTCTAATGTGCTTGAATTTCTTAAGCTATAAAACTACAAATTTAAATAATTAGAAAGTTGAAATTCAAATACTTTTATTTAAAACTAAAATTTAATTCTTTTACAAATCAACAAAATTATAATAAATACTGTTTCCGTCTACCTGTTGAAACTTGTAATTATTGGAACCTAAAAGAAAAAGAAAATGAATTAGTAAGTAAGTCATATTTACAATAGGTTTTAAACTAATAAAATATTAGAAATTATTTTTTTATGATTTAAGTTAACTGGATGAAGTTAATTTTCTTTTTCAGATAAATAGTAGTCCTCTTCTGCCATTTCTATTCAATCTTCATAGCTAAAAAGCATGACAGGTACCACAGCCACCAAATAAAGTACACTGAAGTCAGTGCTACCATTAACAACATTTACAGAAATTCAAAGATATAATTCCAATCTTAATATGCAATTTTAACACTTTGTATTTTTCTATACATTTGGTATCATTATGGTACTTGTAAGTTTGATAATTATATTTTCTTTCTTTCTTTTCTTACAAATCTTTAAACTCAATAAACCTAGTCTATATATTTTTAAACTTTTTGTCAGTCTTTATGAAACTAATATCTTTTTTATAAATTTTAGACGCTGATTCTGAAAAGGACTTCCGTTATTGTCAATCACATAAGAGTATCTTAAAAAAAAGTTATTTTAATATTTTTTAATAAATCAACAATCGTCTAATAAATTAAATTTTAAAGTTATGTACCAATTTTTATTCTTTTTTTACACTCAATCGAATAGAACAAATTACAAGTTGATAAGGAGCATTTATTTTAAAGCTGTGAGTAATTTTATGTGAGGAAAATGTCTAAGAGAGAATGATTTGAAATAATACTTTTAAAATAAGTTGAGTACAATATCTCCTATATAATTTATAATACCAAGCAGAATAAAACTAATAGCTAGTTGTTGCAACATTTGTTTAAATATAAAAACACATCCCATAAGATGAAATTCAAAAAATTGCATATTACTTTTAACAATAAATGTCTTTATTTGCAATTGATTTTATTCAATTCAACATTAAAATTGCATAAGAAACTATACTGGCTTATTTCTGAAACATTTAAGATTTCCGAAAGTCGCTAATTTTTGAAGTAGTGAACTATAAACAGCTGTATAAAAATGTTCATAACCTTGAAACAAATTGTCATATAAACTTGAAATCGGGTTAAATTTAATTCTATTCAATATTTTAATAAGTAATAGCAATCTGCTTAGTAAATAATTAACGTGGGTAAATTGAGAAAAAATAACACGTAGTGAAAATAGCAGTGTGATCAAACATAAAAAAGTGAGCTAGTACAGTTACTAGTTTTCAATTATCAAATATCTAACAAACTATTGTTATCAACAATTGAATAAATGCTGTAGTTTATTAGGAGAGATTACTTTTTCTTTATGGTATGAATTCAGAACTATTTCCTAGGGGAAGGTTGAGCAGTAACTTGCTATTCACTTCTTCATCGCTGCTCTGCACATGTGCTATTTACAGCCTAGGTCATCTCAGCAATAACAGGGAGCAGTGGATAAGCTCTGTAAATATATATATATATATATATATATATATATATATATATATATATATATATATATATATATATATATATATATATATATATATATATATATAATATATATATATATATATATATATATATATATATATATATATATATATATATATATATATATATATATATATATATATATATATATATATATATATATATATATATATATATATATATATATATATATATATATATATATATATATTGCTATTTTAAAGATATTTCAATTTTCAATGATTTATTTATAAGAGAAATTATGAACATTTTACTCAACTAATCAGCTTGAATACTGCAACGTTGAAACATATACATTTAAGCAAAATACAGGGATGAGATTTTTCCGCTTTTTAGCTGATTTCCGCTTTTTTCACTTTTATCTCTTGAATTTCAGCTTTTTTATCAAAAATTCAGATTTTTCTAAAAATTTCCCTTTTTTTTTATAAGTATTCCGCTTTTTCAGAAAATTCACCCATTTTCAAAGAGAAACACAAAATTCAAACTACATAGCTACCAATCCTTTCTTATTTTTACTTATTTTAGCTATTTTCTCCCCTTTTACTCGCAGCAGATAAGATTTTCCGAATTTTTTACCCGCCCTCCAGATAGATCCGATTTTTGTAGTTCAAACGACGCTGTTTCTGACAAGCCTTTTAGAGGTCCCAGGCCTGGAGTCTGCCAATATCTCGATTCTTATTCACACGATTTTAATATCAAGCATAGCTTTTCATATTTGCGTGTTGAGATTCTTATTCACGCGATTTGAATATTGTACGTTGTGCTTCGTATTTACGCCTTTTTAAAAACCTATGAAGCGATTCGTATTCCCGCAAGTTTAAAATTCAATGTCTTGATTTGCTCATGCTGTTTATAATATCAAACATTGATTTTCATTTATACGTGATTTTAAAATAAGGCATTGGGATTCGCATTCACGCATTCTAAAAATTATGCATCATAATTCTTATTTATGCAATCTAAAAATTACGCATCATGATTCGTATTTACGCGATCTAAAAATTATGAATCGGGATTTGTATTTACGCGTTTTAAAAATTCTATATCCCAGTTTGTATTTTCTCATTTTCAAAATCGTATATCTAGTTTCATATTCATGTGATTTCAAAATCCATAATTGTTATTCATATTCACGCAATTTTAAGATCAACTCTCGCGATTCTTGTAAGAAGTAAATTTTTTTTAAAAATTAGTTACTATAAAGGTGACTGTTTTTCTAACGACGATTATTAGTATTGTTACAACATCAGAGAAACTGGAAGGGAATATATTCAAAACTTACATTCTGTGCTTGCAAAGAAGAAAAAATAGGATTTGTCACAAGATGTTTGAAAATGGACTAACGACTAAATATAGCAAACATAAAAGATATAGGAAACAAAAGCAATAACTTAAAAAGGGATTCAATTTAATTTTTTTTGTTAGAAAAAGAGTTAATTAACTCATCATCAAAATTTTATTTGTAATTGCTGTTATTTATGCTATAAAATGCAAAATTCTAATCAAATAAAAAACAATTATCTAAACAGTTGCTGATTGTCATTTAATTTTTCAAACTAAAATACCAATTTTTGTATGTTAAGGAGTTACTATATATTTCTACTTCACTGTTATTGATATGTTTCAAAGGGCTGTAGTTAGATTAGACTATAACATGAACATAATGATTTGGTCCATTGTTAAAGTTTTTTTTTTCCCAATATAATTTAAAAAGTAATATTACTGATATATTTGCTATAAATCACATAACAGTATTTATTAAAAGAAATGAAATATTAATGTATATTCTCAGTAGTTTTAATTTGCTAAGCCAAGTAGTTTTTCAAGTAATAATTGTCTCTTATGTGAACTGAGGAAAAATATAATTTCCAGCTTTATTTTTTCAATTGGTAATTTTTATTTTCACTTAATGTTAAGTATCAATGTAGTCGTTTTTATAATAATAGATTAGTACGCAATTGTATGTCAACACATTATTTATTACCTTAAACTGTCTGGAATTTATTATTAAAGGGCTGCGCTTGCGTAAAATTTACTATCGTGGAAATTCAGCTTTTTTGCCTTTTGGCTAATCTCATCCCTGAAAATAAAAGAATAGTTATATTTGAATAAATTACAAACAATAAAATATACTGTGCATAACCTGCTGTAACGATTCACAAGTAACGTTACCCTAAACAGCGACGAGAAATATTTCGATTGTTCTCTCTTATTGCTAAGCCTACACTAATAGCTTCTAAGAATATCCTCCAACTTAAACTATTTAAGATCAGGAGGCATCTTTAAAACAAAAATAATAAAATTTAAGTTTGAAAATTGAAGTATATTTGATTAAAAGTGATAAAACCAAATTAATAAAAGTCAAGCTCACTTACCGAATTTCGAATACACTTTCGATTGTCAACACACACGCCATTTGCCGGCTCGCACGGAACTCTGGTAATTGAGATAGTTAATATGAAGTGTATTTTAAACAACCTTAAAACAAGCTTAAGTATAAATAAAATGACTTCATACACCTCAATAAATACCTCACTCTCGTTAGTTGAAATAAGGTTGATTTTTTTATACCTCATAAATACCTCTTTTGTTACAAGTGTAAGAAAAACAACCTGGTATACCTTGGAAAATACCTCATCAGTCTGGTTGATATGAAGTGATTTTAAAATAACCTCAAAATAAGCTTAGGTATAAATAAAATGACTTCATATACCTCAATAAATACCTCACTCTCTTTAGTTGAAATAAGGTATATTTTTTTATACCTCGTAAATACCTCATTCTCGTTAGTTGAAATAAGGTTGATTTTTTTATACCTCATAAATACCTCTTTTGATACAAGTGTAAGAAAATCAACTTGGTATACCTCAAAAATCACCTGATCAGTCTGGTTGATTTGAAGTGAATTTTAAACAACCTCAAAACAAGCTGAAGTGTATATAAAACTATCTCGTACACCTTAATTACAACCTTTACGAGGTATAATTTTTATTGCTGTTTTCTATGCAACCTTAAATATACCTCAAAAATACCTCAAATCAACCTTAAATGTACCTTAAATTTTCGTAAGGGCACGCCCGTCTGCTCGTACATTAAGCTAATTTACTGTATGCAAGGAATAAACAAAACAAACCTTTTTCCATCCTCCCAAGCTTTGAACAGGGTTTGGGAAATTGAAGGGAGGAAGCTGCATATAATAATTCACTTTTCTGGTAAAGTCTTCTGATTCTTGGGAAGGGGAGGCGACGACTCCCAGATAAAACTGGAAAGCCTTCTTTGCTTCTTCTTCGATGTCCTCTTTCAGCAATCCTGGAAAATAATGATTTTAATTTCCGGTACAACAAATTCAAAATGCAATCACATATTTCGTGCAAATGAAGATTTTGAACCAAAAAATTGAGCTTAAATTCTGATGTTTTTGTGGAAGACATTTTTTAGTCTAATTACAAATATTTTGCTCTTACCAGTGAATTGAAAATAATCATTTCGGACAAAAATTTAATTTTTAAATTTAAATACAAAATGGCGAAGTCATAAATTTTTAATTTTTTTAAAACTGATTGCTGAGCAAATAATATTTTTCTTAATTGAATCCTATTCAGAATGAACTGAATGTTGGATTTTTAAATTACTGAATTCAAGTGAAAATGTTTCATATGTCATATAATGAGTATTAGGGATAATATTTATGCAGCCTGCATTAGCAATTGCTTAATTTTTATTAGCAAGAATTTATCGAGGTCATTTCAGGCTATCAGAGCTTAGTTTATATTAGAATTAAAGTTTGCTTTGAAGAAAAATTGTAGAGAAGTCTTTAAAAATTTTTTAATCGATTTATTTTGTTTAAATAATAAAGAAAATCATATTAGAATTGAGATACATAAACGATCAACTGAAAGGAGATTAGTGTATAACTCAAATAATAAAAGACGGAACCTCTTAATAATTTATGCTCTATTTATCAGATTTTCACGGACTTATGGTTCGAGGGTCTAACCTTGAATGAGGTAGTTAATTTACCCGGATGATATTTAAAGTTACGCCATTAGAAATAAAATCGTACTTTTTCTGAATAAACATGCATTTATTCTCGATGAATTTAGATTTCTGACTCTTAAAATCTGGAATAAATTCTTAAAATCTCCAATCTGGAAGTAATTGTCCCATTAGTTCAGTCAGGAGAAAAGTTGAAAGTTTGAACCATGGAGGTAGTTTAATAATCTCTTAATAATTGACTTTTTAAACGTATTTTGTCATATTTCTGAAACAATTTAACAAAATCAAATAACTTTTGCACACGTTTATGAACTTTATTTATCTAAACACTTTTTGTAAAAAATAATTTTACTATTTAATTTAATAACAATAAAGTAGTTTTTGAATTTAGAAGTATGAAATTTTTTATTTCAATTGATCAGCGTAATTAAAAATGTCTAGTAACAAAGTTTGAACGAAATCAGTCAATTAGATTTTGAGTGGTAACATTTCTTGAAAGTCGCATTTTGATTTTTTACTTTTTCTGAACTGTTGGATTTGAATCTGGTTCACCTCATTGGAAGGTTGTTATTTGACATTGGATATAATACATATAAAAATAAAATGTATTCGTTTTTACCTCGTTTAATCTGTCGAAAGCTGAAAAATGTTTTAAACACCAGAGACTTTTGCACGTCACTATATATTTTATCTCATCGTTGTTTTCAGTTTTGATGTGATAACAAAAACAATGGCCTTCTGTCTTTATATATTAGATTTACATACTTTTTTTTAAGGAAAAAAATATAGAATACAGATTTGTTATTGAAAATACAAACATTCTTAAAAAGTCAGTTGTAAATTAAGGTTGAATGAAAGTTTCTGCAAAGAGAAGAGATTCAAATTATATTTTAAAAACCAGCTTACTATAGTTTTTTTTTCGACTTTGTCCTAGTGACTTATCTTTCTTAACGAAGGCTTAAACTTGTATTTCTGTTGTTTGGATGAATAAAAGTTTAGTTTTTATGGTAAAATATTTTTTTAGTTTAAGTTATAGTTAGGATATGGAAAGAAATTTTTGCCTAGATTTTCTTGATCTCCAACGCTTATTTTGAAAAAGTATAAAATGTAAATATGCCATGTAACCGTTAATAAGAATATATTTAGATATAATAAAAGTATTTCTTCGATAATTTTTTATTGCTAAGTCATAATGCTTAACTTAAATTTCAAAAAACAATCCCATTGATCCTTTTTGTTCATTTTCTTAAATTAAAGAAAAAAGCGTAAAATTTAGAAACATGTGCCAAAAATATAACAAAATTCTAATTATATTTGATTTTAAGATTAAAATTATTTTTAAAATTTTAACTGCTCAAATACACTGCTAAGGACGGATCACGAATGGCTACATACAGCATAAGAAATTAAGCATGGTTAAATGCCTAGTGAAATAGAAGAATGCCAGAATGTTAGAACATAATGTATTGAGCTCTGAAACGCAGAAGATTTGAAATGTGTTCAAAGAACAAAATAGTTCTTTTGTGCAGAATACGTGGAAAAAATGCAGATATCATTTGTAGGCATAATGGAGTAAGATGTCAATAGGCGGTATGAACACCATGGAGGGCGATGCAAATTTTAAGACGTCGTGGCATGCGTTGCACAACAGCATTCAGCAGCTGTTGGGACAATTTATCCAATTCATCTGCCAGTTCATAGATGAGGGTGTCCTTGTTTATTGCATGGCATTCAAGATGAGCAACACTTCTCCCCAAAGCATTCCACGCATTTTTAATGGGATTCGGATCTGGAGAACATGCTGGCCATTCGAGACGTTGAATATCCCCGCTTTGTACTCACTCTTCGACAGTGACTGTTTAATGAATGACATGTTGCGTTGTCGTTCAAAAAACAAATTTATCTCCGGCAGCACCATGAAACAAGAGAACATGAAGCAGCAGAATATCATTAATGTAGCGTTGGCCAGTCATAGTCTCAGTTAGAAGCACATCGAGGGGCGTATGGTCTTTAATCATATTGCCAGCCTATACCATGACATGTAGGATATTGGTTCTTTTCCTGCATGTTTGTTTGACTATAGCATTACCAATATCATCAAAGATCATTTGGCTTCGACTATCAGACCAGACTGAATCTACTAACATTTGAGAATAGTACACAAGCCCAGTCCTTTTCGTTCCAACTGCGATACTGAAGACACTATTGCAAACGGGTGTTACGGTGATGTTTGGACAATGGTATGCACAGAACATTTCGTTGGGCGTATAGTTCTCCTGCTAGCAAGCTTCTATGGTTACAGTTCTTTGGGAGATTCGCTTGCCATTAGCAGCAGGAAACTGATTTGCAACCTGAATGGCTGTACTGCGCCGTTCCTTTTTGTCGATAGCAATATGTACCCGTCTTCTTCAGGCGTCGTGCATAGAGCATGAGATCTGTTACAGATTCCAGTTGTTTGAAATGATTTTCAAACCCTTGAAACAACACTATGGCTGACGTCGAACTTTTTGGCAACATCTGTAATTTTTTCGGTCTTCTTAAATCTTGCCCAATTTCGCAGTGGACTGATCGCTAAGACACGGTTGCCAGCAGATCACCGAAGTCAAGCATCACTGGCTGCGGTCAGTGTGCGGGTGGGTGACAGCTTGGATCAGTCTGCGTAGTGACCGAGGGTGTGCGGTATTGATCCTCGTTAAACTGTTCTATCGTAAAGTGCTCGATTTCGCGTGCAGGTCATCGGGCTACCGAAGTGGGGGTGCCATCCTCTCTGCAGAGGATCAAAATTGTGATGGCATGTCTTAGGATTATCCTCAGGGATGTTTCCCAGACCGTCGCCAATAACCCATTGTGCAGCTCTAGTGCGACGTAAATGAACTATTACTACTACTGAATCTTGCCGATAATATGGCTACGCGTGAAACCATCTGAATGACGTTGGAAAGACATATCGAAAACTGCAAGTTCGTCAATTAATTGTTTCTCGGTAAACTTTGATTTTGAACAACAACGCTCAATACGCATCAAATCCTTTATATCTCTTATCAGGCACTGTCATGTGACAAACCAGTTCGATAACCCAAACTTTGCATACGCAAAACACGTCTTACTGTATCGAGCTCGTATGTTAATTTTCCTATCTTCAATTTTTGGTTGATATCTATGCTATTATCACCAGTTTTTAGCAATTGTCCTGCGATGTATTTTGTCTGATAAAACTTAAATTGTTTATTTGTTTTAATTTACTAAAATGCAACTTTTAAAGTTTTTATTTTATGTTATGGTCTTCTTTTTGGGTATGTTAATTTGTTTAATGTTTAAAAGTGTTCAAAATTTTGATTACATGAAAATTCATTAAATTCGCTTGCACAATTTAAATACAACTGTAAATGATATAGGATTACGGCAAGGAAGTTCGGTTGAAGTTCCAACTACCTAGCTAGTTTGCAAAGCAGCAAAATTTCGTGCTCTGCTCAAAAACTTTGCTTATAGCTGCGAGAAAGGCAAATGAAGCACGTATTGCTATCCAGCCCAGAGCTTTAGTTAAAATTTGAGTATTCTAGCTAGTTAAAAATTGGTCTGAATTTTGATTGTTGATACATTTCAATTGATGGTAAATTCTGTTCATGGTGATTGAAACTTGTATTAATCATTAGAATCTGACCAATAATAGAGATTTCAGCTTTTTAATTAGTCGAAAAGTGTTTGGAATTTTTATTCGAAATATTGTGAATTCTGTTTGTTGGAATTGCTGAACTGGAATTATACTCGAGCATGGAGTTTCAATAAGGATTTGAGTGCAGTACCTAGTTTAAAAAAGGGACCAAATTTTTATTGTAAGATTCCATCTTTAAAAACACGATAGCTAAGCTCGCCGCGTACTGGGGAAAAAATTGGTAGCAAAATTTCTTAAAGTTGTACTGAAATTCATTGCTTAATCTTCAATAATCTGAGAACAGAAATGCCTGGTAGAGATAAATCAACAGTTGTATTTTCCTAAAATAGTTGTAAAATCAAAACGTTTATTTTTTTTGTTACAGCTTATCCGCTAGACAACTTAGCCAGTTAGTAAAAATACACTAAAATAAAATAAGGTTACATATGTAACGAAACTATGTAACTTGATATGTGTTGCTATTTATAAAATAAGAAAAGCAAAAAGAAAAAAACTAAAATAAAAAGAGAAAAAGTTAGGATGAGTTTACGATAAAATATTAGAGCGTCCCTGAAAATAGAAAGAGTACACAAATCCATAAAATAATCTCTTTCTTCATCTCTACTTCAAATAAAAGAAGAAGATTTCATATTAAAGAAATAAATTTTAAACTATAGAAATTTACCTTTTAAATATTTCATTGGATTTTGAATGTCATATTGTTCAATGTCAACGCCAACGACGAAATACTCTCCTTTGTCTAACAGTCCTCTCTGTCGAAGACTCATCATCATGCCCAAATATTCAAAATTATACCCCACAATAACATAAACTGGAAAAACAAACAAAAGCAAATATATATATGTTTTTACTATACTAATAGAAAGGATAAATGGGTAAAAGTGGTAAGTAACAGAATAGCCTTTTTGTAAAATGCTATCGTCATTTATAAAAAGTACGTGGCGGTATTTTGGGTGCATCATCCGTAAAATCCAATTTTTACCATAAAATACCGTAATTTTACAGAAATAATTATTTAATTAGACTGTTTTAGTGATTTTACGGTAATTATTGCTGCCAATATTACGATATTTCAGATTTTTATTCCGTAACATGCTCCGGTAAAAATGTTTTTTCTATAAAAAAGTAGCGGCACCCTGAGTACCGGAATTTTTTTAGGACAATTTAATAAGAATTTGTTTGCAGTGTATACCTCTGATAGCAATACTTGAAAAGCTTGTTGAATTCATTGAGCTAACATTTTCAATAATATTCTGTATATTAACATTAAATGCTTCAAAATAATTTCAAAAATTACTAAAAATACTTAGTTTTTTATTTTCCTGTTTTTCCCTACTTGTTCAGCTATATTTTATATTATATTTACCTTTATTCATACTGGAATTTAATGAAATCAATCCATTTAATTTGGGGCATAATCAACAAAATCTGAAAATTCTCTTTATTTTGTACAATAGTGTAAATATTTCTTTAGCACTGTTTCGTTTCAAAAGTGTTATTAATCACTCCAAATGCATCATAACTTTAAAATACTCATAAAGCTGTAACTGTCACGCTGTTTTAGAAATTAAGAAGAGAATTCAAAATTCTAAAAGCATTTAAAATATTACTTCCAATGGAAAAACGCACAAAGCAGCAGTGAATCCGAAAGGAATTGAAACATAAGAAACAATGAAATATGAAAAAAATGGATAAATATGACAACCAAAGCTGACGTCTTCAGGGGGTACCAGCTCCGGAAGTCATAAAAGCAAAACCTTTTCTATCAAGATTAACTTCTGTCCTTTTTTTCCCCTTTCTACTGCGCAAGTTAGGGGACGTTGTTTTTATGTTTATTTCAATTTAGTTGTGTTATCTAGTTATTGGGTTTTTGTTTCAAGTAAGATTTTGTACTCACTATTCTTGTGTATTTGTCTTGTTTTTATTCCTCTGTATTTATTTTATGTATTTTATATTATGTATTAGATTATTTTCCTGGACTTTGGCAAAACCTTTGGAGTACAGAGAGAGCAATTTTAGACTTTTGTCGTACTTTCTCGATAGAAAAGGTTTTGCTTTTGTGACTTCCGGAGATGGTACCCCCTGAAGACGTCAGCTTTGGTTGTCATATTTGTCCATTTTTTTTCATAATTCATTGTTTCTTATGCTATTTTAGAAATGTATTAAAGTTTTTTAAAAAAAATTGTGCTTTTTTTTTAGAGTTAAATATATTCATTTTCAGACTGGCTTTTAAATTGCAGGAAGGAAGAGGTAAGAGAAAACTAGTAACCAATATTAAAGATTTTGTTATGGTTTTTCAGACATTCACTCAGAAAGTGCCAATTCTCAGAGGGGAATTTAATTCGCGTAATAGTTCTTTGCCGCATAAGAAGAAATCCGCTCATTTGAATTACCGTCATAAGCAAGATCTTTTATTGTTTATTTCATTTAAGTTCTGGCTCACTAACAAAGTAATCTCTTATCTAATGACTAGAAGAATAGACGATCTTTTCTACTATTGAAAATAAATGAAATTTCATTTGCGATGTACTGAGAAAAAAAGTATTTTCGAAACTACCAGAATATGGTAAAATTTACCATGCTTCTAGCTCTATGAAAACACCAAAAGCACGGTAATGTTCACGGAAGCGTTTTGATATTGATTTAGGTAAAATTAACAATAAAATATTGTTTTATAATGTGTGTTAAAGTTTCGCAAAGCTTTTAAAGTTTGATAATTTTATGAAACCTTAGAGCAGGGAGTAAAATTCATTTGCTTGGTTAAATTTTTTTTCAGTTTTGTATTTTTTACTACATGTGTGTTATATGTAGTAAAAAATGTTACATGTAGTATATATAGTTTACTATATGTCTTGAAAAGTAGCATTTTCGGTAAACTGTTACTATGTGAATGGAAAATTACCGAAAGAATGACTTATATTTCGATTTTACTATTTTGGTTTACTTTATTATACCTGAATGTTGGTTTGTTTAACCTTAAATGTCATTACCATACAATATAGTAATTTCACGAGAAAATTCAATAAAAGCTCTTTGTTTTGACGTAAAAGGAAACAGGATATATCAATATCCAATTTTAATAAGGATTTAATCTCTATTTATGTCATGAAATACGTTTTTGAGGTCATATGTGCCATAGAAAGGAGAATATTATTATGCTTTTAAATAAAGCATCAATTAAACTATTCAGTGTAACACTACATTAAAGTTCGATGAAACCTCTTATTATATTGAGAGTTAAAATTTTCTTTCAACTCGTCAATTTATAATTAAGATTTAACGAGCGTCAATTATATACATCATCTTCCCAAGAGTGAGCAGTTTTCCGAAGTAAAGTTTTAAATATTAAAAGCTACAGCAGTTCTCCATATAATAATTAAAGATTAGTAGAATAAAATTATCAAGCTCCTGAGTTTGTTTCCAAGGAAGTTTTCAGAATCTGCAAGAAACAAAATTGAGAGACAAGCTCCTAGATTAAATCATTTTACCAGCGATAGAGCAAACATTATGTGTTAAGTAAAATTAATTGCTTAAAGAGATTAATACAGAAAGGGTAATTAAATGAATATTATCGCATGAGATTCATACGCAATAAGTAATTTATTGGGACATCTAATTTAGTCCTTATAAATTCCTTAGTCTCATGCCCTTAATTGAATAATACTTGAAATATTTTGTACTCTCTGAGATATTGTAACTAATACTCTAGTCTGATTAATATCATATTATCCTGCTTGTTTGAGTACTTGCTAAGTTACTTCTAAGTTAAAAATTACTTTGCTGTTTTACCGTGATTATAATTTTATCTTGATAAAATTTTAAAAAAGACTGGAGATAAAAAGATATTTTAATTAATATGAGTAACACTTAATTTAACTATGTAACTTCATTTAACTATGTAACTATTTAACTATGCAACTTAGTAAAAATAAATAAATTTGAAAATAATGTTTCTCTTTTTAAGTAGGACATTATTAGCAAGGCGAGAGTAGTGTGGAAAAGTTTTATAAATTTGCTGCAAATGTTTACTCATTATCATCTTGAAGACATCTGATATTTTGTTTTTTAAAAATTGAATCTCTATTTTGATACACGATCTAATTTAGATGTATATTTTTGATAATCTTTCTTTTTTTAAAAAAAATAAAGGAGAATAAAAGAAAAGAAGAAGAATTTTTTTTTTTTCTAATTGACTTTTTGACCATATGAACTATGTGTTTAAATTGCTTTATTAACAATCAGCTGAATCATAATGAAAAAGAATTAAAAAAACTCAGTATTCATGTAACTCAATTCCAAGAATTGAGAGACGACATAGCTAAATCCTGGGTTCTGAAGAGATATGAATTGATAGAGATCTTTACGAGCATTCTGGAATGAGGGACATTCAGGAGAAGGTGATCGTCCGTGTAAACACCTCTATAGTATTGGTAGCTTGTGCTTTGCATCAGTTTGCACTTGGGTAAGATCGCATTGATCGGAAGGGATTCTGTTCTAAGCCTGAGGAATACAACATCCGGATATCGAGAGCTTATTAGATTATGCTAGACCTAAGATCCATCATTAAGGTGAGGAAAGGAAAGGACGTATTTATAATTCTTCCATGACCTAAATTTTCCCATTGCGTGCTTCTTTAAGGAAGGTTCGGCTAAGGTCTTGAGGTGATGATGGATATGAAATAAAATTTCGATTTAGCACTTATTTTTGCTAGATGTTCTTCTTGTTTATTTTATTCAACTCCTGTGTGGAATGGAACCCAAATTAAGGATAGTGATCTCCCTGTCCAACTTGATTTAGCAATCTCATCAGGAAGAAAAAGATTTTCGGAGATTGTTTTGGAACCTTTGATGAGAGACAGAAGGATCGATCGGCTGGATCGTTAGAAAAATATAGTGGTCATTGGTGGTGAAAGAATGCTTGAGGGTTAAGAAAATGACCAGTCCTTCGGTGGTAATGTATGTGGAAGGAAACCGTCCTGGTGTAACCTTCAGAGATTCTCAGGCCAATTTTGTCAGATTGTTTGGATCCATCGGTTGCCAGAATGATGGAGTTTAGGAGATTCTGTTGGCGAAACTCTTCAAATACAGCTCGAACTTGGAGAGTGAGTAGTAAATTTTTAGTTCGGAAGGGACAATTATTTCGTAAAAAAACATTTCAAGGGGTTTAAGCTGGTGAAAGTGTAAGAATCTATCAAAATTCAAAGAGAATTTCTAAATGATAAATAACAAAAATATTTCAATATTTTATCCGTTCACACTAGCCCCTCTCTTGTAATTTATGATTTACAATTATAAAAGTTAATTCTATAAGTTATAAAGGAAAAATACACATAAAGTATTTCCTATATGGCTGTACGTTTTATCGATTTTCTATGTTAGATTTAGCAAAAGCATTTTATTTAAAGACTAGTATTTTTTAATATTTTGAAATTAAATTATTTCACATCCTAAATCAAAAAATATTCTATAAAACACAGCAAATGGTTTATTTAGTGCAAACACAGTGGGATTTTCTGTCTTGCTTTTTAAAAATACATAATCATTTAAATTTAATATGATTTTGATTCACTCCGTTTTTATAATAGGAAAACGAAAAAACTCTGCTTTTGGGATTTTGTAAGTTAGTGAGATGTTTGAAATACAAACAAAATGTAATATCTCAGTAAAATTAACTATATTTTCATAAAATATACAATTATTTAATCTAATATAGAATTTTTTTCAAATAAGTATCAGTATTTTGAAAATTAGTTTAAACTAACGAGCTTCATGTTTTATTTATAGATTTTAAGGAAATTGATATAGTTTTCCTTGGAAAATCGTAAATTATTCTTTTCGTCTTTTAGAGTAAAGAATTCAGACATAAAATTAATCGTAAAAGGGAAATAAATTTTATTGCAAAATTTACTTTTAAGGAAAATGCGTTCAAATTGAGTTAAATTATTCACTATAAATATAAGAACTTCTAAAATATTATAGCTCTTACAGCTACCCCAAGAGATAATAAAATAAATGGTTAAAAATTTATGGAACTTTATAAAGTAATAAAAAATACTTAATAACATACTTAATAATCTTAAATTACTTAATAACTTAACATACTTTTATGATAATTTAAAATACCGATTTCGATTAATATTTGTAAATGTATTTCTTTAAAACATAATCTTAGCTAATTTAATAGTTTTTTCTTCTTTTTACGTTCATGTATACTACGCCAGAAAAAAAAGGTGACTCTCTGAATAACTTTTGATCTAATTATTGGATCTTCACGTTCTAGTACTCATTCTTATTAGTTCAAGGGGGTGACCTTAATATGCTTAAAACTGAGAGCAGACGATATCTTAAGTTGCGATATCAGACACAAAAACGCACTTTTTTTGAATAAACATATCTTTTTTTCAATAGATTCGGATTTCTGACCCCCAAAATATAGGGGGTAGCCGCAATCTGGGAAATATAGTTCCAATAGTTTGGTCAGGAGAGCGCTCCAAAGCTTGGACTCCTTAATAGTGATTTTATTTTTTCTGTATTTCACTATATCTCGAGAAATTTTTAAGTGAATTGAAAATTTTTTTACACGCGTTTATAAAATTCGTTTATCAAAAAATAATTCCATGCAAAAAATAAGTTTTAGCATTTATTATTTTTTATTATTTAATTTAAATATGTATACAACTTATGAATTGAATGTAAGCACTGTAAAAAATTGATACACAAATATAACGAAAATTTATTCGTTTTCAAAGAAACCTTGGCAACCATACAGTAAAGTCGGCTTAATTCTTTTTTTTAATTATCTGGTTTTCATTCTAATTTCGTTATTCTAGTTAACAATCGCCCACAATGCACTAAGATGAGATTTTGAATTGAGGAAACATCTTTGTCATATATTTGAGATATCCCGGTACGTCAAAAATCACGTGAAGTCGTGACGAAATTATTCTGAAAATAAGAAAAATATAATTTAAGGACATCTGAATTGTCAAAAGTGAGAGTTTTATTTCTGAGAGTGAGAATTTTTTTTACTCCTTCTAAATAACACTTAGACCACTTGTTTAAAAACGAATATTTGCTTGAAAGATGTTGCTTGTTTTTTAAACAAAATTCAGCAATCAGATAGAGCTGGTGTTGAAACAAAACGTCTTATATGTGCCTATTACAAGATTTGAATAATTAGACAGAATAACTACTTAAGTATTTTTAAATGGTAAAAGTGACTTTTAGAGCATAAGCATTCTGTTTATATTTTAAAATCGCTTGGTTTTCTTAATGAAAAGGGCAATAATAATTGAAAATTATTATTCTAGCTAGCAAACTATTTTAGAATTGTATGACTTGCGAACTATGCGTGGAATTTAAACGAAATCACATTCAAACTGAAACAAACTATTAAAAAATAAATCTCTTGAAGCAAAATTATTATCGCAGCAAATCTATCACTTCAGCGGTGACAAATGTAAGGAAATTGCTTACTTCGAGTATCTTGATATGATTCCACAATCAATTTATCGAAAGGATTTTCACTGTAACCATGGTGGTAAATGTGATTCCAAGTTCCTTTGAAGTTAATCTGGACTCCTACATCATCCAGTGAATTTATAATTGAGCGAGATATTTCAATGAAGTTTCCCGCATGAACTGTGGAATAAAGCAAAGCTACCTTCATCCATCGGAGAGTCACCAAAAGAGATGATACTGACCTTGAGATCTGAGTGTTTGGTGGTCGTGTCCTAGCAAACGTAGGGTATCTTCTCTTATCGGATACTTCTTGATGGGCACAATACTGAAATGTAAAAGTAAATCATTAGCATCTATGTAAATCTAGGCTCAAAACAATTTACTAAGGCATGTTTTGCTCTCGAACATTTTGCCCAATTTGAGCTCTGCTTCTTTTGATATTTTGTTAAGTTTGAATAGATAATAATATCAATCAGATTACTAATCTCTAAATGGCGTTGATAATTTCTAATCACAAATTATAGTTAATGAGTTACTTTATTACGTTATAAAAACCTACTATCAACCAGAAGGAGGAGATGGTGAAAAATCCGAATAACTTTTAGAACTAATCTGATGATCGGATTTTTATAGACTGATAATGATTTGTGTTGAAGATTTAAAATATATTAATTGATGAAAACTAAGAATTAAAAAAATTATCTTTTGGTAAGTTTAAATTAGAATTTGTGAGCATTAATTTGAAAAATTGCCAATACAATATCACTTGAATTGTTCCTAAGAGAATATCATTTAACAAAGGATTATAAAAATGAAAATAGAAAAGGTTATAAAAAAGTGCACGAATTAAAATTTTACTGATTAGCAGAAATTAATAGTAATAAGTCTAGAATCGGCTAAATTGCCCAAATACTATCGACATTACTTACTTAAATTAGCAGTACCACAGGCTGTAATATACTAAGCTTCAAAAAGAGAGATGAAAAAAGATTAAATATTTTGATTAACTTAAGGTTATGGGACTAATGCATATCTAACGAAAGCAAACTCTTTGGAAAAAAAATAAAGAAATCATCCATTTTTTTAAAAGAAGGTCAAATAAACTATTTTTATTTTATGAATTAATCACCAGTGCTTTAAACAATCATTAATTATAAATTAATCATCAAATAATCACTCATCATTAAATTGTCCACTTTATGAATTGTTATTTGAATTTATTGATTCAACCACTTTATTGTAAAAGATCTCTACTTTAATTGTGCATTTTAAAAAAATCTCAAAATTGTTGCACCAAGTGCATTTTCATCACTAGTTTGAAGAAAATTTGGTGTTTTTTTCACATTTATTATTTTTATTTTTTGAAAACTTAACATTTAAATAAAATTATACTTTCTTAACAGAAGAGTAAGACAACTAAATTTATTTTTTCACTTTTGATAAATTTCTCGTTCGTATTACATTAATTGTGTCTTTATATAATTTGATAACGAAATAAATCAGAATTATATTGAATCACTGATAAGTCCTTGTACGTGTAGCATAATCTGAAATACAGCTAGTTGTTTCTTTTATACAAGCATCCACTTGAATACTGTCAGACGCAGATACTTTTCCCACACAGTCCATTTATTTAATGCCATATTGTCAACTACGAAGCGAGAAAACAAAGAGGAGAAATTCACAAAAATCATTCCTTTGTATTTATAGTTAACTGTCTCTTTTATGTTGCTTTTTGTCAAAAAGCTTTTTATTTGTAAGTAAATTTTTTTTTTATACTTTTAGATTTGAAAGTGTTCTGTTTGTTTATTTTGTTTCCATTTTGATTTATTTTGTAACATTCTTTAAAATAATAATGAGCCTTCTTATATTTAATTCATCCTTAGTTGTAATGAGATTAATTACATAATTCATTTATGAAACCATAATTCATTCAAATATTTTGAAAAATGTATGTATTAGTTGTAAAATTTAGGCTTATAACAATTTTGAAATTTAAAGTAATTCATTAAGAATTACGCAAAATCTTTTTCTACGATTTCTTTAATTATACTTAAAGTCATTCCTAAGCTATAAAATAAAAAAAAGGTTTATACTCATTATTATAAATATAATTTATCCCGACTAGCAGTAGTAGTATGAAATGTTTATTTCTTACAGAACTTGTTCGTATCATTGTGAAATGTAACAAAATAATTATAGTGACTTGGTTCACTATAGTAGTTGAATAAAAAACAGTGAACTGCTTTGAGATTTTTTAAAACTTATAAAGCTTAAAGTACTTTTTAAGCTAAAGCACAGTGTGTTTTTGTAAAAATATGTAGCTTAAAGAATTTCCTAAGCTGTATAATTCTACTATATTAACTAAAATACCGCATCAGAAATCGTTGATTTAACTCAATTATTAGCAACAACAGAGTCCCGCAGTGGACTGATCGTTAAGACACGGTTCCCAGCAGATCACCGAAGTCAGTGTGGTCAGTGTGCGGGTGGGTGACAACTTGGATCAGCCTGCATAGGGACCAAGGGTGTGCGGTATTGGTCCTCGTTAAACTGTTCTACCGTAAAGTGCTCGACTTCGCGTGCAGGTCGTCGGGCTACCGAAGCGGAGGTGCCAACCCCTCCACAGAGGATCAAAATTGTGATGGCATGTCTTCGGATCATCCTCAGGGATGTTTCCCAAACCGTCGCCAATAGCCCATTGTGCAGATCTAGTGCGACGTAAATGAACAACAACAACAACAACAGAAAAAGATCATTTTATACGCTAGTCAGTACGGGTTATTATATCTTTTTTTAACTGTCAGATGAAACAATATGATTATTATCACTTGGCTCACTATGATAGTTGGAAAAAAAACATGTGTTGATGCGCCTGCACGAATTATTGTATTTTTAAGAGTACAGATTTGATTTTATCCAGCATGATTGTTAGCTTCTTAAATACAGGATGTTTAGAATTAAATTTATTCTGTTTAAATCAATATAGAAACTATTTTGGCTGGTGAATTCATTGGAAATTTGCTACATGGATCATGAGGGAAAAAAATCGAATTACGATTAAATTAATTACACAGTCCAGTCACATTAATGTGACCACCACCTACTTTCGACGTCAAAGTGAAATAACCAATCGCAGAGTGTAGGTGGCAGCACATTACAGTGTAGTGTATATATTGGATGTCCTAGGGCATCGAAAAGCACTTCAGTCGTTGGCGCAATGCAGAAATGTAGTGATTTATCCGACGTCCAAAAGGGCATGATTATTGGCTTTCGGGCCAAGGGTGGAAGCATTTCGGAAACGACTGATTTTGTGAACTGTTCGCGTACCGCCGTGGTAAAAGTATACCGTGCATGGCAAAATGGCACTATACAAAACAAGCGGCGTGGCACATGTGGTGCACCACGGGCCAAAGATGGCAGAGGCGAATGAAGGCTACGGAGATGCGTTCAGACGAATAGACGTGCAACTGTTGAGCAACTGACCGTCCAGATGAACCAAGGGGCTACCAAGAGTGTATCCTCAACAATTGTTCAGCGAACGTTGCTGCGCATGGGCCTCCGCAGCAGACGCCTGGTTAATGCACCCATGCTGACTGCTGTTCACCGGTGACGAAGGCTGGAATTTGCACGCCATTACCGCAACTGGACGTCCACAGAGTGGCAATAGGTGGCTTTTTCCGCTGAATCACATTTTATGCTCCATGGGACAGATGGACGTTGGCGTATACAGCGTGAAACGTCTGAAAGCAACACCCTGCAACAATTGCCGGAAAGCTGCAGGCTGGAAGAGGGAGCGTTATGGTTTGGGGAATGTTTTCCTGGCATTCACTGGATGCACTCATCATTGTGGATGGCACGATGGATCAGTACAAGTACGTATCTGTCCATGCGGACCCTGTCCATCACTACATGCAGATGATTTTTCCTCAGAATGATGGCATCTACCACCAGGACAATGCGAGGTGTCATACAGCTCGCAGTGCATGTGCGTGGTTCGAAGAGCACCAGGATGAATTTACCGTACTCCCCTGGCCGGCAAACTCACTGGATTTAAACCCAATCGAGAATCTGTGGGACCATCTCGATCGGGTTGTTCGTGCCATTGATCCTCAACCGCGTAATCCAGCGCAGCTGGCCACGGCACTGGAGTCGGCATGGCTCAACATCCCAGTGAACGCTTTCAGAAACCTAATTGACTTTCTTCCTGCACGTCTCGTAGCGGTCCGCTCTGCCAAAGGTGGTTACTCTGGCTTTTGACAGGTGGTCACATTAATGTGACTGGACTGTGTATAATGTGTTCGATAAAAAGTGTATACAACAAATAATGATACGCAATTTTAAGTGATTTAAAACGTCTGTCATTGCAACTGTCATGTGACCCACATTTTGCTAGTCACCTGCATGTTGCAAAAATAAATCTGCAGAAGAAAGAACGAGCATTGTTGGAAAAATTATTTAATCAAAGCGATAATAATTTGTCAATGGCACTGGGAGATTGTAGATGTTTGGCATGATTATAATTGTTTGCTCACAATTGTCATCTGGCGCAAGTAAAATGCGAACGATTTTTTTTATTGCAGAATACTTTTTCCCGTGTTACATAAATAAAGTAACTACCAGGTTTCATCGATATTTGTCAAACAAGACGGAATCTACACGGAGGAAAGAATTCTAGTAAAATTATTGCACTGTGTGGTAAGAAAAATTATTTTAATAAAAACCAAAATATACAGTTTTTAAACATTAATTTGGAAAATTTTCCGTTCATATGGTAACGGTTTACCAGGAGCTCTGGGTTTCTAAGTAATAGCTCTTATTACCTCACATTTAGTAAGAAAACAGAAAGCTTAGAACCAAGTATATAGTTTTTATGCCACGTTCTAAGGTATCATGATAAAATAATCAAAATTTATAATATCTTATATTATCAGGAGTGTGCCTAGGGTTTTAACTGTCCTGGGCGAAACATTAAGTCATTTTATCAGAGTTGATCAAAATCATGCGTTATTTTTTTAAAAAAAAATATGTGCAATGCATTGTGTTTTTTTAAAAATTTTAATCTGACTTTTTAAAACAAAATTCTTTTTGCGTTCAACGATTAAAACTCTGATACAATGTATAAATAGTACTTAATATTACTTAATAACAATACTGCTACTAAAGTTTTTAACGCCACTAATAATAAAAAGGTTAATATTATTACTTAATTATGGCAAAGTAATTGCGGAATGAATGAAGCTAGTCACTTTTTCCCATCAAACTCAAGACTTTAATGGATTGTGAAGGCAGAGAATCAATTTGTCAGATGAAAATTAAATTAATTTAGAACAGAAAGTATTTTTTATTAAATTATTCTTGGCAGGAAAAATCTTTATTTCTTAATTACAAGTAGATACATTAACTACACATTTAAGATTTAAAATTATTTGTATTAAATGTATAAAATTAAATGGGTATAATTGAAACATATTTACTGATATTGAAACAACAAATTATTTTACATAATTTGTTGTTTAATGAGCACATTAAAATATAAAAATGACGTGAAAAAACAATAAAATATTATTTAAAAGTTACAATCTTATCTACAGTTAAGTCTAATGCAGAAATTTTTTTATTTCCTCTTTTAATTAGTTAACCTATTCTTCATTATATGAATAAAACATCTATTATCAATGAGATTTGATATCAGGGATTTATTATTAAAGCCTTAATTAAATAAATTTTAGGCAATGCAGTACTGTATAAATAATATTTTTTGTATATATCTATGAAAACAAATTATAATAAATCATAAAAATAAAGGATTTTTTGTGTAAAATGTTTTTTAATCATGCCAACTTTGCTTTTTTTTGACATTATCCACAGTTACATAGGGGTCCATCTTCCTGGAAAGTGGTCAAAGAACTACGAACGATGATACCCTAATGATGTGGTGCACCATCTTGCTGCAAAAAGGCATGTGGCTGAAGCTCTTTTAGTTGTGGAAATACGAAGGTATCATCGAATACGATGTGGGTATCATCGTTCGTAGTTCTTTGACTGATCATTTTCCAGGAAGATGCATTAGGCGAGGAGGTCCAATTCCATGGCCACACAGATCACCTGATATAACGCCACTGGACTTTTTTCTTTGAGGATTTATAAAGGACAATGTTTACAGGAGGATCGTGTCGAACATTGATGACCTAAAAGTCAGAATTACAACCGTAATAGCCTCTGTGGATGCCGACATGCTTGCCGCTACCTGGCGTGAAATTGACGATCGACTTGATATTCTCCGTGCGACGAAGGGGGCATACGTGGAAGTTCATTGACAAGGATCATGAAACTTTTGGATTCTATCTAACCATTTATGTTATTAATTTTAATCTATCTTTACTATTTTATGAGTTATTAAACATTAAAATTGGTCCGGGACTTTATAAACACCCTGTATATACAAGATTTAGCAAATGTAGGGGGAAAAAATTATAATATTGTTTATAAGTATGAATAAGTTAATTAGAATGCAAATTTTCCAGCTTTTTCAACCGCGAAATTGTCTATAAAAACCGAAAAAAAACCAAAAACGTTGATAGATCACTCTCCATAGAAATGAGTGCCAAAGGTGAAAGGTTGGCATTAGTCATCATTAATCTCAAATATCTTTTAACTAGTTTCAGTTTTAAAAATGAATGATCTGAAATAGTTATTGTTACAGAAACAGAATGAAAAGTGCTTAAAATCAATTACAAAATTAGGCACAGTATCAGTAAAATTGTTCTTGTATAGTAGGGTTGATTTATTACAGTATTCACTGTCCTTCTAACCTTAATTCATTGACACACTGTTAGAATTTTAATTCTGAAATTATGGTAAAATAACTGGCAGCAGTCTGTCCATCCGATTAACCGTGAAGTTTATGGTAAAGAATAGTTTTCACATTCACGGTTTTGAAACCGTGTACAACTAGTATGGTCTGGTATCATGAATACAAAACTGTATGTTTTTTTTATACCATTTACAGCTACCAAGGTTTCAAAAGCGTAAAAAAAAAGAAATTTAACTGGACATAGGAGCTAGACTTCTCGTTAGATAATAGGCATTGGAGAGTGCAGGACAATGGAAATTCTTCAAGTGTGTTGAAGGGAATGAAAGTGTCAATGCTGGGAGACGAACCCCCGTTCTGTCGGTCATGAGATTGACAGATTAGCTTTCTCGGCTATAATATGTACGCAGTTGCAAGGAACTAAGTTGCTTCATTAGCTGGGATTAGTTGGTGGAATGAAATTCTTGTTATTTAACAGTTTTAGGTAAAAAAAAAGTTAATAAACGATTTTTCTCATTGTTAATAGTTTTATTAGAATCTTACTTATGGTTATTTGACTGTTTTGTTGGAATATGGTAAAATAACAATTAAATAGATAGTTAATTAGACGTTTTTTATGAGAAATTTCTAACATAAAGTATGTAAATAGCAGGATGAGTGAAAATGACAGCGGCAATGTCTTCTTCACTACGTCTAGTAGAAAAATCTATTGATAGCTCCTATCTATTGAATCTATCTATTGAATCTATGAAAGATTTATTAACAAATATCTATTAACACTTTCACGTGCCACAATAACTGGCTATAAGATAAGTAACTTTTTGTACTGGGAAAGAGCTAGAATTAGGAGTGTAATTTATAAAGATCGAGTTTTTTAAAATTTTATTTTATTTCATAACTGTTTTTGAATAGTCGACTCAATTCTCGTTTTTGCTACAAGTAATGTTCAACTCCGTAGCTTTAAAATTTTAAACCCAATCCAGAAGACGAGGAAACTCCTGTATCAAGTACTGGGAGAAATTTGTCTTCGTGGAGGACGTTTTGATGGAATTAACCCGTATTTGTGTTAGATGGTGATGAAAACAGCTAAAACCTTCCATGGTTAGCCTCTCGGCAGAGGGACTCTAAACCATGATCGGTTTACCACTGGGAACATTTTACGTCAGCACTGTTGTCGGTGCGAGCCGGTGTCGAATCGACCAGCTATCGCCAGGATCGTACCCGAGTCACCTAGTTAGAAGGCGAGCGCCTAGCCATAACCACTTAGAGTAGGTGTTGGCCTAGCCCCTGAGCTAGCACGTCTCATAAAGATCGAGTTAAAGAAATTTTCTCAGCGTGGAGAGTAAGTGAAGGAAGAAAAAAAAACTTATAACATAACTGTATAGAATAAGGTTTGAAATCCTGGGGGCCCTAATTTTTAGCAACTCTGGGTGGTCACCCAGTTCGCTCACCCCTTATCATAGCCCTGCATATTGTAAAACTATATTTTATTGCTAATTTTACCAAATTATCTGCTCTTCCGAAACAATTACTGAGTTTTTTTTGGTGTTCCCAAAGAGCCCGAAGCGCTCTCTTGATAAAATTATATGGAACATATTTCCCAGATTGTGGTCACCTCCGACACATATAGGGTTAAAAATCTGTCTAAAAAAGTTATTTTTATTCAGAGAAAGTACGTTTTCGTGACTGATTCCGTAACTTAAAATGTTATCTGCACCTACTAATCAGCATATTTAAGAGGATAAGCCCCTTGGTGCCATAGTAAGTGAAAATATTATCATTGGATTAAAAAATATTTAGGGTGTTCACTTTCTTATTTTTAGGACTATACATCTGTATTTTATATACAATGTAGTTTTTAGAAGAAATGTGTAAAATCAGAGAAACATTGGATATTGTGATTTAATTACCGTTATAAGAATGTGTCATTAAATGCTATTGCTAATTTAATACTACAAAAAGTTTCGCAGGAGGACGCATTAGAGTAAAAGAAGCTCAATCATTTAATATAAGATCCATCGTCACATTAAAATAATATCATCATCGTCAAACTTAAAACCCATAAGATGGAAGACCTTAAAGTAAATAAAGCTACTTATCTCCAAACTCCATTATACAAACTAAATTTCAAGAATTTAGTTAGATATTCTACGCAATGGTTCCATTTCTTTGAAGATTAAAAAAAATATTTGAAGAAGGTTCAAAAGACGAAAATACCTTTCAAAGAGCTTAAGAAAAAAAATCTTGTTAGAAGCTTTGATATTGTTGAAAGGAAAGTTTTTCAGAGACGTGTTTAAATGGACGATCATAGTCAAAGAAAAGAAAAATTTGAGAGTTTTCACAATATTGACTCCTAGGTTTTGAATACAATTGAGTTTATTTTTAACTTTTTGATTCAGCACATATTTTGTTTCAGTGAAATATTTCAGTTATGTACAGAGATCGAATCATTTATCACAAAATTTGATAATATATTAAAAAATGTTTTTAATTATAATACTTATTGTTTAAGAAAAGTTTTAAGTTTAATGTCCGCAAAACTGTAGTTTAAAAGATGAGCAACGGACAATTTTTTTCCGTTCTTGCAATAAAGCTTCTTTAATAAAGTTAATCCCTTTCTCTTCCTTTACTTGATAATTAACTCTGTAAAAACTAAAGAATAAGAATAATAAGAATTAATGCTTCTATAATAAGAACAGAATTAATAATTCAATTATAAGAATTAATAAATTAAATACTTAATATAAATGTCTAGATGTTTAAGCAGTTACAAGTCAAACATTGTTTTTTTCTTGTACATAAAACCATTATAATTCTGAAGTATTAGTCATATCTTCTCGAAATTCATATTATCAGTGCAAAAAACCACATAGGGTCATGAGGTAGTGCATCTTTTTTACCACTTACTAAAACGAGGATACTTAGTAATTTTTTATTGGATTGATTTTTTTATGCTGGTTTTACATGGTTTATATGGTAACTAAGATGGTTTTAAAATCGGATAAAACATTGTTTCAGAATTCCGACAATGCTATGAAATGACACATGCTGTGAGTAAAGCAGATTCATAAAATATTTGAGAAGACTGGCTTTATTATATATTAAGCGATTTGGTATGAAATTACTGTCAAATACTGTTTAAATATTACTAAATTGTCAGTCAAAAATGAGAGTTTTATTTCTCAGAGTGAGATATCAACATAAAATAACGTCTGCTTTTTTATAATTTAGTTTTCTCAAACATCCTAAACCAGTAAATCTAAAATTTAAATAAATTAGTAACATGTAAAGCTGTTTTTAAATTAGAGCTGTATTGATATTTGAGTTTAAATAAGCAAGATCCTTAATATAATTTGAATCGGCTATCCGTCAACTCATTAAATAATATTATATTAATTATATCAATTATATTAATTATGTTAATATTCCTTTTTATTATTACTCTTATTATTCATTAGTAATTGATATTTGTAATTTTCGTGTTTCAATATTATCCGCTGTCTTTCTGATGTTAATTTTAGACTTATAGATTTTGTTGTGCAGCAATTTTTATCCCAAAATTATATTTTAGTACATCATTGCTTCAATGAAAATAAAATTTCAAATGAAAACTACGAAGAAAGAAAAGAAGAAAAAAAAAAGTCTTTTGAAAATGCGTTGTACTTAAATTTTCTTTAACAAAAAGTAATGTAATTTTCACTTTTAAAGGTCTATTAAACAAATAAACAAAACAACCCCACCTTTTTTTCAAATTATAGCTTAAGTTTAAAATGTAAGAAAAATCTAAAAACTTTTTTTTCTATCCTTCATGCCGAAAATATACATTTACAAAATTGGTACATTAAGAAATATGTAAAATTCAATAATTATAATGTATATACGTTCGAAAGACACAATTAAAAGAAAATTTAAAAAAATTAGAATAATAGCTAAATTCTCACAAATTGAGAACAAATATTCATGAATTTGAAAGTGTAAAACTTTTTATTGCATTTTTCAATTAAAATACTTCATGCTTTGAGAATTTTCTAAACCTTTCTGACATTCTGATATTTCCTTTACTAATTTTATTATTAAAATACGTGTATTTTCCTTTACGTATTAGCAATAAATTAGCATGCAATTATAATTATCAATATATTTGTAGGAAAATTCAGAATTATTATGCCAATTTTATTAAGTACCAAAATAAGTACCTTAATTGTCCTTTTGAAACTCAAAGTTTAGACTCTTATTTCACAAATTGAATATCATTCTGCAATTACGGTTTTATTAAGCCGAATGACTAATTATTTTCCGGAGCAGAAGTCCTGATTTACGAGAGAATTTAAAACAATTCCTGAATCTTTTATTGTACTATTGATCTACAGATGTACGTATAATGGAATAGACACTTACAGTTTTTCGTATTTTTTTTCAAATTTCTATAGAAATACTAAGAGAATTATTTGACAATTCCAAAGGTGTTTAGGTCATTTAGTTTATCATATTTATTAATAAAGTTTAAAGCCTTCCGAGGTTTGAGAGATGTGCAATAAAAATAAAATACGAACGAAAAAAGGGTTCTTTTAAATACCAGATGCTGTAAAATATAGCAATAAAATTAAAATTCTAACTTGTAGGGGAGAGAGGGGTCAATTGTAGCATTTTTTACTTAACTATTTTTAACTAACAAAAAATCCAATATATTATTAGTATTAATTGACAGACGAGTAAAGTAGACTATCCTCTACAAGAAAAAAAATAAATGCCTTATTTTAAATGTTATTATATTAGTTATTAACAATTTTTGACAGTCGTGTACTTGTTACAATTGTCCCCACTTACGGGGTCAATTGTAACAGTTCATAAATTCAACTAAAACATAGTTAATTATACATATTATAGTTGTGATATATTTTTTTATTGATCTAAATAGTAGTGATATTTTAGGAGTAAAAATAATAATGAGCAGGGACCTAAAGGGTTAAACTTTTAACTTTAAGGGGTTAAAAATTTTAATTTATGCTGTGAAAGGTGACCAATAAAATAATGCACATGCAACATAATATAAATGAGATAGGAAACTATTGGTGGTTCTTAAAGAGTTAAGTAATGGTTTGTAAACGTAAGATTATTTATTTTCAGATGTTACAATCGTCCTTTTACTTATTGTTACAATCGTCCCCAAGACGCCATTTCAGCTTCATTTGTTAAAAACAATGCTAGTTAATTAACAAAACTAATATTTTTTGTTTGAAATGTTAATTAAGGTGTCCACTTACATATTCGGTTAATAATTTTTATTTGTTTAAACAAAATTACTTTGTTACAATATAATATTCTAATACCAAAAAAAGTACTTACGCAGCATGAAAATATCTTTTGTGATGTAACTCTTTCAAAAGTACATAAAAATGATTGCCAGCAGGGGTGTACATGTAGATTTATTAAATACACCTTGTGCGCCAGGAACCAAATCTAGAACCCGACACTCGAAATTTTTGCTCTGTTACAATCGTACCCTGCTACAATTGACCCTACTCTTCCCTACCCATAACTTTTCTTAAACAAAATGCAAAAAGTTTTTTAAACCTAAACACCTACAAAGTTATAAAATTAGTATTTCTTCAGAAATTTGAAGAAATGTCAAACACTGAAAGCGCCTCTTCCATTATTTTAAGGTAGAGTATACATTAAATGCTACTAAACTTATAATTTACATTCACAATTTAATTCGTTCTGTAGTACATTTTCTTCTAAACTAATATTTAATATGCCCTTTCTCAACTAAGAAGTTTTAGATTTTAGTTAAAGCCTATTTTAGTGATTAATTAATAATACATAATGTGACTGGCTTCAATAAATTATCTTTCTTTAACTCGATTTAGAAGATAAGAGTTCATCCATTTTGCTATTAACCTAATTATTTACATTAAAGCGTTTTAATTGACATATAAATTAAAAAAAAATTTCTACGAACCCACTCATGCAAATTATTCGAGATTTACAAACTTTAAATTTACTTATAAATAATTATTTCCCACAAAGACAGTGCACTCCTTCAAGTGAAATAATTAATTTTACGAGTTGTATCTTTTTTTAAAAATTTCATTTAAAAAAAATATCTTTGCGTGTTCTGAGTTTCATTTTTTATCAACATGAAAACACTTTATGCCATATAATTTATTAAGTTTGTGATATCGTTGCATTGAATTAATAAATTATATAAAAAGTATTCGCAATAATGAATACACACGATAAAAAATTTATATAAAATGTATATAAAAATGATCAAGAAATCTAAACATAATAGGAAAATGACTAAGTAATTACTTACGAGCTAAATCGTAATAACTTTCAATTAACTAAAATCAATTTATACAAAAAAATGCATTTTTAGCATTAGCTTATAGCCTTAGTCTCTAGAGCAGTGATTCTCAACCTTTTTTTTGTGGCGGCACACTTTTAACGATTTCGAAATTTGACGGCACACACAAAAAAAATTAGTTTAAAACTTGTTTACTTACCTATAATACACTGTGTTAATAGTCTGTGATAATAATTTTGAATGTGAAACAAAATAATATGTACTACAAAAGCACGTTTATTAAGGGATTAATTATTTCTTTCGACTAATTTTTTATTAGTTAGTAACAATTATTTTTTTTGCTAGTTATTAATTGTTAGCTTGTTTTCTAAAGTTATTAACTGTTAGTTTTTTTACAATGGTATTTTTTGTGATTTCTTGTTAACTAGTATTTTTGCTAATTATTAATCGTTAGCTTATTTTTTTGTTAGCTATCCTTTGTTAATTTGCTTTTATAACTATGAATTGCATAGCTTACTTTAATGATTAGCTTTTAATTCCGTTTGAAAGTTAATATTTAGCTTTCTTTCTTTCTTTTGTTAATTAAGAATTTTAATAGTCATTAAATTTTCTACTTATTTCAACATTTTTTTTAAGTTGCCAAAGACAATTTAAACGCTTCCTTCTTATTTTAACTTATTTTAAGATTGTCAGAGACAAGACAATAGCGACAAAGATGTTCAGGCGGTTAAAGCCTGGAAAAATTATTAAAAGTATATAGATATAATATTATGTATGTATATATATATATATATATATATATATATATATATATATATAATAAAAAAATACAAGAAAACATTAAGAAAGTTAAGAAAAACAATAAGTATCATATATATATATATATATATATATATATATATATATATATATATATATATATATATATATATATACTTTTCTTTAATTTAAACTTCACTCGTAATAAAAAAAGCATTATAATTTTTATGGTATCATTTCCAATATTTAGCGGCACATTTTAAGAATTTGGCGGCACACAAAAGTGCCGCGGCACAGTGGTTGAGAATCACTGCTCTAGAGCAATGAAATAATCCGCTTTTTAAGGCTTTCATCCTAATAGAAAAAAATTAGCCTAAAAATACCAGAAGGTGAAATTAACAGAGTACCCAAAAAGTATTATACAGTTAAATATGTTTCTAATGGATGATGTTTTCAATATAAATGTAAACAATAACAATCTGAAGCTCAATACCTGATCTAGCTCCGATTAGAAAGTTTGCAATTGCTTACTACAGCTTATTCTGCGAGGCGATATTTTCAAACGGATAATTTTGTTTTCAATTAAAGAGCTTAAATCTGCCATGTTTCATAAGATATTAATGTTATTAAGTAATTCTGGTGAGTTTGAAGTGAAAATTTGTTCCAGTTATTTATAGATATATTGTTAAAAAAGGTGACATGGTTGCTAGATTTTGAATACCTCGCGTTTTTGGCATTCTTGATTTGGCCTCTTTCCATTTGTTTATAACTGTTTGTTCTTGATGCAAGCTGTGCACCATCTTACGTTAGTGTTAATACCTTTAGCATTGTAAACACAAGTATTGTTAGCATTGTAAACACAAGTAATAAGTAATCAAATACCACGTTTGAAAGAATCTCATAACACAATGATCACGTTGTGAGTCGAATTGCTTTAAAATACACCGGAAACAGTAACCCGGAAGTATAGGCGGTATGGAGCTGCTTGCAGCGTTCCCTAGTGTAGAAAACACCATCTATAAACAGAATCATTGCCCTTATATTAGATTTTTTTTTATAGTATTTTAATCAAATGGCATATTTTTCTTAAAAGTTAAAAAATCTATAGTTTTATAGAGCCCTCAAAGAAAAAATAACTTAAACACATTTTGAGCTTGTTCCATTTTTTTTAAAAACGCGTATTTTGAATTATATCCAAAATTAAAAAAAAATTCGTCCGCCATATGAAAATAAAATGTTTTAAAGTAACAAGCGAGGTAATCGAAATTGTCATACAATGAAAGTTAATTAAATTTGCATAATTTAATAACTGAAATTATAGCTCTTAGAACCTTCAGTTAAAAGATAAGTGACTAAAACAACAGTTCCTATTGAAAAGCACTTCGCGTCTTTAATAACTTAGTCACCGGTATTCTTTTTAGATTTTTAAAAGCAGTGAATAATAGAATTTTTTTAAAGTCAACAATTAACACATATTTAAATTTTTTGTTGTAATTTTCTTTTTAAAATTTGTCGGGTTATTCTCTAAGTACAGATTGTTAAAACCAAGTATAATAATAATTAATTATGCTGAACCAGTTAATGTTACAAGAAAACAAAGCATCTGACTCTTTTATCTTATTTTCTATGGTTAGAATTAATTTGTTTTCACGCCAAGGATAAAAAAAACATTAATTACTTTTTTTTAGCTTTAATATCATTTTTTGCAAATATATTTTAAAAAAAGACATTAAATTAATACATATTTGATTGGCATTTGAAAACTTTTTCTCATTAAACAATGTCAGCTGCAATTTTTTTATTTATAGCTTCCATTAGAGCGAAAATAATTTGATCACGCACTGTTTTTCACGTTTAGAAAAATTAATTCTTACATTGCACAACGGCGCATACTTTTACAAAGATTGATCGCAGTAAATTTGATGCAAACTATTTAATGATGGCATAATTAAACGAGAGTTCTAAATCTACTTCTTGTTTTAAAATACTTGCATTTAACTGAATTATAATGATTTCGTAAGATGATTTTTTTGGCTTTCAGGCAGCATTTAGTTTAAACATATAAGGAAAAGGAGAGAAATATGGAATAGGGATAAAGCAGGAAATAGTTGTATTATTTATTGTTATTCAGGGTTGACCCTCAAAGAAAACGACGAGAAACGCTTCTTTTTGACTATTCTCCTAAATTTTTTCTCTCACTTTTTTTATAATTCTACGAGAATTTAGTTGAATTCTAATTTCATTAGATGATGATATTTTGGCTGCTACATTAAATAGTGCTTAAAAATATTGAGTAAAGTATAGTATTTTACTGTGATTATTGCATTAAAAATATGGTATATCAGATTCCTTGTTCCGTAACATGTTCCGATAAAAATGAAATTTTACGGTAAATGTACCGGCACCCTGACTGCTGCTATTTTGTACAGTAATTTCATCCCCAATTTTTTTTTAGTGTATACGATAGTTTTCAACCTTCAGTGTAAAAAGATACATAAAAGGAAAGAAGCGGATTGAAATGAGGGAAATCGGAGAGAAATATAAAATATGATTAAAAATATGAAATAACTGGTTTACATTTGGTTATTAAGAAATGGTTATTTGAGAAAAAATATTTGGATAAAGTTTTCTTTTAGTAAATTTTCTCCTAGTGAAGGATTTTTCTAATTATGTCTTGAAAATTGTTTTTTTTTTTTCCTTTTTGATTTTAAATTATTCTTTTTTCTTATTTAATTAATTCTTTTTTATGTTGATTACTTTTCTATTTTTGTTTTCGTGCATAGTTGCTAATAAACATTTTCATAAGCATTTTCATTTACACTAACTGCTCCAATTTATTAGTTTTATGATTAGTTCACTTTTTTGTACATTTCTTAAAAAAATTAAAAATTATTTCAATTAAAAAAGTGGATTTTATTTGAAACGGAGATTTTATTTGTAACTATCCTAACATTTATCCCGTTTTTATTAGTAGTAATTTAGTGCATGTATTTTTTAAAGTAAAATTTTTAATTAAAATTTTAATGAATAATCTTTATATTTTTACATTTACCTTTAATTTCATGGTATCTGGCTATTAATTTTTTTTGTATGTAGTCAATACAGGTTTCCTTGTCCGAGTTTATGACAATCTAAAACAGATTTATACCTCATAATAAATATGTAAGACTATCAGTATTTCTTTAAAAATATGATTTTTTAAACTTTTATTTTAAGAAAATAAATAATAAAACTAAAAATTTCATGAACTGAACAAAAAAATATATTGACGTTAGCTAAATAAATGTCGAAATCAACTGCCATAAACACATGAATTATTTTTAGAACGGTCGTAAAATATAATGCTAGTAATGAATGTGCTGATCTTATTAAACTTTTACATGCTTTTTAATTAGAAAAATACTTCTGTTATTTCAGCTTAGTACGATCTCGGAAATTAAACTTTAATTTGTGTTTATTTATAAATTTAATTTCAGAGATGTTCGCTTGGAGCATTTCCCAGGAAACAGTTTCGACAATAACGATGTTTCGTGGAATCTGAGTTTTTTCTTTCTTTTTACATTGTACTAGTAATAATTCTCTAGAGATTTCCACCATCGTTCCACTTTTATTAACATAGGAATCGTTCTAAAAAGCTTATTTTGAAGGTTGTTTTTGATTATTTTTTAATTTGCAATAGAAGTCATTTACGCAAGATTGAAAATCATTTTTTGGAAACTTAGGCAATGGAATTTTTGAAAATCGACTGTTTTATGTTATAAGCATATTAAGTGTTACTTTTTTGCAACTAAAAACTATGTTCCACATTTTATTTCAGCTTCATCTTTTTTGACATACGTTGTCATTTTTTATTAATGTTCTCATTTTATATTTTTTTTCGTCAGAAAGGAAATATTACTCAAAAAGAAATTCCTGGAAGTTTTCAAAAACCAGACATTTATATAAACCAGACATATTTTTAAAATTTAAAAACATTAAATACTTTTGATGTTAAATCGAAAGAAATTTTTTAAAAACCTTTACCATTCCACGAATTTTTTATTATAAAGAATAATTTGAATTAGCATCTAATATAAGTTTATAGCGAAGTTTGCAAAAAATGCTAAACATAATAGAACTAAGTAAAAATAAAAATGTTAACTCACTTTTGTTCAGTCATAAAAATTATTTAGTTTTCACAAGCAGAAAAGGACAAACAAATTTAGCAATTAAAACATTATTGCAACTCATTGAAGTTTAATGTCTATATTCTATTAATTTATCGACTTCAAAAACACATTTTAAATAAACATAAAAAGTTTATTCTAGTTTGCATGAATTTCAGATTATTTTTCCTGCAACCTACAAAAACTTTATTTTCGCAGACGATTAAAAAACGCCAGCTCGGTTTGTGTTAAAATAAAAAAAAAATAGATAAATGTTTTACATGTTTTTATATTTAGAAAATTCTCCTCATTTGAAAGCGAAAAGCAACGATCATTTTTCTGTAGATATTCGACTACTCGAATTACGTATTTAAAGGTAATTTGAAGACAGACTTTATGATCGGTAGGAATTGAACGAAGAAGTAATTTGAATTGCAAACATATAAATTTTGCTAATAGTTTTACTTTAAGTACATAAAAATGGAATAAATTATAAATTAGGAATGTGCATTGCAGGGGGAAATTATAAATTAAGAAATTATAAATTAGGAATAATTATAAATTAATTAGATTGCTTTTTAAGAATAAGATTTTCAAATAAATTTAAAATAAAACAAAAAGAAACACGAATGTTATGGAACATTAAAAGAACTGTTGGCATAATAATATCAGTATTTAAAAGAATGCAAACGATTTAAAGTAGGAAAAAGAATTGTACTTTAATGTCTAAACTGACGTCATTTCGATTATCTACCTAGGCCGTGATGGCTCAGAGTAGAAACCTTGAATTAGAGAGGCCGACTCGTCCTCCATCTTGGAGCAAAAATTTTCACCAATGAGGAAAGGCTACAAGTTTTTGCAATTTATAGCTACAAACGACGCTAACTGCAACTGGGACAATTCGTAAAGAAAAGCGAGTTTGCGTACAACTATTTACTTTGTTAATCGGAATTTTTTTTTAATACTTGAACAAATTAAACAAAAACTCTATAATTATTTATTTTTAAAATAAAAAATATTATTTATTACTTGATAGAAACAGTTTATGCACATTTTTGGTTCTTTAATAATTATAAAATAAATAAAAGACCAAGCAAATGGAGAAGAGGCAGTAAATTTTTATTTGCTCATTAAAACTTAAGCTCATCTGAAATTTATCCCGGTTTTGGACAACTTATCCATTTCGGTCTTTTTGGCGGTATTTTTAAAGGATCTGGAACAGTATGAGGCCTTAATGTTTTGTTACCATCTTTCTTATTTACTTCAAGTTGAGATTCTAAAAAATGAACCGGCAAGAAAATAATTTGAAACACAGTTTCACATTTTCATATTTAAATTAAATCACATTAAGAGATTCAGAGTTTAAATTTTGCAAATATACTTCCATTAACTTTTCTACAACAGAAATTAATTATTTCAGTAATTTATCCCAAGAATTTTAAAGAAAAAAAAAACCTTTATAGATGTATGTAAAATCGCATATTAATTAAATTTCTTATTATAAATTTAAACAAACCGTTTTGAGCTTTAAGCGATATATTATCCCAAGTCAGGATAAAAAAGCTAACTATCTGATGTGTTAGTGAATCAAAATGAAGTACAATTAGAAATATGTAAATATTTATTTTTAACGAAATGAAAGGAAATGCTTAAAGTGATTACAAAACTTGGCGATTTGGAGATAAGTTTGGCGAATACTTATTCAGGTAATCTCTTGCTTTTATTTACTTGGTTTTATAAAACACATAAATGCTTTTTAAAGGTCATATTTTAAATAAATATTTACTTAACAAGTGAAATTTACCTTGAAAACTTTTATATTTAAAATATTGTTGGAACTTAAAAATTCAAGTAACCCCGAAAAATTATTCGCTTATTTAATTTCAAAGAAAAGGACAAAAAGAAGCACTCAGAAGCAAATTCTAACAACTTAGGGTCGTATATATACTGCATATAAAAGTAAATAAATTCAATAAATTCACTAATTATAAATAAATGAGTATTTTCCTCACATAAGCGAGCATCCTATATTGTTTTCACTCACTTGTTGAAATATATAAAATTATTGATACAACTTTGACTAGCTACTATTGTTAAAACTTATAGACTGATATACATGCTATTAAAGATTCCGTAAAATTATTGTCGAGTTGGTCAAAGAATAATTAAAGAAGTCATTATGCTAAAAAGTATAAAAAATGATGTTTTGTAAGAGCGTTATCTATATATATATTTCTCTTACACGGCGACAAAAAGGCCTCATTACAACTCCCCGAATGGCAACGCTAGAAAATCGACCAATGATTGCAGCAAAAAATGTCACATGCCAAATCTAGCTGAGGTGACTCAACATATAGTGATTTTAAAAACGGAAACTGAAATAACCAGAGAGAGCATACTCACCAAATGTGATCTCTTCCGAAATTCACCCTATCAGCTGCGGCAATCTCATACTATTAAGCTAGGCGGAAGTGAGTAGTCTTTGTGGATAGATCTCTATTTTAGTATTTTGTTGAAAGCACTTTTTTTCACGAATTTATATATTACGAATTTATTTGACGATTTTTGATTTATATCACGAATTTATTTATTTTATTACTGTTATTTGTTATTCATTGAAAAATGAGTCTCAGTCGTGCTCGATGGGACAGAGATCTGGTGATCTGGCAGGCCAAGGAAGAGTTTGACAAGCTTGCAGACAGTTCATAGCAACGCGTGCCGTATGTGGTCTGGCATTGTCCTGCTGAAAAACCAGGCCAGGGCGCTGCAAAAGGAACGGTAGCAAAACAGGTCTTAGGATGTCGTTGACGTGCAGTAAGTGTACCTCTAATGACGATCAAAGGAAATGGCACCCCAGACCATAATGCCTTGTTGAGAGCCGATGTGGCGTGCAATAGTGAAGGCAGGATCCCCCTCTGCCCTGCGCGTCTCCAAACACGTCTTCGATGATCGTCAGGGCACAGTTGGAAGCGGGATTCGTCGCTAAAGACCGTACGTCCCCAGTCGGCATCATTCCAGCTATATCAGTTCAAAACATTCATGGATACAAAATTTTAAAGAAATCAGATGATTGCTTCTTGGTGCATCGATTTTTTTGTTATAGAGTGTATTAAGACTCATATATATGTTATTAAAGTTTTTGTCAAATTATTGGTGAATCAGTCAAAGATTAATTAAGAAATTGTTCCATCAAAAAGTATGAAAAATGTGTTGATTGAGCGTTATTTAAACAGCCAAAAGTTTTCTTCATTTATGTAAACATCACTTAAAAAAGTGCAGTATATTATTCATAAACACGAATTTTAACTAAACATAGTATTTTCTAGGAGAAATATTTTCGAACCGTTTAAGAGACAAAAGGAGTTTTTAAAAATGAAAATATCACAGTGGGATTCTCTTCAAGCATGTAATAGAATACATAATTTATTCATTGTTAAGAAAAAATTTCTTTTTCAAAATTTTAAAAGTATTCTTTTAGTTAATTGAGTGCATTTTGCTCTTAAGGCAAATATTTGCGTCATTAACTTGCAATATACGTTTACATACATTAAAAAAACTTTGTTTTTTTAAAATATATTCTCAGACTTCTGAAATAAAAATGTAAAACGGTTTTTTATGTATTTGTTTGCCGGTTCAATTTGCATGCAAGGTACTTTTCATTAAAACATAAATGCATAATAACCCCCGAAGATTTAGTCTTTGTGAAAATTTAATACTATAAATGCGTAAATATGCTTTAATGTTTGCTGCTGCCTTAAATTATAGTGCTGAATGTTTGGTTTTAAGTTTCGCCTAAGTCAAATCTTTGTTATTTTGAAGTAAAATTATATAATGTTAAAGATGAACTTACGTTGATTTAGGTAATCTTTTGGGTACGAAGAACTAAAATTTCGCAATTATTAAAAATTTAATTAACATTAAAACGTTATTTTCTAAAGAACGGATTAAAATTGAATATTTTCAAATATTTGTCATAACCCTTATAAATATTCATGAAGGTTTAATAATTTGAATTTTTTGTTTTGTATTATTATAATAGATTTTAAATGTAGAGAAAAAATGTAATTGAGAAATACCCTTTATTTTTTAGCTGAACTTAAAAGAAATAGCAAAAAATATCTTAAGAATTAATTAAAGAGTTCCGGTAAAATCTTTTCACAAGTATCACGCAATTAGAGAGCGTTTTTTTCTTTTAGTTTTTAATTTGATTAGTTTGCAAATAAAAAGATAAAGCATAATAATTATACTTTTTTACGAGACAAGCATTATTAAAACAGGAAGAAAAAAATTGTTTTTGATAGGTAAAATTTTTAAAAAAGTATGGCCTGTTTGCTAGATCTTTAAGAGAAAAAAATTACAGATGTTAACATTAAAATGATACTACTATGAGCGATAGGTAATATAACAGGATCGAATAGATAGGATAGATAAGATAACTATGATGTAACTTTATTGTTTTTCATCTCTAATTTCTTCTTAGACTTTATCTTATAGCCATTAAAAGTTCTCTCATGACCTTAAATCATTATATTTCATCCATCTTAATTTGCGGAGTAGACATTTCTTAAGATACAGTTTCAATGTTAATTAAATTTCAAATAATTACCACATTTTTATTGCTCCCGTGACAGAATATATCACCCTATAGATTACTTCAATCAATATAAGTTCGGCTTTAATATTACTTGCTTTATTTTATTGATTGAAATGTGCTATATTGTACCTACACTGTAAAGGATTCCAGATAAAATTACGGTATTAAGTAAAAGTTCTTTGGATGCGTCATCCGCAAAATCTATTTACTGTAAAATTTCTTTTTACAGTAAAATGTTATACCGTAATTTTCACAGTAATGCTTATTTAATTAGAGTGATTCAGATATTTTATGGCAATTATTACAGTAAAAATTACTGTGTATCAGTTTTTATTTTGTTCAGTAAAATGTACTGGTAAAAACGGATTTTACGGTTAAAAATACTGGAACCCTTTTGCCTGTACTTTTTACCGTAATTTGATCCGAAATTTTGCACAGTTCAGTTATCAAGCTTTAATTCTTAAGGTTTATTCTTAGGCAGAACTTAACTAATTAAAACTTAGAATATTACTTATTTAATTTAATTCATCGAAAAGTGCTCTATTAAACCTAATTATCAAGTTTAAGCTTAGTTGTAAATATTTGAGGAAGTTATCTAGGTTGGATATCAAGAGGAAAAACGGTTTATGTCCATGAGAGCTGATTCTAAGGAAAAAAAAGAATTTCTAAGAATGATAGGAACCATTTTTCCTTATCACGGACCATCTTCACCATGTAATAACTCTTAAAGAGAACTGATTTTTTTCACGTTACTGATTTGTCAAAATTTAGTAATCCTCAAAATGAAACTGCAACAAATGGCGTTGTAATTGGCAATTTTGTTAAAAATGGATATAACCCATTATTCTTAATTAATATTTATTTATTATACAGCATTGTATATTTATAATAATATGTTGCATATTTATTATACTATATTGTATATTTATTATGCTACATTACTTATTTAATATTTATCCTCATATTTTATACACATAATTTTTTTTTTATTAAAGATGACAAACCTTTCTAAATTCTTGTTTTACAGTAAATATTCTACCAATTTTAATATCCTGAATATAAATTTGCGTTTCTAATTTCACACGATGCAACTAAACAGTTTTTGGATCATTTAATTAATTAATGAAATAATATTTGATAATTAAATGTTACTTTTCTCTAAACAAGTTTAATAATTGGAATGGGAACTTTTATGCTCAACTTACTTTAAAAATCATTCAGTACTATTTAATCAATTACTTTAAATGTTAAACATGAGTATTGTAATCTAGTGAATTAATCTGATCATTAGATTGAATGTCATGCAGAATATCTGGAGTTGATTAAATTCCGTAACTTATACGTTTTTATTTATCTAATTGACAAACTTGATTGCGTTAATAAGTAGTAAATTAAGTAGTAATTTAAGTAGTAATTAATGCGATAAGTAGTAATTTAAGTAGTAATTAATGCGATAAGTAGTAGTAATATTTCGCAGGTTCTTTTTCAGACCTTTCAATGTGAAATGATTTCACCATAAACCTTTCTTGGCATAAACGATTTTATTTAGATGCATACTTATGCCACGGAACAAACATGAAGTATATAGAAAATAATAGTAATTAATCACATAATCAATGAAACTTCGCGCTCCATCATAGAACATTCCAGTCTTCTCACACCAAGCTAGAGAACCTCTCAGCTTCTTTTCTTTTCTTAAGTTTTTTCGTATCTCGCAGCGCCATCTATTGTCGACGATTCTTACAAGTTCCCCCAAAGGAAGCACATTCGTCACCTTAGAGACAATGCTGCTGAGACAGAGAGAGAAAACCTGAAAAATACAATAAACAAAAAAAACAGCAACACAGCTTCTATTCAGGTGATGAAATTCAAGTGAGAGCTCCAAAATATGCAGCTCCCAAAAATCATAAATATATATATAAGTATATAAAAAAAAACTATATTCCTTATGATAAATAAAAACATAAATATAAACAATTCAAAATATTACAAAAAAAAGTATTTATTTATATATTTTTTCTTTTACACGTTATCAATGTAAAAAAAAACACTTTTTTTTTTTTTTTAAACAGCCCTGACATTTAAGTTTTGTTTAAGACACGAGTTTAAGACAAATATATATACATGATTTCTTTAGGAATTAACTGTTAACCTTGATAATGCGTCGGCATTTCCATGTGAACTGCCCTTACGGTATGTTAAAGTCATATTATAGCGTTGTAATGCTAAGGCCCACCGAGAGAGTTTAGCCCCATGAAGGGTACTTCGGGTCAGGTAAGTAAGGGGATTATGGTCTGATACAATTTGTACCTTGGCACCGAAAATCCAAGTATCAAACTTTTTCAAGGCTTCGATGACACAAAACGCTTCCCTCTCAATGGTTGACCATCGTTGTTGGCAAGGATTTAGTTTTTTGCTAAAAAATGCGATGGGCATCTCTTTTCCTTGTTCATTATTTTGAGCTAAACATGCTCCAATTGCAAACGCAGACGCATCAGTATAGAGTTGAAAGGGTTTATCGATGTCTGGAGTATGTAGTGATGGCATTTTAATCAGCTCTTCTTTAAGTTTGTTGAAGGATGCTTCTGCTTTCGAGTCCCATGAAATATTATTCGGAACATTCTTTTTAGTAAGGTTCGTTAAAGGTAGAACTATTTCAGAAAAATTTTGGATATATTCTCTATAATAGCTCACCAACCCTAATAGACTTCTAACTTCCTTTTTGGTGATAGGCTTAGACAAATTTTGGATGACTTCTACTTTTTCAGGATCTGGAGAGTGAGTGCCAGAACCTATTATATGGCCTAAGAACTTCACGTGACTCTTTCCGAAATCACACTTTTCTAGATTTGCGGTTAGACCAACACTTCGCAGAGTTTGAACCACCTGGTCGATGTGGTAGAGATGTTCATCCCAAGATCTAGAAAATATCGCCACATCATCAATATATGAGCGACAGTAGCGTCTATGGCGAGCTAGTACTTTATCCATGGATTTCTGAAAGGTACTTCCAGCATTCTTTAAACCGAACGGAAGGACCTTCCATTGGTAATGGCCAGCATGAGTGACAAATGCTGTATATGGTTTGGCGCTTTCCTTCATCGGGATTTGCCAGTACCCTTTCGTTAAATCGATTACTGTTATAAAGTGGGCTTTACCTATTTCAAAAAGTAGGTCTTTTGCGATCTTCATTGGATATGCGTCAGGAACTGTAAAGCTATTCAGAAGTCTAAAGTCAATGCACAGTCTAACGCTACCATCCTTTTTTGCAACGCATACCACAGGATGTGCCCATTCACTGTCACTGGGCTCTATTAGATCCCATTCTAGTAATTCCTTAACTTGGCGATCAACTTCGTCTTGTAGCGAAATGGGGACACGATAGGGTTTTAATCTCTTCGGACTGCAGTCTGCTGTAACTTTTATGTCATGACCATCGACATGGGCTTGACCTGGTTTGCTACCAAAAACATCGGTGTATGATTTTAACACATTGAATAGTTCCTTTCGCTGGTAATATTTTAGGTCACCTTTCATATTTTGCAAGTGGGTCCATAAGTCTTCAGCAGATTTGTCCATAAGATCCGCTGGTGCATAGTGGATATCTCCAAAGTCTTCATCTTGGTCGAAAATGATACCAATATGATCCACTCGAACAATATAAGGCCTTAATTTATTTATGTGGAGTTCCCTTATACTCCCGTTTTCCATTTCGACTTTGGCAGAGTGAGGTCTGGTAAGTTCGATTACAGTAGCTGGTCCTTGCCAAGTACTGAGCAATTTGTGAGATGACGATGGGATTAGCACGAGGACTTTGTCCCCAACATTCAAAGTCTTATCCTTAGACCGTAAGTTGTATCTTGATGTGTATCCGTCTTGAGAGATTTTGGAGTTTTCAGCTGCAATGTCATGAGCTTTTCTTATTTTTCCGATAAGATCATGTAGGTAAGTTTCAATTGAGCGGGATGCAGTGACTGGAACGCTACGTTCGCCTGTCCAGATCTCTTTCAATAAGGATAAAGGTCCCGGTGGCAGTCTTCCATACACCATCTGGAAGGGAGACAAACCAGTGGTGCTATGTGGCACTTCCCTGTAGGCAAACAGAAGATAGGGAAGGTGTAGGTCCCAATTTCTTCCATGTTCCTGGATATTTTTATTCATCATTTCTTTTAAAGTCCTATTCCATCGTTCGACAGCACCCATACTCTCGGGGTGTCCGGGAGTGGAAAATCTGGGACATACGCCAAGTAAGTCTTCAAAAGATCGGGTGAGTTTGGCTGTGAAATTAGTTCCCTGATCGGAACAAATCATTTTCGGAAATCCGGTTTGAGAAAAAATCTTCATCAGGACGTTGCATGTGGTCTTTGCACTTATTTCTCTAACAGGGATGGCTTCTGCCCATCTAGTGCATAAATCAATTGCACATATCACAAACCGATGACCTCTTCTGGATGGTGGTTCTAACGGTCCAATGCAATCAACACTCCATACTTCAAAGGGTGTTTCTGGTCTGACGATAGGTTGGATTGGAATTCTATCTTTATATGTGATTGTTCGCTTCAATTGGCATTCCTTGCAGCTTTCACAGAACTTCTTAACGTCTTGTTTGATAGTAGGCCAGAAGAATGAATATTTAATTCGTTGAGTTGTCTTTTTCTCACCGAGGTGACCAGCAAGAGGAATTTCATGAGCCATTCTCAGAACTTCTGTTCTTTTCTCTAAGGGTAACACAACTTGTTTGATGTTTTCGCCACAAATATTCTCCGAGTGAAGTAGAATTTCGTTTTGAACTGTATAAGCATTTTTGTTCCTTTTCGCCCATTCAAAGCATTTTTCTAGACTCTCATCTTGTTCTTGAAGAGTCTTAAAATCCAATTTAGTGTCATTTTCCATTCTTGCATTCTTAATGTCTTTTTGTGAAATTTGGGTAATGGCAGCACAATTTGAAGTATTTTCTTTCAATGGTGATGGTTCGTCGCTAGAGTCTTCCCCCTCTGAAGAGGTATTCCATTGAAGATTACTGTGACAAAGCTCAATATTTTCACACAGTATCTCATAAGCTGAAGAATTTAGCAGCAAATCGGTTACCAGCTTCTTTGAAACAGCACAGGTGATAGGTACACTACCATGAAGTTCGTCATTTATTTTCATTTGGAAAATTTTCAGTGGAGTGACTTCGCTTTCTCCGAAAGCAGAAGATATCTCTATTTTACTTTCTCCTTCACAAGGTATGTCGGCGACTAACTTCTCGCGGACTACCGATATCTGGGCTCCTGTGTCTACAATGCCATTTAGAACCACGTTTCCGCATTTAACTCTGACGAGTTTTAAATCATCTATGTTACCAGATATATCCACGGATTTTGAGACAGGAATAGAGATCTTGGCAGTTAGCACTTCTGGTTTTTCTTTTTCTAAAGGGAGTGGTGACGATTGGATTAGATTGTTTTGGGCAGTTGTAGGAGTGTTTCTAGGTTGCCGATTTTTAAGGCAAAATCTGGATGTATGGCCTTCTCTTCCACAAGTATAACAAGATAGTTTGGAAAACGACCTCTGTAGTTCATCACTCTTACGGGGTGTATATGCGCTTGATGAGGCCTGTTTGTAGAATGATTTGTTTCTTGAATTTCTTTCTGAAGGTGGAGAACGAGGTCGCCACTTTTCATTAGTTTTGTCTTTTGAGGGAATTCCAGTTGTTTTCCTTGAATCATTACGTACACTGTCATATTCGTCAAGCTTATCCGCTAATTTGGTTGGAGAAACGAAATTTGCCCACTCATCAAGAAGGTGGTCTCTTACTTCATGAGGTACCTTTTTCTTAAGTTGATCAGTGATAATGAGATTTTTTAAACTGGCAAAGTCTTTTATTTCAAGTCCATCAATCCACTCTTCGAAATAATTCGTGATTTCATAACAAAAATCCCTCCACGATTTTTCAGTGCTTTTCTGGTGCATCACAAACTTTTTTCTAAAACTTTCAGGATTCAATTTAAATCTCTTTAATAAGATGGTCTTAATGTATTCGTAGTCTTCAAATTTTTCTTCAGATTCTCTACCAATTAGTTGAATGATTTCAGAAGGCAATAAAGTTAATAAACATGACACCCAGTCTTTAGAATCAATCCCTGTTCTTTTAGCCTGTCTTTCAAATAAAGATAAATAAATCACGATATCGTCATCCCTTAACTTGAATTTAGGAATGAGCTTAATTAAGTCAACGTTATGTTGTCCGTTTCCATTGGGCGATGAAGTTTGAGTTAGTTGAGTACGGGATTCAATTTCAAGTTTTTTCAACTCAGTTCTCTTTTCTGCTGAGCTTCGATTTCGTCCTTCCTTCGCTGTTCCTCAATTTCTTCCTTCCTTCGCTGTTCCTCAATTTCTTCCTTCCTTCGCTGTTCCTCAATTTCTTCCTTCCTTCGCTGTTCCTCAATTTCTTCCTTCCTTTTCCTCTCTTCCACAATTGAGAAAAACATTTCTCTGGCAAACGCTTCATCATATGTGTCATTTTGTGTTATTTTGTTTTTTAGTGTTATAATTTTCATACTTGGATCCACATCAATTTCTAATTCGGTGGCCAACGTTATCAAATCCTCCTTTTTACCCTTTCCCAAAAATGCCATGGCTTAAATTTAATAATTCTCAATCATGAAAAAAATTAACGGAAAAAATTGACTACTTCCTAATTAATATTCCAATAATTTCTTAAAAGAAAACACATAAATGAACATCGTTCACAAATCTATAGAAAATGTCTATTTTTTACAACCTCAAAACGAAATTAACAACCTCAAAATACTGAGAATACTTTGTAATATTCAGTTATCGATTTGTTATATAATAAACCTTATATAACAAACCTTAACACTTATGAACATTTTAAATCAATACTTTGTTTACACTAGATATAATATATACTTTCCTACAAGTTCACAAATTCAAAACATAAAAATTATTTTAACCAAAATAATTATTCTTAGAACAAAAATCAAATTCTACGTGAGAATGAAAACTTTAACTGAATATTTAAATCATTAAATGCGATAAGAAATTTATAAATAACTTTCGTATAAATTTCTCTTTAAAATGTACGAAAACAAAATATATCATATGTATAAAAAAAATTCAACAATGATACAATTCAATATCAAAATAATCAAATAGAATAAAACAAACTCAATTTTGTATTTTTTTCTTATTAAAAGACACTTGCCTCTTCTTTCAGAAATAAAAAAAAACATTTTATGCAAAAATAAAAGAAACAAAACAATCGTTTTAGAATGAGACTTCCAAGGTTGGTTGACGCCAAATTATATTCCGTTATTTGATACAACCTATGCTTTTTTTTTTGTTTGGTTTAATAAATCTTATTTGATATAAATAATAGATCATTCAGCATTCTTTATTTTTCGAAATACGATTGCAACATTATATTTTATGCTGCTTCCAATAATTTCCCAAACAGAATTTAAAAACCACAATAAATTCAATTTTATCAAATAAAATTTTCAATTACGATACCATGCTATACGTTATGCACTGGCGTGCTTCCAACAATTTCCAAAACAGAACTTAAAAACCACAATAAATTCAATATAATGAAATAAAATTTTCAATTATCTGGGACAAAAATCAAAACAACAAGAACAACCAAATTCTTTTTAGAAATATGCTATCTACGTACTCTGGCGAGTAAAAGAATTCACTTTAGAACACTGGCGTGTTCGTACTCTGACGAGTAAACTAATGTTCCATGTCGGAACACAAACATTTAATTTCCATTTTGTATAATTTTCGCCCAAATAATTTTAATTACTTATTTATGGGAGCATACATTTACAAATATAAAGTGAGCTCTCACCTGGTTTTTGGTTCTGCATCATCTTCGGCGGCTGCGCCAGTAATATTTCGCAGGTTCTTTTTCAGACCTTTCAATGTGAAATGATTTCACCATAAACCTTTCTTGGCATAAACGATTTTATTTAGATGCATACTTATGCCACGGAACAAACATGAAGTATATAGAAAATAATAGTAATTAATCACATAATCAATGAAACTTCGCGCTCCATCATAGAACATTCCAGTCTTCTCACACCAAGCTAGAGAACCTCTCAGCTTCTTTTCTTTTCTTAAGTTTTTTCGTATCTCGCAGCGCCATCTATTGTCGACGATTCTTACAGTAGTAATTCAAATTTTGTATTTAAGAGACGTTTTGTATTTTAAGAGACACAGAGCTATAATAATGTCCCATTTTCGGAAAAAAAGTTTTTGTTTGAAATGCGATTCTTATAATTTGGGGTTGACATTCTTTTCTATGCAGCAAATTTAAACATCTTTTTTGATAAACTATAGCTTTCTTAAACAGTTCTTTAAGCAGTTACAAACCTTTCCCCCAGACTTTTTTGTGTACATTCCTTTCTTGTTCTGAGAATTTATTATCTATGTTTTAGTAATTTTCCAAAAAAGTTTTCATACGCTCCTAAAAAAATTATAAAACTTTTCAGCATTGTTTTTTTTTTAAATCGTTCATTCAAAAATGCGTGTATTGTTGCATCAGAATGCAAACATTAAAAAAATATTGAAATTTAAAACGTATTTTTTTAAAGTTTGTTACGAGAATAAATTTATTAATGTCTTAAATTATGGTAACATTTGAGACTCAAAAAGCAATTTTTGTATTTTTCAGAGTTTTTATATTCCATTTCATTTATGCGACGCAAGTTAAGGTAAATACAGAATAAAACTTATTCTGAATATCTAAGTATTTATAATTTAATCAAACACTATATTAACAAATTTTGATTATTTATAAACATTCTATAAATTATATAATAAGGAGTACAAATTACTAAAAAATTGGTTTGTATTTTATATTAATCATCATATTTTTTCATCTGAATTTCATCTTAAAGGTCATAAAATTGCTTTGGATCTTAAGAAGTAAAGTCTTAAAAAGTGCAAAAGAATTGGAGAGCAGGTATTAAAAATATAAAAATTTAAAGTACATTAAAAACTAGACATTAAAAATCAGAAGGTGTGCACATTACTTTTTTGAAAACAACCTTTTTTGTTTAAAAGCCTAAGAATATTGTAATTAAAAAAGAAACATTTTAATGCCTAAATAATATGCTTATATGCCTTCAAAATTCGAAGCAAACATAAAAAAATTTTAGTAATGAATAAAATTTAATTATTAAGTTTTTTCTAGGCACAGTTTAATTTGTTAGGTTTTTTTAATATTAAAATAATATAATTATAAACATTATATAATAATATAATTATAAACATAATATATAATAATATAATTATAAACATTAAATATAATTTTTTTGCTTCTGAAATGCTTTTATAAAAACATTCATTCTGTGTTTAATCTAACAATAAGGTTATAGAAATAAAAAAGAGTTTTTGATAAACTTTAAAGTGTTTAGGTATTTAAAAAGCTTAAATTGATACTAATACTAAATAAACAGTATTTGATATTGTTGAATTATGTCTTATAAAACAATAAAATATATTGCAAGGATTAGTAAGAAGGCTAAGAATAAAAATGATTGAAGAAATGGCTTTTGGAAACCTTTTATTTAACACTGTTTTCAACATTTCTTATTTTGTATATTATCTCATAAGAAATAGTTTACAATACATCAGCATATTTCAACAACTTTCTTATATTTCCCCACTTGGCCATATAATACTTAAAAAGTGACATAAAACAAATTACCGTAAAGGGTCAAAAGATGACTTAAATTAAATATAGAAATTTAAAAAATAATGATTAATTACAGTATCTGTATAGAATATAAAAATAGTCTGTTCTAAAATTGTTTTTTATTGCTGTTGGCGCATTCCTATTAGACAGAAAAAAATTATCTGATAGGATTCTTAATTAACAAAGAAGATGGGAACATCTTTAACAGTCATCAACATAAAATAACGGTACATATAACATCAAAAGTTTTAGTGGTATTTACCTGTAAATTACTTATTTATATTTTAATTAGAGAGACATATGTCAGTTACATTTGTTGAAGCTATCTTGAATTGTTTTATCCATTATACTACTCTATTTTTAACTTATCCCTTTAGTTATATTAGTGTATTAATAAAAATGTTTTGAATAAAAAAAATAAGCACATTAAAATTAAAAGTAGCTTTCCTATATTTGACTGTAAATTAACTCCATTATATTACATTACTACGCAACATTTTATGATAAACATATTAAATTACCATTTTGAACAGTAATTAAGTTAGATTTAGTAGTTTTTGATAAATTCTTCTTCTTTTTGTAACTAAGCATTATGTTCTCTGCTCGCTTCGCGTTCACAAGCCCATGATTTTTTCACAATTATAACTTTTTTCTCAATAAAAAGAATTTCATTGAAATTTTTTTTTATTATAGCTTTCATTAACACATTTTCGTTAGATTTTTTAATTTTCTCTTTCTCTATATAAATAAAGCAGCATGTTTACATGTATGTGTGCATGTATGTACCGTATACAAATCTACAATTCTGAATCGATCCTCTCCAAATTTAGTGAACGTAAGTTCAAAGAGTTGGTGGATTTTGCTGTCTACCTTAAAATTCCCACTGGCCATCAATTTGAGCTCTACATTCTAACGAAAGAATTTTCCAGAGGATTTCATAAGTGTTTTATAATATGAAAACTTTGCTGGCTTACAACTCTAATTAATCAAAAATAAATTTTATGGTACGTTTTTTATGAATTATTCATCTCTGGCTCCCTATGTGTCACAAGTAAAATCTACACTAATTATTTCGCAAAATATGGTGAGGACGTCATTGAATTCGTATTTTAAAAGTTATATGAAATCGCTTGTTCCTTATGTTGATAAACCTTGTCTCTATAACTTAAATTATGAAAACTTAACAAGAACTAATAAAATAAAGTTGATGTTATCTATTAAGTCATGGGAAAATTGTGGTAAATTCTGAATATCATGGGTAAAATGATGCAATATATATACGACAATATATGTATAGTTGATTTTTTCCCTCAGTGCGAGGAACTTTTAACTCATATTAAGGTAAATTTAATATAGTATGAAGTTGCACCGGAATATACAATAAATAATAAAAAATGAAGATTATGTAAAAAATAAAGGTAAGTAAAATGAAAGTGTAATAGTGTAAAATGATGATATTAAGGAATCGGTCAGTTAAAAAAAGTGCATTAAGTACTTATATTTGCATAATAGGTTCTCATTATCATAGCAGTTTTGGCAGAAATAGTAGTAGTATTTAATACCACATTTAATTACTCATTACTGACATCAATTTAGCTGATGATTTTTTACGATCTTAACAAACAAAGATTAACAAAAATTTGTTATTTCTTCAACTCATTAAATAAAAACATTGGTTTAGACAGTAATTATTATACAAATTGCGTTAAAGGAAAATAATAGTGGTCTTTGTTTTGAAAACAATAGTAATGACAGCAAAAGATCAAGGAGTAATTAAATATTTATAAAAAGTGGAAAAATTGAAATTTTTTTATAACTGTCTTTTTACTTTTGATTGTTAAATAGGTATCGTTATACAGATCAGCGAAGGAATATACTGAACATATTGAAAAAATTTGTGATTGTGGATAAAAATAAATATGTTATTTTAAATTTCCGTCATAAATTATATATCGACTCACTCAGATGTGCTGTGAATATTACAAAAACATTGCAGTTTTTTGGTGAAGGGAAGGAATTATGCGTCAGAATACAGGTTGGACAGGTCTTTTGGAAATAATTATGAGATGTCTTGGCCGAAATGCCGTACCCATTGTATCTGTAGCAAATGTAGAAACAGAGTAATTTTTTTATTACATTCAAAACCTTTTTCATACTTTAAACAAATTTATTCAATGTTTATTTCTAAAGCCACATCTTTATAATGACACTGAGATAACACAGTTTGAAATTTTGATTTTAGAAGTATTTAATGGCTTAAATTATTCCATCATTTGATTCTTTTTTGGAAATAATGTTTCTTCAGTATTGATTTTATAACGCATTAATGGCGCTCGCTTTAAAAGTTCCAAGACCAAGCTGAACGTTTTTATTATAAATGGTTTTTACGATTACTCAAGTCATTATGTCACACAGAAGTACGTAAGCATAATGGCACTATTTTTCTTATTTAATAGGAATTTTATTTTACTTCACCTGAATATTTCGCTTGTATCAAAAAGTTAAAGAAAAACATATTAATTAATTTTTATGAATGATTTTTGCCTCAATATCTTAAAAAGAATAAGTCAAAGAATTCTCTTGGATAGAAACATTTCGAACATTTTAATTCTTAATAATAGTTATATCAAAAAAAAATTAATATATAATTGTGAAGTATTACATGGAATTTATTTTTAATATATATATATATAAATCGGATTAGTTTCTACCGCTTCTTTAAAAATAGAGATTTTATTTTTGCATTATTGACAATTTTTTCTACGATATTTGGTATATAAAATTACATAAATTTGAGAATACCTTAAGGTCATTAAAAAATTAGAATATCAATTTTGAGAAACTCTTTTTGACAGAGTGAAACTTCTTTAATTCTTTTCATATTGCGTTTCATATTCACGTTTTGAAAGTGCAGAAAACAAGTATAAATATCATTTTTTTAAAAAAAATTTGTTTTATTTTCATTCAAAACGTTGTACTTATACAGTAGTGTGATATATATATATATATATATATATATATATATATATATATATATATATATATATATATATATATATATATATATATATATATATATATATATATATATATATATATATATATATATATATATATATATATATATATATATATATATATATATATATATATATATATATATATATATACAGGGTGTCCCAAAAGGTCGTTTACAAACTTAACATGCTGGTCTGTCATATCATGATGAACAAGATTTACATAGGAACTTGTGTCCGAAAATTAAAACTGAGACCGCTAGAGGGCGATAAGTGCAGGTTTGGATGAGGAGAAAAAAAATGATATCGATAGCGGTGTTAATATGATTTTTATTATAAAACATCATTACATCACAGCAAATGCTCAAAATTCCTTCCATTCGCCACAATGCACGTTTCACAGCGTCGGCGCATGGATTCACGAACCCGTTCAAATTGGCCGGGAGTGTCAGGGACACGTGCTGCCGCTTCCGCGATCCTGGCGATAAGATCCATGTCCGATGTTATAGGTGTCTCGTACACTATGGACTTCATGTGTCCCCACAGGTAGAAATCCAGGGGAGTCAGGTCGGGTGATCGCGACGGCCATGGGACTGGTCCTCCTCTACCGATCCAGCGATTAGGATAAATCCTATCGAGGTATTCTCGAACAGCGTAGCTAAAGTGGGCAGGCGCTCCATCATGCTGAAACCAGATGTTTCGGCGTGTTGCGGCTGGAACGTCACCCATCAGATCCGGCAAAACTCTTTCTAAAAAAATTCGATAGGTATTTCCGTCGAGGCGTTCAGGTAGAAGGTAAGGGCCAATCAACATGTCACCGATAATACCAGCCCAAATGTTTACGCTGAAACGTTGTTGATGTGCATGGGCACGTGTACATCTTGGGTTTTCATGCGCCCATACGTGCTTGTTGTGCAGGTTCACGACACCATCCCGTGTAAAGCAGGATTCATCAAAAAACAAAATCCATGATGGAAAATCTGGCTGTACGACCCGCTGTTGCAAATACCAGCGTGAGAATGCAATGCATTTGGGATAATCGTCAGCGCACAATGCCTGTACTTTTTGGAAGTGGTAAGGGTGTTGCATGTCATCGTGCAGTATGCGCATTATGGTGGAACTAGCTACACCCAAGACACGTTCACCTTCTTTGCGGGTTGATGGCATACTACTGTAGCACGGTTTCCTCTACGACAGGTGTCCTTGTAGCACGTTCGCGACCGATGTGGCTACGTGCTACGAAAGCACCTGATTCACATAATCTGCAGTGCAATCGTTCAAACAAAACATGACTTGGCTGACGTTTGTTTGGGAAGCGCTCGAGGTACGTCCGTGCCGCGGCTCGTCCATTTCCATCAGCGGCTCCGTATACGTAATGCATGTCGGCCTTTCTGCGTTACTAAACTCATTCATCCTTCTCCTTCAACGTCCACGCCTGAAATGATTGTTTTTCCCACTCTCCCGTTTTCGTGCAATTATCGCCCTCTAGCGGTCGCAGTTTTAATTTTCGGACACAAGTTCTTATGTAAATCTTGTTCATCATGATATGACAGACCAGCATGTTAAGTTTGTAAACGACCTTTTGGGACACCCTGTATATATATATATATATATATATATATATATATATATATATATATATATATATATATATATATATATATATATATATATATATATATATATATTTATATTAATAAGCTTAAAATATCTTAACATCAAAAATAAATGCATGTGTAAGGATCAGCTACTGTTTTTGCTGGTTGGCAAAAGTTTTGGAGCAATAATTGATTCAAGCTAGAGGAAGGAGAATAACTGTGGAATGAGATTGGCATTAAAAAAATGAGTTGAATTTTTAAAATATATATGTATGTATATATATATATATATATATATATATATATATATATATATATATATATATATATATATATATATATATATATATATATATATATATATATATATATATATATATATATATATATATATATATATATATATATATATATATATATATATATATTATTTTTACTCATAAATTAATTTATTTCATGTGCCACTCGCGAAACAAAGCCATTGAAGCTGTTACAAGACTTTATCAGAAAGTAAAATATTCTATCGTTCTCTACTTCTACTCTAAATAATAAAAATGACTCCAACTTTTAGTAAAAAATAACGGCATTCTATTATCATAATAATTTTAAGACGTTCATTTCTTGTTCCACGAAAGGAAGCCGTTGCCATGGCAACTCGGCAGTTTTAAAAGAAACCAAAAGTTAGCTTTTAGCGTACATAAAAAGAATTTAACAACTTTTAACGGAAGCCTCCTTTAGTAATATCCATAGAATTGGGTTTCAGCATTTCGAAAAGACGTGAAGCGATTATGCCTGACCATGTGATTTAAATCAGATTTAATTGGATGCCTGTAAGTGACGTCACGCTTGTGTATCGAACCTGATTGGTTTTTAAATCGACAAATATCATGATTTACTTACGATGATGTCACTTACAGGTATCCAATTGTTCATGAATTTGAATCTCTGTTATTCGTGTTCTTAACTATTTTTTCTTTGGTTATAGGGGTAAAAGATAGGCACAAAAAAGAAAAGAAATCTCTAGAATAGTTATGAAATTTATTAAGTTTATTTTAAAATTTATCTATGATAAAAATAGTTGAGTTTAAAGATTTAAATATAAAAAAAAACTATGTAACAAACGATTTCAGTAACACTTTAAGTACCAACCTGTCTTAAATTGAATTAAATTATTATTCTTTTGTATTGTCTAATATTAACAATTTGGCGCAAAGCATTTAGTAGTGATTCAAAAAACTTTTACTTTTCATTTTTTAACTTATTTGCAGTACCATATCAGTTTATTTAGCAAAAGGATTAAATAATAGCAGTGCCAAAGATAGATTCATGATAATTCATCAGCAGCAATTTAAAATTTTATAGATAGTACCATTATATTGTACTTTTTAAAACTCAATTTTATCATTCAGTTTAGGGCTAAAATTACTAATTATGAAGTAATTAGATTAAAATTAATGGTTTAAATGATAATTAATAGTTTTGCTTTAAAAAACTCGATTTCATCAGGTAGTTCAGAACTAAAATTATTAATCATGAAGTATTTAGGTTAAAATTAATGGTTTTATTTGTAATTAATTGTCTAGTTTTAAAAGAGCAAATCATCATACTTTTAAGTAATAATGGGACATTTAATGTTTTCTTGAAAATTCTATTGAAAGTTGTTTTAAATAAAGACTAAATGAACTTAAAATTGTATTCATTTTAAGAAAATGCTTTTTTTATGTTAGCTGAGATCATTCTTCTTCTGCATTAGTTTTCACAATCTCTCTTCACTTGCAAGAAAACAAAATATTTTTTACTATTTCTCTTCATATAGAACAACATTGTCTTTACCATTTTTCTTTCTTACTTTTCTATTCATGTATGAAAAAATGATGAATTTCATATAGTTTTTTTTTCGTGTATTGGAGCACAAAACCGTCTTCACTGTCTATTGGGAATTGTATAAACAAATAGCGTAAATCTGATTACATTTTTTAAGCTCCAAAGCAATTTTTTATGTGGTTATAATACTAAACACATAGCTCTAAGTTAATAAGACTCTATTTTTTAAGAGACAGTTTAAAATCTCTCCTTTAATGTAAATAGTTTCACATTTAAACATATCGTATAAAATTTATGAAAATTTAAAATTATGATTATTGTAAAAGCTTTTCAAAAATGTCACTTAAAATTCTTTAAGCAATATAATTTCAGCAATAAATATTTCGCTTTGATCAAATATTAAGCTTATTGCTGTAAAAAATTTGCCAGATATCATTTTAGATTTCATTAACTAAATATTTCAATATTTTAAAATAGTTTGTTAAAATACTTTCACAGAAAATATCTTAGATTTGCAATATGATATAAGCCAAGCAGAAATGAAAATGTAACACATTATAACGCATTTAGAAATTGAATTAACCATTTGTATTCAGAGGATATTAAATATATAAATAGTTATTGTATTTAAATATATAAATATTTATGGTATTACATGCAGAAGCATGTAAGTCCTGTTTTGAGCACTTATTGAATTATTAATAAGCAGTCTTATGGGATAATAGTTTAAATGTTTTATGAACACATTTTATAAACACTTGAGTTTAAAGTATTAAATCTGTTTCTCTGTATTTGTTAAACATTATTTAGCTATTTTTTTATATTCAAAGTTATTTTAATAATGTATTTTATTTAGTGATATGTACAGCATCCTATATTAAAAATATTAGAATTTATTCCGTTTTAAAACTAACACGAAACATGTTTAACATATTAAAAATCCCGGGCATGAATAATTTTAAAAAGAATGCACAAAGGGGGACGAAAATTGATATTTAAGCAAGTAAGAACCCCTTAATTAAATCTCACAAGTCACTAGAGAGGATGGCGGAATGAAAAGTACTTGTTTAAAATTAATTTACTGATAAAACCTGGAGATAATCTGACACACACCCGTTTTCCTTTTACAGGGTAATGAAAATCCGCAAAAAAGACGAATTTTTAAAATTCGATACCTCAGGATCGACCGATTTCGCTCAAATTTTGTATTTAGCTATTTAAAATGGCCTTCTTTAAAATGATACAAAAATTAAATATCTTACAAAACAATCTTTGGATATACGAATTTTATAATTGTGTGCAAAAATTTTTCAATTCGCTTAAAAAGTTCTCGATCGAAGACCATATTTCCCGATTGCGGTTACCCTCTATATTTTTGGGATCAAAAATCAATATCAGTCGGAGAAAAAAGGTATGTTTATTCAGAAAATTTACTTTTTATATCTGATTTTGTAACTTAAAATATCGTCAAGCACTGATTAATTAGCATATTCGAGGTCACTACCACAAACCATTAAGATTGAGTCTTAAAACATGAAGATCCGATTATTAAGATCAAGAGTTATTCAGGGTGAGGGTTGTCCGTTTCTTCCTTTTTTTTTTTTTTGTACCCTGCACACCCTGCAACGGGGAACGACTGGGAAATGTAGGAAGAGTATGTTTCAATAAGAAGTTGGTAGTTTATGAAGATTATTGTAAAATAATAATTTTAATTCAATTTTATATAAAATCAAATTAACGCAGTAATTTTGTGAGGCTTAAGCAATTGTGGATATTGATTTAAGTCTCTGATGTTGCAAGCTTAATTCTCATAAACATCAAAATAGAATCCCAAAAATGCTGAACATTTCTCTTTGTTTTTCTCCCTTTTTTTCATTAATAACTTTTATTTATTATTTTAAAGGAATTACTAGCTTTAGATGCATACACATCCTTACTTGATGTATTTATTTTCCAAGGATTAAAATCTTACGCTTTAAGAACCATTTTCCAGTACAACAAACAGCTGTATTTTTATTTTTAGCTAATCAAATCATAATAAAAAAATGGTCATTTAAATTCTAAAAAGAAAATAAGAAGATGTTTACGATAAAACGACATTAATTAAGGAAACAATTAATGTAAATTTATTCAGAAAATGTAAAAAATGTATATTTTTGAAACAAGTTCACGGCTTTTTTCTTCGAATTCAATGTATTGGAAGAAGTGAGCAGGTATTCTGAAAATTATCCAAAAATAAAACTTAATTCGCGACAGTAAACAAACAGGGCTTCAAACTGTAAACTTTAGATTCGTTGAAAATGTTTATCTAATGACTAATATACATATATTTAATAAATCTATTAACCCACCGCCATCAATAAACTTTTTGTATAATTTTACATATTTTTCTGCAGGATAATTATCTCTGAAAAAGTGAATGGTAGGGAGTTAAATTGTTTTTCATCTTTTAATTACAAGCTTATTTTATGCATCAATAATTGATGCTATATTTATTTGATAGGCACAGACAATTTCTTGTTAAGAAAAAAAAATTTCTATTCATATTAAATTCACAAAAATAATTGAAAACTTGTCATCGTCAGTTGCATGATAGTAAACACTGTCCTAGTTGATTTCCGGGAAGTTTATTCAGAATTAATAATTTAACAGACTTTTCATATCATTGTTGGGAAATAAATTGTTTTTATCCGAAAATGTAAAAAATGATAATTAAATTTTTCAATTTTAATTAGTGGGAAACTTTAAACGGTAAGATGATAATAAATTTAAGGACTTCGTTTATATTTGTTTTACTGCATTCATCTGCATAATTAAAAAAAATGAAAGAATCCTTTAGCCAAAAATAATCGACAAATTTGTTAATCAATTCTTAGAAGAAAACCCTCTTTAATCACCTAAATTGCATCCTTTTTTGAATTTTCCCTGAATTCTTTCAACTTTTTTTCATTTTTCTCCCCAGAATTTTCAACAATTTTCTTCGTTTCCTCTTCATGAAAAATTCTTTTATAATAAACTTGAGATTAAAGCGATTTCTAAGAGGTACAGCCAAGTTTGGCGTCATCGGACAGTTTTTTTTTCCTTCAAAATGCTAGACATATCTATTTTTCATTTTTCGATCAAGAATGTATTTCGTGAGATATTTCCGATTAATGCAATTGAGCCACGATGTCTCAGGGGATTGAGCATTCGCCTTCCGATGACGTGAACCGGGTTCGAGTTTCGGCGATGACTGAGAGATACGAATTTTGCATTTTGAATTCTGCACCGACATCAGTGCTGACGTGAAATACCCTCACTTAAGGCTCCTATACTATCAGAGCTGACCTATCAAGCAATATAGGAGCAAAAAAGTTCACAAGTTAACGTTATGTTAGTATTGTGCTTATGCTATAGCTCTTTGGAGCAAAAACAGATGATGAATCGGCCTGTCTAATTCAGGGGCTCTACCCTCAGTGGTAGACGGATCATGGGTTAGAGTCTCCTTACTGTCAAGCTAACCGCGAGAGTTTCTCGTGGTCTTCTTCGCCATATAACGCAAATGCGGATTAGTTCAATAAAAAAAAGCTCCACAAAGGCAAATTTCTCCCAATTCTTGATCCAGGAGCTCACTTGTCTTCTAGTTTGGATTCAAAATTACAAGGCTGCGTAGCTGAACATTTGTAGTTGTAAACTTAAAAATTTCGTCAGCTGTTCAACGATGGTTATGTAAAGAAAAGATTAATGCAAATTGTACTCCATCTTTGTCTTTCACAGATTACAGCGTCTTCTGTGTGCTAAAATGCAAAGCCGTATAGTAAAATATGGGGTATTTTTCGAAAATCCAAATCGCCATTAGAAATTAAAAAAACCTTTATAAGATTGCCCCATGCCCGATTCCCAGAGGAAGAAGAATCAGATTTAGTATCATTGCATGAATCTTTTCAAACTATTTTACTCGTGTACAATTAAAATTTTTTTCGAAACATATTTTTCGAGATATTTAATTATTTCACTTCCTTTTGTACACGCTGTAGATTGTACTTTACTTAACTAAGTGTATATTAATTACCGTCATGCTAATAGAAACATTAAAAAACTCGCTGGAATAATATTGAAATGATAGTATAGAGCAGGGGTTTCCAACAGTCGGCCCGGGGGCCGCATCCGGCCCGCGAACTAAAAAGTAATAGTTGTCATTTTTTTGCGGAAAATTTTCGTAAAAAATCTATTTGGGTTTAAAATACTTTTCTCGTTAATAAAAAACTAATTTCTTCGTTTCTGTGAAATTTAAAATACCAACGGTGCAAAAAAATTTATTTCTCAGGTTTTGCACCCAAGAAAATATTTATTCAAAAAAAAAAATAATCGTGTATGTTGCTCTTTTTTATTTAATTTTTTTTGTATTTTGTGAAGATAATTCAGCATGTGCGTATCAGAATTTTTCTCAAAGAAGTACTCCGATTTAACTTTTTGAAACCACTTATTTTGAACGAAAATATTTACACACACACATTTGTAAATTTTAAATTTAAAATGCAAATATCTATTCTCTGGTAGCTGCAGCAAACAGACCTCAATTTTCCCACTGAATATTTTGTGTGCTACAATGTAGGTTTTAATACCAACCTTTTTAAAGTTTTATATCTTAACAATTAGATAGCTGTTGCACATTAATTGTTTTAGACATAGGTGCACATTAAAGTTATTGTAGCTCAAATTTTTATTATTTATTTGGTATTTTTAAAAATTTTAATAATAACAATTAAATATTTTTAAAAATCTACTTTATTTTTAAATTTGTAATTCAATACTTTTGTTTTGTACTACTTGGTAAAAATCTGACAGTAATATCTAATGTTCCTTCTAACATAAAAGAGTCCTACATAAAATTTTGATAAAGTTGCGGCCCGCCATTTGATTTGTGTTTATAGTTCCAGCCCCAGGCCTCCTGTAAGTTGGAAACCCCTGGTATAGAGCATAGGAATTACAGATATAAGATTCTTTAAAAGAGAAAAATACATTGATTTGCACTAAGAAAAAAAATATGGTCAACTATCATAATATTGTAAAATTTACCCTGTTTCTAGCTTAATGGGAACACCAAAAAGCTCTAAAATTTTTATAGAAGAGATTTGACAATGATTTCTGTAAAATTAATAATTAAATAAAATTTTTAATGTGTGACAAAAATTTGATGATTTTATTACAATACCTTAAAACAAGGCATAAAAACCATTTATTCGGCTAAATTTACTTTTCATTTATATATATTTTATTAAATGTGTGATAGTAAAAACTAATTTCGAAAACCAGAATAAACCGTTAATGGAAAAATTACCACATGAATGGTTTGAATATTTTGCTTTCATTAACCAGAATTATGCTTATTTTCTTTTTTTTAATACCGAAAATGTCATTACCATACAGTACTGTAATTTTATTAGAATTTTCTTCTACGTGTATAATTAAGGTCCTTTTAAATCATAGCCAAATCTGTTTAAGTCACAATTTCTAGTAATCGTAGTTAATCCATCCATTGGTCTTATAAAAATTAGAAAATTAATTGTGAATCTAAACTTGTGCGGAAAATAATTTTATTCAAACATTAAATATGATTGATGATTCATACATAGTGGCTTAAATATATTTTAGTGTGGACTGTAAGCGTTCACAAAATACATCAAGGATTAAAAAAATTAATAAAGTTTTTGTAAATTTTCATAGACCTGTAAATTGTTCATACTTGAAAATTATTGGATAATTGATACATTTATCTCATTTTTTTATTCTACTCATACTGTTAAATAAATTACTTACGACTATCAAGAATATAAGATGCTCTTTTCCCAAGAGAAAAATAATTTTCTTGAAGAAAAATCTTTTTGAAACAAAGTATGGTTCAAAACAAGTTTTTTTTGCATTCCTTTAAGAACAAGACTTATTCAAAAACGCCTGAATGAAGCTCTTAAATTTAGCAATTCTCCTGCTAACTAAATACCTAGTTAAAAATTATCTCACCAGAAGAGAAAGTTTGTTAAATACTTGTTCCATTCATTAAAGTCTAATAAAATGAGCGTAGTAAAATAATGAGCTTAGCTATTGCATTTGGTAATTAAGTCAGAACCTAATGCATTATTGATATTTTTGTCCATTTCTGATTGTGCAGAATTTTGTAATGACACTGAAGAAAAGAGTAAAGTTTTCAATTACATAATCAGTTGAAATGTTACTTTTCTTTACTTTATTTCAGCTTTGTAAATTCTAACTGGTTATTCCTTAAACAATGACATTACAATTTGCAAAAACTGTTAGAATTTGTTAACTGAAAAATTTCATTGTTTCTTTTTTTTAAATCCCATATTATTTTATTGTTTCTGCTATGAGATGTTTAACTAGTAAAAAATTTAGAACTGTGAAAAAATCACTGCAATCATAATATTCTTTTTGTGCATAAATACAATTAAGTTTTGAATATCCTAATTTCTTTCCTCTGAATTCCTCAGTTAACTAAAGTCGATCGTAAAGTGCTTTACGGTTATTTTTTAGCTAACACAAGTAGCTTCTTTTACTTTTTCAATTTCAATAATATGCTACTTAAATTCAGTACATCAGGATAATAAATAAACGTTTTATTAACTTCTTGCTTTTTTTTAGCTTAGAGAAGTCTTCGAAACTTGTAATTCCCATTGTTTAATTTTTTTATTATTACTAGTGTAGTTTATTTTAACTATAAAGACTTCTACTTCTACTAAGAGGAATCTTATTGTTATCAATGCAAGGGAAATATAATATTTCAGTGCAAATGAAATTGGAAGAAAACCTCACAAAGCTTAAAAGAATTATAAACTAAGGAAATAAACTATGACTCAATAATTCAATTCTTCTTTGCACGAATGGTTTATTTAAGGAAATATAATGAAAATAAATTAGTACGTAGCTACATGGGCAATCGTGCAAGTGAGTTTTAATATAAAATATGTATGATAAAAAACACTTTTTAAATTTCATTTTAAAATTAAATTGTTATATTATATGTGGTTATCATTAAAAAAAATCGTTTTTCACATTTTATTGATGTATAAATATAAAAACGATTTCACTTCTATAATTTGATTATCTCGATTATCCGAAGACTTTACGGTCACAATTACTTTATATAGTCAGGGTCCTATTATATTTTCAAACCAAGAATGAATGATATTGAAAAGAATCTTCGTCTATTTAGCACTGGTATTAGAATATCAATTTCAAATTTTCAATTTCAAATACTTTTAATTTAATAATAAATAATTTTATTTTGTATGTGTATAGGTCATATAATTTAGAAAACCATGCATTTTTAATTGCCGATAATCAGTGAAAATGAATTATAGATTATAAGTAAAAAGGCACTTTTCAATCTTTAATAATTATAAAATACATCAATGTTCTGAAAAATGTAAAAATAATAGGCTGTGTTAATAGATTTGCTGTATTTTCGACCGAATAAAAAAATCATTACAAAATAAATTCATCGGTTTGTTAGGAAGAAATATGCTAAATACTGGGAAAGTAATCCATTAATGAATCAAATGTCATTGCATTTTGTTAAAGAATATAATCATTCAATAATTTCTCAATGTTTTAAGCCTTGTGGTAGGTCGTGGAGGTTACAAATTTACTACAATTATGTATATATTTTGGCAATAGGTAAATAAAATTAATACAAAATTGCAGAAAAACTGCTAAAGATACTTCAATTGAATACAATTAGATAATTTTGATTGACTATCTAACAATAAATAACTAATTTAATGAAATACAGTTCTTATATTATGTTTCCTGTTCGTGGAGATTACTTTAATTACGCTGTATATTACAAAAGTATGTAAATAAAAGTAAGAGAAACTTACAAAACACCATTTAAGGTACATTAATTGAATACAATTAAAAAATTATGACACGCAAGATAGATTAATTGAATACAATTACAATAAATACCAACTTTAAACATTATAAAGTGCTTGTACAATTCTTCCGTCATGTTTTATTATATATTTATGCATATTTGGACAATAGATATACAAAATTAATACAAACTTACAAAAACTATTGAAGATGTATTAGTTTAATTGAGTGATTTTTTCGGGGATCTAATAATAAACACACAGCCTAAAACTCAATAGCTGCCTTTGCAAATTTTCAGTTATGTTATTCATTCGATAATTACTATTACTCCCTTTAGCTCAAAATATTTTCATGGTTTATTGAATCTGAAATAAATAACTAAAGCAAATAATTTTAAAAAAAAAGTTTAAAATGCAAAATGACCACTATAAATCTTTTAAGTAGCTTAAAAGCGTTAAATTTTGAAACTGATACCAAATGTATTAACAATTTATTATGCACTCTTCAGTTTATATGGACTATAAAAACTGGTTTATAAATTTTTTTAGCCGCTCAAAAAATTTAAATACGAAATTAACGATTTATGAGACATGAAAATATGGATTGTACAAAAATCTTTCTAAATTTCGGACTCATAAATATAAATAGAAATAAGTAGCTAATAAAATGTCATCCAAAATTTCACGAAAATTATGGAAAATTATCTTACAGCGCACGAAAAAAAGAAAGAATACCTGCAACACCTTGTGTAACTTTTGATTAAATGATCGGATTATCAAGTGCAAGAACTCAATCTTACAGGTTAAAAGGATTGACCTTTAATATGCTAGTTGAAAATATCGTAGATTTGAAATTCAATTTCTAAAAAAAATATTTACTGAATTCATTTAAATTTTGTATTTTACCGTAGAAAATTATTTTTTTTTAAAATTATGTAAGAATTTAAATACTTTACAAATCAAAATTATTCCGATTATTATAAATTAAAAAAATAAAAATAAGAAATAATTTACATGAAATTATGATTTCATGTACGAATTTTAAATTCACGAGCAAATTTTTTTTTCACTTTTCTTAAATAGTTCTCGAGATATGGCGAAATACGCGAGAAATAAAATTAACATTAAAAAGTCCAATTTTTCAACTTCTTCCCTGCTTTCATTACTGGAACCAAATTTCCCAGATTTCGTGGGTCAGGAATATAAAACCGTCAAAAATTACATGTTACTAGTGCATTGTTGTGTCTGATTTTGTGATTTAAAATATTGTTTGCACTAGTTAATTAACATACTTGATAAGAACCTTTTAAATCATAACGATTGAGGCCTAGAATGTGAAGATCTGATCACTAGATTAAAAAATATACTGGGTGTTTCATTTTTTTCACATTTTACAACACAAATAAATTGGATTACTGCTATTTAAAATAGTATTGTGATTGCGTCTTATCATAACACTTTTTTTTATATTTATACACAATCGTAAAAACTTTTTAATGTGTTAAATATTTACAATATTATTAAATAAAATAATTAGTTGAAAGTGCCTTTCAAATCTAGTTATGTTTGTAATAGTTTCAATTCAAATTAGGGATAAGTGCAAGAGTTTGTTTTTGTTATTTCAAAATTCTCATAAGTGTAGAGGCAATAAAATTCACAGTGAGCTCAAAAAATTATCCCCCTGAATAATTTTTATTATAAGAATAAAATTCACGTACTGAAGACTCATCTTGATAGTTCAAAGAATTGATTTTAAATGTTAGTAGGAAAAATATAGATATTCAAATTCTGGATCGTATGGGGCCAGTGAGAATAAAGCAAAACAAAATGAAAAAATTAGAAATGAAGTTACAGAAATGAACATACTTTTAGTTCTGTTCCAATAAATAAGAATAAATTTAATTGATTCTTATACACTAAACACAAAATAATCATAAAAAAGTAAAAGGAGAAACAAATGCAAAGTGAGTAAAAGAAAAGAAGCAGGCTTAAACAAAATAGAAAACAAAGAAGGGAGAAGTAAAACAATGGGGAAGAAGCTTAAACAAAGTCGGGAGAAGCGAAGTGAATGAGAAGTGTTAGTAGGCTAGAATGCGATATATAGAAATGAAAACATTGGGGAAAAGGATGGGATACTAAAAATATCATTAACCTTTATATGTGCTTGATTCACGTTTTTGAAAATTTTACAAATTTAGTTAATGATCTCTCTAACCTTTATTTCTGCCTCCTTTACATTTTTGAAGAATAATAATTTTGTTAATGATCTTCCTGACCTTTATTTGAGCTTCATTCACGTTTTGAAAAATTCTAATAATTTAGTTAATAATCTTTCAAATCTTTATTTGGGCTTTACTCACGTTTTTGAAAAAAAATTCTTCTAATTTATCTTTTTAACCTTGATTTAGGCTTTATTCACAGTTTTGGAAAATTATAATAATTCAGTTAATCATCTTTCTACTTTTTATTTGTGCTTTATTTACGTTTTTGAAAAATTATAATAATTTAGTTAATGATCTCTCCAAACTTTTTCTGTAATCCATTCAAGTTTTCAAAATATTACAATAATTTAGTTAATGATCCGTCTAACCCTATTTGACCTTTACAAACGTTTTTAAAAAATTCTAATAGTTTATTTAATGATCTTTCTAACCTTTATTTGTACTTTGGTCAAGTTTTTGAAGAATTATGATAATTTAATTAATAAACTTTCTATTCTTTATTTGTGCTATATTTACGTTTTTGAAAAATTATAATAGTTTAGTGAATGATTTTTCTAACCATTATTTGCGCTTTAATCACGTTTTTGAAATATTATAACCATTAAAATTTGGAATTTTATTTAAAACTAGCTATTGTTAATATATATATATAAAGCTATATCTAATAGTAATATTTTTAGGAATTGAGAAATCTAATTTTAATATTGAATTCATTGTTTGTCTTAAATAATAAATTTTATTTCATATGTTTCAAAAAACTTAACTTGCAGGTGTGATAAATGAAATAATTCCATATACCACAAGAACACAATTTTAATTAATTTCACGTCACATTCTTTTTATTTGTAATCTTATTTCCACCCAAAAATTTTAAATATTAATGAATATGTGTATAAGAGATACTAATTACCTTATAAATTATTCATTATGATTGTAGTTAAGAAATGTTACTTGCTTAACCTAAATCCGCTTCTTAATGAATTCTGAAAACTGTTATCATTTTAATGAAAAAGTATTCATTTGATTTTGTTATATGCGTTTTCAAACAGAATAATACATAATCTTAAATAATTTGTGTTCATTCACTTCATAAAAATTATTTATGGTGTGAACTACAAGGTAGAGAAACCGTTAAATTTTCTTTTCTTTCGAACAGCATATGTCTTTACTCGTTTATAATTGTTTTTAAAGCTCGTTTATAATTTAATTAAAGTTATTTTTCGAAAATAATTTATGTTTATTACCTTCCTGATAATTTTTAATTTTCTTACATATTTTTATTATTATATAGTATTTTTTTTAATCCTATATCTTCATATTAAAAAGTCGTAAGTCAACGCTGTTTTGGGTGTTCAACTTTACGTATGGAGTAAACGATGGTAAGGAGCTTGTTCGCCAAGGTAAGGAGATAGTGTTCTACATTTAGTTCGTTAACTGGTGAACTTGTATAAAAAAGAACCACGTAGGCATCTCTGTAGCTCACAGAAATGCAACAAGAGAGCTGGAATTTGACGTGCTTAAAGGAAAAATATGGATTTTTAAAATTAACTATACTTTTTTTTTGAAATTTCAATTTTTTCGAAAGAAATTGTAATTTTATGTGAGTTTTTTCCAGTTTAAATAAAAAATAATTTTGCATGATTGTAAAAAAATTTATTAATCTCGTGCGTGATCTTTATTTTATAGGCTTTCGATTGATTGATCGACCATGTAGCAAAAGAAATTAAAAATAATCAAGGTTATTGAACCACAACATCATTCAATTTTAATATGATGCAAAGTTGAACCGTATTATGGCGAAAATTAGCAATTCTTGAATGATGATTTTAATGGATGAATGGTTTTAAAAAGAATCTATTCATGTTTTCGGCGAATATCCACAGTATTATAGTTCAAAATACTAGTGTGGTATGAAGTTTCACTGTTAAACTGTTATTTCCTAGCCTGTGCAAGTAGGTATAAAGATTTTCGTTTAAGGCTTTTAAGCTTTTTTTAAAGAAAATAACGGTTAACATTGTTGTAAAGTTGCTCTGGGGTGCAGGAGCAGATGTTCCGGCCAGGTGGTCAGCCGAATGCAGAACCCCCATTGTTTAGTTCCCAAGCATGCTTGGTACTCATTTATTGACCCACTGAAGGGATGAAAGGCTGAGTCAACCTTGCCCGGGCCGAGGATCGTCCACCGGGCGTCTTTTTTGATCACCATAACACAAAAATATAGGAACTGGGAATAACTCAGCAAGATCAAAGTATTTCACAACAATTTTAACTCTCAATTTTAATAACTTTGAAGTCTCAGCTCTCCCGCAGTTTTATTTTTTTCATTGATATCATTTCACTGCAAAAATGACACAAAATTCATTTGTTAATGACTTTTGGGACGCACTTTAGAAACATCAAATAAGTAAAAAAAAAATTCTGTTAATGAAAAATATAAATTTTTTAAGTGAAAAAAAAACTCTAGAATTTTCAAAATGCATTTTATTTTACATAAAGAACTGTCTTAAAATTAAATTTCTTCTTACAAAGCTCTAATACTATAGAGAGCTAATACTTTCATGTAAAAATGCTGGAATTTATATGGATGCTCTGAAATTTCTATTAGCGGAATGTTTGAAAAAAAAATTTTGAAAATTTTTTATAACTAGAGTTTTATCACGTGATTTTTCAGGAGTTTTCAGCTGTGCTTCACAACTTTAAATCTTCTTATCGCACGTAATTATTTATATATTCCGTGAAAAGTCAGTAGAATAAAAGTCATTTTAAAGTCTCTACCAAAATAACCACTATTTGAACAAATGTACAATAGAAAAGGATTATTCCTCACTTAAAGTAGAATAGTTTTTTATAGAATTTAAAAAACATACTCTACATTTTAATTAAAAGAGACTTACGTACGTGCATCATTATTAACGAATTTGTTTTAAAGTTTCTGAAAATGTAGACAAATCTCCGGGATAATTTTTTTATAAGTATAGTATACAATCTGAATTTCAATTTGCTATAGAAGAGTAGAATTACTTCAGAATAAATGCAAATAAGTGTAATTAAAAATAATAATATATAGTTAAAATAAGTAATATATAGCCTTAATTATATAGAATTTTGATTCCGTTTGATTATAAAGGATTATGATTTCTCGTCTCGACAGCAAATAGTTCGTTTCCAATTCATGAATATCATAAGGCTAAAGTAAAAAATGCGACTGTGATTTTTAGAAATATAATTATAGAGTCAAATGTTTTTGATTATAATTCAATCAAAATCCATAGACATAAGATTCAATTAAGACATTAATCGTGAAATTGATTGAAGTTTAATTGTAAATTTAAATAAACTAAATGAAGGCTTTATTTGTGTAGTGGAGTAATTCATCTTATTGAAAAAAGGAGTTATCAGCACTTTTATGTTCGTACAACACGCTTACTTTTCATTTTAAATTTATTCTGTTTCGAAATTTTAAAAACATGAAACATGCACTGAGAAAAAAAGTATGATCAAATCTTCCAGAATATGGTAAATTTTACCGTGTTTCTGGCTCTATGGGCACACCAAAAAATACGGTAGTTTTTACCGAAGCACTTAAGTAATGATTTTGATAAAATAACAACAAAATACGGTTTCATAATGTGTGATAAAATTTAATAAATGTGGTAAAATTTGGTAATTGATTATGATACCTTAGAGCATGATATAAAAAACATTATTTTAAGTTTAGTTTTCAGTTTTGTAATTTGTACTAAATCTGTAGTAATCAGAACTATAATTTTAAAAATCAGAATTTCTGGCAACCCGTTAATATAAGAACGAAGAAGTTACCAAATGAATGTTTTAAATATTGTATATTTTATTTTTATTAATCAGAATTATGTTTTTTTTTACCAGAATGTCATTACCATACATTACGGTAATTTCACCAGAGTTTCTTTTCTCTGTGTGAACATAATTCAAGAATGGCAAAAATTTATACAGAAAATTTACAGCCATACAAGATGGAAAAAACAGAAAAATCGTGTTTTAAATTATGAATTTATGTTTACTTTTACACAAAAGTAAACTTCTGAAAAACATTATTTCAAATTCTTCAGTTATTTCAACAAATATGTTTATTATAAACATCAAACTTACACATCATTGAAAGAAAATAAAATTGTAAAGGCAAAACGAAACGTTCCCCTCATGATATCGCCAAATATATGCGAGTTATGTTGAATTTAAATTAAGTTATCAATTCAGCTTTGGCGAAGAAATAAATTCACGCCAAACAAGAATATAAATAAATTGCATAGAATACATGGAAGTATTTTTGGGGAAAAACATCTCATAAGTAAAATAATATCAGACGACATCCAAATAGAAGATATAAAACTTCAAAGTTGTGTTCATAGTTTTAAAAGAATGCATTTTATTCTTTCAAACAAAAATTATTGAACAAAAGACTATTTTATAAAGCAAAAAGTATTACATTTCATTTATAAAATTTAATAGAAATAAGCTAGACTTACTACTTTTAAAAAAATACTTGGGGGAAAGGGAAAAAGAATTTTCTCAAAGGAAATTACATATGGAATTCTTGTTCATATATCTTTTCATCAAAAAGAAAAAATAAATATCTTTGGATTCGTAATAAAATGGTAAAACAATGGTTTTTCTTCCACTACATTTACTGATCATAACCCTTTACTTGAAGGTTACTAGTACTACTGAATTTCATGGGATCTCAGAGGTATTTCATCTCAAATTCATTTCTTTCTGAAAAACAAAAATTTTCTTTACTTATTTTTATTTATTTCTATATTGTTTGTTACTCAGTTTTGTTGATACTTTAAACACCTTTTGATTTATACATTCCTTCTGGCACACAATCTTGTTTTGGTTAAAGATGAAATATTTCTGGAATGTTATTTTTAGAATATATGTGCGATATTTAAGTGCTATCTTAAAACTGTCAGAAACTGTTTAGAAATAATTAAGTTGAAGTTGCAAAAAAAGCACATATTTATGAGCTTTGCCAAATAAACAATGACGCTGTTTATATTTTTGAAACTTTTTATAACTAACTTTTGTAACATTTAGTAATGGTCAATAATATAATTTTGACTTTTTGCATCACATGAGCTGTTTCGCTGGTCAAAATTGAGAAGATAATAGTTTTTCGAACAATGAAAAAGAAATGAAGCATTTAAACTTGGTTTGGTTTATTTTCCATACTTAAAACTCTCTCAAGCAAAATAGACCATTTTCATTAGTTATAAGTTACAATAAAAGATCCAATAACTCATGATCATGAATTAATAACAGACAGTTATAAATAATAACTAACAAATTTCTATATAAACATGTCGAAGAAAATAAAAATGGCATTAAAAACTCTACGTGCCATACTTTCATAAACTATATTTATAAGTTATACCTGCTATGTACATACGAAACTTGTTATGTATACGTTAAACTTATTATGTATATGTTAAACCTTAAAAAAGGAAGTTGATAAAATGAATTCGGTATTTCTAATTACATTTTTTTGTGAAAAGTGAGTTTTTTTAAACTTGCAGCGCTTAACATTACGAAATTCAAATGTTCAAAATTTTATAATATGATTTGTTTTCTTAAGTTTGAAGTTGAAGAACTAAATTAGATTGAAAAAATATATTTGCTTAGCTTAAAGGGAGTTTTGTAACTAATTACACAAAGCAATGCAAAATCTCATTTTTTGAACTGATATCAGGTTTAATTGCAGATTTATTCCATTCTAATTTCTTTTCTTTAAAAATAAGCTCATTTAGGTTTAATTTCAAAACTATGTGCATACAGCATTATTGAATCAAAATAGTCTATACAAAATCGCATTCTTTTCTAAAATGTGAACTCAATGAACTAATTCAAAATTTAAAAAAATTAATATACTTGTTCGACAAAAAATAAGTTTCTTTATATAACTATTGAACGTAATTAGTAACTAAATCGTAATTAGTAACTAAATCTTCATTACTAAATCTAATTACAATTTGTTTATCTAATTTAATTTACGTATAAAACTTAAATTGTATTCATTAAATGTTTTTAACAATGCAAACATATTATGTAGTATCGTTAAAATATAGCATCCAAAATTATAAAATGAGAGATAATTAAATAAAGAGTTATATACCAGAGAATTTTATGATGATGATAAAATACAATTTACTAAAAAGAAATTAAGTTAAACAGCTTTAATTATTTTTTTGTAGAATGATTAAGATGCAAATATTTCTTCTAAGAATGATATATAGCTATTAAAAAGCTATCATATTCTTAGAACATTTTGTAAACATTTAAAACTAATTAATTTTTTTCCAAGTATTTTTCACGAGTTTCTTGATAAATCTTTTTTAAGCACAATTATTTCTTTTATAATATGTTATCTCTTACATATATTTTTTTTGAATAAATTCCTTTTCGAATTGAAGCAAATTTAATTTTTTTCTCTCTATATCTGATTGCTTTCAAAGCATAAATTAATTTTTCTATTTGCTTTACTTTCTAAATTAAGGCGATGCTGAGCTTTTATGTAGCTTAAAGTACCTTTTTATAAAAAAAAACTTTCAAAACTGTTTTTTTGAAAAGCGTTCATTTAAATTATTGTATCATAAATAATTTAATCTGTAATTAATTTTAGATTAACTGAAACATCGCAAAAACTTTAAACTATAACAAGGAGCAAATAAACTACGATAATAAAAAATAATAATCACATTTTAATTCCTTATTTTTCACGTATATATCTTCATTTTTGCAAATGGATTAATGAAATTTTATTATCTAATCGCTGAATTTTTAAATACAAAACACCGTGAATTGGTAGAATATTGTAATGCGCAATAATCTGAGACTATTGCGAGTAGTTTGAAAAATAGTTGCTATTTTATAGCTACCTGTGCGTTAAAGTACACATAGCTTTAATGGTTTTCAGAACCCTGTTTAATATATTATTTCCGTAACGTACAAAAATATTTACGCTACAGAAACGTTTCTATTTGTTTCCTGAAACGTAGCAATTTACGCTTTTGTAACTACCAAAAAAGCTTTTATCTACGTTTCCAAGAATCTTATTGATAAGTAGATAAAAATATATATTTATTTGGCACATAAAAACTTTGGTTCTTGATGTTCCTTTACTACAAAAACTTTAAAACTTAAATAGAACTTTTCAAGTCTCTTCATTTAACAAAAATGAAAATAATAATACTATAGTTTTTATTTTATTTTTACTCCTAATTTTCTTTATTGATTTTTAAATTCAGAAATGAACCCTTTACTTTAAAAACTAGTAATTATATACTACAATACATTGCATAGTTTGTGAAATTTTGATTTTTCTTCTATTGAAATTTTCGTGTCTATAAAAATTCTGAGCCAGTAAAGCAATTTAACAATCTTTCAATTGTAATTTTACTTTTCTATTATCAAAATACACATAAAGTACGCATGAAGTTATAAAATATGCTTTAATTTATTAATTTTGTCTTGCTATTTGTTATTCTATTTATTCTAATTTGAAGTGATCAACCTGATTACAATAATATGCATTATCATCATAACATCAATTATCAAACTAATTATATTTAATGTTTACTTGAATACACGTTCTATGACTAAGTGAAAAAAATTAAATAATGAGTAAATCTCTACTGATAAAAATTACGAAATCATGTACAAAACTGAAAGACGCCCGCAAATTTGAAAAAGCTGAAAAACACTCCAATTTTTTTATTTATTTTTTATTATTTGTTGCCTTTCACAATGGCTTAACTTTATTAAATTAAGTGAAACACGTTTTTAGAGCTTCATCCCATCAAAATGAAGATTAACTGTTTTCATTATAATTTGGCACGATTGTGTTCCCTGTCATGGTAGTTAAAATTTTCCATAATCTTGCCATTTTCTTCAACGCTTATTTCATTCGGAGGGGCCGCAAAAAACCTATTTCCCTAGTGCCTATAGAAAGTACCTTTATACCTATGTTAGCATATATGCACTGTATTAAAACAGCATCTAACCAGTAGTTTCAATTGCTGGCAATATTTTCAATTTCAACCATTATTACCATTTTTTACCATTTATTGTTATTTCAACTTTACTTGTTAATTATTAAGTGTGTGTGGAAAATTTTTGAGCTCAATTTTGATTTTTTTAGTGCTCATAGAACCGGGGTTTGAAGCACATGCTTATAATTTTAAATCTACGCAGTCATTCTTTAACTAGATGTTTTCTTTTTTATATTTTCTTGCAAATGTTTGTATTAATTAGCTTTACAATGTGGCTAAAATTTTTCGCTTCTAGTCCTTAATTGTAGCCTTAAAGGGGTGAAAGTGTATCGTTAGGTTAAAACTCATAATTATTACTATCATTTTAATCTATTCTCGATAATGAATCCAAATGTGTATGGAGATAAAATCTCATTTCCAACTCTTAACTTAACTAAAATTAAATTAAAGCTTATTTTTATTGATTTGTTTCATATGGTATTTTTTCTTTGCACTAACTTTAACTCAATTGCGAACTTTTTCTTGCTTCTTGTTTACTTTAAGCATATATACATAATAATGAGTAATTTAAAAAAAAAAAAGTTTTCACAAGTGAAATTATATTGAAATTATAAGCAAGTTATATTGCAGATTATTATTTCAAGAAAAATTACATTGACAACACTAAAAATTGCATTGAAAATATAATACTCATTTTTTGAAATTTAAACTGACAAAAATTAAGTTATTTAAGTTTTATTGCTCATTAAAAATCAATAATATGAATATTAATGGATTAGGTGAAAAATAAAATGAGTAAATGATGAGAAGCTTTTTTTAAAAAATAATCACTTTTTGATAGTTCTTATACATCAATTAATGTACTCACAGTTAAAAATATTCCATAATAACCTCATTACTATGCTTGAAAATATTTTCATAGCTACTGAAGTAACAAAAGCACACCTATTAGAAATAATTGACTCTTAATAATAAATTATTTTAAAATATAATTTACTCTCAATTGCAGCTTCAGTATTGAATTAAAAAAATAAAGAAGGAATAGTATGCGTAACATTTCATTCATTCATTTTGATACGTCTTTGAAGAATTATTAAACATACTAGGTGAATGTAACAATTCTAAATAAATAAACACATTCCTTAAAAATTGATAAGACGAAGCTCCTTAACTCTTAAATAAATAAATAATATTTCCTGTTGTACTTTCAGGAAGTGATTTTAGATGTGAAAAGAAAATACGAGATTTTGTGAATTCCTTCATTGTGTTTACTACAACAGAGGGATTAAATAACTTATTCTTCTGCTTCTATTGGCAGGAAACAATGTTAATCTTTTAATATTCATCTAATCAGTTTTTATGCTCTACAAAGAATTTCTTAATCTTGGCAAAATTAAGTTAATACCTAAGAGTTAATGTAAGATTACAAAAGTTTAATATAATAAGAATTTAATTAACGAATTTTTTCTATTTTATTCAAAAATTGAATAAGTTTGTTCAGAACTCTAAGTAAGCAGTTTTTGTAGGCCTTTATCATTCTTAAGCACTGGTGGTCTTATATTATTGTTCAATTTAAGAATTTTGAAGATATAAGTAGTATTTTAAAACTGAAAGCAATAATATGTGTGCAAAAAGTGTAGAAAAGATTTATGAAATATTTCAATCATTTTTAAAAAGGTTAAAAAGAAATTTTATACAGGGTGTAAAAAAGCTTGGAAACAGTCAAATACGTCGAAAAATATACATCGGGTAGAAAAAGTGAAAATAGACACATTCAATATTTTTAAAAATCTATTCAATCTTAGTAAATTCGATCTTTTATCTCTTTTCCTTATAGGTGGAATAGGGGAAACTTTAAAGTCTGAACTGATAACTGAAAAATTACTGATAACGAATTCATCTGATTACAACAATGCTTATAAAACAGAAAACTATAACAATGCTTTTCGCTCATAACAGTTCTGAAAAAATAACAAAATAATTAGATCTCTTTGGGTTTATTTTCATTTGTTTCGACTTATTTTGAGCCTAAACTAGCTTTGACTTGTTTTACTTAATTTCAGAATTATCGAGACATTTTACTTATATTCATATAGCGATAAAAACTTTGACTGAAAAATAATTTATTTTCGCTCAATGCAACAATCCATTATCATTAAATATGGGTCACAAATTCTTTTAATATGGTAAAACTCTTATTGAAAATGATACAGCCTTGGGACGAAAGACAAGTAAAAAAATAAATATAAGATCTTGAATTTGAAATTAAATCGAGAAATATTAGATAATTTATGGCTAACAAAATGATACCTTGAAGTTAGTAGTTTAAAACTTTATGCTGAAATCTTAGACATTTTATAAAGGCATAAAGTCTTTTTATAAGTACGTAATATATTTTTAAGAACCATTATTGTGCGTTTAATGGAGCATTGGTAACTATTTCAATTGCTATTAACTCGTCTCTAAGGTCTTAAAAATTTTATGTGCCTCATAAAACCAATTAAATCTGTAAGGGTAAAAATTGCTTGAAAATTAAAATTTATGACTTCCTAAAACAATAATGAATTTGAGTTTGAAAATAATCATTCTTAAAGTTTAATCCCTCGTCCTCAAAAATGTTCGGTTCTCCTTCGAAATGACTTTTTTAGAAAATGCAAAATTGCATTCATGAAAGATCGTAAATATTGTAATCGGATATTTCTTTATATTTTATAAAATATGTGGGCGTGAAAGTATTAGCTTTCGTTCAAAAAGGAATCATTATTTTAAATTGAAAACATAAATAGTTAAGAGGCATCTACCATCGCCATTTTGGAGTTTAGTTTAAATTATTAATCTGTATTTTCTTGATATTTTTCGTACAAATATTTGATGATATAAGATTATTAGGAAGTATAATGCTTTTCAAGATAGATAGAAAATAAAGGATTCGCTTTAAAAGATTAAGAAGAGAGCTTGAAGAGCAAAGAAAGAGAGCTTGATAATTTTTAAAACTATGACTTTTTTCCCAAAACTTTAAAGCAATAATAAGACGCAATTTGTGGTCTTTTAACAAGAGTTGTATAAAAACGAAGATACTTGTCAAAAATCAAATGTATACTATTTAATTATCTATCAAAAGCTGTTGAATGCGGAATTGTATTGGCATAAATTTGACAATACCGCACGCTTTATATCTCAACTTGTGGTTGGGTGGTGACCTTGTACTTTGCATGTATCGAAAGATACTGCCAAATAGAGTAAATATATAGTCTCAGTTTATTTTCGGAAATTAAATAAAGATGATTGGAAATATACTTAAAATTTCGCCACCCCATCGACAGTTGAGTTCGGTTGGGAGAGGAAGGGCCTCTTAAGTTGCTTCCCATCAAAACAAAATTCTTTTTTTCCTAAAATTCTCCTCTCTTCTTCTCAATACAAACTAGAACTTTCGAAGTACTTTTTATTATTTTTAATGCAGTTATAAGTAAATTTATTTCCTTAACGTTATGAGTAACTTAATAATATAATTCGCACTTTATTAATTGAAGTAAATTTTTTTTTCTTGTTTAAGTTTTGCTTGAAATTATGAATATTTATTATTACTTTACAAATTTAACTTCTTTTTTTTTTATCCCACATCATTTTCCTTTTTCATTCAATTTTAAACGGTTCTCTGTTTTTATTTCGACCATGTACAAAAAATTAGAAATTTACGAAATTATGAAATACATTACTGTTTGAGAAGGGTTTGTTTTATAAAAAATAAACTTCATAAAAACCAGAATAAAAAAAGTAGCTAGCTGAAAAAAAAGCTGCTATATTAGTTTAAAAAAATATTTTCAAAATAAAGAGGATGAAGAGAAACCAGTGGTTTGAAAAGCGGAGAACAGAAGTCATAAGATTTTTTAAGAACTACGTCATCTGATTTATTTTGTGTAGAAGATCGACGGGTTCATACACACCAATTTTATTCAATTCACTATAAGCACGAAAATTAATTCATTTAGTGCAATAATGAAATCTAGTATAAAATAATTATAAATGAAATACATTTAATCTTTTTGCTCTTTGTTATAGAAAATTCATGAAAAAATATTTCAGTTACTTTTTTTTCTGTTGAGTGAAATATCGCCAACTTAAAATCAATGCTTTGAGTTGCCACATTTAGTGTTAGTACTCTCTTCTTCAGAGCAAGTTTTGGTACTATTTACAGTAATTACAATGTAAATTTTAGGAAAAATACTAAACTTTCAAGTAACAATCACTTAGTTGCATTGTTTTTAGATAAAAAAAAACAAGTGTTTAATATCCATCATCGCCAATAACCAAAGTGAATTAAATGAAAAATGTTTTAAGGCATTGTTATCTTTATTAGGGTAGGAAATATTATAAAGAAGAAATCAATAATGTTGGAAAATGTCCCATCGCGTATCTTGAAGCACTTCCCAACCATGCCAAGCTTTGCTTGCCTTCGATTAAATAAATGGAAAAAAAATATTTCTGTTATTTCTGTTATGAAAATTGGTAAAAATTTATATTACTAATTATCGCAATCAGAATTGTATAATAGGAATGATGAAAAAACTATTTTATAATTAGCATCGAAACATAGTATAAAACTGCAAAGTACGAGTTTCGAAACAGAGTATTGACATTTTTAAAGCATAAAAATCAGAAGCAGAAAATTTTATTTAAGCGTGCCTACTATGTATTCTGCATAAAATTGTTTATCATAAATTGTTTATATTTTAAATTAAAATATAAATTCTAGAAGAATCTGTTTAAAACTTGCACTATTGAATATTTAGGGAAAATAAGTTTTGACTTATGACGAAAATTAAATATTGATTTTATAAAACAAATGATCTTATTCTATACTGGGATTGATTTTATCGCAGTAGAATATTTTAAAAGCATACGAAAAATGCTTTCTATAAATTTTTATAAATTAAAGACGTTTTCAAACAAAGAAGTGGGAGGAAATATACTTTAATTTTTAATAATATTCATTGTCCAATTTAATGATATTTTTCATTTTTATTTCCAATGGCAATTTAATAATATAACTTTGTTCAATTCGGGATCTTTCTTACTCCCACACACGAAGATAGTTTCCTATTTTTTTACTTTACTATTTAATTTTTTACTTGCTTCATCAAAGTGTTCGTTAAAACACGAAAAACGTATCAAATCTGTTTTTAAAACTCTTGTTTGTAAGTTTTAAAATACAGTAGAGCTCCGATTATCCGGAAGGCCAATCCGGACAACGGAAAATCCGGAAAATTGGACATTAAAAAATGCCATGAAAATTTTTTTAAGTAACTTTAACTTCACGCTTCTTTCAGACTTTAGGATTAGCAATTGCAGTTGCGAACAAAAATTTTAATTTTTTAGTTAAAAGTGCTTAGTTTTATTTTTTGAAATTTTATTAGAAGCCTGCTCCCTTATTAGAAACTAATCGCCACCCTCATTGAAATTGGGAAGAAAGAACGAGATGTTATTTTCAAAGTCACCGAGATACAAAAGAAGGCATTTTTCGATCCCTTACAGATATTCTGAAAATAAAGAAGGTAATTTTATATTTTTCTTCCTTTTTTTTTCCTCCTCTTTTCTTCCTTCCTTTTTTATTTATTAAGCTTTTTTGAAGAAGCTGGGAAATGGTCCCTAAACTATCTAGAATACTTGTTAATCTGGTCAATCGGTGTTTGGACAATCAGTGCTCGACTGCATAGGTAAACTCAGATTTTATGTATTATCTCTCTCTTAATTTATATTAAAAGCGAAAGTCTGTCTTGGTGTATGCTTGCTAATAACTCGAGAACTGTAACATTTATTTAGATCGTGTTCCTTTCTACACTATACAAAATTTTATTTTATGGTTTGTAAGCATACACCACTTTCCGGCGCCATTTAGTTCGGGCTCAAATTCGAAAATACCGAATCTCATTGCTGAAAACCATTGTTACAGATTAATTTTTCTCTAATATCCTTCGAATGACTTCACCGATAGGGATGATTTTTTTGTTACAAATTGCTAATATTTTTTAGATCGTTTAGCGATATTTTATATCTCTCTTATTTCAGCTGCTCTCAAGCAATACTGAAAAATATGTTTTTTCATTGTTTCAATATAGCGTTGCCATAAAAACACCATTGTTGTAAAATGTTTAAAAAAAAGTGAAGCAAGCGAATGTCGAGAAAAAATGAAATATCTCATTAAACTTCACTAACTATAGAAATACGCATTGCAATAATTCCTATTAAAGCAAAGTTAGGCTCAAATTAAAGAACATGGTTCAAAACCTGAATTGGATACAAATTAGCCGCAATATAGGGTAAAATATGCTGCGCCAAATTTTCAGTTTATTTACTTTCAAACTAGCAAAAACTTTCAACTGCTGCGTATTCCTGGTGTAACGGTTAGGCTATCTCCTGAGTTTATTATTATTTTTTATTAAATTAATTTTTTTTTGAAAATTAAATTTTTAAAATCAAAACAATAGATTTTTTTTTAAATTTTTTAATTAAAGTGTATGGATTATTTAAAAAATGTTTAACGTAAAATATTTTTGAAAATACAGAATTAGGATGAAAAATTTTGTCATTTAAAATAATTTAAATTAAAGTTTTGCAATTTTTTTAAATAATCTATATGTTAATTAAAAAATAAGAAGTAAACATGCAAAGCAATAATAGATATTTATTTTTTTTTAACATTATTTAATTGAAATGTATGGTTTATTTAAAAAAAAATTAACTTAAAATTTAAATTAAAATTTTGTAAAGTTCTTAGAAAATACGGAATCAGATTGAAAAATTTTGTAATTTAAATTTTAAATTGAAATTTTGTAATTTTTTATATAATCTATATATGTTAGTTAAGAAATGAAAATAAACATGAATTATTATTTTTTTTGTTTTTTGTAATTTTCTTAAGAAATTAATTTATACTGAAAAATAATAATTTAAAAGCTGAATAAAGCATTTTAAAATGTTATCAATCTTTCTGGAGAAGAAATTCAAAGATAAAATTCAATCGCTGGGATTCGAACCTCAGACTATTCTTGTGAAAGTTCAGTTCTAGATATTCCTTTAACTTAAGAAATGTATCACAGTTAGTCGTTTTGGCTTAAAAACCCTTGAAATTAAATTCTTTGACTCTCATAATTAATAATAGCAAATAGGTGCACAATATAATTTTAACAAAGTTTCTAATTTTTTCTTTGGAGCGATTATTACACCGATCAGTCGGTTCAATAAAAGTCATTTTGCTATTGGGAAGTAAATTTCGACCAATCATAGGATAGGTTCGGTTAAACTGACTTTTAGTTTTTATAATATTGAGTATGAAAGCCCCGATTGCTGCCGGCATGTTTCTTCTTATGATGAATTAGAAAGAACTTTATACAATGTTATAAGCTATATATTGAATATTTTTTAAGTTTAATCTCTCTGCATGCGATATATTTGCCCGATATATCCTACACTGATACACTACACTGATACTAAGTTCCGCTGTCCGGTATGCAAATAACATTGCATAAGGAAAACTACCATTACCTGGTATACATTTGTCCGATACACCGATTTTTTTAAGGTTCAGGTTGAATTGGTTAAAAAAACATTACCGCTTTCGCACCGAAACCTAAAAATAGGCTCAATAACAATATTATTACTGAACTGAACTGATGCTTAAATTAGTTCATATAAAGTGGTCAAAAGTCGTTGGAATAGCAGTGGATATATTTTAAAGAAAATTCATGCTTGGTCACTGCCAATTTGCTTTATTATCTGTTAAAAGCGTCACTGAAATAGTTAGTATAATAGTTAGTAGAAATAGTAAGTAAACATATATTGTAATGAACATTTTAATAACAAATTCACCACAATAACTATGATACTATACGATATGTAAGAAACAAAAAATCCACTCTTTTTTGTACAATATGAGTTCATTCTTAAAAATTGTCTTGATTTTTAACTGTGTGATTTCGAATCTTGAAATAGTTTAAATGGGTCTTATTTAAAAAGGTGCACCAATTGGTCATTGGAGACGTCTAGTTGGTCATAAAATATTCTGTAAGACTTCATATTCTATTTGGTTACAAAGAATAAACGTGCTAATTTTCGATTTATTGTGTATGGATGCGTATCAGATATCAGAATAACATCAGAATAATATGAAACAAATGTTATCTGTAAACATTCTAAGAGAAGGAATTCAGAAAAATTTCAAATTAGATTAAATAATTATAGAAATTAAACAGAAAGTAAAAAGAAAGAGGGAATGGGATTGGTTTTTCAAAACTCGCCAAGACTTGTCAGAGCACAATTTCGATGTTACTGTCCCATCTTGGTTTTATAGGCATAAATCGCCTAACAAACTGATTACAACTTACGTTCATAACTATAAATGTAGAATTGTTTTAACCGTTACTAAAATATTGATGTCTATTTAAGTTTATTAGAAAAAAATATTTTCAAATGCTTGCAACGTTATATTTTATTAACTCTGCTTTTTTTTCATAAACAGTTAACATCATGCATCAATAAAATTTTTCCATCATCATTAATACAATTTTTAATCACATCAACTTTTGATAAAGCTGTTTTAATAATCTTTCTCTGAATTTTTGCTAAAACTTTTATGAATATTGATTCTATCAAAACTATTTAATGCATCGGTATTTAACTTTTTGAGTAGAAAATTGCTTGTAAATTATAAGGATTATTCTGGTTTAGGTATAATATTTGAAATTGTAACATTCTTTTTTAAAAGTTTAGAATAGATGTTTGGAAATAAAACACAAAAGTTGGATATTTTTAAAAAGTATTAGCCTAAAATGAAAGTATGAGAATATTGATTGTCCCTAATGAGAATATTGATTTTCAATTAAGAAACCTTTGAAAATAGCAAATAAATAGTTACAAAGGGAATGGTAGTGTATAACACATAATGAAGATTATATATCGAGACTATTATATAATAATGAAAGATATTACAATTGAAAATTAAGAATGTAAGTGCCATGCAAATGGAGAACTATTGTCAATCTAATTCTTTGGTGCATTCATAAAAAATATCTCGATAAATTATAGAAAGATAATTATTGATTTACCTTTTCGCGCATTTAAAGTGAACAGCAAAATGGCGAGATATGTTCATAAATAAACAAAAAAGACAGGGACTCCTATGAATTCTAGTTTCAATCTTTCCTTGATTACGACAAATATAATTCATCTCAAAAAAGAATTTATGGTCACTGGTAAATTTATGACCATTTTCCGACAAGTTACAGTATTTAAACTTCAACTGAAGTTCTTTCCTGATGGCAGTACAAGTTATGGTTTCATAAATATTGCAGGCTATATGTTATTTCCAATCAAATTTAACCTCTTTTCGACTAAAAATAACTAACAGGCGCAAAAATATAAAAAAGTAATAATAAAAAAATAAAAATCTAAAGGCACACTTTTGAAATTTTGTTTATATTGAAAAGGAGAAAATAGTAATAAAAAAGGAGATTCGCACTGAAACGGGGAAAATAATCATACTTTCGCCACACATAGTTCTCAACGAGACTTTTGAAAATAATGAGCCCTTTGTTTTTTTCGTTTCATCTTAACATAAATAGAATTTTTTTTCCCTTTTCAGTACACTTGTGAAAAGCATTTTTTAATTATTATTCTTTATTCACTTATTTTTTTGAAATATCATGTGACTAAATTTCCACACCGTGCAATAAATAACTGCGAAGCTAAGTGTTGGTGAGGTCTACCAAGACGGTCAGTATAGTATAATATATTAAGTAATATATTAAGTAAATACTAGGAGGCTCCGCCCCCTGCTCGCTAACGCTCGCCAGCCCCCGAGGATTGCTACGCAATCCTATGTGGTTCACGCCGTGAACCATGGCTCGCTGCGCTCGCTTGCCAATGAACACAATGTTCTAGCACAAAGACATAATATATTATCATCAAAGACATAGTATTTTATCATCAAAGACATAGTATTGTACCTATGTAGAAGAATTCTACCAATGTTCTTATTGGCTTTTAAAAAAGTATATTAGCTATTTAGATTGTACATGGTGAAAAAATCAAAACATTAGCTAAATAAGAAACATATTAGCAAAATAAATTATCAAATATTACTTCACTAATATTCTGCATTTTAAAGCGTGAAAATTCAATGCATAAATAAACGCGAAATATAAAAAAATTCAATGCATTCAATACAAACACTTAAACGTTTTTTAGACGTTTAGGTAGCTCCCAGTAGAAAAATATCAATTCAACAGCAGCCTTTTAAAGCATTCTCACTTCAATTAATTAATTAATTCCTAATTGAGTTTAAATTAAATATTGTCATGTTTTTAGTGCATGAATCTGAATTGAACAACCTGATAATGCTCACTCTGGTTATTGTTATCTGGTTGCTCACTACGTGCTCTTGCGCACCGAATCCAATCAATTAAAAATGAAAACTGTTGCCAGCGCGAGAAAAGAAATATCATCGGTTTTATTGATACATACATACGTACGTATTAGCGTTTTATATAATATAGATAGATACTATATATTAAGTATTCAATTTATAATATATTATTTTCTTCACATAAAATATTAAGCAAAGATAACTTTAAAAATTAATAAGCTATTTTGCAAACAATTATTCTGAATAAACTTTCGAATCTGAAGTGATTACCAGTCTAAACTTGTTGAATCAAGTCACATCGTATAATATTTATCAGTTGAATTTGGATAAATGCCGGGCAGGTGGCCGAGCGGTTAGCGTTCCTGACTGCGAAGCCAATGGCTGCGGGTTCGAATCCCGCTCTGGGCATGGATGTTTCTCTCTGTGTTGTCTTCTGTTGTGTGTGATGTGTGAATGTGGCCCGCCCTATGAACGGGTTTGTGGCAGTGTGGCGTGGGTAATGTTGCTCGCCTCCGTGACTTAGGTTCACAGGTGCCCACTGGGTAACGCTAAATGAGCAACACTTCCGGCATCTTCCGAGGTGAAGAACGAGAGTTCAAGTGCCTGCCGTTATTTAAAAAAAAAAAAAAAAAATTTGGATAAATACAAACTACACATTCTACGTCAGATCAATAAGCGAAACACCCTTGATTTTAAGGAAATTTAGTGCAGTAGACACACATGCTAAAGTAAATAATTAAATCAATGCTTAGATTTTTGAAACTTAATAAAAATTATGACTATTAACTAAGTAATGCATATACAGAATTTCTAGCAAATAAAACATATGAACATTGTTAAATACTATGAAAAAGTTTAAAAAGAATGATGTAATGCTACCCATGTGTTGATTACTTTCAACTGGAAAACAATGGTTCACTTCATCATTGTTCTAGTTTAAAATAATGTTTTCAATGGTGCTGTCAATAAGAATCGTTTCAGATCTATGATTTGAACTTGCTAAAATGGCCTTGTCTTCTACAAGAAGTGCAGACTTTCATACCATGTAAAATATTGTACCAAATTTTTCCTGAAATTTACGAATGCTTTGGGTTTAGATAATTCTGTTAGTACTTGGTGCTAGATGCTTTTTGAGTCTGTTTCTTGAAACTTTTCTTACAGCTGTGAAATCATAAAGGATTCATCAGACATTGTTGCAGAACTCTTGCTTCATGGATCACTAAAATTGACTTATAAGACTTTGTCAATTATCTTAAATTTAGTGTATTGTCCAAATCCTAATATTTTTGTTTTTCAGGAGTTTCTCCCACAAAACTTAACGTATAGTTCGAATTTTCTAAGTTTATGTTTATATCGCTCTTCACAGAGAAAGAAATTCCGTTAAAATTATCGTACTATGATCCTGGTAATGAAACTAAAATATACGGTATATAAACCATTCGTATGGTAATTTTTCCATTCATATGATAACGGTTTACCGGTAATTCGGCATTTCAAAATTATTGTACTTATTAAAACACATTTAGTAAAAAATACAAAACTGAAAAGTAAATTTTACCAAATAAATGGTTTTATGCCGAGCTCTAAGATATCTTGATAAAATTGTCATATTTTTAAATTTTCATCGCATATTATAAAACTATATTTAATTTTTAATTTTACCAAAATCATTTAAGTTGCTTTGGCAAAACTTAAAGAGAGTTTTACTCTCATAGAGCCAGAGCATGGTAAATTTTGCTATATTTTAGTAATTTCGACCATACTTTTTTCTCAGTGCGTATTTCAATCTGAACGTCTTCTGAATCATCACTTTTGCTGGACAACTTGGGTTTTTTCCCTGTTTCGATTGTACTTGGGATACCTGATAATTTTGAGAGAGATATTCAATAAAAAGTACATATTTTATGATGCAGTTATAAATTTGGACATTTTTTAACCATCTAAGGTTGTCCTTTCCCCAATATTCCTTTTGATATAAGAGTGGCAATTTTTATGCAGATAGTCACAAAAATCCGACCTTCTAAGTCCATTATTTTCAGGTTAGAAATGTTTTAAACTCTCTTCAACTGCAAAATGAAACTTATGATCCCAAATTCAAAATTAAAATGACAGAAATCTGATATAGCTTATCTGAAATCTTTCTTATTGGTTATAAAAATTAATGAATAAATATTAAACCAGCAAAATCATAGAAAAAGGAACACTCGGAATAAAAGAATCAGGATGTTTTCATTTTTAATTCAAATATCAGGATGATTATTTTAATTAATCAGGAGACAATTAAGTATTTTAAGATTCATACTTTCTTTCTTTTTCTCTACAAAATATAAGTTTATTTCAGTTAGTGCATTTGCCTTTTCTTCTTTATTCATTGATGTCTTATATTACTTAATTTTATTTCATAAAACAACATAAATATATTTTTCAAAACATGTATGAATTTTTTTGTTGTCAAGTTAGTAAAAGTTAAGAACTGAAAATAACTTAGGAATAAAATATTTCATTTTTATGAAACTAAAAGATATTAAAGATTTCAGAATTTAATTTTTCTTTAATGTTTTTGATTTTTTAATTTTAAAAATTCCGAAACAGCGTTTTGAGAAATGCGTAAATTAAAAATACGTAAAATTTAAGAAGTTTAATGCTAAAAAGAATGATGCTTTCATAATTGATTGCTAGAAAGACTTATTATTTGCATATAGATTAAAAAATGAGGATATCAAGTAAAATCAATTTTAAAAAGTAACAAATTTAATCAAATCTAATGATTAGTAATTAGAGGTGCGAATTATTTTTGCAAATATTAAACAAATATTTTTATTCCAAGGAAAGGAATATCAGTTGCATGCATTGAACAGTTTATCACTCTTAATAATATTTTTATTGTATATTTTTTAAAATTATAAATATATATTTTTATTATATCAATTGAGAGGTCTATCTTTTAAATTTGCAATGCTCTCTTCAGCTTAAATTAGAAAAAAAGTTGCAGTCATTTATATGTATGTAAGTTAATCATTTTTATGTCAATTTTAGTTCTTAAAATTATTATAACTTAGGCAATTTACGAATTAAAAATCTAAAAACTGATTTAATTACTTACTTAATCATGTGGGCCCGTGACACTAAACTTAATTAAAATCGAAGGTGATTTGTCCAAAAGTGATTGATCTAGAAGTGAAGTGCCTCAAATACCACAACATGTTTTTGGGATGGTTTTAAATTTTCAGTTCCTTTTAAATGCTTCTTTTATTTTCATGCTAAAGGAAAAAGCATTGTTTGGTTTGTTTAAAAACATTAAAATGTCGTTATTGCTTAGAACGTTTTACATTTTATAAAATAAACAAAAATTCTGTCTTTACATTTAAAATCTAAATGGGGTTAGCATAAAAGCCGTAAAAATTGTTTACAAAACTTTTTTTTCTTCTTTTGCGTTTGGTTTTGTTTTAAATCCTTAAAGAGAAAACTAGGATTTGTACACGCGAAAAACCATTAAATATTCATAAATCAGATAATTGCTAAATATTTTCAACAGAGTTAGCCAAAAATGTAATCGATTACATTTTTTGATTACAGTAATCAATTACTTGTACGTAATCATGATTACAATTTTCAAAAATTTTGATTACAGCTGTAATCATGATTACAATATTAATTACAGTAATCAATTACTTGTAATCATGATTACAAGGTCTGATTACAGCTGTAATCATGATTACATACTCGATTACAGTAATCAATTACTTGTAATCGTGATTACAACTTTCAAAAAATTTTGATTACAGCTGTAATCATGGTTACAATTTTGATTACAGTAATCAATTATTTGTAATCATGATTCCAAGTAATTGCGATTACAAATAATCACAACGAAAACGATTACGGGTAATTATGATTACAAGTAATCAAAATATATGATTACATGTAATCATGATTACATGTAATTTGATTACATGTAATTATGATTACATGTAATCTAAATACACGATTACAAGACTATTGTATTCTTATAAATGATTATATTTTACAATAGATAGTATAATGTATTTTATAATGATACATTTTGCTCGTATTTACATGTACTGCATTTTGTACGTATTTGTATACGTACAAATGAATGTAACTAAAATGTATGTACATATGATTTTATCTAGTGCATATGTTCAGACATTTTAGTTTCACACACATGTACATACACTTATACTGGAAGTATAAAATTTATGTATGTATGTATATAGCTAATAATTACGTATGTATGCGCAAACAATGTAGACATGTACATTTGTACACAATGAATATATGCATTTTATACAAATATTTGTGTATATAAAATAATGTATATCTATGCACATGTACTCATGTATATACAAGTGCTTGTTGCTTGTGCAAACATACATACATTGTCTGTACGATGTATGTCCCATGCATGCCTGTGCAATTTATTTATGAACAGTATAATATATGTATGCATGTACAATATAGGTATATATGTAATATGTACAATATATATAGTATGTACAATATATGTATGTTTACATGTACGTGATATTCATGTCCAATGTACAGATGTACATATATACAATATGTTCATGCTCAATGTATGTATCCAAATATGCATAATACATTTGTGTACGATTGTACGTACATTGGGCAATTTATATTTTACATGTATTCATACATACATTCGACATGCATAACATATGATGAAATGAACATATAATGTTCATATAATGTACATGCGTATGTACATATACAGTACATATGTGCGTAAATATATTGGGCATAATTCTTTCGTGCAAATTTTACATGTGTACATGCATGCTATCCCTATCTATGCATATGGTGCAATGTATATATGTCCAAAGAATGCATCCACACATGTACAATGCACGCACGTTCCATGTATGCATATCCATATGTACTATATATGCATGTACAATGCATGAATGTATGTACATACATTGTACATGCGTACATACATTACACGTATACATATGTACATTACATTTACGTCTAAATATGTGTACAATGCAATAAATAAAATGCATGTAAGTTAACTTATAATGACTCAAGCAAGTTAAATGACAAAATCAAACGATATTTAAATTTAGTTTTCAGCTTTAATTGTAAATTTTTTTAATGTATGCACAATGTTTGTGTATATTGTAATTACATATATTTAAATGTACGCATGTATTTATACATTACTTGTAATTATGTTCATGTATACGTAGTATGTACATACGTACATTGTGCATATAACTATTTTTTTGTACATCCATGCATTATATGCGAATAAGTATTAACAAAGTATGCAGTTATACAAGTGCATACGTACGTTGAGCATAAGTATATACTTTGCATGTACATATATAGATGTACATATAAATGTACATGTATGCATTTTATTTACACAACTATGTGTATATATTGTACCTTTAAATATGATTCTCACATATTGTACGTAAATTCGTACAATTTTATATACATACGTATACGTGCTATTATCGTAAATTTATACAATGTATGCACTTAAGTAAATAAAATCATGCAAACGTATAAAAATTATTTTCATGTGCGTTCATACATATATTTTCCATGTATACAAAGATACAAAACATTGCCTTTTCGTACAAACTAACATACATGCGTACATGTATCATAAATGCATAATTATATGTACTAAGCATATGCGTATTGCATTAAGTATATTACAATATAATTATGAATATTGTACATACAAACAACGTTTGTGCATACATTGTATATATAGGAATCACAAATTGTACGTTCATGAGAGCGTATATTCTATGTACATAAAAGTATATAAACTCATACATACTTACATAATGAATTTGCATATAGTATACAAGTGTAATAGCTTGTAATCGTATAGTTTGATTACAAGTAATCACAACTACATGTAATCAAATTACATGTAGTCATGATTACATGCAATCATATATTTTGATTACTTGCAATCATAATTACCCGTAATTGTTTTCGTTGTGATTATTTGTAATCGCAATTACTTGGAATCATAATTACAAATAATTGATTACTGTAATTAAAATTGTAATCATGATTACAGCTGTAATCAAAATTTTTTGAAAGTTGTAATCACGATTACAAGTAATTGATTACTGTAATCGAGTATGTAATCATGATTACAGCTGTAATCAAACTTTGTAATCATGATTACAAGTAATTGATTACTGTAATTGAAAAATGTAATCGATTACATTTTCGCTTTACTCTGATGCAATCAAAAATTTTGATTACTTGTAATCGTGATTACAAGTAATTGATTACATAGCTGTAATTATCTGTAATCAATTACAGTTGTAATCGATTACTGCAATCGATGCCCAACTCTGATTTTCAAGATGTGTGTTTTTTCCGTTTGACATTTCGATTGGGGCTTAAAGAGTGAATAGTTGAGTAATTAAGCATAGTTTATAGAAAATTAGTTACTATATCATTGTTTCAGTCTCTAGTGGTTAAAATTTTTAGCTTAGATTTAAGTGACCATTTTACTGAACGGGTCGTCTCAACAAGTTCAAAAATTAATTAAAATACTTTTTGCAATGACTTCATAGGAAGTATTTATGAGCAAGAAATGGGAATATTTATAATTGTGTATTTGCTAAGAGAATAACTTTCTGTGGCCTTTCTTTTTATCTGTGTTTATAGTTTATTTAAGTATGAATATGCACTGGTCTAAGTATCATAAAAATTATTCTTAATAAACCCAAAAAGATCCAAATACGTTTAGCTGTCCTCAGCATAACATTTATAAAAGTTATCACGGTGGCTTTACATTTATAAAAGTTAAAACCTTTCCCAAGGGATTTATGCTATCAGATTAAGTAAAACATGTTTTAGAAGTTCATCCTTTAAAAAAAATATTAGTTCAATTCAGTATCATTTAACAAAGTTCTGCTCCTTGAGTTCAACTCCCAATATGTCCGTTTTCTCTTTTGTTATCGTTTCCCCTCCGTTTTCTCTTTTGCTATCAGTCAAGAGTCAAAAGTTATCTTAAAACAACCGTCAAGTACCTATCCCTTACTTACATTCTCAGTAGTTTCATTTTGTCAGATAAGGAAAATCACGTTTTTGGAAGCTCATTTCATTAAAATAAAGATATTTATATTCGGTAACATTTGACATAATTCTATTTCTCGAGGTCAAATTCTGATAGTCAAAATTTGCCGTAATCAGTAATTTTCTCCAATGTATAGATCCCTTTCGGTGCTCCTCAGAAACTTATATCCCTAGAGGTACCAATATTGGTATATTTAGTACTTATTAAGTAACATCAATTAAAATTAAACCAGTGGTTCCGATTACTAAAAATAATTATGCATCATTGGCGTTAATTAGACGATTTTTTATGGCTTTCTTAGATGAAGAAATGCCTTTTACCCAATAATTTCGTATTTTAATTCAATTTTTTTAAAAATTTCAAATTGCACCTATTACCAAAATTAGATAATCACAATTCTCAAAAATAATTAGTATCGGTGCTAATGTTTTTATACATTATTTGGCCAAATGAATGCCGACACACAATGGTATGGACTTAGAGCGTTCTAAGGCACATGATGTTGGCCCCCCCCCTTTTCCATCGATGACAGCCTGCACACGTCTGAGAAGACTTTCCACGAGTTTTTGATGGGTGACCATAGGAATTGACTTTTAGACTTCAATTACAGCTGAAGTGAATACTTGCCGTGAGGGTGGCTATGTAATCTGAGCTCTAATTCGTCCAAAGGGTGCTCTATGGGATTTAGATCGGGGCTCCGAGGAAGCTTCAGTATATATATATATATATATATATATATATATATATATATATATATATATATATATACATACTGAACTCTGAGGAGTAAGTGGACATTCTGGACAATGCTGCACTCCCAACTCTATGGCAATATTTCGGGGAAGGACCATTTTTCTTCCAGCAGGATAACTGTTCCATTCACACATTGAGGCTTTCACTGACGTGGTTTGACAAAACAGGTGTTCAAAAATTGTATATATATATATATATATATATATATATATATATATATATATATATATATATATATATATATATATATATATATATATATATATATATATATATATATATATATACATATATATATATACATATATATATATATATATATATATATATATATATATATATATATATATATATATATATATATATATATATATATATATATATATATATATATATATATATATATATATATATATATATCCTGCTTTGTTTATATAGACATAAATCTAGTTTCCTTAGCAAATAGCAAGAAACTGTACAATTTTATCTCTTCTACTTCTGCTTAATTAGGTAATTTTTTAATTGTCGATAATTCATTTAGTTAGTAATTTTAATTACTGTTGGTGACAAATATAAGTTTATTAATTTAATTAAAAAGCTATGAGCATAAAGTTTAATATACTTATTCTTTACTTATTACTAAGTAGCCCCTTAGGAAAATTTGCCATAGAGAAGCCTATGGTAATCTATGGCAACCTATGGCTACCATAGAAATTTGTATGGCAAGATACCATACGCCTATGGTTACCATAGAGATTTGTATGGCACAACACCATAAGCCTATGGCTACCATAGAGATTTGTATGGCACAACCCCATAAGCCTATGGCTACCATAGAAATTTATATGGCAAGATACCATACGCCTATGGTTACCATAGAGATTTGTATGGCAAAACCCCAAAAGCCTATGGCTAACATAAAGATTTGTATGGCAGTATACCATAGACTAATGGTAACCATAAGGATTTGTATGGCACGTCACCATTGGCCTATGGCAACCACAGAAATTTGTATGGCAGTATACCATAGGCCAATGGTAACCTTAAAGATTTGTATGGCAGTATACCATAGAGAAAAGTTGATCTAGATCTCCACCAACGAAACAACAGCTTCTATGGAGTCCTCAAAAACATCTTCTAAAAGAAAGAAATATCCATTATTTCACCCCGAAGTTAATTAAATTCAACATGTAAACCCACAAGGCATTCCTGGTGAGTCTTTTCCGGCCTCCGGGTGGCCAATTTTTCCATTTTTGAGTGTTTAAAATCAGATGTTCCATTGATTTAGGCTTAGAGTATCAGACCGCCATATTAACGTGTCATCCACTACAAGTGGAATCTTTCGCAAACTTTGGCTACTTATTTTAATATTTTTTCGATCTCATTCTTGGTAAAAAACAATTTATTGCAAACGCCTATGCGATTATCTATCTGAATTTATTAAGTTTTTTAATTTCCGGCTGTCTGGTACTTTTATCAGTGTTTACATTCTCATTAGTTTTTTATTTTAATTCCACTTAGGTTCTTGCAATGCTTTTTTACATTATCTTACATATGTTAGGGCTTTATATTTATTTTTTGTGTTTAATTTTTGCTTGCCATTAAATTGTTCTTTATCATGTCTCTGTGTTTTACTATTTTACAACTAATATTTCTTAAGTATCCACATATATTTGTACAATGTTCTGTTACATGTTTATACATAGCTTAGGGTCATCACTTAACTAGATTTGCTGGATTACTGGTTGACAATTGTTTTGCTTCAATATCATCAACTGAACAGTCCCTGGCCATATCATCTGCTGCTATAACCAAAAATGCTTCTAACAATTTAATCTTTCCTTAAGTTTACAACTTTTTCGTCATAGTGATTCCCTATACCCAATTAATTTTTATTCACTATCCCTGACCAAGTGTAAATTTGTCAATAACAATTATTAATTTCACCAATTTTAATCATGTCTTAAACATGTTTTGTATTTACCAATGTTTCTATATTGTGTTCTCTTTTCTAAATGTGCTTAACACAACTCAACATAAATTTTCTAAGTTTTTTTATCCCTCACTAGTAGGGGATCAACTAATTTAGCCTGTTTTCTATTCTTAGCTTTTCATAGTCTAATACCATCTTTTTTATGGATAAAATTTTGTTCACATGCCACCACTGGTTGCACCGTTACATATTCAGCTTTTGTCCCGTTTGATCTATTTTAAACTAATTTCGCTTCGACCACCGGTCCCACTCTTTATCTTTTGAGTTTTAATAGTATTTTATTGTTTTAGTAGTCTGTTTAATTTTTAGTTTAGCATCAGATATCAAAATTTAAAGAATTTTCATACCCGCTCCGACCATCGAACCGTTATTTTGCTTCGCTTTCTTTTAGGTTCCTCTAATATCTGAAGCTTATCTAACTAATTATGATACCAATCAATCAAATTAACGTTTTTTGTACTCGCTCCGACCTCCGGACCCACTTTCTATTTTCTTGTTTTTACAGCTTTAGCAAATATTAGTTGCCTGTACTCAATATATTTTGTTCCTAATCAACATAACCAATATTTTCCCCACTCGCTCCGTCCACCGGACCCATTTTCCAGCGGTTAGTACTAACTGTTTGAAATTTATTTGAATATGAACCGCATACAAAAAGGATTCTGCAAGTAAAACAGGAGAAGTTTATCAAAGAAATTTAAAAAAAAGCTTTCTGGATATATATTTATTCTACAATTATTAAGTTTTGCATTTTTAATATCCATTGCGAAAGATTCTTGTAAGTAATTATTTTTTGACGTATGGTAAAATATCAACGAGAAATGTTGCCATAGCTGTATGGCAAAGGTATACCATAACCTATGGAAAAATATTTCTTCATAAACTGTGGCACATCTTAGTTATATGGCAAAAATTTGCCATATAAAAAAATGCCATAGGATATTCCTATGGGGTTTTGCCTATGGCAAAATTTTGCCATACACTTATGGCAAAACTTTGCCATACAAAAAAATGCCATAGGATATTCCTATGGGGTTTTGCCTATGGCAAAATTTTGCCATTCAAAAAAATGCCATAGAATATTCCTATGGGGTTTTGCCTATGGCAAAAATTTGCCATACATGTATGGCAAAATTCTGCCATACGTATATGGCAAAATTTTTGCCATAGGCAAAACCCCATAGGGATATCCTATGGCATTTTTTTATGGCAAACCTATGGCAAATTTTCCTAAGGGGCTTAATGAACTAGATATTTTCACACTTGTATTATAACATGACTATGCAATGTCTTTAGATGTTTCGGTGGAAGAAAATTCAAAAATAAATTTCACAATAAATGCAATTTCTCTACTTATTGAAAAAAAAAATTTTATATTAATGATTTCATATCAAAAAATGCTATACATACATATATTTTTCATTCTAAAATAGCTTAAATCTTTAATTCTACTTTACTAAAAACAATTCAAGAAAGAAAATACGGAGTTAAAAGGAAAACTTAATTATTTCCCCTGGGATAAAATTTTTCTTTTTGAATTAGCATAATGCATGCTAAAAATAATCTCAAAGGAAATTCAGTGTTGAAACTTTCAGTGTTTTGGAAAATAGTTTTGATTAAATCTAGAGCTTCAGTTTTCTAATAAATGAAAAATTTTAAACTAAGAAACTTCAAAAATGCGTAATTATAAGGGTTTAGTGCCGTCTGATGTTTCTTGTTTTAGGTGGTGAATAATTAGATTACCATGATTGACTTATAAACGTTAATCTTTTTTCCTTATCTTTCCTTTAAATTTTACTTAGTTAAGGATCTAAAAAAAGAATATTTCCATTATTCAATAAATATTTCTTATAAACTACATAATTTAATTTAAACCTATTTGGTTATTATTAATGATTAATAAATCTTTTCATAACAATACCGGATTACGATATATTACGAGAAACATCAGTTTATGTAATAGTGGGTGGTGGTAACTACACCTTAAACGAACATCATTGTAGAGAATACCAGGCAAATATACACCGAAGAGCCATTACATTATGACCACCCTCCATCTATAACAATGGGCTCGCCCAGATTTTCAAGATTTCTCGCCCAGGAACAATGTTTTCATGGGATACATTAGGACCCATAATCCTCATAGAACAATCCCTGACGTCTGTAAGCTACTTGAACATAGTTGCAGACCAGGTTCACCCATTCATGGCAACAGTTTTTCCTGCAGGGGATGGTGTTTACCAACAGGATAATGCACCATGTCATAAGGGTCAAATCGTCATGGATTGGTTCGAGGAACATTCCAGTGACTTTCAAGTCATGTCTTGGCCCTCAAATTTACCTGACCTAACCCTTAGGAAAATTTGCCATAGGATTGCCATAAAAAATGCCATAGGATATTCCTATGGGGTTTTGCCTATGGTAAAAGTTTGCCATATACGTATGGCAAAATTTTGCCATACATGTATGGCAAAAGTGTATGGCAAAATTTTGCCATAGGCAAAACCCCATAGGAATATCCTGTGGCATTTTTTTATATGGCAAATGTTTGCCATACATGTATGGCAAAATTTTACCATAGGCAAAACCCCATAGGAATATCCTATGGCATTCTTTCATATGGCAAATTTTTGCCATAAAACTAAGATGTGCTACAGGTTATGAAGAAATATTTTTCCATAGGCTATGGTACACCTTTTCCATACAGCTATGGCAACATTTGTCGTTGATATTTTACCATATATCAAAAAATAGTAACTTACAAAGAATCTTTCGCAATGGATATTAAAAATGCAAAACTTAATAACTGCAGAAAAAATATCTATCCAGAAAACTTTTTTTTAAATTTCCTTGATAAACTTCCCCTGTTTTACTTGCAGAATCCTTTCTGAATGTTGTTCTTATTCAAATAAATTTTAAACGGTTAGTACTATCCGTTAGAAAATGGGTCCGGTGGTCGGAGCAATTGGGGAAAATATTAGTTATGTTGATCAGGAACAAAATGTATTGAGTGCAGGCAACCAATATTTGTTAAAGCTGTAAAAAACAAGAAAATAGAGCGAGTATAAAAAACGTTAATTTGATTAATTGGTATCATAATTAGTTAAAGCGTCAGATATTAGAGGAACCTAAAAGAAAGCGAAGTAAAATAATGGTCCGATGGCCGGAGCGAGTATGAAATTTTTTTAAATTTTGATATGTGATGCTAAGCTAAAAATTAAACAGACTATGAAGCAATAAAATACTATGAAAACTCAAAAGATAAAGAGTGGGGCCGGTGGTCGAAACGAAATTAGTTTAAAATAGACCAAAACGGGACAAAAGCCGAATATGTAACGGTGCAACCAGTGGTGGCATGTGAACAAAATTTTATCTATAAAGAAGATAGTATTACACTAAGAAAAGCTAAAAGTAGAAAACAGGTCAAATTAAGTGATCCCCTATTAATGAGGGATATAAAACTCAGAAAATTTATGTTGAGTTGTGTTAAGCACAGTTAGAAAAGAGAACGCGATATAGAAACATTGGTAAATACAAAACATGTTTAAGACATGATTAAAATTGGTAAAATTAATAATTGCTATTGACACTTGGTCAGGGATAATAAATAAAAATTAATTGGATATAGGGAATCGCTATGACGAAAAAGTTGTAAACTCAAGGAAAGATTAAATTGTTAAACGCATTTTTGGTAACAGCAGCAGATGATATGGCCAGGGACTGTCCCGTTGATGATATTGAAGCAAAACTATTGTCAACCAGTAATCCAGCAAATCTAGTTAAGTGACGATCCTAAGCTATGTATAAATATGTAACAGAACATTGTACAAATATATGTAGATACTTAAGAAATATTAGTTGTAAGATAGTAAAACACGGAGACATGATAAAAAACAATTTAATGGCAAGCAAAAATTAAACACAAAATAAAGATATAAAGCCCTAACATATGTATGATAATGTAAAAAAGCATTGCAAGAACCTAAGTGGAATTAAAATCAAAAACTTATGAGAATGTAAACACTGACTTTGATATTGATATATGACAGCAATGAAATGAAATTGTCACCGAACAATTTAAAAGAATTAAAAAATTTTAATTATTAAAGAAATTATGGATCTGGCGTGATGATAAGCACTTAACTGCGTTTTTCATCATGAAGATTGTTTACAAATTGCTATGGGGAATAGAACACCATTAATAATGGAAAAGTGATGTGACTTTAAAACTTTATATAAAATCAGAGGGAGGGGGATAAAATGAAAAGAAAGATGTCGTTTAATCAGAAACAGTTGGGAGAAAGAAACATAAAAATGTTAGATAAAAATATAAACAGTAAGATATTAATTAAAGTGTACAAAGTCAGCGTTAAGAAATTGCGAAATTTAACATAGCGAAAACTTATACTCAATCGCGACATATTTTGAAAAGATACAGATAATAAAAGTACCAGACCGCCGGGAATTAAAAACTTAATAAATTCAGATAGATAATCGCATAGGCGTTTGCAATAAAATGGTTTTGACCAAGAATGAGATCGAAAAAATATTAAAATAAGTAGCCAAAGTTAGCGAAAGATTCCACTTGTAGTGCATGACACGTTAATATGGCGGTCTGATACTCTAAGCCTAAATCAATAGAACATCGAATTTCAAACACTCAAAAATGGGAAAATTGGCCACCCGGGGGCCGGAAAAAACTCACCAGGAATGCTTTGTTGGATTACATGCTGAATTTAATTAACTTCGGGGTCAAAAAATGGATATTTATTTCTCTTAGAACATGTTTTTGAGGACTCCATAAGAGTTGTTGTTTCGTTGGTGGGGATCTAGATCAGCTTTCCCCTATGGTATACTGCCATACAGATCTTTATGGTTACCATTGGCCTATGGTATACTGCCATACAAATTTCTATGGTTGCCATAGGAGAATGGTGACGTGCCATATAAATGCCATACAGATCTTTATGGTTACCATTGGCCTATGGTATACTGCCATACAAATTTCTATGGTTGCCATAGGAGAATGGTGACGTGCCATATAAATGCCATACAGGTCTTTATGGTTACCATTGGCCTATGGTATCTTGCCATACAAATTTCTATGGTAGCCATAGGCTTATGGGGTTGTGCCATACAAATCTCTATGGTAACCATAGGCGTATGGTATCTTGCCATACAAATTTCTATGGTAGCCATAGGTTGCCATAGATTACCACAGGCTTCTCTATGGCAAATTTTCCTAAGGGAATGCATAATGGTCATAATGTAATGGCTCTTCGGTGTATATCAGACAATAGCTCACATTTCTGCTTTGTGATTATTCCAATAAATCCGATTATTATTCCTAATAAACGGAAATTATTAATAATTATCACGTTTCTAATTCCCCGTATTTAAATATTTTCTCTAATCTAATTAAAATATATTAGAAGAAAAATTCTCCATGTGAATATTACCAAAAAATACAGTTAGTCAACACCCCTACGAATAAAATTTAGACTAAATTATGATTTAAATTTAAAGAGCAATAGTGATATATAATCATTTATCGAATTTTAAAACATTTATTAGCTTAATTACAATAATTTATTACCTAAATTCACAAATTTTATATAATTTTTTAATGCAAACATTTTCAAGATATTATTTATATATTGCACTTAAATGAAATGAAAAAAAAAAATAATTTATAACATAAATTCATAAATTTTATATAATTTTTTTTAATGCAAACGCTTTCAAGATATTATTTATATATTGTTCATAAATTAAAAGAAGAAATAATGATTGTGGAGCTCCTATAAAAATATTTAAAAATTATATTTTTACAAATACTCAAAATAAGAATGAAAAAAATGATAAAAAGATAATAATTTATTTTGTTTTTAATTCTGCTTGGCAAGTAACTGTTTAAACTCTCATAAAATTATTATTTTTATTCCTAAATTTTTCTTCATTAAAATTATTTAATTTGAAGAGTTTTAACTAAGAAATATCAATAATAGTCGTAAGGCTCTTCAACATTTGTGGGAATAAATTTAATTAGTGAGAAAAATAACAAAATATAATTGGCGACAAGCATAGAAGGGAAAAAAACATTCAAATACAAAAATGCAAACACCTTCGCATTTTCTTTAAGTAAAATTTCTTTTCGAAGTTAATTGGTTCTTTCGTAATAAATTGAATATTTTTTTAAACGTTTTTAAAAGCTGCTTCTTTTTGAAAACTATATCTTACGATTATGAAATGCATTATAATTGCAATTTTTAAATGTTTTTTCATGCATTTTATGGTAAATTTTTAATTTAGAGTGAGCTTTCGCATCCCTAAAACTATTTAAAAATTCTTCAGTCATAATTTATCCGAAAACATTGGCTCTAAATTTTATAGAACATTAGACTATTACTTGCAATTAAAATCCTACGTACTTTATTTTATTCAAAAATGATAATTAATAGGAATAATACGAAACAGCTTTTTTTAAACAAAAAATTAATTAAATAGAAGGTTTTTTGAATATTTTACTAACCATTTTTGGGTAGCGCTTTTGGGCAAAAATACTTTAAGTCCAAACATTTTTAGGTTCAACTTTTGTGTCAAAATTTTTGAGTAGCCAAGATAGTTTTTGAATATCCCTTTTAAATTAATGCACAGTTTAGATAATATTTTTTTGACAACCCTACTTTTTGGGTGGGTAACATTTTTAATCGAAACACTTTTTTAATAACACTTCTTGGGTTATACATGTATGTTCAACACAAGTGTGATCAAGACATATTTTGAGTCAAAAAGTGGTGTAGGCAACACTTTTGAGCCAGTATTCTTTTTTACATTAGAGTTTATTTAACATATTGTTTCAGTTTAAAAACTTTTTTGGTATTAATTTGAAAAATATTTTAGGAAATATTGTTAGTGTGAACTTCCTTGTATTTTACAAACAATGTTGAATCCAAAAGCTTTAGCCTGAATGATCTAATTTTAAACACCAAGCATCACATAGCAGATAAGAGCTTTTGATTTAAACACTAGCCAATAATAAGTTCTTATGAGCAGTATCGTTTTCCTCCATAATAGTTTTAGCTTGTGATAAATTGTTTAAAATTTTGCATTTTTAAAATAAAGAAAATTTTTAAACATGCTAAAAATTTTAAATAATTTTTGTGGTATATTTAAAATTCATACTATCATTCAATAACAAAGCTAAGTAAAAATAATTTCTGCTAATTTTATTCTAAGTATTAATTATTAGGATTAACTTCCTTGTAAAACTATTTCACTTTCATTCGAAAAAAGAAATTCTGGTAAAATTACTGTACTGCATGGTAATGACATTGCTGGTAAAAAAGCAACCTAATTCTGGTTAATAAGATAAAAAAATATACGAAATTTAAATCATTCATTTGGTAATTTTTCCTTCATAAGTAACAGATTACCAGGAATTCTGATTTTCAAAATTATTGTTGTCTGAAAATTATTGTTGGTTTTAAAAATTATAGTTTTATTACTACACATTTAGTAAAAAACATAAATCTGAAAAGTATATTTAACTGAATATTTGGTTTTTATGTCATGCTCTAAGGTATCATGATATTAGCAAATTAGCAAATAATAATTCGCAAATTTTATCGAATTCGCAAAATTTTAGGACATAGTATAAAATAATATTTTATTATTAGTTTTACCAAAGCGCTTCGCTGAAACGTTGGATGTTCCCATAGAGACAGAAACACGATAAATTTGATCAAATTCTGGTAATTCACTCTTTCTATTTTTACCGTTTTATTAACCATTCGTGTGACAGATATGTTACCTACTACTGACAAAATTTATATCTTAAAGCAAGTGGCGATAAGAATTTTCTCTACTTTGTCGTATTGTTCACTCAGAGCAATTCTTAAAAATGGTTTAGTCGCAAACATAAAAAATTTTGCGAACATTGATAATACATTTTACAGAGCTCTTAAGACTATCAGAGCGAGACCATGAGAGCTCATCTTGACTATTTTATTAAAGCAAAATCATTGCTGTAAACCTTTAACGGTTCTCAAGTTTTTATATAAAAAGTTATCTATCTATACCTATTTGTTTTTAAGGTTCAATAGAAATTGATTTTTGCTCAAAGAGTTTTCCGAAAAAAGATTCAATGGATATTTCTACTGAGAAAAAGGTTAAGTGACAATGGAATATAATCAGTAATTGATTGAAAAAACTTCAAAATTTGGAACTAAAAAAATTCTTAAACTTCAGAACTTTCAATTTTTATTTAAAACTTTTTCATTGATAGTTTTAATAATTTTAGCATGAGAAATATTTTTATTGATACATTGATGCAAATTACTGAGCAGTACAGCATTATTCAGTTAATTTAGAACTGTAATGACTTGCTCTGTAAATCAGCGCTGTAAAAACAAGCACTCATCAAAATAATGCAATCATGTGTCCACCGTTACACCTGAAAACAGGATTCCGAATTGTGATTATAATTGTTATTACAAAATTATTTCCACAAAACTCCAAAATTACCATTTATAATGCCATAAAGTAGTGTTAATGCTTGTAAATTTACTTAATGTGAGAAAAGTCTACTATAAAATGATACATCATGGTATGAATCATCCTACCACGCATGCAGCACTTTTATATCTAAAAAGATAAGCTGGCTACATAAAGATAAGCTGGCTACATAAAGATAAGCTGGCTACATAAAGAAAGGCTGGATATCTAAAAAGATAAGAGTTATGGAAAAATTATTAAATATAGAGAATATTTAAAACTCGCTAAAATATCTTTTGATCTCAGATTGTTAGAAATAGTATTAACTACAAAAATATTCTTAAAGTTTGAAAGTTAATAGAATGTCGACATTTTACAGTAAATGAATCAAATGAATTTTTATGAAATAAATTAAGGTAGCAGTTTAAATTAAGTCGGTTGAATTACATTGAATGCGAAATCTGGCCTTGTTATGCAAATTTCTGAAAATAATTTAATTATACTAATAATTTATCTTCTTTCAACAATTCTTTACTGTAGCTATACTAAACAATTGCGAGCTTTATTTCTTGGGATTTTTTGCAACATTTCAACTAGAGACAGGTATGGATTTAAAATAGAAAGACTGTCTGAAAAAAGTTGTAAATGTATAAATATAAATATTGTAAATGTTAGAAAGAAAATTATTTTCGGAAAATGTTTATAAAACTAAACTATTTAGTTAGGTAAATTAAATTTTAGATCTAGTTTAATTAGCCTTTGAGAAATAAGAATGGTTTTTATGAATAATAAGACTACATAATACATTTTTCGCTCTTCATTATTTCAGTACTCTCAAAAATACATTATTACAATGTTTTACTTATTACCTACATTGAACATTTCTTTAATATTTTTCCGTCATTGTAAAATGCATTATTAAAATAACCTTTTTTAATTATTCTTACATTGGCTGAACTTACGGAATAAAGGATGCATGGAATAAAGGGTTTCAGTTCCAGTTCTATTTTGAGGGGAAATGTTTTTGTCAGTTTGTATGATTTAATTTATGCATGGAAACCGAATATAATTGAACGGAAGGTAATCTATTATTACATCTGACAGCCAAATTACATTTTCATGGAATATTGAATGAATATCGTTTGCGCTTACAAACAAATGAATAAAAAATAAAATAATTCTTTTAATATCGTTTTCCTTTTCATTCGTGAATGCAAATTAAAAATAAATTTTAGAATTCTAATTTAAAAAAAATTCAAAATAAATGAGCTGTCTTTATATTAAAAAAATTAATATTAAAAATGCTAACCTAGCACAATTTAAAAAAAGATGGAAAAAAGCTTAAAAACAACCACAAAACTTCCATTTTCGTTTATTTTAAAAAACTTTTGATTTTAAAATTAATATTTTAGACAAGAAATTTATAATTAAATTTCAAGTTCGTATAATTAATTTCTTTCTTTCAGATTCTATTATTTTAACTTTTAGTAAATTAACTTGAGATTAGTTGTTTCAAACTTTTACAGTAGGTTTTATTCCAAATATTGATTATTTCTAATAAATTAAGAAAAAGTTGCAAAAAAAAGGGGGAGAAACAAATTTACTTGAGTAACTTTTTATATGAAAAAATCCTATCTTTTAAACTGTTTGAGTTTGAAAGATATATTTAAATCCCTTTTTTTCAATATAAGGAATAGATATTGCCAATGAATGTATCCAAAAGTGAATGTTGAAATTAAAAATGAAGCTTTATCATAATAACATTCGAATGGCTAAAAATGTTTTCTTAAACTGCCAAGATATATTTATTAATTGTTTATTGAAAGTAACATCCTTTCAAATTATTTTTATGAAGTTACCAATTTAACCAGAAAACTATAATTTGATGAAAATTGGAACATAACACCACTGATAAAATAAAATATCAAAATATTTGACTTAGATCTCATTCAAATAAAATTGATGACTGAATTTTATTGTCATAGAATTTTATGGGATATGCGGCTCCTAAGATTGCTTTTTGAAACTCTTTTGCCGAGAAAAATAAAATATTCACAGTTTCAGTTATTTGAAGGTGAAGTAAAAATTTGATGCTGTGCCATGTTGTACTATATGCACTATCTTGCTTCAAAGAATTACTTGGATTCCAAAACTGATCAATAGTTTGAATGCTTAAAAATATATTTAACTGTTTAAGAAATCACAACTTTGGTGACATTTTCTCACCTGAATAAAACCTTACCTATTTCTGTGTAGTTTATGATCCCAAATATTTCAGTGAAGGAATATCTATTCTAAAATTTAAAAGCTTAGATCGTAAAAGGTTTCATTTTCACAAAATTGGAGATTTCATGCTGACATTCTGCGCCATTAGCAAAGAAGGCGATTATTAAGGAGTTAAAAAACACATTCTGACATAACTGTTAGAAACTTCCAATAGTTATAAAAGTTTCCAGAAAACAGCCTTAATATACAACTCCGGAAAGTCAAATTACTTAGAAATTTGCAAATTAAAGAAACGTCTATTACAAATAATCAAAAATCAAGCCTGCGTATTTTTTTCTCTAAATTCTTTTTGTGTTTGTAAACTTTGTCGGTCTTTCCTATTAAGCACTAACTCGTTAATCCCCCCAAAAAACGTCTTCACTCATGAAATAGAGCACTATTCTTCCCTTGAGCGGACTTTGGTTTAAACCCAGTGATGGCTGCCTACTTGTCCCGACCATAGCGCTGACGTAAAATTTCTCCGTGCAATACAGGTGATTGTTAGAAGATTGTTAGATTGTTTGATTGCTCTATGAAGACTATTAAATCCCAATACTTAATTTCAAAGTCCTCTAGTCTTCAGGTCGGGTTCAAAATTACACCATGATGATGAACAATAGGTCAAAAATGGGTCGTGTAAGACATCGTTGTAAGACGAAAGGAATGAGCTGGAACACTTGAATTACATCGTGCATATTCATTAAAATTAAGTCTTTAACATGTTTCAGGATGTAATTTAAATTTAATTAATGTCAATAAAATGGGAGTATAATGTTGTTTTCTTTCTAATTCCTTAATTTTTAATCTTGCAGTTATAATAAAACAAAATAAATCGTAAAATATGCATTTTGAATTAAAAAAATTTTCTCATATTATCCAAATTATTTTACACTAAATTCATTAAACTGTAATTTCGATCATATTTGTTTTGAATGCCTCAAAAACTGAATGACGTAAGTTTGAGTCTGAAACCATATTGCAATGATTGCTACTTATGATATGCGTATTGTATTTGCATGATTTTTTTTAATATTTATTATTAAGGATCATTTCTATTTGTGTTTATAACTTACTTTATTTTTAAATCTTAAGTAAATAACACTCATTGTAAAAGATTAAGTTAAAAAAACTTTAATTAATACTCATTTTTCAAAAAATTCTCAATAGTTTAAATTAAAAACTCAAGACTTTAAATATTTTTTACTGCTATTTTTTGTAATTTTTCATGAATTCAGAAGTAGAGCATCTAAAACAATTAAGCATAGTTTCAGGTATAATTCATTTTATATACTCCTCTAAAACCTCCTCTCTTGCAATTCGTCACTATAAGTTCACTTACTTTAGCTGAAATATGTACTTGGTAGACAATATTTGTATTCTTCTAATTACTTTATACAGGGTGTTCTGTAGTGGCAGATCTTAATATAGATTTTTACAATCTTTGTCAAAAATGCTTGACCACTAGAGTAGCTAATTATTAAAAAGTTTGAAAAGAATACCGTTATTGAAATCTATCAAATAGCTATGAGTAAGGGGCAACAAACATGCTTGATTGTTGAAGATAGCAGAGAGATTGGAAAGACGTTTATTAGAAATATTTTCAATTTTTTTCAAGGAATCAAATTTTCTTTTAATGCTTTTCATCGCACTTTTCCAACTGATAATTTAACAGGTTTCAATAGTACTTTTTCCTCGCTGAAATATGAATTTGTGATACCTAATGAGTATACTTTTTACATTCAAAAAATATACAAGGATTCCAGAATAAGATTTTGACAAATCAATTACAAATCACTCTCTATAAATTATTTCATCTTTATATGTCTTTTGAGAATATTATTTTGCAAGAAAGTATTAATGGAAAAAAATTAATTTGCTTTAAAAGTTTAAAGAATGAATGCCTTTAAAGGACATTAAAATAATTGCTAATATTTTCTAGGCAATATTTTTTAATAACTGCAGCAGAATTCATAATGTATACAATAACTGATCAAAATCGTGTGAAATTTTTAATTTCTTCCGCACTGTCAAGAAATTAGTCTAATCATAAAAAGCAACATATGATAAAAAAATTATGTAAATGAAGTAAAAAATAAGTTAATAACTTAGATTAGAACTGACTTTTACTCTTCAAAAATCTACTATTCCATACTTACCCTACAGATATAATTAGCCGAATAGCATGTTAAATATTCCAAACAAATGCAAAGTTTTATGAAATTTAAGAACATTTTTGTATTTTATTTAATGAATTATATTAGCATAATTTTTAATGAATTATATTATCATTTTTCTTAAGGGTGTACATGAATCCATCAGATGTATTTTTGTGTTTCTAAAACAACATATAAATAGAACAAATATGAATGTACCCTCACCAGGTGTAAATTAAGCAATTCAAGTTTCATAAACTTTTAATTATTTTTGAGATAATTTCATCATAAATGTATGCGTTTCATAAATTAAATCATCGAAATCGTCACTTTAAGCTGAATTCATTATGAATATTTTTAAACATGCTCTTTAGCGATATGATTGGTTTATTTCCTTGATTATGTTTTCATTTCTATTTTCTTCTTCGTAATCAAATTGATCATCATTTCGTGTACGCTAAAGTTTTTTCTGTAAAACTATGAAAGTGAATATTGCAGACATTGAAGAGACTATAGAACTTGTATCAACCAATAAAGGAACTTGTACTTTTCTTTTAGAACTTGTTAAGATAAATTCAATCAAAAAATTATGCTTCTTGATTTCTTTAATGCAAATGAACTACTCGAATCCCTAAAAATGTAAATGAATATTTTTACATTTCCATTAATATATGTTTTTAGCAGAATACACTGTAATAAATTTCTCGGAAAAAATGGTTAAATAACAATTTATTGAATAATTTTTGACATACATCTTTATTTTACCATATTTAGTCAACGCAGTCGAATAACCATAAATAAAATGGTAATCAAACTGTTAAGTTTGAGAAAAACTGTTTATTAACTGCTTTCACCTAATACTGTCAAACAACCAGAATTTTATCTCACCTAGAACCACCTAATTAAGCTACTTAGTTCTCTGCAACTGCGTGCATATCATAGCCGAGCGGGCTTATCTGTCAATCTCATGACCGGCAGAACTGGAGTTCGAGTCCTAGTGTTGACAACACAATATTTCCTCCATTCCCTTCAACGCATGAAGAATTTCCACTGTCCGGCACTCTCCAATGCCCATTACCTTACGAAAAGTCGAGCTCCTATGTCCAGTTAAATAATTATTTTTTTTTACGTTTCTGAAAAATGCTAGTTGTAAATGGTTTAAAAAAAAAACGTATAGTTTCGTATTCATGGTTTTATCAAGCATAGAGGCAAACTAGCCTGCGTAGAAAACTTTTGATGGATCTAGCCCGCATTTGCGTTACATGGATAGAAAAAATCATTCACGAAAACTTCCGACAGTTAGCCCAATGGCAAGGGGATTTTAACACATGATCCGTCTGCCACTGAGGATATTTTACGTCATCACTGTAGCCAGTGCGATTCGGGAGCAGAATTCGTATCAACCAGTTACAGCTGGGATTCAAACCTGGGTAACCTTATTAGGAGGCAAATGTTTTGCCTCCTGAGCTACAGCGGTGCTGCAATTTCCTTTTTTTTAATATCCCTCGTTGAACAGTTGACCCAATTTTGAGTTTACGACTACTATTGTTCAATTACGTAGTCTTGTAGTTTTGAACCAATTCAGAATACAAGGAAATTCCTGGATCAGTACCCCCAGAGGTCTTGATTCGTTATGAGAACATTGAGGACTTTGCGACTCGACAGATTTAACGTGCATCAGTCACCATTTACTACACCTGGATTCTTCGGCCGGCTGGGATTGAACGCACAAACTCTTTGACATGAGCCCAGTGCCCTACCAACCAGGCTATCCCGGCCCTATCTGTAATTACCTTAGAAAGAAAGTACTTTTTAAAATAATTTAACACATTTAGTTTGTTAATAATCATTACTTACGTAAGATATAATTGGCAGGTTAAACGCCGACGCCATTCTTGCTTCGTGAACACAAGTTTCTTGAGGTCCAATGTAAGCAACAACACCTTGGCTCCAAAGTTTGGCTATTTGTAGAATACTCTCTTCTTCTTCGCCATATGTTTCGGCAACTGTGAAATTAAGAACGTGATCTCCAAATAATGGATGGTACTGATTTATTTCTCTTACTGCTAAACTTATAGCTCCAGATATACTTAATCCTGGTCTAGGATATTCGAGATTTCCCTCTTGACGTTTGGATCCAGTTAGATAGCCTAATGTGAATGTATCACTGAGAGCATTGTTTAAGGTATGTACCAAGAAAATGTAAAATAAAATTATAGAACTTGTTTCTAGTAGGCACCACATTAGGAATTAGGAGGATGTCTTGAAAATGAGTCCAAACCTTGTTTCAATCTTATTAACGTTGAACTATAATGATATAATGCCAGTCTAGATGATGAAACTGAAAATTAACTTTAATCTAATCCTCCTTAAATTAATACTGAGTTACTATTCATTTTAAGAGTCACTAAAACTATATTTTTTTATAAAAATAGATTTGTTTAAGTTGTTTATTCTTAATATTAAAAACTTTTTGGTTCATAAATCATTGACTATACTCTAACGCAGATTTTTATAAACTAAAAATGTTTTAAACTTATTGTTAATGCTAAAAGTGAAATGAGTCAAAAATTAAATATTCCGATGTATAATGAATGTAAGAATCATAAAATATAAATTTGATGTTTTTATAAACTATATTTGATGTAAAAATTGAATAGATTAGTAAATTAAAGATTTTATCACTTAAAATGATTAATACTTTTAAGTTTTAGTTAATAAAAGATAGCATTTTTTCATAAATTAAAACCATAAACAAAATAAATGTTATTTAATATGAAAAATATTTCAATGTTATTAGAAAATAAAAAGTTAATGCATTTTCAATAAATCTTAAAGAAAAAATTAATATAAAAGTGTTTGATATAAAATAATATTAGATAAAAAAATAATTATTTTGATTGCATTTAATATTTATCAATTTATAGGTTTTAAAGTGTAATTGCACACAGATAATAATCTGAATTAGAGTGTAACGTTTAAAATCTAAAGATTATTACGAACTATTAAATTTATAATTAAAATCAATTATTTTGTTACTACTTAACATGTAAGACAAATAGAACTTCGAGAATATAATTTCGATAATATTAGTTAATATCAATAATAAAAGTTAATATTTTTAGGATTATTTAAAGAAATGTCAAATTACTGAGTAAATTTTAATTATAAATATAGACAAATTATCATATAATATTCAAAATTTAAATATTGTCATAAAATATTTATTAGTTTTAAAATAAATTATTAAAATAAATACAAAATAAAATATTACTACGTTCCGCTTATAAAATAATGATTAACGTAAAGCAATTTTGAAACAAAATATTTTTAATAATACTTTACATTAATTAACTAAGCTTAAAAACAAAATTTTAACATTTACTTTCTAGTTCAAAAGAAAATAATGTTTTCTTAAACATATCTTTTTGTGAATACATCAATAACATTTGTAAAATAAATCTCAGGATTTCACAGAATTTTCTCCGGGAATTTTAAGAATTCATTCACTTAATTCAATTTCAACGCTCTTTTCTAAACACTTCTATTGATCTAGGATCTGTTCTAAATGCAGATATGCTTCGCTGGATACGAAACGAAAACTGAATTTTTAACGATCGAAAAATCTGTGGAGAACTTGTTGCTGAGAACCGAAATAATCCAGAACAATTCAGAATCTGAAAGAACGCCCTCATTGGTGTTTCAAACTATTCTCCCGAATTTGCGCATGCGCACTTCGTGGAATCTTTACTGTTAAACAATCAATTCAATGAAGCGATTCAAAGTGCTGAGAAAGTTAATTAAAAAAAATCTCTATTGCTTTTTTTTGCATATTTTTTGTTCTGTTTCTGAAACAAAAAATTTATTTATTTTCTATCATATATTAAACAGCATATGATTAGAAAACAAGCTTGTCTTTTAATTAAATCACTGCAGTATATAAATAAGCTATCAATGATTCGAGGTCAAAATATTAAATTTTTATTGATGAGAATATTTGGCTAAATAATTTATTATTGTTAAATTAACTAAAAATTGAATGTGATTATTTTGATGCTATTAATTGCTTTAACAATTGATCTAGATAATTCTTTTGTTAAGATAATTTTTTTGCTGAGATAATTCTTTCTTAATCTAGATAATTCTTTTGTAGTTAATTAAATTTCCTAAAAAAAGAAAAAAAACACTAATGGTATTCTAACTGCAAGAAGATTTCAGTTATAGGCATGCAATGTAAGATCTATTAGTCATATTATCTTTGATTGAAAAACAAAGATACATTTAAATTCAAAATAATAATAGCAAAAACTCAAGAAAATAACATGAGTCAAGTTCATATTTTTTTTTTGTATATAGCTCATAAAAGGTGTTCTTTGAATACCATCCTTAATCTATATTTTTAGAGTCTTATCAAAGATGGAAACCAAAAATTCTATACACTGGAATTCGTAAAAATAATGCAGGTTTGATTGTTGGAGAAAACGGAAAGGATTTGAAAGACGATTATTAGAAAACATCTTCAAGTTTCAATTCATTATTAAACTGTTATGTTATTTATTGCGTTCGCCTTTCCCTATTATAATATCGCAGATGTGGGTAACGTTTTTGTGTTTTTTCATGCTTAAATATTCATTTGTGAGCCCTCATTTGTACACTTTTTTTTAATTTTCGCTAAAGATTAAAACCACTTATTAATACATCCGATTTTACGGTCTTAACGGAACACCCTGAATATCTAATAATTAGAAAATTATGATTAGTTTATATGTAAACTAAAATGTTTACGAGAAAGAAAAAATAAGCTTTCATCAAAACAAAAGCTATCATGATTTTGGAAAAAAATATATCAATGAAAATTAAGAATTAGTTTAAAAAATACCTTGTGTTCTTTTTAAAATTATATCATATGCCATTCAGTTACTTTAAGAAAAATACGCATTTAATTCTGCTTAAATTTTTATGAAACTGTCTTAAATTTAAATATTTTAAAATAGTTTTAAACCGAAAAACTGAATCAATAGTTTTTGGAAAAAATTTAGTCAATTTCATAAGTATTTTTTCAATAACCTAATGCCACCAGCGAAAATGTACTGAATTACCTTAAGTCTAATATTTTTAAAATTTAAGTAAGAACAACCCGAAAAATTTTGTAATAATATTTTTTGATAAAAGAATGCTTCAAAAATATAATAGGCTTGTTTTCTTACATGAACTTCTAAGTTTAAAAAGTAACAGTTCTTACATTGTTTATTGTAATTATTAAATGAATATTAAAGACATAAAATTGTTTATCATACGCTGATCAATAGCTTATGACACTAATTATAATACCACATTAATTATGACACTAATTATATCACAATAATTATGAAACTAATTATTATTTTTATTTATTATTTTCTGTAACCGATTCATATCATTATTCAGACCTTAATAAGATAAGAGATTAAAAAATTGGAAACGTAAATTTTTTTATGTAATGTTATTGAATTTTTATTTGCTTGGAACTTATATTCTAAAATAATTTAAATAAAATACAAACTACAAATATTCTGTTAAAAATTAACGTACTTAATTTGTGCTTATTATCGTCACTTTCAATGAAGTTACAAAAATATCATAAAACCACAGATTTAGGAGGGACATGACTATCACAAATACATACATTAATTACAACTGAATAACAAACTAGGTGCAAAACTAATCAAGCATTATCAGTTTATCTATTTCATTATAGTTTGTTAACAAAATATAATAATATTGATAGCACAATATTACAAGACACAGAGATAATGATACAAAAGAATATATAAATATTATTGATAGAATATTTTAAATATCAAATTAAACTTGGTTATTTCTCTAAACTATGTTTTTTGTTGAAGTCTTTTCAATACAATTCATGACATTTTTACAAATAAAAAAAATTCTTTTTAATATTCACATGCAATATAAATAATTCACAAATTTTTTCGAAATGTTAAGAAAAAATTTCATATTAAAACTAGAATAAAAATAGAAGTACCAGGCAATTGGAGCATAATTTTTACAACAAATGTTTGTAAAATTTTGGCATAATTTTGTCACGTTAAACAGAAAAAAGTATTAAAATATGATATAACTAGTTTTATAAATCGCGAAAAAAGAACTTTTGCATTATTTTTTTAATCTACATCTTTATATGCCTTTTTGGTCAGTAATCCCTGTTATTTTAAGAGGCGGACGTTCCAAAGGTATACTTATATACAAGTCTCCTGTTGTCATATAAAAATAATTGTACAAAAAATATGCAATAAAAGGGCTTAAAATTAGAAATGTATACTCAACCATTTCTAAATCGCTGATAATGCATACCTATAACATCTATTGAGATTGTTTTTCTGGGTTAAAGTATGTAACAATAGTACCATAAAGTGACCACTTAATATATATTTCAGCAATACCCCTTTAAAGTAAATACTCTCCTGTATTAAAAATTATTGTCCAAATTTGTAATAAAAATGACATTTTTTGCAACTTTTCATAATCTAATCTTCTATTTACGTAAGTGGAAAGCTACGTTGTGGTCTGTTACGCTGCTTACACCGTAAAACAATAAACATTGGTTAAACATCTCATGAAAAATAAGAGAGATATTCACAGTGAATGTAAAGATTATTGCAACACAGCTCCTCTATTGCTTTAGAAAGAGAATTTTTAATATTCTGAAACATTCTACCAAGCGATTATTGTTTGCCTTCTTCTCTGAGTACACTTTAATTCCATGAGATGAAGAGACCAAAACAAAGGTCGGCAAATTAGTTGCTCTGTGAGACTGACTTGAAATCTTATAGCAATAATAAATAGAATATTTCATTTCTAAAGGATATTATCTGAAGTACACTGAATATTCCTTTCATGAATTAAGCCAGTTTTAGCATAGTTCGAACCGACAGTCTTGAAGTTTTGTTTAAAAGACGGAAAGATATGAAAACGATAAATATTGCTTAAAATTGAAACAATGAAACTATAAAACGTTCTTATTGACTATTCAATATCTTATTCTCATAAGTCAACAAATTATTGTTGAACATTCTCTATCATATTGATTGTTAAAAGTTCGAACCTTAAAAAGCACAATAACGGTCCATTTCTTTTAATGTTTTTTTTAAATCTATAGAACCAAGCTTCTCAATTATGCTAAAAATACTTCCAAATGACTTATAAATAAATAAATTAGCGTGACTCCTTTCTATTTTGCTAGTTAAGGTTAGAGCTTACTGCAGGAGCTTTTCCGTACACAGGGAAACAAATTCTGGTAAAATTACCGCACTGTTTAGTAATGTAATTTCTGATAAAAACTCAAATCTGGTTAATAAAACCATAATATATGGTATTTTAACTTTTCATTTGATAATCTTTTCGCTCATATGGTATTGGTTAGCCGGAAATCCTGGTTTTCAAAATTAAAGTTCTTATATTCACACATTTAGTAAAAACACAAAAATGAAAAGTAAATTTTACCAAATAAAGGGTTTGTATACCATGTTTTAAGGTATCATGAGAAAATTGCCTAATTTTACCATATTTAATAAATTTTGTCACATATTATAGCACCAAACTTTATTGTTAATTTTATCAAAATTATTACCAAATAGTTTCGGCAAAAATTACCTAGCTTTTTGGTGTTTCCATAGAGTCAGAAAGGTGGTAAATATTACCCTATTCCATAAGTTTTGCTTAAATTTTTATCTCTTTTTATTTTCACCGTTTTAAACTCGAAAAAAACGAGCAGGATGTTTCAATTATGCTTTATTAATTTTAATAAATTAGTAGTACTCGTATTTTTGATTATAAGTGCTGTTTTAATCGATATCGAATATATTAATATAGATACTGTTATGCTAGCTTTTTTATGGTCCTTCTAAGTACCGGAAAAAATTAATAGATTGCATTAAATGTTGACCATCATGAGTTTACCGTGAATAGCCAATGAATATAATACCAAATGATGTTGAATATAGTTCATTTTGATTTTGAAAGCATGATCCTCTAAATCTGTGTTTAGATTAATTAAAAAGGTAAAGCCACCAGGAAGTGTAAGAAATAATAATAAATGAAGAAAAAAGAATTATTGAAATTTTTTTTAATTGTGTCAGTATGTGCATTTTCAATTAATACCGATTTATTGCATTTTCCCCCGTTCAATGAGCGAGTATTCAGCTTGTTATTTAATAAAATGTAGCTGGTTCCACGTTTGCTTTTGAAATCTTCATGCATTTATTTTGTTAACATTTTAAATACATATTTAGAAATCCTTTAATTTCAAAGTTTGTAGCTTTATGAATTGAAAATTTCAAAAAGTTATTTTCTGACGTCTTACTTATCGACATTAAACTCGTCCGTAAAATAATAACTACAAAAATTTCAAGAAACCTTTTTTAAATAAAAAAAAAACTCGCTAAATTTATTTTCCGAGTTTTTTTTAAAGAAAACATTTGTCTCACAACATGTTTTTTTTCTATGCTAATATACCATCCCTAATTCTATTGACCAATTTTTTAAATGGGAGCAGTATAAGTTTTACTAAATACTGTATAGTTTAATGAAGTTTATTTTGGGAACACTACATAAAACAAGTTTGTTTGCATACTTAAGAGGCTTAAAACATATATTTTAACTACTTAAAACGTTACTTTTGTTGACAGTATTAATCATGCAAAAAATATTTCAGTTTTGCGACGGTATTTATTTGCATTTGAAATTTGTGAATAAATTGCCGAAAGCAAAGATAAAATATGATAAAAAATATTTTCAACTTGAAACTAATTAGGAGTAACAAATTTAAACTTAGAAATTTACTTTTTCGTTCAAATAATTAAAAACACATTTTTTATAGGTGATGCAAGTTGATTAAATCAGAAGTTAAAAATAAAAAGAATTTTTTAATTGATTTAAATTCGTGGTCAATGAATTAAAAATATGAATAGAATCTATGAATAGAAAAAGTGACGTTTACGAACTACAAAAATATAGGGAAATATAAAACAAATTCAAGGGACTATAAAAGTATACAATTATTTTTTCTGTGATGTGGTATGAATCGAATTATTACGAATAATTAGTTATACAGCAATACTAATTAAAGTTAATTTATCAAGTGTTAAAACAACAAATAAAGTGAATATAATTATACGCACACTGTAAAAAGTCCAAAATTCCGGTATTAAATAACGACTCTTTGGGTACCGTAACATATCATACCTTAATTTTTTCAGTAATATTTATTTAATTAGAATGATTCAGTGATTTTAAGGTAATTATTACTGTAAAAGTTACGGTATATAGAATATTTTTGTTTCAGAACATATTTCGGTAAAAATGGATTTCACAGTAAAAATACGGGCACCCTCAGTGCAGGTACTTTTTACTATAATTTGATTCGAGTTTCTTTACAGTGCACGCTCGTAGTGCAGTGCTCGTACAGTGCACGTTTTTGTATTTTATGAATCGAATAAAGCCATAGAGTTAAATTTAATTAAAAATGCATAAAGTGACGATTAGAAACGACGAAACTATCTCTATATGACGTAAAAACATAATGGTCTGCTGACGCAGTTTCCTTTTGTTGTCGGTGCATTTTAATTGACACGAAAACCATATGATAAGATCCAGTTTTCCCAAATTCATTTAATTATTGTTTTGGTTGTCATCAGCTTAAAATTAATTAAAGTTACATATTTACCTGTAAATATTTTTGTGCCTTTATTTAAAGATATTTACCTGTACTGCTAAGTTTAGTTGTTAAGTTTTTGATTTTAAATGGTTTTATAAATTAAGAGTATAAAAACTGGGAGAATTTTTTTTCATTATAACGTAATTATATGCTTCATTTTAAGATAAAGCTATATAAATCGGTGTCTAATCTTATTTACCGTATCACAATTATTATTTTTCTGCAAATTGCAATAACATACTCTTATAAATTACATTTAAAAAGATTCGTTAAATGATTTGGAACTTAACGTTTAGATGTATGCACATTGCGATGCAGCCAAAAACTTTATTTCATATAGGCTGTCCGTTTGGTGAGCGAAAATATTAAATTATGATTGCGAACTTATCTACTTTGTTATAATAATACACTTTTCATGTTAAATGATATTTTAAAAATTATTACTTAGAAACAATTACGTAAGTTTACTTATAAGTCTTAGTAGAATCACAAGGGAAATATTTGAATGTGGGAAAAGGGGGGAATTATAAGTAAACAGAACTCTTTTTAGTACAGATATTTTATGAAAATAATTTCAACTTTCATAGAAAAAAAAACTGTTTTGTGCCCAGTAATAACAATTATTGCAAAAAGCAATCATCGTGGTTGGTGACCGGCAGCGAGCAGGCAGCTTAGCCCCCAGTAGTGAACTAATAAAACAAATAACGGGACAATAGGAATAAAAAATCTTTTTCGCCTATAAATTGAATAATTAGATATAGAATGACATTGATTTAAGTTCATTTCAATGATTCAAATTACGGCTTCAAGATAATAAAGCAAAAAAGAAATTACAATATAGAAATTAATAATTAAGTTACGTTAAAAATTCTTAATACAATTTAAAAGTTACACGCATTTAAAATTTTAGATAGATATTGCAAAGATATGATGCGAATGATTTAATATTTTAATGTGTCTCTAAAAATATTTTAATAACAATTTTGAAACAAATTTATCGATTTTATACAACTCGCACATATTTTTCACTCTGACATCAAATACCTAAATCTTAATAATAACCTTGCTAATATTATTGGATTAATCAATACTTATATTTTAAGTTGATATCTTTTGAAATAATTTGGATGCATAAGTTAAATCCGTTATCTAGTCACAATATTTATTTTGTTTAACTTTTGCCGCTGTCAGAGTGATTCTAACTTATTAATGCAAGATCCGACTAACTTAACAATAAGATCTTACAAACAAAATTGTATCGGCTGTAAAAAACTAATTTAATCTAATTAGAAAAACATATAAAATGTTTAAAATAGTACAAGTTTTATTAATAACCATTTCGTTTCCCAATCGGCATCAGGGATTCCTTGGAAACATTAATCTTTTCTTAAAGAAAAATTCCATACTTGTTGTATAATCCTTAATATATTTTCCATTCTTGAGAAAGGTTTAGTGTTCAAAAGAAGCACAGAAATATTTTTCCAGTCTAAGAAAATATCTAGAAATATCTTTCTTAAATATTATTTTTAGTCAAATTCATGCTGTTTTCAATCTCTTCATAATTAGCTTAGTTTGAAATACAATCGAACTTAAATTGGCTCCCTATATTTATTTTTAGTGTTCCTGCTTTCCTATTTCTAGCTCCTAACTTGAGATGATTTTAAGAATAGTCTAAAGCATTTTATGCGTTTTAAATGCAAAAAATTTAATTAAAAATAGTCTTTTTATTTTAGTATGCAGGTTGTCTGTATCGAAAACATCGGTTTATTATGAAAAAAATCAGCTCAGTGCTTAATTATAATATCACAATGTCGATGCCTTCAACTATATCCTATGCAAATTTACTAAAACTTGAAAAAAAGTTAACTTCATTTCCGTTTAAGCTGAAATACAATACCTTATAAGCAAGTTTAAGAAATATTTTGTTGGGATCATATTGAAACCATTAAACACCTGGAACCATATTAAAATTGCAGAAATTTTTTATAATATTATGTTTCAACATTCACCAAAATTTCTTCTAGGGTATATGAATACTTAATAATCTCCCTACGGAATTAAGAACATCACTTTCAAGAACAGCTGAAGTTCCATTACAGTAATTATGGCTAAATAATTTGCAAAACGTACACTAATTAAATATCATAAAACTCTTAGATATTCTGGAGCGCATAACATGTTTAAAAATGAAACAGGTAGAAAGTCTATCGGAAACATTTTAAAATGTGTGGGAAAAAATACTAAAAAATACTAACATATTAGTTGAAGGTTAATAAAAAAGAACATTAATATGTTTAGAAAACAAGTAATACTAAAAAAAAATTTAAGTCAAATCCAACCTAAGTCAAGGAAGAAAAATTTTATTTCAGTTAATTTTTATTAAATAATTAAAATTTTTTCTCTCATATAAAACTGAGGTTAATTAAATTTAATTTAAGAATTAATATTTTAAAAAAAGTTTATTAAAATCAAGTGTCATCCACTACAAGTTTAAAAAATGTATTCGAATTTGTATAAATAAAAGGTATTTTATTAATTATTAAAAATTTGAAAAAGATATATAAATTCATATAGGGAGAGTATGAACTAATATTAGGAATTGAAAAAAAAAAGGTGCTTGGCATCAGAATACTATAAAACTATAAATTAGGTGACGCGGACTACACGTGCTACCGCTTAATGTTCTTTATTGAATTTATCTGACACAGCGAATATAAAATAATTACATAATTAAATGTCCTCAATAAACTATTTTTTTGTTCAAATAGAGCCATAAGTTAGAAATTATCACTGATGTTATTTTTAAAATATGTGAAAAATTGAATTGCTTATAGTAAAATTTAAAAAATTGACTAACGCTTAACCACTCAGAAAATTCCATTTCATTTTTCGTTCATCCCTATTTAATTAATAAATTAGAATTTGAAAAAACTGTATTAGCATCAAGTGTCTAATGAACACTAAAAAAATGAATTTGAATTTGAGGGGATGAATGCAAAGTATTTTATTACCGATTGAAAATTTGAACAATATGTAGGGAGATTGGGAACTAATAGTAGGAATTGAATGAATAACAATTAAACTGAACATAATTACAATAAAGTTATTTATAGTCAGTTGTTGAAAGTAATCAGAATCTAACTACTTGTAATGTTAGTTATTGAAAATAATCAGATTTTAAATACTTGTAAAAAAAGTTATTTATAAAATCTGAATCTAAATACATGTAAAATTAGTTACGAGGACATATGTTTCTTATATCTAGGAAAATGTGTTTAAACAGACATAAACAGTATACGAACTGTTCTGCAAAAACCATCCTTAAAATTAGGTTTTTAAAGCCATTTAAGAAAATTGAGGTTTTGAACTCAGAAGATGTTTAAAAAGAATTTTTAATGATAAAAGACAGAGCGACATTCATTTCTTCATTATTAACATCATCATTAAGATCACCAAAAAAATTATTTATCTAATTATAATTTCGTTAGTTGGTATAGTTACTCTTAGCTTAATCCTCTAATAAATCGGTTTTTGATCTCATCTTTATTTTTAATTGACATCTGTAATGATGCTCTAATTGACATCGGTAATGATGTTCTAATTGGCATCGGTAACTATGTTCTAATTGGCATCGGTAACTATGTTCTAATTGGCATCGGTAACGATGTTCTAATTAACATCAGTAATGATGTTCCAATTGATATCTGTAATGATGTTCTAATTGACATCAATAATGATGTTCGAATTGTCATCTGTAATGATGTTCTAATGGACATTGGTAATGATTTTCTAATTGAGATCGGTAATGATGTTCTAATTGACATCAGTAATGATGAGTAACAATTTATTTACGACTTCTAATTTTTATTATTTTTTTCACGTTATAATTTTGAAAATGTATATTAGGAAGGGTGCTACGGAACTTTCTGTGTGACAAATATAACAAAATTTTTAGTACAGAAATTCTTTATGTTTGCTACATCAAATAAAAAAAAAAGTCTTCTAAGATTTAAGATACTTTTATTGTCTAAAGTTTGGTTTTAAGACCTTATCTTCAATTTTTTCGTAGCTTTATTTTGTGATTGCTTTGATTATACTAAATTGGTAAATATATCGATGGATCAGGATAGTTTTCTTTTCCTTTTTGTCATTTGAATTGAAAAGGAAAATGTCAAAAAAAAAGTAAAATTGCGCCATTATTTCCAAAAATATAAAACATAGATGCCTTCAGTAACTTTCCAGCAACTTGAAACTATCGGTAGATATTCTAAATTGAAACAATAAAAGAAAAAATTTAGTAAAATATTGTTTGTGTGAGGAATGCGCTGATGGTAAGTCGAAACGACATGTATTTCAAACAAACCGAAATGTATATTCTTTTTAAATTTTCAGCAAAATCGATGCTAAGGCTAGTCATCAATCATAAATAAATAAAAAGTCATAAGAATGTTTTGTAATCCTGGCAACACGCAAAAAACATGAAAAATTAAAGAGAAACCTGCTTTAAGAAATCTTTTTTTTTATGTATAGATATTGTAAGCAGATTTTATACCGTAATGCTCACGACTACCAGAAACATCTGAGACATTTTTTTTAATACTTAACCCTAGAATGAATAAATTTTCTTCTTAAACATAGCATTTTTTTTTTCTAGCGATACAAATTCTAAATAGAAGAAAAATATTTAATAAAATCTATTTCAGATTTTTAATGTAATATTTGAAACAAGAATTAAAACCTGCTGCATGCATGAATGAATGAATATAAATTTAATAGGTTTCTATTGATAAATACGTATCAATAAAATAATAGGTCTCTATTGATAAATACGTAGTAAGATTGATAAGAATAGTTAACAGTTCTGGAGTTTTCATGGCTGTCATTTAAACTTAATTTACTGTTAGAAATTTCTCGGAAAAATTGGCTAAATGACAATTTTCTCTTCTTGGCTAAATGACAATTGGCTAATTGTTATTTTAATGAATTCAAACAAAATAGTCAAATAACCATAAATAAGATGGTATTCAAACTGTTAACAGTGAGGAAAACCATTTTTTAACAGTTTTCACCTAATATAGTTAAACAACCAGAATTTCATTGTTCCAACAAGACCCACCTAATGAAATCACTTAGTTCCATCATCAGGGCACATATTAAAGCCGAGTGGGGTAATCTGTTAATCTCATGACCAACAGAACAGGGGTTCAAATCCTAGCTTTGAGACTACCGTATTTCCTTCATTCCCTTCACACGAAGAGGTTACAGTGTCCTGCACTCCCCAATTTCTGACCCAGGACTATTGGAATACGATACTCTCGTTCACGCACGGATGACAGCACCCTAAAGTTGCTTAATACATAAATGTCTAGTATTTTTCATCTCTTACGACAAGTTAAACAACCACATAAACTAATTAAACCCCATTTCATCTCTCATTTGACAAAACACAACTCTGCCACAACCCGATTCTAATGCAAAAGGCCAAGCTCCAAAGTCCAGTCAAATGTTGTTTTTACGATTTTGAAGCTATGTTTGTTGGTTAACGGTTAAAAAACCGTATCGTTTTATAGTCATGGTTTTTTACCATACTAGTTGTAAGCGTTTCACAACCGTAAAGGTAAAAAATGTTCTCGATGATTTTTTAAATTTTAAAGTTGTTTGTTTGCATTAAAAATTCATGCTACTAAAATATCAACGATCCCTTTCATTAATGATTTGCTGATGAAAAATTCTATTATTACTCAATATTATTATTACTAAAATATTATCAAATTAATCGTTTAATAATCTGTAATTTTTTTTCAGTGAAATTTTTCTTATTATTATTAACAGTTTGCTAACAAATTCTTGAATCTAATTCACTATAAAATTCAGATAAAATTACGGTGCATCATCCTTTTTTTACCGTAAAATATTATACCGTAATTTTTACAAATAATTACACAGTTCTTATTTATTTAATAAGAGTGATTCAGTGATTTGACTCTGACTAGTACTGTAAAAATTACTGTACATCAGATGTATTGTTCCATAATATGTTCTTATAAAATAGATTCTATCGTAAAAAATGCTCTTTACCTTAAACCTTATGGTTATTTGGATAGACAGACTGCTACTGGTTATTTTACCATAATTTTAGGAGGAGAATTCTAACAGTGTTAAATAAATATCTATAATAATTGTTAAAAATTTTCAAAAATGCTTAGGGTGTAAAAGATACCATGATATTTTTGTCTCATCATAAATTGAAAGTTTGAGTTAAATACAATTATTTTTTAGTTGTTCTTTCAGCTTTTTATTGTAACTCATGCGCAGATTACCAAAATAGAGCAGATAAAAATTGTGCAGAATGAATCGATTATCAAAATAGAACAGAATAAAAAGATTGTTGATTAAGAGATAAGTAAATAATTTACTGGTACACTGTTAAAAATGAATGTTCAAATTTCACGTAACTTTCTTTGTTATTGGTTATTGAAGAAACCATTTCCTGGTCTACGCTCCGAGTAAAATTTTCCTCAAAGTGACGAATTACCTATTGTTGCTTCTTTGAGGAAACAAATTTCGTCAAAATTAAAGAAATATTTCGTCATTCTAATTTTTTCCAAAAAAAAAAAAAAAAACTCATAGCGTCTAATGTATGTAACTTTAATTTTCGCTTTATCGTGGTTACCACGTAGGTGGAAACAATGTCAAAGTTTACATGGAGGACAGACAGAACAGAGAGATAAATTACACACATATTCGAATCGGGACTCGAATCCGGGATTTTCCGGACCAACGCCTTGACGACCATACAAACTTGGCTTGTTTTGCTTGTTTCGTTACAACATTTTCGATCGTTTACTCTTTTTTCTAATTTCGCCATTCTAGTTAATAATCTTTCACATGCGATGAGGTTTCGAAGGAAACATTTTCGCCATAGATTTAAGAGTTCACGCGCTTTGTCCCGCGATTTCGCGACGAAATGATTCTCAAAATTAACGAAATACTGCTCAAGGATTGCTGAATCGTTACAAATGAGAATTTTATTTCTGAGAGTGTATACAGCTTTATAATTTTTAATCTTATGGTGGTTATATCCAATGATTGCCAGATCTTTTTTTTCAGGTAAAGATTCTGGCGTACAATTTTTCCGTTCAGTCCAAATACACCAACGACAATGACAAATGGGTTTAAAATATTATCGTCTCGCTGTGGACTGATCGTTAAGACACTGTTTCCAGCAGATCACCGAAGTCAAGCATCACTGGCTACGGTCAGTGTACGGGTGGGCCACTTGAATCAGTCAGCGTAGGGACGGAGGGTGTGCGATATTGGTCCTCGTTAAACTGTTCTACCGTAAAGTGCTCGACTTCGCGTGCAGGTCGTCGGGCTACCGAAGCGAGGGTGCCATCCCCTCCGCAGAGGATAAAAATTGTGATGGCATGTCTTCGGATCATCCTCAGGGGTGTTTCCCAGACCGTCGCCAATAGCCCATCGTGCAGCTCTAGTGCGGCGTAAGTTAACTGCAACAGCAACATAAAACATTATCATTTTATATTATACAGAAAAATGGTATAAGCAACATCTTAAAAATTAAATCAACTATTTAATTAAAAAACTAATTAATTAATAAAATTAATTAATTGTTAAAATTAATTAATTAACGATATTGTAATTTATAATTAATTAATTATTAAAATTTTGAAAATTAAAATGATTAGATATTAAATCTAACTCACGCGTCAGTTCTAAAACTACCTTCTTTTAAATAAAATATTTTTAATCCATGAAATGAAAAAATGATTAAATTTAGACTACATAAGCATACTGAAATGTGATACGAATTCTTTTATAAATGTCGCGAGGTTATATGAACTTCACTATTTACAACAAAAACTTAATTTGTTTTAAAAAGATGTGTTTGCTGCTATATTTGCATTTCTTCGTTAGCAATATTCATTTCCAACTACATATTTCAAATCGAAAAATATAGTTTTTAAAACACATTCAAATGACATTCGAACACATTCGAAAGACTTCATTTTATACACTGTATTTTTGATCCTAAAGCTGAAATAGAAGAACTTAAAATAAAACTTTCATAGCAATTATCGAGAAAATTTAAATTCTAAGTCGTGAAACATAATCTAATTTGTTAGGTTATTTTGGAATTCTGAATTGAGAAATAATTTTGTTGCAATGGAGTTTTGAAGTTTTGATTTGCTTAACAATTTGTATACAACTTTCGTGATTTTTTGGGAAAGAAAATGCCTCTGAAGTTTTAGTTTAATTGCTTTAAAGTTACGCGTATTTGTATGCAACAGATCTAATTTAAAAGGAAATTTTATTTCCATATCTTTAGCTTAAGGGGAAAAGATAGAAAAATTTATTTGTGTGCTATAGTTGATATGAATAGTTTAATGCAAAAACGGGTAAGTAAGAAAGGTACATGGGAAGTAAGAATGCATAGGAAGTTAGAAATAATCATAATGGTAGGTTATTTTCGTGAAATTTTTTCATCGTATTTCGTTATTTTGCAAAATATTTAACATACATTCTATTCGATTTAATTCAGTCACTTGCAATAAATCGTAACAATATAAGTTCTTTGAAACAACTCATGGATTTTCATTTATAATTACTTGCCTAATTGATTAACAAAGACAAATTATTATTTATTTTAGTGAAATTAAACTTTTTTTTTTGTAAAAAGTAATACTCAAGATTTTTTTTTTTCATAATAAGATTTCTTATGCCCACATAAACGATACCTGAGAACTCTCCTTTTTTCCATTGAACGTTTTCCATATTTTTAAGAGAAATGGACGGGATGGGAGAAATTAAATTTCTCTAACAGTGGTGAGTGAGGCATTGTTTTCGCTGTATCTTTTACGATAAATGAGACTAAAATGAAAATAAAATTCGTTTATCCAAAGATAATTCCATGCAAAAATAAGTTTTCATAAATTTTCATTATTTCTTATGAGAGTCGATAAGAGTTTGATTTGAAAGGCTTACAATTTTTTTAATATAATTTTAAAGTACAGTACAGAACCCGTTATCCGGAAATCAGAAAACCGGAAAACCAAAAAACGGGAACAAAATTCGATAAATTTTCCCGCGATTTTTAAAAAAAATTTTTTTTTTCTTCATAAGATTTTAGGATTTTTCTTTCTTTTTTGAAAGATGTTTGCCTTACCATCAGTTTAGAAATAATCATTAGTGTATTATTTCATCGTTTTTTCTTCTTTTTAAGATAATTTCCAAATATATAAATTTTTTTAGTTGGGTTTAACAATAAAAAAACGGCTTTTTGTAGCGATTCAAAAAACCGGAAAAATCAGTTTCCCGGAATAGCGATGGTCCCGATCGTTCCGGATAATCGGTTCCCTACTGTATCTAATTTTGCATGGCAAAATCGGTTGAATGGTTCCTGAGAAATTGAATTTTTAAAAAAACGTATATTTAAAATTTGAATTTTGAAAAACTATTCATCCAATTTCGCCCAAGTTTTGCATTTTAGCATGTAAAATTAAATCCTTTAAAATGGCGTAAAAATTATATGCTTTACAATTCAAATTTTTTCAACTATTAAATAAAGTAATAAATTTTTTTTTTACCAAAACTTATTTTTTGTACGGTATTATCTCTGGATAAGCGAATTCTATAATCGTGTTTAAAATTTTTCAATTCGCCAAAAAAATTTTCGAGATATGCGAAATATGCAAAAAATAAAATTAACATTAGGGGGTCCGAAATTTGACCATATTTCCATGATCACGGCTATCCCCTATTTTTGGGGGTCTCGAGTGTTGATTTTCAAGACGAAATGCTTCTTTTTTTAAATATAATTACTGGGCTAATTATTGGTTATTAATAATAATAATAATACATTAGCAACATCTTCGCTCGTAGGATTCTTTAAAATTATTTTTTACAATGCACTGCAGATGGACCAAAAAATATTTGAAATCACGTTTTAGAAGAATTTTAAGAAATATAACTAAATATTATTTAACTGATCAAAAACTGTATTACTATTTAATCAATCAACAGCTATATTACTGTTTAATCAATTATACTCTTCTTTACTATTTTAATAATCAAAAAATTACTACTATTTAATTAATCAAAACCTATACTATTATTTAAAGGACACAAAAAATTATATTCTTATGTAATAATAAGGCTAAAAAAAGTTGTGTGACTGATCTTACACGAACAATCTATCTTGTGTTTAAATATGTAATAAGTTTTTTAAAAGAAGAAGTTCTAGCATACAAAGTATGAAAATTTCTGTGGGAGAACATGCCATAAATCTACATATTGAGAACAACAGATTTGAGTGTCAATGCAATATCCACTTTTCCGTTGTCATTTAAATGAGATTTAGATTTTGCTTTTAGAAAAATGTTATCAAAGGTACTAGCTGCTGAATTACGAAAAAAATGGAACGAAATCTGGGTGTTGAATTTGAGTAATGGTATTCGTCCTTACTCAAGAAAATTTCAAGATATATTTCGAAAAGTAATTTACTTTAACAGTAATAGAGGATTTAACTAAACTTTTTTCTAGTCAAATTCACATTTAAACCACAATATTATAGCCTATTTTCACAGCTTATGGTTGTTTCTCGAAGGCTCTATCGTCATATGAAATGATGCTTTTTTTACGAATATTATGCTATTTTCATAACTGGCTTAATCGTTGAATTAATCGTAATACCAACACTGCCTGTACTTATTCTGAAAATGACGTAAATAGAATATAGAAGAGCCTCAGTTTTGCGAAAATAAAAAGCGTTTGAGGATCAATTGTTTTAATATTTAAAGGCTTAAATCAACGGTATATTATCTGGGCTTATAAAAATTTTAAAAAATCTGAGAATAGGGCGGTGATTTTAATGATTCTCATCTGGGTGATAAAATGTCGCCGAATTAGCGATTTTTAAAAAAGTTTAATAATTTTTGAAAATATTTAAAATAACTGTCCATTCTAAAGCATAGATAATTCTTCTCGCCAAGAATATATATATACAGAGCTTCGGAATATACAGAGCTTCGGAAAACCTTCTCATATATAACAAGGCTTTGCATGGGAAAATATTTGTTTAGTTCTGCTCAATAGCTTTTCTTTGGCGCTCTATCAAACAGTAAATGTTTGGTGGGATTTCAAAAGAATTGCTTTTGTTTTCAGCATCAGTTAGATTCTCTATAAATCATTTAGCTTAGAAAGTTATGACAGCGGATTCGAAATTGTCCGATTAAGAGGTTGCAGCAGAGAAAGATAGCGTATTCGGTTACAACACTTGGCGACGTTTCTCTCATGCTCCGTTTTTTTACTCTGAAGCTTTTCTCTTGCAGTTGGAATTTTTTTTATTCTTTAAATTATTTAGTTACTATCTTGTATATTGTTGTTCTATTCTGATTTAAACGTTAATAACTTGGTTATGTTAGTTAAAATTAAAAAGTGAAAAAAAAATAGTATGCCAAATAAGTTTCGTTGTTAGAATAATGTTACCACTTTTCACATTTAAATTTTTGTCAGTAGCAGATCACTGACAATTATATTTGAATTATTTTAATCCTAAAATACAGTTGCTTAGCTTTTTATATTATTTTTTGGTTTTAAAATTGCGCGGTAAGTAATGAAAATTAATTAATTTCGGAAGGTTTGTGGGTATTACAATTTATGGAACCAGCTGCCTAATTCGTACCATCTGCTTCCTAAATTATACCACCAATATTGAGTACTTACGATTAAGCGAATAAGTAGACCATGCATAACCTAAAACAATTGCTTAATATCATAAGAAAAGTGATATTAAATTTTTGAACTTTTTCAAGAATGGAGCAGTCTTGTCTATGCATATGATTAAATAAAGAATTTGTGTGTGCATGCCTGTATAATGGATTTCGGGTATATTGCAGACACTAAAAATACAAATTTCAACATGAAGCATAATGAGTACAACTATAAATAAGTTAGAAAGCCCAATTTTCTATTTTTTTTTTAAATTATATTTTTTATTTCAGGGTCATTTAAAAAATGGAATTTTTCCCATTGGCTTAGCGGAAGCCATTGTTTTAAATTAAACTAAAGACGATAAAGTTTTGTCAAATACTTTAATGGTAAAATCAGTGACTTTTCTAGCTTATAGCTCCAATCAAAAGAATTATTTATTTCGCGTTCGGTAATATTTAATTACTTTTATTCCTTATGCCAGATTATCTGAATAATCAGCTTGGCTCCTATACTCTAATTCAGGGGCTCTACTAGAAGCCTTAAGCCAAAATACGTCACAAAGTAGCATCTCTAAGTTTTACTGAAACCACGTGTTTGTTTTGTTTATAGTTATGCTTTTAAAACTAAATAGTTTGAAACTAAGTATTATAAAACTAAAGAGTTTAAAATGAACAGTAATTGAATTACAATATTCCACTTATTTAAGAGAAATTAAGAAAATATTTTTAAAAAGTGTTCTTAATTAAAAAAGTTACGCTTCTTATTTTTATTTCTAGTTACTTAATCTCTATGGGAACGGCTTTATTTCAAGTTGATTGAATATTTCGTACATATATGTATATATTACAACATACGCAACGTATTAATTTGTATTAAAGAATGTTGAAATCGATGTGCAATAAAGTGATTAATCATAATAGTTATTCGTAAAAAGTTCTTTTCTAATCTTTTCTAATCTTTTAAAAAGTTCTAATTCTTTTTCCAAACGAATTCTTCTTGATATTTAATAAAATTTGAACCTTGCAAATATCGCATCCTAATTGATAAACATTAGTCGCCAACAACACTGGCGGCTACAATGTTTTACCAAGAAAATTCAAAATCTCATACGCCAAAAGCTTTTACAGTTTTACTATCAAAACCTTTACTCCTGATCTAGAACTTTAAGGTCATTATACTTGTTCTGATCTAAGCAAAAAATTTTAAAACTAAATCGAAACATTAAAAATGACTTTGAAGATTTTTTTGACAAAGATCAGTAGTTTTATGAGAGTAAAATTATCAAATGGTTTCTAAAATTGGTTCAAAATGTTTATATATTTATATACTTTAAGAAAAGCGTCATTCATTTGCACACATATATGAAAAAACAGAACGAAATTGCTCATTGAAGGGAACTTCATAAATTGTCTCAAGTTTATCAAGATTAACCTAAACTTAGTGAAAGAGCATCTTAAATAACAGACTTGAAAATCGTAACTTCCAATAAAAGCTGTTATGGCTATAGTTGTAAATATGAAACATTAATTTATTCTTCCAAACCATTAAACAAGGCTGTTTTCAAAAGGAAAGTACGTTCTTAAATAGATAACTGAAGATTGTAGACCCCAAAAGTTTTATCTTCCTAATGATTATCTAGTAAGTTATTTAGATTTTGTCTTTCCTAACATAACTATCCAAACGTTAAGACAAGAATTGCCATTTAACAAAATGTTCATTCTATAGAAACATGAGTCAGGCATTTATCAAATCCGATTCTCGTGAATAGATATTTTGCACGAATGAATCCTTACCGAAGCTGATTAGCTTTTATAAATTGCGTGGTTGTTAGGAAACGAGTAATTCTAGCATTAACACGAACTCTCTAAAAAGAAAGACATTTTAATTGGAAATAGAAATTAAGTGAGGCTTTTGTTTCGGAAATCGCTAAAAGAGATTTTTCTGATTAAGTGTCGAGGCTTCAGGTCTACAACCTTTTGTAAAATCATGCTTTTATATAAAAGAGCATTGTTGATTTAACAAATCTTTTAATTAATCAAATTAATTAAAAGATTAAATCAAATTAAAGCATGAATAAGGAAGCCAAAGCTGGTATTGTTCAATTAAATCATTTGTCACAACTTATTAGTAAGCATTTTCTAGAGGCAGAATTTCTAAACTATACTATTTACAAGATTAGTTAATTCATGGTTGCTTTGTATAAGTTTATTAGATAAAGCTATGGAAAAAAAATAATCAGCTTATTGTTTCTAATTACAAAAGATATACTCTGACTGACGAATTATTTATAAATATTTTAGGTTTAAATGACTTACGGCTAAACACTTCCACAAGAGCCAAATGACAGTCAAGAAGAATGTGAAGAGTAAGACTCGACAATTTCAAGAGCAGATGCATGAATGAGGCATTGAGGTTAGCATTGCATACAAGTCGTCTTTACTTCCAAGCCAAACTGGTGTTTATCAATTTGAAATTGGGTAAGCTTCGTGGAGGATCGAACCGCGGTCTTACGAACTGACAGCTTAGTGTCTTAACCACTGTACCATCACGGCTCTTAAACGTATAAAGTAAAGTAGCAACCCGTTGTGTGTTAGAGGTTCATGGAAGTTAGGTGACCACTTTTTCGTTACTAACGCCATGAAAGAAAGAAATACGACACGTATGTACACGAACTTACAAGCTTTTCTCATGAATGCTTGCAGCTTGCAAAAAAAAAAAAAAAAGACTACTGTGTTAATAATTAAAATGTGCGAATATATTTGTGAATAATTAAAAGGTCAAGGCTTTAGGCTGCTTGGCTGCGGAGATAATGATTATGAAATCTCGGTCCAAAAGTGAAAATAAGATTAAAAAGCGAACGTATGGAGAAGGTAAATTTAATTGATTTTTTTGATTTTAAGAGAGTGGCGAAAAGGATAGTCACCCCAATATCAATGAATCAGGGAAAGTAAAGGGTGCGTTAGTTAAAAGTCTGATTTATGACTATGTAATAACACAACAAATTTACAAGTAAATCGAGGACCTAGATTAATTAAACGAAGAGTGTTGTATTTCTCTAATCGTAAATGACTCTCGAAAGTGTAACTATTCTTCTAGTGCAAATTTTAATGATAAAAGTTCGTATAATGATTCTAAGAGAACATTTTTCCATACTTTCACTTTTAAGATTCTTGTCTTAAAAGTGAGGATTTTTATTGAGTTATAATTATATCATTTGTCAATAATAATAGTAAAGGTAAACAAATGAAATGTATTGATCAATCTAATAAGTATTATATTATCCCTGTGTCAAATCATAAATTGAAATCTAAAACAGCTGCTTACCAGTTTAATGACAAGTATTGCAATTATATCAAACTTATTTTGAAAAATATCTGAGTTAAAGATTTTGTGGTAAGAAGTAATGTATTGCATAAAATAGAAGATGACACTTATATGTTAATGATACCTCAGGCAATGCACAGAAAAGTTACTAACAGTGTGAATAATTGTCTTAATTACGCAAGGAGTGGGTCACCAGGGGATTTTGGTTAAATGTCTGTCAAACATGGAGGCCAACATCGGAATCCTACTTCTGACATCGATTTGGAACTGTTTACAGGACTTGAACTTCGGAATATGGATTTGGACTTATGATGGACAATTACATCAAATTCATCTGACTATTATCAGCCGAAATTAAAAATAATAAAATAAATATAAAAAAATTTTGTTATTTTTTTGGGTTTTTTTAAGTGCATAATTTCTTAAAATGATGTCATATACTGAAATTTTGGGTCGTAATTTCCCATAAAAAGGAGAAGTATTGTTCTTTTTCGAGAAAAGGTGAAATGAAAGACTCTTTAAATAAATTTGAATAACAAAATATTTTAATAAATAAACGGTGAAAAAATTTTATTAGAAAACAAGCATAACTGTTGTTATTAAAACCTAAATATGCAGTATTTAAACTATCAATTTGGTAATTTTTCCCAGATTTGGCAATTTTTCGGTTTCCCAGAAATTCTGGTCTTTAAAATTATAGTTCTTAATACTACATAATTAGTAAAGAATGCAAAACTGAAAAGTAAATTTCTCCGAATAGACAGTTTTTCATGCCATCCTTTAAGGAATTATGATAAAATCAACACATTTTACAACATTTACTAAATTTAATCACTGATTATAAAATCATATTTTATTTTTAACTTCAACAAATTTTTAGCCAAGCACCTAGCTAAAAAATTACCGAGCATTTTGGTGTTTCCATTGAACCAGGAGCACGGTTAATTTTACCATATTACGGTAATTTCGACCACAGTTTTTTCTCAGAGTAGTTTATACTAGCAGTAAATGTCCTTTTTTTAAAATGGTGCCACATACTTAGGATTTCAACTGTAACTTTTTCATAAAATGGCTTTCGATTTCGATTGACTAGTGCTTTTGTTTGGCAAGAAAGTGACAAGTGAAATTTTAAAATTATAGGAACAGCTTTTAAGTACGAATATTGTTAAAAAAATTGTGGACAAAATGTAAATTTTTTTATAATTTTCGCTTTGTAATATTCATTTGAAACTTGTTTCATATTAAAACAAGGGAATCATATAACGAAAAAATGCACATACAAATCTTTAAATACTTAGAGAATACTTGAAGTACTTTATAAATTTTTCTTATTTATCTCAAATATAGTACAAAGCATGTCGTGCTAACACGAGAGTGGAAACTTTATGATTTTTTATTATTATTATTTTTTTTGTAGGGCTTTATTCATTTGAAACCTGTTTTATTTAATTTCGATGGACATATTTTCCCAAAATACCTAGACCTATCCAGAAAATAAATAAACCCAGGGAACAATTTTACCTTGGCTACAGTTGGCCTCAAAATTGGCGCAATATGGGTCCTATATGAACATGCGCCAAAGAACCAATATTGGGATGTTTAGATTTTTTAGTATGGGTCCTAATAATGAATATAAAATATCGGGTGAATAGGACAATTGTAAATAGGGCCAATATCGGAAAAATAACGGCCCTTTGAATACTAATTGAGGCGTGATTAGTGAATATTGGTTCAATAAGGGCCAAACTTATTTCGCTGCTAGGGAGCAATAAAAAAAAAAGAACTTTGGACTGTCTAAAGTATAAATAGCATATGTGTGGGCAATAAGCGTATTTCTTATGATTTTTTGTATCACGTCATTAACTTCAAACTGGATTTTTAATAAAATTGCTTGCAAATATATAAAAATATTTGTTGAAAATTTCCTTAAAAAAAATTTTCTGTACAAAATTCGTGAAGTCCAGTAGATATGTAACGCTTAACTAAGGTTGGAAACTTTGCGAATTGTTTTAAGAATTTTTGCACCTCTTGTTTAATTTGAAACTGGTTTCATAACAAAATAATTGACGTCGTATTTTCCGGAAATATCTCTACACATCTTGAACGATTTAGATTTTTTTTTGTAAAGGAGAATGTTCTTGTTTAGTTTAAAACATACATCCCAGAGTATATATAGCGCTAACATCAGCGAAATTTTTGCAACATGGTACTGAACACATTTGCACACATCATACACATTTGAAACTAGTTTAACTTTACAATATGGGAGTCGTATTTTCTGCAAATGTTTATCTAGAAATATTTATAGGAAAATTTTAAAAAAAGAAAGAACAGCAATCTATATTTTAATCAAAAATACGAGTGTTTTAAAACCTACAGTTATAACAGAAGGGTGACTCTAATTGAATTTCTTATAACTTTTTGCATTTTTTATTTGAAACTGGTTTTATATTAAAATACAGACATTTTATTTTTTATAAATACCTACATGCCTAGAAATATGAATGTAGAATACGTATAAAAAAAATATTAAGTTCAAAATATGCAAAGCCCAGAGTATGTACAGCATTAACATAGAAAATAGTTTTTAATAATTTTTTTTCATCACACGATTCTCTTTAAACCGGTTTCATATTATATGGTTTAATGTTTAATTAGAATACTGTTTACATTAAATCGTCACGGCATGCTTGAGCTGAAGCATGTTGTAAAAGTTTTATGTTACAAAATGTTCATCACTAAAAATTAGAAAAAGAGCCCATCTAATTTGTTATTGATCAGGACAATTAAATCGAGAAAGGGGGATTTTTTTCCAAGCATTCGTGCTGAAACCAGTATACAATTAAATTTTATTTCACTTGCAAATGGGTTAACTTCTGAATGGTGTGAGTTAAGGCCGTGGTAGGCCAGAGATTAGAGAATCAGATTCTGGTCCGGAATGGCACGGGTGCGATTGTCGACTCCGCTAACTCACAGAGTACATGCGATATACATACTCGTAAAACCTATGGAATCGAAAGTCCTGAGATCTGTCAATGAGTAGAAACAAGGGTACAAGGATCTGGAGAAAATTTCCTTCCTCTTCAGATCTATGTCTAAATTGAGGAAGTGGTCTCACAAATGAGTGATGCTGCCATCTATCCGTCACCTTTGCGGTGCTCTTTTGTCAAAAGAATTCCCCAAAAGAGCAATGTCTGTAGAGCTTGCCTTGAACAAATTTCATTATACACAACAACAGCATGGTGTGCTTGTCAAAAATAAGATTGAGCTTCATAGTATAGCATAATACATTTAATTTTTAAACAGTTGAAATTCTCAATTGAAGTATATAGAGCTATGGAATGTACGCTCTGTACTTGGAATTAATCGGCTGCAGACAAATGGGACACTGGTTAAAGTTTTCTGCACATCCAAAGCAAGTAAGGAGATGCCCGCATGGAATAAACACAACTTCAAGTTCTTTGTCCAATCATATCTTACAAAATTTCTGATCCCCAGAAGCTTCTGGCCTGCATTTGCGTTTTTTAGAAACTAGACAAAAACAAGATATGGCATCTTTCAGTAACTCATATTTAAGTAAAAGTAGTTTCAAATTGCAAATAAATAAATAAAGGCAAATAAGACAAACTAAAACTATTACGATTATGTGAAGATCGTGATTATATGGGCTTATTAAAAAAATGGAGTTAGTCTCATTTTTATGCTCATGCAAATCATTCTTAATTTACTTTATGCTACTTGCATTATATATTAATAGTATTATATATCACTGTTTTGTTGCTGTCGTAGGCCATTAAGGCACTGAGGGTGCGATTGTTCTTGTTTTCCAGTGGCGCCATCTATTACCATGAATTCAACTTCTACCACACCCATGTATCATGCCCGTTTGTGGTGCGGACCCATTCATACATCCATTCATTCATACGCAGATCGCAATTTTGACTTGAACCAGAGAGCTATCAATCTCCAATCCAGTACCCCCAGAGGTATAAATTGTTATAGGAACATGGAGGACTTTGTGACTCGACAGATTTAACGTGCACCAGTCACCATTTACTTACACGGGGAGTCTTCGGCAGCCTGGATTCGAATTCCCGTTCTCACGTACGTGATTCCAGAGCTCTACCAATCAGGTTATCCCAGCCCCACTATTATATATTAAAAGTAACCTGCAGTTTTTTTATGTTTTCAAATAGCAGATATGGGAACATGGAGGACTTTGTGACTCGACAGATTTAACGTGCACCAGTCACCATTTACTTACACGGAGAGTCTTCGGCAGCCTGGATTCGAATTCCCGTTCTCACGTACGTGATTCCAGAGCTCTACCAATCAGGTTATCCCAGCCCCACTATTATATAATAAAAGTAACCTGCAGTTTTTTTATGTTTTCAAATAGTAGATATGGGAACATGGAGGACTTTGTGACTCGACAGATTCAACGTGCACCAGTCACCATTTACTTACACGGGGAGTCTTCGGCAGCCTGGATTCGAATTCCCGTTCTCACGTACGTGATTCCAGAGCTCTACCAATCAGGTTACCCCAGCCCCACTATTATATTTTAACAGTAACCTGCAGTAGTTTTTTTATATTTTCAAATAGGAGTTAATAAATCAGTAAAGACTGAAAGACAATGACCAAAGAACATTTAAAATACGCTATATTTCAACCGCTTTCAAAAAAGCAAAAATAAAGCTTCATTATTGTTTTCCGAAAGATTTAGTTAAGTATAAGATGTCCTAAAAATGATCGATGAAGCTAAAAATAAATTATACAAACACGAAAAAATATAAAAATTGCAGCATTCTGCTAAAGGAGACAAGGTTTTTATACTCACCAAATTTCAAAATTAGATACAAATTTTGACAAAATAAGTCGCTACTGACAGATCTGTCTACTGTATGCTACATCATTCTGACTAAAATATTTGCATAGGCGCCTGTTAATTTGTATCACTTAATTTTTACGCTATTGTTGCAAATAATGGATTACGTTTGAATCATTGTTTTATAGTTGCTCAAGTCAACAACTCCATCCCTCCATCAATTATGCTATTAATTTTAAAACTTTGGAAAAATTTATTCGTTTGTTTCAAGACAGTACACAGTTAAACTGTTTATACCTTATCTTTTCTTAATTGATTGTTTCTAATTGTTGGTTGTTTCGGGGACACCCGGTAAAATGGGACAAAAATAGTTCTCTTCTTATCTGTAACGATGTTTTTAAAAAATGTTAAAAGGTAAGCAATACTTGCACAAATATTACTAAGAAGAAAAAATCCTGTCAAACATGTCAGTTTTGCTCATTAATTTCATAAATTGCTAAGAGGCCCATTCCTTGAATGCAGCTCTCACCATCTCGGAATTGCACCGTTTGCTCATCGGATATTTGTGTATTTTAGTTTAACTTTGTATCTATGCTCATTCTCTTTTCATAATTAAATTCTTAAAATATTAAACATAAACCTTTGATTCATATACATTTCGGTACTATTTAATTTTCATAGGCCGTAGAAGCAAGCCTATTTCCATAATACTTCTGTTAGAATATTATGTATCTACTGCTACACTGCATATAGTACCTATTATTATGATTTTTTAAGCATCATTGGCTTCAATAATAAGTTTGGGATTTTTTCCCCACTCGAAATGAAATACTGACCTACGTTTCTTTCGTATAATGCATGAGAACCAAAGATGCCACAAACTTTTTGGTTAAACGTATATTATAGCGTATAATGTGAATTTTTTTTATCGACTTTTAGACCGGATTCGAACTAAAACATTTCTGTGGGAGTTCAAATCCCTCTCACTGGTAAAGATTTGAATACTTTAAAGTTTAAAAATTTGGATCATTATTACTATAAAATAATAAAGAATTTTTCAAAAATTTTATTTCAACGAAAATAACCTTGTAATTAACGACTACTCATTTGTGTGCAAAAATTAATTTCATAAAGATAATTAAAATATTCATTATATGTTTTTATCTAGGATTATTTCAGTTACAGGGTGAGATAAGCAAACGGTGAAACCAATATGTTCCTCTCCTCTTATTTTGTGGGTCAAAAACCCAAATCTATTGAAGAAAAGGAATATTCATTTATAAAAGGAATGATTTTGTGTTTTATTTCATAACCTAAAATATCATTTGCTAAAATAAAATAATGTTAGAACCTTGAACCATTAAAATCGCATTTTAGTAAATGAAACTAATTTAGTAGTTTTATTATGTTAATTTTAATTAATGAAACTAAAAGTAAATGATCATTAAATTAAAGTACTTCAAGTTTTTCGTTTTTCATTTTGCACACTCTTCATAGCATCCCAATATGGGAGGAAATTTCTCTTTAATGTTTAAAATTGGATTTCTTTTTGTTAGTAGTAGTTTACCTTTACGCTTTTCGCGTTGTTCCAATTGGTTCTTTTTTTAATTTGCAGAGTCAGAACAAAAATTAATAAAATTTAATTTCTGAAAGTTACTAACATTTAGACGAAATACAATTTATCTCTCGATTTTTTTTAAAGTTTTAAACAACATACCTTCAAATCTTGTCTTCATTGACTCCAATTGTAACAGCTTGCGTTCCGGCTTTCCATCAAGGTTTCATACCCTTAAGAATATTCTTAATGATAATCTTTGCCAATTTACTAAAGTTCTTGTTAGGCCAAGAGCTTGTGAATATGCTGAATTTATCATTAACGTAATCAGTGGAATTAATAATTTTCAACTTAGTAAGATGAAGGGGCATGTTATTCAGCTCAAACGATACATAAGTGCTGTTATTTTTTATAAGTTTCAGAAGATATCGGTTATTATTACATGCACTTATGGATTCAAAGCATTTATAGCATTTGTGACGGTAACGCAAGCAATATGTATTCTGATTTATGCTCCAGCCAGAAGGAAGAAGATCTGTTACTCTGCCAAAGTCTCGATCCGTGGCCGAATTTCCAGTGCCCACACAAGAGAAATTTGTATTTGTAAGAACAAAATGTATTGCAAGTACAAGGCAATCTTCTTTTGATTTGAAGTCAATTCGATATACGTAATGCAGAAGCTCTAATTTAATAAGTGCCGACATTGTCTAAAAAAACAAAATAGCTTATTACTTTGATGTTAGGAAAAGTTGGTGACACCACCTTATTGTGCATTTTTAGAATAATTATGAAAAATTAAATTTAAAAACCTCTTACATTAGTGGTCGCAAATTAATATTTCAGAGAAGAAAAAAAAAACGATGGTCAAAATCTGAAGAATTAAGCAGATCTAACGTCAATAACAATTTGGCAATTTGCTTACGGCCTCCGTAACGAATTCGTACTATTTTTGGCGTTAAATTCCAATGCCAGTTTGTTTTTTAGAAAAAATAAACAAAAGACAGAATAAATAAATTTATAAATGTGTCATGCTTACAATAGTACACATAAATGTACTTTACTCAATCACGATGAAGGGGAGATTGTTTTGTACTCAAAGACTGCAATTTTCCCAAACTTCAGTATTTTTCCATCAAAAGGTGTTTTAAAAAAATACATTTTCCCTTTTGCTGTAGCAAGTAAATTTAGTTATTTCATTTATTTATTTAAGAAAAGAAATAACTGCAATCTAAACCCATAATAAATAATTAAAAAAAACAGTTGAATTAACTCAGTCACTTTTCATTGATGATTTTATCATCTGCCATGGCGAATATAATTTTTCGAGAGTTTGATCTCCATTCTTTTACATAAACACAAGTTCCAAAGAAAAATATGGCTTTGATCAGATCGTAAAGACAGGGTTCCCAGTTGAATACTGAAGTCAAGCATCACTGGCCGCTCCCAGTAAACGGGTGGGTGACCTCTTTGATAAGCTTGTGTAGGGACCGAGATTGTTGTGTAGTATAGATCCTCGTGCTCCGTCGTAAAGTGCTCGACTTCTCACACAGATCGTCGGGCTACCGGAGCGGAGGAGCTATCACTTCTGCAGAGGATCAAAATTGTGATGGCATGTCTCTGTATCTTCCTGAGGTATGTTTCCCAGACCTTCATCAATTTGCGATCGCAACACTTGAGTACGCCCTCTAGCGGAAGCCTGGAAATATAGGGCATTAATTCCATCATGACCATTGGCAATGACGGACGCCATTTTCTTAGCAAAATTTCCCCAAGGAAAAGGTAGAAGAACTTGAAAAAACTAATCAGAACATGCCAAACATTGAAGCAGAACACGTCAAGCATTTGAAGAACAATTCCTCAATAATTTTTACCTTTCTATTACCAACAACATAACTTCCGATTTCATGATAACTTGCTGTTACAGATGTTTGTATTATGGTAAAATAATTTTTTCTATCTTCAATTCATTACAAATTAAAGTAAAGTCAACACTGCTTTCGTCATTCCAATGAATTAAGTGACTTCAGAAGGTACAGAACTGTAGTAGTTATAGAATATTCTTCTTCTTTATAGAATAGTATATATTTCTGTATCTATATAATACGGAAAACAACAATAAAGAATCATCCGAACTGCTTGAAATAGTTTCATTTGTGCAGATTATTAATAATTTTTATCGTTTTCTTAGTAAGTATTTTTTAGTTTTGAAAGAATAATTTCAACTAGAATTCAACTATTCTGTTTTTAAACTGCATATTCAAATTCATATCGAGATCCTACAATTATAAAATTTTGCTGTGTGGTATGTTATCTAAAAGTAATGAAGGGATAATCTATGTATATATTAGAGTATAAAATTTTCAAACGAAGAACATTTCCTTTGGAATTATCCGGATTTATAAAAAAGGTGAGTGTTATGACTTTTATAATAAAAAATTTGCTTGCAAATAATTTTTTTTCTTATTTGATGATAGTTCTCTACGTAATGGTTTTTTACGTCTGATTAAGAACCATAAGAATAAAAAAAAGAAACAATATGAAAGTTTTTTATTTCAATATGAGGAATTTTTAAAATCGTTTTTTTTTATCCTAAAAGAATTCTTTGTTTTACTTTCTTTAGTTTATGATTTTCAGATATAATTGTCAAAATACTTTTTTTGAAAAATTAAATGGTATAACATTATGTGTTTATGTATACTTCTTGCATATTCTGATGTTTGAAGCAATATGATTCAGAAAAGTACGGAATAAAAATTCGGTACTTATGTATTAACGCCACCGCAGCTACAGCTTTGGTGGTTTTTAAGTGCCGCCAACCGACACCTAAAATTTTTGCAACAAATCATAAAATGAAACACTTTATTTAAAATCAAAGTAGGGCAATTCCATGAAAGTGTCAACTTTTGAGGAAAAATTTTTTTTTTATTAACTGCATGTTTTGATTTTAAAAATGTGTTCAAAAATAGTCAATGTTTACATATTCCTGTTTTATTCTGGATATTTTAAAGTTTTTGAATCTGGCAGCATTCCAAAGTAACCACATGACTGACAAGTGAATCGTTTTCATTTGTGCTGAAATCGTTTTCAGGAAGAACACTTATAAAATAAAGGTAATTTATGTTCTTTTTGCAATATTTTGATAAAATAATGTATGTAGTACAATATTTAAACATTTGAAATTTAGTCTTTAAGTTATTTTAAGTTTAATATGTAAAATAAAAGAACTTTTTTTGTGTCATTCCGTCACATGTTTTAGTGTTCTTTTTGAATTAGCAACTACATTTAAGAATGAAAATATATATTTTAGGATTTAAAGCAGATGTGGCATAAGAATCAATAAAAAATTATAAAATTGTCTGCATGAGATTATTAACTCCCAATATTTAGTGTGACGGAATGACAACATTCTGTGTGATGGAATGACAAAAAACTTCCTTGAAAAGCTCCTTCAAAAATTAAAGATTTATTTCTTTTCAGGTAACCTGATGGCTAAAACAGCTGCTGAACGGCAGAAAGAATGTAGAAGAAGAAAAAAAGAGCAAGGTCTTCATGATATGATGAGAAAAAAAGACAGAGAAAGAAAGGCAAAAAAGAAAGCTTCCATGACAAGGCTCAACTTAAAAAATATAGATGTTTAAACGCTGCTGATCAGAGATTATGTAGACAAAGAAAAAGTAAAATTCTAACAAAACCTTTACATACCGTTTATAATTTTCCATATAAATCCGGGCAGAGTCTTGGTAAAGCTGTAAAAAAAGTTATACACTCACTTCCAGAATCTCCAAGAAAAGCAAAAAAGGTGATTCAGTCTTTATGTGATAAGTATTCAACATCAAACTTAAAAGAAGCTGTTTTAAGTGAGAAAAGTAATGCCATTAATCTGTCTATTCTGGTAGAAAATTTTTATTGTCAGGATGATGTTAGTTACATGTCACCAGGTATGAAGGATTCGGTCATAATCCGCACTCCAACAGAAAAACGAGGAGTGCAAAAGCGTTGTATGCTAATGACACTGAAAGAGGCTTTTCATTTATTTAAAGAAGCCCATAATGATGTAAAATGCGGCTTATCTCTTTTTTGTTCTTTACGACCAATCCATGTAAAGAGCATTTCCGAAATACCTCATAACACGTGCACCTGTAAATATCACGAAAATGTGAGGTTGTTATTGAAGGCTCTGTCAAAACATGCTCATCCTCAATCTTCTGTCCCAACAGAGTTCAGATTGTTCCTCAGTGAGATAGTGTGTGATCAAAATTCTGAAGCTTGTATGTTAAATAATTGTGAGTCTTGTAATGAGTCTTTTCAAAGGTTTACAGCAACTTTTGATGAAATTATGACAGACTTGATTTCCTATGAACAATGGGAAGCAGATGAAAATAAACTTTCAATGCTGAAAACAATTGAAGGAACTGTACAAGAATGCTTGGAATTGCTGAAAAATATGCTTCCTTTTTTCAAGAAGCATACCTTTATTAAAAGGAAACAGAGTGAAGTGTTCAAGTTGTCTAAAGAAAATAAGGATGCCTCTGTTATCACTATTCAGGTGGATTTTGCTGAAAATTTTACCATCATGAAGCAGAATGAGATACAATCAGCTCATTGGAGCCATCAACAAACAACAATATTCACAGCCTGCTACTGGGTAGGTGGGGAAGTAAAATCTTTTGCTGTTTTATCAGATGAGATGGCTCATGACAAATATTTAGTAGAGTGTTGCTTGCGGTTGTTGCTCAATGAAATAACTCTCCTCTACTCGCAAGTCAAAAGAGTGAGCTTTTTTTCCGATGGTCCATCTAGCCAATTTAAACAGAAACACACGTTTACAGCATTAACTTTTTTAAAAGAGGAATTTTCATTAGAAGAATTAGCATGGAATTTCTTTGCTACGGGGCATGGCAAAGGTGTTGTAGGTGGCATAGGGGGGCAGTTAAAAAGCCAAGCAAGACGTTTGCTGCTGGCTGGAACAGCACCAAATATCCAAAACGCAAAAGAGTTATATGACTTCATAAAATCGAAGCAACAAATTGTTGAAGTATTGTTTTTGTCTAGGCAGTCTGTTAAAGAGAGGGCAAAAGAAAATGCTTATAACTGGTCACTCGTTACAACAGCAATACCAAAGACAAGAGATGTGCACTACCTTAATGTAATTGAGAAGTATGTCATAAAAATTAGAATGTTTACTAATTCTAACCAAAGCCAAGTATGTGATCTAAAAGATGGCCAATTTATTGAAGAGGAATTAGATGACATAACTGAGGAGTACTTGGTCGGCTCTTTTATCATTGCCTTATACTGCGGGAAAAAAAAGGAACATTTATATGTGGCACAAATCATTTCGATAGACAAGGACGATTCAGATGTTGAAATACTAAATCTAAGGAGATGGGATAAGAATTTCTTTATTTATACATTTCCTGAGAAAGAAGATAGATGTGTCATTGACAAGTCAGATATAAAACCTCTTAAGAAACAACCTAATTTTCAAATTGTTGGAAAACGTACCCGCTATGTATTTGAAGAGTCTTTAAATTGTGAATGAATGGTTTTTATTTATTCTGTTTATCAGTTACTTACATACTAATCCTGTTTATCAGTTACATTTCGTTTACTATTTACATATTAATAAAAAAATTTGAGATGTAGACACTTTTTTGCGTTAAACATAATTTTAAACCTTTTGTCATTCCGTCACGGTCATTCCGTCACAGCAAATAAATGATAATAACTGCAAGCCAACTTGAGCTAAATTTTTCAAATTCATATTTTACAATGCTTACACAATATACTAAAAAAAAAATAGTTTTAAAAAATAATATCTCCAAAATTCACAGAAACTACCAGCTCTAAGCAGCATGCCAAAAGCTTGGTTGCCAAAATGTCATTCCGTCACACAAACAAAAAATTCATAAAATTAGGAGAAAAAAATAAAGAAAAATTTTTTTAGTAGTGTTTTAATCACATAAGGCCAATAATAATGATTTGCATGAGAAAAAAATATGTTTATTTCAAATTAGATGCATGGAAACTTCAATTAACTATCATTTTGCAAGTCAAAATGTCATTCCGTCACATATGGAATTGCCCAGTAGTCAATCGGATTTCGGTGGGAAAGGGGCCGATATAGAGTTTTACATAGATTCAAAACAATCTCTATTTTATTTTCTATCTTAACAATCTCTATTTCTGTCGCCATATTAACTCTAATAAATAAAATTCCAAATGAAATAACATTTCCAAAACGTATGTTTACCAAAATAAAGTTTCATGTCATAGGAATTGGTACATTTTCCTTTATTTGGTAAAATATTTCGCTCCTAAGAAATAAAATTGCATCTTGTTTTGTTTTTGGCAAATCCCAAAGATACATTTTCGTAGCACTAAAAAATGGCGTCAAAAAAGATTTTTTTTGTTTTTTTTTTGTTTCATAAGCATTCTTTATTTTACGTTTTATAGTTTCTAAATAATGATTTTTATTATAACTTAAAATTTTTTGATAAAAATTGTTGTCAAAAAACTTTTTTTACAAAATTAAATTTTATAAAATTTAGAGGCTTAGGTATACTTTTTGTTCATTTTAATTTTTGAAGTAGTATGATTCTTAAAACTATGGAATGTAAAGTTTAAATAAGCCTTTCGTGTTATATCGTTAAATTTAATAAAACTATTTCTTAGGCATTAGGTTTTAACTCTTATAAGAATATACATATTTTTCCGATGTTGCTTCTCTAAAAATAAAGAGATACCATTTTGTTTTCGTTTGCATAAGAAAGAATATCAAACATTTTTTTTTTTTAAATTTAATAAGCCACAATAAAGAAGGAACGTTACAATGCTACACGCTACATTAAAGACGTCTCCAGAGTAAATAAATGACTGTTCATATAGAAATCGCAGGTATTCGTCTCATACAACAACCACCCTATATCGTTGCTATCGCGAATAGTTTTTTTTAGCAGTATTTACCTAGAAACCTCTAAACGGCAAGGCTCCCAGCTAAGCTACCATAACAATACTACAAGTAAGCTAAAAGCAAATTCTTAATATATTTTATGTGAATCGATTTCAACACCGCCAGCGTAGCAGAAAGAGGTAGTCTAAAGCAAATACTGTAAATATTAAATAAAATTCAAAATCAACAACTGTCATACACAAACATAACTCATGTCGTAATCAATTTAAACTTGCTGAAACAATCAATGTGTCAGCTAATATTATTTTAAATAATTCTAGTTTATTCTGAAATTTTGTTTTTAATACATTGTATATAAAAAATGGGTGACGTCGCATTGGCTCTTCGAAATTCTTCTAAAGGGCAATTAAAATACGACAGATTCTGGGTAGAAGAAGGCCGTACAAAAGTGAGTGTTTAATGTGTGTACAATATTCTTATTGTATTGTATTGCTAATTATTTCACGATTCATTATTAAGAAAGGCCACTGCCCGGAAGTTTCCGAGACTTGATGGTTATTCTGCTACAGTTAAATCTCCCAGTCAACAAAATAAAATTTTCAGATGCACAATATTATTTTTATTTGTATAGATATGCATTCTTCAATGCTGATTAAAATTTTGATAATGGAGAAAATAAACAATATGCGCCATATTAAAGTTTCTTTCATTCAAACATCACACACGTATCTTTATAATAATAAATATAAAGTTTTATTTATATTTTATTTATTTGAATATTAAACTGTTTCGAAATAATCTTCATACATAAATAAATTTGGATGTAGGATTATTCAATATGTCGGGTTATTCAAAGAAAAAATTAATTGCGTTTTTTGGTTTATTGTATATAGCTAATACTACCTATTTCACTTTGTAGTGAACTGTAAATTTTGTAAGTCTGTAAAAATATCATAAAATCTCATTTTTTCATTTTATTCACAATATTTTTTGTAAAATAAAATGCAAGGACAACAAGCATCGTATCAATAGTAAAAAACTAGCTAGAGCACTTCTTTTGCAACAAAATGTGCTTACTAAGTAATACTTAATAGGCTTTTAGCAACTGTATAGATAACATTCCTGAAGATGTTCCAAAGAAATGCCATAATAATTTTGATCCCCTGCAGAGGGGATGGTTCCCCAGCTGTAATAGATGAGCTGCAGGTAAACCGTACATCCCTTTGTGAGCTGATCAAAGTGGCTACCCAACCGCAGCCAGAGGTGCTTCATAAGCTTTTTATATCATCAATCAGTGTGGGACTATGCTTAATAAAGTATATGAGAATGTATTTTTCATGTGCTTAAGTATATAAAAATTTCACTAGACTCATTCGTTATTGAATATAATTAAAATAGTAATAGAATTTTATGACTTAAGAATAGAAGGAATTGAAGAAAACATACATCTTAAGAAGTAAAAAATTGTCATTTTGCTGATCCTTTAAACAAAGTTATGGTGCTCTACTTATTTAAGAACCTTTAACCAATTGGTAAACAAAAATCATTTTGAAAAAGGTAAGTAACTAACTCAGAGGTGTTTTTTTGTAAGTTTGTGGAATGATTAAAAAGCATGGATTTTGAGAAAATATATAAATAAAAAAGTTTTTGCAAACTAACTTAAATTAAAAATAATTTTCATACTGTTTCACAAAGTTCTATTTACTTTACCTTTAAAAAATAATCAGTCTTTTGATATAAGTTTTGAATCCCCATACATAATTGTGTCAATTTGTGTTTTCAGGAAATATTAGATGGCATATCAAAGTACTCAACAAAAATATCAGTGTCTATCAGCCCTGGTATATTTCCTGCTATTATTTCTGAAAATGCTACCCAAGTTTCAAAAGTGAAAACTGAAGTACCTTCTTCTAACTCTAAACAGGATAGCACTAAAGAAAAACCAAAGCCTATTCATAGTATGACAGATGTACACTTTTTTGAATTGCAGTCTGAAATGGAACAACCTATTCAAGAATATGAAGAGGAAAGACAACGTTATATACAAGTATGTTTTTAGTGCTAATTAAAGCAAGATATTTATCATGCAAGTAAATTTAAATGGTGTATGGATTGCTGGTTAGATATTAATACAGAATATGGTTTTATGCCATAAAAAATAAAAAATTGATTTTCATTATTGCAGATTTAACAGACTAAAAATAAATATATATTAATTGTATTTTGTCATTCAATTGGAAAAAAAATTATGTTCCAATAAAATATGTAGGACAGAAACAGCTGAAAATATTTTCATTTCATGTCAATTATAACATTGTATAATAATAGTAATAAAATAATGAGTACTTTTACACAGTATTCAAATTATACAAAATCTTTTTCTTTAGGTTCTTTCATCAAATTAATAAAGAATTTTTAGTTTTTATCCATTTTGAAGGGAGTGTCGAAAACATATTCTCATGCAATGGATTACCACAAAAGTGGTACCTATTACCACAATTAGTTCAGCATCACTGGTGTCAATATTAATGAGGCTGTTTTCTTAAGGACTCCCAAAAAATTGACAAATATTGAATTTTTTATAGTAATTGATAGTTTCTCATTGAGCAGTACATTAATGTGTAAATCAGCTCTAAATAAAAACTGGAGTTCTAGCCAGAAATTTCATCTCTATATACGAAAAACAAAACAAAAACATTAAAGCTGTTATGATTAAAAACATTGTAAGCATATTGTAGAAGTTAAAAAAGAATAAAGTAATTATTGCATGATTACATTACATGTCTTAAAAAAATTATTAATGGAGAAGTTAAAATTAAAGAACAGTTATGAAATCTAATATTATAAAGTGTAGTATGTGCTTTCTAAATTTAAGCTTATCTATTTTATTTCAAAGTAATTGCACCATTTTATTACAGCATTGTAAGAATAACAAATGAGCTTCATATTTTTTTTATAATTTCAGAGCATATTTGAAAATAAAAAATCAGAGTTTGAAAATCATATCTTAGATGTAGAAAAGCAAATCAGACAAGAATATAATTTAGCAAAAAGAAAGAATGAGCTTGATGCTCGCAGAAGAACTGGTGAATTACAGAAATTGGAAGAATCCATGTAAGTTCCATTCTATTTTTATTTATTTATTCTTTGAGTTCTGTTATAAAACAAGTGTGTAATACAGTATTTTCTAATTTCAGTGAGAAAGAATGGATTAAATTGTGGAAAAAAAATTGCTTGATATCGAATTTTTTCCGTTTCCTATTATTTTATTAATGCTATTATAATTTTGAGTAGCAATAATGAATGGGGAAAAAATAGACATTTAATTTTCAGAACTTTGATTTAAAGAGCAGTGACTTATTTTTTCCAGCAATGAATCTTATTTATCATTGATCTTATTTAGACAAAATCGAAATTTTATGAGCAGTTGTAAAAATATTTATTAAGGAAAAATTAATTATTTTAAAAATATTTATTTTGAAGAATGGAAATGTTTCATTTGGTCATCTTTTTGCATATTTCTTGTAAGACCCACACTCATAGATAGAAAATAAATATTTTATTATGTTGTCTGCAATCTTTTCATTTTAATGTGTGTATGGGTATTTCTCACTGAGATTTTTAAATAGGTAATATATATATATATATATATATATATATATATATATATATATATATATATATATATATATATATTAAAAATTTCTGTATTCTTCAAATGATTTTTTTTTTTAACTTTAAAAAACTTTTATGTTCTGTGTGTGAAAAGTATTCATAAAAAACATCATCGAAGCAAGTTTTTTTTTCCATTAGTGATTAAAAAATTCAGCAGGAAATATTATTATTATTATAATTTTTTTGAGATATTAAAATATTTGTTAAATGGAGCTTTTAATTTTTGAAATTTGACTGTATATTATTTTAATCATTCACTAAACATATTATTAGATACAGAATTTACAATTGGTAGCAATTAATATGTTATTAGCTACCTATTACATATTATTAGTTTATCAAATATTTATAGAAAAATATTATACTTTTCCTTGCAGCTTAAAGCTTGCATACTAGTTTTTTTTTCCTTTTTAATTTATTGCATCTGTCAGTTATTTATTTATTTTGAAGGATGAGAGAAGCTCATGAGGTTGGAAGATTACAAAAGGAACAACATCAAAGCCATGTTAAGGTAAAAATATGTACTATGAATATGTTTATTGTTATGTTAATTATTTTCTAAAATTTTTATTCCAAGATGTAAAATTAAAATTTATTTATTAATATTTTTTCAATGATGTCTTCAAATTATAGAATTTTTTTTTTTTTTTTTTTTTTGTGTGTGTGGTAATTAATCTTGAGTGATTATGGATTAAAATTTTGTGCATGATCAAGTTTGGCTTTTATCTTATTTTTCCCTTTGTTTATAAATTTCCAATCTTGTGTTTATTAAAACAGATTTAACTTCATGGTCATATTTCTTATAACTCACTTCATTAATACAATAATTCTGCCTAAAACATTTCTATGATTTTTTTTTTCAATCTATCTCAATTTACCCAAAAATTATTAAATACTTGAAACTCACTGTAGATATGGTCTATCAGTAATATCACCATTGTTTCACTTATTGACATAAATTATCCGAAATGAATATATTTAAAATCAGAATTAAATTTTACCTTTCGAAAGTCAAGTGAGATTAATCTTTAATTGTTTCTTTTGAGTCAATTATATCACTAATGTTTCACTAATTCGTATAAATTACCTCCAAATGAATGCATTTAAAGTAATAATTACATTTCACCTTTTACAAGTCAAGTGGGGGTTAATATTTAATTGTTCCTTTTTAATAAATGGTTATCTCTATTTTTTGGAAACAGAATGTCATGAAATTGTGAATAATTACATCGGCAAAAAGATTATGTCAGGAAAATTATTATATTATTATTGTCAATCATGCTATCATGTTGGATAAGGGATGATTTAAAATGTTGAGAGGAAATTTATTTCATAAATTCTGTTTTTCTATGAAAATGTAATTGATCATATCACAAAAGGATTATCTGAACAAAATTATTGTATCAAGGAAAATATTGGCTAAATGATCACATTGCAAAAGGTTCACTTGTTATTTGATGTGTTTTTTCCTGCAATATGAAGAGGAATCTTATGAGTTCTATTTTTTATTTCTTCTCATTTATAAACGAAAAAAGAAAAACTTAACATATATAGTTCACATAAACAATAAGCAGTGTCATTTAAGTTAGAATGAATCCATTTCATTCAGTGCTTTAAGTCATTTATTGTTAATTTCATTGTTTTTAGAAATTAAGTGCCAAAATACTTGAAGCTGAGTTGAAACAGAAGCAAGCTGAAGAAGATTTAAAACGGAGGTAATTATTTTACCGTCTCTTAGAATGAAGTTAAAAAATAAGTACTGATTTTGATAAATTATATCATAAGTTTTTATTTAATGTATGTGCAAACAATACACAACTTATTACACTTGCATGAAAAATACTGATTCAAAACAACTCAATCACATTAGCAACGTTTTTTACTGAATGAAGAACAGACAGGACTGTGAAGTTGAATATAATGATAATTATAAAATGAAATACATTTAACATTTTTGTCATGTTTTGTGAAGTTGTCCCTTATTGCACTGAAACATGAGCACTATTTTAATTCAATTATTTGACTCTTGAGTCATTTGTATGCTATTAAACTTTTTCTGTACTTCCTCATATTGTTATATGGGATAATACATTTTTGTGTAATAAGTTATAGTTTTTAAACTTTAGTATTTATTATTTAGATGTTTTCATTTAAGAAAATTCAAGATTTATATTTTAGAAAACTTTGTTCAACTGATCGCTCATTTTATTATGTTGAGAGGTAATTTAAATTATATCACCTAATTTAATCTCTTATTTTATTCAATAATAAAAAGGCATAGTTCATTGAAAATTAGAAAATGATTATGAAAAATGCACATCATAGACTCCCTTTTTCAAAAAATTGTATTCTTTTATCTATTGGTATTATTTTACAAATTTTTATACAACAAGTATAAGTTATGCAAAATTTTTAAGCTAGTTTTACCATATTTCATTTAAGCAATATGAATGCACAGTTTTCCTTTTCTTTTATATTGGAAGGCAATGCCACAAAAAGAGAGTTAAAATTTGTGTCATAACTTTTGTTTACTTGGATTAATTTCTATTTTCTCCTGAAATTGTGTTTCTATTTTTAATATCAGGATTGCAAACAAAGATTTAGATCAAACAGCAAAATGATTGCAAACAAAGTTCGATATAACAAATCAAACTTTTCATAATATTGAAAATTTGAGACAACTATAATTATATTGTTTTTATCAATTTAGGTAAAATAATAACTGCTTTGATATTGTATCAAAACTTGTTACTTTCTGTAGAGCTGGTGGCTCTGTGGTAAAGCATTGGACTACAAAGCCAAAGGTTGGGTGTTCGAACCACATCCAGGGCAAGTTGCCTAAAACGGATTTTTGTTGAAGAATACATTATAATTCTTTTTCATTCTTTTAATATTTATGTTGTTAATGATTCAATTTCTAGAATTTTCAGATTCAGAACTGATCTGTTTGAGATAGTTCCATAATTGTATATAAGTACATGTAACAGTCAGTTCAGTAGAATATTCATTTTTTAGAATTTTAAGATTCAGGTATGTTCTGATCGAGAAAGTTTGTATGTAAGCACATGTAACATTCAGTTCAGTAGAATAAAGCCTCAAGTTGAGATTATCAGTCTCTGTGCTCTTTCACACTGAGTAATCCCACACTTATCTAATCTAAGCGGCAATATTTTAGTTACGCAACATGAATTTAGATCTTATATGGAAAAAAAAAATGCTCTAAATTCATTCAGCAGTAATCACATATATTATGTATATTGAGTTTGCATTTTCCTAATGCATTAAGTTTAAATGCTTCATTAAAGTACAAAATTTTCATGATAAGCATAGTTAACTTTGCCATAATTTGTTTGCTCTGATATTTTGAAGAAGAAATTTTCGCAATTGAAACTTCATAGTTTACTCTTGGTTTGTCCTGAACTCATTTTCTGTACTTTTAGTTTTGAAAATGTCAAATGACAAAAAACTTATTTCAGAATTTTTTTCCCTCTCCATGGCACAGCTAATTCTGCTATAATTTGCTTGCTGTTTCATATTTTTTGGAATTAATTTCAGCATTTTTAACTTTATAGTTTACTCTGGCTTATCTAAACTAAAATATTTCTTTATGTGCCGCTAGGTATCTATGTGCTTCCTAGCTTACTGTTTTATATTCATTTATTTGTATTAGGACTCATCTTGCTGCATTTATTAGCTCTGTTAAAATGCAAATTTTATTACAAATCAATAGCTTAACAGATGATTTTAAGCAACATTTTTAAGAAATTAAGATTTTTTAGAGAAATATCTAATTTAATCTGATTTAATTTTATGTCGATTTATTTTACCATGTATCAAATTTTGGACATATCAAGTGGATAACAGTGCTAAGTGATGGTGTTTGAGTAGAGGAATTTTTCAATTATATTTGGCAACAAATAGTCGACCAGTAACCTTAGAAAATCTGTCTTTAGAATAAACCAAAACACATAATGTATGAACACTATTATAAGAAGTATGAAGTAAATGATAGGGATTGATAGATTTTGCCAATTTTAAGCATGTAGACTAGAAATAAAGGCAAGGCATGAACTTTATTAAGGGATTATCAATGTATAAGTTTGAAAGCTAATCTACGCAAATTCACTAAAATGTCACTTAGAACCTTTATCTTTTGAACTTCTCAATTCTATTTTAATATCTCATGTTTGCATGATGTGATGTTTGTTAGTTATATAAATGGTTATATTTTAGTGAATATAGTTCGATAGTTATATTTTTATGAAAACAAAAGTTTATCTTTTAGTACAATATTCTTTTAAAATTATTTTTAAATTTGTTAACTATTTCTAGAAAAATAATGTTACATATATAATATTCACAGATTGAAAGAGCAAGAAGAATTTAAAGCTCAGTTAAACACCTGTCTTTCAGAAGCTAAATCTTTTGTTAACAAATCTGTAGAAAAATTGACTTTGTGTGAATACCAGGAACATTTAACTGTTCCTCTGAATGAGCGTATAAAACAACCAACTGCTTTGTTGCAATACATAAATGATATAGATAGGCAATCCAAAGATAAAGAGCTAACTATTGATGATATTTTAAATGCAAATTTTCAAGTGCAAAGAGCTTATGTGTTGCTTCAAGAAATATCTTCAGACATAGGTATGCATTGTTTCTATTATTTATTTGCTGATTAAAGTTTTAGTTATAAATGTGTAACAATATTTTACAGATTCTGCTAAAGTAAAGGCTTCCCATCACAAAGAAGTTTTAACAAATAGTATATCCTCTCTAGAAAACAATAATTTAAAGAAGAATGAGGTGGAACAAAGTATGTATACAAAATATTTTTTCTTGTTGCTTTAAAATAGGGGTGCACAATCTTTTCGAGTAAAGGGTGGATAGGCCAACAAAGAGTCGCATACATGCACATTTGACGGCAAACTTAATAATTTTTCTATAAACATTGATCTTCTAATAACTGTAACATTGATGTATTAATGGTTAAATACTTTTAAACTTCAAAATACATAAAAAAATGAGAAACATACTTTTTTAAAGTATCTCTTTTAATCGAAAAACAGATTTATCAAAATATAAATGTTGGGGGAAAATTATAATTTTTTTCATCACATTACGTAATTTCAAAGTTCATTTTAAAATAAGTTTTAACAGTAAAAAACTGGAATGCTCACTGAATAAAAGTTTTAGAAAATAATAAGTATTTTTATGAGTAATATAAAATCAAATTAATATTTTGATAAAAGAAAGTTTATAGGGCTTATAATGATTTATATTTAAACAAAATCATTAAATTGCGAAATAAAATTTAGTTGGGAACATGCTTCAACTTAAGATATTTATGTTTTGTGAATTATTAAAGGTTTTATGTTAAATAGCAAATGTTTTTTTTTTCTTTAAAAAAAAAGCACTTTTTTATTTAGAAAAAATTGAAAACAAAATTACAAATAGTGAAGCAGTTAAAACTTCGTGTGTACCTATAAATTATTAAAATATCAGAATTTTAAAAATCATATTCAAGCGACTCAATGCTGAAAAAAGGATTAAAAAAGAAATTGTATTTACGATAAAATTGGCAGAAATAAATTGCGTCAAAAAGTGATTATTCAAATGCGCAATTAGAATCTTGTGCGTCATAATATTGTAGTTGAAATATCACAATTATTAATATGATTTTTAATCACGTAATATTATTGTACTTAAAATATCTTACTTTTTATTATGTAGTGTAATTAATACTACAATAATACAAATCCTATTCACTAGTATATAAAATGTGTTTACTCAATTCTATCTTGGGTTACCTTTTGATGGACGAAGGTTGGCATCGTTGGCACACTAGCCCCCACATTGGTGACCTCCAGACGTGATCTGCATATGCCTATCTTGACAGTAGTGCTAACGCCTCCTATAACTGAAAGCCTCCACACGATTTTTTATATGTAGTCCGATCAAACCACCATGAATGTAATTCAGTTATCAAAAGAGCTGTTTATACAAAATCTAGTAAAATTAAGAAAGTGGTAGCAAATATATCTCTAAAAATTTGTATAATTTATGAATAGGATTGGTTTGTCTCATTTACTTATCAACCACCACAAATTCAATTCTCAAATAGATGTGATAAACTTCACCCAATTATTTTTAAAAAAGAATTTGAGTTCATGCTCACAACTGGTTCACATTTTTAAATAGTCTGTGCAGACTACTTATAAGATACCGCATGGAGGCTTTCTGATGTAGGAGAAGATGGTAGTGCCCACTTCGATTTGAACACTCCTACTTTGATGGAGGGTACACAGCTGACTTGTTACATTTCCCACATCCAATATTCATTTCTTTAAATTAAATGTTTATTTTGGGCCAAATTTAATTGGTAAATTGTATGAAAGATTTTAAATGATGCTATTTCTTTTAAGGTCTACTAGTTCTATTTCACTCAATATCTACTATGAAGATCTACTAGTGAACGTGAATAATTTTTCTTAGTCATCCTTTTTTAAGATCAACATTTAAAATTAAAGGTATATTTTTGTTGCAAATTTGGTTGAGTTCCCAAATGTAATTTCATATTTTAACTTACCAAACAGACAGATAATTTAAATACAATTTGTGCATGCATCATCACGTTATGCATAAAACTGATTGCTAAGTTCTAAATCATTTAATGACTCTGTTTGACAGTGATTATGTTAGCATATTAATGTAATTTATGCCACTAAACAATAATTGTTGAGCGGTTAATAAGTTTAGACACCAATTCAAATAAAATTATCTTAAAATGTATTGTAATAAGGTAATGTATGAAATCACATTATAATAAAGAAACAGCTCTTTTAGTTTTTAATTTAGAAAAGGATGACAAATGTAACATTAGCAGAGTACAATAAGAAAAATAAATATTGCAAATTGCTTTAGATTTAGGATACAAAAATATTTTATGAGAAAACAATATCTTTATAACTTTTTTAATTTTTTGCTGATTACAACTAAAAACAATATGAATATTATTGTGACAAAACTGAATCCTACCTATTTTAAACTCGCTTCATTTGGGTTTTGTGTTCTGGCTTCTTTCACTTCAAACAATGGATCTACCTTTACAGGGTGCATTTACCAGAGGAATGATGATTTTTGCTGCATACAGAAGCAAGCTAAAATAGTTTTTCTCTCCGCTGTCCACACCCACTTGCCCTGAGTCTAACTCTTTCTCTTCGTTAAAAATATAATAAACCTATATCGGTAGTTTCCATCAAATGTAAATATAGTTTAAAAGTGTAAAATAGTTTAAAGCAAGTCAGATTAATTATTTAGTTGTAAATATAAAAGAAAGTTGTATCGGCCAATAAAAATGTATGGATAACAACTGAAAACTGGGACATTGTCATTTGATTTTCATCTGCAGTTGAATATGGTATGTGTCAGATTCTGTCTGTTTTGTCTTGCCTTATTTATTCTTAACGTGAAAATTCAATTTGATAAATTTATTTGCTGATATGCCAACTTTGCTCCGCTTTGTGGGTAATTTTTTTTTAGTGGTAACATAGTTTAAGTTTTAATGTATGGTTCATGGATAAGGAAATTTAAATTGAAGTTATTTTTCTTACCACTACGCATATATAATTCCTAAAATCATATGAAACTTTACTTTCTTCCAGCATTTTAAATGTTAATAAGATCAACCAAAATTCTGCAAATTTTGGTTTTTAGTTTTGTACCCCTTTGAATATATTTTGCAGAGAACAGAGCAGGTGGCATTCCTGTAGTTGGAAACTTTTTGAAGTAACTCTGCTGGGTGAAATAATAATTTACAGAAGTATTTATTTGTTTAGGTTTAGATTCAAACACCACTACGAATCAGGATATTGAAATTGAAATTAGCAGTGAAGCTTCATCTGTTAGGAATAAAGATCCTAATAAAGGTAAAACCTGTAATTTATTATTTTTATTTCAGAGATTATTATTTGGCTATGATTGATAGTAAAAATACGAATGTTGTTACCAAATCAAAGTTAGTGATAAGTTATCTTTATGTTTTCTTTGTTTCATATCAGTTCAATCTTTGTAGTAGCTCAATCTTTTAAATGAAAAAAAAAGTAACTGTATAAAATATTTTTATGTGATTTATAACTTCTAGTCATATTTGTGCCAGCAATTATTACTTTTTTTTTCAATAACGTATTTAACTGTTGCAAATATGATTATTTTGCAATTTCAGTCTTTATTTTTTTATGTAGGTGTCAATCAGTTATTTCACATTTTTGAGATTGTATGGAATGTGTATGTGACATATTATAACTTTCAAATATGATTTTTAGAGTTTTTTTCCAGTTATAAGCAAAAATAACCGAGTTTTTATTTAAAAATCAAAACTTTAAATATTTTTTTTCTTCAAAAAAGAGAGAGAAAGAAATCTAGTTATGTAATAAGTTTTACTCCTGCATTTTGTTGCATATGGGTTGTACTGAAACAGTAATTAATGATCCAAGTTTTATGATAAAACAAACTTTACTCGTAAAAAGTGAAAAATCTGGAAATTTAATTACAAAGTGAAAATTTAATTTAAATTTCTGCAGAGGAAAACTTTCCACTTGATTCCATAAGGATGACAATCAGTTCAATTCACTTCATTTTGCAAACCTCATAATTTTTTTTTAACAAATGAAAAAAAAACCTCTTCAGGCAATCTTAATATTAAGAATCGATTTTCATATTCACCTGATTTAAAAGTTAAATGTTGTGATATGTATTTATGCAATTTAAAAATTGTATATTGCGATTTGTATTCCTCCCATTTTAATATCAAATATCACGATTTGTGTTTATGCGTTTTTAACATCAATATCGTAATTTGTATTCATATGTTTTTAAACATAATATTACGGTTCGTCTTGACGTGAGTTTAAAATCCAATAGCGGGATTCAAATTCATTTGTTTTTCAAATCCAATATTGCGATTCATATACATGTATTTGTGATATCTTACATTATGTTAACCTCTAATTTTATTTATCAGATGAAAAGAAAATTATATCCCGTTTTATTGCACCTGATGCAGTTCATTTTTATCAAAAAGTCATGAATGATTACAAGCGAGTCGATGCAATTGTGGAATCAGTTAGAAAAGATCCAAAAGTTAGTAGGTTTTCTGATTTTTTTCCTTAATTGTAATAGAAATGCACTTTTTCTATGTATATAGAAATTTTAAGTTAATTTAAAAGAATATGTATGCTTACTTTTTCTTCAGTTTTATGTTGAATGGAAATTGGGTTGTGATTCAGTAACTTATTTTTGATTTGGTTTTAAATCTTTTAATTATTTAAACTATTTTTAGTTATGTATTGTATTGTCTATGACGAAATTCTGAAAAGAAGTAAAATTTTCAATTTTTTTTTAAACTTTGGTAGCTTATAATTATAAGTTTATAATTATATTCGTCATTACCATAGTTCAGAGGTGGCCAAAGTGGTCTGTATAGACCCCCAGGGGTCTATTTAACAAAAACGGGGGTGGATCTGAGACTGGGGGGCGAATGGGGGTCGATCCAAATCGGAAGGATCGATTGTGCATCGAAAAAAAGCAGTTCTCAATACGCAAATCACACATACCTAATTCAGGGCTGATTGTGTTCCGGAAAAATCCGGATTTCCGGAATTTTTGCTAACAGTGATCCGGAAGTTTCCGGAGATTGAAGGTCCAGACGTTTAAAAAAATCATTGATCACAGAAGTTTCCGGAAATCAAATTTTCAAAGGGGGAACTTAAAAACACAGTTTGTTTTATTTGTTTGTAAGGGAGAGCCAGAGAGATACCTATAAGCTTATATTAGTGATTAATATTCATTTTTTTTATCAGTAAATAGTTGTTATAATCATAAACTCAAGAAAGAAAGACATATTTGTAAATTTTAATTACTTCTCCAGGTCATCATAGGTGTGTGTAAATGGTATAGCTATGTGTACAATTTTAAATATATTTTAAGTAAACTAAGAAATATTGAGAAAAAGGAAGAAAACTTGTTTTTCTAATTTTTCAATTTAAACTGTTTTTATTTTTTTTAACTCAAGAAATTTTCCAGAATTTTGACTAGGGCTCACAATCACCCCTGCTAATTAAGTATGTAAAATTTGCGAATTTTTTTTTATAATTGACTCAATATCAGTTTCTTTATAAAACATAAATTAATAAACATATATTTATTGGGGTGAAACAAGTAATTACGTACCACCGCGCAGTGGCACGAACTCAGCGCAGTTTATAAGTCATATCCGTATGTGCGCTTGTCCAAATGTCACGTGTGGCGAGCATTGACGTTACAAATGCAAATATCATACGCAGTTTCAGCTATCTTTGCAAACTGTGTTGAATATTTGCAGAGTCATTATTAAAACTTTTATAGTTTTGGATAATTAGTTATTGTTTCGATAAAACCATTCGTTTGGTTTATATATTAATTTTAATTATCAATGCACAAAAAAGAAGGTAAGCATTAATAATATGGATTAGTACAGCCCGCGACAAAACTATAGCACACTTTGTATTTTTTTACGAAAATTACAAAATTGATCAATTTTGACGAAAATTAAAATTGACCAATTTTGAACCCAATATAGCGAACCTTGCAAAAAAACACCAGGCACACCCATCTCATTGATCAAGTAGCAGTAAACCTTTAGTTACTTTACTTATTATATCTACCTATGCATAATTACTTATTATTTAATAATATGGTATTTAAATTTCAATATTAATATATTTTTCATAAAACTATTGTTACACAATGTACTATTACTTTAATAAATGTTTAAAATCATAAAATATATGTACAAACACAGTATCTAATAGAGTTTTATTTAAATTAACAGAAAATTACTTCTGTGGGGGTCGATGGAGATTTCAACAAATTATATAGGGGTCGATGATCAAAAAAGTTTGGTGACCCCTGCCATAGTTCATAATTATCTTCATATTCTGAATTCCCCAAATTTTTTAGAATTGTATGTTCTATTTTTCTTATGAAAAACTAACTAGAGTTTCTTATTATTAGGTGCTTTGAAATAACTCATGTTGTAATAAATAAATATTAGAAAAAATTAATTATTTTTTCATGCTCTAATTGCTTTAACTGAACTAAAAGTGACTATTAAGTTAAGGACTTGTTACGTTTAAAAATCGGTTCTATTTTTACTGTTTCAAAATGTCAAATACTACTTCCAACAGTAAAAGTGATGTTTAAAGACACTCAGATATTTAGGTAGAAGAACATGTATGAATCTATTTTGATATCATGCCATAATGTTTACAAAACTTTTCAATGGCATAAATTGTGTTTATGAAATAATTGTGACTTTGAAAGTGCAGTGAAATATTGTCTCACAACTATTTAAAATCATTGCTACAAGATGGCATTACTGATCTATTCTAATAAATAAATTTTATCATAACATGTTATAAAGAACTTAATATCTGGAGAAAAATTTAATAATTATGCTTTTAAATCTAATATATGTCTAAATTTCTGACTAAATACAGATATTAATTTAAAATTTGTGTATATTTCTAAACATTTATGTAGGTTTCTAAACATTTATGTAGGTTTCTAAAAATTTATGTAAGTTTCTAAATCTAGACATGATATTACAAATATTATTACATAAAAAAATGGGCACAAAATATTTTGACAATAAAGATGATTATGAATGTAATAAAATCTTGTGTCTGACAATTTTTATGTTATTCATAACTGTTTTTTTTTTTAATTTTTTTATTTAGTTAGGGCATTGTGCTGTTTAACTGGGTGGGTATTGAGAAAAACCAAAGAATTTTAAATTTAACAAGAAAACTAAAAGGTTAAATTCTAAAGAAATACCTGACAAAAGTAAACTGTAAATATGGCACATGATCTATCAGTGGAAGTACACATTAATAGACGTTGATTAACCGAACAACACTGAAATAAAACAAAAAAAAGCTCATACCTATTATGTAGCTGATAGAGAGAGTAGGTCACATTTTTAAATCTAAAGAGACTAAGAGTTCACTAAAAAAAAGAGTCACTTGTTAGGATGAATAAAGTTCGCTTTATTTCATATTAGCTCAATGGCGACATCAGAAAAAAATCACAGGCGGCACATCGGATGGAGAGTGTGGTGGTTAGGAGTGACTGGGAGTTTCGTGGTTTCAACTCAGACTGAACACAACACAGGAGTAGATGGGAATTAGATCTTCGCCAGAAAACATCAGAGCGGGGTCATGGGTACTGTGCTGGACTTCACCGAAGATAAAAATCATGATTTGTAACTCTAACTATGACAGCATCTGGTCAGCAGATAAGCTCAAGAGAGATTCAGCAGCATTACCTCTTTCAAAAAAAACGTGCACATGATTGTGGCAATCCATAGTCAGTCAAATATTTTTCTTATTGCAATAATATCCAAAACTATCATATTAACAGGAGATGCGTGATCAAAAATAAAAAAAAATTACTTTGTAGACAAAAATCCAAGCACGACAGAATTAACTTGCCAACATGGCGGCAGGTGTGATGCCATACCAAACAGATGTTCCCTTCCTCTAGAAAAAGAGAAGAGAGAAAAAAATTAAAAAGACAAAACCCACAGCGGGGCAAAAATACTTTACATGGACAAAATCTCGAATGCTCTCGAGCGTCAGGCGCTCTGCTATTTATACAAAATGCTTAAAGTTAAAGTGAAATTTCCTAACCATTGGAAGTTTAGTTGTCATATCAATTATTTCTTCAGTGTCATTCCCACCTTCTGATGGAACTTGCGGTAGTTATGGTTATGCTTACTCTCACACTCGTAGCCTTCACGTGAACATGAAAGATACCACGGGCCAGGTGTTTTTTTAAGAAAAATGGTAGGAAAAGGAATTTCTGGGGGAGAATGTCCTAATTGCGCTAAGGCATTAAGGGATATTATATGGATTGGATCAGTATTGTTAAGAAATGGATCAGGATTTAAATTCGATTGTGACTTGATGTATCAGGCATATTTTAAAAGAATATATCATATTCTATTTAAAAATCTACAATAAATTTTATTAACAAAATGCAACCATGAAAAATAGAAATATCTTCACCACGTTACTTTACTTTTATTATTTATGTATACTATTCAAATATTCAGTAACATTTGTATGCTGTGGTGGTATATTTAAATATTTTTATATTTTTAGAACAAGAAATACAGATTTGAGCTTCAGAAAGCCGTTAATACTCCAATAAATTCATTATCATCCAATTCTGGATCACAGATAAAAACTAAAGTTAATAAACTGCTATCTATTTTAACCGGAAAAGCATCAGAGACTAGTGGTCGAAACATGAATGGTGATTCGCCAATCTTCAACTTTTGTGCATACTTAGCTGCAAAACAATTTGTGGTATGTAATTTTTTAAATGAATTTTATTATTATTAGTCTTTTTTAAAATTAATAAATATGTACAGTTTTTTATTATTTTGTAAGTGTGGTGGTCATGTTATTTTCAGTGATGATAAATCTCTTCTAAATAAAGACGGTTCTCTTATTCTTAGTTCAAAAAATATATGTAATGCAATGCTCATATTTCAAGTTGATTTATTTAAATTTTTTGATAGTTATTATGAATTAAATCATAGGAATTAAATTTATAAAATAGCGCATCAACCAAAGATCAGTTACAATATTTAATTTGAGACTGATATGTGACAATTTTTAAAATTTGTATTAGTTCATTAGGTTTAATTCATTTATTGATCATAGCTGTTCATTTAAAGCGCTGGGATAAAATTTACAAAACTATATTTTAATTTTTGAAAAAATATGAAAATTTGTGCAATTATAGAAGGACTTTTTATTCAAAAAAAGAAGAAAAAAAGCCAGAATTTGTCATAATTTGGTTTAAGCTGCAGCATTGCCAGAAATATTCTATAAAGATTAAAAAAGAAATCTAAAATTAAATCATATTTAAAAAATTGGGTATAATGCCTGTATGCAACTTTTCCTGTTTATAGTGTTTGAAAAATATTATTTAATAAAAAAATTAAATATCGATTATTTTTAATTTTAAAAATTTATTATTTTAAAAATTTAAATTAAAAAAAAATGTTTAAATTAGAAGTTTAAAATGTATTAATTGAATAAAACATATAAATACTAGTTATCAACCTTTATGTAATAGAAAATTAAAGATAAAACTTAACCGTCCCAGCTAGAATTTGAATCCTGGACCTCTCTACTAGAAGGTGGGCAGCCTAACCGGTACATCATGAATGCACAGCAACTGGAAATTTTTTATTTGTTTAAAAGTAAATTAACTGAAACTTTAATGGGGCATATTTTGCTCCTAGGGTAGATCTGATGGCTTATTTGTACCCTATCCGATTGTTTCAAGCATGCTCTTTATGCTAAGATTAACTTTGTATCTCTAGGAATTTTTGAGATGCATATGTCAGTTGTAAGTTAAAATTTTGTCTGGAAAAAAAATACCACATTAAAAGAAAATGGTGATTGTATGAATCTACAATATCCGTATAGTGACTTTTAACTGTATCGAATTGATTTCTCTAGTATCTTTAAATTAGTTATAGTGGTATTTTACTGTATATGTCATGTAAATTATGTGTAATGTAAGTTTCCTCTGAAAAGTAGTTTTTGCAAATGTTGAATATTTTTTATTACTTATTCTATACATACAAATGTTTTTTGCAGGAACAGGGAGACACTCAGATCTCTTCCCAGCACTCTACTGCATTTCCTATTGCTTTTGCTGCTCTTGGGGTTTGGGTTAAACAGCCTGAGTTTGGTCAACTGCTTCTTGGACATTTTTATGATAAATGTCCGTACTTAGCTCCTTATTATCCTCCTAAGGAAGAAAGTCAATCTGATGAAGAATATTTTCAGTAAGTTAGATCTTAACTTTTCATTAATCAATTGAGCATTTGATATACCCCAAAACGTTCTTTTGTCTGTTGTTTTCATGCGGCGACAAATTAGCAAGAAATCCTAGCTGACTAATACACTTTTTCATAGGTGTGGGTAAGTTTATGAGGATGAAATATGAGCGCATTTCTTCTGGCACGAGATTCAGTGAAATAAATATGTAAAAGCAGAGCCAGATTAAGCGTACGCGGGGCCCTAGGCCATTCAAAATTTTGGGGCCCTTAGATTAAATTTTTTTTCTCGTATATTTTTTATTTATTCAATTATGAAAGTATTTAGATATCTTTTCATTTAAGAAAGCATATTTAAATTAAAAATAAATAATAATAAATTTAATTTTAATAAGTAATAAATAAATATGATTAACATTATATAAAAAATTATCGTATTTTATTAATATATATTTGAAATTTATTATAAATTTTTTTTAATTATTATTTTTCTTAACTTTTTAAATTTTTTTTCAAAAAATCCATTTTAAGGGGGCCTCTAATCATTGGGAGCCCTAGGCCATGGCCTAGTCTTGCCTAATGAGTAATCCGGCAGTGTGTAAAAGTGGTGGTACTAAGAATCAGTACAAAATTACTAGAATTGTTCAGTGTGTAGTGAAAAATGCTAAGCAAACACAATTGAAGACTCATCTTTAAATTTACAAAAAATATTTATTAAACAAGAAAATAAATTAAATGGCACATAATTTTCTGGAAAACTGGATTCTCACCACAACATGACACAGCTTTAATCTTTCTATACTCATCTTTTTCCCCCCAAATCTAGTCTTGATCTGTCTTATAATTATTGTCTTTAAATTATATATTGCCAGCTTTCATTTAATCTCTAATTAAAAACATTTGCATAATGAGGGTAAAAAAAATTGTGAAAACTACACTCACAATTGATGTGTAATTTATTTTTAAATGTCCGAAGTAAACTTTGAAATAAAGAAATGAATAGGCTAGAAAAGAAAGAAAAAAAACCTTGTTTTTTCAAAGCATCAATGTTTAAACTTTCCCTTCTAAATCGCTTTTGTCTTACTCCCTCTTCCAGCAGTCTTTCAAACTTGCTGTGACTTTTTGCCTTCTTTCTGTGAAAAGCTGGAATAAAATCTATCATTACACTTAACTCTCACTTGGGGCACACCAACTTGTGATGGGGGACTTATAATTGTTATTTGTGAGAGTTTATGTAAAGAGTAATTTCTGTAAGTGGTAGGTGGGGGATGATTTTTTTAACATATAAATTAAAATATTTCTTATAAACTGGTGAATATAAAAATAAAACATATGAAATTATAATCAGACCTTACCTTACTACAACCTTGCTGTTTTTTTTTAAAAAGAAGTTAAATGTGTGTAACTAATTTCCTAATTATTTTAAACTTATGAAAGCTTTAGTTTATGTTCTTAATTTTTTTTAAAAATACAGTTAAGTTGGTAATTTAAGAAATCCCATACCCTTGGAGAAGCTTTTTGTCACAAATTCTCTATCTCCTTGGTTACTAATTTAGAAGAAAGGCAATGTGAGTTCAGGCAAACCTTGAGTAAGCCATTAAATTTCAATTGCGGAATTTTTGCTTCTTCTAAATATCAATATGCGGACAAATTATTGGAAGAGAATTTCTCCTTTGTATAATCCTAAGTTATCTTTTCATAATTCATTTTCCTTTTAATATTTGAATTTTTTTTCTTTCAGTATTTGAAACTTCGTGTCTTACTCTAGGTTTGTCTGGACTCAGATTGCCTTTCTTCTAAATTAGTAATGGAGGAGATAAAGAATCTGTACTTTAAATTTTAAATTAGTTATGGTGGTGAAAGATAATTTGTGACAAAAAGTTTCTCCCATTGAATGGCATCCTTTTAAGCAGATTATATGAATTTTTTCTCTCTCTTAAATAACTATGATTTTATCCAGTTATTGTATTGTTCAATTCTATATTGGGTTTGTCTTGGATGGTTATTAAAAAGTTTTTAAAGAAATATTCTATTATAGTTAATTATTTAAAAAAGATTTCTTTGATTCCCTGTTGTAATGATTATTTTTATCATTAGATTATATTTATAAAAATTTGGTTATTATATAATATTTTTTTATTTTTTTTTATCATTGCTTGGAGGTGTATTTAGCCAATGTAATGGTCTTTTTTTTTTGTTAGTAAAATGTTTTATAGATATTTTTAAGTTTTAATTAATGATAAATCATCTAACTGCAAAAGCTTCAAAGGACTTTAAATATTTTTTTAAATTCCCCCTCTTCTTGCATGTGAATTATCGGTATGATTAGTTATCGATATCCTGAACAGTGTCCTTAAACTATTCAGATTGCAATTTAAAGTATAATAATGCATTATTGCATCAAAAGTCCTTCAAAAAATTCTCATTTATTTCTCTTAAAACTTTCTTAATTTTTTATTTAAAAAAATATATTCTCTCACGTTTGTAATTTTTTTTTCAAGGTTTAGTCACCATAAAATCTCTTAACATGAATCTTTTTAATGATGTCAAGAACACTTTATGTAAAAAAATTATTATGATTAAAACAGTTTATTTGCTTTAATGCAATTGATTGTTTCATTTTTATGAAATTATGTTGTTATTTTCTTTACTTATGTTTCATTTATAATTTTTTTAAATATTAATTCACCTAGTTTGAAATCTTATGAAAAATATTTAGATTTTCATATGACATTTTAATGCAAATGCATATTTATTACCCTATTTTAATACTGGTTTATTATTTATTAAATTAATTTATATTAAACAGGTTGTTTTATTAATTGAAGCGGTCAATATTAAAAGGGGATATGTTACAAATCTGCACTTTAAAAAAAAATGTGTCAATTGTGAAAAGACTGTTTTAATTGCTTTCAAATTGTTGGATTGTTTTCTTTAGGCAGTCAAGAAAATTACTCAGTGTTTGATAATTGGTGATTGGTATTCCAAAAACAACAAAAGACTTATTTTCATATAAATGTTACATACCCCTTTTTAACATTGAACGCTTTAATTTTAAATATATAAACAGATTTTTAAAAACAACTCACAGGCTATTTGTGCATGTGCCTTACATATTAAGTGTGTTATTTCATATATTATAGATCTTTGGGATACAGACTAGACGATGAGGATAAAATTGAACCCAAATACAAATTTCTCCATCGAATCAGTGGTTATGTGAGATTGTACGCTGCAATTATACAATCACCCCTTCCCCCAGGTGTTAGCTCCCCTCATCCTCATGGCATTGAATGGGGTTGGAAATGGTTGTCTCGGATGTTGAACTTGGAACCCAGGCCAGACATAACACCCACAGTTCTATTTGACTTTCTTGATGTTGCGGGTTATGCTTTGCAAAAAGCATACGGAAAGCAGTTTAACAAAATGTTACATATTTTATGTAAGGACTATTTTCAAAAGATAAAGCAAGTGACACCTGGTGGTTCTGGTGGTCCGCTGGAACGACTTGAAATATTTTTACAACAGTGTGCAAAGAAGGGACGCATTTCTCCTCCGGAAGGTATACTGTCAGCAAATTTCTGGAGCAGATAATATATGGAAAATAGTGTAAATAATAATTTTTAGCTGAATCATTATTCCCTTGAAAATTCCTAACTATCATGATTGTACAATACTGTGAAACATAAACATGTGTGAGTTATTGCATTATTTTTGGGAAATAATGAAATAAGTTAAGGGTACCATAGAGTCAAATTCTGATTTTCCCGTCTCTCGTATTACCGTGTAGAGCATTATACAAATACCTATTTCCTACTTATTAACTCGCTAGTTTTTTTAGATTTTTTTGTTTCATTTTATTTAATATGTATTTTATTGAAATTGATTTACAAATTTTGATTTCTGAAACTACCATAGTAGTTTAGTAGAAAGTTAAACAATGGCTTATACCTTAAATGTTTAAATTTGGTAATGCATGTTAATAAAAAAAATAAAAATATAAAAAATCTAAAATTATATTTAAATACATAATAGCAAAGGAAATAGTATTCATATAATTCCCTATTCGTTAACATGGGAGGTGAGGGAATTTAAAGCAGAATTCAAGATATTCTTAATCAATGCAGTTTTAGAAAGTGTACTAAGTTGAAATTATTTATCATCATTTTACAACAATTTTATCTATTGAGTTTTTAAGAAAGTTATAAAAATGAAGACAATTTACTTATAAAGAATGAATATTTTATTGAATCATATGATATCCATTCTGGTGCTATTCCTTTCACCATCCTTATAGCAGTAGCACAATTCCATGTGCATTTTGCTGACAAAAAACTGATCCGTGTGATTTTTGACCTTCTTATTTGAGGAAAAGGTTTTACTATCTAAACAATTTTGTTGAGATCAGAATGTTGTTACAGACAACCCCTTTTTTGTCCCCAGTGATGACATGCTTCAAATATAGATAACTTTCTTTGCATTTGAGAAACAAACCTTAAAAATCTTAGGTTTTTCAAATGATCATGAACAGTCGAATTTGATAAATTTAATGTGTGAATGATCTCACAAATTGTGATTTGCTGGTTGCATATTCCAAATAATGCTTTTATTGAGTCCCCGTCTGCTTAAACTGACATGGTGCATCTTAAACGAAATTTTACCAGTTCAAAATTTTGCAAACCAGTTTTGGCACTAAGATACTGCCCAAGTCTTGCTATGTCAGCTGACAAAATGTGTGATGGCTGTGAAAGATATAATTAAATCCTTTGTTGGCTAAAAAACGAAATTTCTTTCCAAACAACTCAATATATTTCTCACTTTTTTGAAGTGTCCTTTTTTGATTGGTGTCATGCGACTAAATAAAAAAGTACAAAAATTGTTGGCACTACATACTGCCAATACATAATGTATTTTTCAAAAGCAAGCCTTGCTATATCAGCTGACAAAATATGTGATGGGTGTGAAAAATATAATTAAGTCCTTCGTTGGCAAAAGAATAAAGATACTTTCCAAACAACTCAATGTATTTCTCACTTTTTTAAAGTGTCCATTGATTGGTGTCCTGCGACTAAACAAACAAGTACAAAAATTGTAACCAATCATTTGTCTAGTATTGTTTATGGTAAAATTGCCTTATAAGTATTTGAATAAAAAATAAGATCATAATAACTGTCTTCATTTTTGCAATTTGGCTTTATTTCATTTTAAAACAAAGTTCATGGTTCATTATAATCAAGTCTAGTTTTTTCTCAAAAAAACTAATAGATCGTTTTACTGATGTTTAAGAAAAGCTATGGAATCAAAGAGTTTAAAATATTTGCTTTACACTGAGTGAGGATAACTAAGTTGAGCCCTATAAATTATAAAAATAAGTATATAATTTTTTGAAAGCTACTTTAACAAATATGTCAAAAATTAGTCTAATTAAGAAAGATAACAACTATAGTGCTCATATTAAGTTTACTTTTCAATTATTATTTGATTTCTTATGAAGTTTTCTTTTTAGTGTCAATATTTATAGAACTAATTTTTTTAAAAATACATACTAGTAAATAATGAATGTTTAAGACACTTCTAATATGTAATACAATTGCAACTGGTTTTCAAAAAATTTCATCTTGAAACACATTCATGGATTATATGATAGTTATAACTACAATGATTTGCTAATATTAAGAAAATAAATGTTTATTACTTTGCTTTACAAATATTGTTAAGTTTTACTTGATTTAGTTATAATATTTGCAAATAAATTAATCTTTTAATTCGTTTATTTTAAAACTATATCATTTGTATCATCAAACACTAACTATGTATTAAAAATTATCTATACATGTCTTTTAAAAGTTTATTAAAGTAATTGGTATATTGTTAGATGTATTTATGTTTATGTGGCGTTGATATCTTTTCCAGGAATTTTTTTTTGAACAATTCCAATAAAAAAATATTTATTAAAATTTATTTCTTCAAACTTTGTAATATAAAAATTTGTATTGCATAAAATATAACATTCAATACCAATGGTGCAAAAACAATATAGAAATACAAATGTTGAAATAGATGTTAAAATAATAAAGAAACTTAATAATGGAATACTTTTCAAAGATTTAGTTTGAAAAGTATTATACAGTTTAAACAATTTAAAGTAATTATCTTTAAGAAAAATTTAATTTTTAGAAATGTCTGGAATCAGAGTCAAGCAATTGAACTACTGGTTCAACAATCTTTGTTTTAAGACTGTCTTGCAGTCTATTATAATAAAGCAAACTTTATCTATGGACTTTGTTATACATTTTTCATTGGAACTTTTGTGTTCTTTTTGAAAGTAAATGAAATTTTTGAAAAGAAATATTGAAATATCTTTTTTTAAATATCATGAAACTAGTTTTGTGTATTATTTAAAAAAAAAATATATTCTTGAAGCGTGGAAAATCTACTCATATGACTGGGACTTAAATCTACTTTAGGCCGGTTGTACATTTAGGAAGCGAGAGGGAGGTGAAAAACCTCCAGTTTGACTCTCGTCTCTCCACCAAAGGGTTTTCAGAGGGTATTCTGAAAAAGGACTGCACATTGAGGAAGTGTAATCGCCTCCTCAATGAAGGCGTAGATTCCACAGGTATTTGTCTGAACTGGCGTCAAAAGGATATATATATATGTATATAACTAGCGAGATAGAACATATTAACATAGTCTAAATTAACTGGAAAAAAGGGGTTTTTTTTCTTCATTTTCAGATGATGAAAAGCTATTTTAATTAATTAAATTAAAATGTTTCAAAAATTTTCTGAGCATTTTTAAGAAGAAAATAACTTTTAAAAATTTGAAAATAAAAAACTTTTTTTTTATTTTTAAAAAAAGGTTTATTTATTCTTTTAAGAACAATTTTGGGTTCACAGAATTGTTCTTCAAAATTTGTATTCAATGTAATTTAATTTACTATGAAAATTGCACATTATAATTAGCAATACTAGTAATTGAAAAGTCTTCATAGATATTAATCACCAAATACTATAAATTAAAAAAAATTTTATCAAAATTCATTAAAAAATAACTTTTAAAATTGAAAAAAAAAATGAGAACTAAAAAAGAGCTTCTTTTTTATAATGCGATTCATCAACTTTGAAAATTAATTTTTGATAGCATAATTTTTGCCTCTAATATTAATTAAGAACAATTTTGTGCACTTAAAATTGTCCTACTGAGCATTTCTTAAAGCTTTTATTAAGTATGCTACGAATTTATTTTTATTTGCGAAATAATATTTATTTTTTTAAATTATATAAAATAAATTCCTTGTATGACTTTATTGTAAGTAACTTCTAGAACAATATTCTCTAGAATATTATCCAGGAGAAAATTATCAAGAATTTTACATCTCTAATTAAATTATTTCATGTAGAGAAAAATAAATATTCTCTAGAGAAAAATAAATATTTCCATTAACGGATTTTGTTCAAGACTTATGTAAAACTATTATTAATTTATTATTTGATTAACACAGTAGATGAAATTTTTTTGCACATAACCTCAAAAAAAGAAAGAAGAAAATAGAAAGTACATACTAGGTCTTTTTACGTCTTTTTAGAAAATAGAAAGTACATACAGAACTAGTACAGATCCTATTAAAACATTAATTTCTCAGTGAAAATAATTAAATTAATTTATTCATAAGAAATATTGTTTATTACATTTATATTCATAACATTACATTCATAACTAATATTGCTAATTCAATTCAGGATCGTCCCTCATTTTGAGCGAAAGAAAATCTCGTGCGAAGAGGAGGCAAGATTTTACGGGAAGCGAAAATAGCGTCGAACCTATTTGAGAGGATTGTAGGAGCTGTTAGCCTCCTGGAGGGAAAAAACTTTTCACTCCTTCAATGTGCGCTTGCTAGTGGAGACCTATGGGAGACAAATTTACCCCACCTTCTGTATTCTTCTCGCTTTCCGCTTGCCTCCTCAGTGTGCGGCCGGTCTTATGGGGCAAGACAAGTTTAAATCCTCTTGAGACCAAATTTTTATTATCAGGTTCTGCATTTAAATGTTTATTTTTAAATGATTGACTTGTTAATTTATCATTAAGCTATTTCAAGAAAAATTTCATGTAAATTAAATTACTTGTGTTTAAATTTGTTCAATAAAATTTACCTTTTGAACAGGTGTTAAACGAATTTTTTAATTATTTAATCACTTTCGAATTCTGCTAAAATGTAATTTTTGTAAATATAGTTTGATTTAAAAAAAAATTAACAAAAAATAATTAACATTTGGCTATTTCTAATGAAGTAATAAAGTGTTCATTTCAAAATACTGCTGACTAAGAGACTTTTTCTGTTATCTGACAGATATAAGGTGAAATTTCATTGTATTTTGCCCTTGAAAATTACAAATTAGAAAGGAACACTATATTTGAAATTCTTCATGAATTACAAAAAAGTTTGCAGCTTTTTTTTAGAAAGATTTCTATGAATTCTTTTGTATTATAAATTTTATTACAGTAGCTCATAAAATAAATAAACAATTGAAAGATTGTTTCATAATATAGAGTAATTTAATTAATATTTATGCTTATTTGTAAGCTTTAATTTAATTTGATCTATATGCAAATCAGTGAATCATATTTTCAAAACATTGAATCCTTTCCTACTCAATTTCCTATTAATTTGAATTGCTGTATTTTTTCTAAAGTTAAATGTAAAACTTATAACAATATATAATATAGTTGTCATAATACAATGTTTTGATTTTTTTAAAATTCCTATTGATGATGTTTTCTATATATTTTTATTTATTTCCTATTAACATGCATACTAAATGTTTCTAATACTGAGAAAATTTGGGAAATAAATCAGTTTTTGGGGAGTGATTTTGATAGTTTGCAAAACATAGGATTCTTGTTAGTTTTTAGTATTGAATAACATTGCTCCTTAAGCATTATATTAGTAATTTATGTTTTATTATTTATCCCCTTAACTCATTTGCTACTTGGGCAAATTTGTTAATTGAATATTGGGAAATTTTCTCTGTTGAATAATTCTTGGGAGAGCTGATTTTCATTTCTGTGTAACAAAGCAAATATATTGCACCTCAAATTGAATTCAAACTAGATAGTTAAAGAGTTAGGAAATGCCCTGGAATTATAGATAATATTTTTTTATTTATTTAATATAAAAACGCTATTTCATGCTTCTGACCTTTTTATATGTTTATAAAATTTTAATTTATAAAGGAATTGTAATTTTCAAGAAAATAATATGCAATATTTAGCTTCTAATTAAGGATCTTCAACCTATGTCACACAGGCCACTGAAATGATTTGTAATGAAAGCAATGTTTGTATCGATAATTATTTTTTTCATACTATAGTAATGATCATATTTTGTCTGTTGAAAGATAATAACAAAAATGGTTAGAATAGAGTCCACTTATATTTTGTCTCTAATTTCAACAAAATAATAACATGTTAGAATTCAAAACTTAGAACTTTACATTAAAATGAGATGTTATCTCCCTCTCCTTCAACTGAATTCCTTTGAGTTCGTTTTGGTATCTAGCAATGCATTGCACCTGAAATTTCTTGAATGTATTGCTGTAGATTCGAATGAAATGGGTTTAAAACTCTAATTTAAAGTGTTTCATTGTATTTTTTTCTTCAGCCTATCAACTCTCAAATTATTATCATATTTAAAATATCTGATAGGGTTTACAAGTGCTAATTCCATGAGTATTTGATTATTTTATTTTCAAAACAATGGCTGAAACATTAAAATAAGCCTGTGCATAGCTAATTAATAATAAATTTCCAATTTCTTTATAATTTCCGTTTTTTCTTCTTCCTCATTTCAAATTTGGCAGAATTTGCTGCCATGTGATAAGACAATTCATTCTAAACATTGATATTTTATAAAAAATATAAATTCATCCTTCCTGATTATTTTAGAAACAGAAAAAGACTTAATTTTCCAAGCAGAGAAAAGAGAAACCAACCTAGTTATTTATCTGCTATTCTGTAAATTTTTTAAAAAAATGAGTAGCTGTCCCATTTTGTTTATTTTTTATCTATATCTAAAAACGAAAGTGTATATGGATGTACTCTAATAACTCGAAAATGGAAGCACCTATTTGGATCACGTTTTTTTTTCTTCCAAAGTTTAAAAATTTTAAGGTGTGGTTTATAAACAGTTGGCGTTATTTTACCCACAAACTGTTCACATGTTTTATTGTGTATTTCATCCTCCTACTCTAATTCTTCGCGTACAATATTAGAAAACTTTTTTTTATTGTTAAAACTTGCAGTCATTGAAACAGCATAGTTACAAAATGTTCAGAAGAATTGGAAGCAGACGAAATCTCGGGAAAAAATGAAATGCCTAATAAAACCTACTAATACCGTATTAGTAGCTTTTATTAGGCATTTCATTTTTTCCCGAGAATACCTCCTATAATAAATGAAGTGCTAAAGTAAAAACTCAAACTGGAAGCAGGTCTGTGTTTTTGTTTTAACTTAAATTAATAATAGTATAAGTTCATATCGTTTTGGTGGGGAGAAAATAACCCAGACAAATAAAATGAATTAGCTTGCTAAAGGATGATTTTATAACTAACACAATGGTAATCGATAATAATAAGTAATTGAGCCGATTGATTTCAGCTGTTTAATTGCTAATTTGTTTTGGTATCTCTTAAAAGTACTATTGAATACTAGTAATTTTCGTAATTTTTATTTTATTTAATTGCAAGCATATGTTGTACTGAACGACAAATCCTTTTTAAATAGCAAATTCACAAGGAGACCTATTTCTTTCAAATCTGAAAGATGCCGCAAAACGTATAAGATTTCATGCGATGAGATGTGAAAAGTAAAAATTAAGAACTATGATACTTGAAATTGAATGTAAAATCCTAGTATACGTTTTTGCGATTGTCGCCAGGAATTAATGCCAAGAAGAATTAAATGCATGTTTCCAAGTATATAATTTGTCAGCATACACCCTTACCTGGAGGATTCATTGTTTCAATTTTGTTGTTAATTCAGTCATTTTATGAAAAGGTGACTCAATCAACAATTTTACGATATCAAGTTTTATGATGATGAAATCTGGGATCATACGCTTATTTATTATTTTCAGCAAATGCAGTACTGAATCTTTGAAGAGTGAAGTTTTGTTATTTCACAATTATTATTTGTTATTTGAAGAATAATTTAATAATATAAGAATTGGTTATTTCACAATTCATATCTTTCATCTGATTTTAATATTGATCGATTCCAATCATCAATGAAGTAATCATATCATAGAATTTTTAAAAGATGAATTGGAGTTTATCCTTTAAATTACTTTTGTGTGAATCGTTAAGTGGCTTATTCACTGCATTTTCATTTCGAGGCTCTTAAATTTGTTGATTAACCTTTCGAACGTCAAATCTCTCATTTTGACTTTTCGTATAACAGCTTGCCACGTAACACTACTACCAGTTTGACAATGATTTTATGGTTTTTTAATTGAGTTTGTGTAAAATTTTTATAGTTTGCTCTTTTGTTTTATTTTAATTCTATACGATATTTAGTTGTTTTTTCTTTCATGGTGTCGAGGGTTAATGAAACGAATTGCTTTTTTATTTAATAAATTAAGTTACGATTTGATATTTTTCTTTTACTTAAATTTCTTTCAATGTTGAATATAATAAATATTTTTGTGCTTAGCATGCATTATTAGTCCTTTTGAACTAATAAAGGAATATAGATAAATGTTAATGCTTGCAGTTACTACATGAATGCTTTTCGATAAATTATTAATGTGAATTTTTCTTTTGTGTCAAAAGTAGAATTTATTAAATGACTGAATAGTAGAATTATCATAAAACTTGTCTGTATGACGTCTCATATATTACGAATGATAAAACTTTACGAAAACAGAATTACATTTTGTTAATACTCAGATAATTGTCGAACTGAGTTTATAATTGATTAAATTATTAACTTCATATTAATTTTAAATATCAGAACTATTAGAATGCTGGTACGTTAATAAAATGCAATAACCTAAGAGCCTGTTACATCAAAGAGTGTCACGCAGTCAGAGAATACTGTTACTATATTTTTTTAGCTTATAATTTGTACTGCACCTTACTAATGAACAAGTTATTACAGCTTTTGAAGCTTTTTAAAATTATTTGCTTTAGCTTTTTTTTCTTTTGTGTGTGTGTGCTTGTAGTATTCTCCAATTTTTGCTTTTTGGTCTAACTAATAAACATATTTCAATCAAGTTCTAGCTGAGATAAAAAAACAGCTTCTACACGACGTATTTCGAGTTGTTTTACATTTCTTGCGTCTTCATATTAAATGAGGTAAAACAACATGCACAGAGGAATAGGAGCTTTTTGAATTGATTTATTTTGTCGATCTCCTGAGACGGCACTTTTCACTTTTGATCTAACTAATACATTTCTATCAAGTTATAAATATTCCATGAATAAAAATTAAATAAAAAGACCTATTTAAGGAGAAAAACGTGAAAACCTGTATTACTTTTCACTGCATCGGAATAATGAATGAGGTAAAACAGCTTTTATAGGGGCTATGGCGTGTTTAATTTTTGTCTAGTGCATAAAATAAGAAATAGAACACCTGAATAATTTTTAATTTATTGGTATAATTCTTAATAACTTGAGAGATTAATCGTAATTATGATAATTAAGTAGTACAAAGGGCCGGGATAGTCTGGTTGGTAGGGCACTGGTCCCATGTCATGGAGGTCGTGGGTTCGATCCCCGCTAATCGAAGACTCCCCGTGTAGTAAATGGTGACTGATGCACGTTAAATCTGCCGAATCTCAAAGTCCTCCATGTTCCTATAACAAATCATACCTCTGGGGGTACTGATCTAGGAATTCCCTTGTTTTCTGGATTGGTTAAAAATTACAAGGCTACAGAACATTGGTAGTCGTAAACCCAAAATTGCGTCTGCTGTTCAACGACGGTACTAAAATAAAATAAAGTAGTACAGGATAATTTAAGTTTCGAAATTTGACACAAAAATGTGCTTTCTCCAAATAAATACCTTTTTTTTTTTCAAAATATGGGGGAACGTGGAGATCCACAATATCTAAACTCAATTATAATGCTCGTTTATACTGAATTAATAAAAGTTGAGAATGTAAGTAAATTTTAAAAAGTAAAATTTAATAGATATCGGTCAGATAGTTTTTGAGCAATAAAACTTCAAAAAAGTCGTAACTTTAAATTTCCATTTCTCGAGAACTAATCGATCGAATCAGTCCAATTTTGTCATTAAAAACTGCATAGAATAAAATTTGTTCCGTTTATTCAAAAAATTTTCAATAATTATTAAATTAATAATAAAAAAACTATAAAAATTATTTTTGCGTAATATTATCGTCGGATAAACAACGAGTTTTATAATTATGTGCACTAAATTACTTTTGTACAGAAATGTTAAGCGACTTATTCAGTGTGTTTTCATTTCTAGAATTTTGAAACCCTATTTTATAATTATTTGATTAACGCCTAAATTGTTGAAGCTCCTATTTTAGACGTATAAATGGCTTTTCAAGAGATAAGAATCCATAATTCAATTATTAAATTCTTAAAATATAGCTAGGAGAAACAAAAAATCTGTACCTACTATACTAACTTAAATATATTTATTCCCCTTTGAAAGTATTTCAATGTGGTATTTATAGAAACTAAAGCTATAACAGGGTGGCCACCCACCTTGAAAACCTGGAATTATCAGGGAATTTTTTTATACTGGAAAAAACCTGGAAATATCAGGGAAATTTAGATAAAAACCTGGAAAAATCAGGGAATTTTAAAGAAAAACTGGAAATTTTTTTCTTTGATAATTTTTTTAATTTTACTAATTTAAATTATTTGCTAATTTTCTTAATTTAAATTATTTCGTCCATTATCCCATTTTTTTTAAACGGCAAACAGTTGAAATATCATCAACTTTGCTTGCATCATGCTTGATACTTTGCTTGCATCAAAACTTGCTCCATTACAGTGTTAAGCTGGAAGGCCACATAAAATTCTCCCACTGTTGCTAAACGAATGTAGAAACCTTTGACCGCTATGGGACTGTGCAATTTAGATAAGATTCTGGTGGAGGTGGAAAAAGGGATTAGGATATTAGCTTCTGTTTTTAAATTCTGTCCTTGGGCTGAATCCATTTATGGCTCAAGTTTGTTCTGATGCTTTGGTGGTAATTTTTTTTTCTATTTTGACAAAATGTTTTTATATTTTTAACTTCATAAAATTCTCCAAAAATTAGTTGGTTATAATTTAATAATAATAGATTTTGTATTGCACTCTTTTTCTGAGAGCTTTTCTACTCCCATTCAAAGAAACTCGTGAATTATTTTTTCTCAGCAAACCAACCAATCTCTCATTTTTTTGCAATCGCTAACAGCAATGTTTGTCGACAAATCGTTACAATTGTTGCATTAATGCTAATTTTTTTTATTTCATTTTAACCTTTTATAACATATTTTAATTTTAAAAGAAAGATTTTTTAAAAACCAACTATATATTAATATTTAATTTTACTCCTTTGTTGGTCAATGTATGATTTTTGATTCAAAATTTTGTACCAAAGCATTAAAAAATAAATAATAAATCTAGCCAAATTGTCAAAATAATTTTTTTTTCAAGATGATATGTTAAAAAAATAACATTTTGAATAAAATATTTTATAATATGGACACTTTTCTTGTGCACATCCTACACTTTATACGAAAAAAGAAATAAAAACCTGGAAATTTTAAGATTTTTATCTGGAAAACCTGGAAAAATCAGGGAAATTTGAAATCTGATTTGAGTGGCCACCCTGTATAACTAACTCTATAGATTGTACATTTAGTTTAAGCACAATTTTATTGCCCCCTTTTCATAAATATATATTTTTAACGTATATGCAAAAAGTTAATTTCCAAACCTTCAGATAAACTATAAAATAAATAACTTAGAAATGTCTAATCGGATGATTTCAAATGTTGTAATTTTAACCAAAATGACTGTCATCATACTTCTTGTTATCCCCTTCACCCCTTGTCACAATTTCATGAATTCCTTTCCTCGTCTCCAAACATGACATTATTTATGAACGAATCCTTACGGTACTAAGAAAGAATGGTCTAAGTCTACTCTTTAATCTGTTTAAAATTCAAAATTTTCTTGAAAATACTTTTAATTATTAAAATTAAATAATCAACTGTAATTCACAAGAGCTTTCATAAATCCAATTAAAAACAATAAAAGAAAACATTATACTAATCATCTAAGTTGTATTCATAGAAAAGTATTAAGATTTACTTTAATTCTTAATAGAACACGTGAAAAGCGGTGCATTTTCGTTCTCAAGCATGACAGTGGAAAAAACAGATTTCATAAATTCAATTAAAAATAATAAAAAAAAAAAATTATGCTAAAATTATTAAGTTGTAATCACAAAAAAGTATTACAGTTTAATTCGCGATCGCAACGAACTATAGGGGGCGTTGTTGTATGAGACGCTTACCTGCGATTTCCATATGAACCGTCATTCAGTTACTCTGGAGACGTCGTTAATGTAGCGTGTAGCATTGCAACGTTCCTTCTTTAATGTGGCTTATTAAATTTAAAAAAGAAAAATGCTTGATCTTCTTTCTTGTACAACCAAAAACAAAATGGTATCTCTTTTTATTAGAGAAGGAATATCCAAAACACATCGGAAAAATATTTGTACATTAACAGAAAAAAATATGTATATTCTTATAACAGTTAAAACCTAATGCCCGAGAAATAGTATTACTAAATGTAATGATATAACATGAAAGGCCCATTTAAACTTTACATTCTATAGTTTCAAGAATCATATTACTTCAAAAATTAAAATGAACAAAAAGTATACATAAGCCTCATAATTTAATGAAATTTAATTTTGTAAAAAAAGTTCTTTTACAACAATTTTTATCAAAAAATTTCAAGTTTCAATAAAAATCATTATTTAGAAACTAAGAAACGTAAAATAAAGAATGCTGACGAAACGAAAACAAAAAAAACAATTCTTTTTTGTCGCCATTTTTAGTGCTACGAATATTCGTCTTTGGGATTTGCCAAAAACAAAACAAGATGCAATTTTATTTTTTCAGGAGGGAAATATTTTACCGAAAAAACGAAAATGTACCAATTCCCACAACATAAAACTTTATCTTGGCAAACGTACGTTTTGGAAATGTTATTTCATTTGGAATCTTATTCATCAGAGTTCATATGGCGATATGATTGTTTTGAATCTATGCTAAACTCTATATCGGCTCATTTTCCACCGAAATCCAATTAACTATTTTGATTTTAAATAAAGTGTTTTATTTTATGAACTATCGCAAAAATTTTAAGTGTAGATTGGCGGCACTTAAAAACCGCCAAATCTGTAGCGGCGGTGGCGTTAATACGTCGTAAGTACCGAATTTTTATTCCATACTTTTCTGAATCATATTATTTCAAACATTGGAATATACAAGAAGTATACATAAACACATAATGTTATACCATTTAATTTTTCAAAAGTATTTTGAGAACAATTTTTATCAAAAAATTATAAACTAAAAAACGGAAAATAAAGAATTCTTAGGATAAAAAAAACGATTTTAAGAATTATTAACATTGAAATAAAAGCTTTCATATTGTTTCTTTTTTTATTATTCTTATAGTTCTTAATCAGACGTAAAAAACCATTCTGTAGAGAATCATCATCAAATGAAAAAAAAATATTTACAAGCAAATTTTTTATTGTAAAAATCATTGCACTTACCTGATTTATGATTCCCGGAGAATTCCAAAATGATAAGTTCCTTGTTTGAAAACTTTATTCTCAAATAATAGATACATAGTTTATACCTTCATTACTTTTAGATAACATACTACACAGCAAAATTTTATAATTGATATGAATTTGAATATGTAGCTAAAAACAGAATAGCTGAATTCTAGTTGAACTTATTCTTTCAAAACTAAAAAAAACTTACCAAGAAAACGATTTAAATTAATTAAGAATCAGCACAAATGGCACTATTTCAAGTAACTTGGATAATTTTTTATTGTTGTTTTCCGAATTATATGGATACAGAAATATATGCTATTCTATAACGAAGAAGAATATGCTATAACTATTACAATTCTGTATGTTCTGAATTCATATTTATTCACTGGAATGACGAAAGCAATGTTGACTTCACTTTAATTCGTAATGAATTGAAGACAGAAGAAATGCATTTTACCTTAATACACACATCTGTAACAGTATCCGAAATCGGAAGTCATCAGTTGCAAGTTTGTTGATAATAGAAATTAAAAATTATTGAGGAATTTTTCTTCAAATGTTTGGCGTGTTCTGTTCCTGAAAGATTTACTAATATTCTGGAGATTTTTTTCAAGTTCTTCGGCCTTTTCCTTAGGGAAATTTTGTTTCTTATTTGCTGCTAAAAAATGGCGTCTGATTCAGTCAATGACTTTGATGGAACTAAATGAAAACGTGATAAATTAATGTCCGATATTTACAGACTCCCGCTAGACGGCGTACTCGAGCGTTGCGATCGCGAATGCCAAATTGAACACTTGAAGAGGCGGTGCATTTTAGTTCTGAAAACGAGGGCTAATGGCAACGCTTGCCGTTTTTTATATACTATAGAGACAAAGCTGGTATACAGCTCCCCGCTGCGGTAATAAACGTAACTATCAGTTTAACTCTGATTTTATCGTTTTCTTTTAATATTTTTAATTGAACTCATGATATTTTTTAATCGTTTGCCCATTTGGTTTATTTTAACTTTATATAATGTTTGGATGTTCTTTTTTCTTCAAGACTGTCGAATATTAATGAAGAAGTACTTTTTTAATGCCTAATGTAAGTTACGATTTGATATTTTTTTCTTTTTTAAATTTATTTCAAAGTTAAATATATTATATATTTATGCTCTTAATATGCACCATTTTGGACTGATAGAAGAATGCGAATTAGTATTATAATGCTTATAGTTGCAGCATGAAAGCTTTTTCGATAAAATATTAATATGAATATTTTTTTTCTGTGTAAATAGTAGAATTTATTATGACTGAATAGTAGAACTATCATAAAGCTCGTCTGTATGACGTTTGAGCTACAACAAATTGATAAAACTCTACGAAATTATAAAGATATTTTTTAATACATAAATAATAGTTGAACTGAGATTATAATTTTAAAATTAATTTCAAATATTTGAAATGCCGGTACGTTAAATATATAAACGCTATATACGTTAAATAGTATAACATAAAAGCATTTTACATCAAAAAGTTCCATGCAGTTAGAAACTGTTCTTGTAATCTTTGCTTATAATTTGTATTCATACCTATTGAATTAAGCATGCCAGTTTGAGATAGACAAATTATGAATGCTTATGATTGTAATACTTTATAAAACAGAATAATATTAGTTCTGAAGTTTCTTTTGAAAAATTCTTTTTTTTTTTCTGCATCTTAATAAGGAAAGGGATAAAATGCATTTATTCAAATTTTTTCAGATTATTTGGTTGAGCTTTTTTTTTTGCTTGTAATCTTCTCTAATTTTTACTTTTAGATCTAACTCAGTGGTTACCAACTGGCGGCCCCCGGGCCGCATCCGGCCCGCGAACTAAAATAGATTAGTTTTCATTTTTGCGGACAACTTTCATAAAAAAAAACTGTATGGGTTTAAAATACTTTTCTTTCGTCAAAAAAAAAAAAACCTAATTTCTTCATTTCTGTAAAATTTAACATACCAACGGAGCAAAAAAATTCATTTCTCAGGTTTTGCATCCAAGAAAATATTTATTCAAATACAAAAATAATCGTGTATGTGTAAATCTACTTCTAATTTTAATTTGTAATTCAGTACGCTTGTTTTGTACAACTTGATAAAAATCTGACAGTAATATTTAATGTTCATTCAAACATAAAAGAGTCCTATTTAAAATTTTGATAAAGTTGCGGCCCGCCATTTGAGTGGTGATTTTAATTGCGGCCCCCGGCCTCATGTAAGTTGGAAACCAATGATCTAACTAATACATTTCAATCAAGTCATATACATTCCAATGGATAAAATAAAACAGCTTCCGCATGAGGTAAAGGGTCTATAACAATATTTTTATAATGAATAATTTTCAACAATTTTCACTTTTAATCAAACTAATGAATTTCAATCAATCAATTTATAAACCTATTTGAAAGAGGAATGTAAAAACCAGTATTACTTTACACTGCACATAGAAATAACCCAGTAAACATATAAGCACTGACCATCGGGGAAATAACTGCTGATTGAATGAGGTAAAACATCTTCTAACAGGGATATGGTGTTTTGAATTGTTTTACTTTCCCTGAAATTTAGTAAGGAATGAGTTTATACATCTTTTAAATGAGCATTAGAGTTATTCGAATTAAATTTTGTTGATCGTTTGAGAATAATCTCCCACAAATTTTAAATGCAATTAACACATTTCAAACAAATTATAAGTAATCAATTAAAAAAAAAAAGCTTATTTGATTGAGGGAATGGGAAAGTCGGTAGTACTTTTTATTGCATCGAAATAATGATTGAGATAAAACAGCGTCTACAGAGTATATGCCGTGTTGCGAGTTGTTTTACTTTCCCGGCATATTAATAACGAATGAGGTAAAGCAACTTTTACATGGGCATTAAAGTTTTTAAAATTGATTTATTTTGTTGATTTTTTTAGAATAATCTCTAACATTTTGATATAGTTGACATATTTTAATCAAATAATAAATATTCCGAAGAAAAAAAATACTTATTTGATAGAAAGAATGGGAAAGCCGGTAATATTTTTTATTGCATCGAAATAATGATTGAGATAAAACAGCGTCTACAGAGTATATGCCGTGTTGCGAGTAGTTTTACTTTCCCCGCATATTAATAACGAATGAGGTAAAGCAACTTTTACATGGGCATTAAAGTTTTTAAAATTGATTTATTTTGTTGATTTTTGCGAATAGTCTCTAACTATATTTATGAAATAGCTAACATATTTTAATCAAATAATAAATATTCTGAAGAAAAACGCTTACTTGCTAGAGGGAATGAAAAACTCTGTATTACTTCTTATTGCATTGAAATAATAATTGAGATAAAACAGCGTCTACAGAGTATATGCTGTGTTGCGAGTTGTTCTACTTTCCCCGCATATTTATAACGAATGGGGTAAAGCAACTTTTACATGGGCATTAAAGTTTTTAAAATTGGTTTATTTTGTTGATTTTTGAGAATAATCTCCAACTATATTTTTAAAATAGCTAACATATTTTAATCAAATAATAAATATTCTGAAGAAATACACTTGATAAAGGGAATGGAAAAGTCGGTAACATTTTTTTATTGCATCGAAATAATGATTGAGATAAGACAGCGTCTACAGAATATATTCCGTGTTGCGAGTTGTTTTACTTTCCCTGCATAATAATAATGAATGATGTAAAACTACCTTACATGCTCATTAGCTCTCTTCAAATTGTTTTATTTTGTTGATGTTTTGAGAATAATCTATAAACAATATGTTGATGTAACTAACATATTTTATTCAAATAATAAATATTTTGAAAAAGAAAATCTTATTTGATAGAGGGAATGGAAAAATCTGTATTATACTTTTTATTGCATCGAAATAATGATTGAGATAAAACAGCGTCAACAAGGGATATGTCAAGTTGCTAGTTGTTTTCTTTCCCTGCATTTAATAATGAATGAGCTAAATCAAAGTTTACATAGGCATTTGTGTTCTTCCTATTAATTTATTTTGTTGATGTTTTGAGAATAATCTTAAAGAATTTTCCTTTTTTTTTTTAGCTGTACTTTTTTTTTAATATTTTGAATGCTATTATATCATTATTTTCATGTAAGGCGGAATTTGTGAATAATAGTTAGTGTTATAGAAATATTTTATCAATGTCTCGAATTTTTTTTTAAAAAATCATGTGAGCTTGAAACGGTTGTCCTTAAAATGAGTGTTTTTATAAATTAATAAAAAATTATTTTAAAAATAAAAAAGTCTGCGAAAAAATATAGTTTTTTTTTTTTTTATAAGTAATATTAATTAGATTCAATATCAGACTTTTTCCGCAAAATAGATTGAAAGAAAAATAAATTATGCAAATTTTCTAAGTACACTAAATGTATAAAAAATGGATTTTAAATTTTAGAATTTTAATAAACTATTTCACATTTTAAAAAATAAAAAAATATGAATTGAAGTAAGATTTTTAAAAATAGCTTCTAAGATTAATTTAGTTATATATTGCTTAAAATGACTTATTTACTTTTTATTATTTATTTAAAATTACAAGAAAAGTTATTTTTACTATGTGATACCTTATTCGGTGCTGATTAAAATTGTAATTTGACTTAAGATAATTAATTTAATTTTACTATGGATGTAAAATATCCAGGGATAGTTACTTTGTCGCTTTTTGAAATTATTTTTTTATAATTAATCTTTTTCTATAAAAATGATGATGGAAAAATCTGTTTAGCCTTTCGTTGAATCCAAGGTGGAAAAAATTGGCATATTTAAAGTTGGTTTTGCTGTTATATTGATTTTTTAGAAATGTTTGAATTTTCTAATATAAAATACCGACTAATAAAATATTTAATGTCTATTTTCTAAAACTGTGACAGTTTTCTAACTCTTTTTTTAAAATTTTTTTTTTATCTATATAATCATTCGTTGTCTTTTACGAAAATAATAACAATGAATAAAAAGCCATCATACACGAAACAAAAGATTAATGAGGGTTAATCAAAACATTTAAATTTTCTCACATTGTTTAAAGCCGAAAAAGAAGAAAGATGATTTTTTCTCACTTTTTAAGCGTTGCATTGCTCATATTCCATTCTTTCTTGTCAGCAAAATCAACCTATGGTAAAATCTTTAACCCCTTACCTTCCAGCATAATATTTGACTTTTATACACCTCAGTTTAAGGTGGAGATCCTGTTTTGCTTTTCTCAGCTTCTTTGTTGTAAATTTAGCAAAACAACTTTTATATAGGTAGGGGAGAATTTGAATTTGCTTAAGCCATGTCTCTTTTTTTCTCCATGTCCATGTTTCTTATATCTCTTTTTTTTCTTAATATTTTATAGGTTTTTTAAACATTTATAAAAATATCACAGGTATAATATTAAATAAAGTCTGTTTTTAAGCGTATTAAAGTTCAATAAAACTCTTCATTTTTTCAAGTTCTTTTCACTCAATCACTTAAAATAATTATCATTGAATTTTATACAAAGTTAAGTAAAGATATGCACAATTGCATGTATGCTTGAAATTATAATTTCATTTTCAATAGAGAAGCTTTCATCTAACTTTTAAAACATAAAATACAACAAAAAAATTTATTTATTTTTATTAAAAAAATGAGCAAACAACGTTTATTTTTTTTTTTAATTTTAATTATGCGAAAACACAAATACCAGATTATGGTTTCCATGAAAAACGCTATTTTAGACCTTGGCTTTTTTCTATTATCGAAATATAAATAGCGTAGTAATTTGCTTATCTTTGAATATATCATAAGGAGCAATTTTTTACAATATCTTTTTTTTCTTTTGCGTAAATCAATAAACGTAAGCTTTGCAGCTTTTTGATTACGTGATAAAAAACATACATAATACATAAGTTGACTTCCTCTTTTTATATGACACTAAAAAAAGATGTGGCTTGTAAAGTAGATTTTGATGAATTAATTAGTTTGATATACTCACGATTTTTTGTACCTAAAACAACGGATTGTTTTTCGATCTTAAATCCTTTTTTTTACAAAATAAGGTGTAAAAGAAATCAAACTGTGTTTTCAACTGTTTAATACCTAATGAGAGTTTCAGCAACTTTTTATACTATTTAAAACTTAATAAATATTTTACTTGATTGTCTTGTGCAAATATTTAGAACAAAAATTCAGGGTGATGTAAGAAAAAATGGACTATGATTTTTATTTTGTTTACTCTGAATCTTATAAAAAGTTTAATTTACTAATTGTAGCTTTTTATTGTTGCTTATTTTTTGCGATATTTATTGTATAAGCTATTGAGGACATTTGCCTGATTTTATTCAATTTGTATGATAAGTAAAAAAAAGTGACTATAAATTAAAATTTTTTGCTTTGTAAGAAAAAAATAAAATACCTGCTTTATTTACAAATTGTACAGTAAAAATAACCAATTTAAATATTACATCAAAACTTTTAACAGAATTTTATTCTACAAAACGAATTTCTTTTGTTTTAATTGGGTAAGTAATTTTTTCCTCATGTAAAAATTTAATTATCTTACCTTTTTATGCACAATTATTACGAATTCATGGCATTATTTTTTAAACAGATCTATTGATGAATAAAACACCGGCTTCAGATTTTCTTTTCTTTTCAAAAGGAAGAACCTTCTGGGGTTAAAAAATATGAGTCTTAAAGACTCCTCGAGAAAACCTTAAAAACTCTGGATTTAAAAGATCTTTCAAGAGGCTCAAAAATGCAGGTAATTCTAGTTTTGAGTGTCTTCTCAAGTGCATTTAAAATGTAAGAACCTGTCTTTTAATTAAGTTTATTTTAGTTTGTAATTTTTGAATGCTCTTACCATTTATTTCATGCACTTTCAGAAAACTCTCCCTTTTGACGATTTAGCAATCCTTGAGCTATGTTTCTTTCATTTTGAGAATTATTTCGTCATCGAATCACCCAATTTGTGACGTAACGGGGAATCTCAAATATATGACAAAAATATTTCCCCAACTCGAAGCTTCATCTTAGGGCATTGTGGTAGGTAGCTATTTAGAATGATGAAACTAGAATGAAAACTGCACGATCGAAAATAAAGATGTAGACGCTTCCAGCATGGGTGTAATTTATCTTTCTGTTCTATTTGTCTTTGTGTTATTAAGGTGACAGCTAAATGGTGCTTACGATAAGATGATTATTAGAAAAGTTAAATACATTTGGGCAAGCCAGTTTTTTCGTTTGTTTACTTAACTTTTTTCAACACTAGATATTTCATCATTTTGACGAAATGTTCGCTCGGATCATATATGAGGAAATAGTTTCGTTAAAAACGAAGAAAGTTTCGTGAATTTGAATATCCATTTTTTACAGTGTATCTGCGTTTATATTCTAGTTTGAATTTATTTGTATGAATTTTGCTCGAATTTAAATTAAAAATGCTATTAAAATTGTCAAAATCTTGCAATATTCTGAAATGGAAATTTATTAAGGTATGAACGTAAGATGCAATTTATCAAATCAACTTATTTTTTTTATTCAGACCAAATTAAAATTATTTAGTTTTAAAAACATAGAATTACGTCCTTTCTTTTAGTCTGAATTTAATTTTTTTAATGAATAACTAGATGGCTCCTTTTTAAGTAAATTTATCTCAAGCTAAAAACATTTGATAGTTGTTAAAAATTAAAATATGATCATTTAGACGGTTTATAATTATGCAAATAAAATTATCATTGTAAGCATACATGTCTAGTGAATGCGATTCACTTTTTATTTTTAAAAGAATTCTATTATACATTATACATGATAAAAGAATATAAAACAATAGTAAATTAATAAAAGTTAGTTATTGATAAGAAAAGATATCCTATATATTTATTTACATAATAGGTATCCAGAAATTTATTTTTTAATCCATAAAATTAATCCATTTTTTTAAAAATAATTATTTGATTAGAGAGAGAATAAGTGGGAATTGTAGGTGTTTGTAAGATAGCTCGCACTTTCGAAAACGCTTTTTTTTTATGTTAGCTTAAAAAAGCTAAGTTAAATTGAGTGCTATATTATAAAACAAGTTCAAACAACGCGAAAAGATTTTAAATAATGTCCCATAAATAGACATACAGCTATAGCATAATGAAGCAGTTTCTTTAGGGTCAAAAGATAAAATAAAAGATAGAAACACAGAGATGCAGGAACAATTACAAACAAGTTGCAAAGTGGCTTTTTGTTATAATTTTACAATGCCCAATGTTGATTCGCCTCTCTGTGTTCTTTCATTTTGTATTTTGACTCTGAAGGAGGGTGTGATATTAGTACCGAAACGACCGTATATTTGTCTATGTGGCATTATTTGTGTTCATTTCACGTGGTATTAATTAATTCCCTGGTGTTAGTATTTAATTGAAAAGAAAAGATACAGAAAGAAAATGAGTCAAGAAATGGCTGAGAAGATTTAAGTTTATTATCATTTGAAAGTGGAATAAAAATAGTAATACCAATCTGAATATCAAACATACAGGCTTCAATTCTTATATATATATATATATATCATATATCAGAGCAAGCTTAGAAGACATTGAACGGAGTTTTGGAGGAAAAGGGACTTAGATAAAAATAGCCTGCTGAGAGAATACAAGGCAAAGGTTTATTTGATGAAATATTACATTGTACAGCTACTTATGTCCTCTACGAGAGAAAATTCTTTCTTAAAATTGTTTGCGAGAAAAAGTTTCGCGGAAATCGGGAAGAAACACACACGATGAAGAATCACAAGATTAGGTGATAGAAACACTCTTCTATCCTTTATATTATACTCTCTGTGTTTGTCTGACGTAAAAAGTTTGGTATAGAAGGTTTTTTTTTTATATATTTTTGTGCAAATATACCCGGCAGGGGTTTTGTTTCTTTCTCTGACTACGGAAAAAGGTTTTCAAAAAGAGGGTAGAGGGAAAGAATAAAAGTTTTGAAAAAGTTTGCGATATATTACAGGTGAAATTTGATAGTAGAGCTGGGCGATATATCGTGAAACAATTATTTTTTTAACATCGCGATAACTATATTTTGAAAAAGTATTTCCCGCGATATATATCATGAAAAATAAATATCAAATTAACGAAAACAACATAGTAATAATGTCACTATTATCAACAACGATAAATACCAAATACGATAAAGTCGCGAGTACTTATAAATAATAATGATTATTGAAAAAAAATACCGTTTTATCTTTATAGACAACGATGAATATCAAACACAACCATTGCACGGATCATATCGATAGTGGTAATTATCGACTATGCGAATACATTTATTATCAACGATAAATGAAGAAAATCGCGAGTTTTATCGAAAACAATAATTAACCAATAACTATCGTTAATGATAATTATCGAATAATACAATATTATTGTGACTGTTAACAAACTGTATTTTTGTAATGAAAATATTGTCCAAAGTAACAATAAAGTTAATTAATTAAATTGAAAAAATATCGCAATGTATCGTGATAAACCGATACAATTTGACGATATATCGCGATATTAAAATCACCCAGCGTAGTTTATACTTTCAAATTCATATGGTTTGAAAAAAGCTGTTTACCTATTTACAGAGAATTCATTTCATATAGATATATTTATTTATATATAATATATGTAAGTTTATAATATATATATCTGTAACATATGCCATCACAGAGAATTGTATATTAAAATGACAGGTAAATACGGGGTGAGCAAATAAGGAAGGTAAGTTCTTCTCTAAGTATAGAAAATAAAAGAAATCTTATAATTTTAATACTTAGAGAAAAATTTATAAAACAATACATTTAAACAGTTGCAAGATTGATAAAAAGCTTTAATGGGTATTGAAAAAAAAAACTCCAAAGTTTCTGACTAATTATACTTTTGTATTTACCAAAATGTCCTGATCTGTACTAATAAATACTTATTGTGTAAGTAAAATGAATAATTGATTTAGAATGACTAAATATTGCACCTAAGGATTTTAATTAATATTTTCCACAGCTGACATCATTTTATCTAAATTTCTATTGGCCCTATTTTTTTAAAAGGCAATAAAAACTTTTCGCATGAAGTAAAGGAAAAAAAATTATTACTCCTTCAGTCAGAATAACTTTACAAATTTTGTGCGTGTTTATTTCAAAATGCCTTTTGTGCTGCAAACAAGTGAACTTGCTGTCATTTTATCAATATTTTAGAAAGGATAAAGATTCACTAAAGGACATTTAAATGTATTAATTAATAATAAAATGAAATCTTTTTTTTAAAAAAAAACAGTGATCTGGCACTGTGAAATCAAATCAGTTTGATTTACTGCAATGTTGCATTTCAGCAATTTATACGCAATATAATTGTCACTTATTTACTTGTTTTATTTTCGGAAAATTTACATAAATTGCAAACGGCATATTTTTATTGATTATCTATTTTTTTCATACTTCTTTAAAAATCTATTGAACCTTCACAATCTTCATTCAAGTTTATAATTAAAAATTTTATTTAATATTTACTTTAGGTGCAATATCTTCGATTTTATTTGTATCATTCTAAAATTACGCATAGAGTTCGAATTTAGATGCTTTTAAATAGTTAAAGAAACTGTTAATTCGGAGTGGCTTAGCACCTGTGTTGATAAGTTTGAAAAAATAGTTTGTTCTTTACCTCCAGAAGAAGTTGATCATGTCCAAACATTAGTTACTTTACATTTACAGGATATCTAAAGAGTGAGCTAGTTTGATCATACTTTAGACATAATTTTGTAAACTGGTGAAGAAACAAAAATGGCAGTTTTAATTCAAACAAATTGGTAATTAGTTAGAATTAATAATTGGCTATTAAAAATAAAATTGATGAATGGAAAAAATTTTGAAAGAAAAATAATGCTAATTGGATTCTTTTTTTCATTTCAGAAAAAAATTTAAACACTTATATAAAATGGTATAAAAAGCTAAAAATTATATGTAATTGAAAATACGGAATATTAGTTAACAATAGCAAGCATAAACTGATGAAGAAAAAAAATGGCTAAAAAAATACGTAAAGAGTCAATTGATAACAAGAAGAAAAAAAAGAAAATTGAACTGTGAATTGAAAGAAATGTTGAAAAAAATAATTTTAATGTTACGTTGATTTTTTTTCATTTAAGAAGAAATATTATTGATGCCAAAAGCTTTATGAAAAGTTTAACAAAAGGAGTCATATGTATTTGAAAACTATAATAAACATAAACTGGTGAAGAAAACAAAATGACAGCTTCCGATTAAGAAAAATTGGTAATTAGTTAGAATTAATAGATAATAATTGAAAAAGTATATAAAGCTGCAAACAGAAAGAAACGTCAAGAGAAAAAAAATTTTTTTAAAGGTTTCTTTTAATTTTTCCACCCAAGGAAAAAAATCATATTAAAAGCTAAATAAAATGCTAAAAATGCGAACAAAATGTGTTTGAAAAAAAGGAAAAATAGTTAGCAAACTATAGCAAACATAACCAAATAATAAAAACACAAGCTAGGTTTTGCATTTTATTGGATTTAAAATAATTCTATAAGAAATATATACAATTTTCTTTTCAAAATACGACAAAGAAAAAAATACACTTTGTATTTTTTAAAAAAAAGAATAAAATCTCAGTTTTAAAAATTCATTGCAAATAATTAATTTAAATAAGAATAAAACGTTTCAATAAGCCTTTTTTTACATAATTGCATTTCATCATATATTACACTTATTAATATTGCATGACAAGAAGCCTTATTGAAACTACAACGAAATTACGAACATGTATATATATATATATGTGTGTGTTTGTATAAAAAACAATACAATAAAAGGATATTAACTATTATTCTCCATTTAATCCATCACCAGTTTACAAAGAAACATTTAAATAAATTAAATTTTGTGTGATTTTGAGGAACAGTGGGAACATGGTATTATAATCCTATGAATGAAATGATTCCTTTTTCAACAAATGCAATATAGACATATGTAAGTCGATTCATAAGAAATGCTTTAAACAATAAAGAAGATAGCAACTAACAGAAGATAAAAATGCAATGATATATTTGAATGTAACAAATGGGGACATATAAGAGCACCATGAGGATTTTCAATCCATCGTCTACACAACACATAACATAAACAACTTACAATTAGATTAAAAAAAAAAAAAAGAAACACACAACACAATCTTAACTAAAATTTCTTGCATTACTCTCATTCATAATACTGCAACTACAATACAAATAAGAATATTACTACTTTCAGGTTGTTCTTGTTATACATATTTAAATTTACATCGAAAGATATTTCATACACAAGCAGTGACATTAAAAAGTGAAAAAAAAACTAAATTGAGAATTATCAGCTAATAATTCAGAACTGGCAACAACAGCTTCAATAATTATTTCAAATATAATATTTAATTAAAATCAAAATATGTTAGTTTAAGGTAAAAATTGTTCAATAATACATGAGCGTTGATAAAAATTTCAATACATTGACTGAAAAACTATCTACTTAATTTTCTGATTCATTTATGTTAAAGTAATTAAACAGTGAAAAATTCATACAAAATGAAATGAATTTTTTTTAACGTTAGCAAACAATGCGTAACTGTCATCAATAGTTCAATAATTTATCTTATGAGCAATATTGAAATTTATACACGTTTGCCTCTGCTTACAAGAATAATTAAGAATTTTATATCACCTTTTTGATAAAGCAAATTAAAAAAAAATATTTTTAAGTAAAATCAATTTTGATGCTATAATTTAAAGAATTTCAGCTTAATTTTCTTATTTGTTGATGTCAAAATAATATTTTTCTATGAATTTAAAAACTGATCAACGGTGATTTAAATTTGGAAACTCATTGTTTCAAAACCGAAGCTTTTGCTTAACATAAGAAGGTAATTTTAATTTCTTTTAATTGATTGAAGTTCCTTTTTTAAAAAAACAGAAAAGAATAAAATTTTATAATTATAATATGCCCATAATTTAGTTTTTTCTATAAATCATAACGGTTCATAGATTTATAATGAATTATTAACACTACAACATGCAAATAAACTTTTGATTTTAAATTTATAAAGCAATGTAGAAAAAAAATTATTTTTACGGTATGGGGAGTAAAATATTGTTTCAAATTTTTCCTATGATTAACTATCTAAAACAGAATGATTATCATTATCTTTTTGTTAAAGAAAAAAAAACACTTTCTGTACATTTTGCAATTCTTACACCTCAAGAAGAAGCATACACGACACATTTTAGTATCATTTGAATTTTTATTCTAATTTATTAATAACTTATAATTATTTATTAACTTTGAATCGTTTACAGTTTTATTATTCAAAAATTATATTTGTATAAAAGAAAGAAACTATTTTATACTTTAACTTGCTGAAATGTTAAAATTGGGAAATCTATTCAACAGATAGCAAACATTTGCTCGTCAGTTTTTATTGTTTTAATCATTTTATAATCTTAAATGTTAAGGTTGTCGTATACCATTAAAAAAGTCATTGTTATTTTAATTTCATAGACATTTTTAATCAGTATTTTTCTTTTCAAATTGGTGATGATTTCAATTTGATAACTAATATTGTTTCAGTTACGATATTTTAACTCAACAAGACACATTACTTCACAAGCTTACAGTCCATTTAAATTTGAATGCAGTAAATAACTTATTATTTTATCACAAAACGCGAATAAAAATTAATTATCTGCTCTCGTTGGGTTTTTTTTCTCCTTAATGGATGAATCATTATTCTTATGTTCAAAACATTTTCATTAATTTGATAATATATTACAAAAATAAAACAAAATTAGATTTCTGTAATTACAAAATATGAATTAAAATTTAATTACAAAACCTTCTCTTATGGCGAAAGTATTGTAAAACGATTAAAATCAAGTTGTGATGCATGTGAATAAATTAAACTGAAATACACCCCTTTTTAATAGTAAAAATTTTAACAATAAAATGTGACAAGAAGGAGAACAAAGCTACCCTAACCGATTCCCTATGACTAAAAAAGCTCTTATAAAAGACACTTTGCAAGAGGAAAAGTGAAAGTTTGAAATTGTTTATTGTGATGTTGTGAAAGATTAAAATATTCTTCTCTCATCTAAAACAATCGATAAATATTTGTGCTAAACACAATACTGGTGAGTCATACTCAATAATACTTAAATAATGTAAAGTATCCCCAAACTTAGCGTTTCATTCAAAATATTAACAATGTAAAGACAAATAATCGCGTGCATTTTATGCATCTTATGAAAAAAAAATGAATTCGCACAACACAAGTAAGGTTTTAGAATCCTTCCGTAAAAATTGTTTCTGGAAGGATTTGGATGTTTAACATTTCACTCGGGAATATAACATATAAAATTTGAAATTTTTCTTTACTCTTTTTGTTGATTGGCACCACTGTTATATGGACTGAGCAACAGTTTTTAAATGCATGAAAACTCTTCCATTTCATTGTTAAGCATTTTTATTTCACTCCATTTAATAAAATATAGTTAAGCTGCAAACTGAAACAGAATTTTATATTTTGTCTCTACCATAGCTATATAATTTTAATTGGTTTCTGTACTCAAGTTATCTGAACATGTTTGAATAAAAATTAGAATTACAAGATTTTTAAAAGGAAAACATTTAAGCATAGTAATATATTAAATGTTTTTAGTGTAAAATGACTTCATGATATTTTCATCTACTCATAATAATTTGTACAAACATTTCGCAGGAATAAATTAGATGTTAAAGAATTCAATTACAACTCATTAGTCTGACGTATTGTAACACAAATTAAAATTTTTTTAATGTAATCTAATTTACTGTAATGCAATATTCAGACCGTTTTAAATTAAATGTGTTATTAGAAAAAAGCAGCTTAAAGTGAAATGCAAGAGCTTTCAGTTCGGGGTAAATATTTGACAAGAACATTTAAAAGATAAAACATGAAAAGAAATATTTACACTTTGTTAAACTAAATGCAATTTTTTTTTCATAAACCAATCGACTAGAGATGACCTAGTCCAAAGATCATAAATAGAATTGAAAAGACGAATGCACTAATATCGCCGTATGCAGGTTCATGGGTCGGCAGCGTTCTGAAATAAGAGCCACCTGGCGGTAAACAGGTGCACCATGAAGAAAGGCATCGTTGTAATAATATCTTGTGTTACGAGGTTGTAAAGGACCCAAAAAACACGATAACGTACAATAAGAGATCGAAACTTTTTTCATTTCAAAATGGGTAGAAAAAGAGATAACATTTAAAGTAGTGTTCAAGATTTACAATAACTTGTGCAAGACGAACACACAAATGCATTTTTAAATGGAGAAAAGCTTCGTTCGAAAATTTCATGATAACGTAAAATGAAAGAAGAAATAAAATAACTCTGTTATTAACTCTTTTTACACTGCGAAAAACAACAAATGAGAATTTCTTTTTTTTGATTCCGTTCAAAAGATTTATACTGCGATCAGTCTTGAAATAGCAGTGTGTGCTCTTTTTCACTAGCTCAAAATATCATATTTACAATAGTGCTTTACAAATGCCATATACAACATGGCTGTTCTAGAAGATAAAATAAACTAAATCAGCTACACAAAGTAATCCGGCGATTAGCATCAATGAAATAAGAGGACAACGTCAAAAAGGGAGATCTGTATACAGTTAAAAAGAACACAAGTGAGGTACTACTTCAGTACGCAAACCACGTTTTGCTCTCTGCAGCCAGCTCAGAGTCGAAACGATGCTCATTTTTACAAGTATGCTGCAGCAGATTAAAACATTTTATTTTAAGCTCGTGCTCATTGCGTTGCTCATCTGTATCAACATCATCGAAGCATGCCATTTTGTCAGTTTAAAGGGAAGATTGTTCAACAAGCTGAGCAAAAATCGGTGTGCTGAAATTTGACAAGGCGTGAGAACAGTAAGATTGAAGAAATAGAATTATGTATCACATTACATTGCAGAGAATCTCAGCCTGAGTCATCATAAACACAAGTCCTTCAACATTTTTTTTTATTCAACACTACAAAATGTTTGTAACTCGTGAAATTGAATCGATTGATTTAAGGCCACTCTTTGTATTTTTTTACACCGGGATAATGTTTACATGAAATCTATGGTGCGAATTTATAACAATGAGATGATGATTTTCATCCACTCATTCATCAGTATCTATTTTGACTTCTGGCACTTTAAAGCTGCAAACATTTGCAGTGAACCTAACAAATGCACCACAAAAATGTGTAGAACCAAACGTTCAGAATTCCCAGTCATCTCCAACATCTTCTTTTTCTAGCCTTTGTTGGAGTTTTTCAATATTTTTTCGCCTATCCTTAGCTTCGGCATCATCCCAGCTTTCATCATCATCTTCTTCTTGCTCATCCAGGAAGACTGGTTTTTTGAGCGTCGTTCGGTCCATTGCGTTTATACACATAAGTTTGTCTTTCGCCCTCCGTTCCGAAGGTTCTCGGTCACTTACACCGTTTGTCATACCCTCCGATTCATTGTCCGATCGGTCAGGGCTGACTAAAGCAGTCCTGCGGAATTTTTCGTTGCGATTTGAGTGAGACTTTCTTGACGAACGATCGTCTGGTGCTGGTGCGGGTAAAACATGAACCGTTTCAACTCTGGGTGACATTAGAAGATCAAAGTCTTCAGTTTGTCGAACACAAACACCGTTAATAATTTCTTCCTGTTCGTTACCGCTGTCATCGCCTAAGCGATCATCATCCAAATCATCTTCCTCATCTGTATTCTCAGGCGATAACTCGAGACCAGGATCAACCCATTGAGGCATAGCGGGTTTCCGTCGGTTACTGCTTCCACTTGTTACTACTGAGGACCTCATGTGTTCATTGGGTACCGACGTCCTCAAGGGTGAAGAGTCTCGATGATTTGGTGGATGATCGTCATCTATGGAGTCTCGGTCACTGTTATCATTTTGCAAATCTTGTGAAAGATTAGAGTCATCGTTCATTTCGCTGTTGGAACGATCGTCAGTGCTGCTGCCCCCATTGTTATCAACCTTGCTACCACTATGAATAGCATTTCTTAATTGACTAGACATGCTTAAGTCTAATGTTCCCATATCGTCACCAGAAGACGATAGAGGAGAACAATTTCTGTAAGGAGAATATAAATAGGGCATATTTGCACCAAAAGGAGGAAATTGCGGTTGTTTATCTCTAGCTTTTTCAGCGAGTCTCTGGTTTAAGAGTAAACGGTATTGCACAGGGTCAAAAGCCATGCCTTCCCTTACGGGAGGCGGAAGAGATAAGTCAGGTCCTTTCCTCCCATGTTCATCGTCAGAATTGGCATGCTGCTTCATTCTCATTCTGTGATTATGGAACCAATTTGTAATAGTCCTCACTGATAGATTAAGTTCAGTAGCCAGAAATTCGATAGTTGCCGTACTAGGATAAGGATCCAGTGAGAAAGCCAATCTCAAGGCTTCCTTCTGCTCCTCAGTAAATAAGACACGTGGTTTCTTGGCAGGAGGATATGGTGACGGTGGAGCAAAGCTATAATTAAACATCTGTCCACCGTCTGATTGACTTCTTGGACTGTCCATGGGGCCATCTCCAGTTCTGCGACGCTTGTTTGCTGGAAACAAAAAAATTAGTGAATACTGTTATAAAGTTAAGCCGCAAATTAATATCGAAGTATAGAAAAAGTAAAAAAAAAATATCAAAATTTGACAAATGACCCTTGTGAAAGGCGTATCTAAAAATACTAAAAACCAGTTTAATTGCCGTAAGAAATTTTAATGTATTTCTGATAATCGCCTTTTGCTGCCTTTTCTACTTCCTGCTTCAATCAAACAGGCTTTTATGTTTTAATCTTACCCATCTTGAGAACTGATTCAGCAAAATTGGATATCTTTTTTATTTGTTTCGTGCATAAATATTAATTAGAAACAACTAAAGTGTTATATTTTTTTCAATAAGAATTCTAAAAAGTTGGTGGTTATGGGATATCCTATCTACCATGAAATAAAGTTCTTTGATCAGTTTCAAAAAGAACAAACCACGCACCCTTCCTAGCTTAACATATTAGTTTTGATAAAAGAAAAAAAAATTATGCCATTTTTCCCATTTCCCATACTACATATCTTGACAGCAATATGGCATATGGGCTACTGACATAAACGTGTTTTTTTTATTTTCTATAAAACTAAAGTATTCACCTCTATAAAAATATAAAAACACTTACTCATAGCGAAATTTCATGACGCAAAAATTTTTTTATTTTAAAGTTAGATTACATTTTGATACATTAGATTACATTTTGATACATTTGAAAATATATATCTCAAAAATAGTACAGAAGTGAAACTTAATATTTTTTTTGTTTCCTCTTTTTAATTATGAGTTATAACCAGTGATAAAATTTCGACATTCACGAAAACATGTGTTGTACAAAAACGAAACTGTCACATTTCCTTACCTTCTCTTCTCTCATTCTTTATGGTTTGCAGCATTTCCACATTATGAGGATCATTGAGCCACATCTGCATCCTTATGAATGGTTCTCGCCCTTTTATGCTTAACATGTGCCACGGTTTTGGTTTTGAAAGCAATTCGCTAACAGATCCTTGAGACAAACCCAGTACAACTTCGCCAAATATCTATGTGTAAAAAAAAAACATTTAGTTTACGTATTTTTCAAAAAAAAAATAATAATTTAAAAGAAAAAACCATTGCTGTAGGTCAGTGTTTCCCAAACTTATGAATTTTGTGTACCCCTTCTAAATTTTTTGTAACGCTGTGTACCCCTAGTAAAAAAATAAATGTATTTTTTACCATAAAAAATGCACAAAAGTTAAAAATCACAACTGGCTGTTGACACCACTAATAATTAACTATTAACTCTGCAAAAAATAGCCAATAGAAAAATACGTAATCGTAAATTTTCATGGCTAGTTTTGTTTTCAAATAAAAAATTTTGAAATTTTCATATTTTGCAAGATATTTCGCATAAGAACGCGCACCCCCGCTAAACTGTTCCCGTACCCTGGGGGTACGCGTACCACACTTTGGGAAACACTGTTGTAGGTAAACATATCATTTTTTTAAACATTGAACTGTAATATTATTCGATTTTTTTCCTCTCAATGTCAGCTCAATGATTAATCAAACCTATAATTTTACTTAAATTTTAGTTTGCGGAAAAACTGATTCAACAGCTTAATTCAATAGTTAAAAATAATTTTCTGCGAAAAGAATATTTTCTTGCTTACTGAATTAAAATATAAGTTTACATTAAATCAAAGAAATTTCAACAGTTAAATTAGTTATATTAGTAAGGAATGATGATGAACGCATTATAGCTTTATGCATGAATAAATAGCATTAAAATTTTATAGTAAGGATGCAGCAGATTTGAACTTTAGTTCAATTTAGCATAGGAGAACATGATTCAATTCGGACAAATTCCAATACTTTACCTTCTGGCCAATGTTGTGCGCCATTAAAGCCTCTTTGATCTTTGAAGTGATGATCTGCGTATCTAAATCAGTGGTGAGAGCTGCCATTTCATACACAGATGGTTGGTTGTATCCCCGAGTTATTGTGGGTGTTTTTCTACTGAGAATAGAGTTCTGAGAAGAGGTGTTGTTGCTTGAAGTCACAGTCAGAGAAATGGGCATATTGTCTGGAGTTGTGCACACAGATCGAGGTGTATGGTTATGAGGTGTGTACAGAGAATTGTTCTGAGTTAGATGCCGGTTTTCCGAAGCCCTTAGGTTAGATTCTATGGGTCTTGGACTCATCTTATTAGACCCTGGGAAAAAATTACATATTTCTTAGATCAAATTTAAATAAATTATTTTTGAAATTTGAAAGTAGAAGTTATAAAACAGAGTCTTACCGCCAAAAGTCATGATACTTTGTGGATTTGTGGCTCCGCCAAAGCTACCCGTTCTCATCAGTTTTTCAGGAGCAATTTTATACTGAGAGGCAACCAGTTTGTGTACAGCATTCTCATCTTCCAGAAAAATTTTCATACGAATGAAAGGTTCTCGTCCTTTTTGCGTAAGCATGTGCCACGGCTTTGGGCGAGCTAGAAGATCGGACACTGATCCCTGAGATAGTCCAAGCACACTTTCACCAAATAGGCGCTGACTAATGGAATACTGACTCAACTGTTCCTTGACCTAGAAAAAAAACATATTATTTCCAATATAAAAATACCAATTTAATAAGAAAAAATGCAGGAAACATCAGTAATTAAAATCATTCTCTCATTTATACTTATTCATTTCTAGAAAAAAAAGAACTTTTCTTATTTCTATTTATAATAGTAAATAGCATAAATCTTATCAATTCAAATGTAATTAATTACCTCGGAATTAAATTTTGAATAAATATTTAGCCATTAAATTATTATAAAACAGAACGAGAAGCATAAAGCTGATAGAAAAATATTTCTTTTTCTGAAGTGATAATTTTTTTTAATAGAAAATTTATTTTCAGAAATGATTGTGTGATAGTTTAATTAGGCTAGAATTATGACTTTAAATCCGAGAGTATTTAAAATCTTCCAGATTGATGTTAACGCGAATTTAAAAAATTAAGAAACTAAAATTTATGTTAAAAAAAATTGCTTTAAAAGAAAGTAAAATATCTTCAATTTGTGATTAGAAAACAAATAAGACAAAAAAGAAAGATTTTTATCCTTGGAAAATGGAACAGGAGTAAGCTTAGGTTAAAGGGATGCTAATCGCTTATTTCAAGATAAGGAATCAATATATACCCTATTATTATTATTACTTATTTCAAGACACGGTTATGTCTTTAAAAAAATCTTACCTTTTTAACAATATCTTCGGTGTTGACATTGTTATACTGATCAAACTGCTGCTGAGTAATTGGGGGAAGAACAGCTTTGGCAGGCCTCTGTGGAGGATTGGGCAAGGATGGCAGCGATGACTGTGAGAGAAGAGAATTGGTGATGGACTGCATTCTTTGCAATGGGGAAGCTGATGTAGTCAGATCTTCTGTTCCTGACTGAGGTGCACCGGGACTCGACGTCTTCGATTCCGATAGAGGCAGAAGAGCTGGAGGTGCTGGTGAGGGACTATGCAGGCGATATGAAGTAGGTGTAGGAGTTGATGAAGACTTAGAATTCATGGAAGAAGAAATATTATTCTCAGTCTTAGGTCTCACAAGGGAAAAGGCACTACCATGATGTCTCATCTCTGGTTCCTCTCTCCCTGAATTAGAATTCTTTGACTCAGATCTAGATCTGTTACTCATGGTTGCATCGACTGGGCAATCTTGATGAGCCTGATTACTATTGCCATTAGTTGTTGCGTTGTTTAACGCGGAATTACTATTGCTGTTATGGTGGTGTGAAAGACTGTAAGAGCTGCCATTAGCTGTAAAAGGATTAAAGTTCGGATGATGATTAGGAGGCATTAAATGAGATAGTCTAGTTAGTTCTTGGTGGTATATGGTTAAGGCCTGCCGAATCTCTTCCTGTGTTCGTTCGAATTGGTCTCTGGGTGTCCTGAACCCTTCCTCGACTCTCTGCCCAATGAGCTTGGCGAGTTCTTCCTGGTAAATTCGGGCGACCATTTCTTGAGGAATATCATCGTTTTCATATTTACGAGATCTTCTAAAAGATTTATCGCTATTGGATAAATTATCTCTCGAATTTCCGAGGTTATATTTTGAGTCACTGTCGTTACGGAGATCATCGGAGCTGTCAACAGACCGATTATCGCCATTTGGCAGTGAAGATGGACTTTTTTGTTCCTGCTGTTTCATCATAGCCATCTGGGCCTCATTGAGAATTTGGGCTATTCTCTCCTCAGCTCCTTGGTCATCGTTTTTGTATGAAGATAGTCCACCGCTGTTTCCAGTGCTTCCGATGCAGTCTTTTCCTGGTGGGGAAGAAAGAAGAGTTGATCTTCTCTCAGCAACTGCAATTATTAAGTTCAATAATAGTAACAATCAAAAGCATGATCTAACATGCTTTTTCTAAAAATACTCTAGTAATTTAGAAAAAATATGTAATAACAAAAATCAATCAGAATAAAAGAAAAAAAATACATAAATTAATCATAAATAGTTACAAGCTATTGTAATAACAAAGAAAGGAAAAGTTTTTGCTCCCCCCCCCCCAAGTTCTAAAAAATTAGAATGATATTGAAGAAAATTGTGATTTATAAGCAATAAGCTTTTTAAAAGTAATGAAAAGCTAAAATATATCAGTATACCTTCCTTCCGAGATAAGATGGAGTAGGTTAACGAAAACAAAGCTATTTCTCGCGAATTCAAATACTTATTGAACTATAAATACCTAGTTATAATAATTCTATAATTGAAGCCACACAATTATTATGCTTAAATTATATTTTGGAGTCTGAAGGGTTTCGTACTCGTAGCTACAGTAGAGTGATGAAGCTATTTCTCAGACATATTATTTCAAAAAATAATATTTTACATTGTTTTTAGTTCATTCCTTATAAAATTCTTACAAATGTATTATTTTCAATTCTGTTTCTAAATTAAAGCACACAACTTTTTTTTATTTAAACGAAATATATTTTATTTAAACAGGAATTAAATTTAAAAAAAAAAATTCGATTAATACATACAACGTTAAAAAATGAGTTGTTTGTTTATTTTAGAAAACTTAACTTGAGCAAACAAACCATAAAACAATTTCTCAGTAGATAACAAGAGCCTTAATACAAAGAAATCGGAAAAAAATTTGAAAAATTTTTATTTATCTAAAAATTAGTTTAAAAAAGTTAATTAAACAATAATTAAAGTTCTGAATATTGAACTCTAAGAATGATCCTCGTCGTTTATCAATTTTTCATCCGTTCCATAATTTTTAGATATAAAACTGAAATTTTTCTGGAGTAACAATCATAAAAAATTTAAATGTAAGAATTTTTGCAAACTTTCGTCATTAAATATCACAAAATCTAAAATAATTTCGAGTCTGTCACTTCATTTTTCACTTTCTGTCATTTTTTTCCAAAACATTTAAAACAAGTTATTTTTATTTTAATTATTTTTCTATGAATTTCAATTTCGAACGTAACAATTGTTTTTACTATTAAATACAATCATTGTAGTTTTAAACGTTTAAGTTTTTTTTATTTTCATTATTTTCCTATGAATTTCAATTACGAACGTAACAATTGTTTTTACTATTGAATAACAATCATTGTAAATTTAAAGACTCTATGATATTATTAAAGATCATGAGAGTTTGAATATTTTTTACGATATGTTTAAGTATTAAATAGATAAGAAAATTACTAATAAATGAAGTTCAAACTCTTTGGTTCCTTCTAAGAGTTATTCAATTATTTTTTAATACAACTAACTTAAATTTTAACTTATTGGTGGGCGCGGTCTTTTTCTTTTGTTGATAATATTGTCTTCCTCACAAGACTCGAAATTGTTTTCTGCTAAGTCCAGATAATACAATTAAGTTTGTTTAGCTTTTTAACTATTCACTACTTTGTGTTCACGAAATATTTGACCAAATATATTTATAGGAATACTTTTTTTTTTGAAATTTCTCATAATTTACGTATGTATTGTGTTCACGAAATATTTGACCAAATATATTTATAGGAATACTTTTTTCTTGAAATTTCTCATAATTTACGTATGCTTATTCAGTATTACGCTCCAAAATGTCAAAACTTTTTTTTAAATAAAACAAAAAGTAGTTAGACAAGATTGTTTTAGTAATTTTACAAATAATTACATATTTAATGTTAAGACTGGATAATCCGTAACTAGCCCATAATTATATACATTTGAAATTCCCATCAAAACTGAAGCCGAAAAAGTGTACATATTACATGTCACGAATTAGTATTTAAACAAGAAAAAAAAACTTCATCTAATGAATCACTAACAATGAAAATGGAACTGAAAACTTTAAAATATGTCTAATTGTCTGATGAAATTCTGAGGTACTCTTAATTATCGTCATTCATCTCTCCTCTGCTCTTTCTGGCAATAAAATAAGTATTGATATTTACGGCCAAACCTTCCTCAGTAGTGATTCGTCAGATTTCAATTGTTTCTCCCCCGTTTAAATATTATTTTGCGTCCCATGAGGAGACCTCTTTGACTTAATTTTTAAAAACATACATGTATATACTAACGTAGTTGCAACTTGAGCATAAAAAAATCATAAAATAAATAGAGACTTGGATTAAATTATTTCGTTGGGAAAATGAAACGAAAAAGCAATTATTACCTCTTCTCGGCACCAATGATTTCAACATTCCTATGCATTTGTCATCGGAAGCCCATGCATGCATTTTTCTGTAAGAGTCTCTTCCCTTTTCAGTTAGCTTATCCCAAGGTTTAGGTTTAGAGAGCAGTTCGCTCACAGTTCCTTGTGACAGACCGAGCACAAATTTGGCAAAAAGTCTCTGTCCGATATTGTGCACGCTCAACAACTCTCTCACACACCTCGCAATGTTCAGGGTATTCAGAGTTTCGTTTGCATACTTGTCTATATTTTGCCTCAAACAGTCCTGAAGTTTGCTGAGGGAAGAGTTATCGCTCACGGGCGATGTGACTTCTTTGATGGATTGGCTGTTGCCAGACGGGGAAGACCTTTCGGATGTGAGATTGATGGGAGGAGATGGTGGGTTGTCCATTGTTCCATCCAGAACTGGTGGAGTTGGCTTTCTGTCTTCTTGGGAGATGGTGCTTGCAGCTGATGAAGGTGGGTAGCCATCGCTGTTTTTAGACACCGGAGATGAAGGCCTGCTGCATACTTCTTCTTTTGCAACAGTTTGAGCATAGTCTCTAACAATCTCCTGGCCCAACATTGTGCCAAAACTGTCCACGCTTTGAAGTGGGTAACCACCTGATCCTAGGAAAAAAATTATTTCGAAAGTCAACAACTATAAATATAATTCAAAAAATCTTACATGCAAGAGAATCTGTATCAGTAATAGACACATCGATAAATTTTTATTTAAATCAACTGACGTTTTGTGTCTGAAAGCGTAGAAGAATGCTACTTTTAAAAATGCCATTAAACGCCATTTGGAAAAGTTTATTTTTTTGCAGATACCTGATCTTTTAAACTATGCGAATTTTAAATGTCACTTTACAGACAATGTTTCCATTATGCACTATCGAATTACTTTAAAATGTAAAATTAAAGAAACTCTATTATTTTATTTATTTATTTTTTTAGAAAATTTTACAGAAAATCACCTTACTTAGAGGCCTTTTCCCTGGTGACAGAACTCTCACGTAATTTTATTGTTTTAAAATTTTAATGAAAAATCCGTAGAAGTTCTAAAAGTTATTGTGTGATATTTCTTCCAATCTTATAAAACGATGCCTTAATTCCCTACTTTTATCAAAAGGTTATCTGCAGTAAAGTAATACTGTATCATCAATTCAACCTAAAATATAAATCACAAAGAAACAGGACTTTTAACGCAGCTTAATTTAAAAAACTAAGTTAAAAATATTAACTGTGAACATAGAAAGGATATTACGTGTTTCTGATACTGAAAAATAAAGTTTTGTTTTTGGAACTCAATATAGTTAATTTAGATGACATCTTTAGTTCCAAACAGATTTTAGAACTAAAAGCATAATCTTACCATTCTCTTCAGTTTTAACCTTTACTGGTGTACTGTCAGATGATGGAGATTTGTGGTTTTCTTTAATGAGGTCCGGAGGCTTGTCATTTTCATTTTTGTTTTCATCAGTTTTCTCCCATGATTTTGAATTATTGAAATTTACTGTTTTTAAGACACTGAAAAAGAAAGTATTCATTTCGTAATTTTGAAATTTTAGCGATCTTATGTCATTACTTATTAAAATAAATACAATATTTATAGACCGATAAAATTTCAAAAGTTTAAGGGGAAATCCATGATTATGATCATTACGAAATGCTTTTAATAGATAAAAATAAAAAGGAAAATCATCCAATCTTTGGAAATGTGATTAAAATCATTAGAATAAAAAGTATAGTTGAATTAAAAATGTCTTTTTGTTTTTCACTTATCGGAGATAAAACCTTGCAACAATGAAATAAAAAATATTTACTTGCATTAAATTCAAAATAAACTTATTAACTAATGCTTTGACTTTTAAGAAAATATAAATTCTCTCAAATATAATCGAATGGGAATTATTATAATTTAAAAGCACTTAATTCTAAAAAAAGAAAATTTGCTTACCGAAGTTCTTTTTTAATTTCGTCGTAATCTTGCTGTCTCACCAATTTTTCACCCAATTCTACAATCATTTTGTCCTTTTCGTTGACCAGTTCTTCAAGTTGAGCAATCTAGGGCGAAAAAAAAATATTTAAATATAATAAAACGCATTTTGATTTTTTTCAGAACTAAATAAAAAAAAAAATTAAATTTGTGAAGGTGTTACTCAATGTCAGGAAGAGCACGATCTCTTCTAAAATGTGCGACGAGATTAAAGATTGGGTCATATCAATTACAGTCATTTTCTTTCTAATTTATAACTCACTTGATCTACATCTCTAAATTTAAATCCAAGCAATAACTAAAAACTCGTACATTAAAAAATAATAATAAAAAACATTTTAAAGCCGATTCTTTAAAAACAGTTTTCTTAAATAAATGTATAACGTCGGCATTCAATTCAATTGAAGCAATGAATTCGGTTATTGCTGTGAGAATAGAGTTAATTGCATAGAACTATACAAAAAGAAAAACATTATAAAATTTTCTTAAGATTAAAAGTGAGTTTTATATCTTCCTTGCCGATTATAAGATGAGATAAAACATTTTTAACAATTTGTGGTGACTGGGATCACACTATTTTGGAAATTTACAGCAACCTCCACAAGGTTTCAAGTTGAATTACAATATAGTGCATTTTAACTTAATTTTAAACTTGATCACATGATATTAGGGTTTAACTTGGTCATTTATTGTTCGACATTCATTTCTTTTTCTTTAGACTATTGAGTCTAACGAACAAAAATTTATATTCCCAACCCTAAATATTTTTTATTGTTGCACTTAAAAAAGTGTTAACAATGGTAATTTTCATTAATTTAGCTAAATACCGGAACATCTTAAACAAGGAAAAAGTAACACAATTTGAACATCATTTACTTGTGTAATTCGAATTATAATTAAAAGAAGATAATAAAGAGATTTTATTCGGAAATAAAAAGTTTAAAAAAGACTTAAATTAAAAAATATAAAGCGTAATCTTCAATTGATAGTTTTTCTAAATTGATATTTTTTTTATTTTTATAAAATGGATATTTTCAATTTATTCACGACAACTTGAACACGATTAAAACTCTCAAATTAAGAGCTATGTTTTAAAGATTTAAATAAATTTAGACTTTTTGTTTTCAAAAAGGACTCGTACTTTTTTATTTTATGGTATAGTCATGGTTAGGTATAGTACATATTATTTAAATGTATAATTTTAAATTCATTGCATAATAAGATTTAATCAAATTTTAAGAAGAAAAAAAATAAATGCAAACAGAAACTTACTTTCGAGGCACTTGTCTCTTGTAGAGTGTTTAGAATAGTCTGTAATCTTTGAATGTCATCAATTAATTGGGAAATCTAGAGGAGAATCAAGGAGTATTATGAGTTATCAATACTTTTTTACTAATGTTTCAGTAGATTACCATGCTTAAATAATTTCAGAATTTTTTATTAAAATAAGAATTTCCAAATAAATTTTTAAGAAATTTTTATTAAATTAATAATATTTTCAACAAATTTTAAAACATTAACTAATTTTTCACTGAAACAATATTAGCTCTAAGTAATTTCAGAAATTGTTATTAGATTTATAATTATTTTAAATAATTTTTTTAAAACTTTTTATTGGAATAATAGGGAAAAAATGATGATATCTAATACATATAAAAATTATATTTAAGAACAACATCTATAGATTTACAAATGAAAATGCATTTCTCATATTATTTATTTACAAAAATATATTGGTATACAAATAAGTCCAATATTCAGGCTTCTATCCTTTAATTTTAGCATATATAAGAAACTTGATTTTCATATTTTCTTAAAGACAACTGTTAATGCTACCTTTCAAATTTTGAACAACTTACAATATATTTCAGTACAATTTTCTAGAAAGCATTTCAGTGCGTTTTTCTACTTCAAAAATATCTTGACGTAATTTCTTTAATTCTACAATATCAATTTGAAAATTTAAAGTTAAAAAGGGATTAAAAACAAAATCGAAATTTATAAAATCGTTTAAAAAATGTGTCAATCACAGCAATACAATTTTTAAACTATGAATTGTTAAAAATTTTGCATGCTATTTTTTACTTTATTTTTCCTAAAAGAAATTATGAACAGGAAATGTTCCGAAACACATTAGAAAGAACTTTAAAACAAATATGGTCGAATGTCCTTAAATTATTTAAAATTCCATAGTCTCACATAAAAACTCCAAAATTCCTTTTAAACAATATCTAACACAAATAAAACTAATAAAAACAGTAATGCAAAATAAAACTGCGAATGCTGGTATTTTTCATTCCAAACTCATGTTACCTCAAGTTAGTTTTAAAATTAAAGTTTTTGATGTAAACCCACACAAAAACAATGATCTCAATAGTTTTTAGTTTACAAAAGGACTGTTCTTTTAATAGATGGCGATGCAAAATTCTTCCACGTCGTAATACTAACTCTCCAGCTCCCTACCGATTCTTTTAAAGTTTTAATGCAAATTCTTTTGGCAACATAGAGAAAGAGGAAGACGGGGACACATGGAATTTTAAATTGTTTTATATAGTTTATCACTTTCCTGAATGTTCTCTTGGAATTTCTACTCGAGGATTGTATTCTTTACCTGGTGTGGTAGCAAAAGTGCATAACATGATAACATGCAAGATTCAAACAAATCACTGCGTGCTTATCGGGTAAGGTAAGTCGTTTACGTAATGAACAAAAGAGAAAAGAATATTCATAAATTCTAGGTGTGAAGGAATGTTCTGTGAACATTACACTTAAAAGATACTAAAAATAAAGAACATAAAAATTTAAATTTGGTTTAAGGTTTGGCATTCTACAAATCTAGAACAAATTTAATTTATAAGAATCAAAATATAAGTAAATTTAAGATGTACTTCAAACTCTTAAATGGATTTAAATTAGTATTTCAATATATATTTAATAAACATCAGTTTTAAAACTTGAGAATTCATTGTTATAAACATTTTGTAATGATGATCATATTACGACTTCATAGGCAGATGTCAATTTTCGTTGGTTTCTCTTATTTTTTAAATATTATATTGATTTAAAAGATTTAATTTAAATAAATTATTAACCTTTAAATAATTAGTATAAAACACGTAGCATGGTAAGAAGAAATATACTTTTAATTCAATATCGCTTAGAGGATAAATTTCAAACTGAAAAAGGATGACTCTTAAAAGCTATCTTAAAGTTTAAAATAGTTTAAAAACATTTTTTTAGATTATTTAAAAATAATCTAAATTATATTTGCTTTTATGTACAGTTAAGAAAAACTAATTAAGTAGGATTGATTAAATATGCTCCTCTAAAATAAAGTATTACAAAATATTCGTGAAACTTCAATGCAATTAGTTTATAGCTTTCAATAAACAACAATTTAAACGAAACAGGTTTTTAGTTTCAAATTTTTTCCAAACATAATAATTTCATTCGTAATTTTTGTCTACCTTCTATTTTGCGCACTCTTTAGTTTAATCTAATATAATATACTATACTTAATTCATTTGCATGAATATATTTACTTTAATTTGAGTCAAAACTGATGAACTGATTAGAAAATAATTTAATCAAGGAGAACTTTGGTTCAAGTATTTAACCATTTGATGCATAATCAATTTTTATTCATATATATATATATATATATATATATATATATATATATATATATATATATATATATATATATATATATATATATATATATATATTTATTGTAATAAAAATTATGTATTCCCCTATTTAATGTATATTAATCTACAAATTGCAAATTTACTATGACTATAAATAATTGTATAACTATAAATAAATTATTAAAAACTTTATAAATAGATAAAAGAAAAGGCATTTAGATACTGAAAGTTGAGTTCGTGTTTTTTAAATAGCGATAATTGAGCTAGAAGTAATATTTATTTTTTAAATTTAATAGTATTCTTTTGGTACTGATATAATTTTATACTACATTGCATATTTATATCGGAGTTATTTATTCAACTACGCGGTAACAGCAATACCAACATATTCAAATACACATATTGTTTCATAAATAAACCCGTATTCTTTAAATTTTTAATTAAAATATTAGGATAATAAATTATATATTCGATAAATTAATAATTTAGAGAATGAAATAAATTTTTTTTAACTTTTTCGAGACATTCACTAAAAAACTAACATCAAATAAATAAAATAAAATCATAAAATTTTTAAAGTCATAATTTAAATTTAATTAAAGAATTCCTATGTGTGACCTGCTGATACTGGCAAAACCAATGAAAAACTAAATGCACTTGCGTAAATAAACTTTACGATAATTTCTGAAAATAAAAATCAGTCAGCGAAAAAAATTATGTCTTGTCGAATAGACCGATATTAGTGATAGAAAATTATAAATAAACTGATTTCAAAATATGTAAATAATAAATAAATTAAATTAAAACTTCTTTCTTTCCGTTTTGAATATTTTTTCCCAATCACAATTCACTTTTTGCTTAATAAATTTTAAAAATTGTCAATTATACTAAGATTAATAGTTTAATTATGTTGACAACTTGGCATGTTTCTTATTATTTTTAAAGTTCAATTTAACAATATAAAACTGAAAGTTTGTCAAAAGCATTTATAAATGCATAATTATCATCACTACTTCTAATCTTTGTTAATTTTTAAATGAATGCGGACATTACTTGAATGGAACGAATGAGTCAAAATTTAATCAAATTGTTAAAGAAATCTTCTTTTAAAGAAAAGAAAGACCAAAAAGATATGTAGATAAACAAAATTGTTTAAACTAAAAAAAATCTAATAGCTCAAATTCCTAATTAAAATTGCCATACAGAAATTAAGCATCAATTGTAAAATATTATGTCATCGATTATAAAACGAAAGATAATATGCAAATGTGAGTATTTTTCAACTCTAAGTTTGGTAATGACAATAAGTATGTGTAATAAATAATTTTAAGGCTCAAATATTTAATCATTATTTAAACTATAAAAAATTGCAATAACGAGGGATATAAAATTAATCATTCAATACGTTCGGATAAAATTGCTCGAATTGATTGCAACTTGATGTTTCATTAATTTTGAAATAAAAAAACACCCTCAATATTCGTTTATCTTTTTAGAACAATTAAGTAAAACGTTTATAGCAATCGAATCCAATTGTTTTCGAAAAATGAACGAAAATAAGTTCATTCAATTTTGAAATCGAAAAGACCGCGCTGCTGTATGGATGACGACGGTGACGAAAGAGGTAAACAAATATCATTAATCGGCTTGAAGAAATCTGGATTTCGAAGAGAGTATTGAAATTGTTTGGTTTTTCAAAGAAAATACACAATGAGAGAAAAAAAAAAGCAGGTTAATAACTTAATCATTCAATCATGAGAGCTTACAAAAGATATGAAATAAAAAGGCCGGTGATACGGTGAAACAAACAGATCGTGAAAGGCACGCGAATAATAGTTCAAAAGATCAACAATAGATGTCGCTAGTCACTCACCTCCTTCTCCTTGGATGCGAGCTCCAACTCTAGGGAAGACCGGGCTACAACGTCAACAGCCTGCTCCATGTCAGGAGCCTTCTGGATCTGATCAGCCAATTGGAGAGACTGTTTGGCGGCTGCTAGTTGATCTTTCAGATGATTCACTTCCTTCTCAGCTAGTGCTGCCCTCTGTGGAAGAAAGGAACCGATCATTGAACACCTCATCGGTACAAATGCGCACACGCACATTCCCGCCTCTTCAAATAACTAATTGTCACTTTTTGATTTCGAACGCAACCAAAGAAAATAATCTATTAGCCGTAAGCGGCGAAATGCGCATTTTTTTCCCTTCCGTAATCATTGATATTGGCAAAAATCGATGGCCAATCGATTTTTCAATTAAAGCGATCAGTAATTGCGCTCAAAAGGAACAATTTTAGAGTTTTGCTTTGTTGCGGTAAAGCTACTTAAAATTTTACCGAGCGTAAAAGTTCTGCCTTTTTGGAAGGAAAATGACATGTTGCTTGTTACTTTTTAAAGAGTTGAAAAAAGTGTACAAGGTCCAGAAAAAAATGTTTGTTAATAGAATCGGTATTCAGATGGTCATTTTTAAGAATGTTCAAAAATATTTATTAAATCCATTATTTCTCACTTCGAAAAATGACGATATTGCTTGCAAGTGGCGAAGTTAATAATTAATTTCACGATTAAGAATACTAAAACTTCAATTCTTACTGGTATTTTTTATTTTGAAATTAAATTTTCAATGGATAAGCAAAATATTTTATGAATAATAAACTATGACTTTCGAAGAAATTTAATTATGAAGTTTAAGGTCATTAAATTTTAAATACACTTAACATTTAATATTTTTATTTTATTTACAATAGAACAATTTTCGCAAACATTAACATAAAAACGAATTTAAAATATGAATTTAATTTTATAAATGCTTATCTTCCTATTTTATTTATTATTCAACTGACTTTTTGGGATTAAACTCCTGTTTTTAGAGGTATCTAATCAAAGAGTGTTTGACCCGAACCTTTAGACACTTCTAAACGTCAGCATTTACCGATAGCTATTGTAGGAAAATTATGATACAGTGACTGAATAGTTACCGAATTTCAGGATTTCACAGCGGCATATAAATTCTTTGAGCTTTGAACCAGAATAAAAAGAATGTTTAGTTGAGCGTTTTCCCTGCCTAGCCCATGGAACTGAATATATATTTTCTCCATTTAGAATATTTTAAAACTCATCATCTGCTCTCGGAGTAGGCTACCTTCTTTCTTAGCGGTTCGACTTTTAGGGATCTTTCTGTAAAATGTATCCAATCATAGGTGTTGTTGGTATCATCAATCACAAAAAGTTACGTCCAAATTTTATAAAAAATTTTTAAAAAATCGTTATCGATTTAAATTTAGCTTACATAAAAATTAAGCTAAGAAATTGAAGTAAATAATAGTTTGCATACATTTAGCAAGAGTAAGAAATTCGTATCAATTTCTTTTTTTTCTCTAATCAAATGGGAAAATTTGCAGCTGTGTATTTGAATTTCACCCTCCTCAAAAATCAGACGCGTGAGATGCCCATGTATCTAGGAGTGAGATAATCAACTACCTTTGTATGTAAAACACTAAATCAAAGTTTTAATTCTTTTGTCTCATTTGGATATTTTAGGAGTGAATAATGCATGGTCTCGAAGAACTTCAAAAATTTAAAATTATTGATATTTAATCACATATTGTGATTAGATTTTTCACAGTTATTCACTCAAAATTATAACATTATTCAGATTATATTAACACAGAAGGAACAGAACAGAACAGGAATTACTTAGAATTTTTTTTTTGTGAGAATGGGGACATAATAATCAAATTATTATTAGCGTTTCAAGGGTCCAATTTTCGGAGAGGTGATGAAATTAATATACACTGTTACGATTTCTAAATTTAAAAAAAAAAATCGAAATAATTTATCGTTATCTGCTAAACATCTACAAAAGAACCCAAATATTCTCATTTCTTAACTTTTTTTAAATTTTTCAGAATTTATCTCTGTTTTTTTATCATGTTTGGTTTACTCTCATAATGCTGAAAATATAATTCATGAATCTGCAATAGATAGTTAATAAAATAAACAAGTTATTTTTAATGAATGTATTGTCATTTTCTGCTCATTCATTAAGGCAATGATTTGGCTTTCTTAGTTACGTAGTATTCATCACTATCAGATGACTTTTACATGAGTCACAATTCAATAAAACTACTTATGATTGCATATAATAACTTTTATATGAATTGATCAAGCGATAAATTTAGTTTTGCTTCAAACTGTAACCAATAGAATTACTCAAATAGAAAGGATATTAATTAATTACTTAAAAAAAGAAATTGCTCAATAATTTTTGAAGATAATCGTGAAATTCCAAATTTTTAACAGTGACGATTTTTTCGAAACTATTTTTTCGCGTTTTAAGCTGCGAGTGGACATTTTTTTGCCTTTATTTAATTTCATTCCAATATTTGCCACTTAAAAAGACTTGTAAAAATTTAAAAATTAATATTAACTCAGAAATTAAAGAAAAATGGACAAGAGGAAACAAGCTATAATTTATGTTATATGGGCACTGTTCAGTAAGTATATATTGGCTAAAGTCAAACAAGATTTAGGCTAATAATAATTCAAAAACATAGAAAAATGACAAATTCAAAAAAATTTCTCATATAGAGAGTGGTGATAACTGAAACTACTTGTTGAGAGCAAGCGATAGAAAATATTAAATAAAGTTTTATATCGAGTAAGTAAGTCCGTAAATTTTGTACAGTTAAAAATTTTGCATTTCGTTTCGTTAAGAATATTGCAATAAGTGTGCAACAATGATTTTGTAAAAATGGTTGCAAGAAAAGTAAGGTTGAAGAGTTTATCTCTCAAAATGATTTCCAGTTGAAAATATTAAGAGTTTAAAAATAAGATTGCCATATTGTACATGAAAAATGGGAAATCTTTGTCCATGTAAACATTTATACTATAAATACTTTTTCTTCATTTAAATAATCACACTAGGGAACATTTATTTACTTATTTACTTTATTTATTTATTTATTATTTACTTTTGCATACAATTTCTTAACGTATCTTGGCTATTTTCTTGTCGCTGATTTCAAATCAGTAATTAGTTTCTTTCTCCAAGGTTAAAATTTTTTAATGGCATTTTTGTCAAAATGTACAAGTTTAAAAACATAGAGGGTCGTAAATACGGCGACAATCTTCTAGGGGAGGAAGGAAGCATCATTAGGATTAAAATTGCATAGAAACCCATTCCCGAAAATGTCGTCAAACGCCTCTAGGACCGCTTCAGTATTATGAACGTTTTCTTCGTGTGTTTCTGAACGGGTCATAATATGGAAGCGTCCTAGCTGCGGGAAACGACATTTCCGAGCATGGATTCCTATTCAGTTTTAATTCTGATGATGAGCCCTAGCTTCCTTAGAATTTACGCGGCCTCCTGTTATGTATAACTTTTTTAAGCTTGTACATTTCAATAAAAAAAAAATTAAAAGTTTCATTTAAAAAAAAAATCTGTAGCTTTAGGAGCAAAACTTATTTTAAATTTGAACTCTCCACAACCGAATTACGCGAGATCAAGTATTTGTATCAATGCAACAAAAAATCTGTTCCTTAGAGTTATCAAATTTTAGATCTTATCGTTAAGTTCTATCATTTTCAAACCTATGGCTTTTTGTATTGTTAAGATTTCAAGATAAAAAATCCGCATAATGCTGATTTTCCCAAAGAGGGAGCAGCAAAAATAACGCGAGAAAATTTGTTTCTCAAAACAAAATTCAGTCAAGAAACTTTTTAAAAAACGAATTTCCAATTTTTTTGTAACAAAAAATACTTCAAAATGCTTAGAGGAAGAAAATATACTTCTCACTGAACCTCACACAGTAACCTCGCCTTTTCAAAGTAAAATCCATTGCTAAATTATTGTCCCAAATGCTTTCATATAAAAGCCGCTCTCAAAAAAAGAAGAAGAAAAAAAAGAAAAGTAAAAAGATAATTTTATCTATGGAAAAAAGGGAAGAAAGAAATGAATAGGTTTTGATGAAGAAAAAGCATTCCCAGCTAAGAAAAACAACGGCATCTCCTCCGAAAGCTACCCGCCTCAATAAACAACATTTAACAGCAATCCAAATGTCATATTTCGACAAATGCAGCAACTAAAATAACTCGAAGTCAGCGAAAATTCGAATTGAGGAGGGAGAACTTTTCTTATGAAATTCACGTCGTAGAAAAACAATTTTTACGATTTCACGAGTTCTATTTCCTGGTGGGCATTCAGCCAAAAGAACAGCGAGAGGCATCCCGTTTCTTATTCTTTCATCTTTGAAGTCCTGAGCGTGTGGCTCGCGAGCACCATGACGTATAGATCAAAGGAGCGATGTCTATGTAACAATTAAAGCATGATGCAAGTTTTTGTTGCTCATGTATATGTCAACGCATTGGAAAATTTGGTGTAAGATATGTTAGCGTAAATTTGTCAAATTTTATTAAAGTAAAAAAATGCCTATCATGATTGTTTGCTTGTGTTCAATTTTGAGCAATTTGTTTCGGCAATTTTATATTTTTGAAGCAGTTCTATACAATTGGTGCCGTTACGAGGCAAGGATTTTTACTCTCTGTAATTGTTGTTAGAAAATTCTTCATCCCCTTTTTATTTCTTTGTTTACTTACTTATTGTGTTTAACAAAAATAATGTATTACTGAGTACAGTGTTATGTACGACTACCAATGTTCATTTAATCATGGTAGTTTTAAACCCAATCCACAAGGCAAAGAAACTCCTGGATCGAGAATCGAGAGAAATTTGCTTCCGTGGAAAACTTTTTGATGGAACTTATCCATATTTGCGTTACGTGGAGAGGAAAACCGCGAAAACCACCCACGGTTAACCTGACGGAAATTGGACTCGAACCCATGATCCGTCTACCACTAAGGATGTTTTACGTCAGTACTGTGGTCGGTGTAAGTTGGAAGTGGAATTCGTATCGACCTGCCACCGCTGAGATTCGAACCTGGGATACCATATTGGGAGGCGAACGCTCATTGCCCCCGTACCGCCGTGGCTGACAAAAACGTAACTGAAATCATTAGCCTTTCAACAAAAAATAATATATTGTTCAAAGTAATTATTTTTAGTTCCGATTTCAAACATTTTCTAAAAAGGTGTGGAAATCCATTAACGTTTAGTTTCTACATCTTGTAACATACATAAAAAAATAAGCGTTCGCTTCCAAATTGCAATAATATTAAAAAATAATAATAATAAAATAAGTATTAAAAATATTTAAATGAATAATAAAAAATAAATGAATGAATAAGAAAAAAAATTAATGAAACTTATAAAAAAAATAATTTTCATTAATGATAACATTCATCAAACGAAAAAAAATTATCTACAAACTTAACGAAGAAGTAGAACTCTTCGAAACTTTTTTTTATAGTTCCCTAATCAAAACTAAAATGCGTTATTAGTAAGCAATTGTAGAGCATTCATACAAAAATATATCCATGAAAGAACCACTGAAACTATATTGAATCTAAGTTTTTATTGCTGTAAGAGTTGCAAAATTATCATTTATAATTTGATGGGAAAAAACATTTAAATGTGCAAACGCATATTTCTTTTCCCAGAACAAGAATGTTTAATCATCTGATTTCGTTATTCATAAAACTATATCTTGATAAATATACGTATCTCATAAAAATTTCAGAATGCAGCTGAATAGCGAGGGGAAAAGATCTCGTTCTCTTCATATGAAAGATGATTTGATTTTAGTATCAAGGTTCATTTCTTTCTATGACTTGGGTACCTCAAATATTATTATCTATATAATAACTCTGCAAATTTTTTCAAAAAAGCGAAAATAAAAACTGTATTAATATCATCCTTTTCCCTTTCATTTCAATCTAAAATAACCTTCATTCCTCACGAGTTATGAATTGAGAATGCAACTAGGCTTGGAATGAAAAGAAAGAAAGAATCAAAATCCATGATTTAAAACTCATTCTCGGGCAAACAACAGTCATTACGTACGGTTCAAACGCACTCGCTAATCGCAGTGGCTCTAAATCAACCCACCATCAAGAAAGAAGAAAAAAAAACCTTCGTTTTCCATCCACTTTTGGATTGAAAGGTATTTCAAACAATAGCAATCCTTTCAATTTCAAGAGACTTGCAGTAGCAGCCTTACCTAGGACCCACAAGGACAGTCTCTCCGTTCTAACAAGCGTCCGTAATGAGGGGGGTTGCAGTCGCTGTTGTACCCTCTCGAGGTTTCACCGAAATCCCGCCAAAACACGTTCCATTAATCAAATGGAAGATCCTAAAGTGATACACCAATTTTAGTAATGAAGGCGGTGGTCTTGTAGTACCTCAAAACCGTCTTCATTTCCGCGTAGAAAGGTCGTTCTCTCATTTCGAATAGATGGCCGTAAGATAGTTCTAGGGCACATTACCTATTTGCTTGTAAAAGCCCATCGTTAAAAGGGACTGGTAAAGGGGATGGGTGGGAGGCTTTATAACGAGAATACCAAAACCCAGATCCGAGCATGTCTCCAATTATTGCATCCCAATGATCGAGGAACAATTTTCAGGATAGACGTCTTCAGTAGCAAAACTTCCTTTTCAGTAGTAGAAATGCAATGACTTGAAAATGTGTCTCCGACAGATTTTTCAAGAAAAATAATTATCTACGTCATACATGAAATCTTCTTCAACTTGCTATCAATCGAAACCATTTTTCAATAACATTAAATATTATTTCAACAATATTTCGCAGCATTGTACATAGTATTCTTTTTAGTCAATCAGCAAACTAGTAGTCTTTATAGATAATTATTTTCAGAGTAAAAAAAAAAAAAAAACATTTTTATGTAATCGAAATGCAATAACTCAAACATGTTTCTCAAACAGATTTTCCACGAAAAATAATTACGTCATATCTGTAAATTCTTTTCTAATAAAACTCGTTTTCAATGTAACTAACAGTTTATTTTTGCACAGAAACACACAGTATAGAAATTAATAGTTTATATACTATATTTTTTAAATAACCCATGAATAGTAGCATTCATATGTAGTCATCTTCCATTATAAAACATTAATATGATGTAGTCGAAATGCAATTAAAATTCTCAACTATATAAATTCTATACTGAAACTATGGCTTTCAGCATAATTTAAGGAAAATTATAATTTAATATACAAATTAAAAATAATATAAATAAATAATAATATAAATCTAATATCAAACAGATGAATTAAGAGAATAAAAAGGAAAAGCCTTAATGTAAGATTAATGCGAGTGTAAAAATAAATTCCATTAATTTCATTTCATAAACACTTTAATATCATTATTTATCTAATTAACGTAATTTTATTAATCGGAATTATGTTCGAAGTAAGTTATTAATTAATTAGTTTAAAAAACTGTATGTTTTCCAAATGTGTATTAGTTTGACAGTTATTTTTTGCACTCTGAAATCTTAAAAATATATAAGAAATGATTGTCAGTTGAATTTATGCATTTTGTTTTAAACAAGAACTGTAACTAATTTATGCAAAGCAGTGCGTTCATCACGTTTGAATTCAAACAAATGTTCGCAATCTTTAAAATGCTTACCAAGCAAAATAAGTTTACATTATAATTGTTAGAAATTACAATGCATTCTACGAAGGAGCATTGTTCCATTCTATAAACTTATGCTCGAGATTAGAAATTTAGATTACGCAAACCGAAACATCTCTCTCCGAAATCTAAACCCTTACGAAGAGGGGTAGCATCCTTGTTTCCCAAAGCAACAACCAAAACTAAGTCTACACGAGACTCGCTCGGGACGCCCCGAACTCTCAAACATTCGAATTCGAAAATGGAACATTTTCCACGGGAGTCTCATCATTGCGGAATGACTTTTCCTTCCTCAAAACCAAAGATGATGCTAAGGGAGACACGGGTTCATCGCCTCTGCAGAGGAGAGAAGAGGGTTCACAGGGGTCGAGGGGATGTTAGGCGCGAGAGAAAAGTCGTCTGCAGAGAGCAACAATTAAGGATTTGAGCACGATGAATAGAGAGAGGGTGTAGGAGTAGGGTCCTTCTCTCTTTCTAGAAATATCGCTCATAATTTAATCTTTAAAACGCAACTTTACAACAAACCTTTATAGTAGTGAAATTCCTCCTTGAACTAATCGCATCTGGGCCTTTTCACATGAGGAAGGCGGGCCACAAAATTTCTCGCTAATTGTGTTATTTGAAAAGCACTCGTAACAACTTTCCTCTTTTCCTGGAGAGAAGACATTACGAGCTGCACACTCGTATTATCAAATCGGGGCGCTATTTAAAATTTCACAAAACAATCCTTACTCCCTCCCCCTCTCTCTTCCCCGACAGGGAAAGCATGAGGACGTGATCCGACTTCCCGACGGTTCGGGAGAAAGCGGAAAGAGTTGAAATTTCAGGAATTACGTGTTCCGATCAGAGACAATGAAAAGATACCCTTTCCAGAAACGTGTATACAATTTTCGTGTTGAAATAATAATTATTCATTATTCGATGAGGTAGTTAATGCAAAATATGCGCAAATTTAAAATCGTCGTTTTGTATTTAAGGAATTTGTTTGGCTATTAAAATGTATAAGTTAGTTGGGTTACTAGCATAGAATCAATTATTCCAAATGCAGAGCTCATTCTTTAAAAATTTAAGTCGTTTTGTAGTTTCAATAACAATTCAAGTTAACTGCCACTAACTAGAAGTGAATATAAAACTGGATGTTTTAATTAAATATATTTTTTTAACTGTTCTAAATAATATCCACACACAAATATTTGACACAATATAATATTTAAAAAGTTGCAATATATTGTGAATTTAATGGTGTAAACTAAGTATTCTTATAAAGATCGTAGAAAATTATTTTAATTTTATTTTACAACTTTTAAAAGTTTGATAAAAATAATTGCTTGCGATTAGTCTTTGTTTACATAAAATTAATAAATTTTTCCATAAAATTTTTGTCTCCTAGGCAGTTATTTAATTTTGTGAGAAAAAGAAAATATTTTAACAGAAAAATAAGACCAAAAAATATTAATCACATTCAAGTAACAATTTATACAATAATTTAACTACTAATTAAATCAAAATTAAATATGTTACGAGAATATGGAAGATAAGTCACAAAAACTATCAGTTACGCATAAAACTAAGTTTCATATGCTCTCTTCTATTTTTGGATTTATTTTATTTAAATTTAATCTATAAATACACTTTTCTAATTAAGTTTTTTAAACTCTTATTTAAGCGTAAAAGTATATTCTAAAAAATATATAATATAATTTAAGTTTTGTTAATATTTTACGTTTTTAAATTATTTCGAAAGAGTGGGGTGCTTTGAATTTTATATTAAAATGTCAATAAAAAATAATTTCAAATTCACAATATAATTAAACTAGCAGTTTACTGATTTCAGTAAAATATTCATTCTTTTTACGTCAACATTTCTTAGAATTCTTGATTTGTTCTAAATAATAAATAATATTTTCTAGTGAAAGGTAAGCTAAGTTCACGTGAATAAGTAGAAAAATAATGTAAAGTATGTGAACACGTATGGGGGAAAGAAATAAAAAACACATAATTTTTAACAGTAAAACGTAATTGCAATCATCATTAAAAACCACGCTACATGCTTTGTTATTACGCTTAATGAAAGAAAATAAAATAAAAATCATCACAAAAGAATTTTATAAAACAAATTTAATAATTTATTCTTTCATTTATAAATTTAAAACAAATTCTCTACTTATCTTAACATTAGAAATCTTTTTTTAAAAAATTAATTCAAAATTTCTAATAAAAAAAATATAAATAATGTAAAATAAAAATATCCTACGAAAATTAATTTTATATCGCAAATTTCAAGACATTTTCAAACGCGTACAGCGAAAGGAGAGATAAATTTATTGAAATCTTTCCTTCAGAAAAGTAAGCATCTTAAGTTTATCCCAACAACACATAACGCAATCCCTTCCGCCTTATCACATCCTCAACCATCCAAAGATGGGGAAGAGCGAAATGAACGGTGAGAAGAATGAAAGAAAAAAAAACTGCCTGCTGTCACTAGATGTCGCCACTGGCGAGCGATAACGCATTCCTTCCATGAGGAGGAGTCCCAAAACTTTCTCTTCTTCCAATCCGAAAGATATGACTTTTCTTCCCTCGTAATTAGCGACGTGGCAGGGTCACGTGTTAAGATCCGTCCAGGCAGAGCAATAAAAGGCGAGAAATGGGGGACCCCCGCACGCAGGGCCCATGGAAAGAGTGCCCCGTTTTACAAGAATTAATTACCGTGAGTAGAGAGGCGCGAGTACAAAGTTTTGGAGGGGGAGTTAATAGTTATTACTGGGGAGTTATTAAGCTCTCTTAATGAATATTCATGGTCCAGTCCGCGATGAACAGCTATATAAATCTACCAACGCTTGAACTGCAGCGAGCAAAACTCCAGCGTCTAAACAATGGCAAATTAAAACCCATTTGCTTATAATGAAGCAAGGCCTTCCCTTCCTTGATTAATGGTAATCTTCGCAAGCTGTTTCTCCTTCCAGAAGAGGGAAGAAAAGATGTAGACCACTTGATCCTTGCAGGGAGGGACAGTTGTAATTAATGAGGCGCTAGTGTTATCCACCCCCATATACCTCCAATCAGTGTGTTTACAACCCACACTACGAACACACACAACAGAAGCGGATCTTTTCGAGCGTGACACAAGGCGACGCTTGCCTTTTCGCTGTTTTCTTTAAAAAGAGTTCCATCAGCACGTTTCGTTGCACCTTTTACGAAAACGAGTCAATTTATTGCACTTTGCACCGAGAGTTTCCTCGATCGGAAAAGCAATCGGAAATAACTATCTTGTCTCTCGACGCTTTCAACTTGAAATTTCCCTTACCTATACTTCATTGGAATAATGCTTTATCCTTTTTACCTCATTAAGAAAGCCACTTTTAATTTCGGGGATAAGTTTAGTCCTTGCAAAATTGTCTTCTAATATTCACGCATAGGAAAATTCTGCAGTCATATCTTTTACTAGATATGTTAAAAATAGCTCGCAAATTTTGTACAACTTATCAAGAAAGTTGTTCCTCAAAGTGTCTTCATTTTACTTAAATACTTTAAAATAAAATGTGATGAAAAAAGCACCTTTTTAGAGCAAACGATTCTATAAATAGTTGATTTTGGAAATCGTTTTCTCATTTTCAACTTGGTTTTCATTAGAAAAATCCATTTTAGAAGAATATATATGGCAACAAGTTATTCAACAAAAATAATAATTTAAATGAGAACAAGAACACTATTATTCGAGCAACATAAAAATAATATAATTTTTTTACCAAATGACTTATTCGTTTGTAATGCATAACAAACTAATTTTGAAATTGATTCTAATTTTCCAATTTAAATTTCTAGTTTTCATTTGACAAAGAAAAAGCCATACTTCTTTATTTATAAACAAGTTATTAAAAAAAAAAATAATCTTAAAATAAGAACAAAAACACAATTATTCGTGCAAATGGCTGACTTACAAAAACTTTTTCTTACTTTTAAAGTTTTATTTTTGATTTTGATTAGAAAAAGAGAAATCAAAGCTATTTTCTTGTAATACCAAAGTAATACTTTCAATTAGAAAATGAACACAATTATTTGTGCAAACGATAAATCGACAATCTTCGCAATTATTTTCTTGTTTTTTCATTAAAAAAAATCAGTTTAAGTGTGAAATATTTGGTGTAAATGGTATTCATGTAAATCTAAATTCAGTAAAAAACTTCTATTTTAAATTTTTTAGATGAACATTAAATTAAAACTTTTGTGTATTTATATTTTTGACTTCAAAGTTCGGAAGACTACCATAAAAACAAAACCTTTTTCGCACATTTTTTTCGTAAACAGGAGCATTATTATTACATTTTATACTCCCGAGAATATTAACGAAAAACGAAACACGTCAACATTTAGAGAGATACCTCTGAACCCATTAACTCAATAGAAGTTAAACGCTATAAAATTTTAAATAGAAAACATGATCGTCACTTCTCATGAAACGATATTTTTTTTCATCGTTAAAATCAATATTTCGGGTGGCAAAGTCTATTTTTATAGCTTTGTCAAATTTCTAGCAAAATAAATATTAGAACGCACGCCATGCAACCTAGTGATTTTCTATCGTTTAGTAAAGCTAGAAAAAAAAAAGATAGAAAGAAAAAATAATGGACAGATCCAATCTACATTTAAGGTTTCGTGACACACTATTGGAGATTCTCGTTTGCGTGCGAAAGAGATATACACAACAAGCGACAGAAAATATCCAATGCTCTTGGACAAGTCACTGCGAACTTTTGCTTGTTCTTCCATTTGTTTGGAAAATATAGGAAAACAAGATTAGGTGATTTAAAACATGCGATCTCTGTCCTACCACAATCGAGGACTTAGCGACTTTCTCCTCCTGCAAATGTACTTGGGTGTCGAATATCTCCACAGAAACAATTCTTAGAGAAAGTTTTCAAATTAGGGATACGACACCATTGAAATTTAATAATTAAATACTACCTCCAGATTTGCCTGCAAATGACCAAAATTCAAGGAAAATTGGCTAAGTTGTGCGCATTTTAAAGTTAAGTTTGTTCTTTCTTAGAGATCAATTGCTGTATTTTTTTTTCGAGCTTCGACATTTAAATAAAATTTCCATTGCTTAGTAAAATAAAAAAAAAGGTTAGAATAAATTTAATAATTAAAATGATTAAAGGACAGATCCAGTCTACATTTTAGGTTTCGTGACCCATTATTTCAGATTCGTTCTTGCTTACAAAAGAGATGTACTCAAAAAGCAATACAAAACTTCCGATCCTCCTGGACAAGTCACTTCGAACCTTTGGCTTGTACTTCCGTCTGCTTGGAAAATATAGGAAAATAAGATTGTGTGGTTCAAAACGTGCTATCTTTCTCGCACTACAATCGAGAATTTAACAACTTCCTCCTCTTGCAATTGTAGTTGGATCTTGAATGTCTACACCGAAACAAGTTTTATGAATAGTTTTCAATTAAGGAATACGACTCCACTGAAATTTAGTAATTAAATATTGCCTCGAAATTCCCTTCTAAAGAAGTATGAAGCTTAATGGCTAAAGTTCAACAAAATTAAGCAACTTTTGAGAATTAAAAGTTTGCATCTTCTGGGAGATCACTTGATTGCATTTCTGTCTCTTTGTTTTATACGTTTTAACACTGGCGTAAAATAAAAATGTTCACTGCTTAGCAAAATAGAATAAAAAATCTATGGAAAATATTTAGTCTACATGTAAGGTTACGTGACATATTGTTAGATTCTTGCTTGTTTGCAAAAGAGTTGTGCCCAAAAAGCAATACAAAGCATCCAATACTCCTGGACACGTCACTGCAAATTTGTGGTTCCTCTTCCATTTGCATTTGCTTAGAAAATATTGGGTGATTTAAAACATGCTATATCTCTCATAACACAATCGAGATTTTTATAAACGTTTTCTTCGTGATATTGTACTTGAGTGCTGAATTTCTACACAGCAACAATTCTTAAAGAAAGTTTTCTATTAAGAGATACTCACCAATAAGAAGGCACTTAATAAAAAATATGAAACTTAACATCTTAGGTTCAAAGAAAATTCGCTAACTTCTGCGTATTTTAAAATTAAAATTTTGCCTTCTTAGAGATTACTGCTGAATCTTCCTTTCACGAGTTTTGACGCCTGCGTTTCCATCGTTTAAATAAAATATAAATAAAATATAAATACAAAATAGTATAATAATAATAGACGGATCCAGTCAAAACTTAAGACTTCGGGCGAACTTGGGGTATACTTGGATTTTGAATATTTGTGCATAAGCAATTCTTAGTGAAAGTTTTTAATTAACGACGCTAAATACTTTTCACGGTGTCTTAAAATTGCAGTTTTCAGTTTTTAAAAAAGTCTGAGATAATTTTTCTGATTTTAAAAAAAATTATAAAATTTTCAAAAATATATTCTTTATCTTTAAGATTTTTTGAGTAGATTTTTTAACTTATGATAGACCCAAATAAGTTGGAGGCCATCAAATTTTGCGCTGAATTCGTCAGGATAAGAAAGGGTGACGAAAACTCACATCAACTTTTAAAAAATGCGTAGTCCACTTCGGCAACATAAAAAAAAAATTGTGATAATGACAAATTAATATGACGTTACCATCGGTTCAGCGAGAGAAAACTCCAAGCGAATTCGAGTGATAACATCACTTGACACAATCCACACTCATGTTTATTTTTATGGTGGCAACAACAAAAATGCCCGTCACTTAACCCCCCCCAACCCAACTGCGGCATTTAAACCAAAACCTGACTGTTAGCATTGGGGGACCACTAATTGCACCCGGGCAAAGCCGGCACTTCCTAATCAAGAGATAGCAATGTTAATTACGGCCACAAAGCCGACATATTTTCCCTTAATTTGTGCAATAAAAGGGGTTTGTAAGGGCGGCGTATCTGATATACCGGGGCGGTAATTACAAAACCCTCATTTACATGCGTTATCCTTGTTTAACGGGACGCCCTAGGATCGCTCGCTTGGAAATTCCGTACGACCGACAGTCCGCGCTCTATCTATCCCCCATTTCCCCATTTTTTAATTTTCACCACACTTTTCTTTTTAGTTTCAAAAGCTTTGGAATTCAGTGACGACGTTTAATTGAACATATTTAACTCGCGGAAAGTCTTTACGAGAAGTGTTTCTTCATTTTAATCGTTCAAGAAAATCAAAGGGAAAGTTCAATTGCTTTGGACGAGTAAATTCGACTCATTTGGGGGGAAATTTACTTTTTGAAGAGGAATTCCTTTTGTTTTAGAGAAGATGGAGGGAAAAAAATTTACCGTCGCTTTTTATTATCGCATTAATCAGAATCGGTTAATGTATTTTAGAATTTCATTTCACAAGGAGCAGACTTTCTCATTGCTTCTTTACGAATGACTTCTCTAAAACTGTGTGAAATATATATATATAACCTAAAATGTAAGCGAGAGTATGGAAGTACCGCGATCAAAGAATTTTTGAAAATATCTGAATGTTGAAGAAATTACTTAAGCATTCATTTACTGAAAAGATTTGTTGCTATCCTATATGGCAATTTAAAAACTTTTGCATCATTATTTCTTTTAGTAATCACAAAGCAAATTCCAGATAAAATAGTTAAATCGCATTAAAGATAAAATTTCGAGCTCAATTTCTCTATGCATATAAAATAAAATATTCTTTTGTATAAGAACTGAAAGTTGTTTTTCTCGGCAGATTTTAAAATTTACAAAGAATATTTTCCCTTTCCTTCTTTTTCGACAGCATAACTGTGAAAGTTTGATCTGGCAACAGTTGTGTGTACTGTACAAGTTAACAGTTACTACTAAATACGATATATCATTTAAGTTTTCTAGTTTTTTGTGGTTTAAAATAGTAAAGAAAATAGAAAACATTAGTGTACTGCTGGAAAAAGTATGGTCAAAATAACCAGAATATGGTAAAATTTATCGTGTTTTTGGCTCTATGGAAACACCAAAAAGCTGGGTAATTTTGTAATGATTTTTGTGGAAGTAACAATAACATATGGTTTTATAATATGTGATAGAAAGATTTTGTAATTTTATCACGATATTTTAGAGCATGGCATGAAAACCATGTGTTCCGCAACATTTACTTTTCAGTTTTGTATAATTTACTAAATATGTGGTAATGAGAACTATAATTCTGAAAACCAGAATTTCCAGTAAACCCTTAACACATGAAAAAATTAAATTAAAAAATTAATTAAACGAATGATTTAAATATCGCATATTTTAGTTTAATTAACTAAATTATCTATATTTTTTTTAACAGCAATGTTACAAACTTAAAGTACGGTAATTTTCCCAGAATTTTCTTTCTCCATGTAATAAAAAAACTAACAGCGAAAAAAAAGAACACCAAGTTTGTAAAATCAAATTCCCCACAAGTGAATTTTTAAATAGTTTGTTTACAAGTATTCAAAAGAATAAACTCAGAAAAGAATAATTTGTAGTGTAATCCTGCAGTTCATAAGTTGAGTCAGAACCCAATCCAACTGATCTCAATTTGTAAGATGAATGTACTGATAGCATACTTCTGCCACCAATGCTTTATATGTATATGTATATATAAATTTATTCTAAGTGAACACAAACTTAATCATGTCTTAATTAAATCAAAATTTGAGGTCGTTTGGAATCTGCCGATTTGATTCTCAGTGTCTCAAAACAAGATATAAGCACCAGAATTTAACGAGGAATGATTTTTGCATATTGAACTTTTAGTTTCATTAGATTTCGCAAAGAATAAGGCAAAAGAAAAGGGTTAAATTAATCTTAAAGCTTTTGACTGCAATTACGATTATGATTTCCTTTTCAAACAATCAATAGATCCGTATTGTTATTCTGCCATTCTTTAGAAATCAGTATGTGGCAACAGTAATTAAAACAAAACTCCCTTTTTTCATCGCAGAATTGTGCCACCCATAAAATTTCAACGAAAACAAATGGAAAAGTTAATAATCCATATCCGAATAACACCTTTCACGAAATGAAACTCCAGCAATTTAATTAACGAATTCCTTTAAAACAAGATCCGGCAACAACTCTCGACGCTGACGTCACATACTGAACATTTTAAAAGGGGGAGTCAGAATTTTCGAACAGAAAGGGGTTTTTCTTTTCAAAAGAAAATTCTTCTAACCCCCAGCCCCCCACTGTTGAATAGCGGATTGCAAGAGAATGCAAAGCCATCGGAGTGGAAAATTGGGCAACCACTATCCTGGGATTCATTACAACAAAGCAGCATCTTATCTGCTCCGCGGGGCTCTTCTTTACATAATCAACGCTTCAATTACAATTTTCATAAGGGGGATATACACATTTTGCGCCCTCTATCGGCTTTATTTACGATTCATTCGTTGGTCCTCTTTGTCTAACACTCTCTTCTGCATTGTAGCCTGCACCCCCGCGTCTATGCGAGAGGTCATACTCTAAACCATTAGCGCCGAGGCTCGCGCAAAAATTTCCTAATTTCTGGTTTTCCAAATGCCTTCCCTATTGTAAAGCCTTTCTCTTTTCTTTATTATATAAGCTTTTTTTTTAATATAAAAATTCAAATGGAATAGGAAGTTAAAGTTGTTTTGGAGAGAAAGATAAGGTGCATCAACATCGGGAGGGGAGTTGTGCACATTATTATCTTCGACTTTTATTGGAGTTTCTTTTTATTATTATTATTATTTTTTAAAACTTTGAGGTTTTAGAAAGTGGATCCACTCCAATCTAGTTTCTCTATACACGAAACGCTATGGATTATAAATGCGCCCGTTGTCACGCATGCATGATATTTTTCATCTGTTTAAAGGATACAATTATAACTTTGAATAAAATTTTAATTATAGAATAGAGTATAATATAAAAATGATTCCTTAGACATAATTTAAAAATTATGATGCTTAAAACAATTTCAAAATAGAAGCTTTTCCGCACATTAAATAGAAAGAAAAGATAGGCATACCGACATCTGTTTAACCCGAACATAATTCAGAAAACAATGAAAGAAAAAACTATGATTCATCAAATATTTTTAAAAGAATCAATAAAGAAAAATACTGGACCAATATTTAACGATTTTTTTAATTTTTATAACCGTCGTTGAACAGCCAACCCAATTTTGTGTTTACGACGACTAATGCTCAACTTCGTAGCCTTGTAATTTTGAACCAATCCAGAAGACGAAGAAACTCCTGGATTAGTACCCTCAGAGGTATTGATTTGTTGTGGGAACATGGAGGACTTTGCGACTCGACAGATTTAACGTGTATCAGTCACCATTTACTACACAGTCTTCGGCCGGCTGGGGTCGAACCCACGAACTCTTGGACATGGGCCCAAAGAATAGCCATATATTCTCTAAATAAAACATTATATAGGTGATACCTCTTGCAAAAAGTATTTACTTTTCATACACACATGCCTGAGAACTGGATGTAATATAATAGTAGAAAACAAGCAATTTTTACAGCTAATTTCAGTAGAATTTTGAGGAGACATTTCTTTCGGTACTTCTTTTCAACAAAAATTGTTAAATACATAAAATTAATACTATTTTTTATTTATATGAAAATTAAAAATTACATTTCTATACTAATATGAATATCAAATAATTCACTAATCAAATAAAGCCTAGGGACATGGAAAGTTGAAAATTTTAAAGTAGAGTAGATTTTTTTTAACTTAACGTTTGATAAATATTAAATGAATAAATTTTTTTTTAAAAATTGTTATTAAATACCACAACAATAACAGAAGATAGGCTAATATACTTATGATAACGTTAAGACAGAATATAAAATTAAAGTCATTTGCTCAGTTTCCAATGTAGTTTTTTTTTCATTAAACAATTTTCAAAATTTTTATTTACTCCTAACTTAATATCACAATAGTATTTGGCATTATTTTCTAAATTTTATGAAATGTTTCTAAGTTCATTGTTTGGTATTTTCAACTGAACTTCTAATTACTTTTCAAATTAATAACAAAAATTATATCAAAAACCTATTTTTCTAAAAAAAAAAAAAAAAAAAAAAAAAAAAACTGCATTTTAGGGACTGAAAATTTTTTTATAATCCATTTATCAATAAGTTTTTTTCTATATAACTTGCATTATAAATATAAAAAAAAGACATCATGAATTCGTTAAATTCATGGGCAATATTAAAAATTTATTAACTTCCTAAAATGCAAATACTATCACTGAAAAAATCAACCTGGTTAAAATTAAATGCACGAATTAAGTTAAAATTTGGTGCAAAATTAGGGATTAAAATATTGAAAACTACATCGTTATATCTCAAACTGACTACATGAAAAAAAAAAAGAACAAAACGACCAACAGATGCTCCCCGAATTTTTGCGATAAAATGCCCTCATTTCGAAAACGGTAGCAAAAACTATATTTTTCGCGCACGGATGGACCCTTTAAATCAGGAAGAGTTCGTTCATTACTTGGCTTGCCTATATAAACTGGACGAACAGAAAGATAGACATACTTCAGGAAGACAAGGAAGAGATGGAAAAGAAGAAGAAGAAGAAAAAAATTATTTTTGAGGACGTGACGCGAATAAGAGTCTAGAAAACCCCCTAGGTTTCTCCGAGTGAATAATCTGAAAAGCATTGTTATAGCAACTTCGCATTTGCATAACGGTTTCTCTTATTTTTTATTTTGCAGTGAGTCAAAAAAAAAAGAGTTTAAAGGGGAGGGGAGGATAAAACGTGCAAGGATGCAAACAGCGATAATAGAGTTCAAAAAGGGATTGAATAGGGATGCGAATATTACACGCATAGAGCACAAAGAAGGGAGTATATATATTGCCCCGACGGATAGATTCTATATGCAAGTTGCAAGTCGGCTAGATTAGTACGGGGATGGGAAAATTGTTGTGTCCGAAAATATGCACAAATGCTATCCCCATTCTTTTTAAGAGATGGATACTAAGAAATATCACTCGCTTTTTTTTTATTTATTTATTTTTCTTTCGAATTTGAAGCGATACGAGTATGCGTGTTTGAAAGGAGGGAAAAGAAAAGAAGAAAAAAAAAAAAAAAAGATGAACTTGAAAAATTGGCGGTTATAAGAGATATGCGTCCGCTTTGGCGCATGCGAAAGCTTTTTAGGCGAACAGCAGACCGGGCAGAGATATTTTCTTATATATTACTCCAGGAACCTCGTCTCCCCCATTTTCTTATGGCTGTTGGGTTTCGATGCAGGAAAGAGAAAACCACTTTCAGGATGCACGGTTGTTTCGCTTTATCATACTTTTTCTTCTCTTCAAACTTTCAATGTCTGGAATGGTTTTGTGGTACTGGGTCGTTTTCGCTTTGTCATTTTCAGACATGCTGAAAGTACCCCTTTATGCAAATATTTTAACAGATTTTACTCTTTATGAAGCCCTCTATGTATGTTTGAATGCACTTTTTTCATGTTTCGTTTTGCTTACTTTTCTTTTCGCTGCAGGATCCCATTTTTACGACCCTAAATCTTTGTCGACTTAAAATTGATTCTGGTATTGAAAATAACTTTGGATTATACATAAAACTTATCCTTTCATATTTCTAAATTAAATAGCTAGAAACTTATAATAGTTTACCATTTAAAATATATTGTTATAAATAAAAATTCCTCTGTCACACTGAGAAACGATTTTTCTTTCTCTGTTTCATGATACTTTTTTAAACAGATCTTAGACACTTTTGTATCTCTGATTTCAAATTTGTAACTGGTTTCTCTTTCCAAGCTACAGTTTTTTTTTATAATGACATTTTTAGTAGATTTTTTTTGTTTAGTACAAGTTTAAAAATGTTATATATAATACGGGATCACGTAAATGGTGCGACAAACTTGTAAGAGAGTTAAGATTAAAATTGCATTGGAACCCATGCCCGGAAATTTCACCTTATGAACTGCGTCGTCATATGCAGCTGAACAGGTTGTAATCAGGAAGCGACTCTATCCGTGTACGAACAACATTTTGAGCCATGGGTTCCTATGCAATTTTAATCCTGACAATGTGTCCTAACTCCCTTAGAAGTTTATTGCAATATTTAGGCAATTCCCTGTCATATATAACGTTTTTTAACTTGTACATTTTCATACAAAGACTAAAATGTCATTTAAAAAAAAATCTGTATCTTTAGAAACAAAACTAATTTCAGATTTAAAATCCCGACACAGAATCAAATATTTATATATATGCAACAAAAAATTTGTTCCCAAGTGTTATTTACATTTAAGTCGACTAGTAGACTACTCATTTCTATGGTTGTCACAAAACTGAATACAGAGGGAAAACACTAGCTCTTATTAACGTTATATTTAACGATTGATTAACAATCAATTACTTGACATAAAATTGGGTTATAACTAAGAGAAAATTCTGTATTTATTAAGAAAATTGAAAAAATATTGGTATATCAAGTTTCCAGAAAATAGATATTTTTGAAAGTCATCGTCTCATCTTGAAACTTAAAATCTGACCCACTTATTTCCTTTCACAGAAAAAAAGTGTGGTAAAATTACTGTACTGAAACACTACGCAGACTTTTGTCAATATTAGTAGTCAACTCGCAGATATTCAATCTGCAATAACGCCGAAAAAAGATTTTTCTTTATATTACTATTGCTATTGTTATTCCATTTTTAAACGTAGAAACGTTTAAAATTTTGATTTTTGTTAAAAGTGGTGACGAAATATCTAAAATCAGAACATAAGTGCTAATAACAAAATCTGCTCTATTTCTTTACATTTAGTGTGCAATGAAGTGAAATTATTTGAAATGAATTACACTACATTCATTTCAACCAGTAGTGTGCATGCAATCGATAGGAATTAAAATAATTTATAGCAGACCACTGCTACAAACAAATTCCATTTACTAAATACAGTCTCCAGACAGTAAGGTAACGGAAAAATTAAAATCAATGTCCATTTAATTTATATGCTTTATCCATAATGGCACCTACTTCCGATTATCTAGGTAGCGCCATTTGAAGAATTTCTTCCGTTCCTACATAATTAAGAATCAGTAAAGAATTGTGCTTAGATATTAGATAAAATTATGCATAATTCTGGGGCAGAAAGTAAGTATCATTCCATTAGAGTCCGTGATTAAAACAAAATTCCGTTAAAACCATTTGCAAAGAGTGTCGCTGAACGATTGAATGAAACGGCAGCGAGAAGAAATCGAATTGAGAAGAGACAAGACAATACAGACTCGATAATAAACGGACATTCTCACGCAAAGTCCGGCAAATCGAACAATTGTCAGCGTCGTGAACATCAATGGTAGACTCTTTCAGCGTCGCTGCAATTAGTGACTCTCCATAGCCGGATATCAATGAGCAATTCACGTGTTGGCGATTCTTGTGCAAATGTGTATAAAAGTTTGAAGGGGAGTCTAACCTCGCAACCCAATAACCCTTCGCAAACTACTGACATGGAGGGGGTATGGAGTCCATTAATAATGGATGTGTAGCGAGGAATTCTTTGGCACGCAATGGTCAGAATAGTGGTCGGTCATTCGGACTCGATTTTGGATTTTGGAGAGTAAAAGTAGAAAATCGGAGAGCGAGTGCGAGAGTGGTAGTGGGGGAATGGAGGAAGATCACGCGACCTTTTCAATCACGCGTGCACAGCAATGCACAACAGCAGAATCTTCAAACAATGCAGGGCGGCTTTGTGGATGGAAAATCGGAATACTTGCTGCTTCGAAGCAAAAGTGCGACCCAGAAAGTTTGCCATTCTTAGTTAATTATTGTTACACGAAAGAATCAAGAGGGAATGTTTCGCCAACAGAATCTTCGCTATTCAATGAACGCGAGAAAACATTTGTCGCATTAGGAATAACAAGAATTCAGCTGCTTGGAACGAAGCAATGGGTTGTTGCGCTTTCAAATAAAAACAATCAATTTTCAATTCAAAACATGTTTTCGTTTGTTAATAACAGCAATAATTAGGACATTCCATTAAGAGATGGAAAGAGATAAAAAAGAATTTCTTCTTCTTCTTCTAAAATCAGAATTAAAAATAAATGATAAAATATTATGCGTTAGTGATTATTTGTGAGAAAAAGTTTTCCAGATTTCCTCTCTCTATAAAATTTTACTTTCCCATTTGAATCCTTGATTTTTTTCTTCATTCATAAAGAACAATCATGAATTGATTCTGTTTTAAAATTTTTAAACAGTATCAATTCTTTATTGTTCAAAATATGTTTTTGTTTATTAATACAACAATAGTTAGGATAATCCTTTATGAGTTAGTAAGAGGAAAGAATATTTTAGTTAGAATGGGAGTTCTTCTAAGACCAGAATTAAAAATTTATTTTAAATTATATCATACAAGAATTAGTGATTATTTGTGTATAAAAGTTTCTTTTCCAAGATTTATTCCACTATCTGCAAATTTTTACGTTTCCCTTTGATTTTACGAGTTTTTCTTTATTCATCGAAAACAATCACGCATTGATTCCGTTTTAAACTTTTATCATTTACAGACTTTTTTTGACAGTCTTTTCAAAAAATTAAGTTTTGAGAAGAAATAAAAAGTCGTCGTTGAGGATATTATTTATGGTAACCATTCGTCAAAAACTGAAATTTAAGAAAATAAGCTGACAGTATTAGTTTGTTTGTCTTTCACGAATTAATTTTCTAAGAAATTGTATGAAAACATAACAGACTTATGGACATTTTGGGGAACTCTAAACCATAATATCGTTCAAATTTGGTATGAACTTAATATTATATCAAGTTGAACCATATTAACAAGAAAGCTAATGCTTTAACTTAATTTCCCGATAATATGGTTGAACTAAAAACACGCCTCAGTTAGCTTATTAACGTTGCAACAAATTTGCACGATATTATGATTCAGCCATAAAGCAATTTTTCTGGGAAATATTCAATGGTATTACGCAATAATTTAGCCCAGTTAATTTTGTTCACCTTAAGTTTCCTGTTAACTTTTTTTCTCGATTTATGGTAAAAGAATTAAACTATTAAGTGTTGAAAAAAAATAATTGCCATTAATAAAAAAAAAAGAATCCATTAAGTTTTTTTTTCTTCTCAAAATAAAATGAGCATGATAACAAAATTTTCACTTAAAGGGAAAATTTAATTAAATGTTATTCAAAGCTGCGGCGTCTTTAAAAGGAATTTCATTATATTATATTTCTAAAGGATTGGCCACTCACTCATGAAAATATCTTTAAAAAAAATAAAATTTCTGAACTAATACCGAGGAAGAAAAAATCAAAGTATTATTTCTTTTTAATAACAGGTTTTGAAGATACCGTAGAATCCAAATGTCTCCAGAATGGCCATTTTTCCATATCGCACTCTGTCAAAATGCCCAACAATATATATATTAATAACCACAAAACTTCGATTGCATTTTTATTCATGCAATAAAAGAAGATAAAAGAATAAAAAAGAAACATCAATGGATCCGTTTAAGTGAGAATAAAGCAAACACTTTTGCTTTTATATACGACAGGATTTTGCTACTTTGGATTGTTTTGTGACAGGGCCGATGACAGATTGCGGCAATTGGACTCGAACCCAATAGATAACAATAATTCCCTTAATAACATGTTCGTGTCGCCAAAATGTGAGCCATAAAACGATCAAAAAGCAGGTACCGCAGTATATCCGGCGAAAAAGAGATAAAATGGCAAGTATTTGACAGACTGGCCTTTGGTATAGGCTATAAATCGTTAAGATATGGATGGAGCAAGAAATTACACTGAAAAAAAAAATAGATTGCTCCGTAATATTTCTGGTAAACAAATTTGGCGACAGACTTCTGCAACAAATATCCCTGATTCAAAAATGCAGATTACATTATCGAAGTAAAGGTACAGCCAAAAACTAGGATGATGACTAAATAGATAGCGAATGAAGTTCTGTTTGCAAATCATTTTTTAAAGATGTTGTAACATCAATAGCACACGCTTTTTTATCTTTATAATGGATTAGCGATATCTGAATAATGCAGTATGAGTAAAGAAACGAATTTTTTTTATCAATGAAAATCAATAAATTAACAAGTTTGAATTTCCTCTTTATTTCTGTTTAAGTCTGCAACACCATTAAGATAACACCCAACTTAAAAAAATAAATAAGGTCGACTACCATATAATAAATTACATTTTTTACTTTTTTCAATTTAAAATTATGGTTCTAAGCGTCTAACGTCTTTATGCAAGCAGAGCAAAGTCGTTGACCTACATCGACCAGTTGATTGAAAATCCTATGTTAGGCACCCTTAGTAATAAGAATGTATGTAATGGTAATCTAAATTTAAAGATATACAGGATACAAAATAAATATTTAGGCTATATTTACTAGAAATGAATAAACAAGAATCAATTTTGACTTTTAATTGTAACTTATTCAAGGACTTTTAGTGACTCAACTAATTATTTGCGTCCCTAGTGAAAATTATAATAAAAAGTTATACTGTTAATATTTCTAAAAAAAAGAAAAAAGAATAACTCTTACTTTAATATTTAAAATATGTTAATATTTCTCTTAAAATTTTAATTATACATTCGATAAAATAAAACAGCATGATTAAATAATAATAATCATTTTCAAAGTTATAAGGATTAAAATAAAATATATAATAACAAAAATCTCAGAATTTGATGATAGAAAACAAAAGCTTACAAAAAAAATTAAAAATTAAATAAACGAAAGGAATAGAAATCATTACAAGTCTATAAATATTTAGATATAAATATCTCAATTCATAATTTTGCATTACAATTCTTACCCTTTTAACATATAACCTCCTTAAAAAAATTAACTACTTTTACTGTCTTTAAATATCACAACTAAAGAAAAATTAATACTCAAGTAAATAAAAAATTAAAGCATTCAATCAAATTGTGATTTCCGAAACTCATTAAAAGCTAAAGCATCTAAATAAAAGGCTAAATAGGAACCACTTTTCTATATATTCTAACAATGGTTTGTAGTTTAATTTAAAGAAAAATGCTTGATAGTTTTAAGTGAGTAGAAAATAAAATTAAAGTTTAGTTATAAACATCTTACGAAAAATGGTGAAAAATTTACTTCGATTATTTCCAATTTGAAATGTCATTATAAAAGTATCTCGATTCTATTCCATACCAGAAAATAAACAAATTAAATATTCAACTAAGAAGAAACGAAGATATTATTAACTTAACTTCAAAACAAAAACGAGCATAAAAGAAACGGCAACTCACTAAACTAGTATAAAGTTAATTATTTTTTGACGAAACGAAATATAATTCTCCCAAATCCATATCCTAAATTATTGTTATAACTGTACAGTAAAACTTACCTGGTTCGCTCGTTCCAAATCATTTACGATAATTTCCATTTCATCCGACCTACAAAGATAATTGAAAATGCTGTGAGTGAAATAAAAATTTTATTTTTCGAATTTTCAATTGAAATTTCATAAACATTTTTAGTGTTTTAAACAATAAATATCATAAAGAAAAAAAAACTTAAATAAAAACCATTAGAACAGCTGATTCAAAGATTCTTCAACATATGCAAACAAACTATAGAAGATTTGGCAAGAATTATATTACAGACGTATGCTATGTAATAAGCAGAGCAAAAGTTGAATGATTAGTAAGACTTGATTTTGAAGCGTCTCCAATTGAACTTTACATTCATTTTTTCGATGGAAAAATTGAACTACACTCCTTTAAAATCACATTTATTTTGACTAACCCTGAACGGAAAAAAAAAAATTTCTTGTAAAATTACCAAATGACATAGAGAACATAGCGCTGGTTAATAAGTGTATGGCATTTAAACAATTTATTTGCTAACTTTTTCCGTTTATATGGTTACAGTTTACCAGAATTTGTGGTTTTTAAAATTATAGTTCTTACCACGCATTTAGCTAAATACAAAAATGAAAAATAAATATAACCGAATAAATGGTTTTTCAGGCCATACTTTAAAGTATCATGATAAAAATTACCAAATTTTACCGCATTTATCAAATTCTATTATCACATATTAATCACATAAAATCATATTTATTGTTAATTTTAAGAAAATCATTATTCTAAAGCGCTTTTTATATTATATACTTTTTAACTAAATGCTGAAGAAGTTCTAAAAAGGTTGTTGATTTTACTAGTTACACTAGTCGTATTCTGATATAATTTACGTACACAAGAATACGAGGAAATACGTAAAATACATGTACTTTAGATATTCTTTGAAAAGCTAATTTAGCTATAAAAAAAGGACTAAGAATTATTGGTTAACCAAAGTAGCTGACTACAATAATTAACTACTGTAATAACTATATGATTTTTGGTAGCATACTAAATAGTTTGTAAAGAAATCTGAATAGCATTATTTGAGATGGGTTTTTTTTTTGTTTGTTTGAAAAAACACAAATAATATAAAACAAATCATTGAGCCTACAACAAAGTTCTGAAAAATACTGATAAAGATGATTGAAAATTATTAAACTTCTCAAAATTATAAAAATAAAAAAAAACTCCGCCTATATTTATTTGAAAATATAAATTTAAAAGTAATAATTTTTTTTGTATAATTATTACATTAATAACAAATTATTTATAATATAAATTACATAATATCTATTTCAAAACCATATTGCAAAAATTTTACTATGAAACAAATTATTAACTGAAGGGAAATTTTTTTTTAACTGTTATTTATTAAGCAACATTATCTAACAATACAATATAAAACGTTGGTAGAGCGATTAAATTCAACAACTGAACAAAGCAGCTATTTGCTAAAGATTTGAGGATAATGAATAATTTTGATTTTGGCTGATTGAAATAAATTGTATTTTTATTATCATCAGATTTACAAGTATACTTACTTGGCGTTCGAGTCTTCATCGTATCGAGATTTTAAGTCAAAAAGTTCGGACTGAGATTTATCCAAGGCTGCGAATAAAAGAAAAAAAAATAATCAAAAGATTGTAACATAAATTTTCAGAATGTTAAGGAACAATAAGTTGTTGAAAGCTTTAATTCATCAGCAAATTGAAATAAAAGCCAAAGCTGTTCTCACAGCATAAATAAAGAATTAACAGGGAAAGATAAGATTTATAGCAAGAGTTTTCTTTTCATGGTTGAAAATTGAAATATATAATTTCCGGTGAACTTCACATTGCCGTAGACTTTAATTATGATAAGAAACTGTAATTGCTTTTTAAATTAGAAATTAAAAGAAAGCTTTAAAAGAAATCAATTATTTCGATTTTGAAAAACAGATTTTTTAATAATCTCATTTATTTTCTATGTTGATTGGCAAATAAATTTCTAAATATTCAATTGCACTGCGTATTTAAATTAATAATTTAAAATATAGTTTTTCTTCTGTCTTAATCACTAATAGAAAGTTCATTTTCATTACGATATGCAACTTACCGGATAAATATATTTAATTCATTTCCCATGTCATTTTAAAGTAGGGGAATATTGCGTAGCAGGTAATATTGCGAGTATCTAATGCAAAATTAAAAAATCGATCAATAAAAAGGACTAAGATCGCAAAATATTTTAGTTTATAACAAAAAATACATTTGTCTTGAAACACGAGTTTTTACAGCTGTTTTGTTCCCATATACAACTAAATGTTTTATATATTCATTCTTAACCATAAAGTTTATGCTTTATATTATTTTTAAATAAATAAATTATTTGCAACAATTTATAGAAATTCGCATTTTCCAGCAAGTCAAAAAACGGGTGCTGTATTAGTTATAGAGTTTGTACATATATTATTTTTCCTTTTATTATTATTTTTTTATTATTATTAGCTCTTATTATTTTTTTATACGTAAAGACCTTATTTTTTATCTCTTAATACACAAATAAAAATGAAATTTGAGAAGCTGATAATTTTTATTTGCCCAGTATTGTAGTAAAAATTTTACAGTTGTTTTGATATAAAAAAACATAACAACACTCACCACTTTGGAGTTGGGCAACTTTGGTCTCGGTGTCGTCGAGGTTTGGTCTGTCAACCAATTGGGCACCCAATCGGTCGCACTCTTTCTCATCAAAAAGCTGAAGCAGCTCTGGATCTTTCTCTTCTGCCTTATCCTGGAAAAAAAGAGGACAAAAATATTTCTAAAACATCGTTCATAAACTAATATCCATAAACTAATATTCATAAAACTGATAATATAAATGAGAAACAATATCACGCCTAAACAAAAATAGTAATAGAATGTTCGCCAGTTTAATTTCGATTTCGAAACATGCTAAAAAAATATTTTTTTAAATAATCGTATAACACTCTAAAATAATTTTTTTTATTATACAAACAGTACAAGTAATTAGTAACAGCAAGTTTGACCACATTAAAATTCATTTGTCATATATTTATTGGAAGATCACGTGAGATTTTAGGCGGAACTGACTAGCGTAAAGTCAGCGACAATTGACCCCATAAACCAGAAGATAACCACCAAAGAAATGATGGTCAAATTAGAGCATCTGGAGGAAAGTGACTTCAATAAACATTTCTTTTCAATGTGTAGGGGTAAAAGTAATATGCAAAATGCGCCAGAAAACGTTTCGATGCGATAATTACTAAGTTAAAGACACTCGAATAGGTATGGACTATCCGTAATAATTTATGCCATTACAGCTTTATTAGTGAATAGTTTATCAACAATGTTTAATTAAGGATGCAAAATGATAAATAAAATATCGCCACAATGGTTTGGGCTGCCATTGAGAAGAACAGTTGTTCAGTCTACGTGGTGGCTTGAAGTCTATCCAGCTTCTTGTCGATTTGCACCAATTTGCCTGGGAAGTAAAGGTAAATAGTGTACGATTCTGATTGTACACAAGTTACCTTTATTGCTACTATCATGGATCGGTCGTGAAACTATGAAGTCTTAACCTCCATAACCCTCTGGTTTGTAACGGGCTCTTATGGGAAAGCTTTACTTTACTCTAAATAACTAAGTATAGCTATTACTCGAAATTACTAAGTATACCTATAATTATGTAACAATAATTTTTATAAATTGTTATTAATAAACTAACTTCAATGATGTCATATTAAAATTTGAATGTAGTGTTCCAGTATCCTTGATTGGATCTTCGTGCTTGTTCTGCAGTCCAATTGAAATAGATATTCAAAATAAAAATTTTCCTTTCTGGTTCATTAATAATGCATTAACAAATATTAGTCCAGTTCCTTCATGGGTATTTGGTCCAAATATTTATTAGATGCCATCAACAACTTTCTTTATTTCCGTCTTTTTTGCCTCATAAAATGTATTTGAATCACAATCAGTGTTAAGAGGGGGAACTCGATATTCCCTGAGGAAAAACAGAAATTCATTCTTGTTCTTATCAAAGCAGTCGACGAACGATTGTAGAATATCGTTCGTTAGTTGTATTTAATGTTCCCGCTGTTATTCCTAAAAGGGCAACCTATCGGAGGCAATAAACATTTTATTGATTTCCGGTTTTGTACATGGGTCGCTAATAAAAATCCAACCTTATCAGAAGCCGCTCCTTCTTACCAAATAACATGAATATATCACGCGCAATGTAATTTTACCCAACACCTACACATTTCAATTTTTTTGTCTGAAAAGTGTGTACAAATGGGGCATTGTAGTCGTCTTATGATTGCATGTAAGAATACTTTAACGTCTTTTTTTTGCACAAGCAAGGAAAAAAACAGGCCAGAGGCTATGCAGCGGTATGTTTCACGTGCAGCTATTTAGTTTCCTTAAACTTTTATGGAAGCACAAGCAATGCGAAGTGAATTTTCGTCTATTGCTGTAGATGAACCGAGCAGAAGTTCCCATATTTCTCCGATTACCAGCATAGTTTCTGAATTTTAGCAACCGTGTTTTATGTCAATTCGCCAAATAGTTTTCAAAATAAAAAACTTTTATCTTCTTAATACTTTGCATTATAATCGCCACTCAGAAAAGAAACAATTGTAAATTTGTAAGTAATTGTATGTACAATTGCTTGTAAGTGCAATTGTTTGTAAGTACAATTGTAAGTTTGTCTGTAAGTGTTGATTAAAACTGAGATCAGCAATCCAGGAGAAAAACAATTTAAGTTTCGATTTCAGATAATTTGAGAGAAGTAATCTCTTGGTTAATGAGCTTTATGATTCTGATGAATAAAAATCTATCATTTCGTAAGTTTATTTTATATTTACTGACGATGAATATATTTGAATAGTTATGATGTCTGGACTAAAGAAAGCAACATGTCACAATTCATCACAGGCAGATGATGAATGGCATGATAATTAGTCAAAACAGTTTAAACTGCTACTGTACCGCCTGAAGGTATCCCACTGGTGTGCAATCATTTTATATTTTTAGAACAATTCATTTGTTTTATAGACTTTTGCAGCAAATAATTTCCCACTATTTGGAATTTTAATTAGAAATTAAAGATACTTTAAAATTATCCTAAGTCCATGGCTTAAACTACGATTTTAATTTATGAATTTTGGAACAATTCTATGAAAATGCCGATCTTGAGGCAGGTTAAAGAAATCATGATGAATTAATGAAATCGAAGGCAGCAATCTGTTTTTGATGAATCCTTGGGAAAAGAAATATTTTTGAGATGAGAAAAAAATGGCTATGCAAACTAAAAATAATCAAAACTTTAGAAACCAAAACGCAATGTTCGCAAACATGATCACACTGGAAATAAAATCTACCAGAATATGGTAAAACTTACAGTGTTTCTGTCTGTGATGCCATAATAGGCATTATATATATATATATATATATATATATATATATATATATATATATATATATATATATATATATATATATATATATATATATATATATATATATATATATATATATATTTTTCTTAGCTTTTAAAATTTCTTAAACTCTTATTTGAATTTGAATTAAATTAAACCAATTGTTTAATTTTATTACTTTTTATAAAAAAAGCTAATATAAATATTTTATTCAATGTAACGGCTAACTTTTTATTTTAATACAAATGTAAACTCAGTAATTCACTGTCGCAACTAAATCGAAAACAAAATCTATTTATATCTCTTTATACTTTTATTTCTTACTACAAAAATGTTTCCGTTACACGGTTGTACTATATTCTCACAGTTTTTTTGGCGATTAGCTTTCGCCAAATAATTTTCAAATTTTATATGGAAGAGGGTTCGGCTTTATTTCAGGCTATTTTTCGATAAATCGCCAACCATGGATCTCTTCCCATGCTCCTAACTGTCAGTTGGGAACAATTCATTTACTTATAATTTCGGATTCTTGGTGATCGGACCTGGGAGGTCTCAGCCTATTAGCCTCAACCTTTGAATTTTTATCTTTACAGAAATTCTTGATGATTTTTTTGATTCCTTTGAGGGAAACCCCTTTCTTTATTTCATTATTTCTAAGTATGGCCATATTCTCTATAAGTAATAAATCAAATTTTCTCAAACAAACTTGTTTATTTTTCTGGTATAAATATCCCTCCCTCATGACAAAATTAGAATGTATCTCACACTGCCAAAAATTATAATTAAATTCTGCAAAGAAACTACACCCACTATACAGTAAAGAATTCGGACTAAACTGCTATGAAACTGTCTCTATGATAACATCAAAAAACTTGGTAGTTTTTACAGAAGCGCTTCGGCAATTGTTTTGGTAAATTTATCAATAAAATACGGCTTTATATTATGTGATAAAATCAGTAAAAGTGGTAAAATTTGGTAATTTTATCATGATGCCTTAGAGCATGACATAAAAAACACTTTTCGGTTTTTTTAATTTTTCATTAAATGCTTGGTAATAACATATCAACAGAAAGATTACCGACTAAATGGTTTACCAATTAAATACAGTATGTATTGGTTTAATTAACTATATTTTCTTCTTTTTATCAGAAATGAAATTACCACACTGTAAGATAATTTTAGCAGAATTTTTTTCTCCATGCAGCTTTGCTATAAACTTATTTATTTCCAAATAAATCGAAACAAATAATACCTACACGGAAACTAACTGTGCCAATGATAGTAACCTATACTCCTATTACTTGGAGAATTTTTTTTTTTTTTACCATTTACAGATAGTTAGATGATCAGCCTTTAACCAATGACTTCTAAACTTAATGATGCGTTATCTAAAAACTAATTAAAATCTATATCTAAGAAATTAGTATTGCCAAGAACAACTATCACCATTTCAAAGAATAGAATGAATTTGAACATATAATTTCCAGAGGAAAATTTCTTTTAGCTATAAGGATGTTTCCAGACATAAAAATCTGTTAATAAAATGCTTAAAAGTATTAAAAAAACAAATCATAAAAGTTATCGTTTCTTGTGGCAATTTTGTGTGTTTGCAAACAAGGAAGTCATCAACAGTTTCAATATAAATGAAAAAAAAATAAAGACTCTATATTTTAAGGATATTCGGTATTAAATGACAATTCCGATTCGATATTTATAAAATGAGGTGTTACGTTACTTGAAAATCTTTGAAGATCTTGCTCCATGCTAATGACTTTGTTTATTTAGAATCATTTTTCGAGAAATCATGAAATTAAATTACTTCCCATTGTTTAAAAAAATTCATAGTAATCACATGAATGAAATGTTTGTAAGGAAATCTATAACTTTAAAAGACACACGAATTATATAAAGCAGTTTCTGACAAAATCTTTGAATAGCTTCCATGTTTACATATTGATATTGAACTTTTTGTTTTTATTCAGATTTTAATTGCAAACCATTTAAAAAAAATTTGTCTTAAAATATAAGATCTCTATAAAGGAATTAAAAATAAAAGGAATTATACGAAAAGGTAAAGTGAACATGGGAAAATAAAAAGTTTTTCAGAAGTTGTTGAAGGAAAAAAAAGTAATTTTGTGACAAAACCAGAAATAAATGGTATTTAGCGATTGATTCAAATTGGTCTGTCCGGACTTACAGGCAAGGAAAGATTTTGATTAGTTTGAAAAAATTATTAAAATTTGCCATTAAGAAGTTGTTTTTTTTAAAATTCAGATTTATTAAAAAAAATTAATGAAATTGAGGAAAATTATTGTAAGGCTGAACAATTATTATAAGAACATGACTGAAAAATTGCAGATAAAAGAAATAGGGGTAAATTAGTTTTTTAACGGGTCGAATTTACATAAATACAAATGTTACTTGAAAATGCTTTAGTAGAACACATTTTTTCTAAGGAGCTTTATGTCACTCATGTGCAAAATATCCATGTATAAAACCGTCTCAACTCATTAATGCTCAAAATTATTCGCGAAATGATTACAAAGATTCCCCTAAATTCTTTGTATTCACGAAACATACGAATTTCTTTTAGAAATTCGATTTCTTAGGAGCTATTCATCCGATTTCGCTGAAATTTTGCATTTTACTATGTAAAATAACATTCTTTAACATGATGTAAAAAAAATTGTATACCTTAGAATTCAAAATATTTTCGACTATTGTTAAATAAACTAATGAAAAATAATAAATATTTAAAAAATGCTATTTTTTGCGTGAAATTATTTTTGGATAAGCGAATTTTATAATTGTGTGCAAAAATATTTCAATTCGCTTAAAAAGTTCTCAAAATATGGCGAAATACGCAAAAGATAAAATTAAAAGTTTGGAATGCTTTCCTGACCAAACTATTAGGATCATATTTCCCAGATTTCGGCTACCCCTATACTTTAAAGAGTCAGAAATCCGTATCTGTAGAAAAAAAGGTATGTTTATTCAGAGACAGTCGGAGTTTATTCTGAAATTTCGTAATTTAAAATATCGTCTGCACTATTTAATTAGCATATTTGAGGTCACCTTCTCGAACCATCAGGATTAAGTTCTAGAACTTGAAGATCCAGTCATTAAGATCAAAAGTTATTCAACGTAGCTCTTTTTTCCACATGGTACATACAATAAACTTTGTGTATGTTTATTATAATAAGATACACAAACGTTGCGCGGAAAAATTAGAAAAACAACTTAGGTGCATTTTTTTTTTTAGAGCTATGAAATTGGTCTTGTTCACTACATTAATCAATGCTGTCTGCACGTCTTATATCAATACGTTGGGCATCACATAGTTCAAGTGCAAATTACAAGCATCTGACGTCACCGTTATGGTCTACTTTTTCATAGATGCTTCTGACTGCTCCCAAGTGGCCTGATGGAAGACCGATTCCAGGGGAGCCCTTCCCCCCACACCTCCCCCCCCAAAACAGACGATAAAAAATTCACTAAAAGCGCACATTTGCGGAATTTTATTTTTTATTTTATATCCATCCTCCACATCTACAGATAGAGCTGTAGTAGTAAGTAGACCCCTCTAAAGAGAGGGTTCGTTTTAAGAAGAGGGCGGTAAGTGCTGTTACCGAAGTAAAACAAATAAAAATAAATAAAAATCGCGTGTCAGGTCATGCCCCGGGCATTTTGGAGCCCATGAAAAATATGCCCGGCTATCACATAGCCCCTATATGGTGTTTTTTTTTCTCTCTCTCTCTAGGATTTTCCTCTTCTTTGTAGTTGAAGAGGGTTTTGGAATTTATTTCGGCGTTGAATTTTTCAAAAAAGAAGTTCCTTGTCTGGATTGAAGTTATTGATAGCGATTCGCCAGTATGCCTAGCTTCATCAGTTATTTAAGTAGATTGTCCCCTGGACGCTCGAGATGCTATGGTTGGAGTTAACTCTCTACTAGAAGGTGGTTTTTCGCAGTGGAAAAAGGGCATTTTTATCCTCCGATCGGCCATTTGCACGCCATTTTCACGCCAATCTCGGCCTCTAATCCAATCAAAGCAACACACAAAACGGACGCCTCCAGCAAAAACGATACCTTTTTTTGTGCTCTGCCTTTAATGCCTTTTCGTGTTCAGAAAGGTATTGTCATGTTTCTCTTCTCCCCAACAACAGCGATTCGCGAAATATTTTCCGGATGGGCTCGTATAAATATATTTATTAATATATAGGTAGGTGGATGGTTTCTCTATAAAATCTCTATGACAGCCATTTACTCAAAGTTTCATTATAAGAGAGAAGGCGGTAAATATTTGAGATGGCAGGAAGGAGCAACACCATTTTTTCCCCTTCCTAACGATAAGTAACAGTTTCGAAATAGCACTAAAATGATTTTATTTAACTACGCGTTTTTACTTTTATGCAATATTGTCCAATAATGTTATTAGATATTAATATCACTTACAAATGAACATAAGGAAACTGAGTTTAAAAAATAATTCCATTGAAATCCTCCTATTGAACAAATCTCTTACATTCTTTGATTCTTAACTTAAAAAGGTTGAGAATTTTTTAAAATTTTGCCAAACATGTTCTTCTATTATATGTTTTTCTATTATATGTTTTTCTATCGATGAGCTAAATGACATTTGAGCTTAGAACGTTCTTCCACTTCATGTTTTTATAATGAAGAGCTAAGTGGATAAACATTAAATGACATTTGAGTGAATTTGACTTGGTTAGTTTTGTAGATTGATACATTGATAATAACAAAAACCAAGATTAAGCTTTATACCTATTTCCTTTTCTCAAGCTTTCAATAGGCGTAATCTATAAATTTCTAACACTTATTTAAACTGTTCGCGCCTTAGCTTTCCAATTCTTGACGTTATAATTTGCTACCAAAAGAGAGACTTTCTAAAATTACGTGTTTAATGTTTATGGTCAAATGCACTCAGAACCTTCTTCCACTCCTAGTCGCCTTTTTTTTTATTTATTTAAAGTGGAAGTAAACTTTGTTAGAGACGGGACAAACTCACTAAACAATAACTATTGTTCTGCTTATTTTTCTTTCATGTAAAGCAAAATCTTACCATTTTTCTTAAAATGAATAATATCTTACGGATAAATATTTTTATGAGTTTAATACTGATGATATATTTTAATGAAAAAATAAAAGTTATCAAAATAAAGCTGCAGTTATAATTATTGAGACTTAAATCAGGTGTGAAAGAGGAAAAAAACAGAAAAAAAAACAGCACCATGCCATTCATATACGAAGAATTCAATGTAACTAAATATTTATTGTAATGATATTAAATATTTTTTTTAATATTATATAATATACAAGGACTAATTTAAACTTCATCGAAAGGAACATTTAGCATTTCAAAATGTTTAACAAAATTATTAAAATTTTCATGCATCTTTAAATATTTTCTTAACTCCCATGATTACGCTTATTGTATTATGATATACTATTATAGAATTAATACATTTTCAACAAGAGCATTTTTTAAAAATTGAATTAAAATGAAACATCATAAATTTTACTGATGTTTTTACCGTAACACAAGATTAGTTCCCTATGAGACTATTGTTACCTGATATATATATATATAATGCTAAAACTGATCAACTGCTCAAATCAAACCGGCTATCACTTTCATGTAATTGATCCTCGCAATTCATAACTTATTTTCCGTGCTTTTTCCCCCTGGCTCTTTTTCCGAGACTTTAAAAACATGGGTATTATTCGCAGTATAATAGAGTATTTTTACAAAAAAAAAAAGAGAGAAACCAAAAAGAAAAAAAAGAGAGAGAAAAAAAAAATACTAAACTAATATACCAATAAAGAAGTGCATATCTGAAAAATCTTTACACGAGTAAAAATAAAATACATATAGCAAAAACATCATTACCACTTAAATATTAAATTAAATACCGATAAATATCTGAAAACTTTTTTTAGGTTAATTGATAATTTAGAAATTAACTAATGTTTAGGTTACAGTAAAAAAAGTCAAGACATTTCCATGAAAATAAATATTCATCTCATTATTTTTTGGAATTCAACATTTGTTTTTGAGTTCATAAAAACGAATATACATCGATGGAATTAACAATTCGAAGAAATATTCATTCGATGAAAGCGCAATTAAGTTAGACATTCATGCAGAATCTCACCACAGCAAATTGGCAATAAGAATTGTGAAGTAAAATAACAACGCATCAAATAAGTAAATAATAGAATTATTTTTGTTTAGCTCTTATAACAATTTCAATGTAAATAAAAAAAAAAAATTATCGTAATAATGAGGATAATTAACAAGCATAAGGGTTCCTGGAGAGGATTTGAAAAAATTGAGCTGAAACGGCAGATTATATTTGCAATTGATGACAATTACCATAAGAGGTAAAAAAAGTTTAAAAAGATAAATAATCCTTTTCCGGTCTTTAAAAGTCCTTAACTCCCTTAAAAAACACTCATTAAAGACGAGGGGAAAAGAAGAAGAAAAAAAAATACCCATCACCCCTCTTCAATCCATCAAAGAGAATACATCAAAACAGTCGCAGTTAATTGGATATTAAATGACCACGATCTTTCTGGAATTCTGTCCGCGAGACTGTAAATTTTCCAATTGACGGAACTATCTATTTCGAAGAAGGCCCAGCCACAGAAGAGAAGAGTTTGGGAGATGACATCTCTAGGTTGGGAGACAGTCCTGAAATTTACTGTTTCCCGAAGAGCGTTTCCCAGGAAATGTGTAGCGTTGCTCGTTATAGCAGCAGATGAGCTTTGGCGTCAATTATCGATGACTTGTCGGTTTTGATTTTTCAAGGACTGATATTTATGGCAGGATGAGAGAGTGATAGTCTGGGAAAGCTATCGTTTCCTCACCTCATTGGCAACATTTTTTTTTTTTTTTTCGAAATGGGTATTTCGTTACTTCATTAACGGTTTGTTTCACTAAATAAGCATTCGTACCTTTGATTTATTGAGCAAAATGAAAGTTAAAAAAAAAAACTAGAGTTTCGAAAGCTACGTGTCAAGAGTCGGAGTTTTGTTTATTTGTTTGTAAAATAACATGCCGGAAGTTTTGAAGTGGTTTCCACAGTTTGATATTGTGAAGGTTCCATCGCGAAATGCACAGGGGGGCATTGAAGGTGTCAAAAATTTTTTTTAGGTGCAGACTGACTTAAAATACACAGCAACGAAAATTAAATAATACATAAAAAAAATTATACATAAAAAGTAATTTAATGAAGAAAATTATTAAGTAAATTAATTAAAAAATTTTATTGTAATTAAAGTAAATTAAGTAAAATTTTCTTAATAAGTAAACTATACACAAAATTTTTTTATTGTAATTAAAATAAATTAAGTAAAATTTTCTTAATAAGTAAACTACACAAAAAATTTTTTATTATATCTGTTAAATATCTACAAAAGGATTACATTTTTTATTACTTTTTACATGGGCGAATTTAAATCGATAACAATACAAGGAAATTCTCTTTTTTGAAAAATTGAAGGGGATTTAATAATCATTGTTAAGACCATAAAAACCCGTTCCTCCCACTAACGACGTCAAATATATGTTATTGGCAATGTATAAAACGCCAGCTTTTGAATATTTAGGCATTTGATTGAATGTCAGACAAGTAAAAAATAGAATTATTACATACTTAACTAGGGATTGCATATTATACCAGGGCATTCTCTTCAATAAGAAATGCTTTTTAGACAAAGGGTAAAATAAAAGTTTTTTATTATCTTTATTACAAACAAACAAAAAAACGTTCATTCCTCAAAAATAGAAATGTTGTTTTTTTAAAAAAAAATTATGAGACTGCCATTAAAGAGGCTTATTATATATTGTCGGCAGTGGATGAAATACCAACATCCTTTAAAATGCTTAGGCATTTTATTGAACTCTAATATTCCGGACCATAATTCCGGTAAAAAAAAAAAGTAACGGCAACCCGAGTGTAGCATCCGTAAAATCTATTTTACCGTAAAACTTTATAATGGAATTTTTATAGTAATATTCATTTAATTTAAAGATTTACCATAAATATTACTGTATAAGAATTACAGAATATCAGATTTTTGTTCCGTAAAATTTCATGATAGAAATTGATTTTACGGTAAAAAATATTGGCAGTCTGAGTGCCTGTATTTTTTTTTATCCTAGTTTGATCCAGAATTCTGTACAGCGTATTTCATATTTTACCGATTTGTCATGGTATTCTATAAAATACTTCGGTAATGAGTGAAATTTTTAATATTTTAGTACCTTACCGGTCAGTTTACAGCATTGCATGTAATATTTAGGTATTCTACCAAATGGCGGATTACGATTTTGTTAGTAATATACCATTAACCAATTTTTTATGAGTATTTTATTCATAAACAATGTAAAGTTTAGTTTTCAATGTTAAGTTTATGATAATTTTTTTAATTTTATTTCGACAAATATCTTAAGAAAACAGGGATTGACTTGCGTAAAAGATTTAATAACGGATTTCAGAGATATTTTTCGGTGAACAAATTTTTTTTTATTTGTAATAAATAAAAAATAAGTGATTTTTAAAAGTTTGTTTAAATCAAGAATTTATATTGGAACCATGCTCTAAGCTTATTTATAGTAGCATACGACGATATTTTTAAATTCAGTATTTAGAAAGTATTTAGTATTCTTCTTATTTATTATAAGAATAAATAAGAAAGAGTCAAATACGTAAATTCATAAACTCAAATATATATTCAGAGAACTGATAAATATTTTATACGGAAACTATTAAAAAGAACAAAAAATCTTTTTTTTATACTTTATAATCCTACTTATACTTAAAAATAAATAATTTTTTAGTATAATATATATATACAAAAAAAAGCGAAATATTATTTAAAATTAAAACAATTCTTACCTGTGATGATTCGTCTTTTTCTAATAACTCTCTAATTTTTTCCCGCAACAGTTTGATTGTCACCTCTGGAAAAGATAAGAAATTCTGTTGTAAATATTCTTTATTTCAACGCAATTCATTTAAATAGTACACATGATAATTCTCCTTTCACGGAAATGTCACATTGATTTGTGTCTTACACTATTTGTTTAAGAATGTTGAAGTAGGGGTAAAAATACATTTGTAATTGCAGTCAACAAAATGATTAAAACTCGAAAATTTTCTAAAGATGATAACCCTTTAAAAAAAATTATCTTATCATTATTGATAAACTACCAATTCATCGCGTTTATGTGGCTGTTAATACATGAGTAAGGGATTAATTGCCTTTAATGCTTCCTTTCCTGTACCCTTGTCATATTGGTAAACTGGAAAAAAAAAGAGCTCCTTAAAAAAGTACCGGTAAATAAGTACTAAAAAGAGCAGTCCATAATAGCACTAGAAAAATAACACTTAAAAAGCACCAAAAAGACACCACTTTAACTTTTTTACGAATTTAACTTCCGATTCGATTTGGGCCATTGATAAAGAATTTAAAGTAATTAAATGTTTATTTTAATACGATAAGACATTTTTTAAAAATTAATTAGTGCACAAGGATTAATTAAAAGCTTATAGAAAAGGACTTTTTGCACTTCCTACTATTTAGCAAACTGTTAAAGACGATAAAATTTTCTCATTCGGCTTTGTCTTATTGTGCAGCTCTAAAATTTTTCCAAATTTCAAGAATTACACTTAATATATTGTAATGCAATAATATGCAACTAATACTTTTTTAACTAGTGTTTTGTTTATTGTATTAAAATAATTTTTATTAATGTATTTAACTATCACAAATGTAACCTTTTGAAGACTATTTATTTGCTTATTGATTACATAAAATAATTCTATTGAAAGTATTATATTATTTAATAATAAAAAATTGAAAAAATACTTAAAAAATCTTAATTTTTTTTAATTATTTGCAAACTTCAAAATAAACTTTGTATGTTAATTATTTTTGCTTTAAAAAAGCATCTAATTACTTTCAAATAAATATTTAATTACATTAAATTTGTATTCAACGACCCGAATGAAATCGGCCATTAAATTATTAAAATAGTGCTTTTTCTGGTGCTTTTCTCTGATGTTTTTTTTTTTCTTTTCTAGTTTTCTCCGGTTTTTATGGTGATTTTTTTTCGTGTTCGAAATTTTTTCCAAACAGCAAAATATTATATTTCCCTAACAATAAATAAATAAATCGAGAGATGTTTTGTGGATAGTTTCGCTTATTATATTACAATGTTAAGAGTTCTGCCCGTTGGATTCTCAGGATGCAGCGCAATTAAATTGTTGTTGTTGATAACAATAAATTTTAATTTTAACATAATGAAAGAGCATTAAAATTTCTTCAAAAATTAATGAATAAATTTTTCCGAGGTATGCTTAAGGGAGTTTCTTCGAGGAAAAATAATTCTACATAACTACTATACAATAAAGCATGAGTATATAGATATGTTTACATAAAACTATATAAAGATTTCTCATTTATATCATAATTGTTCCAAAATGAAATAAGAACAAGGACAAATAAGTTATTTCGCATTCGATATGGATAGAATACCATTTACATAGAAATGTACATGGCTGTAAATCAATTGGGAAATAAATAAATTCATCACGTATTAATTAAATAAAAACAGAATTGCTATTAAATACTTCGTTCAGTAAGAAACCAATCCAATGAATAAATATGATTGACAATTCATCTTAATTAGATCAAACGAATGTTGCGGCTCTTCAGCCTATACAGGAAACGAATCATCATTAATATCTCAAATCCCGGATTCTTTGATGAATATTGCATAAAAAACGCATCAGGATGTCTACTACTCAACCCATAGAACGATTTTTGGAAGTAAATATGCATTACATACTTATATATAATGAGTTGTTTTTAATAGGCACACTGGGTGGAAATGTTTTCGAATAAATATTGTCAATTTTACTGTACTGTTTCTAACTCTATGTTGAATTCTAAATTTTAATAATTTTCGCGTCGTATGTATTTCAAATGTATATCGCAATATAAAATAAATCACGTTTCTTAAAACAATGTAATGTTAAAAACCATAAAAAGTTAAATGTGCCATAAATTGTTAAGAATTTTGAAGTGCAAAAATGGAATTCTTATATCTAACACAATTGGTCAACGTTTGAAATTCTAATGACTAGTTATTTTATGAACTGCTACCAGTCCATACCAAAGCACATTTTGAAACATTTAACGGGTAAATAGACCAACAGTTTATTGACATCGGGCTAACTGTAAGAGGTTTTCCGTACCATAAACATCTTAGTTATTCTGGAAGCATATATTGTATCCAGAACAACTAACATTTGGTATCCTAAAGCTGAGTATTTATAATTACGCTTTTTCTTAAATTTTATTTCTTTAAAGATCTTCCTTATGCAATAACTTTGTTTAATTCTTTTATCTTTTTTTGATATAACACATTATTATAAACACATATATTTCATTTTCGATAAAAATAAAATATTCTTTGACTATCTATTTTGGTAGCAGATATCGATGCAATAGTTATTTTAAAACTCGAAACTGATACTAATGCAACATTTATATCAATATAATGTACAATTTACTAGACATATTAAAATAAATAGACTGAACAGGATAAAATATTTCATACATTTTCACGAATAATTTCATTTATGAGAAATCAGTCGCAGCGTTCGATTACAACAACAATTCGATTGATTAAAAAAATTTTCAATCCATTTGAGTAATGAATGGAGGGTAGGAGGAAGGGATGCCCCCGGAAAACCAAACACAGGGGGAGGATGGAGAGGGATTCCAGAGAGAAAAGAGGAGTAGAGATGAAGGAAAAGAACACACATACAAAACTTCCCATTAACTTCTTCCTGCCAATTAAGCAACTACAAAAATGGTGACAGATTTATTGGTATTACCAACCATAATGGCTGCTGGAATCACCCGCTCTGCACCCCCAAGTACTGAGTTGCGGAGAGTACATGAGTACAGAAAGGGGGGGGGATAATATAATAGCTAAAGAAACATAAGGTGTACAAGAGGGAGGGGGTGAGGCAAAAATGATATCGTTAGAATGGGTTGGAAAAGGGATTCAGCCAATCATGACTGCACAAAGAATATAGTAGCACATGGGATGGAATAAAAGGGGAGGTTTGAACGATACTCGAAGAGAGAAAGAAATATTAAAGGAAGGGGGGGGGGACGAGCGTTAAAGTAGCGATAATCTCAAAAACTCGCTTTTTATAGCGAAATGATACATAGTGGCTATTACCAACGTCGTTTACCGATTATTGATCTTCACGGACAAGTAGACTTAGTGGCCAGCTGCATAACTCATTACGAAAGCCACTGTTACAGGAGAATGAAGAAATCAAGGCTGGGAAAATACAGTAAATCGTTATTGACGGTCTCTTAACACCCTTTATGGGGTATTATAAACTTCGCATGCCTCTGACGATTTCCATTTCTTTCTTTTTTCTTCTTCTTTCTATTTTTCAATATTCGAATCGATCCCAAATTGGCAAGGAAAAAAAAATATTGGAGTTTGAATTTGGGGCAATGTGAATAAACAGTAGGCAAAATAGCTTCTATAATATAATAATTAATGTGTCCCATTAGACGGTCAGTATTCTGAGTGAACTTAAATGCATTATTTTTTTTTTCTGTATGCATAATTCATTCTTAAAATAAAACAGGAAAAGAAAGTTAACGTAGCAAGAATTTGAAGAGATCACACCATAAATTAATTGCTTTGGATCCTCAATTAAATACTTAACTAAGTTTCAGTTTCTGGCTATTCATACGAAAATTAGGTTTCTAAACAATCATTATTAACTTTCCCAAAGAAATCTGGTTCTCCTTTGATCCAAATAAAGTGGAATAACAAGGTTTAAAATTTGTAGTTTAGGAACTTTGAAGTATTTTAGAGTAGTATAATCCAATCCGATATCAAGGGTTTCCACTAGCCTTACTTTTTAATGTAACTATGCACAAATTCACGCAGCATTCATATGCAGACAATAGAAATATTTATGCTGTAATATGAAAATAAATTTCCTTGCTAGTGAAGTGAGAAAAAAAGAGCGGTCAAAAATATCAGAATATGGTAAAATTTACCATGTTTCTGGCTCTATTGAAACACCAAAAGGCCCAGTAATTTTAACCGAAGAGCTTTGGTGAAATTTGGTAATTATTTCATGGTATCTTAGAGCATGGCATACAAGCCATTTTACTCGATTAAATTTACTGCTTAATTTCGTATTTTTCACTGAATAAGTGGCAACAAGAACTATAAATTTGAAAACCATAATTTTCGATAAACCGTTCCCTATGAAAGGAGAAATTACCAATCAAATGGCTTTAATACCATTTTTTATGTCATTGGTATACAGCAAGGTAATTTTACCAGAATTTTTTTCGCCGTGTGGTACTTTTAAAACCAATATAAATATTTTCTTTTCTTTTTAAAAATTTTAGAGGTAGTATAATCTACAAAAATAAATCAAGGAAAATAAGCTATAAGTAAACTTTTACAGAAAACTCCTCGCATGAAATTTAGAAAATAAACAAATCAAATAACATAAATTGATATATTTTCCTTCAGATGCCCACGTGATCTCAATTTAAATAAAGCGTTTAAAATACAATCTGACAGCGTTTAAGTTTCTTTTTCTTTCTCTCAAAGCGCGGCATTTTACCCGATCCCACTGAAAGAAATTTCTATTATTTCCACCTTGATTCATCGGAGTTAACCGGACATTTCATCACGATTTCAGAAATGAAAGAAGATAATAGAGTTCTGCACCATTTTGTACTCCACGACCTGTTGATTCAAACACGGACACTTTCTAAAAATAACACCCACTCTTTCTCCCCGAATAAAACGAAAAGAAAAAATAAATAAATAAATGAACATATTTGCGAAACTGCATAAAGAATATATTTCGGTTGAATAACCATTCGAATGAAGATGGAAAAAAAATGCATTCATGAAGAGAAGTGACGCAAAGATGAGTCCGGTGCAAGTGTTCTTCGAATCCAATAGCGCATTAGAGAACAATTGAGCGTGCGAGTTGAAGTTTTCATTTCAATTCTGGTTTGACGTAAATATCCATCACCTCTGGCCGTAAAGTATTTGCATGCGCAGTCCCCCTACATTGATTGAGCACGCGTTTATTTCTGTGTTCTCAGAGTTCTATTTATTCAGAATGCACAAATCGAAATGAGTTTTTTCAAGGTCCTCAACGGATTCTGAAACAGCATCTTTGGACCGTGGTCTATTAAGAGGAAACAATGAATTGGGACTTTTTTTTTATTATTAATATTATTATCGTCATCGTTCTCTTGCAAATTACACATCTACTACTTCTACATACAGTTTTGTCAACAAATTAATCTTCCACGCTTATTTTTACATTCTTTTTAGCTTTTGTTAAGAATGGTAAGGTCTGAACAGCCAATGGCAGCGCATATGAAAAACAATACAAGCTCAATTTCGATGATAGGTTAAACTATTTTGTTTTCGTACTGGCATTTAATTATTGATTTTATTGCTACACATCAGTTAGACAGAAAAGTTATTGGAAGAAAATTTGTATTGTTGGAATGAAATATAGTTAAAAGTGCAAATCGTTATTTTTACTGAATGAGTTAAACAATATTTTGCTTCATGAACAAAGAAAAGGCTCTCGTGTTTATACTGTTTGATGTTATTTTATATTTATTTTAAATCCATCGTTGAATAGCCATCCAAATTTGGGTTTACTTCTACTAATGTTCAACTCTGTAGTCTTGTAATTTTGAACCCAATTCAGAAGACAACTGAGCTCCTGGATCAAATTTTGGAGAAAGTTGCCTTTGTGGGGGAATTTTTGATGGAACTCTAATTTGCGTTACATGGAGAAAAAAACCCACCAAAACTGCCATGGTTAGCCCGATGGCAAGGGGCCTCTAACCCATGATCCGTTTACAACTGACAATATATTTACTTCCACACTGTGGTCAGCAAACAATCTCTGAACTTTAATCAATAATTTTAAACAATTGCTAAATCTAAACTCGCACAATCTAACAAAATGGCCTTTAAAAATTATAAAATATAACAATAATCATTGATATATACAAAACTTTCAGACAGAGTCATTATAAAAGTTTCAATACATTAGGTTCAATTTTTTATATCAATTAGGTTCAATTTTTTAATGATCAATGTTAATAATGGAATTTATGACAAGCGTTTTTGGCTATACAGCTGCAATATTTTTTTCTCGTTAAAGAGAAATTATCTTCGTTTGATGATTATAAAAATTAATGCCACATTTTTATTCGAAATATAAATTTTTAGATCAAACTTTTCTTTAAGGTACATTGCAAGTTGCTGGAATTTCTAGCACAATATCGTAACATCTTACTTCCAGCATGGAAATCGAGCTGTTCTCATCAAATGCTCTCCTATGTATATAATGTACGAAGATGACGTCACAGTTATATACAAATTAACTTAAAAACTTAGCTAAATATTAATTGAAATACTTGTCTTTAGTTTACATATGAATCAAAATTACTATGTTTTTGAAAAAAAAATATAGTTGATGCTTTGAGTTTATAAGTTGACGCTTTGAAAAAAAAAGTTTGACAAGGATGCATTTAAGCATCCTTGTCTGGTCTATAATTCTTGAAAATAATTATATTTTTATGAGTTCCAAAATTTTTTATTCATAATCCTGAAAGTTTGCGTAATGCTGCCACAATATCTAAAGTGGATTTGTGTGGTCTGTAATTAATGAACATAAATTTAGTTTTAACTAATTTTGAAACAATTTCAAATAAAGAAGTTTGTATAATGGAATTTCATCTGAAGCAGCATTTTAGGGTTAAAAATTAATGAATATAATTTTTTAAACTGAAAAAATAACATTTTATTCATGTAAAAGTTTATGTATGTAGTAATGCTTAATGATCTAAAACAGCTTTTTGAGATCTATAACTAATGAATTCTGTTTTCATTAAACTAAAAATCTTTTTTAAAAAATGTGAAAATATGAATAGTGTTGCCTTAAGATCTATAAGAGCCTTGGATTATCTATAATTAATGAAAATGATTTGATTTATAATAAATATAAAACATTTTATAATTGTGAAAAATTATAAAATGTTATTTTTTAATGTTATTTTATATTAATTATAAATGCGGACGAAGGTGGTTTAGAATATAAAACACCATTTTGTGATCCATAACTAATCAATAAAATTTGATTTTTATTAATTATAAAACATCTGTGTAATGGGTTTTATGATCTGATACAGTTCTGAGTGATTCATAATTAGCGAATAAAATGGTGATTTTTAATTAAATTTCAAGCATTGCGAGTTTTTGTGCACTGATGCTTTGTCATTTAGTAGCGATCTATAATTAATGAATATAATTTGATTTGAAAAGAAATGGGACGAATACACTTTGATTAAATTAAAATATTTCCATTTTCATCGTTTAAGTGTTTGCAACCAATAAAGAAAAAAAATATTTTTTCCCGTCCTTTGGCATTAATAAATATTCATACAAATATGAAATCAACTATAAATTTGTACGTGTCGGCTTAAAGTTTTACCAAAGACTATTATGCTTTTTTTTTATATTTTAGGAAATAGCTCTTTTTTTATGATTCGTTAGAAATGCATCATGTGACAATGGGGAAATGGGGGGTGGAGTAGTGATTTGGTTTTTATGATTCTCTTGATCATTGAGGGGAAGAAGACCTTCTTTCAATATGCCTTTTTAATATGTCGCATGCAAAACAGGTAATCGTACGTGTCCCATCTTAAAAAGTGAACGCTAGGTCGTAAATATGACTATAGGACCGTATCTCACAGAACAATGGGAAAACGAATAGTTGCACAAGGACATTCGGTTGTCAAACACTCGAAATCATTGTTTAAGACGACCGATTTTTTTTATTATCATCATTTCTTCCTTTTCGCTTATTATCTCGATTTTTGTTTTCTCTCTGTCCCCTCCCCCCCCCCCGTCTATTTTGCTTTTTTGCCCTCTGGGAGTGATTGTTTTCGAATTTTGACGAATGATTACGACTTTGGTAGAACTCTTGGCTTTTCTTGATTGGTTGGCGATCGTTTCGATTTTATAGGCTGCCTGGCGCTAAAGGGAGATATAAATTATGTAGATGTAGTTGAATTTTTCTCTATCATTTTTGTTTGTAACGTACCACTGTATAAGTCCGGAGCGAAAGTCTGGAATGAAAAGGGGTAGGGAGGAGAGGTGAGAGGCATAGTCATCGGAATGGCATTTTTAACATCTTTTTTTTCTTCTTACATATAACAAGCACAGATGATTTCTGTTTGCTGGTTCTACCAACACAAAACTGACATTTTATGATGGTGATATTTTATAGTTCTCTTGTCTCTCCGCTGGTTTTGTTTTCTTAAAGAATATTTTATTTTGATCAGGTGTATATAGCTTTAGTATTCAGGGCCGAAATGTAAAGCTAATAATAAGTGAATATAATAGTTTTCATTGAATGTTCGGCTAGAAGTAGAAGACAAAATCAATGTGTAACGTGTCATCGAAAAGTCCTTGTTGAACAGTGGAATGTGAAGAATGGTAATAATTATTTTACCAAACCAACTTTTATTACACCTTTGAGTTAACAGTTATAAGCCATATCAAGTTTTCAAGGTTGTAAGCAAAATAATAAACACGGTATTTTTTTAGTTCGAAACTTGAATAGGTTTTGACAACTAACAAAGCTTTACGGAATCGTTATGCAATGACATATTTAAGTAATAATCACTCAAAACTTTTCATGATTAAATAATTATAGAGATATAGTATTTTAAATTATATTTAGAGATTATCGCGCCTGATTCAAAATACTGAGCATGGAGAATATTGAACGAGAATATCCTTGAAAATGGAGAATCTCTGAATATATAATAAAGAGCCAATGCTCAAATAGTATAAGGTAAACTCTTCAACAACAAAAATATAAGTTTTTTTTTTTTGTCTATATGTTTTTTAGAGATCTACTAGATTTTCGCACTTGCTGTAAAATATTGAAAACAGGGACACGGGAAGAATATCCTTAGAAATAGAGAATATTTGATAAACCATAAACCAATAAAACCAGCGGCGATAACACTAGGAAACAATTTTTTCTTTCCTGTTGCAGGAGATTTTTAACAGATCTTAGATACTTTTGTATCTCTAATTTCAAATCTGCAATCGGTTTCTTTTTCTAAGCAACAGTTTTTTGTAAATGAAATTTTCAGTCTAATTTTTTCTAAACGTAAAAGTTCGAAAAATTATAAATAACGGGGGTCGCATAAATCTTGCAAACTAATAATTACTCAAAATTCTCGGAGAGGTCACATCATCAAGAGTAAAATTGCATAGGAACCCATGCCTGAAAATGCCATTCCTAATTATCAACTGCTTCTTCGTGTGCTTCGGAATAGTTCATATTAGGAGAAGCGTCCCTAGATGCGTATGATGACTTTTCCGGGCATGGAGTTACATGCAAGATTCCTTCTGATGGTGTGCCTTAACTCCCCTAGAAATTTGCCGCAACAATGTGACCCCCTGTTTTATATAACATTTTTAAACTTGTGCATTTCGACAAAAAATAGACTAAAAGTTTTATTTTAAAAAAAAAATTTGTAGCTAATTTCAGATTTGAAATCCCGAAGTTCAAATTAGGCAAAATCATGTTTTTGTAAAAATGCAGCAAAAATATTATTCAACGCAATGATGACCAAAATATCATAATTTCATATCTAAGGACTATTATCAATAAGACAAGAGACAATGATAAATATTCCAAGAAACAACGAATAATAAGACGGGACATAAATACATTTCGTTTTATTTATTGACTTATTTTAAAATTTTCGGATACAAACCGAAGCTATTTCTTTAGTTTCGAGTTACTATATCATATAAAACAAATTTATACGAAATAAAAAGAAAAATAAGTCCATAAAAAGCATATTGATCTTTCGGAAATAAAATAATATAACCGCCTTAAATATTAATACTTAAAAAAAATGGAATAATTAATTTTTAACATTAATCAGATAATAATTATTGAATTTGGAAATTGCTCTGTTCTATTATCAATAAATATCAAAGAAAGTAAAAATAAAATAATATTACCGTCTTAAATATTAATACTTAAACGGAATAATTAATTTTGAAACATTAATCAAATAATAATTATTAAATTTGTAAATTGCTCTGTTCTATTATCAATAAATATCAAAGAAAGTACATCAGAAAATTCAAAAGATTCGATAATAAAGAGAAATTTCCATTTCAAATAGTATCCAAGAAAAGATCATAACCCTTTTGCTTAATAAAAAAAAAGCACCAAACATACAGAAACCTTTCCAATTTCTCGACCACAACGTTACTAAAATCATTAGTCGGGGAATATTATTCCGGAAAAAGTTCCAACAAAGAGAAGCCGACAAAGAAGATCACATTAACATGCGACGGCCACCCATGAACAAAACACATTCTCTTATTCGGCGGCTGTCCAATAAATTCTGTCCCATCCATGATTCCTAATACAGCGGTGTGTTCATGTCTTAGTAATCGGTATCAGGGCGCCTTTATTCACTAAGAAGAAAAAATCAATAAGAACAAATAAAAAAGAACATACAAGGCGCTACTGAAAAATCCCATTTAGTCATAATGACCGATATAACCCCTATTTACCGCACAGGCGTAAATTAAAAAAGGCGCTCTGTAATGAAGTAATCTGTAACCAAATGACGATGGGATATGGACCCGGGTCCGACCTTGATAAAATCCAGATTAGCGATCTACGATCACGACTCATCCAGATCCAAGACAAGGGATCGTGTGTCACGGTTACAGAGAAGGTATTAATTTGGGATTTTCTTTTTTGTCTTAACCGTTGGGGTGGAGCTGAGAATAATATCCATGGAGGAAATAAAGTGAAGAAGAAGAAACAATAGCTCGTTAACATGTTTCGGAATGGGGTGATTGGGAAAATCAATGATTCTTGGAGGGGACCAAGAAGGAAAAAACACAATGGGAAATAAGGGAATTCGGTTAATTTTTTTTCATTTAAATCGTTTCATTTACTCGATATTTATGCTTCCTTGCGAGGAAATTAATTTCTCTTTGGGGTTAATTCGTAAGCGAATCCTTGTCTTAATTGCTTTTGAAACGCAGGAAAGATCTCTTGAGACAATGCTTTCTAGGAATTGCAAATGTGATCAAATGTTACTCTGGAATGATTTTCTTTTTACTTTTTTCGGTGTTTAACGAAGGGGAAAAAGTTTAGACGTGCTGCAATTATTTTAAAAATGCTATTTAGTGAACTATGAAGTAATCAAAGGGAGGAGGAGTAGAATTTAATAAACATTTATATTAGAAAGGGAAAGCATAATAATCCTATTGCTAATACTACTTAAGTCAAAACAAAAAATAGGCTGTAGTTTTATACACGGCAAATTTTAAGACAGTTTATAAATAATCAAACGTTTAAAAACCAAATAAAATATACACAAAGAAAAAAAATTCTGGTGCAATTAACGTACTGTAGGGTAATGACATTTCTAGTAAAAAAAAATATATAATATAATTCTGGATAATAAAATCAAAATATATGGTATTTAAACCAATCATTTGGTAATTTTTCTGTTCATATGGAGACGGTTTACCGGAAATTCTGGTTTTCAAAATTATGGTTCTTATTACCACCCATTTTGTAAAAAAATACAAAGAATAGTCAGCAATGTCTTTCAAAAACTGTTCTTTTTTGGAACCCAGAAAACCTTCACAAAAAACCAAAAGGAATACAGATTTATTTTATTACAAATTAATATAAAAAACATAATCTATACCCAATACAGCATTTATTTGTATTATGACAATTACCGCAATTGCTTTTATAAAGGAAAAAAAACTATTATAAATTCATTATTTTTTCTTACAAGAGTAAAAAAAAATAGAGCAAGATGGGAAACAAAAAAATATTTCCTTTTAAAAAAAGTTTTTTTTAAATAAATTTTTTAAAGAAAGAAAACACAAAATTTACAGGCTAAGCACATATGAATCGCATCAATATCGAAACTGAGCAATAATACTTTTCGTATTGTAAATTAATTTAAGGTAAATATACTACAATATTTCTTTGTGCTTGTAAATTACAAATAGAGCTTTAAAAAAAAGAAAAGAGAAAGTCATATAATTTCTTAAACAATTAAAAACAAAACAAGGTAGATTGTAAAGTTGTCTCCTAACCTTTTTTACTGATTTACTTTTTTAAATGTAACCAAACAGATACAATGTTTTAAAAGGCACAAAATAGAAAATATACAATTCATAGACTAAACCTGGCCGAAATCAAACCAACAGATAATATTGCCTACATAACTGGAATTTCAACTTCATGGTTAATGATGAAATATTAGCAATTCTCAGTGTCGTTAAATTATCGAGCATTCAAATATATTCAAGTCCAATATTATTCCACAAAACCGCGTACAGTAGAAATATCGAGTATATAAACGATCCAATATTTCAGAATATCATTTAGATACAAGTTATTAATATGTAAGCCACTTTAATGAAATGCTATTGGGGAAGCCACATTTCTGTCTGATGATTTGAACAACTTCCCTCTAAATGCAGAAATTATTCAAAATCAATAGATATGTTACATTCAACGATTTCACTCTGTTCGGAGTATTCAGTTGCAAAATTAGTTAAATCGATATGGAACTAAAATGATTTTGCATTTGAGAATCTAATATGCCGTGCTTTCAAACTTTTGTGCTGCTACACTCTGCTCTATTTGCATCGGATTCATATATATGTCTCTATGCTATAATAATTCTATCTAGAGTGAGTTCTAATTAGCTGCTAATTTTCGAATAAATTGGTGAATTTCGATTCGAAAACTAATAAAGTGTTGAATATAATTGCAGACGGCTTTATCAAGAAATTTTAATAGAGTTAAAAGGTATGACAGCAATTAAAAAACTGACCGACGATTAAAAAAACATTTTTTTTGTAAGTGTGTTATTAAAAAGGAAAATGCATAGATAATAAAAACATAGATTAATATTTGAAAATTAATAGTTTGAAAAAGGCGAATTATCTTAACTGGTGTATGCAATTTAAGTACTTCATAATTCTTGTCTAGCAATTTTAAACATGACTTAATTATCAAAGTTTCTTCTAACAAATCAAATTTTTTTTAGCATAATTAGTTTTCAATGTATTGTATATAAGCATTTTGTAATTTTTTGAAAGTTTAATATTTTATCAAATAATTAAAAAACTATTTATTAGATATGTAACCAAGAGACAAAAAAAATAAAGATTTAAATCGTATTATGCAAATCATATCAGACTATATCAGCAAATCATATTCCTATACTCATTGCAAAACTCCAAACTATTTATTGTAAATATTCAATTTTTAAAAGATTAATTTTCAAATATGTTACTCAAAATTATTTAAGACGCATGAATTTTTTTTTTAATTTTTCTATTCAAACAAAATATATCATATATTTAAAAGAACATCACAATCAGCCAACCATGATCAAGCGCATAGCCCCATTTTTCAGGGCTCTATCATTAAATGGCCAAGATAGGAATGCCACGTAATTTTGAACCCGGTCGGACGACGTGGACAGCACCTGAACTGATAAGACTCTCTCCTAATTTTCCCACCACAGCCAACAACAACGCTTTCAGCCACCACCTAGCACCTTGCTGCTCATACACGCCGGATGTTTTGTCAGTTGCCAGGATCGAACTCACCACCCCCAGCCCTCCAACAAGTGGTGCGAACAACGTCTTAAGCGACTGCGTCTCCCTGACGCAGGTTTAAAAGAACATTTTTCAAATATGTAGCCACGAAATAATTTTAAAGACGCAAGAAAACAGCATTTGAGTTAAACTATCAATGCTCATTACGAAAATACAAACATTTTAACAATTAATTAAACAATCTCCTTTAAATCGAATCATAACTTCAAGAAATATTTATTATTATTTATGCCAGAAATTCATCCGTTAATTTTACCCATAGATTAAAATTTCATTTTACTTTTAACGAACAATATGCAAACCCTTTAATGAAACTTAACCAAAAATCAGTCATGAAACTCAAGATCGAACAAAAGAATAAAACCCGACGCGATAAAAAGTAGGGGAGGGGTGAGTGCCTAACAGGAGGGGTGATATTTTATGAGAAACTCGTGATGTTAAATAAAAGATACCTTACAAAATAAAAGAAAATCAAATGGAATAAGTGTTTAACAGAACTTTTTTTTCGTATCGAATTCTTTTTTTTTTATCCCTCATGAAGTAACATGTAAATAGATATTAAAGTAGGGGGACCCAACTAACTAATGAGCATTAGTCGTTATATCCTGTTGGGGACCTGTTCATAAAGGTCATGGTTTTTAGAAAAAATCGGAGAGAAAAAATAGGTAATAATCGAAGAAAATAAAAAATAAAAAAAAAATAGTCTGAGTTTATTGCTTTCTAATAACCTTTTCGGCGAACAAATTGTTATAAGGTTGCTTTTAAGGATGAAACCTATTGTACTTTTTTGTTGCAATTTTTTTTTATTAACCCACCAAACGGAATATATATTTTACGGGAAAAAAATTTTCGTTTTTAATTTTAATATATAACAGTGTTATACTGTTGACAGTAATAGTTTTTTTTAGCTTTAAAACATTTTCTATTTTTTTATTGGGGTAGTAATGATATTTTTATAAAGCTTCATATTTATGAGGGAAAAAAATTGAAGAAAAGTTTCTTGTTTTTAATTGAATTTATTTTTATTTAATATTTAAATTTTCAATACTGAATCGCTTTAAATTTTTTTATTAAACTACCTTTGAATTTCTCGTGAAAAAATAAATAAAATCATTTTAGACAATTTTTAAAGTTATATAGAAATAACTGTAAAACAGAATAAAAAAACATGATTAAAAAAAAGGAAGAATAATTAGAATCATTTAAAAATGGTACATTATATGTTTTAACGGTTTGAAGCTGCTAAGGATGTCAAAGATTTCACTATAAAATTTTATATCCTTCAAATATTGCATAGCTTGTCGATGACGTTATAAATAGTATAATTTAAGTAATGAAAAGTTTTATAACAATTTGTAATACAAAATAATATAATTTTTATTTTTATTTGTAACAGTTTTAATGACCTCTGTATTCACTGTGTTATCCGTTGTGATCTAGTATCGTTCTCATAGTAAGTATAATTATAAATGTATTTTTAACTTTCAATAGTGAGCTTGCTTTATAAACATAAAGCAAGCTATGAATTTCGTTTAACTTTTTGTTTAACTAACAAAAACCAGATTTTATTTGTCATGTTTAAGGAAAAAGTTTGGAACAAAAAAAAATTACAATTAGCTCGTGTAACTGCTTCTCTATTTCATAATGAATACAACTCGAATTGTGGAGAAAAAAGGACTGGAAAAAGGCACCTTATTAGTAATTACATATATTTAACTCCCGATTTGATTCGGGTCGTGGAACTCGAATTTTATATAATTTAAAAATAATTATTCGAGCGTTATTAAATCTTTTTTTTTAAAAAATTAGCAAAGACACAAAATTTAATTTTAAGTTGAATAAAATGAATTTTTAATACTTTACATTTTTTTAAATATAATTTATGTATAATAGTATTATTGCAATTAATGTTTCAATTAAATTAATTAACAGTAGTCTCTCAGAGGCTTAATCTTTTGAAAACTTAAAAATATTAAGAAAAAATAAAATATTTAAACTTAATGTAATTTTGAAAATAATTATAACTTGTTGAAAAAGCATTAGTTGTATTATCTTTATCACTTTACAATAAGTGTAATTATGGAACTACTTAAGAATTCTAATCATTTTGTTAACTAGTATGAAGTAGTGAAAGTTCTTTACTGTAAACTTCAAATTATGTATCAATCCTTTGTTTTAAAAAAAAATTCAATTTAATTTGATTAACTATTTAATTACGTGAAATTTTGGTTTAACTGTCCGAATTGAATTGATTAACTAATTCATACTGTCACTCAAGTTAAACTTTTTTCTCCAGGGCATTTTGTTTCGGAGACTTTTTTTTCCCTATCTTCTTTACAATTTTTTAGGCCCCCATACATCACAAAGACGAAAATGGGAATCACCCTAAAAATATAATTTACATTTAGCAAAAAGAGTATTAAGTTCCTACAAACAATATTTAAAATAGCTAAATCACGAGAGCTAAAACAATTCCATGTACACCGAATAAATATTTAATTACATTAAATCCTGGTTCAACTGTCTGAATTGAATCGGTTATTAAATTCATGATTAAAGTGATGCTTTTTTTCCGAAGTTATTAGTTTTATGGATTTTTTTTTTTCCATTTTTTTTCCTCATCCACCTTATAATACATGCAACATAAAAGTAAAAGTGGGCATCGTCCTAAAAATATAATTTAGCAAAAAGAGTATTAAGTCCCTACAAACAATATTTAAAATAGCTATATCACGAGAGCCATAACAATTCCATATGCCTTTTAAAAACGCTCTTCCAGTACAGTAAAAGAAAAAAAAAATTCTCGATACGGTTGATTACTAAATTGCATTTTGAGGTATTAACAATTCATCTAGAAAGGAGAAGGGGGCTTTCTGTAGAAAAGGTGACGACAATGCCAGAAAATCTTTTCTGTTTTCAACCTCGCTTGATGACATACACGCCATCATTAAACATCATTAGGAATATTGACTGGGATGGACCACAACGAAACTTGCAGTTCACGATCTGCCCAGATGAAAAAGACTGAATAATGATTTTCTTTTCTTTTTATTCCAAAAGGATTCCGTTGACAATTACGATTCTTGAAAAGTATTTGTGGGTAATGATTGCGTCACGGACCTCTTTGAGTGGTGATGTAACGGGATTGACGCTGGAGATTCTCAGATAATCATGGAGTGGTACGCCACCTTGTTGCCACATGAAGATCGAATAATAATAATAATAATAATGGATATCCGATTCCATTAGTTTAAACGCCACACACGAAGAAATTGAATTGATACTACAACAAGAATAATGAAATAGAAAAAACTTGTTTTGACCATAATTTAAAATACTATTTTCAATCATCAACAAAATTTTTTTGCGAAATACACCCCCCCCCCACACACAAAAATTCAGGTAAAAATTACCATGCTGCATCGTAATAACATTTCTGGAAAAAGGGTACCATAATTTTGATATCAAAAACCAAAATATACGGTATTTAAACCATTTATTCGGATAATTTTTTGTTTATGTGTAAATAGTTTACAGAAAATTCTGGTTCTCAAAATTATCGTTCTTATTAATTATATCACATTTAGTAAAAAATACAAAACTAACAAGTAAATTTAATCGAATAGATAATTTTTATGACATGACGTAAAGTATTATCATAAAGTCACCAAGTTTTATTAAATTTACGAAATTTTATAATATTATAAAATCTTATTTTATTGTTGATTTTACCAAAATCGTTACCAAAGCGCTAAGGTAAAAATTATCGAGCTTTTTGGTGTTCCCATAGAGCCAGAGACATGACAAATTTTACCTTATTCTGGTAGTTTTGACAATATTTTTTTATTTCCTCATATACATACATTGTTTCAATAGGCATAAAAATTATCAGTGCGCCGTAAATTGGAACATTTTTGCCTAAAATATAACTTTTAAACTCTTAATCAGAGATAACAGAAAATAGTTATCTCCTCAATTAGGAAATACTTATTCCCTCTAGGGATTTATTTAGGAATTTAAATAGGATCTGATGTCCATTCACATAAAAAAGCAAGTATTCCTTCCATGGTTTTGTTTAGGAATTAAATTAAAAATAGGTGTTTCCTCGATTGAGATATAATTGTTTCTTCTATTCTTTTGTTTAGAAACTTTTCATTGCGCTGAAAATCATTTTTTTTTTAGTTTGCAATAAGAAAAAAAAAGACAGTAAAGCTGTCTTGCTTTACAGTGTGTATTTTTTGCACGACATATTTTCTGTCAGCCTTACTTTAAAATACAGTACTCATATTTGAATAGAATTATATAGGGTTTAATAATACATTTTTCAACGTCTTCATTTTTAATTATCATTCTCAGTTTCTTTTATTAATAAATTTATTACCTACTAATTGTACTCCTTTTCTTAATTAATAAATTTTCCTAAGTTCTTTGTTTTCGATTTTAATTTTTTGAAAGTCGAGCAATTCGTTTGCAAAACTGATAAGTTATAGAAGAGAAAAGTATAATTGCTTTCACTTTAAATGCATATAATAATATAATCTAATAAAGGATTTCAAAATAGCATTGATGATTAAATATTGAACATAATAAATCAGGTATGAAGCTAAACACGAATTAACTGTAGTATTAATAATTACAAACTAATTTTTTAAATGTTTGTTAATAGTATAAGAATTTAAGTAAATTTCAAGGTACCTGTTGTCTAATCAAAATTACAGTAGTAATTCAATCTAACAATTCCGGAATGTGCCATGAAATTATTTTTAGCAATTTTCATAATATACCAAAAATTTTAAACATAAATTCAATTTTAGGGCATTGTATTCAAATTTTAAAAATTTGTCAATTGGTATTAAACATGTAGTGCAACTTGAACAATAAGATATTATTTCATTAACTTCTGTGTTATGTCTGCTTTCACTTTTCGATAAGGAATCTCAACAAAAGAATAATAAGCAACCTCGAAGAGGCCGATATTCGAATTTTATCAGGCGTAAAATTCGAACAGCTACGGTACCTCTGCCATAAATTGAGCAACAGGGTGTCTCCATTGTTTTCAGTTGCAGTTCTAGTGGCCTATATAAGATGCGCCTTCCAACAATGAGAGAAACTCAATCTTCGAAATTCAAAGTCGGCAATCAAAAAACGTCCAATAAGACCATTTCGAACCATAGTATTACGAATTCATGAATTCGCCGATCGTATTCAAATGTGGACGATTTCCTGCCTTTGTCTTACTTTACCTTCCTAACAGTCAGCTGGCTGCTTTTTTTCCCCATTTTTTTTCCTTTTTAAGTCAATAAAAATGTGCGACAATAAATGGGCGAAGATTTATGATTGGCTTGAATATTTTGCCGTTGAATACCGATACCTGTTCGCTTAAATAGCTTTTTGTGCGCCAACATATTTTATTTATTTTTTTTTCCTTCTCAGAAATCTTTACCAATCGTAATAAAAATATGATATGGAAATAAAGCAGCTGATTTTCCTACGTCATATGAGCACACTACTGTTTAGTATGATTTAATGAATTTCCAAGGTAATAAAATCGGTTCGTTCGAAAAAGTTTCTTTTTAATATATTTTTTTTAAAATTTTAAATCTTATTTTACATTGTTTAACTTTTTATGTCGATCCTGTGACCGCGCAAGACAAAATTTTATCCCATTTTTAATAGCTACATTTCTCTAATTACATGCGTAAAATCACTTACAAACTTAGCTAACAGAATTTATCGTAATTTTTTTTATGACAAATCGAAACTTCGATCACTTTCTGGCACATACAAACGAGCAGGCACAAGTCTGAAAAGAATAAAATCATATAAAATGATAATTAATTTATTTTTGCCTATGAAATTTGTGGTCCATATGCATGCATTCGATTTCTATCACCACCTAAAATTCACCACGTTTATCAAAAGTGATGAGCATAAAGTTTTTCACTTTAATTCCCTATTTTTTTTAAAAAATATTTTTATTGTATTGCAAAGAAAAGGTATTAAAAAATTAAACTCTCGTAGAACATTATAAAATAATTTAAACAATGGAATCGCATGCAATGCAAAATCATAATACAAAACTTAAGCATAGAAAATTTGACTTAAAAGCATTACTTTAATTTATTTCAGGAGTAAAAGTAAACTCACTATTTATGCTTAATTAGTTGTTTGCGTTAATAAAATGTAAGAAATTCAGAAACGTTATTTAATATAAAATGTCATCATAATATGGAGGCAAAAATAGAACATAAATATTGATGAAATTTGCAAATAAAAATACAAAAGGGACAACTTAATAGTTTTTGAACATAATACCTTCTTGCAAGGAATGTTTATAATCCATGTTTAAAAAGAAAACAAGTTTAAACTAAATTTTCTCAAGCAATATTTTAATTTTTCAAATATTTATCTTCTAAGATGAAAATAACATTGAGTGAAAAATTTAAATGATAAATCGACAAAAGAATTTAAATACTACTAATAAGAAATGTTGTTAAATTAACATAATATAATTATTTACAAACAGCAAATGAAATTTAAATTAAGAAGATCTATTCCGAGAGTTTTTGTATAAGTTAATAACAGAGAAAAACAATTTAGAAAAGAAATTTTTAACTTAGCTTTCTCAAGAAATTCATACGAATTTTAATTTTTCCAATAGTTATTTTCTATGACTTCAAACTATCTTACAAATAAAATTGAGAAAAAGAATTTAAATGTTGAATCGACAAACATTACTAAACAGAAATTTTGTTAAATTAACGTGAAATGATTATTTACAAACAACAGATGAAGTTTAAATGAAAAAGGACCATTTTGAGAGTTTTAGTATAATTTAAAAACAGTGAAAAGTGATTTAAAGACGAAAAAATATAAATTACGCCTCCGTAATAGTTGAGAATAGTTTAATAAAACATTTAGATATTGATATCCAATTTATATGAACATTTCAATTTCGAAGAAAATTATTTATCTAGGCGAAGGTTATGTTTAAAAGAAAATCATTTCAATGAAAATAAAAATTTTCAAATAATATTTCATAACAAAAACACATTTATGATTTTTAATTCATATTTTTCAATCAAACTTTAAATCATATACAACCGCAATTGTATTAAAATCTCAAACTCTGATGAAAATATGAATTAAATTAAATGCAAGTTTGCAGTTATATTGTAGTTTCTATTATTAAACTAGAATATTATTGTTTAAAAGATAAGTATATGAATAATTTTATTTTCATTAAATCTGCCCAATATTAATTCAATACGTGTGTAAAACGCTATTAAGTATAAATGAATTTTAAAAAAAATTAATAAGTACAAAAAAATTGGTTCAATATTAAAATTCAGTGAATTTGAACCACATGCTTTAGAATATCAGTATTATGGTGTAAGAGTGGATTCTTTTAACAATGTAGTGCAATGCATCCTTATAATAATTTAAGGAATTGATGTTTTTTATTTTAAAAAAAATTCGTAATGACAATAGTTTTTTTTTTTTTTTTTTTTTTTTTTTTAAAGTTTTATAGCTGTTACAAACATGATACGATATAGTAGATACGATCATGGAAAATCTACTAATTAAAATTTCAATTTCAACTAAATTACAAAGCAAATAAAATAATCGAACATATTAAAAAGATTTATCATTAATTTTCTAGGAATGCGTAAGTTTTAACGCAAAGGGTTTTAAAAACACTAAATACTTGGACATAAATAACAGAAATGAATACCCAAATCCATGGAATTCTCAACATCAAATTAACGCTTCATAACGTAACGTAAGGTAAAAGTTACGCACTAATTAAGTTGCAATAAGGGTGCGTTCTTTTCTATTGGTCTCTTTACAAAACGCGGGACATTTTACTCACCGTAGCGTTTGTTGGGCGAATAAAAGCGGCTCATTAACTACCAAGACTTCTCAAAATATTTTCACTCACTCTTAAAACGACGTATGAAAATCTTTTAACTGCAATTTTGTTCGAGGCCGATATCCGATTTAAATGCATCCCTTCTCCCCTTACACAACCAAAACCATCCCAATAAACGGCATTAAAGCTTTTCTTTCGAGAAACCCCCCCCCCCTCCTGCCGATTAAAGCACTGTCGAAATAGGTGCTCGCAAAGGGGGGAGACAGGAAAAACGAGAACACGGTTAATAGAGAAAGGAGAAAACACTAAACACACAACTGGATTCCAGTCTTTTCCCGAAATCCCCAAGCTTGGCTTGGAGCCATTTACAAGAAAACAGATGATTGAATTTTATTTCTTCGAAATCCCATTCCTCCCTTGTGTTTCTGACTTCTCTCCCTCGAAAAACGAGGGAGCGAGATTGGAAGGGGGGAAAGACAGAAGTGAAGTGTGGGGGGGGGAGAGAAGATTTTAATGCGGCATTAGACCTAATGATTAAGATAGCCGTGAATGCGGGCGCACGGACGGTTTTCGGCGGCTTTAACTGCGTCTCATTACGCAGAAATTACCGCTATAAATATTAGAAGAATAACATTAAAATATCGTAACGAGAAATAAGAGTTTTCCCACTCTTAACCGTACCGGATCCTCATCTGCATACGATTCTTTCCCTCATATCAACGATATATATGCTTTTCCGTATACATTTATATATATATTTGTGCAATTCCGAATTTCAACCCCCACCCCTCATTTTAGTTCTTATACAAAAGCTTCAAGTGGTTCCCCGTCCCCCCCAGCTCTATTCTAATTCTTCGCACCAATCACTTCTTGCAGTAAGAAAGTAATGGTCTGTGCCCCTCTCTTCCGTTTTGATATTGATTAGAAGACTTGTATATGAGCGTGGCATATTTATGACAATTATTTTAATGCAATGAAAGGCTACCTATCCTCCACCCCCCCACCAATAAAGCGAAAGAGGGGGGAGGAAAATGAGGGGTATTCCGGCGTGAAAAATGCTAATACTAAGTTAGGTGTTAAGTTTTAATGCCTCGTTTCTCAGTTCTGTAAGCTTGTCTGTTTTAATGGCTGCTTCCAAAATACTCAGGGCCCTCGATGTTGTAATTTTATTGTCTCACAACAATGCGCAGCCCCCAGATGAAAGTTGAAAAGTCTCGCCCAATTGAAGTGCCTTTTAAAGTCGATTTTAACACATTCCATGAAAATAACTGGAAAAAGGAGGGGGGTGAGATAAAACTGTTTATATCCAGGAATGGACTGCTGAAAAAAAAAACTCTGATTGGAAGGGGTGTTATTTTTTATATATATATATTTATTTCATTGCGGGAGCTGCATTCACAGGTGCGCTTTTTACTAGTTTTACTTAAATGCGATACTTTGATTTTTTTTATTTCATGTATTATTAAAGTGGATACGGTGGCTGCCGAGTATTAAAATGAATAGAATTGTTAGATCATTAACGAGAATAGCTTTTTTCTCTAGAAATTATGAAAACGATCTCGATTCTTTTTAAGAGACGGTAATAAATTCATTTATCGAGTCCACCTTTTCAACGTCATCATTAACTGAAATATATAGCATCGTTATGAGGGAGATAAAGCATCACTTTGTCGAGAAAGAGAAAATGGAGCTTTATTTTTTAATGTCTTCTTAATATTTTCTAATGCATCTTTTAAAACAAATTCCGAGTTCAAAATCAGCGCATAAGATTATAAATTAGTGTTTATACAAGAAAAAATACAGTATGATGTCTCGAGGATACCAGCCCATGAGTGTGTTATTGTTGTTTCTAATGACACTCGGACTAGCCAAGCTCACCAGCCATTTGCCTTTTGTAAATTAAGTCAGGAAGGTGTGCCTTTAATGTGTCAAGAGAGCACCGCCAAGGTGAAAATGCGTCTTAGCTCAAAACTACCACTCATTCGTGAGGCCACTTCCTCAAATTAGATATGGATCTGAAGATTAAGGAAATTTTCTCCACATCCCTGTACCCATAGTACTGCTCAGTAACCAACCACGGGACTTTTAATTCCACATATTTTACGAGCAAGTACATCCCATGTATTCAATGGGTCTTAGCGGAATCGAGAATCGAGCATTGGTCCCTCCGGATCGGAGTGCGAATCTTTCACCAACGGCTCCCAAGACTGTAGTATGTCCAGCTGTTATTTGTTCTTCAAGCTACATGGGTAACCTACCGTAATCAAGCTTATAATTAATCCTTATTTCTTAATTAAATTTCTAAATAATATTTAATTTCCTTCAAATAATTAGTAAAATGTAAAAATCGTCCAAGAAATCATAAAAATCGTTAAACTGAGGATCAATTTTGCATTGCATTCTTCAGGGAGCTTTTTATTCTGCTATTTTTCTTCCAACGGACTATTTTTTTTTTTTTTACGGTGCTTTATTTTCCGCCGACCGGCCTGTGTAGGGAGCAGGGAACTGTCCTTGCATCAGAAAAGTTCTGGGTTCGACTCCCGGGCAAGGCATGGATGTTTTTTCCTTCTCTGTACTATCTGTCCTCACTGTGGGAGCGACGTTGACCCACCTAATATGGTGCCCCTGAAAGAGCGGTCAACAAAATCGCCCTGTATATGCCTGAATTGACGGATGTTAACACAGGTGGGCATTAGAGAAAAAACTCGAATTTCCTACTACATTTTCCTACTCGAATATTTCCGAACAGTGCACAAAAAATTTCAACGCAATTAGGAACAATTTTAGTTATTGTCGATGAGACAACCACTTTCATGCAAGAATTTTCTCCCACCATTGTGTAAGCCACTAAACTATATTTCACGGTTCATCATCTTTTGTCAACAACTCAAACAAAAGTGCGAACTAAACGCCTCACTGGTTTTAAAAGAGTGCAACGAGAAAGAATAAAAAACACAAAATGGTATTAAAAAAAAAGGCCATACGGTTGAAATAAAATAACGAAAAGAAATTTCAAAATCCGAAAACCATACATAAGAATAAAAAGGATAGGACTATTTTAGCATTATTATTTCTTTTAAAGGTGCCTTCTGACCCACAAGGCCGATCTCTTATAAAAGTACTATTAAGCGAAGGATTCAATACACATGTAGCCGTAATTACATGCCTAGTTAGGTTTTTATTCGCCAATAATGGCCCGGACGCAAATAGGTTTGGCGAATAGTGAATGCGCTTTTGCTTTTCTTATTCCATCTCTTCGTCTATATTTATATTCGACAACAGGATTTCAATGAAGAGGATATGTGTTGTGGGTGTATGGGTCGGGACAGAAACAATAGCAAATACTTTCTGCTATGGAATGCTTTCTCATTCTTTATTATTTATCGAAAATATACGAAATTTGGTAATTGTTTTCTTTTTCTAATAGGTTTGGAAAGTGTGGGTCTTAAGCTCTTTTATCATAGAATTTGTTTTTTCGATAAATAATAATAATCCTATATTTTTAGGGAAGTATTTGTTTATTTGCTTCAAATTATTGTTTTTGTTTAGAATAATATGTTTGAACAATATTCCCACTGGAAAATAATATGAAGCGATGCTTCATTTATTTTCGCTCATTTTCATGCGTTTTTAAAACATTTTTGTTTTCCGATTTAGCATTATATTTTTAATGTTTTTATATGTTACTTTATGGTGCGCATTTGCTATCTCAAGTTTTTCATGTGTTACGTCAAGGATTTAATGAGTTGCTTCATAGTTTTTAGGGTGAGATTGCATGGTACCTGAAATTTTCTTCCGTATTATTTCTTGTCTTAATGATTGCGTGTGTTTTTATTTATTTATTTATTTATTTATTTTTTTTTTTTTGTAGAAACAAAACAAAACATGATTTGTTGAGACTTATATAAGAGGCGTAAATATCATGGCTCAAATATTCAAATCATAAAATCAAATAAATTTCAAAACAATATTAAAAAAAATTTTTTTTTTCCCTTTTGAAATATTTTTAATTTAACGCAATACTTTTCAATAAATAAGAATTTAAAAACTCAACAAAGATTAGTTAATCCTTACCGGACGAATTCTACGTTCATAGCTGCAAAAATTATTTCCTTATGTTTATTAGTCTTATTGTTTTAAAATCTGTAATTAATTAAAATATAATTAATTAATACTATAATGAATTAATATTGACATGAATTAATATTAAAATTAATTAATATTATAACTAATTTCAGAATTATAATTGATTAATAAATCTCACTAAAATATCAGTATTTGATATAAAAATAAACTTTATCTTCATATGAAAAATAGCTTTCATCACCTCCCGATACCTTATATATTTTTGCTAATGAAATTTTTAGCTTACCTTGGTTTTGCACCACTTTGAATTCTCTACTGTAATCGTTGAGCGTTTCTCTTAAGTGTCTGTTCTCGATTTCTAAATCTTGGATTCGCATCGTGCGTTGCAAAAGCACTTGGTAATGTTCGAGGGCGGGAACAGGATCTGAAATTTAAAATTCTAACTTAGAACCTAATTTCACAAAAAATTTAATTTGAAAATTTTGTAGGAAATTTTATAATAATAAAAAATTTGTATTAAGTTTTTTTTATTAAAACAAAATTTCATCAAGCGTCAAAATTTTATATAAAAAAAAAGGTTGCGATTTGGCAAATAGCAGCAATGGCTCTGGAGATAAAGCGTTCGCCTCCCAATTAGGTAACTAGTATGACCCAGGTTCGAATACCAGCGATGACTTGTTGATACGTAATTTCAACCTGGCTACCGCTGACGACAATGCTTACACAAAATATCCTCGATGGTAAACAGATCATGAGGTAGAATCCGCTTGCCGTCCAGGTTTTAGAAGTTTACTTCCTCTTGAAAAAAAGTATTCAATGAAGCTTAGGTTGTTACAAAGCTTAATCAACGAATTTCCTCGTCTTCTAGATTCGGTTCAAAATTACAAGGCTACGGAGTTGAACGTGATAATTGTAAACTCATAATTGGGTTGACTCTTGTGGTTATAAAATACCAATAAAAATATACTTCCACGAATAAAGTTGAGTTTCCTTCTTTAGAAAACGTGAATTCACGAACTGAGCTAAGAGAGAATAAATTTAGCTATTATATATAGCATGTTGCGGACAATAATATAATGATTTTTGAATTAAGGGTTAAATTATAATTCAATTAAAAAACATATAAATTTGAAATTAAATCATCTACGCATGCGATGTGGTTGATTTGGGAAGTTCAATAAAGCAGTCCATTAAAGCGGACCACATTTGCGCTTATTTTTATTGAATATAAAATCCATTATTTTCCGATCTTGGAGAACAAGTAATTCCGAAAGTTTTTGAAAAAAGGTTCGAATTACATTCGAATTCCTCTAAAATTATTCCCATGGCAGACGATAGGCATCTATTCCATCTTCTTTTTTCATAAAAATAGCTGCAGAAGATGCGATTTTGGCATAAAAAGAAACGGGAGAAGAGCCAAATCTTGCAGCAATTAATAACAACATTCGAAGGTAGATTCCTTCCGATAATCTTCCAAATGGAAAGGATAAATGTAATTACCGAAAGCCAGTTCCCAACCTTTTCCCCTTTTGCTCCAAAGATAGAACAAATCGGGAATCTAACCCCTTCCTCTCTTTAACAGGCACCAAATCAAAATAAATGCAGACGAATTATTTTCTTCCATGAAGGGTAGAGACCCTTCCTAATTCTATTGTAATTTGTAAAATCAAGGCAGCAAGCACCCCCTACAGCGTTCATTTTCTAAAGTAACTCTTCGTAACGAAAGATCGTCCGTCTTTTGCGAGCAGCCCTTGCTATTTGCTCCTGTGTATTGCACCTTCATTGGTAATTGTTACAGCTATTTACTCACTTTATATATATTGCGCCTCAAGATTTATGCCTGAGAATAATGAAGGTGTGGGGACCCCCGATCTATAGATGGAGTAAACTCCGGGATAGATAGTTTTGGTATTAAGAAAACGCCAAATGCGTGCGGAGGTAATTCTGGGAGTAATCTCTCAGTATCTCCTTTTTCTCTCGACTCCAAAAGTAACGTCTCATTTGGCTTATGCATTCTGCGATTGGAAGAGGAAATAAATTACGATTAGAAGAATAATATCGCGCCCGTTTAAAGCCTTCGAGAAATAAAAGCTCTGATAGAGACAAATGTCTTCGTTTACATTGGAAAGGTTACGCCAAATTTATAGACATTAATCAATTGAGTGTATCTAAAGAGTGGGTAGGTTTCCAAATTTTACAATTCTAAACACCACTATGCCTATTAAACTGAAATCGCAGGCTCGTGAACGAAAATCACCAATATAAGGGTTGAAGAAATGTTTCGCCGGAACGCATTTCGTTTGAAGCAGGAAAAAACAAGATTCATACGTTCTATTTTCATATTACAAACAAGCACATTAGGCATAGAATTGTAACTTAAATAGAATAATTTATGGAACATTGAAATATGATATTTATTTTATAGTTATTAATTGTTTTAGTTTATATTGAACAAATGAAAGAAGCTACTACAAAACGGGAAATAGTTTATTAAATAAGTTACAATTTATTGGTTGTCCAAGGAAGAAAATCTAGTTTTTTATTGAGAAATAAAATAATAAAATTCGTTTTTTATTTCTTTCAAAATTAACACTAGAAAGACGGATGGGGTATCAGTTTGCCCCCCCCCCTTTATTTTTGCTCCGTAATTTTAAAAGTAACTTACTGAAAGTGTTGACTTTTCATAATTAGATCCAATATAAGTGCTCATTTAATCATACATGTGTTAGCCTTATAGAAACATATCTATAGAACCTTATATCTAGAATGACGAGTTGCCAGGTATTTTGGAAGCTATCCCATTATCCTACGTTCAATACTTTGGTAGAGATAAGGTACCCCAGTTTAATTAAAAATTATTTATTATTGTTACATTAAGAATTATTTATTATTGTTACACTAAAAATTATTTATTATTGTTACATTAAAAATTATTTATTATTTTAACAAACTATTATTTATAGAGAAAATGAAACTCAATTATTTAAGAAACTAATGTATTCGTATAATCAAAAAGACCGTGTTCGATTTAATCAGATATTTATGTTAAACAAATCGAATTAAAAAAACACAGAATTTTAATGATCAGGTCCAAACAATAATTTCTCACATTTGGGCTTAATTGCACTTACTTAGATCTAAAAGAAAAATTTATTCATTTTTGAAATTTCTTAAATTTACAAAATCAATTTTGGATAAATAACTTCTTTTTTTTTTTGGATTATATATTTTTGTAAAAAAATAATTACGATAATCCAAAGAATTTCTTCAGAAACTATTAGACGGTTTTTTAGAATTAAAAAATACCAAAATATAATTTTCTTGTAATTAGATCTAGTAAAAAATTATTAAAACGGGACATCGGTCTCTCATCTGCGTAAAAATGGTTAAAGCTCATTTTTTTTTGTAAGGAAACAAATTGTGTTTCATTTTGAAGCTTAAAAACTAAAATTATTTCCTTGCCAATCTAATACTTGCAATGCCAAAAAAGGCAATGTTTTTCCGTAGAGAAATTCTAAAAAAAAGACTAAACTAAATATTTAAAAGCATTTTGTATTATTAGAGCCTCGATTTCAAATATTTTAATATATTTCAATCTATATAATAACCGCAAAAGAAACATTGATTAATTAACACTATAAAAATTATAATAATAATCAATAACAATCTATAATTGTATTATTGATAATCATCTGGGTAATAAATAGATTACATAAATGGAAAATAAAATTGTAAAGAAATAGCTATCAAATTTCTAAAATAAAAAATAAAAAAAAAATAAAAATATGATTTCAGATGAAGTTAAGTATTCAGATTAAATTAAGATTAAGCTATTTTATGGCAAAAAATCAAAGAATGTTTTGAAAATATCGATAAATTGGTATAAAATATTAGAGTATTGTTTTAAAATCATTATTCTTTCATACATGACTTAAAGTTTATACTTATGCTTGAAACTAAAACAATGAATTTGGAGGAGGGAGCGAAGGAGGAGAATAAATTCTTTGCATGGAAAAACATAAAATAAGTGTTTTTATGCCATTCTAAAGAATTTCCGACTTGAAAAAAATAAGGCAGTAAACTATATATTTTTTGATTTGTTAAAATAACTTTTACAGCTCAATCATGCTTTTGACCTTAGCCAAACTTGGAAATAAGCCCTAAGAAAGAGCAAATTAATAGTTTTATAGAAAATAAATGAAATTGCAAAAACTATTTCCCTTTGCAATAGCAAATACTTATATACAACTAAAAATATTATTTCAAAAATTTGAATCGTTTCGTTTAATGTTGCATTTCAAAGAAAAAATACATGGGTAAAATATGTAAACTTTTAGCTTAATTACAGAAAGATTTAATTATACTGAGTAATAAGCGATTATTTAATTCAATCATAAAATAACAAGTTTAAAATAAAGTTTTTAAATATTAATTGTAAATAATGACACAACATTAAGGTCTTTTTTTCTTTCATTTTTTGTTCTACATTTCCATATTATGAAAAAGATAGCACATTAAAAAGTTAGTTTGAAACTCGATTAAATTGATGACAAAAATAATAATAAAAAAAATTTCTATTGGTTTTAAAAGTTTACTAGCAACTTTACATTGATGCTGAATATTAATTCTAAAAATATGTACAAAAATAGCAGATTTGTTCTTAAATGTTGAACTAGCCCCTCAACTATATTGGTGCGAAATATTAATTCGATAAATTACTATAAAAATAAAGTTGCGAATATTATTTGAAATAATAATTAAGTACCCAATGTATTTTATGTTATTTTATTTATTTGTTCATTTTGTTTTTTAAAAACAGTTATTGGCCGTATTAGCACCAAATATTAATAGAACATAGTTCTTATAACAATACAATCTTTAACTGTAATAATGAATCACGTTATATAGTTTTTTCCTGCATTTTGTTTAGTTTTCTTATTATTATGCCAGGAAAATGCAAAAATACAAAAATAAAAATGCTGGAATCTTTAACATAAAATTAAGCAATTCTGAAAAAGTATCAAAAAAACTTTTTGTTTAAAAATAAAATTTTTTAATAATGCAAATATAAACCCATGCAACTTCAACAGAGCAAGAAATCTATTTTTATTTCATTATTGATTTTCACAAATCCATTATGATACTAGAAAACCAAAATCTCGTTCGAAAACTATGTGCTCAATTAATTAGAAAAACTGAACTCGAGATGACATGCAGAGAAAGATTACATTAAATAGAAAAGCGCTCATCTCGGCTTTCGATCCAGAACACTGCTTGAATTATCGTTCGAAATCACTTTCCTCTTTTTTTAAAGAACAAAAAATAATAAGTCGGAAATTAACTCCTGTTTCCAAATCCACATCCGGAAATCGAGATGGATGTTGAGTTCCATCATGTTATAAATCATCCCACTAGTAATGATTTCAAAATATATATTAAAAAAAAAAAATTAAAACGAACGAAATAAATCTTTTACACTTTTTACACAGTTTGAACTCCATTAGGTAAAATAAGGGGAATCAATAGGTTTCTGTTTTAATTCCGAATGATTTATTAGATTTATTAAATGTTAAAATTAATTTGGAAAGCTTATTTATGATGAAAAAGATTACTTAAAACAAATATGATAAGTAATTGGATACTTTTTTGTGAAAGCTAAATAATTTTTAAAAAGGCATTGAAACAATATTCCGTTTGATAACTGTTATGAGAATCAATTTTAACAAAATATTTTTATAATATGATATCTTATAGAATATCTTCGTATAGTTTTTTATTCAATCATTGTATTAGCGTACTCAAATTCTGAAATAAACTATTAATCACAGCTGGAAGGATTTATTATAATTATTATTTTGATAAAGAAAATTTAATGTTTTAAGTAAGTATAGATCGATTATACCCAACCGCTCTTAACAACAGAAAGCAAATCCCAAAGCTTACAAAACATTGGAAAATTCCTTTAGTAATAATAATATCAGTGACCGTTAGAATTCAATACCATAAAAAAATCTAATTAAAGAGTCTTTATTAAAGATTGCCAAATGAAAGCAAAACAAAAAAAGAAATATATAAATAATAACTCAACTATATCTAATTAATAAAGATGAATGGATACTAGTGACCCTCTTTGTGTTATCCCCATTGTTTTAGTTATATAATCAAATAAACAAATTGGTTTCCATAGAAGTACCAGACCAATGTATATTTACATGAAGATTCCTGTCACATCAAATATTAGCAAAAATCTCTCCAACCTCCGAAAAAGATTACAATCTTTCAAAATCACACTTAAAAAAAACTAAAAATGAAAGCACCAAATCTTTAAATCAAAGCAGCAACGGCGAAAAAATTAAAGTCGCTGCTAAAAAACTGAAAAATCTCGTGAAAAACAAAATTTATCGCGGAGAAAATTGGCAGTCACGCAAAGTACGAGAAAAAGAACGAAGTGAGAGCTTCAGGTGTCGAAGAGAGAAGCTTCCAGAGAAAAAATAAATAAATAAATAAAAGTTAACCTCCCCCGATGTTTAATGCAACAGATGAGAGCAGCAAGAACGACATCAGTAAACATCTGGCAGATCCCCTACTAACCTGCTCTTTTTCTTCTTCCAAACACTTCCCCAATCAGCTTGGTGACAACTCAGCCCTGCCTTTAATCTCGTTTATGCTCGTAGGATGGAAAAAGATTCGAGAAGGTCAGGGTAAGAAAGGGTTTGCAGTCAGATAAATAAAGATTGAATTCTGGAAAAGATGCAGACGAACAAGAAGGAATGTGCATATTGGGGAGGTACTGCGCCCTCAGGGGTAACGACAACACGTGTACTACGCCCGAATTTCTTTTTCTTTAATCCGTATCCGATATTGAGCTTAAATCTCAAAGTTTCAATAAAGCTCAGAACTCGCCTGTTGTAATATATTCCTTCATTTGGTAAAGGCAGAGAGGGTTGGAGATGTGGGGATAGAAACAATTTCAGTCTGACAATTATTCCAAGTCGTTCCGCACCAAAAAGCCACCTTTAGGGTTAACCTTTCACATACGTAAAAGATTTTGGGCGTGCGGAGATTTTTGAGTATTTCAAAAAAAGTACGATTAATGTTTGCTGGAGTTGGGGTACTTTTTTTTATTTTATTTCGAAGAGATTTTAACATGTTCGCCTACCAGAGAATTTTTTATATTCTCGTACAGAAATCGAAATTACTTTCGTTCCTGGAGTATGGAAATTGGAGAATGTATAGCGATTCTCAGATATCTAAAAGCTCGACACAAGTTGTAAGTATTTTTGCTGTTTGAGATTTGTTAGATTTAATACTATGAATTTTCTTTCCTAAAAAAAAAAAAATGGATTGAAATTTTATTTTGAAAGATAGAATCAAAATGTTCAGAAATAAAAATAACATTCGGGTATGCTTGGAACTTTTATGAGTGTTTACTGTAGTTAAATATTCAAATTTTTAATGAAAACTAGTAATACAAGGATATATTAAAATAAGAAATATAAAATGTCACCTGCTTTAACAGGAATATAGAGCATAAATAATTCATCATAAAGAAATATTGTAATAAATACTAAAATTTAATAAAAGTTTTAATGGTATTATACAATCACGGAATAACTCATAACCAAGCCTAACAAACTAAAATAAAAGTTTAGTGCACTTTCAAAAAATCAGTTCAAAGTTAAACCATAATATCGGTACCTTGAATCTTAATATATCGCAAATTTGCAGAAATCTTAGTTATTAAATGGAACTAAGTTTTCTTTCAAGTTAAATTACATCATCGTCAAGTCCAAAAATATTAAGTTTGCATGACAATATTGCTCAATTTGTCACCATATTAAGTTTACTATCATATTTTCGTGTAATCTAGTTCAAAAAGGAAAAATTTGCACAATAACATTTTTCAACTTGTCACCTTATAAAGGTTTAGTGATATTATTGTTCAAGTTCAACGAGCTCCATAATTTTAAATAGTGAAATTTTGATTTAAACGTAATTCTTTTTTTAACGTTTCATGTTAATATTTTTTTTAATTACAAGCTTATGAAATAATTTATTTCTTAATTAAATTAAGCAGCTTTATTTTCACACATTTTTTATTTCATTTCATTTAGTTTTTTTTTTCTGAAATAAAGATTTTATTTCAATCGAAAGCTCTATTAAACAAAATTACACACAAAGAGAATCAGTTCAACATTAAATCACTAATACGATATTATTTTACTGAAACCTTAAGGCGTTGTTAAACTGAACCATAGAATAGTGTATGGAAGTTTAACATAATATGGTTCAAGATAGCACCATATTAGGATTGCACGAAGCTCAGATGATATCATAGTTTAAGGCACTCTAAAATCTTTACATTTACACAGCCGACCCAACTTTTGGGTTTACGACTAATAATGTTTAACTCCGTAGCCTTGCAATTTTGAACCAGTCCAGAAGACAAGGAAACTCCAGGACCATTACCCTCAGAGGTATGATTTATTATGGGAACATGGAGGACTTTGTGACTCGACAGATTTAACGTGCATCAATCACATTTACATCACGGGGAGTCTTCGGCCGGAGCGGATCGAACCCACGACCTCTTGGACATGGGCCCAGTGCCCTAACCACCAGGCTTTCCTGGTAAATTTTTAACACTGTAAGGAGAATTTTAAAATTATTTTGCTGTTGGTGAAAGTTGAATTCTTTTTATAAATCTGAGAGGAATAATGGACAAATTTATTTTTTTAAAAAAATAATCAGTATTTGGTATAAAACTTTAAAAAAAATTTGGATAAAATTTAAAATTTATATTCTTTTCCTTAAATAAAGATCACTCAGCACTATATCTTTCTCACCATATTATAAATAAGGAAAGAGCCTTGTTGAATTCTCGTTGTTAGAAAGGATAGGAGGAAAGAAGAAGAAGAAAAAAAATAGAAGCAAATGGGCAATTAGAGGGCAAGAGACTCATTGACAAGATAGTGAATTGATTAAACTTAGTTGGGGGGTATTTTGTGGGGGAGTAGTGGGAGGAGGAAAGAGAAATATAAAATACTGGAGAGAGGAGAACAGCTGCTTTTTCGAACAAAACAGAGACAAATTTCCTCCCCCACTTTTCGATGCCTGGTCGTTACCGAAAATATCGATTTTGCTATTAATTTTTTTCTCTTCCATTCTGCTTCGACAAATTGGAGCCGCGAGGTTAACAAGTAGCCACGGTGAATAATGATACTCTGTGACGCAACGGGATTCATAATTACGTACCTCAGGCCGAAAGCGCGATTTTTAGTTGAAAAGTTGAGCGATTTCCTATCTGTTTTTTTTTCTTCTTCTTCTTTTTCCCCTCTACCAAAACGATCGATAGCACTTTCTAAAAAGAATAATTAGTGGTCTTAAGAAAGTACTTTATCTTTCTACGAGCGAGCCTTTTTGTGTCGAAAGTTTTAATTTGATTGGAGGAAAACGGTGCTGGAGAAAAAGGGTTAAAACTGTTTTGATATAGTGCGCGCGAGTTGCCGATTATCGGAAGGATCGGGGTAAATCGTTTCCGTTCCCCCACTTAAAATCAACTTTTTCCGCTCAAAACGAAGAAGAAAAAGAAAAAAAAAGGTGCCGCTCTTAACTGCGAGTTTATTAAACTATTTTCTTTTGCCGGATAAAAGTTTATCGAATGGTATTAAATTGTCTCGGTGTCCTAGTCCGGCGCAAAAAGGCGCGCAATTATCGAGATGTTCTGAAAATATATCGACTTTTAGCTGTTGAATGCGTGTTGGAAAAATAACAGGAAAGTAAATAAAACGTGACAGTTTGTTTCAAATTTTGCGGTGCGTTAGAATTTAAAGCTATGCAAAATTTTATTTACAGTGGGTAGTTTTCAGATTAAATAATTAAATTGTAACACATATTTATTTATTTTAAAAAGTAATATGTTTAATAATTAAACTGGACAAAAAAAAATTTTTTTTTCAGTCGAATGAGATTTTTTAACGCATCTCGGATATTTTCACGCCATTAAGTCTGCAATCGCATACAGTTTTTTTTTTTAAATTAAAAATTAAATTTTTAGTCTATTTTTTGTCGAAATGTACAAGTTTAAAAACATTACATATAACAGTCAACAACATTACATATGCATGTAACATCATAAAACATATTGAGGTAAACTTCTAGGGGAGTTAAAGCACATAATCAGGATTAAAATTGCCTTGGAACTAAGCACGAATATGATGTTGTACGCAGCTAGAGGCGCTTCTCTATTGTGAACTGTTTCTTCGTGTGCTTCTGAACAGTTTGTAACAGAGAAGAGCTCATAACTGCTTACAACGACATTTCCGTGAGATGAGTTCCTATACAATTTTAATCCGGAAGATGTACTTTAACTCTAATAGTTGTTTGCCTCAGCATTTATGCGACACCTTGTTACATATAACGTTTTTAAACTTGTGCATTTCGACAAAACAGACTAAAAATTTCATTTAAATAAAATCTGTGGCTTTAGGAGCATAACTAATTTCAGATTTGAAATTCCCACTCCCGAATTAGGCAAGATCAAGTATTTGATACAACAAAAAATTTGTTCCCAAGTGTAATTAATGCAAAAACTATAAATAAATGCGGATAATCCAATGGATAAAGGATTGCAATCTTAAAAATAGTCTTAGAATTTTCTTATTCAGTAAATTTAAAAACATTTAAGACCACATAATGGTAAGTCACACTACAAATAGTTTAGAAAGTCGTTTTTATATGCGACTAGCAGGCCTTGTGTCACTAAAATCGTGATGGATGTTGAGCTGTCATTTAACGAAAATTCCGATGACTTGTCAAATAGTCGTAAGGAAACAAAGGAATAGTTTTATTATAAAATTACATCTTTGGAGAAAAAAATTTAGCTTTTCACTAAATTGTCCCGATCTCTTAAATTGGAATAGTAGTTATTTTAGAAAAGGAACATAATTTTTTGAAGTGTCCTCTGATAAATGTAATTTTTTAAAAAAAAATAAAAATTATTTTATCACTTATTCATTCTAGAAAATTGACGTAAAAATGCTATAAAATTGTTAATAAATTTTCACCCTTCAAAAAATGTTTAATAAAGTTGCTTCTTGTAGCTCTTTAAATTAAAAAAAAAATATCCCAAACGAATAAAATGTCGAATTCTTGAAGTAGTTTTATGCGCGAAAAAATTACACGAAAAATAAAATGGAAAAAGAAATAGCCCATTTTTAAGCTTCAATGCTATTACGATGCTGTTTTTTTTTTTTTTTTTTTTTTTTTTTTTTTTTTTTTTTTTAAATTAAGTAGTTATCAGTTAGATTTTGGTAAAACTAAAATACATCATTTTCAGGAAAAGACTTTAAAGAGTTAAAAAATATCCGAAACTTTTTTTGTAACTTTTCGCTGCGATTTCCCATAAAAATAATGACCGAGATCAAAGAAAAATATTTAGAAAGCACAGAAAAGTGAAATTTCTAAAATGCTAATAAAAAAAAGAAGGCATCTCGAAAAATATATTACCACGCCTCTTTAAAAAAAAAAGTGAAAAATTAGGTCAAAACCAAAAAGAGAAATGTAAGAAGAAAAAAAACAATTAAAAAAAAAGAAGAGGGAATAGTAGTGATGATGAAAAGGACCTCTAAAAACAAAGAAAAGAAGTCACTCTTCTTTGTCACGGGCAGCTTGCATAAAACAAAGAATGCCTTAGTTTCTCCTTTCACGGCAAACAGCCACGCCAAAAATTCGGCTCATTTTGTAAGAGTTAGGAAATGAGCTACAGCCACAACAAAAGAGCAGAGGGGAAGAAAAAAAAAAGGCATTTGTATTTTCGTTGAAAAGGCACCGAAACTCGAAACGTATTTTTAAAAGCACCAAATATCATCTTTTTTCATCACTTTTGGTGATCGGAGAGAAATAAATAATTACTCAGTGATACCAAAAGCTTTTGAGAGAGTTTTTGAAACCCTTCAATTAGTTTCCCCCATTCGAGCTGTAAACATTAATAACAAATCACCCGTTGCACGACCAATGAATAAAAGATTATAAGAGGTTGGATAAGCACAGTCAAGAACAAGTCTTTTTTTTTTTTTTTTTTTTTCTTTCTGGAGGCACGCGCCATCTTTACAAAAGGCTATAAGATGTTGCTTCAGCTTCATTGATATTCTGTTTGGATGTTGTAATAATAAGGATCTTCAACACTTAATTCGATTTCTTTGGAAGATTGTAAATACTATAAATAAACAATGCCAAACGTAAACTATCGCTTGTAAGGTTATCGCTTTGTCATTTCTTGATTAATTAGTTGCGAAAGGGAAGGTAAAGATTCAACAGCGTCAAGGACTTTGTTTAACTCTAAAGTAATCGAGTTCATTTTCGATATTTCAAAAAATGTATACATGGTTAAATGTAACGTCAAATTTGTACAGAGAAAACAATAATTCTTCTGAATTTGAGATTTGCTCAAAAATGCTTCACCAGTTTGAAAACATAAAAGAAATTAATTTGGCTACTTTTGAAGCTAATTTACATGAACTTGACTACTTTTGAAATTTACTACATGGACCAAGCTACTTTCGAAGCTACCTATATGGACTTGTTCACTTTTTAAGATATCAGCAAGTTGTTGGCTACTTCTAAAGCTATCGATATAAACTTATTCCCTTTTCAAGCTATCAGCATGTTATTGGCTACTTTTAAAGCTATCGGTATAAACTTGTTCACTTTTTAAGCTATCAGCATGTTATTAGCTACTTTTAAAGTTATCTATATGAATTTGTTTACTTTTAAAGCTATCAGCATGATGTTGGCTACTATTGAAGCTAAATTGCATGAACTTGACTACTTTTGAAATTTACTACATGGGCCTGCCTACTTTTGAAGTTACCTATATGGACTTGCCCACTTTTTAAGATATCAGCATGTTGTTGGCTACTTTTAAATCTATCGATATAAACTTGTTCACTTTTTAAGCTATCAGCATGTTATTGGGTATTTTTAAAGCTATCGATATAAACTTGTTCACTTTTCAAGCTATCAGCATGTTATTGGCTACTTTTAAAGCTATCGATATAAACTTGTTCACTTTTCAAGCTATCAGCATTTTTTGACTACTTTTTAAGCTATCGATAAAACTTGTTCGCTTTTTAAGCTATCAGTATGTTGTTGGCTACTTTTAAAGCTATCTATATGAATTTGTTCACTTTTGAAGCTATCAGCATGATGTTGGCTACTATTGAAACTAACTACATAGACTTGGTTACATTTGAAGCAAACAAAGACTAGGTTGCTTTTGAAGTTAACTATACATGCAGTATATATTTTGAAGTCAACTTGGCTGCATTTGAAGCTAACTATATAGATTTAACTATTTTTGAAAATAGTTTAATCAAATATTTTTAATGAAAATACTAGGTTTTATTTACAGAGAATTGTTTTTTTTAATCTTTAAGTTTTGTTAGGAATATATAAAAATAAAAAATAAATATTTTTTCAGTAGAAATGATCAGATGCGAGAGTATCTCGGACTTGAGTTTTTAAAAATCTACGTACAACAAGATTACTTTTTGAAAATAAGTTTTTATGTGCTAATTTTATAAATGTGATAATAAGAAATGCTGATGCATACACAAAGAACTCCCCAACGATTAAGTAAATAGAATTAAAAATACAATAGTATTTCAATAAAAATTATATTTGAATTCACTTTTAAACAAAAATATAGACAAGGATTATTTTAATCAGTACTTCATCTTCAGAAAATGAGAATACTTACAAAATCGAAAACTTTTATTCTAAACTCCGAAAAGATTTCGATTTCATTTAGCACAAACTAATCGTTAATGCAGCAAATGACATATTAAAAAAAAAGCGAAAATCAGCGAAGTAATCATGAGAATAATTTTTTTCTTTAAAAAAAAATGCTCACATTAAAAAAAAAGAGGGGATTATTTGCGAATTAAATTATTACACACAGAAAAACCACTTAAATTATATTCTTAAATAGGAAGAAAAAAATACCCATTTAAGGACTTTAAAAAAAAAAAAAATTTCTCTGTTTCAAAAATCAGCCACCCAAGGAAAAACGAAAATCTTCCATTCTGTAAATGAGCTAGCTAAAGAAGCAACGGAGAGTGAACTTTTTTGTTCGGGTGGGATAGCGACGAAGGGAAGGAATAAGAAAAAAAAAGTTAATTTTTTGTGTTTATTTTCTTAGATATCGGATATTAAGTAGAAGAATTAATCCGCATTTGGACAGCAACTTCGCTACTTATATAAAATCGCAGCTCTTCACTTACAAGTGAAGCATTACAAAATATCACTCTTTTTCTACGGTGTAACGGTCCGTTGATTTCCATTAATAATTGTTATCCAGCCGAAAAAGCTTTTCCTCTTTTGGTTACATTCAATATAGCCTTTCCTTAGTCAGGTGCATCCCTTTTTTTTCTACTTCGAATATTTGTGTTTATTGGCTTTATTTTCGAGAATGAGAAATAGTGTTTGTATGGGGAAATTACTTTCCCACAAATCTTCTTTTGTTATTTTTTTTAAACTTCGCCCATTAATAAAAAAGCACAAAATTTTTTTTTTTTCTTTCCCTTGTGGATTTTAAAAGTAAGTCATGGGATAGAAAAAAAAGAAAGAAAAAAAAATGCAAATAACACTAAATGTAAAACATATCTTCAATGGTAGACGGATCGTGGGTTAGAGTCCTAGCTAATCTTGGGAGATATTCGTGGTTTTCCTCTCCGTGCAACGCAAATGAGAGTTAGTTACACCAAAAAGTCCTCCACGAAGACAAATTTCTCCCCGAACTTGATACAGGACTTTTTCTGTCTTCTGGATTGGGTTCAAAATTACAAGGCTACAGAGTTAAACATTAGTTGTCGTAAACTCAGAATTTGGTCATCTGTTCAACTACGGTTACAAAAAAAAACAATTTAAAAATGTAAAACACGTATTAGTTTTTAATTTAAATTAGTTTACAATTTGCTACGATGATTCACAGGAACAATATGTTGTTAAATCTGAGAATAATAAGAAATAACAAACTTGGTGCAAAACTAAAAGTCTAAATTTTCTGGAGAAAAAAATATAAATAAATAAAATGAACAAAAATAAATAATAATAATGCATTTCTAACTGTACACTAGATAGCTCTTTCAACTATTGCAAGAAGGTTACTCAAAAGTTACACCTGCCTTCCGTGTGGTAAGTAATATGGGAAAAACTATATAAACCTATGGTTTTTTTTGGAATTTGATTTGACTCAGTGAATTTGGGCTTACTTTGTTCTTGCACCTTTAGGAACTTGGTGCAAAAACTGAAAAAGTCCAAATTTCTTACTGCCTTTATAACTTTTGAAAATATAACGGTTTTAATTAGTAAAAGAAGTGAGCATAACGGTATCATCTTCCTTCTCTTGTAACGTAATTACGTACATTAATTAGTATATTAGTTACGTTAACTAGTTACGTACGTTAATTAGTGCATTAGTTACGTTAATTAGTGCAAGAAGTGGGCATAATAATGTCTGCCTTCTCTTGTTACGCAAATAGTGTGGGAAAAACTACCTAAACTATTGTCGTCTTGAATTTTACTTAGCAGTCAAAAACAATTTAGAAATTAGGTCTTCCTTTGTTCTTGCATAAAGATCCTCAACTCTCAAAACTAATAAAAATTTTATTTCCAAACGTGATACTTCTCTAAATTGCAAGACAAAAAAACCTGCTTTCCCCAAGAAGAAACTTGTTCTAAAAATACTTGTAAGTAAAAGATATAGTGATGTGAATAAGATAGGACCATTTTTAAAATACAACGCTCTTTGGTTTTTCACGAATGACAAAAACTAGTCAATAATTTAACATATGACTATTGTTTGCAGTACCTCCCCCCCCCCCAAAAAAAGTATTAAGTATTTTACGTAATGTTAAATCAAAAAAATTTGGTTCCAGAAAGTTCTGGAATCAAAAACAAAATGAAATCAGTATTTCACGTGTTGGAAAATTTGAGTTAAATCTTCGCAATAAGTTGCACCAGAAGAACTATATAGCGATATAAAATCAACAATATCCAGAGTGATAAACTACGTTTTATATAAATATATATGTCTTATATAAACATTTTTTAGGAAATAAATAAAATAAAAAGAGTTTTAAATACGTACTTTTATGGCTCCAAAATAATTATGAATAAGTTTGGAGAGTAAATACCATATAAATCTTTGTACGGCATATTTTAAAAAAAATATGTCATTGAGTTTAAGACTTAGAAGGAAGTGTTAATAAGCTGTTGAGTTTTCATACTGAAGGAAAGAGCAACATAATTTTCCGTAAATCCCGTAACTTGCATCATCCTATTGATTTTACGAAGGAATTCCTTTAACAATTAGCAGTTCTAAGATTTATATCCAGATTAGTATTGGCGAGCAATTGGCAGCATGACCTTCTGCAGTTTCTTATGGTACAATAAAGAAAATTAAAACTTCATCAACTTTTAAAATTTTTTAAAAATATCACATTTGTGAATAATCATAAAAACTTTTTTAACTAGTCATATGAAGAGTATTCACGAGATTAAAGTAAATCCTCAATAATCAAACCTAGTAAATCCTAGATCCTCAATGCAACTGTACAAACAGCTCTGCTCAATGCCACATCCCTGCATTCCATTTTAAGCGCTTTTCCATATAATAAACCAACTACTTTCTCGATCTCGTCACTTGTCTCTAACAAGAAGTGGTTGTTTTCCTACAATTCCCGGAAGTGCAACTCCAAGTGAACTAAAACTTTTCTCCATCCTCAGTAAACGTGCCTGGGCATTTATCTCCAGCATTTCTATTGTTAATGATTTAAAATAGTTTTCAACCTGTAAATAATCGCCAAGGGTACAATATACAGTGCGCACAGTCGATTCTCAATTATAAAAACACTTGTGCAAATATGTCTCCCATGAAAATCACATTAAAATCGTCAATCAAATGAACTAAAATCGTTCACTATCGAAGAAAAAATGAAATTACTCTTTATTTAAATGAATATATATCCAACCATCAGTTGTGGGCAAACATCCAAAAGTTTCAACAAAAGTGAAAACTAGAAAAGAAAAAAAAACACTCTCACTCTACCATAACTGCTGAAATGGAAATCTTCACCATCAGCCATTTTTACATGAACGAAAACTTGCCAACCTACGACGCGAACACATTCACCGAATATCGATCTGTGAGGCTGATTGAATGGAAATTAGCAGTGTGACTCATTCCGCCATTTTAGAGTGGGGATTCGTTAGAATAAAAGAAGAAAAAAAATTAAATATCCTGGAACCCAGTAACCTTCGACATCCATCAGAGTTGGTAGGTGATCGTCTCGTGATCAGCACCCTGCGACGGCCACGGTCCATTGCGCACTCTAAATGGCGATCAGTAGTTTGGATACCTAGTAGCTGTTTCCGTTCCTGGGGAAAACAACAAAAAAAAAGGGTTGAGTCTTCGTAGGTGGACGTGAATACAAAAGGGGGATCTTATTTTTATTCATTCATTGTATTGCTTTCCCTTCCGATAAAGGGTTTGCCGTGCAAAGTGAAATTTAATTGCAGATGCGTCCTGTTTAAGGAAGGCATGATAACGCATAATTTTCCAAGTTCTTGCAGTGCAAAACGAGCTCTGGTTGATGTTGATAAGCAAACAAAAAGTATATTCATCATCACTGCTTATTGGTGGTGTATACACTAATTAATTTTCCAAAAAAGGGAGAGGCTTTCTGTTATATTTGTTCCTCGAATGTCAGCTCACGACCCATTTTAAAGTTTTATTAATTAATCAAAAAATTCTTTAAAGCACTTTTAAAGAAAGATAATACAAAGTTTCAAGATCTGTAGGCTAGGATTTGGCTGAAGTTAGGTTAACAGATCTTTTACCATTGTGATGTATGCGTTACCAGAAAAGTTTGAAATCCGTCAGTCAATACATGCCTAGACATTTTACAGAATGCTGAAAACTGGATAGCATAATATGAAACGGCACTTTTGACACACAGTCTATACGTTTTTTGATAAGCTGAATGAGAAACAGGCAAAGAATATCCTCAGGCAATCTAGAAAATGCTTATGTATTGTAGAATAAGCCGGCGTTTCATACATAAATTAAGACGCAAGATAAAGTATATAGCAGAAAATAATCAGGAGCATGCTTTCAGCAGGCATGAAAAATTTTGATTTTTCTGACAAATCAATTACTTTTGATGATTGTTTCAATCATTTTCAATGCATCATATTTCTTTCACAAAAAATGAATTAAATCTATTCCATCTTCGAACAGGTAAATGAACAAAAATTTCAAAGTAATATCTTAAAATATGGGCTTCATATGTAGCTATTTTTCGATCGCTATTATGACTAGGCAATTTCAGTGGCGTTTTGAGGCCTTGCTTCCATTGAATATTTAAATTTTTTGTTCATAAATTGATAATCTAGAACACAAGATAATATACGCACTAGAAAATAACCAAAATCAATCTTCAAGCAAGGAGTTGATGGAAAGTTTCTGAGTAATCTCCTGAAATATAAATCCACTACTCACAATTATTTCTATTACCTTCAAAATAAATTTATTTTTCTTCATGAAATGCAACACAAGATAATGTATGTACCAAAAAAATAACCAGAGGCTATCTACGAGCAGGCGATTGATTGAAAATTTCTTAGTGATATTTTAAAATATGACTTTAATGCTTTTACGACCATGCAAGTCAAAGAAGAATCTTTTGTAATATGGGATAAATTTTACGATCTGAAAGTCAGGGCATTCTGTTTTTTTGATCAGAGACCGCCTGTTGATCCTAGGCAATCCCAGGTGCGGATATAGTAATTGTCTTCGACCATGTTTAAGATGTAAGCTTCACGGTCATCATTTCCATCAACGGGCATCTTCTTCGATGAAGAAAATAACTTCTGATGACTGAAATATGTATTCTTTTCTTCGACTGGAATTGAAAAAAAAAAGTAGAAGGGAAACCATAACAGAAACAAGGGATTCCCGATGTGTTATGTGAATCTGATGCATCGGCTGTCCGAATCGAAATGTAATTAGATCATCGCAATTGTTGGGGACTCACGCCCGCGGCGAAATTAAGATATATTAGTTTCTTTTTCCAATGTTTGAACACAATTGAAGTGCGACGTTTCACCGAGATCCGGTTGTGTTGGTGGCTCTCAAAAGCCCCCCTGCTATTTTGAACTCCGTTTTTGAAGTTCTGTGTCTGTCATTGCCATTTTTTTTTTTAACTTATCATCTTTTCCTTCAAAGAATCCGATTTCTATTATGCTTTGTCCGTCAGTTTTTACCCTGTTTCTTTGGAGATCTGAAAAAGAAACGTTTTAACTTCTGCGGCCTTGAATTCGACTGTGAAGATTTCAGCCAAAATCCTTTTCAGATTCAATAGAAATAACCCTTATTGTGTAAGTAAATTTATAGTTGAAATTTTCAGAAATTGTTTGTTGTCTCTTCAAGAAGTGCTATGCATCGCACTAAATTTTTGCGCACAAACACTTAATATTCTAAAAATAACAGATGTTCTAATTATAAAACTATTCAAAGAAAAGTCGAGAAAACATTAGTCAACTATTAAGAGTTGTTTGGATTTTAGTAATAAAATCAATTAATAAATATTATAATTATATTAACATTTTACAAGTATTAATGATAAAAATGATGTTTGGAACGAAGTTTGATAAAAGTCTAGCATATTAAAACCATAAAGTCATTTGAGCATTATATATTCCTGTTTATACTTATATTGCAATATAATATTCTCTGTTCATTCATATCTACAGACAGAAACTTAGAAAAATTTCATTGATTTTTCAAATGAAAAAAAAAAAAAAAAAAAGCTGCCTTAAAAGTTTTAAATTGTAAAAACTCCTGAATTGATACAAAATTAATTTAAACAGTTTTTAAATTTTCGAGGAACTCTTTTATTTTAGTCTATACCTGATATAACTGATTACAATGCTATAAAGAATACCACAGAAAAATATGCTATCATCCATATCACAGCAAACGGAAAGGAGATCAAAGTTATAACAAAAGAAAATGTAACTTTTTTCTTCTCGCACATGTTGCAAAACGATATCATTAATTTTCCAAAAACTTCAGCGTGCTCGAAAAACGGTGGCAAATATTTACAAAAACGATATTGTGCTTTGATAAAAATAAAAAATAAATAAATGTCTTTCTTTAACTTGCTTGGGAAATTCTTGATTTTTGATTTCATCAAACCTTCTTCTTGCAAACTTCAAGAGAGGGGAGGGAAGCAAATAAAAATTAAATATAAGTAAAAAAATTCGATGCACACAATGTTCAAAATCCGCTAAAGATGCAAACTAACGTCGTTTAAAAAAAAAAGGGGGGTATTAAAAAAAATAACAAAATGGGTGTGTATTACCCCCTCTGCCACCTTCGTCTTTCTTGGGTAATTGAGAGAAGCGTAAAAAAAAAAAGAGCAGACGATTTTTTTTTTAAGCTCGACCCTCCCCTGCTCTCAACAGCCTCCTCTCAATAACGCATCGTCTACAAACTGAAAAAATCTTCTGCTATTTTATTCCCTAGTCATCAATAGTGTTCTGAATAATTGAGGGAGAAACAATAAGCGAAGTACCATTTTTTTTTTTCCTTTCGCCGAAGAATTTTTTATAATTTTCTTTTACTTACACATATAAATTTTTTTCTCTCTCTTAATCCCCGGTGCTTTGAAGTGATTTTTATTTTCTTTTATTCTTCTTTATTGATCGCAAAATGCCTGTCAAACTCCCCCCCCCCCTCTGCTTTTTATCCCATCCCCGTTTAAAAGTTCTTAAAGATTGTGACTTACTGTTCTTATTTTACATTAAATAAAGAGTGGTTTCTTTTTTTTTAACGGTGTATGTTTATTGTCAGTTAATGCCCTTTAATAGTGGGTTATGGGATGTAAAATGCATATCATTCACACTGTTTGTATCGCAGTGATTCAGATTGAAAAACAAAAAATATCATTTTCATCCACCTCTCCGGGAGATGGCAGTAAGTAATTTATGTATGAGCAAATGCTTAGGTCGAATTAAACGCAACTAGTTTAACTGCTTTTAAAAATTACTTAAAGATAATTGCAAAATGTTTAAATAAATAATTAAAATATAAATAATTTTGCAATATTTAATGCATTTGTTAAAAGCCTAGCCTTAGACATTCAATTAACATCGCAGATTAAAAAAATAAAAAATATTATTATTAACCACCGCTCAAGAAACTATAAGCAAACAAAATATTATCCAAGGAAACAGACTATAAATTTTTTTAAATAAATAAATAAAATGAGAATAATTTTTACATTATTTGACAGTATTCCATTTAATGCATTTAAAAATATTTTTTTAATATTGTAAATTGAAATTCTTATAAATGAGAAAGACAGAAGCCATTGCTTTAATTACTGTAAATTGAAATTTATTCGCTCGATTAATTAAAATAGACTTTATTTCTGCAATACTGATTGATGAAGACTTCTACGCTATTAGCAGTGATACCTACTTCAATTCTATTTTGAATAAAATTTGCACACAGGAGCCTAATTTTGTCTTCAAATCAAGAACTGAAAACCTTTATCAGGTATAGTTTAGTAAAACTTTGACTGGTTAAAATTTTGCTCTTAGAATTTATGCAAAAATTTTAACAAAAATCAAAGCTGAAAAAACAGCTTCCCAAAAATATGCTATTTGGTAATAAGACATGTTTATCTTGATGGAAAGATAAGACAAAAATAAATTACATCAAACCATTACATTTTTTTTCCATATTAGGCAATATCCATGCAATATCTTCATTTCCATGCAATATCTTCAAATTATTATTTAAGATTAAGGTTACAAATATTCTCAGAAAATAAAGGTAAAATGTTTGTTTTATAAAAAGCGTTTGTTACCTTCAAGTATAGCTCAACTTTTAATGACATAGATAGTTTTAAATACTTTATAACTTCTGCTATTTTTAGTTATTCATTCAAATCTGTGCCAAACTTATTCGTCCCATCTATGTACTGAATTATATCAAAATTGTAAAAAGATGAAAGGAAAATTGCCTCTAAATAATAGTATTAACTTAAATTTTATTAATGGATTTCAATAAAAGCTCCAATCTTCAAAAACTAGTTGTTCCGAAATTTAAGGGAATTTTTATCAATCGGAGAACTAATTGAATTGAAATTTTTAAAGTTCCTAAAAGTAGAAATAGCCATGTAAGAGATATATGATCTGCGCATGCTCAGCAGAAAAGCAAGACTTTTTTGTAGCAACTGAGCATGAGCAGAACGCACATACATGTATGCTAAATCCTCTAAAAATAATGCATGGAAAATGTGTCATTTTTTGCTGGTTAGAAAGTTGATATGAAAATATGAAATAAATAATAATAAAGAAATTCTTTCGGAAGAAATATCTGCAAGGAAAAAAAAAAGTTTGGAATGAAATTCCTAAAGAAACTTCATCCTTTCTTGAAAGATGCATCCAAGTACAATAGCGGGCGGGCCGGTGTATCACGGAATAGCAGTAAACCTCCCAGCGTGCCTAGTTTGATGGCCCAATCGGGCCTGTCGAATGATAAAAAGGAATGAAAGAGGAGAAAAAAGCCGAAATCAAAAAGAAATAATCGTTAAACAACACCTTCCAAAAGGGAAGGAAAAAAGTGAAGTAGTATACTCAGGACAAAACGACATTAGCGTTTGACCTGTATTGAAAGTGTCCTTCAACTTCAACTAACTAATGACTTAAAGGAAGGTACCGGCAGGTGGATACCGTTCTCTGTCTTTTAAAAGTAGGGGGGACTGAAATCAGCCACCCCCAATATCAAACACTTAATTACCTCTGCGGCATTCCTAAACAGCGCTCTCCTGCTTTGCACGTGCGCTTTTCTTTCTAATGACGCCCCCACAGTTTCTTCGAAGGTATGGTAAGGAATCTTTTGAAGAAGAAAAAAAAAATTGTTGCAATTTTTTGAAATTTTTTTTAGAAAGATTCTAGAATGTGAGACGCCTCAAGATTAATCTTATAATTATCTACTGAGTTGAATTAATTAAGTAAAGAAAGTGCGCTTGTTTGGTGTATGAAGCAATCGAATATATTGATTAGTTGAAGAGTTTATAAAATATATATATATATATATATATATATATATATATATATAGTCAAAACTGTCTATTTTAAGTTTAATTGTTGCATACTACACTGTTGAACAAATGAAAATAATCCAATAAATAAGCAAGTTCTGTTTGATTTCTTCTACAATTAAATTCCGAGAAAACAAATTGTAAGGCTTAAAAGATTTTTATTGCTGAAAAAAATAAAGAATGTAATAATTCATATGTCATAAATTGTTAAGTAGTCGAATTTTTCTTCGTGAAACATATTTTTAATAATATAAATTTTAAACGAATGTTTTGAAACATTAATAAATAAATAAAATAAAAACACTAAAATAAGTATCTCTGACCTTCTGGTTAATTTTAAGCTTTTTTATTTTATTTTCATATATAAAATACAAATATTTGAATGAAAGCTTCTAATAGTAGTAAACTCGGTTAGAGTGTACGATCAGGTACCCCTTGAATAAAGCACGGCATTCTGAAACTTTTACTGTACATGAAATCCTCCATTTTCATAATATTTTTATCATGATTTCTCATTAGAAAATCTCACTTTTAAGTCTCTCTGCAAGATCAGAAAAAAATAGCCAAAGTAAGAAGCTCCCCCAATTTTAAACTCTTAATATCTATAATTGTTACATACTCAAAAATAACTTGTAATTAATACAATTAAATATCAATTTTTCAACGATTATTCTAAAGCCACCACCACAGTACAAACGTTGAGCGAAAAAGGAATGATATGGAACAAGAAAAACAATCGAGTCCATGAGGGCGTACCATCGAAGGGCGAGAGATGACACTTTGGAATCAAACATTTTAAAATACTTTTATCCAGGAATTTGAGAGAAAGGATATGAGATGCATATTTTGTTCCATCAGTAATTAGTTTTCCCAGAGAAACGAAATCAAAGGTCTTTTACAAAAGCGGGGAACAGTGCACGTCGCGCGTCAAGAATCCATTAATGGTGAAAAGGGGTGGGGAAGAATCCGGAATTCCAAAAATTACGGTTAACGAGATTTTCCAGGTTTATCCCATACTTCAGAACATTCTGTCTCGAAATTATGTCTGCAGATAGGGTAGGCGCCCGTAATGCTTGAAATGGTAATAGGATGCCGAGTGAATTTTGATAACTGTTAATACATTCGACGTATACAGGCATCGCGACAATGTCGTTGGGGTGTTTGACGTAGAGCGTATGCTTTTAATTGCTTACGTGGCTGGGAAAACCCCCCGCCAACTGCATTCCGTAAGCAATGAGTTCGAATATCATTTTGATACAGCTTTGAAAGGTAAGTGTTGGTATGTTGAAATTTCTTTTTCGCATTGGAGGAAAAATTCTGTTTAGTTTTCTAAATTGTATGAACGGGATTTCAGAAATAAGGAAAATCATAATAAACTAAATTTTTAGTGCTTAAAATTACATTTTTAAAAAAATTACTTTAAATTATATGACTTCTATATATGTGCATACGTGCAACAACAAAAAAAGAATTGGAAAAAAAAGTTTAATCACCATAAATGGATGATTTTTTTTTAAAACTATTATTTATTACACAGAATATAAAAAATTTACAGCTCCTAAAAAATCAATCCTAGGTCAAATTAAATAAAGAATATTGAATTTGTAATAATGCTTTATGATATAGCTGAAGGCAAAAACAAGTGTCTAGATATTTAGAGAAATTATGGGTATTGGGTTAAAAAGATCAAAAATTTCATTTCAGTGGATATAGTTTGATTTCAAAGAAATGGGCAGAAATTTACTTACTATTAAAGCAACATTAAGTCAACATAAACGCAGAAATAGTAATCGCATTATGTTTTGTTCAAGTAATTTAAAAAATTTAATTCGGAATATTAGGTCTATAAATTATCCTCAATTCAGCTATAATCACGTCGATTAAATAAATAAACAATACCGAAAAAATCTTGAGCAAAATTTAAAAACCATTTTCTTTTCGTGTCTAGTGAAAAAAAAAAGCATTATAACTTGAATTATTTTATTCATTTTACTTAGAAAAAATAGGAATTTTTAAACGCATTTAACAAAATTTTTGTTTAAAATATTATTAGGTTTAAAATATTTTGTTTAAAATATTATTAGGCCTTCAGAAATTTGTACCTTCAGAAATTTGTACCTTTTTAGAAATCAATTTTTTTTTTTTTTTTATTTTTAGAAAAGAAATCAATATAGCGTAAAATGAATGCCCTCTTTTAAACAATTACGAAATGCCCACATTTGTTATTGCTTAATTTATTGAATAAAATTATTTCAGGCTTAATTTTGTTTCAGAATAATATTACTCAAATATTAAGAATATAGCAATCGAAACTCTAAATTTCGACTAAAAACAGTTAAAGATTTTACCATACAGAAAGCTTATTTTGACATTAATTTTAATTACTCTTCAGTAAAAGATAAATTTTCACATAAGAGTTTTTATCATTATCGAATAATAGTTCATTAAAAAAAGAAGAAAATGAAGCACTTAAGAGTAAAATAAAAACTCATCTTCGTCATCATCCCAGAACTCCCAAATGAAACTTAGACATAGATGTAGCAGTGGAGGGTGAAAAAAATCCACCACAAGTGAAAATCAGTTGGCGGTCTTTCTCCGATTCGCGCGTCACTTCGCTTTGAACCTCTTCTCTCAGCAGACGAGAATGGGCGAAAGTAACATCACAAGAAAGAAAAGAACTTTCTTTAGAAAACTTCTCTTTCGATTCTTTGGTCCTAGATTAAGACAGTGGGGGTAGCGGGGTGAAGGAAAGTCCCTCAATTAGGGAACATCGAGACAAAAGAAATAGCGAACAAAATAATAACACATTAATATAAATGAACAGAAAGAAGAGAGAGAGAATTTCTTTTTTTAAGCAAGCGGGAAATTCGAAAAATTATAAAACTCCTCTGAGCGTGAAATAGCTTTAAGATTCAAAGTGAAATAGACCGAAGAGCTAAATTTGTGACGATTAATTATTCTATCTAGTTGAAAGATGTTTTTAGTTCCGCAGAACAATTGTCTTAAGAACAGTCTTTCTTTGTCTTTAAAAGTTTTTTTTTTTTTTTTTTTTTTTGTAACACACCCTAAATAATTTTTTAAAAAAAAACTGGAAAGATGCTGGATTGGTTTTTCTCTCCAGTTTGTAGCTCAAATTTTACAGTTTTTAAAGACCACTCATTGTTTAAACTTAATGGTTTGTATTTAAGCAAATGTTTTTCTGATTTGGCACTATTATAAGTTTGAAAAATAGAAGAAACATGAAAAAAAAAATTCTAACTGATTAGAAAGGGGGTTATTCACTTTCAAAGCACACAAAGAACTTTTTTTTTTCACTAATAAAATGATAGCCCAATTAAAGCATTTTCTCATAAAAAGAATTGAAAGGAGAATTAAATAATACGTAAAATAATAAAGAAGTAAGAAAGATATCAGATATTTTTTTCAAATTCAGCATCACGGATACAAGAAATGCGTTAACTATGTTTTCATTTCACCCATTACATCTACAAATTGATATTGAACTTTATTGTAAATAAATAAATAAACAATGATAATAAACGAAACGAATAAATAAGTGACTTAAAAAGCTTTCTATATAAATAAAGAATGGTATTTAGCAATGTGTTTATAAACTTTTTCTCCTTTTTCTGAATGTAATTTGCTTTTTCCGGCCGGCAAAAATAAAGCAAGAAAATTTATTTTAATAAATATTAAACGAGTAAATGGTTGATAAAATTTGATAAGGAAATATTAATTTGGAAAAATAACGCACAGTTGTCTTTCAAATTTTAATTATTAATTACGAAAAATAAATTTAACTAAAATTCTTAAACAAATTGTAATTTTTAAATTAAAATAAAGTGAAAGTTTGACTGTAGATTTGAAATTGTTTGGTCATTCAATTTTATTTGAAAGACCCATGAATATTTGTTAAAAATGAGACATGTTTATATTATATTTTTAAATATTAATGTAAGTTTCAATAATGCATAATCCTTGAATGAAAGTTCACAATCGAATTTAATAATCGTAACGTAAATAGACTATAATATATATTAGTAATGTAAACCTATAGTTATAATAAGAGAATAATAAGACAAATTACAGTTTTATATGATTAAAAATAAATATTTATTAGACAAAATCAAAACGATCATATAAAAACGTTTATATATTGCTTACTTATAATATTTTATTGTCTTTAATACTGATTTTTCTGAAAAACAAATAGTACCAATAGATTTTTCACTACAGATAAGATTTTTATTTGAGCGTTTCCATAATGCGTTGTGGTATTTTTAAACTTCACTTTATCATTCTTTAACTGGTTTACTATATCGACATGAAAATTTCCTTAAAAAAATTTTACGTTTTTATATATATATATATATATTTTTATGAGTAAAAATATTCTTTGCTCTCAAAATTTAAAGGAATGTCATCTGCCATTTATTCATTAATTATATTTAATAAAATGAGGATTTTTAAGAAATTAATAAAATGAGATTAATAAAATGAGGAACATATAAACTTAAACAAAAATTAGATATTTGAAATCCACTCATATTTCAAAAACTATATCTTAAATTGAAAAGAAAATTCTTTTATCGATTAAATATATTAGTCTATAATTTTTATTATTATAGTCTGTAATTTTTATCATTATAGTCTATAATTTTTATCATTATAGTCTATAATTTTTATCATTATAGTCTATAATTTTTATCATTATAGTCTATAATTTTTATCATATCCATTTTATTCCAGTCATTATGCTCATAAATGCCTGTATAACTAAAAGAGTACGTCAGAATAAAAAATAATAGTACGCTCAGTATTTTATTTAAATATTTATTTGCATATATATATTAAGGATAAAACTGATATTTATCGATCTTATTTGAAAAAAATGACTCAGGCACGGAACTAATACAAATACTTCGAATGCCTCAAATGGAACAATCCTTCAATCATTATCAATAAATTAATTAACCAAACGGTAATATGATTTTTGTCTCAAAGCAATCACGTCAACAAAAAAAAAGTTCCCAAATACTCACACATCCAATGAAATACGTCTTTTAATTAAAAACCAGACAGCAGCTCCAAACGACAATCATTTTTTCCCACATCAGCAAAATAGAAATATATATTCATATAGCGCCAACAATTCTATAAACATATTTACCTGCGGAAAGTTAAAAAAAAAAAGTTCAGGTGAAATTAACCGACGACTCCTGAAATCCAGCACTTCACTCCAAATGTAGTTTTTAATGATACCAACAAAGCATTCGATTTTACATCCCCTGACCCCCCTTCCTACCCACCTTTAGAAGAAGTAGACAGAAATAGAGAGACCACAAAGACTCCATCCAGAAGCATCGTTGCGCTCCAGTGCCCGCGCGATTTCATTAAGACTTTGGGTCTTCTTTTCCCTTTCGAGTTAAATCGTCCGTATTCCTAACTAGAAAATTGTTAAAAGGAAGATCTTTTTTTCTTAATTTCGTTCAGCAGAATTAAAAATCACCCGAATTTCAAAATATGCGCAAGACGCTATTCAAAAGAGAGGGGGGAGGGAAAAAAAGTAAGTATCCCGCAGCCAACAATGGGTTTCTTTAAAAACCGGAGTGAACGATTTGTGGTGTCAAACAGTTCATGAGGTTCTTCCATTTTGTTCTTCTTTTTCTTTTCTTTTTTCAGTTATTATTATTATTTTCTTCTTATTTAAATCTCCTTCATTACGTTTACGACTGAAATGGGATTCATTAAAATCATTAAACTTAATTAAAGTCCGTATAAGCTCGAGTTTATGTGGACAAATAAATTGAGGATATGGGCTAAAGTCGTTTTTCTTTGGGTACAAAATTCTACTGAAAGAGACCGTCTTCTTTAGAGTTGAAATATTTCCGCATACCAGATTTTTCAAGTTGCTGTGGATTTTGAGAGTATTCAATTAAAGGATTTATTTTATTTCGTCTTTTAAAAAGATTGTACCGACATTAATATACCCGATTGCTGTTTACTGTTTAGAGTTAGAGGGATTAATTTTGTGATTATTGTTAGATAAGTGGACAACTTAACTGTTGGATAAGTGGAAAAACTCGAATTTGGATAGCGATTTAATGAGAACTACGCTTTAGGGAAGGAGTTTTATTTAATAGAGATGAGTGTTAAATAGTTTTATTGAATCGCGAAAGGTTAATATATACTTTCGGGGAGGTTATCAAAATATTCATCCTCTTGAAAATAAAAATTCATAATTCGAAATAGTTGAAGAAACTATTTTGTTTTTCATACCGCTTCATAACTTTTATTTAAAAGTAAAAAAAAAAAATTAAAAGAATTTATTTATTATTTCTTTCTTTATTTAAAAGAATAAAAGAAGACGCTTTAAAAATGAATGTTCTATTTATAAAAGCACTATCATTTTATAGTTGAATTCTTATAATGGTACTATTTTTATATCAATTTGATCCTAAGTACTGTTTCCAGCGAAGTACTTTACATGTGTACTAAATTGCCATTTGATAACAGCACAATACACTTAAACATCTTATTGCCTACATAATTATCATGACATTTTTCACACAAAAAGCTCTCCACCATGTAGAATGTGGCAGATCATTGTATTATCCTAAGCCCCTTAATTAAAAAACAATTTCAGTAACCTATCAGTTTAAAAAAAATTTTGTATACTAGAAAAATTTATTATTTTAGCAAAAAAAAATAGGGGTGGAATACAATCTATCACATTAGAACATTAACATCCCTCATAAAAGGTTATTTAGTTAAATTGGTTGAAGCAGTTTTTTTTCTTCTTCCCATTTCGACTATTTCATTACTAAGATACCTCAAAGAAAAATATTTAAGATAAGTACTATCAATGAGAACAATAATGAGATATTTTCATGAATAATTCCTTGGTATGCATACAGAATATAAAATTGCGTCTGTAAAAAATTGTAATTAATATGCATTTAATAAATAGAGTCACTAAAATTCAGGTAAAAAAGATATGTCCAAAAAAAATAAAAAAAAATAAAAAAATTAAGATGCTTATTAAGAAATACGTTTTATAAATAAAGAAGTAAAAAATGAATGAACTATGCGCTTAAAATTTTTGCAACTACAAATTCTATATTTATATTTTTAAAAAAATATAAATATGTACAAAAACAATTTCCTTAAAATGTTATACAGCTTTCTAACTTCAAGTTACACTTTTGGTGCTGCTGTCATTACGCGTAAGAATTAGAAACGCACAAACTGACAGAAAAAAAAAAAATGTTATGATGCCATTTTGAATAATACCTCTCTAAGTCAGGATTTTGTTGAGTCTGAAAATCATAATTTTAGAACATATTTCTTTACCCTTTAAAATCAGGATTTAAAAATAAACTTTCTTTTCACGTGTAAACAAAAGTTTTGGGTATAAAAATCAGCAACTTAGAAGATATTGTCTTTTCTCGAGAAATCAGCACTTTTTCTGTAAAATCAGCATCTTAAAACATGTTACCTATCCCTTGAAATCAACATTTTTAAAACATATTTCCTTTCATGTGAAAACAGCAGCTAAAAGCATGCTTCAGCTATGGTGATATTAACATGTAATGATGTGTTTCCTTTCCCATAAAATCAGCGTTTTAGAACATCTCTCCTTTTTTCTTTATATTAAAAAAAAATCAGCATTTTCTTCAACCAGTAAAATTAGCATCTTTTGCTTTTTAATCGGCATTATAAAGCACGTCTCTTTGCCGAAATTCAGGAGAAAAAAAGAGTTTTTTTTTAAATCCATTGTTTACAAACTACAGTCGAAATTAAGATAGTAAAACCTCGGTAAAGGTAAAAAAAATAAATAATCAGTTTCTTGCTGAGGTATTGCCAAATCTAGCGATGCGGTCAATCGAAATTGATGGGCGATCAGAGTTCGATTCACACCAAAGCCTCACTTAATTAGAAGCGGAAGTCGACAGAACAGGAAGACATGGTAATTACTATCGAACTGTTTCAACACCACAGTCACCCCCCTGATCCCTTGTCTAGGGGTTATGATCGTGTTTATTTCCAATGTAACAGGTGCAGGAGGGGATCTAACGGGTTTTCTTTTTATTTCACTTTGTGATTGTTTCTTACAAATAACGGGTCCGGATCAATTTCGAAGAAAACAAAGCACTAAAGTGGGTGGAGCGTAAAAAATAAAATTAAAAAAAAAAAAGAATAGGTACACTATTGTAACCGCAAATGATTCTTAGCACGCTCTTTAATTCAGATTGTGTGCGGGTTTTCGTGTCGAATATCATGAAGACAGTTCCTTTTAAGTTTTAACTAAGTAACATATTGAGAAAAAGCTTTGATTATAATGATTTTTCCAATTTACTAAAAACATAATCGGGATAACTTACGATTTATTTTATAGAATATTTTCTTTGATTCTTTCCACACTGTAAAAAAATATTTCTGAAAATTTACCATAAAAATAAACGGCAAAAAAAGAAAGAAAAAAAAGAGTAAAAGTCAGTTAACGCTCGTATTCGAACCTGGAAATATACTCTGTAAAACTGAGATAGTGAGCAGTTTTCGAGACAAAAATCACAAAAAAACAGTTTCTCTTAAGTGTTAACATTGCCAAAAAATAGTTTTGATTTTAAAACTGACTTCGAATTTTCAGATTTTTGGTAAAAAAGCACTAATGGTATCATGATAAATTGGCGCAGTTTCAAAAACTACGAAATGTAATATTGATACAATGTATTACATTAGTATATTTTTTACCTATTAAAACTGCATCAAAGCATTCCAGTTTTAAAATAGATGATTCTGTAAAATAAAATTTATTAAAAAAAAAAAAAAAGCGGATAGGTACCGGAGGAAATCGATTGATTGTGGTAAATTTTGACAGCTAAGAGTTGCCCTTGAGTAACAGCAGCTTGCCAAATAATACTGAATACATTTAATCTTCTCTTTGATTGGATGACTGAAAACGTGTTTTTCTAAATCTAATAACGTTAAGTCACCGGATAAGAAAAAATAAAGGTAAAAATATATAAATAAAAAGATAAGAATTATTTTAGCTTTATTCACAGTGTTTATATATGCCCTTCAATTGTAGTGCATGTTTCGAAGGGTTGATTAGTAATTATGTATTGATTATTTATTTTTAATTCGTGCAAAAAAAAAACTGATATTTAAAAATAAATGACAAAAAAAAGCATGCTCCGGAATCCAGTTAAATGAAAATTAATAATCATACCTTGTCTTATATGAAAATCCATAAACGTAATTCATATTCCCTTTTGTAGTTGAATGTAAAACAACAATAACTTTCAAACAATCTGTGCCCTTTAAAAATAATCCTTAACAAAACGCATGTAAATCACGAATTTTGCTATAATTACGCATTAAATATTTAATATATCTACTTGCCTGTTATTCTCAATAAGCATTCTGTAACTAGATATTAAACAAAGAAAAATACTTTTTTTAAAAAAAACTTTTTATTTAATTAAAAGGCTAGCGAATCTTTTATTAAAAGAAACGATAAAAAAAAGTGGTGACAAGGCTGAATATAAAGCTTTTCTTCCGAAGGACATTGTGAAAGGATCATAATTTTTTTTTTATCCTCTCAACCACTGGGAGTATTAAACAAAGCGGTGTAAAGATCAAACGCTAAAGGTAAGCATTATTGGGCGATAAGTTCTCGGGTGTGATCATAAAAACTGTTATTAAGAGATTTGCGCCGGAGAAAAAGCGAAAGAAATTATAAATAAAAATAAACATGAAAGCAGGAATTCGTCAAAGATTAGTAAGGAGAATGTAATGGTACAATCAATCGGCGAATTTAACTACGCAATAAATTCAGCGAAATATAAAAGGCGATTTTATACCGATTTGATTTTTAATCCTCGATAATTTTATTTATTGTTATGACTAAAGAAATAAAAGAGAATAAACGAAAGAAATTCGTTAATTCAATGTCAGTTTTAATAAGTAGGTGAAAAAATAAATTAATATTACCTTAAAAGAGCCTTGTACTATCTTAATAAATATGAAATAAATGTATATCTGTATACTGGGTGTTCTGCAATAAACCCCAAAATGTATATATTTAAAATCATTTCCAAAAATGAATTATAGAAAAATATACACATTAGGGGTTCCAAATTAATATTCAAACAAGGGCGAAACAAAAACGCAATCGAAAGCTACTGAATGAAATTTAAGGAAAGTGGAACGATTCCCTGGTAAAACTTGGTGGTCTTTCTTAATTATCAGCTTTCAGCATCTGTCTGTTTCTTTCGGGTGCCAAACGGGATTTTATTTTATATTATAACCGGTGCTGAACAGCTGACCGAATCCTGAGTTTACAAATATCAATGCCAGTAGCCTTGTAATTTTGAAGCCAACCCATAAGACAAGGGAACTCCTGGCTCAAGCAATGGGACAAACTAGCCTTCGTGGAGGACTTTTTGATGGAATGCTGATGGATGTTTTACATAGATAGAAAAACCACGAAAACCTGCCACGGTTAGCCCGATTAGCACAGTGCAACGAGCAAAGTTCCTATCAATCAGTCACTGCCGTGATTCGAACCTTGGCACCTCATTGGGAGACGAACACTTTATCCCCGCAGTCACTGCGGCTCTGGTCAAATGGGTTTTGATATTTACAGTCCTATCTTCCTCAATAGCAATTCTTCAGATTTCGATTGCTTCCTTAATATTTGCGCTTTAAATTTTTTGTAAAAAATCTTAAATAAATGAATAAATAAGTGAATATTAATAAAAGGTGATTGTAACAGAAGAACCTGAATAGGTTGATCTTTTAGAAATCATTGAATAAAACCACTTGAAAAGCAAAGAGAAAAATTTTAACCATTGGGATTTATTTCTATTAAATAAAGAGCTACAAATAGCTAGCACATGATGCAAGTTTAAACTTTTTGAACATATGATCCAATTTTTTTTTAAAATTTGAAGCATTAATATAAGTACACGTTTTCGAACAGTTCACTAATATACTACTTTATAAAATAAATTCTGAAAAAAAATTTCCTTTTTTGTAAGGTAATTTCTGTTATTCTTTTGTCTTATTACAAATGTTAACGGATGCAAATCGCACAAAATAATTCAAAGAACAAATAGGTTTTAAAATAATATGAATACGATTCCTCATTATTTATATTGTTATAAAAAATAACAAAAACCATTTCCTCGATGAGGAAGAGTTGCGCAAATTATTTTAATATGCATTTATCTTTTACAGACAATGCTACTCATCAATTACAGAATTTGTATTAGAAACAATAGCAAGCATTAATAATTTGAGGATATCCCTGATCCATGGAACTAACATTTAACTTAAGACCCTCTTTAATCACAAGGAAAATGAACTAAAATTAAATGCCTTTCTGTAAGAGTCAAATTTAATATCTGATTTGAAAATATCATTTATCGAGATTAATTATATTTGAAAAGTGTAGATATTCTGTTAAACTTTTGTTAAGGCTTAGAATTGCTCGAGTTAATAATTCCCAATAGTTTGGAATACGAATAATTTAAATACTTTATTAAGAAAAACAATAAATAAAATTTTTTATAATAAATAAAAAGTTGTAGTAAATTAAATATAAATTCACATAAAATAAAGTTTAAAGTTTTATGAAACGATAAATAAATAAAATAATCCTCACATATTAATCTCATTGTAATTAATAGTAAGCATGAATATTTTCCAGCTACATTAAAATTATACATACTACATTAATTATAATTAATTGTACAGTAAAATTAGAAAGATGGAATATTCCAACTACTTTTTTTGCTTAAAATGAATTCAAAAGTTCAAATAATAATTTTTATAAATGCCTAAGACTGAACATTCAAATAAGCATTAACAAATAATCCAAGTTTTTCTTTCTTTTTTTTAAAAAAATAATTTAATTTGTAAGTTTTTTTTTAACCCACAATCATCAAACACGTGAAAAATCAAACGTTAAACATCAAAAAACAGAATATTCGAATAGCCAATATCAAGTACGGATTAATTCAGAAAAAAAAATGTCCGCTTTTCACACAACATAAAAGCACCCGGAGCAGTTTTAGAGAGCCCACCATAAAGAAATCCGCATGAGAAAAAGAGGAACTCTGAATTACTCAAAGCTTTCTAGGAAAAGAAAATATCCTCTTCCGACTCCTGGAAGATGAAAACAAATTATGCTTCGTAGTAGCCCAAGAAAAAGTCTTTGAGAACATAAGAAGAACCATTATCATCCTGCCCTGCACCATAAAGCCCCTCTCATTTGGGCAGTGGACGAGTCCCCGGACGTACATTGGGTAGGTCGTTGTGGCCGCAGTGTGATACACTTAGGAATTCTTTACTGCCCTTCCCAACTGGAGAAGGTATGAATGTCCAAACATTGATTAAAGCTTACATGATTGACCAGTAGCATAAGCAGAAGAAGCGAAAGATGAGAAGTGATTGGTTAGTTAACAGCCAATATGGTGAGTGGCCAACGGTCTAATCTTCGCTAGAGATCCCATAAACAGAGGGCAATCGTGGTTGTTAAAATAGACTTCCCGCTGTGTTATTACGTATCATTTTACCGGGAAGTAGACGGTTTGTGGCCTACATTGAATTACTATTGGCGAATATTAGAGTTATATGCAGTTGTCATATAACAAGAATAACTTGGCGATTGGGATGCATATGTTTTCATGAGGACGTAAAAAAAAAGGAGAACAATCTTTATGTCTCAAATGCACTAATTGGTTGATAACACGTTCTATTTTAAACTAGATCGCTTCTCGGCTTTTTGGTTCAGAACAAAGTGTATTATCTATTCTTATCACCAAACTAAAATGAGAGCCTTGGTGGCTGTGGGATGGAGTGTTCGCTTCCCATTGAGGAGTCCCCGGTTCAAATTCCAGCGATGGCTGGTCGATACGAATTTAGCACTCAGCTTGCACCGAACACAGTGCTGACGTAAAATATCCTCAGTGGTAGACGGATCATGGGTTAGAGTCCCCTTGCTGTCGGGCTAACAGTTGGAGGTTTTCGAGATTTTCCTCTACTTGTAACGCAACTGCGGGTTAGTTCTATCAAAAAGCCCTCCACGAAGGCAAATTTCTCCAAATACTTGATTCAGGAGTTCCCTTGTCTTCTGAATTAGGTTCAAAATTATAAGGTTATGAAGTTGTACGTTGGTAGTCGTGAACTCAAAATCGGTTCGGCTGTTCAACGACGGTTATAAAACAAAACTAGAAGGTTAACTCACAACTCAGTGTTTCTGTGTTTAATATAGCAATTGAAAGACACCACTTATTATTCAAAAGATGACTGAAAAATGAATTTTTGTGTCTAAAAATCACAATAAGAAGATAGCTTAAAATTATGGCATTCAAATGCTTTTCTACATAAATATCTGAAAATAAATTTATGACGAATTCTATAAACAAAAATAGAAGTTTATTTACAAGGACTCGGTGTTCAGGACTCGGTGTACTCGGACTTCAGACTTTACAGCAATTAGAATATTTTTTTTAAAAAAATTATGTTTCAATAGTCTTAATGATAGTCCAGTAAATCCAATTTCAAAATACACAAAATTTAGAAAAAAACATTTTACGGATCTGATCTTAAATTAATAAACAAAACTTTTAGTACGCAAAATGTTTTTATTTATTTATTTATAATTTTTTTTAATGCAGAGCTTCTGGAATTACTTTAAAAACTGCTGTTCTGAGGGGGGGGGGAAATCAAAAAACTTAATTACTGCATTTATAAAAAATAAAATATCATCTTCAATATCATAAAGAATTCACGAAAATAAAATAATATGGCAATTTTCAAAACTTACAACACCTCTGAGTAGATTTACGAAGAATCCCTTTTGAGCAAGAAATCATATTACTACATTTTTTTAATCATATACTACCTATACTACATTAGCTTAACAGTCAGGCAAAATGATATATTCCTAAGATATATTAATCTTTCATATTGGAAAAGTTGCATATCCATTTGCCTCACTAGGGAGAAAAAACTTATATAATAAAAATTAGAGTTTAATGTGAGAAATTCGCAGAATCGGTAATAAATATTTCGAATAATAATAATAAAATTTTTTTAAAAAAACTTAAGAATATCTTGTTAAAAAGTGGGGGCTTATAAGCTATAAGTATGTTTTAAAAATTAGTGTAGAATATTGCATTTTTTAAATCTTACTCCAATCTGAACATATTTACAATGAATTATCTGTTATATGTAGATAGTGATATTTCCTTTTCTAGAAAATTTATGAAGACAAAAAGTAAAATCAACATCGGTAAGACATATTTCATACTTTTCAATAAAAAGTAGAAAAACCACACATCAAAATGTCACGTACAAAAAAAACGCAGAAAAAAATACAGATATTTAAATTTGAATATTTTTGGAGGCAGAAATTGAATCTGACCTGGGACAGTTTGAATAATGAAAGCATGTCATTTCGATGAACAACACTAAACAAATCATAAAACGAATTCCGCCAATACTTCAACCAGAATTCTCACTTTTGTATTAAACAATGATGAAAAAAGATAGTTTTCTCTTTTTTTTTAAGCGGAGAAAAAATAAATAAATAAATACAATACCGATAAAGATTCTAATAAATTTTTCCAAATGTCATAAGAATATAATTTCTCTCTCTTTTTCTCAAAAAAGTAATAATAATTTTTTTTAAAAAAAGAATCATCAGTATTTTCTGTTTTTGTTCCAATTCCATTTTATTTTTAAATAATCGCGCAGACGATAAAACTGAAAAGTATTTATTATCAGATCAAAAATATTCATTTCCACTTGAGTCGAAAAAAATAGAATCTTTACACCGCAAAAAAAAAAGTAAGAATTTTGAAAATAAAACGATATTTCCCTATAAAACGATGAAATAACATAATAATTTATCAAACGATCGTTTTAAAACAACGCGTGTCTCAAATTTTTCGGAGTTTATAAAAAAAAATGTAAAAATCCATTTTAACCATAAATGCATACGGAAGAAAATGAAATAAATAAAATGTATTCCGTGTTACTAAATCATTACAGGAAAATTAACACTCTATAAAGTAAAAAAAGATAAAAAAAATAAAAAACTTCACACGATTCATTATTGCGGTTTCTTAGATCGAATGCGATGCCGCTTCTAACTGATAAATGATGCCAAGGGACTGATAAAAAAATATATTCTAGTTCAATGAAATGGAAATAAAGATTCAGACAACATGTTTCTTGTGGCGGTGATAAGTGGGGAGATGAGGGCGGATGTTAATCGAAGCTCCGGTTTTAATAGTTCTTATTTGTGTGTGTACACTCAACGTTTTATCGATTAAACTCTTTTTAATATGAGTTTTTCTTTCTTCGTGTTAACACTGATAATTTAAGTTTTTTTTCCCCTCAACCGTTCGGTTTATTTTATTTTGAAGACATTAAAGAAGATTCGAGAAGATCATTTATCAGTGAAATTACTGAAATCTGTACAAACTCCTCTTGACAGGATATCTAACGATCGGTTTCAAAAGAAAGGGAAGTAGTAAATAAAATCGGGAAAAAAGGGGGAAGAAAATAAACTGGAATCAGATCCTTTTTCCCCAAGATTTGTAAAGATTAAGATACGTAATTCTATACCCACAGCGTCACCGAACCCACTAATTTCGTGACACTTCGATTGGAGATTTCTGCTCCTTTTATTTACAATGAATTCCGACTTGCCAGGGATAAATGGGCACAGGCGATAGTGTTTTTCCCCAATCTAATTCCGATTTTTGTCTCCCCAAAAGACAGTCATTATTGTCATCCGTTGAATGCTATTCGAGACGAACAGTAAATATAAAGTAAAACTAAAAACTCCTTTTTTTTTTTTTTCTTTCAAAATGCAGACAACTACTTATTAGTGATCAATGTATACACAGAAAAACATAGACTGCATGGGACAGATATTTGTCATAAAATACACTAAAATCATTCGCTTTTTTTTAAACTAAGCTACGATATATTCTACCATACAAATTTATTCCCCTAAAGAATATAGCTGTAAAAGAACTAATTAATTAGGCTTAATAATGCTGAATTTTAAATCTTGAGAGGAGAAAAAAATACAATTCTTTTAAATAAAAAGTAAATATAAAGAAAAGAAGGGAAAAGAAATTATCAGATTTTCAATAACCCTGTAACCTAATGCCATAATGCAGTATATACGGAGAAAAACGGTATTTTTTCACATTAATTAATGAAAATATCTATAAGTAATTAGCTAATTCATATGGAAAAATTTTTTAATTTACAGATGATTCCCCTTTATGTTTTTTCATATATAGATATATATAGAACGATTTAAGACGGAGAAAATGGTCTTCATGCACTTAAGTTCCTACAAAACTGGCACATGCAAATTAAGAAAAAGAACACTTTGGTTTTGAGGAAGCAATTCTGTAATTCGTTGTACAATTCCAAAATTTGTTAAACACAGTCGGGATATTTTTTTCAAAATTTCAATTTTTGCTGTTGAATATAATAATTCACATTAATACATTTTCTTGCGATAAAATAATTTATACCAATATTATTATGAGTTATAAAAAAGTCACATAACAGTTATACATAGTTACATTAAGTTATATAAGTTACATACGTCATGGCGTATTTCCTACAAAAAAAATTATGAATGTAGAATTTTTCTATGCTGCCAACCGTTAGGTCTACGAGATATAGCATTTTTGGCAGATTTGTGTTTAGCAATAATTATTATTTTTTTTTTTCAAAACGAATGACAAGAACATTCTTAGTCATTTAGAGCAAAATAATCAGATAGTATAACTTTTTTGATGTTGTTAATCTGACTCTAACTACATTTTTCATCTGGGTTAAAAACAAACAATGAAAGATTGGCAAATGAAAGCAGACAGATATAAGTATGTCCGCAGACAAACAACTACCGCGTCAGAAAGTAACATTGTGCCTGGTGACATGGACACGTGCCAGATCTTCAATAAGTTGCAAATGGACGTTTCTAATTCTCAACCCAGAAAAAAAAAGGGGGGGGGAGGTGGAATTAAACTAAAATAAAAATAAACCAAACGGACTCGTGACAACACTTCATAAAATAGGATACACATCCGATGAAGAAGAAAAAAACGAGCCAGTTAAACTTCGGATGTCTTTTGCCTCTAATTATAATAACGAGATAATTGCGCCAAGAGTTGGGGTATTCCTGGAGCCAACGATGATAAATAGGATAAGCTTAACTCAATTGCGTGCGCCCCTCATCAAGACTTCTCTACAAAATGGACCATCGCATATTTCCACGACATTAAGCTCAATCACTCGACAGTGCGAAAACGACCTTATTTGGGAGATATTAACGACTTCCTTCGATACTGGCCACAACTGCAGGGCCACATGGCCGTGGCGAGATGACCGGAGGTCTTTTATAGGCTTCCTTCTCCGTGTGTTTGTTGAAGAGTGGGGATCTGCGTTTATTGCTGAGAGGTCTACTGCTTCTCCTGGCATTATCGTTATTCCGGGGTTTTTCGGTTATATATTGCCAGGGGATGGCGCGACACATCTATCTATCGTCGACCGTACCACCTCGGTCGACACCAGTTTCTTGCTGGTTTCCAATTTCGTTCCGTGAATCAATCGGTTAAGCTTTAGGAATGCCGGGGGACTGCTTCTATTTCATAGTTTAGTCTAAAGATCATAACAGCTCGCGAGAAAAAGAAATGTACAGGAATGTACGAGCATTAGTTACGAAATGTAAAAACTTACTACTTTAAATGAATTACGTTTTTTTTTCTTCCTAATTTTATAAGTAATGTAAATAAATAATGTTAATGCGGGTACTATCCTTTTAAAATTGTTTATACTAAATTTTGTGTACTGCGGGTATTGTTCTTTCAAGGTAATAAAAATTCCGATAAATCGAATAAATCTATTTGGGCTGTCAATGAAATTAAAATCATACATTGACTCATAAAAGCGAAAAAAATTAATGCTACCGTTTAGCTAATGAAAAAGGCACTATTATGAGTTGAGGCAGTGGTGAACTGGTTCATTTTTCCAACTTGTCAGGTAGCCAGTGCGCCTATTATGGTTAGTTGAATCTTCTGTTGGCGATAAGAATTTTTATAATCCTTGAAGGGTAAGGCAATGTAAAACAAGTTGTAACTTGGACTCTGAGGTATAATTTATCCCCATCCTGTTCTAGGACTCAGTAAGCAGATACATATAGATTATAATATTTCGAGTACACTAATAAATGTTACCATGTTTACTAAATAAGCTAGGGACGTGCAATAGAAATATTGCAGCATCAGATACTAATACTTCGATCTTTTACGTGTACCAAAAGGTTACAATGTTGAATAAAGAAAGCCAATTAATGTACCTGATTTTTTATTTTATTTTTTTTCAAATTTGAAACTCATGAAATAAAGAGAAAATTAACTTTTCAAATGAAATAGCCAAAGCATAGCATTATGTCCTAACATAATCCGTGAGAAAGCCAAAGGAGCGTGAAGGGGAATTAACATCCGGAGGACGTCTTTTTGATGGATGAAGATAGATGTAAACAAATTTCAGTGAACTAACAAAATGAATTATAACTAACTTATAGTGTTGCCAATCTAGATAGAGAAATACCCGCGTTTTTGGTGCCACATAAGAGAAATAAATGTATAGATTCTTTCAACTTCCTTTAATTGATTGATAGTATTTGCTTAATCACAGAAAAAGGATGTTGAAAATAAGAACGCGATAATTAAACTTCACGATCATACCTACCATCTCTCTTCCTATAATATCATTCGAGATATTTCAAATAAAGTTTAATCAGTAATAAACAAATGTATCTACACTAAACAAAAGAACTTTGGAGTTAAACAATAATAATGGAATTTTGAACCATGATATCGTGCTATACCATGAATTCATTTGTGGACTGAAAAAAGGAACAGGAAGAAAAAAGCATTAGAAAAATTCCATACTTATTGTATTGTATTAAAATAATCGTCAAATAATACTTTTCCAACTAGCAATTTTTAGTATTAAATTAAAACAATTAATGAATATTCCTTAATATTTTTAAATTATCGAAAGATTAAAGCCTTGTAAAACTACTGTTAATTGCTGAACTATTTATAACAATATTATTTTACGATATATAATTGTATTTACGATTTATATATGAAGTATTATAAGTTCCTTTCAGTCTACTTCAAATAAAACTAAGTATATTAATTAATTTTTTAAAAAAAATATCTAGTAATGCTTGAAAAATTATTTAGCTACATTAAATTTAGGTTCAACGTTCTTAATCGAATTGGACATTAAATTTATATGATTGGCAATGAGATATTTTTTCTTTTGCACATTTTGCAGTGCTTTTTTTTTATTCTTCCGTGATTCCTTATATTGGAATATGCAACACTGACAAATAGAAAACAAAATTGCAGATATTAGTGGAAGAAAATGAATGATGTTTTTGTTAAAACTATTTATGAAGCTATCTACAAAACAACTTATTTCAAAGAAAATATATTTATTTAAAGGCGCATTCGTAAACTTGGTAAACTGTTTTCTGGTCACTAAACATCATTGTCACGTTCTTTCCCCAAGCTTTTATTTATGTTATTTTAACCTGAACGTTAATTTTCAAGATCTAGTTTTAACAAATAGTCAAAACTTTTAGACTGCAGGCTCCCTCAGGACACCATTATTGATAAATCGGCTGATTTAATTTTTCTCCTTTTTTTTAATGATAATAATAGTTTATGTAACTAGTGCGATTTTAGAACAGTTATATAAATATCATATCAGTTAAATAGTTAATATCATCAATGCTTAATAATACCCATATTTCTAAGTTAGATATTCTATAAAATTTACTATTTTATATACAGTTTTGCAAGGACTAAATTTGCAAATTCAAAAATTTTAGAATTCTATGATTTGTATTGAATGAAAGGTGTAACTAATTTTCTTTTAATTTTAATTTATTATAACCTTTAAAGGTTTTCAACGACAACACAATTTTATAAAAAGGTTAGGGAGTTACATTTAAAATGAATAAAATAAAGATTTCGATACATATTGAATTTTATAAATTGATAATTCAAAATGCTGCGACTTTTCATTGCAGTTTATTTATTTATAAATAAATAAATAAAGTAATATAAATTTTATTTCAGGCAAACTCAGAAACAGTAGAATATAAGACAGAGTAGAAAATTTCAGAACATAACCCTATTTTCAGTTTATCAGAACATAACTCTATTCATCGTTCTTTGTTTTCCAATTACTCCATAAACTTTTTCAGCCGAGTACGATAATTTATTTTGCAGATGATCCCCGAATGGTTCAAGCAGCGCTGGCCTGATGAAGGTGGGGGTGTATTTGCGACCACAGAGACAGCTGGCAGCAAATATTGCCTCTGTCCATCATGAATGTAATGTCGCACAACCCCATGGTATTGGGGAAGACAAGATCTTCCACAGCAGCCACCAATGCGTGTGGGGGCGTCTGTCTTATCTGTCCCTCCACAGGCAAAAGGCGCCACTTTCATGGTGGAAAAATGGAGATAGCAAGGCAATAAGAAACCAAGTGGGGATTTGAGGGCGCAACAAAAAAACAATCTATTGACGAGCTACTTTTCTCAAACAGGAAAAGAGAGCTCGCATGATAAATGGACCAGATTCTTCACAAACTTCAAGAGATTTATAGCTGAAAAGTCAATTGACAAGCAATTTTTCTCTCACTCTCTCACGAAGGTGCAAGCTACGTTTTTCAATAAGCATTATAAAATAATTATTCATTGACTGCAACTGTGATTAGTAAAAAAAAAAAGTATTTTTTTTATTTATCTCGACATAGCTATTTTGTTAACGCTGTTTTTCGAAGCTCTGTCGCCAAGGAAAATAAAAAAGCCATAGTTTAAGTATCTTACACTTGAAGCAATGCGATGATTTTAAACCATCTACATAATCTTGCAGTGAAGAATTATATGGGCTTTAGAACAGACAAATAACTTCAATAATTTTAAAGTTATTAAACTTTTTTCAAAAATTGCCAATTTGGCGACATTTTCCCACCTAGATGAAAACTATCAAAATCACTGCCGTATTCTCAGTTTTAGCAAATTTTTAAAAGCCCAGGTAATGCAGCATTTGAGTAAGTTTTTAAATACTAAAAAATTAGACCACAAACGCTTTTCATTTTCATAAAACAGTGGCTTTGATGTTTTGAGCCATTTTCAAAATAAGTGTAGACAGCGCTAGCGCTGTTTGATAAACTAAACTTGACCTAACAGCTATGAGTAACAGTTGCAAATTCCCAGCAATGAAAAATAGCAAATTATTCGCAAAAAAGCATCATTTCATATTACGACGGAGCCTTTGAAAAACAGCCTTAAATGATAAAAATTATACCAAACACATGATGATTACTAATATTTTACCCAGATGGTGTCTACGTAAACAATTAAAATAGAAGAATAGTGCAGTTCAAGTTTATACGAAGATCACAATTTTACACACAGTACCCAAGAACACGGATTACACATATTTTTATGGTAAAAAATTTAATACTGAGATCCATACATTTATTTACAATAAAGACACTCAGGTAAATAAACAATAGAATCTATCAAAAGTGTTTAAAGATGAAAAAATCATACGAAGATCAATTACTTAAATTGTTGATTGAGTACTCAAATTGTATCCAGATTCATACATTTCATTAGACATTCATACATTTCATTTCTGCTTTTTTTGAGAAAAGAAGAGAAATAATTACTTAACCTCATGTGAAAATCACAAAGTAGTACGTAATAATTGAAAAATTTCTAATAATGGTAGTTTCGCCATTTAACTTGAAATTGATACTATCTAATCAATGCAATCACCCTGACAAATACAAAGTTGTACAATCTGGTCTGAATGAACAATACTTTGTTAAACTAATAACACGAAAACAGGAATTTAATAGCACCGAATCAGTACGCTGAGTACGAAAAAATACAGAGGCGTTTATTGTATTGATGAGAAAAACATTAAAACATTTTAGTCCTGGAGAAGGGGAAAAAAATCCGAATTCGTCCCGAACAATACGTTAACAGAAGTGACTGGTAATATGCCAAATCATTCTAAATTTTTTCTTCCCAACAATGTTCAGTTTATCAGTTCAATGATTTCAGTTTATCAGGCGAAATTCGCTTCTTCAGTGAAATAACAGCTAAGTAAACGTTAATCATTAACTTTCGAAGAGACAGTTCAATGCTATAACAAGCCAAAACCTCTCGAAAGGTAATCAAATACTAAGAGAGTCGAATTGAATGTTTTGGCAAAGTCTCAAGAGAGTCGATTATTTTGGTTACAGAACTGAACGACTCATTTGACGAATCACTAAAACATCTTTTGCTACATCTAAAACTTCCCTAGTCTGGCACCTAAGATAGTGAAACAAAAACAGTTACAGCAACATAAAGTAGCTTATTTATTAAAAAAAGAACATAACTGTTTATCTTTGCCAATTTCTCTTGCCCTTTCAATCGTTCAACTTTTTTAGTATAAGCTCGAACGATTCTAAAATTAAGCTTAGATCATTCGCTGCCGACGACAATTTTTTTTTGTGGAACATTTGTAAAATTTTCTTAAAAGTGAAGAAAGTTAATAATACTTTCTAGGCCATCTTCTCTCAATAAAGTTTTTTTTCTTCTTTTTGAAAAAAAAAAAAAAAAAAAAAAACATAGAACTTGATTAATTCTAGGGGGAACAAGTCGCTTCTTATAATTCTTATAAGAAGATGCTAGGGTTTTTATAAATTAGACTGTGCTTGTTTTACCAAAGAAGCAAAAATCTTTAGCTGTTGCTTGTACTAATCATATTTTTGTAGTTGTCATTCTGGTTGAATTATTGTTATTATTCATACTGATTGCAGTATACTTATTTCATGTATTGTATAGCTATCCAATTCAGACTAGTGGGGAAGAAGCCCTAGTAGAGCATTGAAAAAGATCAGGACAAATATAAATATGTTTCAAAGAAAATTATTAATAGACATATGGTCCTGAACAATAATGTTTAAATATTGTTATGTCAAATTTTTATTTAAAAAAAATTATGATTGCTTTATTACCATATTAATACTTTACTATTTTGATATCGTCTAACAAAACTTTTTAATCATGCATCGAATATAGACATTACTTCGATTAGTGACGATTGTAAATTAAATAGTTTGAAAAAAAAATAGATTGGGAATATTATATATATATGAAATTAAAAATGTTAAGTGATTCATAGAGGCCTAATAATAGGAATGTTAGAGGGACTGAAGCAAAGGAAAAGAATAAAACAGCATAGTTTAGAAATTCGAATGAGCGGTGCAGAGAAATAACTGCAATTCATTCGAAATTATTATTTTCCAAAGTTCAACCGCATCCATTCCTGACAAAATAATGGAACAGGGGTTTGATCTAGGGCATCCTCTTACTGATCTTACGAAGCAGTTATCGTCGAAACAGAGTAAATAAAAGATAGTAAAAAAATAGCATTAGCGCACCTCTTGATGCCCTTAATCCGAGTCACCTCAGCAACATGTTGGGGAGAAGAGATTGAGCCGAGTCTCAGACTCTGTGAAAGGCTATCAATATTCGGAGTGGCCACAGGCTAACGATGACCAGGAGAGGCCGGGAAGATGTGGGTCAGAGCATTTTCCGGAGATTCCATTTTCCTGATTTCCCAAGAGAGAGTTCGGAGACTGCAGAGACAAGTTTTTACAACACCTGGGGGATGGGCCTTGACAAATACCTAGCTGACGCAACAAAGTGTAGGTGACTTCTTGAGGTACGTAACAGGCTTTGGCTTGTCCAGAGCCTCTTAACAACTTTCACGAAATGCCTCAGTGGAAATGTTACTTTGAATTATGTATTAGTATTTCATTCTTTGGCGTTCTTCATCTGATTTTCAGAAATTGCAAAAATATATGCATGTAGATTGAATTAAAGGAAATTTTTGAATTGTTTATAATAGTAAAATTTCGGCTGGGCGTGATTAGCTGTGTGACATAAAAATATTAAAACTAATGAGCAGCTTACAATAAAACTCAAAGCAACAGAAAGTAATTCTAGCATAAATTTCCTGTTGAATAATAAGGTAGAAAACTTTAACAACTTCACAAAATATTATTTTACTCTGTTCAACCAGTATATAATACAAAGATTGAAAGAATAATACATGATTCATCAAAGTCTGCTTAATCAATAACAACTGCAATAGATAAACAATTTAAAAAATTAATTTTTAAACTAATTTAAAACTATTCAACAACGTTTTCGTTTGGAAATAATTTTCAGTACTATATGCCGAAATCATTGCTTTATCCTGATTTAACTAAAACAAATTTAAATTAAAAATATGTAATGAAAAAATACTTTATACTGCTTACATTATACCAAAAAAAAATCATGTTATCAATATTATTATCTATTATAAAGTTAATAAAGGCTTTGCTAGATTCATTTCAAATTTATAGTTGAACTCAATTTCAAATTTATTTTTAATAATAACACAAACGGATTTTACAGTAATTATTACCATAAAAATTATGGTATATCAGATTTTTTTGTTCCTTAACATGTTCCCCTAAAACTGGATTTTACAATAAAAAATACCGGTACGCTATGTGCCGGTACTTATTACTGTAATTTGATTCGGAATTTTTTACAGTGCAATTAATATTGTTCATTAAATGTATGATGTCTGGTCTTATTTTAAAAAGACTTCGCTATCAGATTCGAGAAGATTTTTTTTAGGTAAAAAATAACTGTAGTTCAGTTATTAATATTAAACTCGATACTTAGATAATTAAAACAAATTCATGAATAAAAGAAATCAAAAATTCCATTTTTTTATTATTATAAAAAGTATAAAATATAAATTTCCAATCAATTAAATGACTCTTCCTGACAACCTTACGTCTGAGATATGCATCGGACCTTTTATTATCCATCCTATTATCTCTTTTATAAAAGTCTTTTCGATTTTACAACAAGATCCCCATTTTCGACATCTTTCTATCATTAAAGCCCACGCCCCATAGCCTAGAATAAATACCCAAGGGGAACCAATCACCGAGTAAAAACCGTGACGTCAGTCAGCCTTCAATTAGTGAAATTAAATGACAAGCGATAATCTCTGGCTCATATTCTACACCGACCGATGGAATTGAAGAAAACAAAAATGGCTGCTCTCCACCACCCCACAACTTTCGGATTACCTCCGCCGTAGATATTCTTCTTTCTCTTTTTGCTGATATTTTTTTTGGACGGTATGAATAATGTATGCATGATATTGGAGATGAGTTTACATTTGATGAAGTCAGAGAGGAAAAATAAAATGAGCATTAGATGGCCTGAGTATAAAATGACAACAATGAGACCTCGACAGTTCGTCTGCTGTCTTGAGCATGACAATCCCATAATGTGAAAGAGCTTCTGCATCTTGTTTACTTCTATTTGCATTAGCAAGATAGAATTAACGAAGTTCCTCTTTCTCTAGATAGCACAGTGCTTTAAAAGCTCGAATTAATTTAATTCTAATCTGAATAAAATTCCACTGAATTTGACATTTTTGAAAATTGCTTTAAATTACTAGTTTATTTAAAGATCTAATAAATAAGCAGGAGCAATGAGATACTTTATAAAAAATTGTAGTTAGATTAAAAAAACAAACAATGATGAATGTTAAATGATGAATATAAATATTCATTCACTGACAAAAATGGATTCTCAAATATCACGAAACTTTCTTTGTTTCTGACAAAATTGTTTCCTGGTATATGCTCCGAACAAAAATTTCGTTTAAGTGACGAAATAATGATTGTCACTTCTTCGAGGAGACGAATTTCGTCAAAACTTTTCAAAGAAGATTCAAAACTTTTTACCAAAAAAGAAAAAAAAAATCCTCAGAGTGTCTAATTTTTTTAATAATCACTTCAACGTGGGCATCATATAGGTAGTACAACACAACAAGGACAGATAGACAATTTACAGCCATGCCCGAACCGGGATTCGAACTCCGGATCTTCCTGGTACGAAACCGGCTTCTTTATTCGGAAGCTTTATTTGTCACTTTATTTTCAATTGTCTAGTCTGTATTCCAGTTTCGTCATTCTATGAGCGACATTTGTCCCGAGAAAACATTTTTGTCATACATTAGAGAGTTCGCGTTTCGTGACAAGTCGCATGATTTCGTGACGAAATGATTCACAAAACTAACGAAACACTGCTCAAGGATTGCTGAATCGTCAAAAGTAAGAGTTTTATTTCTGAGATATATAGTTTAAATAAATCGTTCTTTATTATCGAATATTTTTTTTAAGTCCACAATCAAAGGATTAGAATTGACGTAATTATTAAGCTGTAGCATTCTTGTGACTCAAAATATATGGTTTGATTACCTCATTTTATAATTTTAATTTAAAGAATTTTGAAAATGAGTTTTATAAAAATATAAATTCTACATTTATCGTTTTGAGAATATTTAGAACCTACACAATATGGGGCTAATTTGCTAATGCTTAAATACAGTGTAAAGGCATCCTGAATAACACTGTAAAAAATTCTGGATCAAATTATGGTAAAAAGTACCGGGACTCAAAGTGCCGGTACTTTTTTACCTTAAAATCCATTTTTACCAGAGCATGCTACGAAACAAAAAAAATCTAACATACCGTAGTTTTTACGGTAATAACTACACCACTCGATTTAAATAAATTAATAAATAAATTTGTAAATATTACGGCACAAAATTTTTGGTTAAAAAAAGATTTTACGGTCAAATCGATTTTACGGATAATGCGTCGGTACTTTATACCGTACAAAGTGCCTGCAATTTGAATTAGAATTTGATTTTGCTGTAATTTGATCATAAAATTTTACAGTGCATAGCATTGTTCAATATACATAGTACGATAATAAGGTTTAACTTAGCCCCATGTTATGGTTGCAGTAAATTTGAATAATACTATGATTCTATACTCTTCAAAGTTTCTAACAGTCTACTTATAATATAGAATTATAAAACCAGCAAATAAAAATATTAGGACCTCCGATGACATTAAATAACCACTTCCAAAATGCGTATTTATTTGAGTAAATCCTGAAGTTCATTCAACTGATGTGGATTCATTTAATATGTTAGCTAAAGAACCTAGTTGTCAGCGGCGTATAGAGTTTACAATTAAAGAATACATATGAGATATTTATTCCATTAACATCCACGTGCCCGTAAAGATATTGGGACCAATTAATAAACAGCCCTTTCGGAAACCTATTCCAGAGTTGGTAATTAAGATCCATCGATAAAACGTTCATTGTTTAACCTGTCAATATAGAAGAAGCAGTACTTCGTAAAATTTGACGCGAATGAAATTTTTAATTGAAGAACGATGGATTTATTGTTTCACTCAAATAGTATTCTATTAAGTGAATATAAATATACATTTCTTGGTACTTTTTCGTATTTTTTTTTCGAGGGAAAAATTGTAACTAATTTCATGAGTTTGAAGGGTCTCTTAATGCTTTTATTGAAGAAGAAAACAAATAATTTAAAAATTAAAACAGAACTTCTTATTTTGACATTAAAAAAAATAGGTAATGCATTTTAAGAAAATAACAACTTTAGGTATAATGTTTTTTCAACCTATAGAAATATAAGTTTATTGTTTTTTTTTTTTTTTGTTTTTTTTTTTAAAACTTTTGTGCATAATTTTAAAATACACTGTAAAAAAGTTCCGAATCAAAGTGAGGTAAAAAGTTATGGCATACTGGGTGCCAGTACTTTTTTCCGTAAAATCTGCTTTACTGGAACATGTTACGGAACAAAAAAATCTGATTTACAGAATTTTTTCAGTAATCACTACGGTAAAATCACTGAATAACTCTAATTGAACAAATATTACTGTAAAAATTAAGGTTATAATATTTTATGGTAAAAATGGGTTTTACAGCAATATTAATTTTATGCATGTTGAACCCAAAGTGCCGGTACTTTATATACAGTAATTTGATATGAAATATTTTACAGTGTACCACACAGTTCAACGTTAAAACCTAATATCAGAACCTCGAGCTATAATAACGTGCAAGTATGCTGTTACCATAATAAAGAATTGTTGATGAAAGACTTTTTAATTGGGAAAAAAAAAAACGCGCATTTGCGTCACTTTCAGAGGAAAACTTTACTTCAGCACTGTGATAGTGCGAGAACGGAATAAAATTCGAAACGAGCAGCCATCGCTGTTATTCGAAGCTAGGGCCACCTCATTGGAAGGCAAGCCCTCTGTTCCGGAGTCATCGTAGTTCAATGCAACATTAGAGTATAGCTTTTCAAATGTTAAAGAAATTAGACGACAAAGGCTTTTAATTTTTGCGAAATTGTGGCTTTTACACATAATGGAATTTGGCGCCATTTTCATTATTAGCATAAAGAGAGCTAGTTAAAAAGGGAAAATATAATAGCGTAACAGTCACGAAATAACTGTTAAAAACCAACAATATAAATAGAAAAATATATATTATTCGTTTTTAGGCGACGACAAAGTCATCAAAGTAAAAAAAAATCTCACGAAAAAAAAAGTTTTTTTCGTTTAATTCTGATGCATTTATTTTTTTGATAGAAAATTACGATTTTTAGATTTAACTGATTCTTAGTTAAAGCTGAAACGCTTCATTGAGTCTAAATACATTTTCGTCGAGGACTCCACATGTAATTCACGTTGTGTGCCAAAACCTAAGATAACGATCAAGAGGTCCTACATTGAACTTCAAGGTGAAGCGATTGCGCTAATTTCAATCACTTAATGACGATAGAGTTTCATCTTCACCAGGTATATACATATGGAACAGACACGTTCAAAAAGGTACCTTGGAATCATGAATAAACTCGGCAATTTGAAACGGTGCCAAAAGGTTTTCTTTATCGCACTCTTTCGCAGAACTAAATAAACTGACGTGACGTATGCGTTCTAAAAGAGGTTTTTAAATGACTGATTCCTACAATTAAAAAAATATTACATTTGAGTTTAATTTTATTGAAAAAAAGTAGAAATAACTCCTGATTACATATACAAAAAGTAATACTGTATTAATTCTATTAAAATAAGACACGTTTAAAAAAAACAGACGTGAATAAACATTAAATAAACTGACGTGACGTATGCATTCTAAAAGAAGTTTTTAAATGGTTGATTCTTACAATAAAAAAATATTACATTTGAATTCGATTGTATATAAAAATGTAATAATTACTCCTGATTGCAGATACAAAGATCAATTCCTTATTAATTATATTAAAATAAGACATGTTTCAAAAACAAATTTTTTTCAGAAGCTGCAAATTTAATAAATGTTACGAATTGAACCATACGCAGTCAAAAGAACCAAGCTTTATTCGTTCTAAAATGTAGGCTAATAAAAAGTGAATAACATAAACCTTGCAAATTACTTGATTTCTTAAAAAATAATCCAATTTAATAAATGCAAATTTAATAAATGTTACGAATTGAACAATACGCAGTCAAAAGAACCAAGCTTTATTCGTTCTAAAATGTAGGCTAATAAAAAGTGAATAACATAAACCTTGTAAATTACTTGATTTCTTAAAAAATAATCCATGTGATATAAGAACAAAAAATAATTTCTGCGGTTTAAACTTCAGTTTTAACAAAATCCAAGTTTCACGGCACTGCTGGCGTTAAAAATCATCTTATAAACTATCTATTCTTTTATAAACTTCTTATTTATCGCTTTTTTTTTTTCAATAAAGAACAAATTCAATTTTCCTGCACGATTTTTCAAAGATTTAAGTTACTTAAAATTAAGTTTCTATTAACGCAATTATTTATAGATAACAAACTAAGTTCTTTTAAATAAAAAAAATCTTATGTAACATAAATAAGATAAAATCAAAAATCAATAAAAAAAATTTTTTTTTCTCATTACGAAATGACAAAAACGTACTTTTCAAAAATCTAAAAATCTCATTACCAATACAGTTGTTGAAAAATTAAATTAAGAATACTTTTAAAGCTTTTATTCTTACAGACAGCATTTAATTACATGCATCTGATATCCCCATGATTTATTATTCAATGTTATTCTAATATTTATGCAAAAACGAGGGTTATTATTCAAGAAACTAATGTACAAAACGTGAGAATTGACCCCAAAATATGTTTTTCTATCTGTAATCATTAATTTTTAAATGCGAAAAATAAGCAACTATATGCCACAATCACACACGAAAGAAATCCTACCATAGTTTATTTATATTTCTTCCTGTTTAGACATCAAATAACCAATTAAAAATAAGCGGTTTATTTATTATTTCAATATAAAACTTATAATGATGTTGATCAGTTTCTTTTGATGTTCTAGTTGCCATTATTTCTGAAAAAACATGTTTCATCACATGTCTGTTTATTTCCAATAAGATTTACTTTAGCAAATAACACGATTATTAAAGAAATCCAAGAGCATTAACGTATTTCCACAAATAGTTTTGCAGCAGCTATTCTATTTATTTTATAGACATATCCATATTACTGAACACAAAATAAAAAGATTTACTACCTGAATGAAGGAAAATACAAAGATAAAGTATTGAAGAAATATTACCTGCAAAAGAAAAGAAATAATTTTAATCGAATGAATATTACTGAACATTTAAAGATAAATATTGTCAAATATTTTTAAAAAAAGTATTGAACTTAAAACAATATATAAATGCAACTGTATTTGCGAATATTCATTGCAAGCAAATAAATATAATAAAAATTAAAGAATATAAAATAAAAATTTAAATGTCAAATAATTCCATATATGTTTTTCCATATATGTTTTTGTTGAAGTAATGTTGAATTTTGTACAATTACGTATGAACTGTAATATGACATTTAAAATATAATAACCAAATTATACTTGAAAGTGATGAGATTTGTAATTGGACAAGATAAAAACAATATTTAAAACCTTATATTGAATATATTGATAGAGTCAGAAGAAAAAATAAATTCAGAAGAAAATTTTAACAGTTAAAATTTTAATTTATCGAATTAACCTATTGAATTAATCTGGTGAATAACTTTGCGGACTAATGCCGCCATTTAAGCTACATTGCACTTTTACCAGCCGATGCTGCATGTAAGATTAATGCAAAAATAAGATGCATCCAAAAATTAGTCTTTCTCTTGTCATATTTATAATAAATTATAAGTAATTGCATAATTTTAATTCAAATTATTTTAACTATACCAATTGGGAAAAATATTGAAATACTTCAGGGCCGGTAAGGATTAAAGCATCAAATAAATGCAACGATATTCAGGAATGTATATTGTAAAAGAACAAATATAATATAAATTTAAGAAGAATTTATAATATTTAAATTCAAATAATTTCATACATCAGTTTATTTGATTGTTAAATTTCCATTATATTATGATCCAAATTACTTTTTAAAGTGATGAGAGGCTTGACTAAATTAGGTTTCCAGTACTATTATCATATTAATAACAACACTTGTTGGGGGATGAAAAAAAACTTGAAACATAGTAACAAATCAAACAGTATGTCTAACGAATCTCTACTATTATAGGCGGAATAGGGGCGGAAAACATCAAAATATGTTTGAACGCAAGCAAGAAAAGAGATGAGTAGAAAGGCGATTATTAGAAATATCTCCATGCTGTAGTGAGCAATCAAATTGGTTTTGATTTCTTTTACTCACTAGTGATTCCACAAATTTCACTAGCGTTTTTATATCTCCTCCACTTAATTTGTACCCCTAAATTTTATACATTTTTTTACTTCTTTTATTGCATGGTTACTGAAATTATATAATAAGGGTGATGGTTACGAAACGTGTAAAATTTTGTTCAATAATAGTATAAGAGAACACATAATTATAAAAAAGACATACATTCTATGCAAACCTAGCAGCTGTTGATCAGCAAATGGATTTAAATCGTAAATGTCATAAACGTAATATCTTTGTAATAATAATTTGTACTACATAAACAGTCTTAAAAAATGTTTCAATTCGATTTTAAAGCACAGAACAGTTTTTTTAGCAAAACACAAGCAAGAAGCACTTGAAAAAAATACTATAAAATAACACGACTTTCTAATTTAATTAATTTTGTTGCAATTCTCATTTAAAAAAAGAAATCGGACTTTTTTTTGCATTTATATATAAATGCCTTCTTCCTAAGTATAAAGAGAAAAAATTTAAATAATTCAAGGAAAGGTGAGGATATAAGAAAACAAATCAAAATTACACTCTTCCAGATATGAAAAAAAGGGAATAAAAAATTAAGATAATTCAAAGGTGAGGCTTCCAATAATAATACCAATCTTTTTAAAAAGAAATAGGATATACAATTTTATATTTTTTTTTACTCTAACTTTTTAATTCGGCCATCAGTCTTACGTTTATATCCTTTTATCTGTGGTATGTTATTCTTATTGAAAAAAAATTTTAAACCTTTTTTTTTTTTACTTCTTTTTTAAATGAGCAAAAAATAATAAAATAAAAATACTCTCTTTTTTTTTCTTCAACTTTCTCTTTTTTGTCCTTTTTTTCCCCCTTACTTTCGACAGTCAGTCGGATTTTCGGATTTAAAGTCAAACTAATTTTGCAACTTTCCGCTGTGTTTGCACTACTCTGTGCAGAGCGAGTTGGGAAAGTGGGAAAACAGGATAGTAATTAAAATGGGCATAATATGTTTTTACCCGCTGCAGACTTCTTACAACTCAACTCCTCTCTCTGACTGCAAGTATTTACCGATCCTATGCGCACAGGTGTTTTTCTTAATGACACCGAGGTTCGGTCTATGAGCTTAAGGTGCTTTTAAGAATGAATATTTGATCGGATTCCATGAAAAACCCCTTTTCCAGTTACTCCCTCCCACTTTTTTTTGTTCAGTTGACTTTTTTTTATATTTTTTTTTCAACATTTATCTTTTTATAGTTTTAGGCGATTGGCCGTGTTGTTTTTTAATACTATCTCCTTTTTTTTAAGGAAATTTTTTTTTATTTAATTTTTCCTTTCGTGTATCTTTTTAAGCGATTTTGGGAATTCGTTTCTTTGTGTTTAACTTTTGAAAAACCTCACCGCGGGTGGTTTTTACTCATATGTCCCCCCCCCCTCTCTCTCTGACGTGCACTTCCTAGATATTTTATTTGCTTTTGCAGTGAAAGTGGATAAAAGAGTTTTATTATTATTATTTTTTTTACTTCTTTACTTGATGCCCCTTCCTTTTAAAATCAAAAGATAAGAAGAAAAAAAAGAATTGAAAAAAAAATTTAGATGAATTAGACTGCTAAGTTGCTAGAAGCACCGGAAACGAGAATGTGAAAAAGGTAGGAAACACTTCATATAGCCAGATATGAGATTCCTTTTAACATTCAATTAAAACTAGACTGCAAAAAAATTGTCGAAAAATGACTAATTGCTATTTTTTTCTCTATGTCAAAAGTTAGGTTTTTTTTTTTCGGCCTCCAGTAAAAAATAAGGTTTAACTTAGGTTTTAATTCTAACATTCGAAAGAATATGGGGTTGAGTTTGGAGAAGGGGTGAAAGTACAAGGTACGACTTTTGATATTGGAATTGCCCTCAACTATTTCCTGAAGGGTTTATCGTCTACTGACTTCTTTCTTCTTTTTTCTTCCTATTTTACAAAACGTTTTTCTTTTATTCCTTAAAATTTTATTAATTTAATGGCTCAACCGCAATTTATTTCTCTTTGCAAATGAATGATTAGAATATAGCTTCAGGGTTTGTTCGGACATATTGAAATTGGATATAGGCAATGTAAATATGTGCTATGTCCAAGAAAAAATATATAATTGAGATGCTTTTTTAATCTTTTTTCCGAAATTCTAGCTCCAATATTGATTTTTACATAAAAAAAATTTTTTTTTGAAAGGAAATATTTAAAAATGGAAACGCATAATAATAAGGAAATGTTCTCTCATTTGCAAAATGCAATTTTCCATTAAAAGAGTAATTTAACTTCTTTTTAATTTGTTTTCATTCTTTTTGATCAGATAGCATAGTAGCAAAATTAAAAGCTTTACTTTATACAACGATTTATATTTCTTTGCTATTTTTTTTTAAACTAGCATAATTATTGTCAGAAAAAATACGAATTAAATTAATAGTACTTTAATATGAAATTCATTACAGTTACATTGTTTTAGATGTGCAAGAGACAAATAAATTTTACAATAATGGCATAGTATTTAAAAAAAATCGATTATTTTAAAAAGTACAATATTTTCACGAGATGTAGCGAAAGATCACATCTGTACTTTAGCTCTTTAAATAAATCAATTTCTGAATACTCGGTGCATGGTACTCCTTAATTCGGCGTACAATCGTACTTTCAATACAAGGTAATCTGACGAATTTTTGATCTTACATACAAGTTCCATTGTAGTTCTCAGATTTTTGGTCGCCATTGTGGTCGCCAAATTCTTTACTCGTATATAAAGGAAGCATGGTTATTAAATGCATTTTTCGTACTGATTCAATTGTTTGGTAAGTTTTGCAGATATTTCTCAAGAATGAAATTCGAAATCTTACTTCCTCTGAATCTTACTTCTTGCAAGCAATGTAATTTATTCTAACTAATACTGGGGTCTTTCTCCTCGGACATAGGTTACGATGGGAACATACGATTCGTTTCTAATTTAAATCTTGGTTACAGTTGATGGGTTAGTATCTTGTTTCCGACTTGACTATGTAATCATAAAATATCTAATAGCAACGGTTAGTAAAATAGTAAACGGACCTCGGTTATAGTCATGTAGTTATTGTAGTAACTGTGCGAATTTTTTACGGTTTATCCTCTTTATGTAACCGGGTTAGTTTCTTGAGTTGGTCCCAATATCGATTTAGTTCCTCTGAAATGGTTTCAAAATTATTTGGATACATGGAAGACGATTTGTTACTTCATATCCCATACTAAAATAGTTGTTCATTGATCACTTCATCAAAAAGATCTCCTAACACTTAGTCCAAGAGATCTTCGATTACTTATTAAAAAACATCTTAGATCACATAGTGAAAAAGATTTTTAATCACTTACTTAAAAAATGAGCAAAAAATGATTATGAGGCATAGATTTTTCATATAAAATATTCATACATTTTAAGCATTTAAAAATAACATTCTATATTTAATAATATTCCATATTTATTAGATTTATTAACTTTTCACAGACATTTCTTTCTCGTGAAAGAAAATATTTAAAGCATAAACAAACCTTATGCCCAATGAGCAAATAATTCAAAGACGGAAAATAATACTGTAAAACGAGAATAAATTTGAAGCAATTTATAAATACTTTAATTGCCCATCTACGAATGTCTGGTTAGGGCAATTATTCAATTTTTAGTCCACCCCGACTCATCAATTTCATTCTTCTGATAGAAGGTTTATTTTATTTTATTTTTATTACCACTCTTCATTTCTTCAGAAGACTGGCAGATTCCCTCTAAGCGCGAAGTACTGTTCATGAGCATAGAACCCCACCCCCGCGCACGAAGAAAGGGGCGAATGTGGGTTAATGACAGGATATGACTTTCATTCTCCGACCACCCTCCCCCCCACCCTATCAAAAGCCTCTCATACACCCCCACATCTCCCTTTCTCTCTGCCCCGTTCATCGCCTTTTATCGCAACACTATATCCGCTTATGTTTGGGCCTCATCAAGAATAACCGAATAATCAAGCCACAAACAGAAATCACTAATAATTGGTACTAAAAATGAGGGGGAGGCGAAGTCACGTGATGATCGGACTTCAATGGGAAATTATTACTTTATAGGGTCAGGAAAAAGGGAGCTCAAAGCTAGAAGAGGTCATTTGAGAGTGAGGATGACTGTTGTTCGATTATTCAATTTGTTGAATTTTATGAATGTTGTCGCAGTGGGGGAATTTTTATTTTTTTTTAACATTCATAATTTAGTAAAAATAATATACGGAAGTGGCATGAATGATGCCTGGTCCGTGTTTTATTTCAACTATGCTTTAGAAATAATAATAATGCTAGCATAAATAAAAGAGGTATTAAGTTACAAATTATTATTATTTATAACGTTTCTGATAGCCATTAAAAAGGCTACCGATCAGAAATATTTTAACAACAATATCAGGCAAAGTCGTAAAAAACCTTAAAAAAGGTTCTAAAAGGAACTGTATTATACAGGGGTGATTGTGGGTCCAACTCAAAAATCCTGAAAATTTCTTGAGTGAAATCTTTCAAAAAATTAATACCTTTATAAATTTAAATCATTGAAGTTTTCAAAACATGATATTCTAAATGCAGCATAATTTAAATGAATGTGTAAGTTTACTTTTATCTCTAATCACATTTATTATTCTACCAGAAAAAATATTTACAAATGAAAGAGATGCCAAGTATAAATTCTAGTTCTAATATTTTTAAATAAAATACACAAGAATTTTTATACATAAATGTGATCGATGATTTCCTGAAACTTCTGGACTTTGGATTTCCGGAAACTTTCGGATCGCGGTTATCCGGATTTTTTCCGGAGCACAATCACCCCTGATTATAGTGCAAATTAATCCATTACACGATATCGTGATTAACTTTAATAAAAAATCACCTTTAACTTCAATTTTAGAAATAGCACCAATTTTATTACACGATATCATTATTAAAGGGTCTAAAAAGAACCTTATTATCGTACAAATTAAACCATTTCACGATATCATGATTAATCTCTTGATCACAATATCACACAAAATCGTTGCAACCTTAATAAGGTTCCAAAGAAACCATATTATCGAATAAATTAAACCATTACATGATATCATGATTCAATTTTAATAATTACACGATAATTAACTGTAATAATTACGCGATTTTAACTACACTAAATAATGATTCAACTCAACAATTCAACAATCTTTTTACGATTGAAGCAAATTTACATGATGTTATGTTTCGAGGCACCGATATTGTAATTCAATATTGAGATGTACTTTGAACTAAGAAACGAATAAGGGCTACACAAGACGAAAGTGCAAATTATGAGTTCGGTAATAATTACAATTTATTTTGAATTTGAAGTAGCTCTCGGTTATTATGCCAGGTTTAATGACCTTTAGACATATAAAGTGTTTTTGACAATCATCGTTCTCTTTGCAAAATTCTTTTTCAGAGATAGGAAAGGTTAAAAAATATTGTAAAATAAGAACTTTTGTTTCCTCCTATAAATGCAGTCATGCAAAAATATGTTCATAAGATATTATTCTTAATTGCAGCATATATTATTGTAAAAAAAAAGGCTAGATAGATAGTTAATTTTAGTAATTTAGCAATAACTATAAGTCCCCTTTCATTAAATTACACATTTCTTGATCGAAAAAAAAAGGACACGAGATTAAATAAAATAAAATTCTTAATTTAACTTTTTTTTACCGAGTTCTAGTTGAGTTTATTCTTCTTTTTCATTATCCATTAGCACAAGTACATAAATTGAATTGCAAGATTTATATAGGCATGTGTATGTACATATAAAAAAAACTGGAATTAAAGTAGGGGAAAAAAATTGCCTTGCTGCAGCATTAAAACTAAATGAAACAGGCCTTTCAGATTTGTGATTGCTGTCCTCGAAAATCTAATTTAAATCGTTTAAATTAACTTTCCTTCTCTGGCTGAAAAACGTTCCCACGGCTGACCAGCCTCAAAATATCGTCTGATGGGAAAAGAAAAAAAAATTGGTTTCGAATTTAGTAGTTTCTATGACATGACGCAATTTGCCAAAATCAAACATAATAGAAAGAGAAGAGAAAGGAAGGGAAAAAAAATATAACTCTACAAATAAAATTTTAATAAAAACTTTAGAATGTGACTTTAATTACACTCAGGCTTCCATACGTCCTTTTTTAGGTTAAATGTTTTTTCAGCTTCATTTTTTATTACCTTCAAAGTTTCCAATCTCAAAAGTAGAAGAACCAAAGTGTAAATACAAGCACACTGTAAACAAGAGGAAAGGGAGAAACCGACTTTCAGATTAAAATCATTTTATCTCGCGTTGTGTACAAACTCGTCGATAGATGGCGCGGTCCAATCAATGGGATACTGTTTCCGCCCGCTGTGTGTCGCGTCGCCTTGTTTTGTTTCATAGAATATTTCTTCACTTCGCTTCTCCCCGCCCCATCCCTTGAGGACTATAATTTAAAACCAACGCTGAACAAACATTAAGAAAAGTTTGCGGAGTTGCAAACCAAAGAAAAAGGGGAATTTCGGTAAGTAAAAAATATCATACCGAGGGAAAAAGAGTAATTATTTCCGGCTAAAAAGGGGAATTCCGAATAACATGTGGAAATGGTTGCTCGACTCATGATATATGAGTTTATATATCTGCGCGTATAAAGATGACAGAGAGAGTATTTCTTGTGATTTTTTTTTTCTTCTTCATCCTTTTAATTAAAAAAGTTGGGATTTTTAAGGAAGTAATCTATGTGGGAAGAAAAAGACGCCGTGTTTCATTTGAAGAGGCAAAGAATTAAAAAAAAAGGGAAGTAAAAACTATTCTTGTCAGTACAATCTATATGTTTACACGGGAAAAATAATTTAGAGACTATAACACGAGGAATATTGAATATTTCAATAAAAATATTTATCTTTTACAAAATATTTGGCATATTAAACTATTCATAAGCGTCAGCGATAAACATTGTTTGTTTTTGAGTAGTAATATAAATCAAAGCTGAATGTAAATTTAAAAGGCAACCATTCTTTAGTTAAAAAAATTCTTTTATGGATTCATTTATGAATGATAAAAATTATTTCAATTTAAAAAATTTTTAAATTAATGAAAGAAATGAGTTATTTCAAAATATTTCTCAATCCTTTGAAGTGAAAATTTAATTAAACATATTTTTCATACTTTAATTTGTATTAATTTAAATCAAAATAAGTGAAAAATATTATATTTAACATTATAATAATATGTGGTTATGAAATACAACAAAAAAATAACGATGTGTTTTATGGGTTAAAGGTAAAATCTTCCAAACATGGCTCACTTCCAAACAATAATGTTTCAAATTTGCACATATTTGTAGTTATTTAGATCTGAGAGAAACAGTTATTCATTACCGAAATTTCTTTAATTAAAAAAATCAATTGTTGATAAATTTTTGAACATGAATAAAATAAAAAAATTCGAACTAAATTTTTTTTTTTAATTTTTTATTTTTTTTAGATTTGACATTTTAGTACAAAGACAATTTCTATAATCGAACAGATTTTTTAGTAACCATTACACAGTTTTTTATAATTAAAAAATACCAAAATATATTTTTGCTTGTACTTTAGAGCGCCAGAAAAAATATGTATGCATAAAAGATATCTGCGTCAGAAAAAAAAAAAAAAAAAAAATTATATATATATATATATATATATATATATGCGTCAAAAAGTTAAATTGATTTTAAATCAAGATACTTTATTTGCATACCATCTAAAATGATAGTTAAAAAAAGAGAAAAAAAATCGATTACTTCCTAAATAAGAGATCTCAGATAACTTTATTCTGTTACCTTAAAAATGCTACCGGAAATCTGGATAAGTCGAGCGTAGTGCCCCGAAAAGGTTCAATAGATACCTATAAAACACCAGCTTTGCATGCAATCAAATTTGGAACGATAAGCTTGCTGTCTATGTGTGTCCTTGCGAGCAATGAAAAAAAAAATTATTTTAAACTTTGCTCCTCCAAGCGAAGATTCTCTTCTTTGTGTGAAACGGGAAAGAATTAACAACTTATTCTTAATTTTTGGCAGAAAAATACACATTTCTCTTAAGGAAAAGTAATCCTTTCAATTGACCAATGTCAAAGAACCCATATCAATAGAAATTAGCCGGAGCGTAAACCCAATCCGGATATGGACCACACCCTCGTAATGGTCACCTTTATCTACAAGAGATTCGACTCAAGTTGAAAAGAAGAAAGAATGAGAAAAATGGTGGAAAGAAAAATTTTTTTATAATAAAAGGTGACTTTTACCCTCAATTCCACCTTCTCTTCCGACTTTATTCTTCGATGTCACCCTCCGGTGCCCTTAGACCCCGCCCACGCAATAGACATAAACAAGGGACCTTTTCTGAATAAACACCTTTCATTCTTCTATTCGAAATGACAACAGGTTGGATCCACTCCACTAAATTTGGAGTCGTTCCTTCTAAATCTTCCACGCTCTACAAAGTCCGGTGAAAGTGCTGTTCGGACTTTCGAATTATATATGTCACAAACCAAGCTCAGAAACAAAAGGGTTGATCATTCCGAAAACCCAAGTTAGCGTCCAGACTCGTGCCACCGTTGATTGCGATGTAGAAAAGAAAAATATGGCAAACAAAAAAATAAAGATTACCGACCTTTGGTGTCAACGGCCAAGGCGAGTAGCACTTCCTTTTCCCACTTGCGTCCTTTTGGTGTAAAAACACTGGTTTGGTTTACGGCCAACACGGTAATTACTAATTGTTGTTCACGCTGGGAATTTCGAACCTTATGTACGACTTGGCGATTTACATAGTAAATTCGAAATTGACCAGCTCATTAGCAGGATATTTTTACCCAAATAAAAACACCGGAGGAAACATTTTTTTTTTTTAATATGAAAATCCCGACTTGCAGAGATATAATATTGCTGCAGAACTGTAGGTTTGTTGCAAAAGCTCTGGTTTACTGCTTTTAAAGTTTAGGAAGCTATGGCGATTAAAAGTAGTTCCATTTCCCGTAATTTTGAATCCATTCAAAATTTAAATATGGATGTTTTTGTAATTTTTTTGACCACGACCTGTTTCACAGTAAAAATGAACACTTTACTACCACTTATCTATGCTAATACGGGTTTTTTTTATGAACAATTTGGAGGAATACATTTTATACTCAACAATTACCCCCAAATCAAAGTAAATCTTACCATATAACTTTGCCTAGAATAAAGTTTTACCTCCAATTTAAGTTGAATGAAATAAAAGTTTTTTATTTGACTCGATTTTCGTTGTTTTTCCAGTAAATCAAGAGTAGGAATCATTTGCATTGATGCAATATATAATTTTTTTTTCACATTAGAATGAAACATGGTAAGAATTTTTAGATTATTTTAGTTCGTTACTTTAACATTATAGATCTACAATTCTGTTTTTCGGTCAAATGAACACTACTTTTAATTGATAAAATGAGATATGAAGACAATTTTGACCTGAAAGAGTTACTGAGGTGCTTTTAAACACTTTTTAAACCCATTGAAAACGGATACCGTTAAGTTCTATCTCTGATCCGAATATCATAGTAATTATGGTGAGTGCATTTCAAAAACAAACATTTAATTTTTTAGGAGAGTTTTATAGATGTCTCTAAATTGCACTCCAAAAAAGTATTTCGAATTTCTGGACAGGATATTTATCGGTTGTACTTAATTACGCATACTCATTACAAAAACAAAACAAAAAATAATAATTATTTTTAACAGCTCGTTTTTGAAGTTTAACCAAACAAACACACCAACGAAATTGAAAAAACAAAATATTGTTTTATATTCGATCACTTTTTATCTGATTTGTGCCATTTTCGAAGAATCATAAACTTTCAGTTCTTCATAACCCAATTCCTCAAACCATCATGATGTCAAATCAGTGGCAGACGATCTTTCAATGAAAGTGCGATTTCCAAGAACCGATAATGATATTCAGGTCTTAAATCATCGCCATCGTTTCATCCGTCTATTGATTCCAGATTCCGAATTCACTTTCATCGGAATCGAAGCCGATCCGCGTGACTAGTAAGGTGAAAGTGTGGCATTGGGAGATGATCGGGATCACGAATCATCGGAATTCGAGCTAGTAGGTCAAATCGAGTGGGCGGAGAATAGGCCTTTTATCGAACAGTCGCATCGTGAATGTGAACGTAACCCCTTCTTCCCTTCCAAGCCCTTCATGATGCACACAATGCACAATGCGCTCGAGATTATTAGAGCACGAAATAGAAACCATACATTCTGAGAGTGAAAGTCGTGAAAGGGATGATTGGAAAGTCGGCCGCCAAACTCATTTTTTTTAAAGTCTTTATTTTCACTTTTTTTTTTCATTATTATTGTTTGGACGGATTGAAAACATAGATATATTTCCCGTACGTTTATTGAGGTGTTGATAAATAATTCCCAAATAATGCAACATGAAAATAAGCACGACGTTTGTGATACTATCGAAATGTTTAGCTGATATTAAGTATTTTTTTTTAATCCACATATTGAGGCCATACTAAGAAAACTAAATAATATTAAATTCGGTAGAAATTTCTGCTTCTGTTGATAAAATAACTGATGATAAGTCACCTTTTGTCACGTTTATCAAGGGGATATCCGCCTTATTAAATCTTTTACTATCATTTTCCGTTTTTCTCTTTGAAAGAGAGAAAAAAAATGTAGTTTTATATATATCAAAGTATTACGCATTGATAAGTCATTTTTTTTCTCCGAAAATACGTTTTAAAACAAAAACATAAATGTTTTTAACGAACAATACGCAAAAGAAAAGGAAAAAAATAGAATCACCCTGCATAACTTTTGATCTAAAGATCGAATTTCGAGGGGGTGTCCTCAAATAGGTTAATTTAGTGCAGACGATATTTCACGTAACGAAATCAGACATAAAAACGTATTTCCTTTGAATTAACATACGTTTTTTCGACGAATTTGGATTCCTTACCCTCAAAATATAGTGGGTGGCCGATCAGGATAGTGGGCTGAAGTTTGGACCCCTTAATGTTAATTTCACTTTAAGGGTATATCGCCATATCTCAAGAATTTTTTAAGCTAATAGAAATATTTTTACACACAATTATAAAATTCGTTTATCTAAAAGATAAGTCCATGCAAAAATATTTTTTCTTACATTATATATTATTTTATTTATTAATAGTCGAAAAATTTTTGAATTGAGGGTATGCTAAGTTTTTCAACAGTATAATTTTATAAGGCAAAATACAAAATTTGAATGAAATCGGTTAAATAGCTCCAGAGAAATCGAAATTAAAATATCTTACTTTATTTTCAAATTCTATTTCTCATGACCTATTCTACCGATTTCGTTAATATTTCGTATTTTGCCTTATACAATTGCACTTTTCAAAGTGATATAAAATTTGTATACATATTAAGAATAATTTACACGCATTTTCCAAAGGAGATGAATTTGGTGTCTTAGAATTAGTGACGTGAAAAAATTTTAAAAACTTATACTGAAATTATGAAACTATATAATTTTGAATTGAACTAAATATCCTAGCCTAATCTTCATAAGTGATTAAACTACTTCTGGCTCTGATCCATATATATTTTCTACGGAAAAGTGCACCATGTACTTTTTTTATAATGGAAAGAATAATTTTTAAGGTGGACGAAATGTTATAGTGGAACATACACTGAAGAGCCATTACATTATGACCACCCTCCATCTATAACAATGGGCTCGCCCAGGAACAATGTTTTCATGGGGCACATTAGGACCCATAATCCTCATAGAACAATCCCTGACGTCTGTAAGCTACTTGAACATAGTTGCAGACCAGGTTCACCCATTCATGGCAACAGTTTTTCCTGCGGGGGATGGTGTTTACCAACAGGATAATGCACCATGTCATAAGGGTCGAATCGTCATGGATTGGTACGAGGAACATTCCAGTGCCTTTCAAGTCATGTCTTGACCTCCAAATTCACCTGACCTTAATCCAATAGAGCATTTGTGGTCCTACTTGGAAAACCAAATTCGTGCTGCCATGCTTCCCCCTCGCAATGTGAGGGAATTGCAGGTCCAGTTGGTGAGCGCTTGGTACCAGATACCTCAGACTACCTTTCAGCACCTTGTGGAATCAATGCCACGGCGGGTGCTAGCAGTTTTGAGGGCTGAAGGTGGTCCTACATGTTATTAGCAGGGTGGTCATAATATAATGGCCCATCGGTGTATATTTTATAGTGGGAAGAAATCCGTTTTACAGTATATATTTTCATTTCTGTGTTAATTATGTTTGTTAATTTTAAATATTTATTTTGTGTTGAACAGATTTAATTATAATAATTTATTTTTCCTAAAATTTTACTTGTTACAAGTGTCAGTTGCTTTTTTGTTAAAGTAGATATAATCCTAACTCCAGAGCAAATAACTACTAGTCTACTTTCTTTTTTTATTTTATATTTTAATCATTTTTAAAAACAAAATAAGGCATATCTGTCAGGTTGCGAATTGTTCGACTGAATCATCCACAAAATTCAAAAAGCATTCCCACATTTCTTAGAGAATATGTAAATGCCAAGTTTTCCTATAATTTTATTAGAAAAAACTTAATGGGCGATTTATAATGACGTTTAACTTCATTTTCGTTAAAATGTGAGTAACTCTGTAACTATATAATAATAGATAATCATTTTAATGTTATCTTAAAAAAACAACTAAAAATTTTAAATACCAAGTACATATTTAAATCTTGGAGACCATCCAGTTTACAATACAGTCTGATGAAAAAGATAAACAAAATTTAAGTTTCCTGAAGAGACCTTCATTAAATAAAAACATGTCACAAACTATCGATATGAGCTGCAGAATGTCCAATCACGTGTCCGAATTTCATCAGCAAGCAATGGCAATATTTCAATCTACCCTCTTTCCTCAAAGTAATCCTTTTTGTCAAAGGCGTGCTTTGCATTGAATATACATGGAGCTGACCCATTTCAATTTGATCAAAATAATTACTTTACAGATTATTTGGAAGACAATCGCGCACGAATCCTCGTTGCTCTCTCATCAAGCGCAGTCCTTATCACAAACAGTAAGTTACAAACCGCAATGACATTTTTTTCTTCTCTTTCATCTATCTAGTTGCTTTGCTGACGTATATCTCGGAATTTTAAGCAGGTTGCAATCAGCTTTTGGAAAAACGATATAGGAATAAGAATGATTGTGTATGAATGAATCTATTCAATATCCTTGACCAGTGGAATTAATTTTCTTTCGAAAATAACAATTAAAAATGGCATTTGATTGATTTCGCGCCGTTTTGTCGTGTTGTGTCGTCAATTGTTTTGTTGGCAAACTTTACGAAAGGCGCATGAGGGAATTTGGACTGATTTCTGAAAGGTCGCTGTTTTTGTTTAGATAAATAGTCAATTATGAAGTTTTATGGAAGTTTTACCAGATCCGAAATCTGGGGGTTGCTTGCAGAAAGTTAATCTGATACTCAACACTTCTGGGTACTAAGAGAAGAAACTGATGGATAAAAGAATTTTAATGACACAAGGTCCAAAAGAAAGGAATTGCACTCTGACGGGAGTGCAAAGAAGTGAAAACTTGACCATAGTCGAAAATATTAGAACAAATTGAACCTTAACAACGTGAAAAACTACTGTAACATTAAAAAAGAAAATTGAAATTAAACCATTCTTGCTTAAATTTGACTGCACGATATTATGGTACAACTTTAGTCGAAATACAGTTCAGTTTAACACCTTTTTGGAAGTTGCGACAGTTTCGCTGTATATTATGGATCAAAGCACCGATATTGTGATTTACCATAAAACCGGTTTAGAGTATGTAGAACCATACATAAATTCTGACTAAAAATTAAATAATAAGTGGGGTTTGAATCTACATTAAATTTATTTATATTGTGGTTCGATTTGAACTAAAAGATAGTTCAACTGAACAGCTTATGAAGGTTACAGAAAACTTGCATATGTTCAAATTACCAACATTACGATACAAACGTGATCCAACATGTCTGAGAATGCATAAAAGAAATTAAACATTAATATAGATACTTTATGATAAATTATGATTCTTTAAAATCTATATAAGTTTTGCGAGTATTGTATTAAATACTCCGGATGGTCTAAAAATTCTAATTTTTTTTTAATCGAATTTCCGCGATTGAAAAAAAAGCACAAAAAAATTAAATACATTCTTAGAAAAATTCGTTTTGAACATTGAAACATAACGGTGCTTTTGATTCCTGTTACGGTTCAAATTTATTGCAACTAAAAATGCATTAAATTGAACCATAATATCGTTTATTTAAGTTTAAGAAGTACGATAAGATGGTTCAACGTAACTCTTTGACGCAGATGGGAAACGGGTGTCCCATTTATACATTTTTATCTGACGATTTAATTACAAGCAAAAATATAATTTAGTATTTTCTAATTATAAAAAACAGTCAAATAGTTGCGGAAAAAATCTGTTGTATTATCGAAATTACAATTGTACTAAAATATAAAATAAAATAAAAAGAGTGGTTTAAACAACAAAAAAAAAAAAATTTCCTTCAAATTCTAAATTCTATCAATAATTTATTTTGTTAATTAATGTAATTTAAGGATGAATGACTGTTTCTGTTAAGATCCAAATAACTGAAATAAGTGCAAATTTGAAAAATTATTGTATTGTTTTATTTTTGTTGTTCCATGTTTGGTAGATTTTATCTTTAACGTAAAAAAAGACATCATGCTGTATTTTATAGCCATTAATTATTAAAACGCTAAATATAATATGTTTTACTTATTTTGACCTAAATTACTGCCAAATATGTAAAGTAAAAACTATGCTTTAAAGGCTTAAACACCATTGAAGGATGTGTCAAAGTTGAATAATAATACAGTTCAACGAACTGCAAAATTTCTAACAATATATTGTCCAAAATAAAGATTTTCTTCCTAAATAATTATATATGCTATATTAAGATTTAGTTTCTAAATATTTTACTCGAAAAATAAAGTTTAATTCCTAACTTCTGCACATGTAAAACAAGAGTCCAAATTCTTAGATATTATCTTAGCAAATAATCCATACATTAAATGCAGTAACAACTTTGATTTGCTGTGCACGGAAAAAATTGGAGAAGGAAGAATGCGTAGTCATAAAATATAACAAACAAGTTATCAGATAGAATATAGTTTATGACGTACATTTTTTGTAACAATAAGAACCATTTACCTAATATGTAAATTCCGAGGTCAAACTATAACCGGCCATATGTTCGCTGCGGTACATCCATCAATGATTTATTCGGACCTCATTTTTTTCTCTCTCGATGCTTCGTGCCTATTTTTTGAAGGCGACATTTTCTCAGAAAAGACAAACTCAAGTTGGCTGGAAGAGACGAGAGATCGACAGTGCTTCAAGGACATTTTTTGGATAAAAAATAAATAAATAAAAACTGAGCACAGTGTGAGGCGAGCAATGTTATCTTCAATTGAGAAAAAGAAAAAAAAAAGAACTATTCAGGAAGTTATGGGTTGTGAATAATTGAAATCTAAAAAAATGCCTATTCCAGCAAACGATTATCGGCAGCTAGAAGTGTGACTTGAATGCGAGACAGTCGGATAAAGAATAGGTTGGCAAAGATTTGGCTATTCCGGAATGTTTTTAACCCTTTGGCGACACTTACTCTATGTGACACGATGTCACGCCGAAACAGAATGAGGTCCATCTATTCAATGAAACAAGTTAACAAAGCGACACATCTCTGCAAGACATGTCGTGAATTGGAAATGAAGATGGGTAATTTGTTTCTCATCGAGTATAGTCTTTTTTTCCAACGAACGAACACTCAGAAAATATTTTTGCTCGATAACACTTGACAAGTTAAGAACACTAATTCTTAGTTAAAGTGAAAACTAGCAAAACAAAGAGCTTGTAACAATGGCGACAGAAAAATAAATCTAACGGAGTTTCTAATTAGTAATGCAAACATAGCGTACAAGCAATTTATTTCAAGCTTCCAACTCGTTTCAGAAAACTTCATTGTTTTTTCAGGTAATTATCTTCCTGATAAACAATAAACATCAAATTTTTTTTATCGGGTTTAGAAATTTATGTATGTTTTGTACAAAGATGTTAAGCAGAGAAATTAGGTAACCTAATGATTTTAAAAATGCTTGTGCCCCGATAAACCGAGTTTCAATTATCATAGTTAAGCTTAAGCCGATATGCATGCATGTTTATAACGGAGGAAAATGAAAATTTAAAACATCGATAAAGAAAGATTACTCTAAACAACGATAACCAAACAAAACAAAAATGGAATAGAAATAGCGCGATGGAGTTATAATGTAAAAAATGTGATTCAGTGAAATGTTTGATTTCTAAAGTGTATGGATATTTAGAGTTACAGTACAGATCAAACGATATTTAAAGTTACGATACAACAGTAAAATGACTGTTCAAATTTAACAAGATACATTGAAATACCATGATCAACAAAGTTATTGCGATCTAGGTATAGTAAGGTGTTTAAACACGTGAATTTGTGTCTCGTAACATAGTTAGGAAAAAAAAATTTTTTTTTAACGCATATTTATACGCTTATTTGAATACATCGCGTATTGTATTCAAATACGCATTATAACATACATCTAACTTTTTACGGCCTCGCAACAAGCATGATATAACGATTGACTTATTAAAGGCGTTTGGAGTTTAAATTTTGAAATATTTAATTAAGAATTTATCGTTTTATTTGTATGTATTACGTACTGAAGAAGCATAACTTTCATAAATTGAAATATATATATTTTTTTAATTATGGGAAAGAAGACTGAAAAGTGGTAAAAATTCGTCAAAAATTATCCTTTTTTAAAAAACTCATAACTTTGTTACAAATAATTATATTTTAATTTGTTTTCACCATAATGTTTATAAAATAATGAACTTAGAATAATAGACATTGCGATAGGAGTGTTATTAATGATTTTTAAATAATTTATAACAAATATCATAGCGCATTCGGCAAAAACAAAACTATATTTTTTTTCTTTGAAAAAAATGACTGTTTTATTAGTTAATACAAAGTTTATTCTCTAGAAAAATATCAAAAGAACATTTTTTGCAAAATTTCGAACAAATACGACAAAAGAATTAATGATATCTCATTTTTTTAAAAAAAAATAGGAAATAGGGAAAAAAATAATGAGAAAACACGTTTTAAGCTATGAAACTAAACAGACATGCTATGGCATGTCGGCCTAAGGGTTAATATTTTTTTATAATATCATAACTAGTTCATTTGATATAGAACATAAGTTCTAATTGAGATTGAAATAAATAATAGAGTTCGAATAGTTTTGAAGATACAAAATTCAGCTCTTTTATTGTATGTAAAAATTGAGACTTGATGATGATGTCAAAATTGTTCTGAAAAAAGTAGTCGATTATTTTATGTGAATAATTAACGGATTCTTTCAAAGATTAGAAAATTTGCTTAATTCAAGTTGGCAAAATTGACTGTCAGCTAACGGTAATAACGGTAAACTCTACCATTTTCTGGTAGTTTTAACATCATACTTTTTTTCTCAATATATGATTTAAAAAAAAAAACCTTCAGGAAGTTTAGATATTTATTTCAAAACATACGCGAAAGAACAATTATATAAAGACAAAAATTCTTCCTGAAAGTTAATTGGAAAAAAGTTACATTATTTCCAGTACATTAAAATTCCATATATTAAAATGCTGTCTTAAAAAATATTGTCTACATTGAAAAAAAAACACACACAACCACAACACAACTTATCTTTAAAAAAAAAAACTGTATAGAGATAAAAAATAAAAAAAGGTAAATTTCCAGAAAGGAATAGATATCCATTTCAAACTGGTAGAAGAACAATGAGATGAAGAAAAATAAATCCAAATTCCAAATCCAAATAAAAATAAAATTCCAAATTTTATCACATATTATAAAACCATATTTTAAAGTTTATTTTACCAAACTCATTACCAAAGCGCTTCGGTAAAAATTACCAAGCTTTTTTTTGTTCCCGTAGAGCCAGAAAAACGGTAAACTTTACCATTTTCTGGTAGTTTTAACGTCATACTTTTTTTCTCAGTATATGATTTTTTTAAAAAAATCTTCAGGAAGAATAGATATTAATTTCAAAACTTACGCGAAAGAGCAATTATATAAAGACAAAAATTCTTCCTGAAAGTTAATTGGAAAGTAACATTATTTTCAATACATTAAAATTCCATATATTAAAATGCTGTCTTAAAAAAATATTGTCTGCATTGAAAAAAACACACACACAACCGCAACACAACTTATCTTTTTAAAAAAAACTGTATAGAGATAAAAAATAAAAAAAAAGGTAAATTTCCAGGAAGGAATAGATATCCATTTCAAACTGGTAGAAGAACAATGAGATGAAGAAAAATAAATCTTATGCATGGCAAAAACTATTCCTCAGGGGTGATATACGGGTGTAGAAGAGCGAGATATGTCGGGGAAGACTCCGGTGACCGTAATTCTGTCACGACGCAGGTAAACACACCTGTAAATTAGGAGCCGATATCTACACCATCGTGACAGCAGTGACCCCGGTACAGAAGGCAGAGATTTACTACCCCACCGCTCCATTCCCTTTTGATGGACTCCGGGATAGTCAACAAATTAAGTAACCTTCTTGTCAACAATGCAAGGACAATAAAGACCAGATAAAAAACATTCTTTCTATTTTTATTTGTCTTTCAGATCAGAATCTGTGTTATCGAAGAATGTGTCAGATATATATTGTATGGTAAGATCATAAAATGTTTTTTGATAAGGCGATTTATGTAGCTTTAAAAAACATAAAACAAAATTAGAATCTAAATTTGGTATCTTTGAATTTGCAAAAAGTCCATTATAGTTTCATGCTATTCAAATTCAACAGTCACTTTGTAACATGTTATATCCGTTAAACATTTTTTTGTTCAATTGACATTACATAGTTAGAAAATTATAGTAAATGTTAAATTCTTGCTCCAAACTATACTTTGTAGTCTTTTTTATCTTATATTTTAGAAATATTAATTTATATTTTTCCTTATAATAATCATCAAAAAGCTTAGAGAAAAAAAGTATTGTCAAAACTACCAGAATATAATGAAATTTACCATGTTTCTGGCTCTATGGGAACACTAAAAAGATCGGTCGTTTTTACTAAAGCACTTTGGTAAGGATTTGTGTAAAATAAATTATACAATATGGCTTTATAATATGTGATAAAATTTGGTAAATGTTGTAAAATTTAGTAATTTTATCATGGTATCTTAAAGTATGGCATAAAAACCGTTTATTCAGTTGAATTTACTTTACAGCTCTGTATTTTTTACTAAATGCGTGGCAATAAGTTAAACGTTGAACTCTAATATTTATACCATGAACCGTAAGACAGCTTTGTTTCAGTTCAAGAAGAACTATGATATCACGTAATCAAGTTCAAGAATTATTATAATATGGTAAATCTTATAGCACTATATTGAGGTTGCCTGAAATCAGAACTATGTTCAACACACTGCACAATTTCTGGTATTGCACACAGAGTATGGTCAAAAGTATGGTCAAAACTATCAGAATATGGTAAAATTTACCGTATTTCTGGCTCTATGGGAACAGCATGATTAACAATAAGATATGATTTTATAATATGGGATTCAATTTGGTAATTTTATCATAATACCTTAGAGCATAGCATAAAAACCATTTATTCGGTTAAATTTCCTTTTTCCGTTTTGTATTTCTTTTAGAAAATGCGTTGTAATCAGAACAATAATTTTGAAAACCTGAAATTCCGGTACATCGTTACGTAGGAAAGCAAAAATTACGAAATAAATGGTTTTAATACCTTATATTTTGGTTTTATTAACCAGAATTAGGTTTTTTTTTGTTTTTTTTTCTTTATCAAAATTGTCATTACCACACAACACGATAATTTCACCAAAACTTTTTTTCTCTGTGCAGATCTATTCATTTGTGTTGGTAGTTTGAGTTATTGTTTCTTTTTCAAATTTGTCGCAACTTAAATATTATGCTAATTTGAACGTTATTATCGAACCTCTTAAATCAGATAATGGTTCTAAGTAGAAACATAGTTGAATTTAAAAAGTTTGGTCAAGTTAGAGCAAATTTGCATGGTTTTATACTTGAACCAATATTTCAGAGAATTTAAATGCTGACAAAATGAAAACTACAACGAAATTATCATAACAACTATCACTGCAATACAATTTTCTTTTCATTCCATTCAAACGCTATAAAATTTAACAAAAAGAAATTAAGAAATAATTGTCATTAATGGCTTTCGATTATAAATCTTTGGAAAAGAACACTGTCATAGCATGTTAATTTTGTAGAAAATATGTGAATACCATAAAGAGTAATTGAAAAAAAAAAAAAAAGATTTTAACTCTTTTTTAAGTTTTTATAACATATTAGAATACAATCGAAACTCTTTTTATATTTAATATGTGAGCAGAAATATTTTAAAAAGAACAAATTATGGGTAAAGATAGACCCACTAAAGCTATTATCGGGTTAGATGATTGCGAAGAAATTTCCTGAAAAACCACTTAAAAGGATTTCCGAAGAAAAAAAATTTAAATTTAAAAAATGATATAAAGAAAGAAAATTGATCCAAAGTCATTTTGTTACAGCCACAAGTATCGTTGTGCAATCAATAAAGGACGAGTAATTTTCGTTGAAGTTACAGTTAATCAAAAAGTATCTCTAAGAGGAAAAATATTTTCCCGCTACAAAAATCGGGAAAACATCCTGGAGAAAAACAAGAGGAAGATCTATTTCACGCATTATTTGACCAGGAATACGAAATTAATGCGAAATGTCAAAAGCGTCGCAAAACCCTTTTACTCCCAAGGGGTCTATGAGGGAAGGGGGGGGGATCAAAACGGCGGTTCAGACATTAATGGAAAAAAAATTCTCCAATTATGTATAAGCAAGTATTAAACGAAAGCACGGAAGAAAAACTTTATATTTTTCCCATTTTTATCCTGGGGGAAAAAGGGTTTGAAATGGCTTGTGAGGGTGTCACATACAGTACAGAAAACACGCAATCGATTGAGTAGATATCAAAGAGATAGTTTTGCAAATGCAGTGCAAAAATTGTTCTAAAACAGCCATTTTATTAGTAAAATTGTTTTGGTAAATGTTTTTGTTTCTTTAATGGGCGTAAATGTTATTTATTGGAGGAAGGAGCAATGATAGCGCTTCGAGCCTGCAGATGTTTTGGAAATTTTTGTGAATCCGGTGTTTTTGGTTGATCGACCCGAATTTGCAAGATTAATACAGGAGAACATTTGCAGTTGACAAGACCCATTGAGAAAGAATAGCGTTGCAAATGCGCTTTTTTTTTATACATACCAAATCCCATCCCCGTTAACTCTTTTCTTGGAAATTGTATTTAAAGTTAATTTGAAATTAATTTGTTTCGAAACTATAAGCCGTACAGGGGAAAAAGTGGAAAAATTGGAAACTGTATGTCCGCTACAGGTGACAAATACCATGCTGGCTGTATCGACAGTTCACTTATTTACTAACTTTTTATTCACCGAAAAGTAAAATTTTCAGTTATTGTTCGCAAAATAACCGATTCATCACATAACTAGCTTTACTTTTTAAAGATAGGGAAAAAAATCGGTTTTCAAATTACAACTTGTATTTAGTCAGAAACAGATGAGAATAATCTTTAGTGCACGTCAATTTATTTTATTTTATTAACCAACTTAGAGCTTAAATTTTCTACCAACATTTTTCCAATACTTTTTTTTTGTTTCCAAAAATGTTATTATTATTCCTCTGTTTAAAAGTTAGGGAACAAATATGACACATCATTAGGAAAATAGATTACTGAGAGACTGAAAAAAATTAGTTTTGGTTTCAATAACAAAGCTAAGTTTTATTTCATAAAATTCCAACCTACTTATTAATGAATGGTAAAGTTGAAAATTTGTTTTTGGAGTACGAACATATTTTTTAGTGCACTTTTACAAACTTAAAATTTATTTGTATATTCTGCGATTAAGCAAAACAATAATATTACTATTATTTTTGAAATGTCATATTGCAATATCAAAAAAGGTTGTTTTTTTTTAAAATTATAAATGCCTTTAAACATTTAAATGCAAATTATTGTGGTGTTTTAAATCGTTTAAAAGCATTGATTTCAAACTTTATGTAAAAAAAAATTTTAATTAAGGAAATACTGTACAATATTTCAAAATTAACAATAGTAATGAAAACTAAATAGCAACCATATAAGCAACAAAAAAATCATATCACATTTAATAAACATTTAAAAAAAAATTTTTAATAAAACACGTATAATGTCAATGTTTATTTTAAGCCTCGTGACGTAAAAATATTTTGGTTATATAATTGGCAAATAGTGTATATTAGTAACTTGCTCTGGGTTTTTTACGATTAATTGTAACTACTTCTTGTTCGCAAAACAGCGGGATATTGTTATTTAAATGTACTTGGCATCCATTTACAAAACTAGAAGCAAATACAATGTCATATATTGTTTATTAATTCTGAATGCATTTAATAATTATATATATTTTACTTTGTTGGGTAACTAAATGGTCCTGCAAATAGTTTACTTATCTTATATTCTTAAAAAAATTTTCCAATAAAAAATAATTGTTTAACTAGACTAACTTAATGGGCAAACAAATTCGCAACTGGTTATTTCAGTTTTGTATTTGTGTGTCGATGGTGCATTTCGAATTATATCTGAATGATTTTTTACTTTTGACATTTTTAAAAGAGCTGGAAGAAATAGATGTCACCAAGGTTGCAATCAAATTGTTTTCGGAAGAAGAAAAAAAATTGCAAAATGTAGAAGTTATTTGCATTTTTATCAGAACTAATTTGCTATAAACTCGTTTTTCACACTAGGCGAGCTTTCGCTTTCATCTTTTATTTTCTTTTTCTTCTTTTAATTGCTATTGGTGCTTCAGCTTTCCATTGAAAGAGGATGTCGAATTCCACAAGAAAGCGAAGGTAAACTATGTTGCTTACGCAATATATCATACCTTAAAAAACAAATTAATGCAGAAACCGTCCTGCGCAATGGCGTTCTGTCGATGAAACGCGACAACATCACGCCAACGCTACTTTCTTTCTTGGTTTATTCATTTCTTGTTATAACGATTTTAGGTTCCTTTCGCAATATGTTCGAATTTATTAAAGTATATCTGCGCCAATGATTATCGAGAACATATGTTCGAAAAAAAGATTGGTCATCCCCAAATGCCTACACGCGAAACTTTTGATGCAAGCCATAAGAATAATCCTTCTATTTTATTCTAATGAGGCGTTCAAATTCTTATAGGTAATACTCCGTTTGTATTTGATTTCTTAAGATTTACCCAGTTGATATGAACCAATAATGATACTTTACTTTTCGTTAATAAAAAATAATTTTAAAATATCGAATTTTTAATAAAGTCCGCCTTTATCTCACGTTTTTTCAATGCACATTGAAAGCTTTATGGCACCCTACTTAGCATGATGAAGAGGAGTGTTAGTTATGTAACGGGGATAAAACGGATAGAAAGTACATTTGAGAAAAGTCCCTTTCAGATCGCAATGAAAGTTATTCCCAAATTTAAAGTAATTACTTATTGGTTACAAGGTATTAAAGTTTTTAACAAGCCTTAATTTCAAGTTTACGGAAATAAACTTGATTTAATTTTTATTTTTTATTTGAAGGATTAGTACTCTTATATGAGCTTTAAAAATTTTCTTAATTCCAATAATTACATTTTACTGTAATATAATATTCGCATACGAAAAATACTTTTTCCACAAGTTATTTTTTAAGTTGCAATAAAATGAAACAATTAAGGATTTTTATGAATAATTTTAACTTACCACTTAATAATTTGTTTCTTATAGATAATTGATTTTACAGAAATTAAAAAGGTTCTGTTCGTAAACTTCAAGCTAATTCGTTATATATATATATATAATCACATTCCAATAAATACTAAATTGAAGGATTTGAAGCACTGACAGATGTAAGGCAACTTTTTTAAATAGTTTAAAATAGCGTTTTTTTTTCTTTTCTTTTTCTTTTGGTTGATTCTGATGACTTTATTGTTTTGATTATATTGAATTCGAGTTAATGAGTGCGAAACAAATCTAACTTTTTTCCCCTGTGCTTCCAAATGTAAGGACTTTTTCCCCGGTTGTTTATTCCACTTAATTTTATCCTCCCCCCCCCCAAATTATTTGTCTCAAATTACTCTATCCAGAGCTTAAAGCAACGATTTGAAAAATAGGAATGATATAAATTTATTCATTGAAAAAAGTATTCTGAAGAACTTAAAATGCAATAAGAAAGTATTTTTCACCAAATCACCGTTCCTGAAAATGTTCTAAAAAAAAGATAGTTTTCTGAACTTTCAAGTAGGGAAATAATTTTACTCGTTTAAAAAATTTTTCGAAGATCTAAGGACGCAATTAGAAGGTATTTTTCTCTAAATCGCTGTTCCTGAAAATGTTCTAGAAGATAATTTTTCTGGACTTTCAAGGAGGAAAATAATTTTACTTGTTAAAAAGATCTTTCGAAGAACTAATAATGCAATTAGAATTTATTTTCTCCATATCACCGTTCCTGAAAATGTTCTAGAAGATAATTTTCTGGACTTTCAAGCAGGGATATAATTTTACTCATTGAAAAAAATATTCTGAAGAACTAAGGACGCAATTAGAAGGTATTTTTCTCCAAATCACAGTTCCTGAAAATGTTCTAGAAGATAATTTTCTGGACTTTCATGCAGGGAAATAATTTTATTCATTAAAAAAAATCTTTCGAAGAACTAAGGACGCAATTAGAAGGTATTTTCCTCCAAATCACCGTTCCTGAAAATGTTCTAGAAGACAATTTTCTGAACACAGACAAAGCATGAAGTTCGAATCGGTGGCTAGGAACCGAAATTCAATCAAAGAAGTAGAGACTTCATAGACATTGAAGGGAAGCAATTTTGCAATAGGATTGAGATGAGTATAGAAGCCTGGTGATGCGAGAAGCTTGAAACTTAGTGGTCCATCAAAAAAGGACGACCCGAAAACCGCCATTCCGGACCGGATGTGACGTCAGTCGTCCTTCATCGCTTCCGACACGTTTTTGTCGTCGACAGCAAGAAAGGGTGGACGATTCGGGGGACTCGCTTGAACGGTGGCGATTCTCCTTTTGTTTTGTTTTTAATTCGAAATGTTTGAGCAACTTGTTTCATGTGATGATCAGACGATCTCGCGTTTGACCCATTTTTGGAACTAACACTGCGGGTGGGTGTGAGAAAAAAAAGCAAAAGTGTTTCGTGAGATATGGAATAAATATAGTGGGTGGAAAGAGAAACATTGTTAGGGTTATAGGATAGAAATTAGCTGACGTGCATGATTGATTTTCTCGTTTTTAATTCATTACGTATTTTTTCCTATAATTACAAACATAATCATCAATTTTAAAATGTTTTTTTTACTTTTTCCATAACCTAATTTTGCTAGCGTTCTTAAATGGAACTTATATTAACAAACTGAGGGAAACTTTTATAAAGATTTAAATAATAAATTACGCAAGAAGTTATGTCTCTCAATGAGCTACTAAAATCAATGTTTGAATGCTCTGTAAGGAATCTTAAAGCGTATTAAACTACAACATCATTCACAGTTACTGCAACCCTAATATGATGTTAATTTTAACCATATTATCCTAACAATATAATCGTAATTACATTATATTATCGTAAATTTTACATGATGCTGTGGTTTAACTTAAATGGAAACATAGTTCAATTTAATACTTTAATAAGGTTGCAGGAAATCTGTACAGTGTTATGGCTCCTGTAACAGATATTATTGCTGAATGTTGTACCGTAAAGTTGTAGACGTTGTTTTAAAATTGCACGTGCTGGCCTAAAAGCTATTTCCACTATTTTTTTCTTATTTTAAACGCAAATTGCAGCACGTGCCGTTTCTTTGCCTTTAACAATTTCGTTAGAACGGATTAATAAATGATTTAGACTAAATCAGGAACAAGTTACTTAAATGATGTGAGACCGAAAACAACATTTTTATGCAAACTTTTTAAAGAAGATATCTTTTCGTTTAATTGAAACTCCATTGCTAGAATTTTCATTCTAAAATTAAGGTGAAACGACCAATCTGTCTATCGAATTAACAGTAACGTTAACGGTGAAGAACATTTTTCACCTTTATGGTTTTGAAACCGTTTAGAATTCGTATGATTAAGAAACCATGAATACAAAACTATACGGTTTTTTAATCTTTTACAACTAGCATGGTTTCAAAGCTATAAAAAAAAGAAATTTAACTAGACATTGGAGCTAGTCTTTTCGTTAGGTTGCGGTTGAGTTGCGTTTTATCAAATGAACCGTGGAATGTGGTTTAATTCGCTTATCTTATTACACGCTTTCAAATGGCGTAAGAGATGGTCTCGTTTGAGTTACGCAGCTTTATGTGCAGTAATCTATGTGTGCATGAGATTATCGTATTCCAATAGTCCAAAGTCAAGGAAATGAAGGAAATATTGTGGTGTCATCGCTGGGATTCGAATCCACCGTTCTGTCGGTCATGAGATGGACAGACTTGCCCTCTTGACTTTTATATATACCAAGTTGAAAGGAACTAAGTGGATTCAATAGCTGGGGCTATATAGAGCGATAAAAGTACGGTTGTTTAACCGTATTAGATGAAAGCCGTTCATAATAGGTTTTTCTCACAATTAACAGAATACCATCTTATTTACGTAACCATTTCATCGTATGAATACCATCTTATTTACGTAACCATTTCATCGTATGAATACCATCCTATTTACGTAAACATTTCATAGTGTGAATACCATCTTATTTATACTTAAATTTTAAACAGTAGCAATAGAAAATTTCAATCTGAACTTCAGCTATCCTTGGTTACTATAATGATTGATATTGTTTGATAATCTAATCTCAATTTTTATAGTAATATACCATCAAATCTGATATTAATATGCAATTATATTTCGTGGAATCAATTTTAGTTGAATGTATGGGGGTAAAAGTAATCAAAATTCAATAGACGACGAAAGCTAAACATGTTAACAAGTAAATGTTTAACTGCTCAAGGAATTTTCGCGACCAAGCTGTTCAGTGAACAACAATTTTTCAATTTCCTAATCACACATATGGATTTTTCGAGGTGCACAAATCCTCCCATGAAGGTCCCAAACAAACATCGATCACGACATGTCCCAAACACACCAATCCCCAACCTGAATTCCAACTAGAGTCTGGGAAACGTGAAATTCGACACTTTCGCTCAGATCACATCCCACCCCCCTCCCCAATCCCAATGCTCGGAGACACCTCGTCCTGCATCAGAAACAGCGATCTAATAAACTGTTGCACAGCGAAAAAAATCAGCGTTAAATGAGGTGGAAAAGAAGTTGCGAAATTGTAGATGCTTCAAGCATATTTTTCTCTGAAGATATGAATACTTCTATAAAAGAATGATGCGGGGGAGTAGAGAAGGATATTGGTGAATATAGAATGTTTTCTTCAGTGAAACCCCCCCCCCTTTTTTTAATTTTTTTTCTTACTAGGGAAACCACACAAGTATTCACAGCTGTCTTCCGTTTGGAAGCATTCAATTGCCCCACAGAGAAAGAGACTATGTAACCGCTTCTTGCTAAAAAATTCTTCTTTTCCCCTGGGGGTAAATAAATGGGCCAAAACCTTATCGGAGCCTCACCACCCCCGATCGTGGGCAACCTCCCGTTGCTCCCCTTCCCCACCCTTAGCATCCCAGGAGGGAAAAAAATGCACATTCAGATAAAAAAAATCGCTCAGCTGAAGGACAAGGTTTTACTTGTATTCATGAGGGAAACGACCTAAGGCATGGAACACCGTTAGGTTTTCTTTCTTTCGAGTTCGATTGTCCCCCCAGCGGAAGTATTTTAAAGTTAGATTTGCAAATATTTACCTCATATTTATTTTGAAGGTATTCTTGAATAGAAAAACCTATTAAAAGAAAATTTGGGTAAAGAGTTAAACAAGGCATTTAAGAGATATTCACTACAAGCAAATTTCTGATTTCTATAAAGTGTAGGATTTTATTTTAAAACCAATGTAAAATTACTTTATAGACAAATAAAAGAGAAAAAAAAGAAGATGACATAAGTATTTCGAGCATGAAAAGCAAACATCATCACGTTTTACTGAAATGAAAGGCTTAAAAACAATATTATTTTAACCAAGAATTATTTTTGGAGAAATGTTTACCTTAAGAAAACAATAACAGACAAATGAATTTATCCCAATTGACAGACGAGTGAATTTATATTGAACTAATAACAGTTAGGTCAGTTTAGGTTTAGTGAAATGAATATACACTAGACTAATAGCAAAAGAATGAATTTTCGGTAGACTAAAACAATAAAACGAATTAACTTTGATTTCGTATCAATAAAATAATTTTAAATTAGACTAATAACAGATGCATGAATTTTCTGTAGACTAATATAAGTTCAGTACTAAGACTTAGCACAAGAACAATTAGCATCAGTATTTCATAAAGGAGTATGTTATCAACTAAAAATGTTTGGAGTCTTTATCATTGAATACGACAAAAATCAAACTTCAGAAGAAGACATTGCATGAAATGACGAAACTGAAGTGATGAAACTGAAACTCTCGAACTGCGTTTCTCAACAATCTTAACTGAATTGGTGGAACTGTTACTCTTTTCCAAACATTTTTAGTTTTTAACATAAATTGTCATTGTTCATGATAGGTCTTCTTTTTATTTTACTGCGAAAAAAAATTTATTTTTTCAATCATTCCAGATTTTATGTAAAATCTTTTATTAAAACTTACCAGTGTTAATAACGAAGACATATTGTTTTGAGACTCCCTTTTCGATTTAATAAAGTTAAAATATTAAATTTAAGACAAGATCCATGAATACCCATGACATGCGAGAAAAAAAAATGTCATTTCCGAGCTGTATATCCATCTTTTTAGTCGGGAATACCCAACCACAGAGTATCTGGCAAGATAAATGCGAAGCAGGTGGATTTCAACTAAACTCAACATAAAGAGCACGACGAAGTCGGCCATTAGAATTGTCATCGCACGTCTATATCGAACAGCTGTTACCAGTCGTTCCAGATTAAAAAGAGAAGGGAGAGCTAAATGAAGAAAAAAGAAATCCAAAGGAAGACGAAAAGAATAATAATAATAAAAAGCGGGGGTGTTGTAGAGAAGAACCCGTTAGGAAAAAAAAAAAATGATGAACTGTGAACGCTGACTTGGACTGATTAACAGGAAATACTACTCAAAATCCTCGGCGTTCTGGATGACATTAAGTTTGGGGTTGATTTAGCTTATAGCTTTCATAGTTCGAATCTGAAAGACCATCATCAATGTGTTTCCTAATTTCGTAAGGTCATTACCAGGGTGATGATGGTGACATTAAATGTCATTGTTTTCGATACGTTTGAACGGATGTCTGTCATTTTATATGGATGAACATCCATTTTTCTTAAATTATGCCGGCAAAAAAAGGACTTATTAATCTTAATAAAGAGCACATCTCTTCAGTCGTTTCATTTTTCTTATGGCGAATATATCCACTTCCGTTCATCAATTTTATAGAATTAGACATCAGATGGCGGTATTTACTCAAGTGCTTGTGGTTAATTTTTTGAACTTTGCATATTATATGCCGGCACTACTTCCGGTTCAACACAGCTTATCACAAATTTTTTTGTAAAAGATCCATATTTCAAGAAGAAGAAAAATTGTCCTCGAAAATTACTTTATAACCAATATTCCGATAGAATATTATTAATGATTTAAGTGCATTAAAATAGTTAGATATATTACTTAATTATAACTATATAATTAATATTTAATGACTAATATATAATTGATATCTAATCATTGCACAGTTAATTTTTGAAGCAATAATTTTACAGTCAAATTTCATGACAAATACACGAAAACAGTGTTGTTCATCTGTCGTCCAGCTTTTATCCAATCTTGTCAACGGTGCTCTGCCCATTCATACAAAGAGAAAAGAAAAAAAAATTTTTAAAAAATATTTCATACAAAGGATAGTGAGTAGACTATCATGGTTCATTTAATGAAATAAGCGCTTAAATGATATAAAAAGCAAAAATTTTGGAATGTTAATACACTTACAATATTTTCTAGCATTAGTTAAAAAACAAATATTTTATAAGAATAATAGAATGTAGACCGCTATTGTTTATTTTAGTGAAATTAGTGAATTAATGCTATAAAAAACATTTTTTAATGTTAATATACTTATAATATTTTACAACACTAATTGAAAAAATAAATATTTTATGCGACGGATAGTAATTAGACTATGATGGTTTATATTAGTAAAATCAGTGTATTGATGTTATTGAAATAAAGATTAATACATTTTTAAAATTAAACCATTTTAAAACTTTCAGGCAATTTTTTTTAAAGATGAGCCATACTTGTTAATAAAATGCACGTTTGTGCACAAAAATGAATTTCTGAAGAAAAAAAAAATTTTTTTTTTTTTGAATCAGTGTTGATTGAAATTAATTCTCTCAAGTTTTACGATTGTGATTGCACAATACTAAACTGATTAAAAAAACATTTTGACTGCAAGCTATTTTTTTTTTAAATGAAACTTTCAAACAATTTTAATGTGAAACAGTTCCTAAAAATCCAATTCAAAATAAGAAAGTAGAAATACATTGAGATGGCATATAGAAGCGTGAGAAAAAAATGCAAAGTGGAAAAGTAAAATGAAATTAATTACCAGAAGCTAAACATTTCTTTTTGAAGATGGTAAAAAAAGTAAATTAATCTCCCATTTCGAGCATTTTTATGAAATACTTTAATTAATATTGTCTATCGATCAAATTCTCGAACTGAAGATGGAAAAAAAATTACAAACAACGAAATAAGAAGTTGATCTTTAATTGCTTTCATTTAATTCCTTTCAAACATTGACTCTTAATCTAATAAGCATCATTCACAATTTGACCACACAGTGCTTTTATTTTTCTTTCTTTTCTCCGTCTTACCTTTCCCCTTTTTCTGTTTTTATGTGAAAGACCAGTTCAAGCCCGATCAATTGGCGAGGGAAAAAATCAAAAACGATTTATATTTTACATTGGACACTAAATAAGTCGATGATTCGTGACATTATTTTTGCACTAATTAGTAATCAATTATTCAAATCTGTTGCTTTGAATCGATTGATTTAAACTCGAAGATTGGGATAAGTTTATTTAAATCCGTGGATAATACATGAATAAATTTTTTTCACCAGATTCAAATAAATTTTGTTGATTTGTATTGAAAAAGGTCAAAATAATCTTTCTAATCTGTTGATTTGAATCACTCGATTCGAATGTGAGTGGCGAATTCACTGCCTTAAGCTGGACGATTGGATATTTCATTCGAATCCCTGATGCAACAACTCACTTAAGTGAATTGATTCTTTAGACTCGTTCCTCTGATTCGAGAAATCTAAATGAACTGAAAAGGTGTTTGCATTAAAGAACGCAAAAACAGATTAATTTGCTTTGCTTTAAAGATTAAAATCACTTAAGTGATCTGATTTCTGTGAATCTACTTACTACTCAACTTAAAAAGTAACTAACTAATTCAACTGATACGAATCATAGATTCAAAAGACTAAAAACTTTTTTTGGGGGTGGGGGGGATTGTTGGGGAACAGATTACAATGATAAACTTATTTCTTTTTCTTATTCGTCCTTTCGTTTTTGGGATCATATTATTAAATTCATCATATTTTGGGATCATAATTTAGAAGACTTTTTTTGGGAGAGATAGGGGAAGAGATTACGCTGATAAACTCATTTCTTTTTCATAATCGTCCTTTCTTTTTTTTTGGGAGGGGGTTATATTATTGCTATCCTTTCTGCCTTAGAAATAATTTTAGATTTTTAATTTTCATTTATTTATTTATTTTGCATTTCCGCCTGCAAATGTACTTAGATTATTCTAACAATAAGAAGGATAACGGCATTCATTAGTTTATCAATTTTAGAAAAATTTGGAGACTTATTTTATAACTTATTTTTGTTTGTCCCCCTTGAATCATTTAAGAAAGAAATCATTAATAAACAATTTTTTTCTAGTCCTTTTTATTTCAATAACTTCATTAACCGCTTCCACAAATTGCATCGAAAACTTTTTGAACTTTTTAAAACGCAAGTACCAAAATAACGCAAAAAACTGAGCACCATAAACGTTTCATTAATAAACAGCCAAATTGGGTGAGGGGATGAGGGAAGAAAAAAAAATCATTAGCATCAGAAATTCGATTTCAATTCAAATGAATTTAACAAATATATTTTTTCCTCCCTCTTCTTGAAGCATAAATTCCCCCTGCACTGACACAATTAACAATTTACAACGCCATGACAGACACAAGCAAGAGGATGCCACTTCAAAAAGACAAAGGGAATGAAGTTGGTGCCACAAAAAGAACCACTCCATCAGCGTCCATAAATAAATCCAAGATAAACACAATTGCGTCGAGTGCGGCATTATTGTCCGTCTGTCCCGGGGAATTTATTTATTTTTAATTAACAAAGAAGCATCTACAAAACCTATCTGGTCTTGTACCTTCTCCCCTGGGTGGAATAAAAGGGAAAATAGTGTTTATATTTCCTTTCTCCCCGGATCTACTTGATGGGAGAACTCCTCTTACTTCATGCAAGGTGGGGAATTCCTGACAAGACAAAAGGGAAAATCTTAAAAATGAATTCCAACAAATTCCTTTCTTTTGAATAGATTCTCCTGGCTAAATAACTCTCACTAAATTTTGTTTAAATTTCAATATTTTTTTTAGTAATTAGAAGAAAATAGGAGTGTAGTATATTACAAAAGTAAAATATATCTTAGTTCAAACTAGTACGACATTTATTTTAAACTCTTTTCAATTAAACATGAAATACTGTTTAGTTAAGTAAACATACAAACACAAAAGAAAAAGTTTCGATTTTACAATTAAAATTGTAAATTTCGGTACAAGAAAAATTCAACGTTTAGTGCAAGTTATCAGGTTCAAATTTAAGAAATTTTACTACAAACTAACAGCATTGTGCTAAGCTACACTTTCTTCTACATTCTACTACACTTGTGTAAAAGTGACATTTTTACATTAAACTAAGTCCTAACATAGTTTCCAGGAATATATATTAGAAATTTACGGAACTTCAAGTACATAATAGTTCTATACACAGAAACATCTAATTGCTCACATAAAAATCAGGATGTTATCATCCTGTAGTTTCTAACCCTTCAAGTGATTTTCCATTCTATATTCTGTAAATAAAATATTTATTACTTTATGAAAAAATACAATGATAATGTTTTCGCAATGCCCTACATATATTAGTTTACTGTATCGCTATACAGTTTGAAATACTCATTAGAAACTAACTAAGAACAATTAAAGCGTGGGAAATTTTAAAATATACTAAAAAAATATCATCAGAACTGTTCTATTTTATTAATTAATAAGAGTCAGGGTCTTTATAATTTTTGGAAACATTACAAACAATGTATTATTTCCCATGACCATTACAATGCATATTGGGTTTATTATTTTGAAATACTACAAAAGAACAATTTAATTACTCTAAATTTTAAACTAAGCTAAATAATTTTCCTTCATTTTAATTAAACAATTACTGCCCAAAATATGTCAAGAACAAATTTAAATTCAAAATATAGATTTAGCAGTAAAAAATTTTTCAGTAAGTCGTTTTTAAATTACAACAAATAATGTTTCTACTGTGTATTTTACAAACAATTAAAGTTCTAAGTGAGAACAGTTCAAGGTAATTGAAAAACAATTAGTGACCATAGAACGGTAATTAACTCTTCACCGTATAATATGCAAGATCTATTTAAATTAACGCATGGTCTTAAGAAATTGTAACATATTAACAAGCCCCGCCTAACGGAAATATAAAATAGTTCACTACTGCACCCACAGCTATATATATGTAATGCTAAAAAATAAAGATTTAACTTCAATTAATCCAGATATAACTTTTATAATTACACAAATCTATTATAATATTACGTATAATCAGCATCCCCTTCCGCCTACAATTTACACAAAGGCGTTACATTGTAATTGTTTGAGCCCCAGTTGCATACAATTAAGGGTGAAAAGGGGGAAATTTGTTTACTTTACGAACACTTATTTTTTCCCATCACACCTTTAAAAAATGTAATTATTGTAAGGTCTAATTGAATTTAACATTGAAAAACTCTTCTGAATCTAATTTATTCGACTGTAAAGATTCGATTAAACGGCAACCTTTTCGTGACTTTTTCCGAATTAAGTAGGTCTATCTCTTACTGATTTCATAAAAGTAGAACAACTTCTATGATGGACTTAATATTAAAATCATTTGAAATACAGTGTGATTAATGTTTGTTTTAAATTTTAATGTGAATACGTTAATGAATATATCAATAATGTAAAACAGCCAGCCTATCAGCCACTTGTTCGTGGGACGTATTGATGATATTATTCTACGAATTACTAGCCTTTCGGAATAACAATGATAATTTAAAAAAAGCAACAATCAGATTTTTCTTATTTAATAAATTTGTAGGAAAATTAAAATTGAATAAATTTGTTAATATATTGATAAGTTCAGCCCTTTCCCTACAATAGACTTGGCACTGTCGACTTGCCTTGTAAATGCCTAAATATAAAATACTCACTTATCATTTCTGTGTTTAATATTAAAAATTTTTCGTTTAAAATGATCTAACTTAATTTAATATTTAAAAGTTAATAGTCCGGGGATCGTCGTTAAATTAAACTTTACATTTCTAATATAATAAATTAAAAGCAAAAGAAATTCGTACATCCAAAAATAATTTGATGTTATGAGAACTTTTTAGTGATTAATGATTAATAATATATTTTAATTATTACATAGTTCAATGCTAATAATCTACTTTTGAATGTACCTTCAGTATTAATAAAAAAATCAAAGGAGATTTTTTAAGCAAATGAAATAATAACTGTAATATTTAAAGAAATATTGCAACTACAGTTTACATATTAGATATTTAAGAATAATATTAACTTTCATAAAATTACCCCTGTTTACATATGATCGTATTGAATACCTAGTTAGAACATTAAGCTTGCATAGTGTGAAAATTAATCATAAATTATATTTTACAAACTTTCGTTTGTAAGTGGGATTGCATCACTTTCAATAATATTATGTTTAAATAATATTATGTTTATTTTTGCTACAGTACAATCAATAATTACACAGTTTTTATTTTGAATAAAATATAATAAAAAGGTAAGTTGCAAATACTCAATTAGATAAAATGTGTGTGTTATCTTTCGGCCTGTTTTTTATTCGTCTTCAGAAGCCTGAACAGAATTTCGAAGAAAATATTCAACCGATTACAACGCAAAACCACCATTAAACAAATCTTATCTTTAGAGTACTGAAACAGGCCCAATCGCCCATGATTACTCCACTCCAATAACAGTTTTTTTTTCAAGAAACGAAAAGGTTAATTCAAGCCTCTCTTTCATTCCTTTCGACTCAGGATGTGCAGCTGTTAATTACAATTAACCCACCCCCATTTGCAATGATTGGGGGAATTACCAACATTTTTCACGGGGTCAACTAGAAAAAATGAGTAAAAAATTCTTTTGTGAAAAGCGTGGGCTGCCTTTGCTATCAGGAGACGTCTGGCCTGATATTTTGCAGATGGCTCTATGCAGACATCGAACAGCACAACCAGGCAACTACGACACAATCGTTTCTGGTTAAAACAAAAGAGATGGAAGCAGGCAAGAACAAAACAGAAAAAAAACAGCAGAACTGAAAACTGCCGAGCTGTATAATTGAATGATTATTAATGAATGCTCCGAGTTAGCTCCGATAATTAGGTAATACAGTAAAGAATCGGTTTTATGACGAGGGAATGGATGGTAGAAAAATTTTCCCTTCATAAAATGAATTGAAGTGATGAATGACATGGTATATGTTTTGCTACGAATTCCTCTTCTTGTTTTCTTTTTTGAGGGAGTATTAGTTGTTTTTATTATCTGTTGCCGTTGCTAAAATTGATATTGTACTTTTCATCGTTCATCAGTGCGATTCAATTTGAAGCAACGGATCTGTTTCTCTGCGTTATTTTTTTTTTTTTAATATTTTAACATAATCAAAGGCAGTAAATTATTTTTGCGGACAGATAATTTGTGTCATTTAGAGCCATTCAAATAAACATTGTACTTTCATTGTCTAAATTAAAGATAGAAATAAAAAAAATGTTACTGATTATACTGGACGTAATTATTTAACACGCCGACTAAGAAAATAATGTAGATTTTCACGTAGTGGCAATTGTAGTAGTGACAGTTGGTTTATTTATGAATGTTTTCAATGAAAGGAATTATGCTGAAAGGTGAAAAACAATATTACGGCATAATTATCAATAATTTATCTTTAAGAGTGACAATTATATAACCTGGCGTTAAAATAACAAAAGCGTTCTTATAACATGGAAATGTGAGTAAGTAAATATTAGTTTGCTCCTAAGAGAACTCAGAAAAACACATTATAGGTTCCAAACTAAGTATTTAGAAGAAAAAAAACGTAAATTGATTATTCTTGAATTGTTAAATAGATATGACATAACCACAAAATATGCTATAACTCTTACCAAATACGTAATAAATAATTTTGATACTATAGTTATGATTGACTTTATTTTATTCATGTGGTTTTATTTTATATTATTACATTCGTTATAGATACTGTAAAAACTGTACTGTTTTATAGTTACCACCATTTTTTTGCGTTGAAGTAGGCAAAAAGTTTTTACAGTGTACGTAGTCACATTTTTTTATTATTAACTTTGGTACTGATATAGTTGAGTTTATTTATTTATTCATTTTATATTTGTTTGCTTACAGACAACCCATATTTTTATACGAATTAAAATCAATTTATGGCTTCATTGCAACAACATTTCATTTAAGAAAACGAGCTCATTTTTAGCAATTGTTTTAAACTATCATTAGTTCTGCTCCAGGCTCGCACCGACAACACTGCTGACGTAAAATATCTTCAGTGGTAGACGGGTCATGGATTAGAATCCCTTTGCCATCGGGGTAATTGTGGAATGTTTACGTGCATTTACCCTCATTGTAATACAAATGTGGGTTAGTTCCCTCAAAAAGTCCTTCAGTAAGGATAGTTTCTTCCTATGCTTGATTCGGGAGTTCCCTTCTCTTCTGTTTGGTTTGGTTGAAAATTACAGAGCTGCTCAACGCCGGTCAAGAATAATAAAAACAATTATTATTTTATCATTTTTAGGTAATTTTTCGCACGATAGCTGCAATTCTGTACTTAAAAATGTATCTATACGCCAAAAATTATTTTACAGCTTATACATAAGTACATATTAAAAAAAAAAAAAAAAAAAAAAAAAAACTCTCTCCTGCCTTACAAATCTAAAATACAAACGTTTTGAAAAACGATACATATGGCCTTTTTTTTTTTAACATTGTTGAACTCTCAATTTACTTCAAGGGCAATAAAGTTAACACTGTTATCGAGAAAATATTCCAAGGAAGCAGTCACAAATATGCCCATAAATTCTCAACAGCAGTGATTAAGAACAACTTCAAGATAAGCTATAGCTGTTAAATTTCAAATTGGAATTTCTGTCTCCATTCAACTTATCAGACACACCAGGGTGATCAGGGAAAAAGAAGCAAAGAAAAAAACAGCACTCAACGGGCTATTTCTGCAGAGAGAAGATGCTGGCCTCATCAGAGTCAAGAACTTCGAAGGCCGCATTTGTCCAAGACTTTTTAATGCCTCGACATTCGATCTCTTGAAAGGACGACAGTGTTTGTTTAAGTGGTAGTGGGTGTTGTGACTCAGATGCGTCCATCAATGACATACGGCGTCTTTTATGAAGTAAGTGAGCCGACGTGGTCTTATCTGATGAGTTTTTCTCTCTCTAGCCGCTGGATCGAAAGGGGTTATATAGAATTACGCCTCTCGTATGCAGGCCTTTCCGATGATGATGACATATGGGCAATAAAATGGCGATGGAGCGTTTCCCACGCCCCATCATCCGCTATTGATTGCCGAGACGTTTGATTGCGACGTCATAAACCAATGACGCTTGACTGATTGTAGGTTTTCAGTATGTTCTGATACTGGGATTGAAAAAAAAAATCGCCGTTTTTTTGTGTGGCGTCGATCGAAAAGAGGGTTAATGATGGTTTTCTGATGAATCGGTTGGCAGTTAGAGTAGCAACGAAGAAGGCGTGGATATTCTGGTTACGGTCAAGGACAAAGGTCTGAGTGAATCATTTGTTTGGTCATTAAAAAAAAAAAGAATATTTGTCTCAATTGAATTTCAAGTAATTTTATTATTGCTACCATTGGGATAAAGCATAACGAAGTACATTTCAATATAAATAAAAGCGAATAAATTTGTTAACTAATCTAATATTAAATTAAATTGAGAAAAATTAAAAATAAAATTCAAAATATTGAACTTTAAAATTTTGTGTCAAATTTAGTTCAGTTAATTCCTTTTATGGATATTAAAGAGTTGTTCACAAGGTGTAAAATATTAAAGAGTTGTTCACAATTTTCATATGATATAATATAATAACAATGATATAAACGAAATATTTTTCTTTTTAATCGCGATATAGTTATCTATGACCAGTAAAAAAGCGTTTACCAGGTCCCGCTTTTCCCATTTTCTTTCTTTTATTTATTTATTTTTCTTTTTTGTGAAAGTTTCAATTTCAAATTGATTTGCTTTACAAAGCTTTTCTCACTTTTTTTGCAAAGTTTTAAGAAATCTATAAGTGTTATGTGTTCATTTAAAATGGAGGAAAATGATTCTAGGTACAAGAAGATATGGATATTAATATATACTAACGTATGGATAACGTACTGTTCAGCTATCACGAGAACTACTCTCAACTAAATTGTTGAGATTGTCTGCTGTTATGGAAACAAGAGTAAAGCCATTTCTAAAGACAGAGAATTGAAGAAATGACAAGACTTTCCCAACATAAACTAATGCATTACGGCTAAATTCGCATCCCTGTTTAGAGTGCCTAGTATTCATAACAACAGTATTCACCAGTACGTGAGTCTGGTGCTTTGAGAAGATCTCTTAATTGCTGAACAGTACTTCCTACTCCTTAAAAATAATTGCGATAATATATAGAGACTTCCCCAACTATTATCAGAAGTCACATTATGTTATGTTTTTTTAACCCGTTTCCAATTGTAAACAAACAATACAAATTTATATAGCGAATAAATAGAAACGTAAAAAATGATATATATGTTTAATTCAATGAGAAACGCTTAATTTTTACCCAGATATGTGTAAGTTACTCCAGTAGTTCCACTTATTATGAGTTAACAGATGTTTATAGAACGTTTAGTTTTGTATCGCAAAAGTTGAAAATTTTACTTAAAAGCTGCTACTTCGGTTCATTTTTTCTGCAAATGCGTACAATTTTACGATTCACCAGTGAAACAATTTCAAAAACTTGTAAACAGTCTAAAGAATCAGTTTATCTTGGGAAAATGCAAACACGTCCAAAGAATATCATTATGTAATAGTTTACTCGGTAATAAACGAAATGAATCAGAAACACGGGACTAAATTTGGCAGATAATAAATCATAAATTTGGCACATATTCATAATAAATCATGGTTTAATTATCTTGCTTGTATAACAGCAACACATGATGTTTTATTTCTGCAGGAAGAAGGTAACAACAGCAAATGCATTAAAACGGTAAAAAGAAAAAAAAGAGGGGGATCATAAAGCAACACAATGAAAACAATTATTTAAAATTGAAGCTTCATGCGTTGCTGCGAAATTTAAAAGCAAAATGAAACTTGGTTACGTTTTAATGTTATTTGTATTAAATTAGGTTAAATATTAAATTTATTATTATTTTTTTTAGATCTTAGTTTGTGTCAAATATTTTTTATTTCTTTAAAATATTTTTGCGTCAAAATTAGTCAAATAATTTCTAGTTCTTTCAAATATTATTTTGTGTCGAAGTTGATGTAAAATTTTTATTTCTTAACATATAAAAGGATTTTAAATGCTATTTAAGACAATGTTATGACTATAGACAAACCAAATTTTAATCAATAACAACATGAAAGCGAATTCTAAATAAACAACCTCATTATAACTCTAAGCACGGAGAAAAATAGAGAGGTAATTGGTTCGTGATATTTAAGTTACGTAATGCGGTAGAAGGTTAAAAAGATAGCAAGACAATAACGAAAAGTAATATTTATGGCAGTTAGAATGTAACGCAAAGCTTAACTCTTGAACTTTTTGAACGACATTCATGCTACCCTAAACATTTATTTCATTACTTTATTGTCTGAACAAATAACTAAGATAACTCAACATGAACTTTACCGCAAAATTCAGTAAAATAATCAAGAAAACTGGAGGCTATAAAATAATCCCTTTGACATTACAATATAACATGTTAAGGCCAAAACAGAAGTACTTGAAACATTACATTATTGACAAGACAATACCGATTTTGTTTGGTATTTTAGATCATAAGAAGGATCGGCTTTTGAAATACGAAACAAAACAAATGATTTTTATTTTGGAAGTTCCCCTACAGGCATCTGTCATAAACAATTTGATCTCAAAAGTGGAGAAACAGAGGAAAGATAAGCTCCTTGTCTTGTGTTTTCTTCTGATTTAATCATGGTTAGAAAGTCAAGGTCTGTTATAACAACTTCTATTTCATATTTAGAAGGAACAATAGGTATTTATTATTACTATTTTATCTATCTATTTTTTTTTTCAGATGAAAAATGAACGTACAACTAAATTTATTTTATGTCATAACTTTACTAACTGGTAAGAAATAAGGTATATTATTATTTTGGGAAGAAAAATATGGTTCGAAAGTCTTACATGCGTGAAAAATTAAACATTGTAAGCTATTCCCGTTGTTTTTTCGGAATTTCTCCGTATATTTAACGGTTTAAAGCCATTTTGTTGAGAAAACAGTTTTTTTTCCCTGTTTTTCTACTTCATCACAAATGGATTGCAACCGTCAGTTGAAATTCTAGCTTTTACCACGCAGTTTTGCATTCTGCAATATAACTTTAACTTTTTTCCAATCATTCTACAATTGTTTGTTATATTTGCTCCGTCTTTTTTGCAATTACTTTATGGCTAACATCATCTAAATTAAATTGAGATTTGATTTTATTGCCAATTAGAATATTGAAGTGATATTCCCACTATCACAATTTCTTCATAATAAAACACCTTTATTTTTGTTGTGAAAACTTGTTTTCTTTCGGTAAAAAACCAGTCTGATTACAGGTTTTCCTTATAATTTAAAAAACGTGTTCTTGTATAGTAAGAAGCCACTGAGGCTACGGATTTACTTCTTAAATTTTACGGTTTTGCCCAACCAACGCAGTTGTCAGTTTTTTTTTTTTTTTTTTTTTTTACAGTGAATCGGTTGAGAGAAAAGCAAAACGACAAATCCTTATTGTCCCCCCTTTCCTTCTATTATAACCTAAATATTCAGGGCACTCCAGCCTTTAAAAAATGGTTAAATATTCAACCATAATAACGATATTGTGAACCATAATACTGTTCAAATTTGCTACAGAATTAATAGGGTGTTAAATTAAACCATGCTTCAGGGAAAAAAGAACTATGGCATCACGTAATCAAATTTAAGAATTATGATAATGTGGTTAAACTTATAGCACCATATTAAGATTGCAGCAAATAATTACGATATTATAATACAACACACTCCAAAATTTCTAATATTGTACACTGAGAAAAAAGTATGACCAAACTACTAGAATGTGGTAAAATTTACCGTGTTTCTGGTACGCTGGTACGACTAAAAAGCATGGTAGTTTTTACCAAAACCATTTGGTAAAACTAACAAAATAATATGGTTTTATAATATGGGATAAAATTTGGTAATTGTGATAAAATTTGGTAATTTTATCATTATACCTTAAAGCAAGGCTTAAAAATCCTCTACTAGGTTAAATTTACTATTCAGCTTTGTATTTTTATTAAATGTGTGGTAATAAGAACTATAATTTTTGAAAACAAGAATTTCCAGCAAACCGTTATTGTATAAACAAAGAAATTATTAACTGAATTGCTTAAATACCATTTTTGTTTTGTTTCATTAACCAGAAACATCATCATCTTCTCCCTTTTTTAACCGGAAATGTTATCATCATACAGTACGGTAATTTTACCAATTTTTTTTTCTCTGTGTAGTGATCCACTAAAATATTTTAAATGGAAGTATACTGGTAAATTTATTTTAATGCGAATTTAAAGGATGTACTTCACAAGGTATTAACATTTAAAATAATCTATTAATATAGAAATTTAATTTCTACCTGATGTATTTTCATAAAGTACTAGTGCAAAGTACAACAAGTGAAAAATACAAAAAAAAATTCTATTTACTATCATTATCATTTGATCACTACTTATTTTCGGCAGAACTTTTTTATTATTTTTAGAAAAAGTATTCCTGACGTATGCTGCCGAATCCAACATTGATGAGCCAGTCCATACAGTATAAAAACCGCTGATAATATTCAATTTCCCAACCACGAAATTTCGATATGACTCAGAAGACAAGCGAATGCTCCATACCTTGAACCGTGCTTCTGTTGCTATTCAAACTGACAGCAACGAGTAAACGGTTCCTAGTCACTCTTGCTTTTTGAGGCGTTGAAAGAAATCGGATTAGAAAACAATGTAAATTAAAATAGAAAATAGAAGCCGGAGATATTCTAATAATTTATAAATATGCGCTTGTTAAAATTGCAGCTACGGAAATGAGTTAAAATGACAATCCCAAGCCACAGCAATAAAATAAAACATCTGTGCACTGTAAAAAATTCCGAATGAAATTATGGTAAAAAGTACTGGCACCCTGAGTGCCAGTACTTTTTCTTAAATCTACGTAAATCTATCGTAAATCTACGTTTTACCGTAAAATTTTACAGGGAAAAAATCTAATATACCATGATTTATACAATAATATTTACTGTGAAATCACTGAATCATTAAATGATCATGAGTACCATAAATGCCCGGCTAACTGTGACCGGATTTAAAGGTTTTCCTTATCATGTAACGTAAAAGCGTACTAAATTCAGTCAAAATGTCCTCCACAGTAAACGAATTTGTAAAAATATATGGAGTTATTTCCCTATTTCAAATATTGAATTAAAAACTACCAAGATTTATATAAGGATGAAAAATATGGACCTTTGCATCAAAACCACTTCGCAAATATATATATTATATATTTACAAACTATCTACATTAACTAAGTTATGTATTTAAACCAATTTAACTACAATAAAGGTATGACACGAAGAAAAAAGCTAGATTAAAAAATTAGCACTTCATATATCTATTAAGAATGCAATTATGTATCTATTTCATCAAGAAGTTTCTAAAAATTTCGTTTTAAAAAAAATAAATCTATCCTTTAAGATTAAAGTGTGAAACACAAACTACATCTGTCAATAGACGGAGAAAAATACACCATGAATATGTATTAATCTTTTCTCCACTACGATGCAGGTATAGATATTTTACGAGCGATTTTACGACTTTTACCCAACAAAAATAATTCATTTCAAGCCAAAAACGGTAAAAAAAATATGTTTTATTCAGTAAGATACGCAGAAAAGAATGAAAACGCAATGTAGAGAGCCATTTTTGCAATATATCATGAGCGCAATTTTATGCTTGGGATGAAATATAGAGCGCTATTGAATATAGAGCAGGCAGGGCGATTAGAACAATTTTTTATTTCGAATTCCTCAACGGCAAAAGAAATTTCCTAATGTTCCCAATCACCATAGGACAAATGACCGTTCAACTCTTATTCTTTCAAAAGAGAAATATTGAAAAGGAAGTATCAGCGACAGGTTAATATGGAAGAAAAGGTCCCGGGACCTGCCCCGCACAGGAATGAGAGGCGCAGGTAGGTCGGAATGCGCATCAATATTCCCCGCCCAAACTGCACCGTCGTCCAACCTCCGCTCACTAGCGATCGTTTCCTTCTGGCTTCCGATTGGATGACACATACGGGCATCTTCGGCGGGCAAGGTGCGCGCGTTTGTGATTTTCCGAAGAAAATTATCGTGGCCGCCGATTCTGCCGATGAGGCTTCGATGATGCGGGGAAATTGTTGCACATCTTCCGACCCGTATCGGAATGTGGGGTGGGGTTACCAATGCGTGGAGTTTCTGGAGTGCAACAGGGGGTGTGGACCTAAAGATGGCTGCTGATACATCACAGCATTTCCTATTATGGGGCCTATTAATATTCATAACAGTTAGATATAATTGGGTAATAACTCTTCAGCGATATTAAACAATTATACAAAAGAATAATTGAGGAAGATGTGAAAATAAATTATTATATAGTTCCAAAAATAGAAACTCCTTCGGATGTACCACCATGCCTTAATTTTAGGGATTTTCCTTCTTTTAATGGAATCTTTTGCGTTAACATTAAGTATGCAGAAAATTATTGAAAAAAATTAAAAACTTGGTTGTAGCCTAGTGGAAGTAAATGCTCGGCAATATTTTATTGAATTTGAGAGAATTAGTATCAGATACGTGGAAATGCTAAGCTGAGGCAGCCAATATTTACAGCAATTTAAGATCATCTTAAACTACTAAACAAATTAGCAGAATCTTTAAAAAATACAAATATACACTGATAATAGAAAATTAATTTGTAGATATTCTTCAAAACAGAAATGTTCTGACATAAGGGCCCGATTTACAGATCTCGGGATCCTAGGTAAAAATCCTACTGGAGGCTCTCAAAAGAGTCAAGCTTCAAACGTGTATGGTTTTTAAACGCAATATCAAAAGATAATTTTTTAGAATACAGCAAATTGCAAACAATTTAAAATATTATTTAGAAGTGCATGATATAAGAATTCAAAATTTGATTTAAATAAACTACATCAAAATACTAAAACTTAATTGATCGAGTAAGAGTTGTAGGTGAGAATAATGAAAATTATCTAGGAAACAACATATTTGTGCTAACTACGTTGCAAAGAATCTATAGCATTCTCCAAACTCATTTGTGAGATTTATTATTTACTCAATAACACTACTTATAAAGTTAATTTACTAACTAAAAAAAAATATAAATATCTTTTTATATAGTTTGGGGTGGGTGCCAAGGGCACGTGACCTGAATATCCTCCGTTAAATCAGCCCCTGCTGGCTTAATATGCTCTGAATATTGAGAATGTTTTCAAATATAAACTGGTATCAACTTCTTCCAAAACCTCTTCAATGTGCAGTGAAATAAGTTTCCGAAATTTCTTTATAAATATGATTGTCTTTTAAATTTTCAAACAAATTTAGTTTTACTAAAAATTTAAATAATGGTGTATTGTTGACATAAGAAGGGATAAAAAACACAAACGGGATCACATGGTAATATGCATTTCAGTCCTCTAACCTAAAGTAAAAAAATTTCAGACATTGTTCGCATTTTGCTATCTTAGCATGCACTACTATCAAAAGACAAGTTAGAAGTAGCAACAAAAAATAAATAAATACGTAAGTTTAAACCAATGAATGTGAAAAAATTAAATCTTCATAATTCTTATTTTTTATACAACACCAGCATACTTAAACATGAAAATTATATTAGCTGTTAATGGTGAGCTAGAGTTCCTCAAAAATGGAAAAACTAAGTCATAAAATAGAGTTAATCTATAATTCCGAGCAAGAAACTAGCAACACGGGTAAGTGAATCAACGAAAAAATGAGCAATACAATATAAATAAATAAATACACTTTTTCTTTCTACAGAAATCTTATAAGCATAAAAGTGAAGACATTTGTTTCTTTTCTTATAGAAGAAGGAATAAAAAATTTTAACGCAATAATACAATAATAACAACAATGCAGAAAAAAAAATCTGAAAAAAAAAAGAAGAAAACTTTTTGAAATGATATTTATTATAGAAATAAACTTTTAAACTGAACAAGAATATTTGTGGCTTGTCATTGTATCACAATAAGTTCAAAAATTGAAAAAGTTTTGATTTCCTTAAAATACCCGCCATGGAGCATGTATTCATGCTCCCATGCATTTCATGATCAGCTTTAATATTTACGTTTACAGCCCATTTTGAAATATCTGACTAAAATACGTAACAGCGAAGACTGAGAAAAAAGATATTTGAAACAACGTAATGTAACTTAAAATGAATATTTTTACTGTATTTTACCTGAATTTTAATGATTAAACTTTTTTTCCAGATGAGTAGAAGAGGTTATTTTGAACTAAAGATAACCTGTTGCTTAATTAATTTTTTTTTCTAATTTAAAAATGTTTCTAATAATTCAATAATCATCAACAAAAAAAAAAAAAAAAAAAAAAAAAAAAAAAATAACTATACTTAGGAAAAAATAGAAGAATAACATCTGCATTAAATCTGGTGAAATACTATGAAATTAAATTAATTTATTAAAAAAATACTAGATATTAAACAATAAATTAATAGTAGATTAATACAGGGAAACTCATATTGAAATAAGATAATAAGCTGAACATAATATAAAAATAAATATCAAAATAATTAGCTATCTTTAAAAAAAAAAATTTCTTTATATATATATATTTTTCCCAGTGCACAATTTTACTGATTACACTTTAAATAAAACGTCAATCTTCATGAAAAGACAGCATTTCAGGAAAAACTTCAACCAAACATATTTTCTTAAAATTTTTACAAACATAAATATTTAACAATATAAATAAGTTTAGAAAACTGTTAAAATAATTCGCTAATTCTCTTTTAAAAGACAAATGTTTAATTAAAATTAGAAACTGTTATGAACCGTTAAAATATAATATAATTCAAATTTTCTCTTTCTGTGACATCATCACTATTTGTAATTCATCATCTAATTTAAAAATATGAAGAGCTACTGACAAAATAACTATTGCATATTCATAAATTTTAAAGCCATTGCTGGGTGTTTCGCATTTCTCCAGGAAAATATGCGCTGGAAATGTGTTTAAAACTTTATAACTTTCTTTTGGTAATTATTTTTTACTAATTAAATATTTTATGAAAAGTATGTCAAAATTTATAATCTTACTGTTTCAAAAGATTAAATAATTCATATTAAAATGGAATTGAAGGAAGAAACCTATAACTAGAAAATCTAATTTTCAACCAAGAGTTAATCACCTTTTTAGGAAATATATATTTTGATTGGAACTAATTAAATATGCGTAAATTAGTCGACTAATTAAATGTATTAAAAAATGTATCACATATGTATCTTATTTCAGCTATTTTTTTAAAAAACTGAACATTATATATATTATTTCAATTGTAAGATATAGAGATAATAAGAAAGAATAAGAACATATAAATCAAAAGTTATGTATTTCTGCCATATTAGACCTTATATATTGTTTTTGGAAAGAAATAGATAAATAAATGAATACAAAATAAAATATTCTTTTTGAATTATTATCTATGGCAGAAAAAACTTGCATTTGTTTGTTTTAAACAAATTTTGCGTTTTAATAACATGATGTTTTAAATAACAACATCATATCAATTTTGTGCTAAAGGAATTAAAAATAAATGGATCTGAATACGAATGCATAATAGTACATCAATTGTTTGTTTGATTTCATTAAAAAAATATTATTCTAATAATTAATATTAATATTATTCTAATAAATATAATTAGTTTATAATTAATTTAATAATTAATTTAATAATTAATTTAATAATAGAGGATTCTGTAAAATGAAAATTTTGAAATACTGAAAAATGAAAAGCTTCCAAGTAATCATTTTAAAATTTGTAGACTTCATTATTAAGCAATAATACAGCAATATGTAAAACAGAGTAAAAAATCCTTTTTTAAAGAATTTTTTTTAATTTTTAGAAATTTTTCTAAAATCTTAAAAAAAAAAGAAGAAACAAACAAACAAAAAAACAAGAAAATTTTTTTACAGTTAGTAAACTAAGAGAAACTTGCGAAATTCAGTGATTTACTTCAAAGCTAGTAGAGTTTGAAGCTGTAAAAATGCGCTTTGGCATAGATGTTTACAGCACTGCAAAATGATTATAACTTATTTATTTTTTTTAATAATTTAACGATATAGCAAAAAAAAAGTATTAACTTATTTTCAATGAACAGTTCAACTTTTCTCCCAACATATTTTATTCAGAAAATAAGGAAAAGCACTCTCAATTAAAAAAGTTACAGTTAATTATTTATAATCATTTAGTTACCAGAACAGAATTATGCTTTACAAATCTAATTTAAAATAGATACAGCTGGCCATTTAGTTAAAAGAATTCTATTTCATTATAAATTGTACAAATATTCTATAAAATTTGACAAATATTAACTAATGATTTCTAACTAATGATTTCTAAATATTATTCTATAACAAATATCATTGCAAACTTTAAAGAAGGGAAAATAAAAATTATTATAACAATTCTGTCAGTACTGTACAGGACCATTGTAAGGGAGCTTTAGAAATATAATTTGGGTGCACTAGAATAAAAATTTTCTTGGATAGTTAGATCACAAATGTAAATCTTTACTATTAAAAAAATTAAGTAAAAAAATTAAACTGAATGTGTTTCTAATATTTAAAGTCAATGAACAAATTGAAAACTTAACTAATTTAGTTATGGGTCAACAGTAATGCATTAATAACAGAATATGCTAACTAGTTTTAACTCATCTAAAATTATCAATGATCTGATCATTGTTAAAAAAATAGTTAACTATGATAGGAAAACAATTAATAGAAAAATCAAACACAATATTCTTAGTTAAAACCATATAAAATTACGATAATACAGGTTTATAAAAAATTTATCAAAAACAATGATGCACTCGAAAAAATAGACAAAAATATTTTAATGTCGACACATTTAGTATAGATTTTTTATGACAAAATCAAACGCAAAAGAAACAATAAATAAATCAAAAACAGTTTCATTTAATGCAATAATTTAATATAGTTGAAATTAAAGATTCATAACAATTTTAACGTATTTTGGCATAAAAACCGTATTTTATTATATAAAAATTTGGAAAAATTTGAAATATAAAAAATGAAGGAAAAAAGCAGCTTTTAAATTAAAGAAATTCGATCTTAGATTCGTGTAAATCATTTATTGATAGTTATAAACATTAAAATTGTGAAAGTATCGAAATGAATTTTACACACAAAAATTAATAAATGCAAATAGTCATTCATTAAAATTTGTTAAATACAGTGCATTTTAATAACATTCGTTACCAATTTTATTGTACAATTTTATCCGAACTTCATAATCTGAAGGAAAAATAATTTCAATCTTGCGTAGTTTCCAATTGCTACTTAACAGCAACGAAAATAAAATATAGAAAAAACAACTTTTGTTTACAACTGAAATTTTAATTACGTTTTAAATTACATTTTAAATGAAACATACCACGTACATTTCAAAGATAAAAAAGTAACAGCTTAAAAGTAAATTAATATTATGTATAATTGCATATATAAAAAGAAAGAAAAAAATTAAACATAATAGCAAAAAACAAAGGAAATTTTATACGTTATGTGGTAACTATGTCAATCTATATGTCACATATCGAATATATATATATATATATATATATATATATATATATATATATATATATATATATTATTTAAGAAGTACTTCAAATTAATTTATGAAATTCAGAATTAGTTGTTCAAATATTTTGAATATTTCTTCTTATCTAATTCAAAACATATCATGTAATTGAAGAATACTTATTACAACATATTAGAGCTTCTAAACAATCTATACTATAAATATAATACTTACTATTAATGGTAAAAATGTGGAAATTTAAAAAAAAATTACATTCCTTTTTTTTAACAAATTTTAATTAGTATTGCAAAAAAAGGTACTTCCAAAATATATCGCATAAAATATTGGCCCACCGCTTAATGGCTTTATTCAAAATATCTTTATCTTTGAAGCCGTTTTCAATTTAAAAGTATTAGCAATTTCAGTTTAAAATAAACAGTTCATTTGTACCTGTATTGGTCTCTATACGATTAATATTCCGAATCTATAAATGTAATATTATTAAGTTATTAATTTCAAATTTACCTTCGCACTCTCAGAAAAGTGAGTTTAGCATTGAACTAAAACATCCATTTGAATCAGAATATCGTACAAAATTGCTGCGTACCTAATGAGGTGTTGAACTGTACCACTTTATCGTATAAGATATTCAAGAAATTACTAGACTTAATTATACGGCAATATATAAAAATTGTAAAATCGGATTTCACGGTAAATATTGAAAGAAAAAAAATTATAAGTTTAGGTTCTGAACTTGGCTCCCCAGTTTTAGAAACCGCGTTCAATATTTTCGCTCAACCTGCTTCAATTTGCTTATAAATGTGTAACAAATGTTCAAAGAATTATTTAAGCTTTGTTAAAAGTGCGTGAAAAATTGAATCCTTAAACTGTGCTTTGATAAAAGGCTTGAAAAAAAATAATATTTCAATTGTAAAATCAATTATTATATACTAATTATGCTTCTCCGCCCAACAAACATGTTATTAATAAAGCAGATAGGGCAGGATTTCCTTGTACTCTCGTTAACACGCAATCCTGATTTGCTTATGATAACCGGGACCATTAGACATTTAAACAGATTTTTCTAATATTTATACAGCCCACCAACAAAATCGAATCGTTTCCATTTGTGTTCGAAGCTTAATTCCAGAGAACATTCCAGTTTATATCACAAGGCATATTAACGTTTCCATAAAAACATTAAACTACCAGCAGTAAACCATTTCGATTTTACAACAACCAACTGGCAGAGTTATGACGTAGGTCAGTGTCAATACAGAACGTTTCAAGCGAAAGAGGAGGGGGGAGGAAAGTTCCATTTTTAAAGCAAACACAATGGTAGAGAATTAAGGGTTTGTACCTTCCAATTAGCTCGCTAGTTTGTGGTACTTTGCCCAACCCTTCGGTTGCAGCGACCACCCTTTATAACAGCTGAATCTACTCTCTAAAATCTGCATATTCTTTTTCATTTTATTAGATCGAGTAACTGACGACTTTTTTTTTCCAGCCTTCCGCGTAAAGCAACCGAATTAATTAAACATAACAAGTTTGAAGTGAAGTAGTTTTTTTTTAACCTCATCATCACACGTACATTTTGTGTCCTCCGTCTTAATTATTCAAGGGAAAAAGCGGAGAGGCAAACAAAAAATAACGAATCGTTATTATCTTCATTATTATTATGTTGTCCCGCTTTATAATGCAAAACCTTTACGAACGACTATCTCACAGTGCGAACCTAGTCACGTTGTTTAAAAAGAAACCTTTTTTTCCCCCTATATATGGGTCATTCTCACAAAAACAGTCATTTTCATGTCCCCAGTATATTTTATGTTTGTTTTACAGCTTACGCAGAAAAAAAATTCAGGGAAAGTGTCCTTCAGAATGCAAGCTAACAAAAGAATAAAAATAAAATTATCAATTTTTAATTTTTATTTATTTTAGGTAATTAAAATATACCAATATGTCATTCCCTCACTTGTCCCCACTGCTGATTTAAAAAAAGAAAAAATTGTTTCTGAAATAATTTTTTTTTTTTTACAAATTCGTGTTTTTTATTTCAGAATACTGAAATATAGAATTCAGGAAATCAATTTTAAATTTAATTTCTGATAAAAATATTAACACAGCACTATTTTAAACTTTGTCCCCAGTGTTTCGCGTCATTCCCTCACTACAATGTTCTTATCACCTGCAATCTTCTTAGAGTAAAAATATTTTCATAAAAACTTCAGAAGTTAACAACTGGCATCATAAAACAAAATTGCAGTATGTTTCCATCTTCAACTTAAAGAAGCTTTGCTGTGGAATAAATTTGAATGAATCAAACCAGGTAAAATTTTTTACATTTATCATTCCCTCATGTCATTTTTTAGAGTAAAATAAAATACAACTTCATCGAGAAAGTGGATAATTATATGTTGCTTTCTTGTATGAATATAATTGTATGTGATTGACTTCAGAAATTAATTAGGCCTAACTGTTATTTTTAAATTTTATTGAATTCGTCATTCCCTCACTAGTGTATAAAGTGAGGGAATGACGCTGAAGTGAGGGAATGATTCAAGATGAGTATATTATCAAATTTTTTTTTGTTCAATCGTGCCAGCCAATTTTATTTCCCAAACCTGTAAAAACTATTAAATATATAAGACTAAATTATAATAAATATTAGATATACTTAGTATGTTATAATTTTCAAACTTTAGGTAGATGTAACTTAGATAAAAACATGTATTAAAATAAAATATCATTCCCTCACTATTAGTGTCATTCCCTCACTTTTTAAATAGTGAAAATAATTAATTTACTTATTAATTAATTTGAAAAATAAATTAATAAATTAATTTATTAAATTAATTAATTTATTTATTAAATTAATTAATTATTATAAATTAATTAATTATAAATTAATTATTTAAAAAATTAATTAATTTAAATATTAAGTATAATTTATAGGATATATACTTTCTTTATATTGCCATTACATATTTCTATTAATATAAAAAGTTTCAGAGCTTTTTATTCACTTTACTTTTTTGGGATTTTATGAACTGAAAAATGACAGTTTTCGTGAGAATGACCCATATATTCCCTTTCATTAGTGCATTTTCTTTAAAAAAAGAAGTTAAAGAGTTTTATTTAGAATATCGCAAGTTTGAATTGATAAATGTTTCGCTGATATTGTTTCAAAGCACATCACGATTGCGATTACGTCGAATATTTAATTAAAAAACCATTAAAACATAACGGAATTGCTTTAAATAGGAATAGTTCAAAACTTTTTTCAATGACGGTGTAAGGATAGGAAATTTTTTTTTAGGACTTTTGAAACTGATTAGTTATTTCTTTTGAACAACTTAAACGAAAGTAAGTTGTGTGAAAAAATTCCTCGTTTCATTTTCATAATTAAGTTCAACAAAAACATGTTTTGTAAAAAAAAAAAAAAAAATAATAATAATAATTAATTTGAAAAAGTTAACAATAGTTTCTAGAGAAACACATACCAAAGAGAAAGTTTGTTTTTTAATGGTCTTAATTACATGAGATAAACTATGCTTGTAATTAAAACACGACTATTTTTTTTTCCTATTATTTTTTTACTTATGTAAACAAGGTCGAGAGAAATTCTAAAATAAATAAATAGCATTGCTATAACTATTCAAAAAGCTTTATTTATAATATGAAAAACATAAGCGTACATAAATCTTTAATGATTTTTATGCACTTAATTTGTTATAATTCTATAAATACATTATGTTAATTTGTAAATTTTAGTTTTTTTTTCCAGAAAGCAAATTAATAAAATAATAATTCATAAGTTGAAGCATATTATACAGATGCACACAAATAGAAATTGAATCATAATACCGTGCAAATTTGCGAGTACCTGAACCACAAGATTGTGCAAATTAATCCTTCCTGCACGAAAAAAAAAAAAAGAAATTCTGGTATGGTAACGATAAAAAAATAAATCATAATTCTGGTTAATTGCACCAAATTATACAGTATTCAAGCTATTCATTTGGCAATTTTTTCCGTCCATATGGTTTACCGGAAATTCTGATTTTCAAAATTATAGTTTTTATTTAGTGAAAATAAAACACTAATAAGTAAATTTAGCCGAATAAATGGCTTTTATGTCACGCCCGTAAAGTATCATAATAAAATGACCAAATTTTACCATATTTACCTAAATTCTATCACATATTATAAAATCATATTTAATTGTTAATTTTACCCAATCATTACCTAAGCGTTAAAAATTATCGAGCTTTTTAGTGTTCCCAGAGAGCTAGAAACACGGTAAATAGCACCATATTTCCCGGTGGCGCTATTTTTTCTGATGTTGTTTCAGAGATATTGTCGTTCAGCATGGGACCGATTTCACTGGTAATAAAACACGTGCGGTAACTGATTTAAAGCATGTGCACACATAACCAAGTTTGAAAAAAAAATATCTGGAAATAATTACATTAATTTTCTTAATGGGAACAGTACGGTTTAGCCACACTATAATGCAAATGTTTTTATTAAGTATACTTTCAGAAAAAAAAAAATATAGGTTCTTTGGACATTAGCACGAGTTCAAGTAGTTAATATAGAAATATTTGATTGAGCAAATTCATGCTTTAATGTTTATAAGATATGTTTAACTTGTACAGATTAGGTTCAATTTAGGGGATAGATTACAGATTAGGATAGGTTCAACTTAGCACAAGATAACAATGTTGCAGTAAATTTGCACAATATCATGATTCAACGTAGATGGAATCACAATATTGTTCACATTTGCTGCACACAATATGTGTCGTGCAACATATTGTGATTCAAAGTTTTAACAGTGTAGAAAAAAATTAATAAGTTATTTTCAATTAATTCAATACATAATAGAGAAATTAAAAGTTAGCAAACAACAGTCCGATATTTGGTATTTGGTTAGATAAACGATTTCGACTTTAAAAGAATGCAAATGCTATTTGTAAGTTGAACAAAAAGCTATAAATGTATTGGTTACATAAGTTTAGATTGATTTGTAAATATCACTCACATATTTTGTATTTGTTTTGGTAATTAATTCTGATTAATGGAAATTTTTCAAAAATATCGAAATGCTTGGAAAAATAAATATTTAATATGTATGGAAAGATAATTATTTATTTAGAAAAAAAAATAATTTCATAATAAATAATTATTTCAGTAATTGGTAAATTTTTCTTACATGAACGTGCAACGAAGTTAAGAAGTAGGCGAAGATAAGAATTTTTCTTTTTTTAAAAAAAAACTAATGTAAAACTTTAATTTAAAAAAATGCGGTTTTGAGAATAAAATGAAAAAAAAAAATCTTTACAGAATTTTCTGATGATTCAAAGGGCCACCAAACGAGATCAATACAATGATAAACGCATAAAATTCAACATAAGGAACAAAAAGTAGAAGAAAAAAAATGTCTGCATCTTCATAGATTTTTATGAGAAATTTTATATCTCAAATCCTTTTAGTTTATAACCATGGCAGAGAGGGAATCGCCTTTTCATTGAGATTTATTTTTATGAGATACGATTTTATCAAACTAATTTTTTCCATCAGATTTATTCCCAAACGAAATAAAATAAAGGCGTAAAAAAAATAACGCTGATTGACATGACACAAGAATTATCAATCAGGACACAGAAGAATGTGTGTTTTTGTAGACAAGTTGTTTAAGACTTTTGTGCGTTTCTTGATGTTACTTATCTTTGAGATTTATGGAAATGAATAATAAAACTAAAAACATATGTAGCTGTGGCTATGCTGGATGAAGGTATAAGTCTGATTATTAATAACCATGCGACACTACATAAAAGCCATTTGTAAGCACATCTTGTCTTTTTTATAAGATAAGCCGCGAATTATATGTTTTCGACTCATTTTATTGGTCAGGAACGACTTCATATTTTCAACGATACTGGAATTAACAATGATTTAGGAAATCGCCAAGGGGGGAATTCGAAGATATGATATAACAATGAAGTCGTTGCAAAGATATTCAAACCTATGAAAAGAGGCGTCCGATTCATGGTGAGATTATCAAATAATTACTTTACATTATCCTTTTATGGGCCTACATTATCAATAAGTCTGTATATTTCAAGCAGAACAAAGTTCATCAGCTTTTATTTTAAAAAAAATTATAATTTTTTTCCATTAAAAACTGTTCGATAAATCATGAAGAAAAAAAAACTAATAATTGTCAAAGCAACAAAAATTGTTGGAGCAATAACAAATAATTATTCATGTCGTCATTTTTATAGACCTATATCATTTATAAATCTATTCTTTCAAATAGAACACTTAGTGCAAAAGCTTTCGTAGCTTATGTTCTAACATTATCAAAAACTATACAGAACAGAGTTTTGTCTTAACTCGATTTTTGATCATTACTTTCGGTAATTCTTGAAGAAAATGCTAAATAATTATTTGAGCCATCGTATTCACAGGTCTGTATCATTAATCAATCAGCATTTTTCAAACAGAACGCTAAGTACATCAAATATTAATTTTGTTCTGTAAAGCTTAAGAAAAGAAATTTAATTTCGGTTTAATTACATCGGTTATTCTTTAGGTCCCAAAAATGTATATTTAACTCTGACTTGTAAAATATTTATTAATGTGGTATATAACTAAAATGTGCCCAAACTTTATTCTATGCTGTTTTCTTTTCTTTGACGATATTTCTTTGGCTTCAAAACACTTGAAAGTAAGTTAATTGCTTTGCTGCCTTTTTTTTTTTAAAAAAAAAAAGTATTTTTAAGTTTAAGTTTATAACTTAAGTATTAAGTTTAGTTTATAAGATTGAGTTATAAGTAAGTTAAATATAACTTAGGTATCAAGTTTATAAGATTGAGTTATAAGTAAGTTAAATATAACTTGAAAGTTTATAAGATTGAGTTATAAATAAGATTTGAGTTTATAACTCAATTTTCAACTTCATAAGACAATGCCCAGAAAATGAAAAAAAAAAACAAAAAAACTCCAGGATATAGCAGGATGGATACGTCCAAACACATAACGAAATTTAATCCATATTTGCGTTTTATTGAGAGGAAAACCTCGAGTCCTAAAACTAGAAGATTTTAAGCGATGATCCCTCTAACAATTTTTATAGGCTAATTTGAAACTACGTTGAAACTTCTATGAAACCATTATGGTAATTGCGATATATGATTGCACATATAAGGGAGGCAGTCATTCAGCATTCAAATTCATCATTTCTGAAAACCATTGATTAAGATATAGAATATCGAAAAACAGGAAATTTTATTCAAAATATTCTTAAGATAATAACTGTGGACAATAATTTTATAATATACATTTATTTCCTATTAAAGTATAGATGTCCATTTTTTTTTATATATACGCTCAGCAGAAGAGTAAATAGCTCTTTGAATACAATAAAGAAAATAAACGTTCTAAATTCGAAATATAAGCGTTAAAAATTATACGCTTTTAGTCAATCATAATGATAAATCTGGCAAATAAATATAAGTCCGTCACCTTTTTCAAAATACTAACTATAAGAGTCGGTTCAGCTTGATTTTAAGCCACACACGCTTCTCAACAACAATCCTAAGTGCGAAAATTACCCTCATAAATATGTGCATATTATCAAATCTTTTTTTTTTCTTCCCAAAATAATGCCTATATTTTTTTCTCAAAAAAATAAAAATGCTAAACGGACACTATAGTCGACAATTACTACACACCAAATGGTGTTTTATTTAAAGAAAAATAAATGGAATATATATAAGACAAGAGTTAAATAAAATAAAAAAAATTAAACATCAGACGAGCAAATATTTTGATATCATTTCAAAGGAAATTTCAAGGATATGAATTAAGCGAGAGTTATCGACGTGTTTCTTTTTTAAGGCCAAGGTGAGGTCCGCTAACCGGTCACTCCCATTGCTATAGTAAGTCTTTTTCAGACGCACCTTTCACGAGACGGATGAAATAAAGAATAATTGGTGAATGTGTTGTTTACATTCATATAGCCTTTATTCCGTATTCTCTAGGCTCATCTGTAAAGATTATTGAGATTATGATGAGCAGATAGTATTGTAGATATCATTTTCAGAAATGTATGATCGTATATTTGTTTTGAATTCTAGCCTTATGTTTTCTTCTAATTCGGCATAGGAAAAGAATTCTACTTCAACTTTGTTAACCCAATGGAGAATTATATAAAGACTTTTTTCTTGATTATGATGTAACTAGTTAACATTTTGGAATATTTTTGTTTCATTTTATTCACTGAATTGTGTCATATTGAAGTAATTAGCTATTTTTTAATTTTAATGATGTAAGAATTTTTGTTGTGAGTAAGTATACACGCAGCTTTAAAATTTGCTGACCAATGAACAAAACGAGACAAATAGCAAACCGAAGCATTAATTAGTAACTGCCTAAATAAGGAAATTATAATTCCCAATTGGTTGACAATAAAAGTTTCCCTTTTAGATTTACTAAATTTAATATAGATAAGGAATGCATACACTCAGAAAAAAAGTATGGTCAAAACTACCAGAATATGGTAAAATTTAGTATGCTTCTAGATGTATGGGAACACCGAAAAGCTTGGTAATTTTTACCGAAGTGTTTTGGTAATGTTTTTGATAAAATTAACAGTAAAATATCATTTTACAACATGTGTTAAAATTTGGTAAAAGTGGTAAAATTTGGTAATTTTATCTTGATACTCTAGAACATGGCTTAAAATCAATTTTTCGGTTAAATATACTCTTCTTTTAGGTACTTTTACTAACCGTTGTAATAAAAATTATAATTTTGAAGAGCAGAATTTCTGGTAAACCGTTACCATATATGAATGGAAACATTACTAAATGAATGGTTTAAATACGGTATATTTTGCTTTCATTACCAGAATTACCTTTTTTTTATTTCATTTATTTATTTTGCAAAGAAATGTCATTACCATACAGTAAGGCAGTTTTACCAGACTTTCTTTCTTCTGTGAGGAAGTAAACGAATAAAGCAAGATTTTTCGCACAATGAAGCAGTTTTCAAATGCTTATTAAAAAAAATACTAATTTATTCTTCTTTGATTAGGCCTTTTAACTGCAAGATAAATTGCAAGCTCAAGTTGGTAGGTAACCAGGAAACTTAACAGCCAATAAAGTAGAGATTCTTTGAGATAAATCAGGCCTAAACATGCACTCCTTGCAGTGAAATCCTTGGAGAGGTAATTTCTAGAACATAAATTCGTAGTATAGTTAAATATCGGGGTAATAACCGACAGTAGACCTTTCTCCAGCACGCAAAGCAATCCGCCTTTCTCAATCGATTGAAAATGCGACCGGAATATTTTAAAAGTATCGACGAAACACTTGACTTCAAGTCGCCAGGAAAACACGGAACGGTCAATTTTTATTCGGCATTGACCTGCTGATACAAATCTGTGTCCACCTCAAAAATTCTCCTTCCTTTGAAGTTGCAGAAGATTTGAAATGCCACTCGAAGACCCGATATGAAAGACCAACGATGCTTTTGGAAAGAGGGGAGACTCTCTCTTCAAAATTAAACCGGAGGTCGATTGATTTATAGGAGTTCATTCAATGTCTCCTTCAAACTTTAATCGGAGTTTGTCGCCTAAACCGAGGCTTTTGGATTTTAAGATGCCGAAGGGGTCACTGTGAGATCATATTTCGGTGTGTTCATGGCTAAGTTTGTTAAGCCTTTATGGGAACTCTCTTCCTGTAAATTGGTGAAATCCCTCTTTGAATTGGTGGAAGGAAGTTTTAAGATTCTTGAAGAAATGAAGTCTCTTAAGCATGAAACGTTTCGCAAAATTGTAAAATATTCCAATAGTCCAAGGTATGGTTTTAATTTCAAGCAACGTATGGTGACTGCTGACCATACTAAGGAATGTCTTAATTTTTGAAACTATGACAGAGTCAACTAAGTGCAGTAACTAAAATAATAATTACAGTTTCTAGTTAAACGAATTTATTTACGAATTTATTTATTTAATTTATTTAGTTAAACGAATTTACTTTTAAACTTATTAAAAATCTTAAACACATTTTATGCTAGATAAATAAATGGTGTAATTTTCTACGAACAATTATCAGTTAGTTCTTCGATTAAAAATTTGTGATAAGCCTTTGAGAGTGACACACGTATAGTAGGATATATTCGAATGCTGCCGTTCTGGGAGTTCCAGGAATACCACGTTCGACACACATTTTTTGAATTCTTGTGGTAACTGAATGATTAAACCATTTAAGACGCAAGTTTTTAAATAAATATTTAATAACTAAATCTGGAATTTGTAAACCAAATCTGACCAAAACTTTCTTTTCGCTACAATCGCTGTTCTGTCACTTTTTATTATTTTGAGCTTTAAAAATTAGTATTTCCGATTTCACCTCTAATGGAATGTTGATTCGTCAGATTTTGTAAACTTTTGGGATCAGGCAAGGGCTTAAATAAGGGTGTGTTCTTTTAAGGCTCTATCATCGTATGAAATTATGAATGGAGAAATGTCACAGTTCAGTGACGTCATGCTGTAAAATCTCACAAAAAATTTGCAAAAACTGAGAATAAATTAGCGACTTTGATAATTTTCATCTAGGTGGAAAAATGTTGACAAACTGGCAATTTTTTTTTTTAAAAAAGTTTAATATTTTTTCAAAATATTTAAGTTATTTGTCAGTTTTAAAGCTTAGACAATTCTCCACAGCAAGATGTTAAGTATAGTTGCTTTGACTTAAGTGTAAGGCACTATAATTGTGTGTGTGTTTTCCTTGGCGAAAGAGCTTCGAAGAACTACGTCAAATCTGTTGAAAACGTTCTAGAGCAGGGGTGGCGAACCTTTATACACCAGCGTGCCATTTTTTCAAAAAAATTGTTTAATGAGGTCATAGAGGTGCCGTCAAATAATTTTGACTTCGTGATTATTGGGAAAATAATAATACTAAATACTATCAACTCAAAACTCTTTATTTACATTGAAAAAAAAAACATTTTGCCATGTCTTAAAACAAATTAAAGTAACATCAGTGTGACTTCTGTTTAGATAGATTAGATGACAAATAACTTATATTAGGTTGTAAGATGTTAGTTTAAGCAGAACTGTTAATTTTTTTTGCTAGTTATCTATTGTTCTTATTGTAATAACAATTGTGATCGGTAGAGTGCCCAAAATATTGTGTCTCGTGCCATAAATGGCACACGTGCCAATGGTTCACCATCCCTGTTCTAGCGTATGTAGTATTGGAATACGAGGGTCAAAGGTACGTGGTCGAGGTTAAAATTAAAACTATGACTTTCAATTGAAAAATTGGAGAGCGTTTCTGAAAGTTGATCATTTTTAAAAACTTCAATTGAGCACATTTAAAAAATAAAAAAAAGTGTTCAGTCAATGAAAAAAAGACAAAAAAATCGAGTGACGTTTGAGTGGGAGCATGATTAATGAATTTTGAAAGAAGAGCGTCATTAGGCCATTCAATTCTAAAGCTCCTTCTGTAAATATCTGGGCGCCAGAAAGCCATCAGCTGTCACATTCACAAATTCATTTATCAGTTCAGTTCTATTTGGAGAAGATCTTCGGTGATTGTAACGCACACGAATTGGTTCGATCGAAAAATAGTAACTGACTCCCTAACTCCAAATTCCGTTCCGTATAATTAAGTTCGTATATTTCTTTTTTAAAAGAAGGGAAAGGATAAACAAAAGAAAAAACTTTTTTTAAAAAAAATAAAGGTGATTGAGAGGAATAGTTGAGGTAAGAGTGAAAACTGGCGCCTACCCAAGTTGTCATGCCAAAGGTACACGAAACCGTCTTTCGACATGGGCTACCGGAAACCAAGAAGTTTAATTTGGTGACAACATGGTAACTGTAACGGACTGTCGCAAGTGTGGTGGTGACTGCAGATTTACAGCGTAGGACGTCAAATGAGGGGTGGGTGACAAGGGAGACGTGAATTATGGGGGTAAAATACTGTGTCACTTTTCTTCACACCTCTGACAAAGAAAATCGCATTAGGGATCCTTTCATAGGAAAAAAATGAGTTAATCATAACTTACCCTTCCTTTGAAAGTTCTTAAATAATAATTATAAACGCTTTATTAAATTTAAAGAACACTGCAAAAATTTCGGGATAAAAAATAAAAGTATCGGCACTCAGGGTGCCTGAACTTTTTATCATAAAATTCATTTTTACCAGAACATATTACAGAACAAAAAAACAATCTGATATACCGTAATTTTTACAGTAATAACTATCGTAAAATCACTGAATCACTCTAATTAAATGAATATAACTGTTGAAATTAATGTTAAAATTACGGTTAAATTGGATTTCACTGTAAAATGGGTTTAATGAATGATGTCCTAGTACTTTATACCGTAATTTGATCCGGAATTTTTTACAGTGTAGTTATTAAAATATTACCAGTTGACGAAAATATTACTCACACTAAGAAAGTTTAAATTATTGTTAATAATGATTTTATATAAATATTTTATTTATTTTATGCATGTGAATATTGTACTGGTGTACTGTTCTGTCGTTCATAAACCAAAACTGTGTTTACAATTAATAAGTAATTGTCTGTTTTCAGTACGTAAAACTAATCTAAGAAGAAAACATAATAGTTTAAACACATTTTTAACTTATTTTTCACAATGAGTTTATAAATATCTCGAATATAAATAACTCGAGTACCTCACGCAACTCATAACTCACACATAAACAGAAAATGCAATTCCAGTAAAATAATAAACACACTTAAAAAACAAAACAAGAAACATATCTGATATTTCCAAGATATTTATTAATTAATTAATTTATTCATTTACATGATTTTCTATTCAACTAGTACCGTAACAGTAGAATTAAAAGTTAATAAAATTTAAACTTATTCTAACAACCATTATCATTTCACACTAACGATCAACAGCAAAATTTTTAATGAAATGCAGAACAACCTTCAATCGCCCCTTTTTAGCTTTAGAATTCAAATTTACCAGAAAACAAAAATGTAACCATTGCTTTTCAAATTAAATTCGACGAAAAAAAAATCATATTAAATAACATGAAAACGATTTTTTGAAAGAGAAATTTAACTTTAACTGGAAAAGATGAACAAAAAATTAGTTTTAAAAAGCTAAAACTATATGTTATCGATGTTTGATATTAATCAGATGCATTAAAAATAAACTGATAATAAATGAGATGAAAAAACAATTTTGATATTCGTTAATCTCAACAAACAGTATACAATTGAATGACGACGTAGTTTAGATTTATGGTAAATAAAAACAAGCTACTATATTTTTAATTAAAAAAAATGTCATTAGTATGTAAAAACAATATTATATAATAACTATAAATTTGACTAAGTGCTTTTCAAAAAAAAAGAAGAAAGAAAAGTGTTCTCTGTGAAAAGAACATGAATTCAAACCGTGTGGGTTGGCAACATTAAAAGGCAACACACATACACTTTTTATTACCGGATGGATCAAAAAATAAAAATAAAATAGAATTAATTCGTATATTTTCTATGGAAAACTAGATCACACGAATTTGAGCTAAGTTCGATTCTCCAGAACTGCATAATACAGAAAACTAGACTTCATAAAATAGAATTGTTTTTTTTTTTTTTAAGTGACATTTTTTTATCATATTGTGTGGAAAATGCTCCCAATATGTAAAGGTGTCGTCTGACAGAAGATGCGAGGCTATTAGGGTGAAAGTATTTTGATCACGTATAAATTAAACAGGAAAACGCGTTAAGAATCGTTTGAAAATGGCCAAATAAGAACATTCGACGCTGAGAAGGAAATGTGTGAAATCCGATAAATTCAAAAAAATCATTGCGCAAATCATGACTTCCGTGACGATTTTTTTTTTTTTACGAAGAACGAGTGAATTATTTTATGGCGATTGAAGAATATTCGATGAAATTTAAGCAGTTATTTTACTTTTTGCTGTTAAGACATCAGAAACATGTTTGGAAATATTAATTTAAATTTATCGAATTCATTTCGCAGGATGATTAACGAAAGAATTCAAATTTAGATCTGATTATGCGAGGTGAAAAGCAAGAAATTTCTTAAACACAAGAAATTTCTTTCTTTTTCTTAAAAAATCATTTTTTTAGGAACATCTTAATAGTTTATACTGTAAGCAAACTTTTACTCACGTACATTTTTACTAATTCTTAATAAATACTTATATTTAAATAAACAAATCGAATTTTAAATGTTCGACTTTTTTAAAATTCAATTGCCCAGGAACTTTCGCTCAAATTCTGCATGTTAAAATTGCATTCTTTAAAATGATGTAAAACGTTGTATAACTTACCATTTAAATTTTTTCTACAATTATTAAATAAACTAATAAAAAATAATGAATATTTACTAATAAGTTCTTTTGAATGGAATTACTTTTAGACGAACGAATTTTATAATTGTGTGTAAAAACTTTTCAATTCATTGAAAAAGTCCTCGAGATTCTCGAAGAAAGTTCTCGACAAAACTATTCGGACCATATTTCTCAGGTTGCGGCTATTCCTAGTATTTCAGGGGTCAGTAATACGAATCCGTAGAAAAAAGGCATGGTTATTCAGAGAAAGTACGTTTTTGTGACGGATTTCGCAACTTAAAATATCGTTTGAACTAACTAATTAACATGTTTGAGGTCACCCTCTTGAGCCTTTAACATTGAGTTCTAGAACGTGAAGATCCGATCATTAGATCAAAAGTTATTCAGGTTGGTCCAGTTTTTTCCCCCGTACTGTGCATTTTTACAAATTATTTTTAAACTTATATCTTAACACTAAACAAATGATAATAAAAAAACGCAAATAAAATACAATCTGATAACTTTTAGAAACATATAAGGCTTCGGCGAATTTGTACAATATTATAAAGTTTAAAATACCCATATGAAAAAAAAATAATAATTTTCTAATTGTTATTTTCACACAAGTACCATTTTCATTAGTAACGAAACTGCTAACAGAGTAAACTCTGTAAATAATTACAGAAATATTGTAATGGTTTAATATTAGTGGCATAAACAATTCGGATTTCGATATTGTATGAAATAATCATGAACTAAAAATGCGTTTTTAGTCACTTTCACAGTTTTTTTTCTCAAAAAAAAAAAAAAAAAAAAAAAAAAAAAAAAAAAAAAAACGCTATAAAAATTAAATACACTGCAAAGATATAAACCTTTTTTTTTCTCCCCCCCCCCTTTCTTCGATACATTACGTATAGTCCTTACAAAGAAAGAAAACGTCGGAAGTATTGGAATAGTTGTAGCTCTGCAACGTGATCAGCTTACTTGGAAAGGTAGAAAATCTCCCGGTTTTTAATGAGACATAGGTCCGTTTTGAGGATAAAATCATAGCCGTCAATTACTCTTAGTGTTTAGTTCTGCTTCAGTAAGACTATGATAGTGAAATGACAGGTGAAATTTCTTAACAAGGTACATTTAGTTTCAGGATTTAACTATTTGTTTACCTAACTTACATTTTTTTATTTTTTTATATATCTACAAATATATATACTTATAAGAGAAATAACAAGCTAATACTGTGTGGGAAGTATAAATAAGTTTTCACCTCTTAAATAAGAACTGCATTTTCTTAAAAAAATTAATAAATAAGTAGACAATAAAAAAATTATATGTTTCAAGATTTTTGTGATCAGGACCTTATTAAATCTTGCAATTGTCAAAAAATGCACTTTGTCTCGCTGCAAATTTAAAAGCGCTATGGAATTTCAATTTTAAAGGTACAACACTGTAAAAAACTCCGGATCAAATTACGGTTAAAATTACCAACATTTTAGGTGCATCTTCCGTAAAAACCTTTTCACCATAAAATCAATTTTTACCTTAAAATATTATACCGTTATGTTTACAATAATATTCATTTAATTAGCGGGATTAGGTGGTTTTAGGTAGTTATTACTGTAAAAATTACAGTATATCAGAATCTTTTTTCAGCATGTTCCGATAAAAATTTATTTTATGACATAAAGTACTGGCACCCTGAGTACCAGTGCTTTTTTATCGTAATTCTATCTGGAATTTGTTACAGTATCTGCACACAGTAGTACAATATTTTACAGAATTTTGGTTACAGTATATGTTTTCTAAAATTTTCCTCGCCACTTTTTTAACTAAAAATATGAACAATTCGTTTAAATTTTTACAGTTCTATTAAAAAGAACATTTTGGGGGTGAAAATAATAAAAGGATTTATTGCAAAATAATAATATTTATTAATTTAAAATAAAGTAACCATAAGATTACGGTGATTCCAATATCACCCATATATCATTAAAATAAGAAAAAGTTCCCATATCTTTAATACCGCTGTCTATTGGCATTTAAAATATCATTTACCAGAGTCAAAATAAGTTTATGATGGGTCAATTTATAAAAATTCAGAGTAAATCATCCTAGCTATCATTTTTGTCGAAGTTCTGATATTTTCCCTAGATTTTGCACTTAATCGCTATCTCTAGGGTAAACATAGATTTGAACTACAACATCTTACAAGACAAAACTTATTCGCAGTCCTTAAATATTCGGTCTGTAGGGCGGAAATTTTGGGCCCTGTTTTAAAAACTAAGTTTAACTTACTGTTTGAAAAAAATAATAATTTTCGAGTTAATTGCAATTATTAAAAAAAAAGCAACTTGAAATCTAATATTCGATGTGCGAAAGTTTGATTAGCATGTATTAAGAAATGCATCGTCCACGATTAATGATTTCTTCCTGGTGTTATAAATTAATTAATCCTTCCCAGATGACTGATATTCTTAACTAATAATATTTTACGTTAGCAAATAACAACCATTTCATGTCTATTTCTTTTTTCATGTGTCCACTTTTTTCAAAAATTTTCCAAAAAAATGCAACTCGGCATCATTTTGAACATATTTTGAATATAATTTTTTAAATTAAAATTTGAACATTTGTATTCAATGTGAATGAAGCGAATAGTTAAGAAGGAAACTAATAGTGCAAAGTATGACTAATTATAATTAAAAAGTCTGAAAAATTTGGTAAGTCAAGTTGAAATAGTTATCGTAATTCTTACAATGAAAATTTTGACCTCATTTTCCTTAAATACAATACAAAACAACGAAGAAATTTGTATTCTCAATTCATTCACTAATAAGATTTTTTAATTATAAATGCAAATAATAAAAAAAAATGAGTTAACTAAATAAAAAATATTAAAATAAAATACTGATTAAGTATGATTAACCGCTGACAAATTATTGGTGTCTGCTGTGTTGAACCACAATATCATACGAAATTGCCACAATTTTAAAAACGTACAAAATTGAATGATTTTATAGTGCAAATTAAACCATCACTATCTTAATTACACAATACTATGATTCAACTAAAACTGGTCGAATTGAATCTTAAAAAACACTGAGAAAAAAAGTAAGGTCAAAACCACCGGAATATGGTAAAATTTGGCGTACTTCTATCCCTGTTCTGTATGCCATGATTTTATAATTTGCGATAAAATTTGGTAAATGCAAAATCTGCTAATTTGATACCAAATCCCATAAAAACCATTTATCCGGTTAAATGTATTTCTCAGTTTTGTTATTTTTACTAAATGTGTGGTTATAAGGACTATAATTTTAAAACCAGATTTTTCTGTAACGCGTTACAAAAACTAACTCGTTACAATAAAACTACAAAATAAATTTTATAAATATAGCATATTTTGGTTTCATAAACCAGGATTTTTTTTCTTCCTCTCCAGAAATGTCATTATCATAGAGTACGGTAATTTTACCACAATTCTTTTCTCCATGAGATTGCAGGTGATTTGGAGGATATTAAGGTTCAGTGCTATTATGGTTCAACGTTAAATCGAATTTCTCAGAGTGTATTTATCTTAATTTTAAATAAAAATCTCTAGATTTTGAGTGTACAAAATATACCTGAATGATATAATGGATGAAATAAACAAGAATGATTACATAAACATCTGCAATACAGTAAGACACAACAAATAATTAAAAAGATAAAAAGCCACAATTTAGTTGGATACTAGAATTTCTTAAATTTTTTGCATCGGTGCTTAGAAAATAAAACTTTAATGGCTTAAAATTAATATGCCCAATCTATAAAATTAAAACCAAATGAAGAATAACTAAAAACGCATCCAGTTTTTAAACATTCTTCTTTTTCTTATAAAAAAAAAACGATTAATCAACATTATGATAAAAAAAATATTGCTTACTATTAATTCTTTAGTGAAATTTGATTTAATATTTCAAACTAAAGCATTATATCCATAGAAAAAATAATAATATAGAGACAATTGCTAAAAAGCTTGCAAGGAACTATATATAATTTCCGGAAAAATATTTTCCTTTCCGAGATACTAAAACGTATAGCATCCATAGATATAAGGCCTGTGGAATATATATTTTCTCGCTATCACCCAAGAAAGCTAAAATCACGTCTTCCGAAAAATCAATGAGTAAACAATGGTTACGCTAAAATTGATGAAGCATCAATTTCTCGAAAAAGAAAAGCTGCTTTCAGTGTGTGAGGCAAGTAGAAAAGATCGTCGCCGCATCATACGTCGGTGTCGGCCGATAAGATTAGTTAAGCGCTGCGGGCAATTATTTGAGCTAATCAATTGTAGCTACCGTTTCCTACCACTAACCCACTCAGCTACGCACGTATGGCTTTTCACTTTTCAATATCAAGATGAGAGAGAGAGAGAGTGAGAAAAAAAAAAGAGTACTCTCACTTTATTACTAATGTTTTCTACCGTTTCTTTTTTACACTTGCTTAGATCTATCTTTTAATTTAAAAAAAAAAAAAATGAATCGTCAGGTAATAGATAAAACGATCTAAGATTCCTTTTTTATCAGGCGAGTTCAAATGAGTTGAATGAAATAAACTTTGCTGTTTAGGAATTTAAATCTTTCATTGCAACAATTTATATAATTGGAATAATCAAGTAAACAATTTTTTCCGGGTGATGATTTTTTTCCTTTTTAACCCTTTGAAACATATATTTTTTTTTTCTGAGTCTCTAATTACAAGTAAAAATATATTTTGATTTTATCTAATTATAAAAAACAGTCTAATAGTTACAACAAATTCTGATAGATTATCGGATAAATTATATTTCGGATCGGATATAAATTCCAATTATATTTAATAATTATTAGGAATTTATATTTAATAATTTAAAATATAATTTCCAAAACAAGTAGAATGAAGAAAAAAAAATTTCATTCATATTCAAAAATGTACCAAAAATTGATTTTGAAAATTAAAGAAATTTCAACATTAATAACTGTTGCCCTTATATCTAAATAACTATAAATAAACGAAAATTTGAAAAATTATTGCTTGGAGTTTTAGAAAGTTTTTACCCTAAACGCAGAAATAGATACCGGTGTCCCTGCTATATTTAATAACCATAATTTATTAAAATGCTGAATATAATATTTTCCACATATTTTGATCAAAATTAATACAAATAATGAAAAAAAATATGTTCAATAAAAATTCTGCGTCCTAGGGTAAATAAACGATTTTCAATTATTCTATAGTGATTTCATTTTAAATTAAATGAACAATTATGTTATTAAGAACATAAAATTATCAAATCTAGAATTTGTTTAGAAAGAATATTCAGTTAGTATTCTTCTTCAGGTAAAGATTGTAATAATTGGTTTTCTTCGGCTCATTTTTTAATAGGTAAGTTCCAATAAAATATTGAAATAATTTTTTTAATGGATGAGTTAATAGTGATCACGCCTTTGTGAATATAAATCTATTGGGTCAAGCATTAGTTTTAAATAATTTATTTATCTAAAACAAAACGAAAATTGGGTATAATTTAATGAGAAAAAAAAAACATAATTCTGGTTAATAAAACCAAAATATACGGAATTTCATATAGTATTTCGTAATTTTTCCATTCATATTTTACCTGAACAGTTTACCTGAAATTATAGTTTTCAAAATTATAGTTCTTATGACCAAACATTTAGTAAACATACAAAACTGCAAAATATCATAAGGCAATCATGATAAAATTAAGTATCATGATAAAACTACCAAATTTTACCCCGTTTACCAAATGTTATTACATATTACAAAACCTTATTTATAGTTAACTTTATTAAAATCATTACCAAAGCACGTTGGTAAAATTTACATCTCATAATCTGGTTATAATCTGGTAGTTTTAATTATCTTTTTTTTTTCGAAGTGTACTAACTTATATAGTATTGCAAAGCTTCTTTTAATGCATAGAACCTTTAAGTTTGATAATGGATAATGATACAAAAGCTAAATTAGAAATATTTATTATTAGAATTGATTATACTGCAGCCGTGTATATATATATATATATATATATATATATATATATATATATATATATATATATATATATATATATATATATATATATATATATATATATAGTGACAACAAGAAACTATTAATAATAGCAGGTCCTATTTCTTAAAAATTGTTAATCCGTGCGCAAAATCAAAAAGCAATAAATTATGATTGCAATATTTTGCGAATTAATTAAACATAAAACTTATTACGAGCTAAGTAAATTAAACAACTTGATTTTTTAATACAGAATTCAAAATTTAATTCCTACTTCAAATTGTTTTTGAAACATTCGCATTCGTATTTCATTTTAAACAGAAGATTGCTACGAAATATAAAATAATTTATGTACTAAAATATAATTTAAGCTCACTCTCACCTTTTAAAGCTTATATCATTGTAGTAATGTCTAGATGTATTTAACTAAAAAAATTTCTGCGTATAGTAACATACATTTCATCAAAAAGTTGTACTTTCGAATATTCTTAAGCTTATTTTCAAACCAATGCGGGCTAAAGAATACTATTATAATTATATATATATATATTAAAAAAAAAATTTCATTTGAACTAAAAAAATTCATCTTGAAACAGTGAGTAACACAAGAGTTACTGACTTCAGCGAAATATATGAAATAAATAAATAAAACTTTCAATTCAGCAATAAAAAGATGTATATTGTAAATAAATCTTCGGTTCAAATGAAAAAACAAATTTTTATGATTATGTTTAAAAATCAAGATAATTTTAATCACAAAGAACACTCGATTCTACCGTTAATTTTATTTTTATGTACGATAAATTTCGTTCAAAAAGAATTATAGCGATGAATTATTTAGAGTTCTTTAACTTTCATGCTTTAAAATTGCCAAGATTTAAGAATGTATTTTAAGAATGCATCAAATTGAATATTACTCTTATTTATTCTATGAATTTGGTAGATTATTAATTTAAATATTTAAAATTTCCTTAACGAGTTTCTTAAGCAGCAAATTCATCTCAAATTATTTAAAATTAAATTGGATTAATTAGGGAGTAATCAGAAAAGTACAAATAATAAAATTAAATTTTTTGTTATTTTTTGTAGACTATAACAAATTCTTACAGAACTGATTGCCTTCCAAAAATAAAAAAATTCAAAATTCGATAAACACTTTTCATTAGACAAATACTCATTAATGACATTAGAAGATTTGAAATAAAACTGCTCACATCCTAAAAATATTCGTTATCTTTAAAACAACATTCAAATGAAGGTTGTATTTTAAGTCAATAATCAAGCTAAAAAATAATTTTAAACATATTTAATTTGCAATCAAATTGCATATTTTAGTAAAAAATATTTTTGTTGCTTCCCGAAATAACGAAATTAAAAAATAAAAATTTTAAAAATTGATTTATTCATCGATTTTAATTCTTGCTAAAATATGATAATTTAAAATGTAGAGCGTAAATCAGACGTAAAGAAATAAGGAATAACTGTGATTTTAAGATGAGTTTGTATTTGTTACAATTCGCAGAAAATGGCCTACAATCTGACATGCAGTGAAAGAAACAAGTTATCTTATATAAGTGTTTTCATAATGGCAGTAATCAGAAATATCGACTATGAAACGAAAAAAAAATTTTTTTTATCATCAATTTAAATTTTTTTTTTTTAAAAAAAGTAAATACGACGAAATCAACGGACTATTATTAAGGTTTTGCTTTGTTTTCATATTGAAATTTGATGCAAATTTAGTACGCTCTATGACTTTATATATATTTTTAAATAATTTATTTATATTATAATAGGTAACATTAACTATTTATTCGCAAAACAAAGTCTATTACACATAAAAAATATATACATAAATCAAATTTTGGAAACGAAAAATTCGTTTACAATTAAAAATAGTTTTGACTTAACAAAATAAAGAGAACTCGTTAATTATTGAGAATTATTTCAATTGTTATAAAAATAAAACAGGGTAATTATTTTTATAGCAATTGAAACAAAATTTGAATAAGCATGGCATACAGATATATTTTAATCTAATAAGCTCTATTACTTTGAAAACATTTGTTTTACGATTTTATTTTAGAATTTAAATTTAATACATACAAATGGAATTTTTTTTAAATAAACACAAAAATAAATGAATAAATAAATCTAATAACAGCTTGCGACAATTTTCAGCTATTTTGTAATCAAATTTTACCAAAAGAAGTCTGTTGATTTTTATAGAAAATTTTAAATTCAGTTGATAATTGTTTGCAGCATAAACATGAAAAATGCTTTCAGTTTAGGATTTAAAATGTTCTGAATTGCGTCAATCGAAAGGGGCGTGACAATTGCACGTAATACCGTATTCAAAGTGAGATTTGAGTCAAAATATGACTTTTGTAGGAAGAAAAAAATTGAGGGTTGGGGTAGCTGTTGAAACCATCAAAACCACATTCTCTAACTCCCGTTGTTGCTGAGCTTAAAAAACTCCCCCACCGCGCAGACAGCAGACGACAACAACGCACGCGGTCGGAGTAAACCACACCGTGAAAGGAAGAAAAAACATAAACAAAAGTAGCGGAACTCTTACAAAAAGAGAACTTACCTTAAAAAAATTCGGGATAAAGTTAACCAACGGGACACCATGACGCACTGAGATCGGAAAAGGGTTTAAAAAGTCCAAAAACGGCTGTTGTTTTGTTGTCACAAACGGCGGACGACATGAACAGCAGAAAGTCAAAAACAGTTTTCGCCTGTTCTTCTTTGGGTTCCCGCGTCCCCCTCCCGAAGGATCGTCTGCTGAATTACATCAGTCACGTGGTTTGGAGCATCCGTACTGCCATCTCGTGACATAAAAAGGAAAAAGGCCGAATGGATTTTCTTTTCTATACAACCAGCGGGAAATTCGAGAGAGGTGTATGAAAAACACGTGTTTATATGAGCTCAGAATAAAATCTTAACATAAAAAAAACATACGTTTTTGCTTGAATGGTATTAATAAAATTTTTATTTGAAAGGTATCCCTTAAAATTATTACAGATCAAACGAAGTATTCTAAAAAACAGTCAAACAAATGAAATCAAATTGATATCAATATTATTGTAACATAATTAATTCTAATAAAGAAATTAAGTTTTAAAATATTTGTACAAATTCTGTGTTTATTCATAGCCTAAAACACTGCTTATTAATTTTCGTTCTTCATTTGTTCACGTAAAACGCATAATTAATAATATTACATTTCAATTTGTTTAAATGCCTCCCTACGAAAATGAATTTTAAGAAAAATGTACTTTTTAAATAAAACTAGCTTTTTTATGTTTTTTTTCTAGCACGTTTCGTATCACTAATTTAAATATACATGATTGTTAATTAATTGAGGTCTAAATTTTTTGTAATAAGGTTTGGAATTTTAGAAAAAGTTAACATTTCAAACTCAATTTTTTTTACTTTTCAATGAACTTTCAGATTATCTAATCAAATTATAAAAAAAAAATCTGCTTTTGAAAGTTCTATCTGTCTTTAATATTTGAGATATTTTTTCAGTAAAGTAACAAAATAAAAATTAAGAGCTATGTGAACCCAACTCCATGTGGATTTTTCTTGATTAAGTCTGAAAAGCTAACAAGTGGTATACTTTTCATGAGCTACGTCTCCTTGAATCAACATGGTAAAATATCTTCTTCCATTCTTTTTTTCCTTCTTTTTTGCCATTTTTTCTTCTTTTTTTTTTTATTCCGGCTTGATTATGGGAAAGAAGAAGAAGAAGAAGTCAGACGAGAAAGAATTATATGTGGGTAAAACCCTTTCAGGACGGGCAGAATAAGAATCGAATACTTCCCTAGGCCCGTGTACTCTGAGCGTATAAGCACTAAAGAGTACGTAAACGTACTGTTACAAGATGTAATACGAGAGTGCCGTTTTGTAATAACGTCCGCGTGAAGGAAGAATCGCGCGATCACGTATATGTAATGTGATTACGATCCTGAAGAAGGTAACAAATACTTCAGAATGATAATATGACATATTGCATATTGATGAGGCAGGTCATTAGTCCCTGGCACATTATTTTGATGAAAAATCTTGGTTTAGTGTAATTATTAAAACTTAAATTAACTTTTTAAGTTTATTTCATAAAAGATTCAAAATCATTTTTCTACGAAAAGGATTCCTTGAACTTTCTATTTTGATTCCTTACTCTGATTTCACATCCATATCGATTACATTTCAGTCACATTCTTTAATTCCATGTCCATAATGATTTCATTTCGATCCCATTAAATAAATTACATATCCATAATGATTTCTTCTCGATCCCATTAATTAATTCCATGTCCAAAATGATTTCGTGTCAATACCAGTAATTAACCCTATGTCCATAATGATATAGTTTCGATTTCATTAATTATTTCCATGTCTTAATTACGTAAATTGTCTTGACAATGATAAATCGATGAATGCGTTTTATAAAATTTGCCTTTCCTTCGTTCAGCGGAAATAGAAATATTCCAAAACACTAATTAAGTGAGCCTTTTTGTTTTTGCTCAGGGGAAAAAAAAATCAAAATTTTAATTTTTACATCGAACCTTGAAAATGAGAATGAACAATATAAGATTTGCTTACTACAAGTTGAGCAGAAAGTCAAATTCGATCCAATCTCGTCACGTAATAACATATTTAATTTCATGAGATGGTTATGAAAGTTATAAATTGTCTCTTAAAATTTTAAGCAGTGAATTGGGATGTTTAAAATGAAGGAAAATGCATTTAAATATTGCCAAACACTCTTAGGAAGTGTGATATGTTTCGGTCAATTACAATAAAATATAGGGTCTGTCACAAAGTTTTTTTTTTTAAATATGTGAGAAACAAAGACCATATTAATAGTTGTTGAGTAAATAATAACATTTACTTAACAGCCAGCAAAAACTTTTGCAAAATAATAATTTTCATATTTTTATAAAGATAATAGGTTTTTAAAAATGTGTTGTATGTATTTGATCTAGAAAAAAAATGTGTTGTATGTTTTTGATCTAGAAAAAAAAACTATGTGATTGTTATTTCATGCTAGTTAGTTAGTTTTGATGGTTATCTAGAAACATTCAATCATACTCTGAAAAAACACGAGCGATTCAGAAGCATGTTTACTGTTTTGCTTCAAAATAAATAAGACCAGAAACTGCAGAACTCTAAACATTTATTTAGGTTTTTAAGAGACAAAGCGAGAATAACGTGAAGATATTTTGATAATTAAACATACACAACATTTTCCCATAATTTATTTTAATGAGGCTCATTCTCTTAACTATACTATTTATTCAGAAACTACATTTTTCAAAATGATATTATTTCTAAGCATATCAGATTGTATTAAAAAAAAGATACAAGCTTAAATATTTAATGCAACAGCTATTGTGTCAGCGCATAGATACATTTAAAATGCTAGGATTAGTCTATGATCTTGTTTTAGTTTAAAAAAAGTAGAAAAAAAGGAAAAAGATAGTAATTCTTGAATGTAATTGTGTTGAAGTTTTACAATCTACTTGATAGAATGTGACATGACTTTATGATTACTGTAGATAGGCATTTACCAAAATTAGACTCGTAAAGAAAGGTTAGTATTACCATCCTCAACGATAAACACCTTTTTTTTTACTATTGTGAAATTGTGGCCATTTTCTTCAAACTAAACAAAAGAATTAATCAATTTTGGAGTCAACAAATCTCCACGGTTATACAAAGGCTCAACACAATTACATTTTGAAAACGATCTAAATCTTGACATGATTGAACTACAAGTTCTTTTAGTCCTCTTATAGAGAAAATCGTTTTCATAAATCGGGAGAATTCTTTTTGAAAAGAACATTGGAGAAAACATTCGATTAAACAACAAACGTTGTTCAATTCATTTAATGCAGAATCAAGCATTTTTCGCAATTTAAATGGGTAATGGACGCATTAACTATCTCCGTATCGTTAAAATTCAAATGTTTGTTGTCACATTCTATCAAGTAGATTGCTGATTGCATTTAGTGGCTTGATTTTTTAGATATTGAAAAATAGGTAAATTACATTATGGATTTCCTTAATTGTTACAATATCTTAAGACGTTTGATACATTGTACATATTATATTTTTTAAAGTGAGTGATGATTGATTTATTTATTTCAATTAATATGTTGATGGTTTGATTGTAGTAACTTGTTGCTCTAAATAGCGAAAAAGAACAACATTACGTTAGTTTAAACATGCAGAAACGTTGTTGTTGTTACAACAAAGCTCATATTTTCAGCTTAGTGAGTGTCTAGTAGTTAATGTGCAGATCATCTAAGAAGTTTGCAGATTATCTAGGTAGTTGGAGATATGAAACAATTTAGCACTTTAACGAATTACCTTAGTTAATCTGTACATTAGTTAGATGTTTTTTTCTTTTCTTTTTTCTAAAAAAAAAAAACTGATTTCTGCACTGAGAAAAAATATGGACAAAACTATCAGAATTTTATAAACTTTAACATGTTTTTGGCTCTATGGGAACATCAAAAAAATTCGGTAATTTTTACCGAAGAGCTCTGGCAATGATTTTCGAAAAATTAAGTATAAAATATTGTCTTATATGATAAAATTCGGTAAATGAGGTAAAATTTGGTAATTTTATCATGATACCTTAGAGCAGTGTTTCCCAAACTTTATACTTCTGTGTACCTTTTCTAAATTTTTCGTAACGCTATGTACCATTAATAAAATATGAATACGTTTTTTACTACAAAAAATTTGCACAAAAGTTAAAAATCACAACTGGCTGCCGACACCACTAATTATTAACTGTTAGCTTTTCAAAAAATAGACAATAGAAAAATACGTAATCGTAAATTTTTTTGACTAGATTTGTTTTTAAATAAAATTTTGTGAAATTTTCGTTTATTGTAAGATATTTCATATAAGAATGCGTACCCCCGCTAAACTGTTCCCGTACCCTTGGGCTACGCGTACCACACTTTGGAAAACATTGCCTTAGAGTATGGCATAAAAACCATTAATTCAGTTAAATTTACTTTTCAATTTTGCATTTTTTACTAAATATGTGTAATAAGAAGTAAGAATTTGAAAACCAGAATTTACCGTACACAGTTAACATGTGATAGAAAAAACGACTAAATGAATGATTTATATACCGTATATTTTGCTTTCGTTAAACAGAATTTCTGTTTTCTTTTTTTCTTCCAGAAATGTCGTTACCATACAATGCGGAATTTTTTTCCCTCCGTGTGAGCAGTAATTTATCCGCTATTTTGGTTCTTATGAAAATGGTTCTAAAATTACTAATGTAACAAAATGAGCAAATTTGAAAATGCGATGCTCGAAATTTAACGTTTGGTCTACTTTTACAGTCTGCTTTTACTTACATAAGTTTATTCTTCAATTGTTTAACCAAAGAGGAAAAAGAAAATTTAAAATCAAATCGAAACCACAAAACGATTAAGTTATTGTTTCCTTAATAGCCATCAATTGGAGAAAGATAAGTAGGGGAGGAATCCGGTTATTCGATCAATTTGAAGGGCATCCAGGTCAGTATCAAAGCCAAGACCTCTGTCCAGTGAAGTCTAACAAGACTTTAAATGAGAAGATAGATAACCTAGTTGAAAGACTTTCTCTTCGTCAGAGCAGAACAAAGCCCAAAACCCTTCTTCTCTCAGCATCTATGCATAATAAAAAAATAATAATTTTTTTTACAGAAACCTCGCATCGGCAACCCGATAGCAGAGCAATATTCAGTCGTCTCAGACGACTGATTAACTAGAAAAGGCAAATGCACAACCCCGCCCACGCCGCTTTTCACCTCCTCCACCCCTCCAAACCGATTCCTCTGCGTGATCAAAGGGTTATTTGCTGGGGAAGCATTGATTACCACCATTTCCTGCATGGCCATTGTCTGACCTAAAAAGGAGAAAGAGAAAAATAAAATAAAAAAATATATATAGTGATAGAAAAAGAAGTACTTTTTTTGCTAATTTGGCGTTAGGAAAGTAATCCTTCGCAGTGGCATATCATTTCCTCAAAAATCTCCATGGAGCCTTCAAGGTCTCTATAGGGTAGATGTTCTACCCCTATTTAACGGTTAATGTTCCAAAGACGATCTGTAGCTTCTAAACGGAATTGAATTATTATTCTTGTTAACGGAATTGTAGGCAATAATTTTTCTTAAAATTATTCATTCGTTTGCCATCATTATATTCTTTTGTCCTTCTGTTTTATTTACTTATACGTCAGAGGGGGAGATTCGTTATTGACTCTGAATGTATCACTATAAGCTTAATATTAGTACTCAAGAGTAATTCTCTTTAAGTATCTGTATAGATACTGATAAAAATAAATTCAAGGTTGAAACCATAATATTGACACCTTGAGCCACACTGTTAGAATTTTCATTCTAAAATTATGGTAAAATAACCAGCAGCTGTCTATCCATCTAATTAACCATTAAGTTTATGATAAAGATTTTTTTTTTTACATTCACGGTGGTTCAAGAATAACAGTAAACAATGCGCATGCGTCGTCATTGCATTTGATACACTTACAGTTTAGGCGTCTTGCATTTGATGTAGTTAGCATGTTTGCCACCTTTTGTAATTGTAAATTAGGATGTTTTTTTTAACTTCTTTATTTTTGCTGGATTGAATTGATCCTGCATGGTTTTGCAAGAAAGAAAGAAGCAGCACCAAAGTACCAAATTCGTCATTATCTTTGCGCTCTCTCTCCCACCAATAACGCGTTGAAGGATCTAATTTTTCCAACGATTACAAACAATATCATAATTTCGGATAAATATTCTACCTAATAATTTAGCGAACCCAAAATTCGAGTGCACTTTTTTGTAACATCAACTAAGTTTAAGATGGCACTAAATATTTAACAAATGTTTGTGTGATTTAAAATCTTTTTGATAATGGCCCTTAAAAGTTCTCTTTTATTTGAATATCTATCTTCTAAAAGTTTCCATGCTATTTCAAAGTTAACATTCGAAATAGAAATAGATTGTATCACTCTTAGGGCTTCATGAGAACCACACGCTTTAAAATATTGTAATTTCATGGAATTTGAAATAGAATTGTTCTTTATTACACTGGCTACAAACATATTTGTGAACATAATCCAGTTGTCGATTTTACCATTAAAGGTTGGCACTGAGAGTGTGGGCAACTTTAATGTCAGAGAATACATTTAAACTAGAGTTTAGCACACTTTGAACTATTGGTGGAATGTTAATTGCAAAACTATCAGATTTAGAATTAATTATCAATAATAATTAGTCTATAATATCATCAATACTTTCTTTCTCTCCAATAAAATCTTCCACTTCTTCAGGCTTACAAGCATCAAAAATGGATTTAAATTAAATTTTGAACTCGTTAGATAATGCATTAGATTTTGATTCAAATAGTTTGAGAGCAACTAAATTTGCACTGTCAATTGAAGTGACTACTTTATCTCTATGCTTAGTTAGTGAAGATTTTAAAACTCTCTTTTGAGTTTTCAACTTATCTATAATTTAACATAGAATTGAAACTCCGTAGTAAGGAAGTAAAAAAGTTAACGTCTTATCTCTATGCTCAGTTAGCGAAGATTTTAAAACTCTCTTTTGAGTTTTCAACTTATCTATAATTTAAAATAGAATTGAAACTCCGTAGTCAGAAAGTAAAAAAGTTAACGTCTTATCTCTATGCTTAGTTAGCGAAGATTTTAAAACTCTCTTTTGAGTTTTCAACTTATCTATAATTTAAAATAGAATTGAAACTCCGTAGTAAGGAAGTAAAAAAGTTAACGTCTTATCTCTATACTTAGTTAGCGAAGATTTTAAAACTCTCTTTTGAGTTTTCAACTTATCTATAATTTAAAATAGAATTGAAACTCCGTAGTCAGAAAGTAAAAAAGTTAAGAATAAGAAAGGATAAGAGAATTTATATAAGAGTATTTCAAAAAAAAAAAAAAAAAAAAAAAAAAAACACAATAAAAACTTTTAAAACATTCCTTAAAATTACAAATTTAAAAGTTACGATCATCTGTGCCATCTTACGGATATCACTTTGCCAGAGCGCGTTAAACTATAATGACTTCGTTACAATTATAAATATGAATACTTATAAATTCGTTATAATTTTATTTTTTCGCCAAATTAGTTTTTAACCTTATTACACGATATTATTACCCGGAAATTAAAATAATATAGAGTTCAATTTAGCACCTGATAAATTTACAGCAGTTTTGTACGATTCTAAGTTATATGTTATCAATATTATGGCTTACCGTTGAACCGATTTTCAAAGGTGGTATATGAATAAAAGAAAAATCAAAACCACAACGGGATATCAATCGAGAATTTCTTCAACTGAAGTAATCGCTGTGAATCATCAATATTGGCATTTCCATCACATTTTCTTTTACTTGATTTTGCGGTCTAACATACATCTTCTTTATATACATCATTAATAACTTGAACATTAAGAATAAATACGAAACGATATAAGTTAAATTAAGGTTAGTCAGTATGGGGATTTAATGGGAATTTAAAAAATTAATAAGCATTCTCAAGCTCTTTCCCTAGAATGATTTTAATAACTGTAAACGTAAATATAGTACCAATTCTTAAAACTTGTTTTTTAGAATTGCGTATTTATTAAAATAAAATTATTTAAGTTACGGTTTGAGTACCTATGCAATACTTTGGAGCTATGCATAACCATTCAATCTAAATTCGAAATTGTTGAGTTTGTTTTTATCATGCATTTTCAATTAATAGTTCCATTAAGGATGTTAAAGAATTTTAGAAATTGTCGTTATTGTATTAGAATGCATAAAAACTATAGTGCATGCACTTGGAACAATTAGTTACGGACATCAAAAATTTATTTTAAAGAAAACAATTTCAAGCAGTAATATAACTTACATCTAACGATATTTAATTATACACATATACTTGTCTAAAAAGTTTCAAAACTGGAACAAATCTTTTGACAGACTGAACACGCTTTTACATGTTTATTTATTTATTTTTTTTATCCTATATGACATGGTTCAAATACACATTAAAAATAATGCAGTTGACTCTCTTTATCTTGATTTTTTTATTTTTTATTTTTTACCTTTCCATTTATTTTTAATTTAAATTACAATGTATGACTGGGACCATCAACCATTATTTATCAAAGTTTCAACAAATAGCTCGCTCATTATCCAAATAAACTTTCCTATTATTTTCCAAGAATTGCACCACTCAAGTTAACCATGTGGGAACGATTGCTTTACGAAATATACTCATTTAGACAAAACTCCGCAAACCGTAACGGTCGCCATTCTCAATTCACTTGTTTCTATGAAATGCGATTCATTTCCTTTTATTTATTTATTAATCTTTTTTTTTTTACTCCATTCACCCATCTATCGAATCTATCCACCCTTTTCGATTCGTTAATCACAACCGCAAGGGGTACCAAAAACTTTCGATAATTACCTGCCGAACGCGTCTTCTCTCCAATATTCACGTTTAGAACGTTTTTCTTGGGCAAATCGCGACGCGTGATTGCATTTTCGAAAAGGTTATCTCCTTTTATTTATGCGATTTTTTAATTTTTCAAAAATGAATATATTTCTCCAATTAAGGATTGCTTTATGTTTTCTGACACAGATTTCCGACTATTTTGTCGATTGTTTGTTGTTTTCGGTTGCGCCTAATTGTTCAATTTCGGAAATAATTGACTTTTCTAAATTTTTTCTCCATGACGCTCAGGAAGATGTAATTATTTCCAAAGTGTTTGTGGGGATTTGGGTTACGTTTTTTTTTCTCATTTAATCAACAAGACTTGGCGAGTGATTTTGTTGGGCGCCAACTTGTAGCCATTTAATCGTGCTGTAATCATTAACGCAATAGCAATTAAATTTGCGAAGTGGTTTATAGCTTTGCTTAAAAAATTTGTACTGGGATTAAAAATGCCTTTTCTATTTTGCTTATTTACAAATGCATTATTGATTTGCCAAGCGAAATTAATTTGATAATTACGCTCGTAATTACGATTCAAGTTTTAAACAATAGCGATAAAAATGTTGCTTTTTATTCTTGTGTAATCGGTGAAAATTAGATATTAATAAGGTTATATAAAATATTTTAATTTATTTTGCTGGTAATCACGTTTTTCAAAAGAAGAATCAAATTTAAAAATAGAACAAAATTGTTTTATTCCGATATTATTTCAGTTATATGGCATTTATACATTTGTTAACAATAAAATAAATTCCGTCATAATTATTCAATTTCTCTTTGCGAAACAATAGCAGGCCACAGTTTTCTCATTTTGCTTTAAAATTTAATTTATCAATAATTATGTAATATATAATATATTTCCCTTCTTTCGATCTAAATTAGAACAAAATAAGGAAAAAAAGAGCGAAAAGTATGTTTAATAAAAAATTCTGTGACATGGGTAAACAAACATAACCTACTTGTACCCGTTGTTCATGAGAATAATTTTACATGCTACAATGTAATTAACCATAATACTGCAAAAATTTTAGAATTTTTACTATGACAAGTTTTAAAACTTTATTGTCAGAGTTTTGATCCTGAAAATGTCTTTGTTTTGGTTTACAATTCTTAAATACAGCGTCAGTTTCTGTTGAAATTCTTTTACTTCATGCGGATTTTTTTGAGGGTGCCTCTGACATTTTGTGACAAGCCCCTAATGGTTAGAACTACATTAAAGGGACACATTCCCTACCTCCAACTTCAAATATGATTTATTGATAACCGCATTATACAAAATCTTAAATCTTCCCTCAATAATTCTTTACACTTGTATAGATCTTTCTAAAACGAGATTTAAAGATAATTAGTTGGCGGAAAACCAGAACGTTTGGTGAAATCTGTTGTAGATGATAACTTGGCGATAGTTTATTCGGCCGATTGCGCCGCAATATACGCAACCGGCTTTCTCATTAAAGCAGAACTTGGCTCATTCACGCTATTAGGTCGTTTTGGAATAAGGGGGTTTCTAGAACTTTACCACGAAGGAAGGGGGATAGAGTAAGTGGTTGCGGAATATATTAATAAACGTTATTCGTAATTGTATAGAAGAGGCGTTTGACGAGAAGCCGCGAAGCGTTTCCAATTTCTAATGGCACTGACATTTGACAAGTTTGTCGTGGGATAATTTTGCATAGACTGGGTGATATTTGAATCAAGAATTAACCTGCCGTTATCATTGGAAAAGTCTGTTGCAAGTCGTTGACAGGACAACGATTGATTGTGACACAAAAGTTAAAATTGGATATTATACACATCATTAATTGAAAGCATCATCACCTAATATTAATTTAGAACAACCTTTAAATACTCATTTAAAACAATAAATATCTTTTAACTGACCTGTGGATACTATTTTATCGCCTTTGCAATATACTGTGCGTGGCTGTGACGCATTTTGGATTTCATACAAAATAAGCGTAGAAATCAGTTTCATACAAAATAGGCATAGAATTTCTTCTGCTTCTTTAAGATTTTTCTGTATAACCGAACAGATAAAAAGAACTGATTAAGGAAAGATAAATGAATTGTAGTTTGAAATATTATTTAATTAAACAAAGACTTAGAGTTTTTATTCAAGAGGAATTTGAATATTGGTAAGTTCATTACATAAATTGAACGATGCTTTTTTTGATAAATTTTTACATATTTAAATTATCCGAATTTCTAAATCCTGTAAAAATAGATTTTAAATTAAAAAAATTTAATGTAATTACAGCAAAACATGTAATTTTATGTTTAAAAAATAGTTAAAATTACAAGAAATAGGTGATTAATTTCTTAAATTGAAAAAAAAAAAAAATGCAATATTTAAAACAAATTCAGATTTCATTTTACTTGTTTTTTGTTAATTTGAATTAGCTTTGAATGTCATTAACGGGCATAAAATAGTTTTATAAAAAAATCAAAAACTTTTTATGTCAAAATTAGTTTTTGATTTGTTTGATCCTTAATTTGCAATCTCATTATTATATTTGATACAACGACTTCCTTTTTAAACTTATTTAAGCAACTGTTTTATACACAGAGCGTATCAAATTACAAAAGTTAAATAAGCGTGGATAAGAAAAAATAGAGAAGAAAATGAGATCAGGCTCTTTTGGCAAGTGCAAAAATCCGCTATAAAAAACATGGCAGGGAGATTGCAATAAAAATAAAACGTTTTCCAGATGTGGTACATTAACCAAAAATGAAACAAAGAAATTAAGTGTCGTTGTCGCTCTATTGCCGGGGTTTATTGATGGTCCGATCACCAATAAACGTCAAAGCAATAAAATAAGAAATAAAATTGACCCGATGACATATGGCGATATAAAACAGACGTCTCTCCTAAACCCTGAAGCAAAGAAAATATTGATTTATATTTTATTTCTTTTCGAAATGATCGAAATCGCTACAATTTATACCACCACTCGATGGTCATAAAAAAATATCAATCCGTTATAAACATTAAGAAAAAAGGACTCTTTTTTTCTTCTTTCTTTTTACCCATCCTCCTCACCCCTGAATGATTTGTCCGAATCCTTGATTTCTCTTTGCTTCACCTGTTGAGATACGCTTCACTGATGAGGGGAATAAAAAATTGGGGGAGGATATTGGAAGGAAACAGAAAAAAAAGACACACAGACTGTATGAAGAAGAGGAGGGGGGATGCAGGATTGAGATGCATTGAAGCGCATCCCCTGGCTGTTTCAACAGGTGTTCCACAAGAGCAATTTGTAACGCGGGATCAGACAAGGGGAACCGTAAACAAGCTCACCATCAACGGATCTCGCCAACTATTGAAATCGAAGTTCGCCAATTTCAGCTTACAGCTCTTCATATCCAACTAATAATGGGCGTAGGAGGATACCTAATAAAAGGATTCAGACTATTGGTGGCGCTACAATCAGATTAGTGTTTACATAACGCAGATGTAACTGCGATTAAAACTGTAAAGAAAGAAAAGCTGTATGCGAATTTTGGAATGACAGGTGAATGGGTATAGGCTCTGTTCTTTTAGTATAAAAATGGTGCTTGTAGACTCTAGATAAAGGAAGTCATCAGTTTTTGGTTCAGTTGCTATTGATGAAACTTATTTTCATCATTTTTTTTAAAGGTGATATAGGTTGTATTTGTTTCAATTCATTGGTGTATATTTTTCCCGGAAGTGGAATTGTGGTTTTTATTTAGATGTGTCATAATGAAAGCTTTTTCGAGATTCTGTCTACTTTACTCTAAAATGGATACGCCCCTCTCTTTTATGAATTGAGCTAAGACTAATAGGCTATTAAAGCTCTTATGTGCATATTTGTATCTTTCATAAATAAAATACATCAAAACTCCGATTTCGCAATTTCGGATTATGCGAAATAAAGCAAACCCTAATCGTATGATATAAGCTCAATTCGGATAACCTAAGTAAGATTATCCAAAATGACCTCAATTTGAATTATCAGTAATAAGAATTTTGAAAAATCCTTCTGATTTTTCAAAATGAATCACTGTTCAATTATCCAAAAAAGACCATACTTCAGATAGTCGTGAATTTGTTGAATTAAACATTTAGTTTCATATATTCGGCGCTGAACTTATTTTTTAAACATGATATTTTTTGCACCACTTTGGATAATTCTTGCTTCCAAAAATGTGTAGTCATTTTTTATAAGTAAATGGTAGCCATTAAGCTCTCACATATATTATCGGGATCTCCAATGAAATTTTTAGAAATTACACAGTTAAAAAAAAGTACAAAATAAAGGAAGAATAATCATGAGCAAGTATAGACCAAAGCTGACTGTTGGTTGTTTGAAATCTAAGAACTTATAGTTGCTGACTATGTTTTTACTATTTTTTTTAAAAAACTTTTTTTCATTTGTTGCATGATGCGAACGCTCCAAAAAAACTGCGAATTCTTAATTATTACTGCACACATATTTTTACGAGACGTATTTTTCCTGGGTTTCTTATGTTTTGTTGAGACAAACATGATTTCCTGGTGTATCATCAGAAAATTAGACATTTTAAGAATTTATGTGTTAATTAGTCCCATTCCCATTTGTTCAGAAAAGACGTATACAGGCTACAGGATGGTCACTAGATGGGAGTTGTGAGTTGGAAATGCCCTTTTTTCAGAGCATCCAAAATACGCTTCATAAGATTGAGGTCTTAGAAACCTGGATGATCGTTCCATAGGGAAAGTATCTTTAGTTTCCTAAGAATCACTGAGAAAATAAGTGCTGGTGTCACGCCTATCTTTGTCTGTTATGATGAAAAAGAAAATATAGGATTCCAAAATATCATCCAGATACGTGACATCTGTCACAATTCTTTTTCAAGAGAAGAGAGAGAGTCAGCAATTTTTTGGGAGATGAAGACATTCGCCGTATGGAATTACCATATAGGTTTCATCCTTTAAATCATGTTTGGGATTCTCTTTGCCAGGTAATTGCTACTTGCACCCTCCTGATACGGATAACCATCCTGGATCTAAGAATTCTGCTGCTGAATGAGTTGGATCAATATTCAAAGGAATGCATAAAACCACAACGTAAGACCTGTATATCATTGAACATTAACTAGAATGGCTAAATTCCTTATTAACTTTTTTTGTTGTTGCTAAATTCTGTAATCCTTGTTTCCTACCTTCCGACCCCAACAGAAACTACACGAGCATGAGGATCATGTAACTGCGGAAACGTTATTTTCTTTGTTATATGGACCTACCTTCATACCGAATTTCATTTAAATCGATCATTCGATCTATTCATTAAATTTCAATCATCAAATCATCAATCGATCAAATCATCGATTCATTAAATTTCATTAAATTCCAATTAAACTATTATTTTTGGAATCTTCGACCAGGCATAAAATTTCTTTCAAATTTAAACGTGATTGTAAATCACTCACACTTTCCATGTTATTCTCGAAATACAAAACTGGAACAATAAATGAGATTTCTGAAAAGAAAAAAAAAAAGGATTTCGAAAGCAGAGGGCGGAGGAGGATGGTCGAATAACTGAAGAGGCTGGGTTAAAGTAAAAACACGAGGTTTGTAAAAGAGTTAATGCTATGATAGCCGTCTCACGCTGTCACTCAGCAACTGACAGATACCAGATGGCCGAGCGTAATGACAAGCGTCGACCGCAAAAACAACCCCCACTAGACTCGATAAATTGCTCAATAAGGCATAACCTCATTCGCCATTTTTTTTCTTCTCCTTTCATTCTACATATGTCGATTCAGGGATGACCACGACTCATGACTTAAAATAATGCCAGTCAAGTGCAGGACGGAGAATAGTAATTTTTTTATTATCTATTTTTAGATAATTTCTTTTACGATGTTGGAAAAAGTATTTAATCATGCAATGTCTAGAATAAAAAGTAATGCTCACGTTACGTTCTCTCATGGTGCATTAGCAACGTTGCAAAATTTAATTTATCATTTAAAAACGATTAAGGAGAATAAAGCTACTCGTGGTTGCTTAAACCAGTGGTTCCCAATTTTTATTAACAATGGAACCCTAAATTATTAAACTTCTTTCAGCGGAACAGCAACTTTATAGAAAAAAAGTATATAAAGATAATTGTGAAAGTATTTAACAATAATATTTGTTTTTCTAAAATTATTTAATAAGACGAATGAGAGTCGTGGTGGCTCAGGGGATATAGCACTCGCCTCCCAATGAGGTGACCCAGGTTCGAATCACAGTAATGGCTAGTCGATACAAATTTCTCGCCCAGCTCGTACCGACCACAATCCTGACGAAAAGTATCTTTAGTGGTAGACGAATCACGGACTAGAGTCCCCTGGTTGCCAGGCTAACCGTGAGAGGTTTTCTAATTTTTCTTGTCCACGTAACACAAACGCGGGTTAGTTCCAGCAAAAAGTTCTCCACTAAGACAGATTTCAAACTTACAAAACTGCGTAATTGAACATTGTTAGTTGTGAACTCAATATTGGGTATTTAATACTTATTCATTTATTATTATTATTTGAATAAAAGAAAGCATATTAGAGTGTTTGGAATAAAGTTACTTCAATAACGTGGATATTGTGAAAAATTCGTGCTAACATATTTAATGTGGAGAACATTTGTACAAAGTTTCAATGTGCTCCAAACATTTCAAATCAGAGAAACTAAATACTGTCTTCAGAAGAAGTTTTCATTTATAACATTTTTTGTCATTTACAATTTACGCATTTGGAATTTAGAGTATGTAGTTTTTTTTTAGCACGCCAATTTTCAATAAATGCTTAAATGAATATCTGAGAAAATTATATTGCTCTAAAATGAAGAAAATAAATCTAATCGATTATCTAACAAGTGTGGATAAATTTAATAAGACAAAATGCTCAAATTTACCATGCTTCTCCCTTTAGCATTTAAACGTAAATAGTTGTATCTCAAATTTTGTTTTGATTAATTTTAGTTTATAATAATAATGAAGAAAATTAAATCAAGAAAAATAACTCAAATGTTTGAGCAAACGTTTCTATGCATCGCATGCTCTTTGAATTGTTTTCCATACTTAAATTTTAATATTTTGTTGTAGACTAAAATATGCTATGAATGCAAAGAGGACGCCATTTGATATTTTGTATGTGTACTCTTTTTCTTGGTAACATGCTATCGTAACATTGCCGCATGCTACTGTAACATAGCAACACGCTATTGTATATTACGATATGCTTAAATAAAAGCATATTTTTTTAGAACCACTATTAAGAACTGAAGATTGGCTAAAGTAATGAGTAATTTTAATTAAGGTAATGAGTAATTTTAATTAAAATATAATTGCGATAAAAATAAATTTATTATAAAATTACATTTATTATGTTAATATATTTATTATATTTATTATAAAAGTGTATTTATTATAAGAAATTTATATATTATAGAAATGTATAAATTATAAAAATATATATATATTTTATGAAAAGGTGATTATAATTACTTATTATAAAACTATTTTATTTTATATATTTCAATTTACCATAAAAATATTTTAAGCTGAGCAAATTAAACCAAATATTAGAGAAAACGATTCGACAATCTTTTTTACATTTGGAATTGTTTTCTGTTTTTAAAAATTAGTCTTTTAATGTGGAATACAACACGTTACTACACGATAAGTTTTTTTCTAAAGAAGAAAACCGTTTGAAACGTTTTACATGTACCCGTTTCTCTTGGTGTAACATGCTGTAATAAACGTTCTCATGAGAATCATTATCCTGAAAGAAAGATTGACAAACGTAATGGATTACCAAATGCCAATGAATTAGGAATCACAGAAATTATCTAACTTTTATTTGACTATTCCCCTTAGTGTGTGTAGGCTGGTATTAAATTACATCAATAATCATTCCTTTCCAAATCCACATCTCCAAGATTGATCTATATTGTGCGTGATAGTTACTTGCTGTGATCGTTTCAGAGGTTTGATTGTAATATATGAATTTTTGATGTATGGTTCTTTTGAAATGGATGAACGGTAAAGAATTTTAAAGTACGGGATGTTTTTAGAAAAGTTTAGTTAAAAAACTAACGCTTTTGATTTTATTTTTATTTATCTTCACTTCGCTTTTCGAACTAATATACGTGGCACGCACAGAATGATGTATTATAAAGGAGGTTTCATTTGAATGGATATTGCGCAATGTATTTTACAAGTTATTAATATCCAAAGAAGGATACACTTTGTGTAATCAATTATTCTCTGTTGTTTGCTGCGAAATTATCTTTGTAAGGAGAAACTAATAATCTTAAAATGCACAAATACTTGTCGATTAAAAAACATTTTAAATCTCCCGCGAAAACCTTGAAAATATGTTTTAAACAACAATGTTCGTTCTTATATATCATTATCAGTAAACGGTGAAAAACATTCTGGTAAAATTATCGAACTGTATGGAAGGGATATTTCTGGTAAAAATACCATAATCCTTGTAATAAAAACCAACATATATGGTATTTGAACCATTCGATTGGTAATTTTTCCACACAAAAGGAGCCGGATATTACCGGAAATTTCAGTTTTCAAATTTCTAGTTCTTATTACCACACATTTAGTAAATTACAAACTGAAAAGTAAATTTAACCGAAAAAATGGTTTTTATGCCATGCCTTAAGGTATCGTGATAAAACTACCAAATTTTACCAAATTATGTCACAGATTATAAAACTGTACATTTTACTGTTAATTTTACCAACTCCATAGAGTCAGAAACATAGTAAATTTTACCCTGTTCCATTAGTTTTATCTTGACATTTTTTTATCAATGTGTCATTCATTTTTCAATTATTAGACTATGTACAATGATTTTTAAAACACAAGTTTTCATCCATTTGATTTTTATTTATGGTACATGAACTTAAAACTAATTAATTAATAATTTTTTTAATAATAATTTTTTTAAATAATTATTATCTTTTTTATCTTTATAATTTCGAAGCAGTTAGAGGCATTAACTTTAACGATTCAACAACTTGCAATCCAACTTAAGTATGTGTAGAGAAGCCCATGAAAGTAAACAATGTACCTTTTTACACTGCAAGGTATAGAGTCAAACTCGGATTGGACAACAACAACACCAACCACTCTCGTGCCTTTGTGGAAAACCTAATCATTTAATAGTAGTAGATTGTGGGAAATATAAAAGTTCACTACTCTTTAAAAGTCCTATCAATTCTAGTACACTAAGTGTACCTTTTTCTCTGTTTACTCCTCAATTCTCTGTGTTTCCACCTAGATTCACTGCTGCACCTATTCTAGTTTAAGATGAAATTTTGTGTCTTAGAACTGACGTAAATTATGCTAGAAATTCTAACGGTAATTTAAACTTCAGAAGGAGACGGTAAGGGTTGCCCCTATCTCCTCACCTCATCCATGAAACCATCCACTTTTAATATCAATAATTTCATGTCAAGTAAAATGCATAATTCAAATTTGTCACCTAAAAACTTTTTAATTGGTAATATTGATGAAACAGTTGAGAAAGTAAATATTGCGTCTAGTGATACTAATATTCCAACTATACAATCAAAATTTAATAATGTTAAGGTAAATTTTCTACTTGAAACTGGCTCTTCAATTTCTTAACTTACTTTGAACATTTTTAATGAAATTAAACATAGACATAAAGTTAGGTATTTATCCTAAAAGGTACATATTAGAACAGTTTATTCTGAGTTGCAATTTACGTCATGTGTTGAAGTTTAATTTGAAATAGCAAATCATTTTTTCAGACATCAATTTCTTGTCACTGACGTTAAGAGTGTATCGTTCCGATATATTCTTGGATACGATTTTTTGTCGAAGCATATAATGTACGCATTAATTGTAAAGAGCAGAATGCTATTTTCAATAATTTTAGTATTACATTAAATAATTTTAGTATAAATAACTCTAAATTCCCTTTTTAAATAAATTATTATCCTTTTTATTTATTTATTTTTTTATCATTCTTATGTATATATTTTGCTATGTCAACTAGGTTCACAATAAAAAATATATAGTGTGAAATATTTATGAAATAGTCCTAAAAGCAGCTTATCATTTAAAAGTCATAAAAAAAATTATAATACTTTTAAGAAACATTTTTTCGGAGCCATATGGAATTGACGAAAAAAGAAGATTGAAACATTTTCCATACATAAAGAAAAGGAAATAAAATAAGTTTTTATGTAAAAAAAACCTCAATTTTTTTATTTAATTTTATCTGATAATTTGGTTTTTAATATTATAAGTAGCATATGTTATTTTTGGAAATTCAAAAAGTTCTTTTTTACTAAATTGAATCATTAAATAACTTTACAGACAACCACTTAAGTTTGATGTGTTTTGATTTACTTAAAGGATCAAACAAAATATGACTTCGGGTGAAAAACGTTCGATTTTGAGTATATACGCATTCTGAAGTCAACGGCACTAGAAAGGAAAGAACGATAAGAATAACAGCATTAATAAAAGACGACCCCAAATTTAACACCTTGTTATCGCATGCTCAATATTATCTTAATAACAAGTAAGGGAGAGGGAATTTAACAGCAGTATTCGAGTTTTTCCTCGTTCGAAAGTGACAGGGTGCTGTAAGGGCACCAGAAAATGTTCCATAGAAAGAAGAAACGAACATAACCCTTAGGGTCGAACTGCATCTAAATGAAAAGTACGGGCCAACAAACCGTTATCGTTTTCTTTTTTTATGACAAAACAACGCTGTTGCCAGCTTTATTTTTGTAATTTTTTCTAGAATCGTCTGCGAGAAAACTCCCTCCACATTTCAAAAAGTGCTTTTTCTTCTTTCCTCTCCTTTAATATTGCCCGTCATTATCATTCTTGTGCAAGTTCGTTCGTTAGCGCAAACCTTTGAAGCCCCCGATAGGAATTTGAATGGGAAACGAAGCAGTTCGGAATGCATCTTTTAAGAGTTTTTCATTTAATAATCGTCTGCTACAATGAAAGATTCGGAGAACTGAAATTGCTAAATGACTTCGAGATCCCGAAGGTCTTTTTGGAAAATGGCTTTCTCGGGGGTAAAATGCGAATGAATTTTAGCTGATATGAATTCTGTTAAATGATTGTTTGCGAATGTTTACTCTTCACTTTATTTTGCTCTAAAAAAATAAGACAATTTAGAACAGCTTGCATTTTTTTTCCATCTCTTTGTTTGAAAAAAAATGAAATAAAAAATTAGAATCTTCAGCAAAATTAAACGATAATGAATAGAAGTTCCATTCAGCGCATAGATTGAAGAAAAAATTATTTTCAACGTGTATAAGGATCGATGATAAATACGCAAAATAAATGCAAGAATAAATCAGTAGTCATTTACAACTAATGAAATTTTTTAACTCAACTTTAAGTTTAAGGAATTTTAATAAAAAGATAAGGCTTGAAAATCATCATATCACATTAATTAAAAAAAAAACACAACAACAAATAAATAAAATATTTCATGTCTCTGTTTTGCTGAATTTCTAAATATGAGTTAGAGTCAGTAACAACTATACATTTATTTTCTCTATTCTAATATAAAGAGAACAAGATAGAAAAACATATTGAGTGTATAGTTATGTATATTTGGTATAATTAAAGATTGTGAGATTGATAACAGATTTTAGTCGTTGAAATAATGTGCACTTTTTGCGAGATCATTGTTACCAAAGCTTTCATAAGTTATAATATTTGTTCTAATTTGTAATGAATTAAATAACGTTAGGAACATAAAATGAAATTGTTTTCTTTAAATTTTTTTAACGGCATAACATCCATTTAAGATAACATTTGTTTCTGTTTTAAGAACTATCTATATTTTTTTATAAATATTTAAGTACGATCTATAAAAAGAGGATCTGAGACACGACACTGCCCTAAATATATAACACGCAAAAAATTTCAAGTATTTATTAACAACAATTTAAGAAGAATCAAGTGGTTCCATGAAATTTCCAACGCAAAATACCTTAAGAAGCGAACAGAATCGAAGAATGATTGCAATGAATGCAAACAGAAAAGAAGGAGCAAAAAGAAGATTGATCACGTCCTACGTCAACCTAAAAAAATTTAAAGTAAAACAAGTTTTTGATCGGAGTCCTCTGGACAATCTAAAAAGAGAAAGTCCAAAAAATGCTTGGCGCAGAACGATTATAAGTAAATTGAAAACAATTGGAAGGATATGTACAAATACAAAATATCTGGCCACAAATAGAGTCCCTATGCTCCGATTCGGAGTGAAGAAGAATGGAAATGTGATAAAAAGAGAGGATTTTGGGGGTTAAAGAAAATTTGTTTTTAGACATTTTTGATGACTCTATCATTCTCAGAAATGTTTGTTCCGTTAATAGTCAGTCGTAAGTAAAAGCGGCTAAAAAAAAAAAAAAAAAGACAACGAACAAGATTCACTTCACAAAAAGAGCTAGCATGCGCTTTATTTAAATTTTAAAGGATTAATAGAAAGATATAATTGACATTACTTTCATATAAAAAAAATTATAAGGTTGATAATATACTTAGAGAAATTAAGATAGAGAATGATTAGTTACCATTTCCTTGAAGATCAACTTGAAGCATATTTTTTTCCTTTTTTTTTTACGCATTTAACTCTCATTTTTCCCTACTTAACTCATTCTATCTTCCCTCAATACTTTCTCTCCCAATCCTCCCGCAAATCTTTCTTTTCTTTTCCTTACTCCCCTCCCTTCAAATTTAAAAACCAACCACCTTATGTTAAAAGTAAAGATGCAATCAAAACAAAAAATATTTCTTTTATCCAATACTGAATTAAAAAGATAAGAACTCTAATGATCCATCCCCACATTTAGATACAGCTGGTCAAAAATTATATGTAACCCCTTAATTGAGAATTTCCCACAGTCCGGGAAAAGGACAGGAAGCATAAAAAGGGGTACCACGTTCCCCTATCAGGCTTTCTCCAAAACCCGGGTACTACCGGAAATCCATTTAATTTTAACTCTTTATCTTAAGTTTAAAATAAAGAAAATCAAATAAATAGTTGAATTAAAATAAAAATTAAATTAAACAAGTTAAATTAGAATAGAAATTAAGTTACGATTCAATTAAAGACATCTTACAAAATCTAAACTATAATGATTAAACAAACGGCTTTGAACCCACAACTTCTTATCTTCAACTGGTATTAAAGTAAGCTCAGCTCTATTTTACAACTTATCTTCACTGCTTAGGAAAAATTTATATTATTTATTTTAAACTTTCTGAAAGTTCCGCTAACAATTTTCAGTTTCGAAAGTCCAAATTTCAAACGAATTTCAAAGTGTTGAAATGCAATAAAAATTTTAAAATAGTTAAAAGAATTTAAAAAAAAAAATCAAACAGCAGCGGTCGCCATAGCAATGCATGCGCACCATTTACTATTACTATTGAGCGTAGTTGAAAAGTGTGATAACGACCAAATAAATGGGGGACGCCATAAAATCCAGAACAAGACTCATTTTGCCAATGGGTAAAAAAAATGTGAGGAAACTTAATCGAGAGAAACTGCCAGTAAAAAAAAAAAAAAAACTAATCTTAGTGGCACGACAGCCCATAGAGGGCCAAGGCCTACTGTGCCCATCTCAGTTTTCTTGACCTTGGGCTCTGGGTTGCAGGAGCAGATGTTCCGGTCAGGTGGTCAGCCGAATGCGGAAACCCCAGTGTTTAGTTCCCAAACATGCTTGGTACTCATTTATCGACCCACTGATGAGATGAAAGTGGTCAACCTTGCCCGGCCCGAGGATCGAACCCAGGACCTGTGGCACGAGAACGCGAAGCGCTACCACTCAGCCACCGGGTGTCAGAAACTGCCAGTATTTTCTATAAAAAGAAACGCAAAAGTATTTTAACATAGAAAGGCCGTTTTAGCATAAAATAGAGCTGACTCTCAAGTTAAACCACGTTTACAGTACACTGAATTTTCTTAAAATCAAAGGTTAGGAGATTTAATTGGTATGATAATATTGTGGCTTCTTGCAAAAGAGGAAGTTGATTTCCACGGTATTTTGGATCAGACTGAAACCGTTTTGAAACTACTGGACGCTATAAAACAGTTAATCTGCATATATTATTTCTACATGGTTTCCTAATCTATGTATTTACGATTTATTCGCTTATTTTTTTGAACATGGGCAATTTATTGAAAAATTATACACTTTGTGCAATATAGACCTTAGTATTTTACTAAAGTTATTTAACTGGCATTGAAACTATTAGATTGGCAAGAAAGCAATTTCGGCTTTTGTAATAAAATAAAACTTAATTTTTTCTATGCAAAAAATTAACTTTAATCAATTTTTTGAACCTTCCGTTCAATGACCTTTTCCCATCTTTCTGCCAACTTCACGAACCCGCGCTCATAAAATTTCTGGTGTTAATCAGCAAAACATTCTACCAAATGAGGTCATTATCATTATTATTAAAGTTTTTAACTTTTAAAAAGTTTTGTGAACTTAAAATAAATGATATTCCGATAATATAAGATATAGGGTATACTGGGGTTGTAACATCACTTCTCAACCAAGCTCCAATGATTTCCTACGTGTTGCCAAAGATGTGTGAGACTTCGTATTGCATTTTGTGATCCCCATATATATCCCCGAACTTCGGGTTATCATTTATTTCAAAGTTTATAAAACTTTTTAAATGGTAAAAATTATAGTACATTAACGATGACTTCAAAACGCACTTAATAAGGACCGAAAATTCTATGAACGTAGGGGCTTAAAGTTACCCAAAAAAAGGGAAAATGTCATTGAACAGAATGGAATATATTTGACTGATTGAAGTTTATTTTTGTGAAAAGAAAGAAATTTAACATTATTTCACATTAAAAACTGAAAATTACTATCATGCCAATCCAACGTAAACTACAAAATAAACCAAGGTACACATTTTTGTATAAGTTGTATCTGGCTTGAAACACTTCTTAAAACTAATTAATTACAAAAATACTTTTTTTCTTAAAAAAAAGGAAGAGAAATAAATTCCCGAAAGGAAACAACTCTCGTTATTCACTGTTTAATACAAGAGAAAGCTCTTAATTCATTGGAAGGAAAGAAGGGAAAAAAAAGACCGATTGACGATGAAAGTCTTTATAGAACAAGTAAAAAAATAACATTCTAAGGCCAACCCTATCAATTAAATGAGTCATCCTCAACCTCCGACACTTAGAATACGAATTCAGAGTGACAAAAAAAAATACCATTTTCAATAGGAGAGACCGATCGTTTAACGATAGTAACAGGGAAAAAAAAATCATTGCGTTTTTCTTCAAGAAAAAAGCTATGTCAGTAGAAAAAAAAAAATTATTTTCTCTTCGAAAGTCTTTATCAATGACGTCAAATTGTACTTAGTGGTTAGTTTCGGTTGTTCGATAGTGTTATTTTCACTTGCTGATGTTTCAGAAAAATGCTTGCCATTTTCTTTAATGAAACAGTTATTCATTTAAATAAGATTATGGAGTAGCATTTTGGTATTGTACAATATTTTTGAAATTACATTAAGATTTGTGTTACTTATACATTAAGAAGAATCATGAAAAAAACAGCACGAAAATATCACTGAATTTAAAAAAATAAAATAAATAAAAAGCACTGGGGAAAAGGAATATTTGGAAAAAAGAATCCTTGGATAAAATTCCCTGAATGAAAAAACACACCTTAAAATCCGTTGCCAAACTAAAACACAAAATGGTGCTGTTATGTTCGTGAAAAAAAATGCGTAAATGTAATCTTAACAACAAAATGACGAGTTTGTCAATCTGGGTGTGTGTGTGTGTCTTATAACTCCAGAACTGTTTGTACTAGCATTTAGAAATTTGGTCAGTAGATGAAAAAGGCAATTTTAGTCCTCGATGCTGAAAATTGTCCAAAAATTTCAATTAGATCGTCCTTGAGAGACGTTTGAAAAAAAAATGGAATTTTCTCATTGGCTAAGAATTTATTAGTGAAAATTAAAACTTCAGACGATTTCGTTTTATTAACGAAGACAAAAAATAATAATAAATAAAAAAATAGGAATTAATTTTGTTTGTATATGTGTCTTTCAGTTTTGTGCACGCTTTTGTAGTGTTGTTCAGTAATGTATTATCGATTGTCTGCTTTTTTTCACCTCGTACGAAGAACGGATTTTCATATTTAAAAAGTTAAAACAAGAATGGCAAGTGTTCCATTTCAATAAAATTGGAAAACATTCGCTAATTGCGTAAGTATAATTTGTACACGTATACTATGCCACAGTAAGTTTAGTTATTTTAATAGTTTAAATTTTTGTTTTATGGAATCTATAAAATAAGTCCCTTAAATGAAGAATATGTAAAATTCTTTTTCGTAAACTCATAAAAATGCTTATGAATCAATTAGCATAAAAAATTCTTAATTGAATACAAAAAAAATTCAATTGAGTTGTTAATCTCCTATAGTTTTTGAAATTGGGATCTAATGGGGTAATTTTTTGGGATCTTATACTTTCGGTGCTGTTTTTATTTTTGTTTTTACTCAGACTTATGAAATTAATATTAGACTTAAGTGCAAAATTGCTTAGCATTTTTCATACTTACATGCCGAATATATCACATTACATGCAACATTCATACATTTTCGAAAACTGAAACATTTTAAGAAGAATGCATGAAACATATCAATGGGCTGTCTTAAAAGAAGAGTTATAAAACTTTATTAAGTTTGTAACTGACAAATTCACAACAAAAACACGCTGAAGGATTATTATAATTTGTAGCATTTCTGTGGATTCCTTTTATACGAACTAATTGAAATGTACAAAAACAAAAATTGCAAGGTTCACATCTCAGCGAAACAAATTCTCAAATCATGTTTCAAACAAATTTATTTAAAACACATTCGTTATTTTTCCAATTTTACTTCCAAGCGAAGGTAGAAACGTAACCGAAATAAGAGAAAAAGGTCACAACTTTTCATCAACCTTTTCATACTACATCACCTCTCCAACACCAGATCACTCAGAAAAATAATACACAAGGCGTTCTAAGTGGTACAGATAAATGAAGAGCGAGTCCAGGAAAGCAATCGACAAAAGCTTTCTCGTATATTTTATATGAAAGAGCTCCCACGAAAACATTATCAAAAGAAAAAAGTCAAGAGGTCTAATGGCATATTCTCACTATTGAATAAGACGACGGGATCCAAAAGGTTTTTCGAATCGGACTATTAGTTGGTTCGGGATTCGTGTCCCGATTGAGGATAATGCTCGGGTTTCTTAGGATGGTGGTAACGCCCTCTAGATTTTGATGCACAATTGAAATGTGTGTAGCGTGAGGTGGTTTTGTGAGCATTCATCGGGTTTTCGTGACGTGATAGAGGTGATTTTTGACGTAGGAAGAGGCCTTGGTCATCAATAAGTTCGTCTTTTTTAATATTCCCTTGTCTTGAATAGCCTTTCTTTGAGTACAAGAGTGTTTCTCAAAGCCTTTTCGGCAAGGAAAATAAATTTACCACGGTTTGAGAGCATTAAACTCAGAATAAAACTTTAATTTTAAATTTTATATATTATCTTGATGGAAAAATTTTTTTCTGGGCATGAATCTTTAATACTTGATAAACGTAACGCCAAACGTAACGCTTTTGTAAAAATGCCAATTTGGCTTGATATTTCTAGCTAAATAAAATTCATTATGATCAATGAATAATTATTAAGATTTATGGTAACTTTTCAATTATTATTTTATAACCGTCGTTGAACAGCCATATTTTGAGTTTACGACTACCACTGTTCAACTCTGTAACCTTGTAATTTTCAACACAACTCAGAAGATAAGAGAACTCCTGGATCAAGCACTGGGACAAGCTAGCTTTTCGGAACAAAAATTTGCTTTCTTGTAGGACTTTTTGATGGAACTAACCCGTATTGGCTTTACATAGAGAAGAAAACCATAAAAACCTCCCGCGGTTAGCCATACGGCAAAGGAATCTGACCTATGATCACTAAAGATATTTTACATCAGCACTGTGATCGGTTCAAACCGGAAGAAGAATTCATATCAACCTGCCACCGTTGGGATTCGAACCTAGTTCACCCAATTGATAGGTGAGCATTATGTACTCTTCCGTACACTGCGGCTCTTTCAAGCATTATTACAAAATTCAGGAACAAACACTTTTCATTCACGTATTTTGATTTTCCTTCATCCTTTTTGAAATTAGCAAATTGTACGATTTCGTAATTATCATGACGTTTATTAAAAATGGAAATGAATTAATCTGACATTTATGAATCATTGATAATTACTTGTAAAAATAGTATATTATTTGCTGAAAAGTTTATGGCTACAGAATCTTTGTCGAAAAGCTGTAATGTGAAGTTTTAAGTTGCTACTGTTAAATGCTTAGTCTACATTAAGCTTTGTCCATTTAAAGTTACTGACTTTTACCACTTTTTAATCACATTTTTTCTCCACCGAAGTTCTATTTGACTATATTTTTCATATCTATTTCATAATTAATCTATTATTATCATTATTAATTTCATATCTATTTCACTTCTATTTAATAATGTCGTAACTCTTTTAAAACTAACACATTATGAAGAATCAAAATTCTACATTCGTGTCAACGGTATTATATATTTGAGGAGATATTTCATGGACATTTTTTTTAAATATTTAATCAGTAAATAAACCTAGACCCTCTTCAATATCTGTTAAGCTTTGCCCATCACATAATCGTGAAAAAGTTTGGGTCTCAGAATAGTAGCAATATCTTTAGTTACAATATTCTAAAAAAATTTCATGAAACATGCATTGCATACTTACTCTATGTAGAAGTAATATTTTAGAAAATAAACTCTTCTTACCTGCAAAATAATAAACGAAATATTAGGAATATTACTTTTTTTTTCCAACACCATTTATAAGCAACATGTTATTGTGTTTAGTAGTAAAATATTACTATTCGTGTCTCTTTATTTCTCTCTGGTACAATTTACTTCTTTTAGTGAGAAAATTTATGAGATGAGAGCATTAATGATAAATGATGTTACAAAGCATTTGTGGTGCAGTTCATCAGACAGTTTTCTTTCTACCTCTATTTAGTATAATTTGTTTAAAACTTTAACTTTCATTTCCCTATTAGGCTTTATTTTTCAATTTCATTTTAAATTTATGATCAATTCATATTATTTTATCAAAACGAGCTATAAGCTGATGTTCTCATTTGAATATCGTCTGGAAGACATCATTAAATCTTTATAGAGCATTCTGTTCTAAACAAACAGAAGCGATCTTTCTCTAAGATATTCGTTTTCCTGATAAGATTAAGAAATGCAAATCTTAAATAAATGATATTATTTATAGATTGCAACCATAAACAAATAGACTTATTTTAATTTGATACGCAAAAAGATAAATCAGTTGACAAAAGATCTATTACAAATTATGTTAATGTACGAGACTTACATGTAAAAAACTAATTTCTTTTACTTAAATATTTCTTTATTGCTTGTTATTTACTCCAAATGTTTTTCGTCTTCCTTCCATGAAAAATATTAGTTTTTTTTTAAAAAAAAAACAATAAATTTCGAAATCGTTTCATTTATTTCCCATTTAGAGTAAATTATAGCTGTTTATTTTCAACATCTGCCGAAAACGCCAAGTGTTTGAATATGCTAATAAAACACTCACAATTGAACTGAAAAGCGAATTTACTTTAAAAATCATTCAAAGTTTACTTTTACTCCTACAATTTCCATTTATAAAGTGTGAGTGACAGAAATAGAGAGAGAATTTTCGCGGGGGTTTTCTATCTTTTCCATTCCAAAGATAAATACAGTTCTTTTTTGGCGCACGTGCGCAATTGTGATAGGATGTTAAAGGTCGTCACCAAATCATAGCCACTCTGCACCAAGACGGGTGTCCAGCCAGTTCTTTGTCGGAAAGCGCTCGCCTTCTTTCGTCTTATTACTTCAACACAATAGTCCATATAACAGCAGGTGTTAGAGTAGTTCCTATTTGGATCTCTTTTATAATTTTTATATCTGAGAGAAATTAAATGCACGTTTATATTAAATTGCTTAAGAATTTTATTTTTGTCCATTACTACACCAGGCATGCAGGGTATCAGGAGAATTTCAAAAGAGGATTGTTTTTTTTTTTTCTTCATTTTGTTAGTTAATATTTTTTTACGCTTACACTGATAGAAACTTTAGAGTGGGTTGAACTATATTATCGTTCTAGTTTTCTGAAATCTTATTATGGTGCTAAGCTGAAAATTATCAATGCATTTCTTGAACTGAATTACACAATAATAGGGTTCAAATGGAAAGGAAACATAGTCCAATTTTTAATATTTTATTAAAGTTGCACAGAATTGTGCAACCATAATTGAGACCATATTCCCCCAATTAGGGATAATTTCTATATTATGAGGGTCAAAAGTCTAAATCTGGCAAAAAAGAGTATATTTATTCAGAGAAAGTACGTTTTTGTGTCTGATTTCATAACTTAAAATATAAAAGTAATAAATTCACTTTGCTGTATCTGTATAAGAAAAATACTTGATCTCGGTGAAATTACCTTAAGCTCGTGTTTCCCAAATTTATGACTGTGTACCCTTTCTAAACTTTTTGTAAAGCTATGTATCACTAATAAAAAAAATGAACTTATTTTTTACTTTAAAAAAATTTCACTAAAGTTAAAAATCACAATTGGCTGTTGATACCACGAATTATTAACTGCTAACTCTGTATAAAAATAGCCAATAGAAAATTACGTAATCATAAATTTTCATGACTAGCTTTATTTTTAAATAAATTTTTTTTTAAATTTTTGTTTATTGCAAGATATTTCGCATAAGAACGCGTACCTCCTCTAAACTGTTCCCGTACCCCTGGGGTACGCTTACCACACTTTGGGAAACACTGCCTCAAGCAGTTGGAAAGTTGTTTATATTTTATTGTGATTTATTCTTTAAAAGAAAGTCAAAAAGAAAATATTTTATCATAAAATATAAAAGCTTCAAATGCTATCAATACGAGTTATAAAATGAAAATTTTTTCCTTAAAAGAAATATGAATTTACTTTCTCTTACAGAAATATTTGCGTCAAACATGTCGCTTTTTTGTTTTCTTTACAAATCGTTACATATTACATCGCTACAAAAAATAATGGCTTAAAATGATATCAATACAAAATACAAAAAATACAATAATATATTTTTTTCAAGGAAAAAAAAAGAATATTAGTATTTACTCGCTTTTTCTGAAGCATTTGCGTCACATTTTTTGTTACAAATAAGAGATATTATTACTAGAAGCAGAAAAGAATTTACTAGTTATTCTTTTTGCTTACGCTTCCCTGCCGAAACATTCACTGCAAGGTGAAAACAACTTCAAGTGTACAAACGACAACTTCACGTGTCAGATAAGAGCATGTCTTATCGAAAAACGTACCGAAAGGAGGGAATTTTTTTTTCACGCGACTTATCCCTTTGACAAAATAGAAATAAAAACTTTTAGTAACCTTAGAATTAGAAACCTTTTCTCTCTGCCAAAACTCGATTTCAATATAGTATGGCAAAATAAAAGCACCTGAATAACTGTTGAGAACTAATTATAGTTTTTTTTCACATTTTAAAACGCAATTTTAATGGTTCCATAAGCTAACATTAAATGTGACAATTAATCAACGTATAATTTAAAATACAAACTTTTAGCGAAATGGAATGAAAAATTTTGTGAAGAAAAGTTCATATTAAGAAGCTCTCGTTTTAAAATTACGTTTAAAAATTATTATACGGTTGTTTGTTACTTTTATATATTACGCATACACGACCGGTGCCAAAAAATGAAAAAGCACAATAATTATTTCAAAAAATAGAAATACTTATAAATCTGCAAAAAACAGAAAAGGTACACTAGTATGGTATAGTGTTAAGATAGTACCAAAACGTATTAAATAAGTCTGTTGTAATTATTAAATCTTAAAAAAATACAAAGCAGTCTTGTTCTTTTTCTTTCTTTTTTTTAATTGGCTACTTTTTACACTGAGATGAAAAGCGTGGTCAAAACTATCAGTCTCATTTCATTATCTTCTTTGGTTAGTCCATTATCTCCATTTTCTCTTTTATCTTATGTTAGTTAATATCATAGTTAAAAAAGTCGTATAGTAAAATTTTCATTTCTTAAGAATTATTCAACCGATTCCGCTCAAATTTTGAACTTAGATAAATTAACTTAAACTGAAGTATATTTTATAACTCAAAAATTTCTTAAACAGTCATGAAATAGAATAATAAATATTTTTTAAAATTCTAATTTTTATTTATTTACTTACTTTTTAAATACAGTTCCAGAAATATAGCAAAATGCGCAAAAATAAAAAATAGCACTAAGTGCTTAAAACTTTTGATTGCCATCCTGCCTAAGCTATGAGGGCCAGATTGCGGCAAGAAGCAAGAATTTTAGTTAAATTTATTCATTTTAAAATCAAAAATTCGCAATCGCCATTAAAAAAAGTTTATTTAACAAAAGTACTTTTCTTGTGTATGATTCTGTAACTAGAAACTGTAACTGTATATTGGTTCTAGAAAATATGGGTTTAGTGCCTCATTACCTTTACTATTATTACTATTTACTCTTATTATCTTATTACCCTCTTACAATTAGGAATTGATCTAAGCATGTTACAATGCGATCCTTAAGATAAAAGTTATAAAGGTGCTATTTCGCACACTTAACAATTTGGAGCGTTATAAAAATAGAAGTGGTCTCCTTAATGCTTTTCTGCAGAAACGAAGAGTGTTAAGTTCTATAACGTTCTATAAAGGTAAACTTTTTTTCTGAAAAACTTGGTAGAAAGTTGAAACATTTTTAAGCCTTTTGCAAAAGAAAGGTAGGTTCTCTTAAGCCTATGTTACAAAGTGGAAATAATTTCAGAGTTGCAACTTTGCTCATTGCCGAAAAATCAAGCTATTCTAAATTAAACCTACTCTTTTAATTACTGTAAACTGAAAAAAATTTTACATGAAAGATTGTACACTATACAACATGTACAAAATTAATTAAACTATTTAAGCTCCACCGTCGAAATACTTAATTGTAAGAAGAATTCGATTCTATATGTACGATTATACGCTAGATTTCCTTGGGCCTATGCTTGCCTGTCGGAGCACTTACTGTAAGGTGAAAATGGTTTTATGTGTACGATTACGTACCTGCTACAAAATAGAGGTCCCTCACTAGCCATGAATAAGTTCTAAAATACCCATTCGTACAAGGTATAAACGATTTTGCATTATATACAGTTGCACGCCAGTAGTAAAATAGCGACCTGAGTTTGAGAAAGACTTCATACTCCGTCCAACTATATGACGTTGCAAGTACATTGGATTCAATAGGACAACTAAAAATTGCGCGTCTAATGCTGATATACTCTTAACAAATCAATTACGAGCTAAAGAATTTTTACTTCTGTTTTGGTGTAGAAGAAAATTGTCTACAAAAAAAAAATATTTATTATTCTTTCATCAGTTACGGTAAACGCGAATAGAGAGACGTATATTTGTTAAGATTTTTTAATTGTTATTATTTCTAGTCTTTAATAACTGTTGTTATTATTATTAATTAGAAAGCAAGCAAAAAGGAGGTTGTGTAAAACATGTTTCAAGAGTTGGCGATATTGATATATGTTCGCGCTAGGAGCTTGGCATTCATTTGGCTTGCATTTAGATGAAAATAGAGTCTCTCTATATAGGGATAAAAGCTTTTTCTTAACTTGCAAAAGATTATAGCGAAAATTTCATTTCAACTATTAACAGTATCGCTTAGAACGATTTCTAACTACATAAAATAGTAACAGAATTTCTCATAAAAATTAACTTAAGCTGTTGACTAAAATGTTTAAAAGAATTGAGGCATAAATCAGCGTTGTAGTGAATTATTTGCACAATGAATTAGTGGATGGAGGAATTAATGAATCAGAATGTTAAGAGTTCAAATCAATCAATAAAAAAATAACGAAGATCAAATAAATCCATAAAATTCTTATGAATCAATAAAAGAAGGAAATAATTGGATTAACTAATATATTAATCAATAAATCAGCGAGTCTTTGAATCACAAAGTTGATATGTCAGGGAATCGATAATTGGGAATAAAATAATATGAATAAAAGAGTAAGAGAGTTGATCAATAAATAAAGGATTATTATAATAAAGGAAATCAATAAATCACTGTTTTGAAGAATCAATTAACTATCGAATAAAATTATCAAATCAATGAACGAGTGAGTAAACTAATTAGCAGGTCAAAGACTCAATTATTAAATGAAATTGTATTATTAAAACAATAAATCAGCCTATCAATAAATTAGCAAAATAATAAGTCATCAAGTCACTTAATTGACGAACAAACATAGCAGCGTATTATTGAATAAGCTAATCAGCAGTTCGAAGAATCACTGATTCCTTTATTCGTCGAATTCAATGATTTACTCATTCACACATTTTGATGACTCATTGAAAAGGAATGAACGTCTTTGATTTCAAAACAAGCTTCGTAAAATTCTGTATAAACAGCGTTTAAAATCACATATATTAAAATTCATTAAAATACTATAAATTGACATGTTACGTCTACTAGTGAAGAAAGGATGTAGATAAAAGAGAAAATACATTAAAAATTGTCAGTTAAAAAGATCCTATATTTTAAAAAAAAAGGTGTTTTTTTTATTCATTAAAAATATTTGATAAATATGTTTCAGAAGTGCTAATTTAATGCTAATTTTTGTTTTAGATTACAAGAAAAGTCTTCCGGAAATCCAGATCAAAATATAAAATACGTTTATGAATAATACTGAGTGAAACACGGAGTAGAAAATTAATATATTATAACCAGTCTTAAGTCGATATCAATAAGAAAATGTGGAATGTTTTTATTAATATTTCGAGAAGAAAATTTTAGTATTTTTTCTCGTCATTCTCTATTTGTTTTTTAATTATCCAGTTAAGTATTGCTACGCCAGTTTATAAGTTTACTTTTATCACCGTGGTTAATATAGTAAATGTATTGCTCTACATAGTGAAGATCTAATCTGACATAATTGAAGTACAACTACTATTACGCTATCGATTAAATGTTATTAGTTACGATTGCAAAGTTAGCTATCGATGAGTTAGTATTAGATATGACTGACAATTTAGAGTTAAAGGTCAAACCATTAGAGAGGTAGTGCGCTCGTACGAGCAGCGCATAGCTTGTGAGTTTCATTGCCTTGCTTTTAATTTAATACTTTCTAAGGTTAAATACTATTTAATAAAAAAATAAATGAAAAGAAAGAAAAAATTCCATTAATCTTCAAAATGTTATAAGCGAAAATATTTTGAAATTACTGCTAAAATTTACTCTGATATTCATTTTAAAAAATATGCCGAATAAATAAACAAGAGGAGAGCTTATTTACCTCTAGCAGATAATTCGCATCATCATTTGCGCATATTAAAACCATATTTATATTCCACTAGATTATTATTTCTGAACTACGAGTTCCAGCGTTAAACATCTTCTGCTGATGATAGTTATTTCCATTTCGAAAAAAAGAAAGCAAATTGTCCCCTTTAATAAATTCTACAAAAAGTTCTACTGGAGAGACGTAAACTCAGAAATAATTTCTCATTTCGTCGAAGTCAAAAGGAAATATTGAGGGGGGATGCAAGCGAGCAATGGTGGTTAAAGATCGTCCAAGTCTAATGGAAATCGAACGAATTGAACTCGAAAGTCCCCGGGTGAGGAATAGTAATTATGGAGTGATATCCGCCAGTGGATCATCATCATCATCAGAAAGAAACTCATAACTTCTTTCCCCTCCTCCACCCGAACAAGCCAAGGTAGTTATTAACAACCAGTTTTTCGATTTTGTACACCACACGATCGATTATTGCAAAACACAATGAGAAAATTCCTTCTCTTCTATTCTGGCGGCTGAACTCCCCCGCATATACACGATACGATGAAAAATAATAAATAAATAAATAAGCAGAAAAGGAAGATGAAGGAAAAAAATCTTCCATGAAAAACCGGACAGTGTAATAAATCGTTTGAGGTAAGAAACTATCAGGAACGTACGGGCTGGTACATGATAGATAACTTGACCTCCTGACTCTTCCAGGCGTAGCTTGGTTAAGGCATCGCCGCACCCTATGCGACCGGTGAATAGCCAATCGCAATGGTATCCTCGGGCTACAAATAGCACGTGATCGCAATCGAACACCCCGAAAAACGCTCAATTCATTTCTACAAACGTATTATTGTTATTAACCTATCAGTGGTTTACCCTAAATTGAGAGGTTTCTCCAAGATGTAGATGTTAAAGGTTTGGCCAGGATTTAGAAGTATCCGGGCATTTTTTATTGCCAGTACAATATACCTTTATTTCAAGATTTATAACCCAGCAGCTGTTGTTTTAGTACAACTCAATAACGCTCATTTAAAAGAGTTGGAAAGAAGGCTATTTTTCACGAACTAAATATCGTCTTTAGATTGGCTACATTATTTGCTATAAGGGTTTATTTCAATACAATAGATCTATCCGTTGAGACTATGAAGTCGCCCAGAGCTTCTTTGTCTGTCATTTATTTGTAAGATATAGATATTTGTTCTGGTTAAAATAGATGTTGCATCATATTTACATCCCGGATCCTACTTTCAATTTAAGAGGACGCAATACGCTTAGACAAAAAAAAATAATCATAGCAAATTCTGTTTTTACCACCATAACTTATTTAAAATTTAAAGTATAGAAAAAGTGAGTTCATTCGAACTTAAAGTAAGCGATTAAGTTTTAATTGTTGAAATTTTTTTTCTTCAAAATATCAAAATGGAAGAGAACCTCTCCAATGCGTAACCCTAAGTTATTGTCACATAATTTGTTTTAATTTTGATATTTTGAAAATTTCTTTTTCAGTATTTGAAACTTTAGGGCTTAAACTAGGTTTGTCTGAACTCACTTTTTCTATACTTTAAATTTTAAATTAGTCATGGAAGTGAAAGAGAATTTGCAATGAAAAGTTTGTCTCGTGGTATAGTGTCCTCCAAAGGAGGTTAGTCAAAATTTTCCACTGAGGAGAAGTAATGATTGACTTTCAGTGGAACATTCGAAATCAAATAGTAAAGAGACTGCTCTACTGATTTTTAAATCCTCCAAATATATATGCATGAGAATAAAATACCATCTCAAATGCTTTCAAGCCATTATAATAACGTAATGAATATTATTCAAGTAATGGAAATATTCATAACAGAAACCATGTATAGTGCCCACCTATTTGTGTAATCTCTGGTTAATGGAAATTGACGGTGGCATAGTCTGGTTGGTAAGACATTGGACTCGTGTTCGTGAGAACCACATCTCAAATCCGGACTGCCGATGAATCTTTATGTTTTAAATGCTGACTGGTGACGTTAAATGTACCGACGTCACCAAGTCCTCCAAGTTTCCATAACAAATCAATACCACTGTGGGTACTGGATTAGAGATAAGTCGTTCTCTGGTTCAGGTCAAAATTATGACGGCTCCGACATAAATTTCGCTACTGAAAAACCAAGAAACACAACCTCTGCTTTAAACATTTGCTTCATTTCAAGCAAACTAGCTAGCATTGGCAAGTGGCATAAGTAACACCAACATTGGAAATTTGCCTCTCCGTATCAGTGAATTTCCAAGAACTAAAATATGATAGCATTAAAATGTCTTCGGTTAATAGACTCGTGGATTCAACTATGAAATCCAAAAGCTATTTAGAGAAAAAATTATTATAAACTGTATAAAATCAAAAAGAATCTAATAGCTGGGACACGTAGAGAGAATAGGTTATAACAGAGGCGCATAAAAAATCATTGATGACAAATGTCATGGTCAACAACGACAAAGATAAAAGAAGAGGAGGATGTATGAGGTCTAGAAGGAGGTGAAGACCTTGAAAATAAGAAATTCGAAAGCGAAAACACAACACAGACGACGTTGGATAAAAATCTTAATCCCTTATCGAAACTTCTTAGAAATGAAATAGAGCCTATGGTATGTAAGTTCAGAAATTCCAAGTGCAATGTTTTTCATCTGCTTTCTGAGGACTTTCTGACCCGACAGATTTAACGTGCACAGGTCATCATTTACTATACGGGGAATCTTCGGCCGGCGGGGATCGAACTCACGACCTCTCGGACATGGGTTCAACCAACCAGGTTATCCCGGCCCTATTATTTTTTCTAAATTGATCGAATAATGATTATATTTATTATTTAAAGATACAATATTATTTACAATATTATTTAGAGATGATCAAGAAAGAACTATCAGGGACATTTCTTTTTATCCAGCATTTGAGGAATTTAATTAAATGCAAGAGGAAAGCATTTCTCCTACGTGATCACGACTCACTAAAATACAGTCTATAAATAGTACAGGAAAGCGAAAATCTTATCTAAAAATTGATTTTGGCTATTATTTAAAATTTATTCAATATAATTATTGTAAGCAATTGTTAAAGAAAATATAACCTGCTACTTTCCTATTATGAGGTCTTAATAAAATTGCATTGAACAAGAATATTTTTAAAATTTAATAATTCATAATCAGAGGGCAGTGCTAAGAATAACATAAAAAGGAAGTTTAGTTTAGTATTAGTGATTAAATTATTTATTAATATAATAGTATAGTTAATTATTATTAGTAAGTATTAATTAAAATTATTATTTAGAAATTCAGCCAAAATGTACATACACATATTTCTCATATTCAGGAATATATGAAATGTTTTTGAAGAAAAGGCAAACAAAATTTTATTTCAGCAATTCGCGAAAGATATATGAAAATTTATCAAAAAAATTATTGTTTAGAAATTACGGTAAACAATGTGTACAAGTGCTGGCAGTCTGAAGCGTCTTATGCCATCATACGGATGTCATAAAAATCGTCCAATCAAGTGCGCTTGTGAGAGGTAGAAGTGTGGGCAACAAGGAACGATCGACACTGGGTTGTCCCGCCGAAAATTTCTCAATCTAAGGCCCATGCAAAATGTTTTTTTAAGGTAAGATAAAGAGAAAAAAAATAATCAAATAGCTCTTAATCAGGAGATCTACTATGCAGACTAAAAATAGTGCAAATAAGTACAAACTACAGATGAAAACTACTGAGGAAAGGAATTAATCAAGATAATTATTGTTTAGAAATTGTAGAAAGTATCAACTGACGAATTTCTCATAATCAGACTTACATAAAAAGACTTTAAAAATAAGATTTAAAAAAAAATAATCAATTCGTACCGAATCGCGAATCAATTATATTTAGACAATAAATTTAGTGCAAATAAGTACAAGAAAGTCTCATACGATCAGTGCTTACATACGCATGTGAGACCTGGGCAATGACCCGTGGAGATGAAAATATGATAGCTAGTTTTGAGAGAAAAATACTGCGAAGCATTTTTGGTGGAATAAGTAAAAACGGTACCTAGTTTAGAAGATCAAATACGGAACTCTACAAAGCATATAAAGAACCTGATGTCATTAAATTTATCAAAATTCAAAGGATTAAATGGACAGGCCACATTATAAGAATGGAGGATAGCAGGACAACCAAAAAAGTTTTCTGTGCCAGGCCAACAGGTACAAGAAAAAGAGGACGACCAAACCTAAGATTTTTAGACTGCCTTGAAAAGGACCTACAAATTTTAAAGATAATTAACTGGAGAACCTTGGCTAAGGGAAGAATGTCTTGGCATAGGCTTGTTGAGAAGGTCAAGGCCCATCCTGGGCTGTCGCGCCAATGAGAAGAAGAAGAAGAAGTACAAGAAAGAAAATATTCAAGATTATTAAATTATATTCAAGATTCAAGATCATATTCGATAGATTTAAATATTCAAGAGATTTAATACATTTATATATTCAAGAGATTTAACAGATTTATATATTCAAGATTATATTCAGGATTATTATTCAAGGTACTGATTTAGGAAGTATCAACAGTCAAATTTTTCCTAATCAGACTTAGATACATTTTTTAAAAATATAACATAAAATAAAAATTTCTTTGGAACTGAATCACACGCCACAAATATTCAAACAATAAATCGTAGTGCAACATAGTAAATAAACAAGTTAATTATTGTTTAGAAATTAGTCAGGCAAATATCTCATCAGCCATAAGTAAAATTTTATTCAATACAAGATAAAAAAAAATTTCCATTAGCTCGTGATCGCAGGGCAGTAAAAAAAAGGAAGAAGAAAAAAACAATTCACTCTGTAGTAATGATAAAATTCCAATAACGAACCGGTCGCACCTGTTACCTTCAACACCAGAGCCCAATTCGATCACGTTCGGGGAGGGTCGAACACGGATAGGGATGATCATCTTATCAAAAACAAAAAAAGAAACAAAAAGTGAAACTCTTTTATCCTCATCCTTGGGGAGTGGCCAGCCTGGAAGCACGTGCCGTTCGATGTCTTGCAATGAGGGTGTGGGTGGGGACCCATCTGATCCGTTCCGTGGAGTGGGTGGAGTAATTCTTTGAATCGCTTTTTTTTTCATTGTTTTTATTTTGGAATTTCATCAGTGACTTAAAGAGTCGTGTCTAATATTACGCTGTTTTTTGAGATGCTATTTATCTTAGGTGACAGGAAGCTTATACCTGTTACCAGTGATACCACTTCTTAAGTTTTCGATGTGTGGGCACTTTGAAAATTAATATCACTTTCTGTGAAGTGGACTCCATACCACCGAAGAAAATTTTCCTCGCAAATTCTCTTTCTCCTTCATTGCTAATTTAAAATTTAAAGTGTAGGAAAAATGAGTTCAGACAAACCTAAAGTAAACCATGATGCTTCAAATACTGAAAAGAAAATTTTAAACTATAGAAATGGGAAAAAAATTGTGAGATGATAACTTAGGATTACGCAATGGAGAAGTTCTCTTCTAATAATTTGTTTGCATTTTAATATTTTCAGGATTATAAAACTTCAGGACTTACTCTATATTTACCAGAACTTACTTTTTCTTTATTTTAAATCAGTAATGAAAGCGAAAGAGAATTTGAGACGAAAATTTTCCTCCGCGGTGTTGCGTCTTCTTTTACTCTTTGTTATTATGTGTTAGTATTTGTAATCATTTGTTGTAGTGTAAAACTAATTTTGGAATGTCTTGGGAATATGGTGTTTGTTAGTGTTAACGATAATCATTTGATGTAACGTGTCAATACTTTGAAATAGTATAATACGATATTACATTCCCATAAGCAGCTTGAAATCCAATCACCTTCAGATCGATAGGTACTAGCTTGTCTGGAAAGTGAAGGTGGCATGTGCACAATGATGATCGCATTGCCGCAATCATGACGTTGGTCACGAAATTGTAGAACCTTAACTTCCCTGACCCACGTCTATCTGTTGCGCAAATACTTTACTTTTTTACTAACACAATATTATACGAACAAATAGGCTACTTGCATTTTGCTTCGGGAGATTTTCCTTGTGTCCTGGGTTTGGTACAAAATTACAAGAATATAGAGTTCGATATTTTTAAACTGCATATTCGTTGCACAAATCGGATACCAAGCGTTACTGATAAAATAAAATTACAGTTTGTTAACTCACATGGTAAAGGGTGTATGGTAATGTAATTTATAGAGTACGATATTGGAACTCTGACTATAACTAGTTGATTAGTATACTAGATGACTGGTATACTAGATGATTAGCTACCGGCTTATGACGACAGCACAGTGCTGATGCTTGCAAACGAATAAAATGTTAGAGTCTTTTTCCCATCGAGCTAACTTCGGGAGGCTTTTATTTTTTTTCTTTTACTGCAGCGTTAACGTTGAACAGTTTGAATCAAAAAGTCTTAATCGAAGGTGTGCTTGTTCTAGCCCAGTGCTTTATACAATAGATTCTTCAGTCTAAGGTTACAACGATTCGGTTTGTGAATCAGTTTTTCTGCTCATAAAATATAAAATTGTTGTAAAAAGAAATTATAATTTAGATTTCAATAGCTATCATCTTTCAGAATGTAAGAACAAGATTTCGTTTACATATTAGAGTCATGAAGCTTCTACAATTCCTTTTTTTTTTTTAATTGTATTGCTAAGTGTGATATTAATGTGATGTTTGTTTACGCAATGTTAGTAGTTGCGATAGGTTGAATAAAGGTCGTTTACTCATTTGGAGTAGTTTAAACACTTATAAAACCGACATTTTTATCGTAATCAAATATTTTCTTTAACAGCATTATTTTTTGCCCAACTTTAGAAAAAACTAATGAAATCAAATTTGTGAATAATTATTATGGTAATTAACAAATTATGAAAATTAGTAAATAATTATTTAGATAATTGAAAATAATATTAAATTAAAAGTTATTAGTGTCACACAAAACAGTTTGAGACCATGTACGCAAAATTTAACTAAAATAATAATCATTGTCTTAAAATCATGATTTTAGTATACATAATTCACTTCGTAAAAGCACTGTATATTCACTATAACTAACAACAATTTGTAAAATATCTATGATTCAAAAGTATATTTGCTTCAGAAACTATTTATCAAGAACTAAGAATATCCAAAACAAAAACTTGTGTCTGAAAAGAAATTGAGTCAATTTAAGTTCGCATTTTCGTAAATTTTGATGATATGGATATGAAAAGAACCTGTTTATTAAGCAAACATTGTTTAAATAACACTGTGAGAAAGATTATAAAAATTATATAATTACATAAATTATAATTATATTAAATTATATAAGAATAAAAAATGATATCGAATTTAAAGATCGTCCGAAAAAACGTAAAACGGAACAAAAAATAAAATACGTCTAATCTGCGAATGTCGAAACCAGATAAAGGATATTTCTCATACAGTAAAAAATTATACAGTTTCAATTCTAGCTTCCTCAAATTTAAGCAATGCAATGAAGTAAAATTATTGTTTTCAAAATATACATTTTTTGATTTACATTACACATAAATGATACAATGATGTATTAAAAAGAAAACAAAAACAAGAACCCGAATCGAAAAATAAAACAGAATTAAAATCCATTTATGCCAACAATTTGAGACAGTTAAAATTCCCATTCACTCGAAGGTTAACCAACACATAAGACGAAAGCACTTCTTGAAACAACACTATTGATTGAATAACACTCGTGATAATTAGATAAGTTTATTTTGAGAATCAGCCCAATCACCCAACAAAGTATTCCGGGTGATTTGGGGAGGAAAGTCTAAATTTAGAAGCCCTAGAAATGCCTCAAGGGTCTGAGTTTATATTCCCAGAGCCGCGACACTCAAGATAGCTAAAAGAGCGAAGATCAAAAATCGGTTGAGCGCGAAAGTGATCCAATCGACGATCCATGGACGTCGATAGAACGTCCGATGGGAGGAAAAGGTATTCCACTTTTCAAGAGATGCTCTGAAAGAAAGGAGGATGGAGAGGAGGAAGGGATGGTGAGAGGAGAGTGAGGATGTTGGCACCCAGAGAAATCTATTTCCGCAGCTTTGGCTTGTAGTTGAGGCAATTAGTTGGAGAGATCGAGAGCTTTGGCACATGGAGCGCGCAACTGGTGGGCGTTTAAAGAAAAGTTGTCAATACTTTGGTTGAAGGCTTGGAAAGATCAAATTCTAACCGGAAATATTTTCGTTTCTTTTATTGAAAAGCGTATGTTTAAAAAAGGAAAAGTTTGTGTTAATCCTTTGACGTAGATGAGACACAGGGGTCCCTTATATATATTTTTTTCTGATGTTTTGATTACAAGCAAAATCATATTTTGGTATATTTTTAACTATATAAAAACAGCCTACTATTTACTAAAATCATTTTTTTTTTAGATTATCGATATTATAATTGTATTGATATCTAAAATCCAAATAAAGTAGTTTAAAAAATCTATTTTCCTTTATATTTAAACATGCATCGATAATTAATTTTGAAAATTAATGATATTTTAAAGATGAATAACTATTTCTCTTAGATATAAATAAATATAACATTTTTCACTTATTTTGAACAAAATTAATACAAAGTAATGAAAAAAAGTATGATAAAATATGTTTTATAAAAATTCTCTGTCAGAGGCTTAAGCTATCGTTCCTTAATGCTTAACAAACATAACTTTGTTACTATTATTCTTATTAATTTTTTACAGCATATAGGATAGCTCCGAGGTGGTTGCGGGGATGGAGCGTTCGCCTATCAGCGAGATGACCTAGGTTCTAATCCCAACGGAGGCAAGTCGGTGCAAATTCAGCTCCCGGCTAGCATCAAAATAAAATGTCCACAGTTGTACACGGATCCCCAACCATCGGGCTAACCGTGAGAGGTTTACGCAGTTTTCCTCTACATGTAATGCAAATACGACTGAGTTTCATCAAAAAGTCCTCCACGATGGCCAGTTTGCCGAATGTTAAATACAGGAGTTCCTTTGTCTTCTGAATCGGATTCAAAATTACAAGGCTACATAGTTGGAAAATGGTGGATGTAAACTATGAATTGCTACGGTTGATCAAAAATAAATCATATTTTACTTTTATGAAATAAAATAAATAAAAAATTGGTGGTTATAAAATAAAATAAAAAAAGTTTAAAAAATGAAAATAAAGCAAATAAGATAAAGTTTATTTTTCAACTTAAGAAAATATGAATGAGGAAATATGTATATCATAGAAAAAAATTATATCCATCTTATTTTTATTAAAGATACACTGTTAATATAATTCATTTCAATTTTACCTCTACTGTAATATGGTGTATGATATATTATCTTGCTAATGAATCCATCTTTATATGATGCATGATGCTGTGCTTCGTCTTGAATGAAAATCTGATTCATTTAAAACTTGTTGAAGTAGCAGCAAATTCGTGGGACATTATTAATCATGGTAAATATATTATGGTTTAACGTTCAGCAGATGTTCTTAAAAGTGTGTTCAAATAAATAAAAATAGAATATTTGAGAAAATGATTTCATGAACGACATATTTTTATTTGAAAGATGTTTACCGTTGTTTTATACTAAAGTTTTTTTAAAAAAAATTATTATTTACTAATTTTGGCAACACAATTTTAATTTTTGAAAATATAAATGTTATTTAATAAGTTTTTTCTGAATACAAAGTGTGACTGATAAAACTTTGTTGAGAAATAGATAGCACAATTTAGGAAAAGATAGCACGAAAATGCATCAAAAGTTAAAATCGAATTTCAACTGAAAGTTCCACGGATCGGTGGTACCATGGAGATTCCTTATAATTTGAGCTTTTTGCTCGTTGTTAGCTGTAAAGCATTGACATTAGCGAGATTTTGCATAGACTTTGTCTTACGTTAACCACAACGCTAATTTTATTTTCTATCCCTTAGCAATACAGCAATTTGTATGGAAATTTTCGCTCATGCGCTGTGAAGTTCAACTGGCGTTATAGTTAGGGCAACAGTAACGCTTTGCAAATCTTTCTATTAAGTTTAAAATTGCCTGTTAAAAGCAAATTGACTTCCAACGGCGAACTGGGTCCGAATCCCAGTCGATACGAATTCCCGTCCGGCTTGCACCGACCACAGTGCTGACGTGAAATATCCTCAGTGGTAGACGGATCATGAGATAGATTCCCTTTGCCGTCAAGCTAACCATGGGAGGTTCTCGTGCTCTTCCCCTCCATGTAACGCAATTGCGGGTTAGTTGCATCAAAAAGTTCCCCGAAGGCAAAGTTTCCCCCAATATTTGATCCAGCTGTTCCATTGTCTTCTGGATTGGGTTCAAAATTACAAGGCTACGGAAATGAACATTAGAAGTCATAAGCCAATACAATTAGATCAGCTGTTCAACGACGTTTGTAAAAAAAATTGATTTCCAAGATTTACGTACTACTCTTCGTGGGTTATGGTAATTATTACGCAGTAGAAAATATCAATATTTATAGCAAAAAAGAAGAAAAAAACGCAGTATTTGTAGTAATTGTAAAACTCATACTCAACTATGCATAAGAAAAATGCTATAGTTCATCAACTATTTTTAAAATATTCATTAATTAATTCCTTTAGGACTGAAAGTTTAAAACATGTTCATTAATTCAAATTATTATTTGAACTAGAGTCTAATTTATTCAGTTACCCCGTGATGTTATAAGGTTCGCTTACGAAGTTTTGAAATTAATTAAAAAATTGTGCGACAAATGGACGATATCAAAATAAAGCATAGAAAAAAAAATTAAATGAAACTAAAGTTAAATTTCGGAATCACAGTTTAAAAAAAAACTTTAATACACTAGCATCTAGTAATTAATCAATAAAGTATCTACCTTTTCATCAAATGCACATAATTGTTTAAATAACCAAAAGAAAATACTATGTAACTACTATCTAATAAGAAATATTGTTCTTTATGATTCAGTGTTCTATGAACTGCTCCACCCATTTGCAAAGATTACTACTGCAGCTGTAAAAAAAGACACAGACAGAAAACACAGCATCTAAAAGTATACTCGCTGCACGTGAGATATGCGTGCCACAACGCGAGTTATGATACTCCATGTGAGCGGTCGTACATATTAGAACCGGAGTTGCCCAAGGGTCTATCTTATTGTTCCGTTATGCTGAAAGAAATAAAAAAAATAATAATAATACTATGGGGTCACGAATTCGAGTCCCCATTCAATCACTGATACAGATCGAAGTGGTACCGAACCATTTACCCCCCTCCCACATAGAACTGGGGGCATGACCTTTCTGCATGTGGAATAAAATCGAACTGACAAGTCGTTCTAATGCGAGGTATGCCGATTGTGGATTATATATTTTAGACTGAAAATGTACTTTTTTTTCTTCTTCTCTTATAGCGTCTTTTGTTGGTAGATTCCAGCTTTATCTAAATCAACTCACAAGGCCACTCGAAGACGAGAATTGTTATCGAAAATGTGATTTTTTTTCTTTTTCTTTTTTGTTCTGTTCTATGCTGAGGTATTTCTGCTTTGCTTTGTTTATTTTTATGGTGGGGCGAAATTTATGAATTCGAATGCATGGTGATGTCATCTTTGTAAAATGTGCAGGCAATTTCTAGTTTTAAAAATCGGGATGTGATTTGACTTTTTTTTTTACTATGCATTAAAAAAAACTAGTTTTTGCATCATTTGAAACGCAAATTTAAATTTTGGTATGTGGATTCAAACGCTGTTGTGTTTATTAACAAAATAATAAAAGTTAGTATTTACAAGTTAGTAAAATTACAAGTTGCTCAGTTAGTAATTTATTCTTCGAATATACTTTTTAATGTGAACATGGCGAACTTCATAATGCATTAACACCTTCATGTAAAATGATTTTAGCAGATTAATATGAATTGCTGCATTGCATAAATCTAATTAATTTTTAATATCTAGTTTTAATTAAAAGGTTTTTAAAAAAATTATAAAGAAAAATATATATCAATAAAAACAAGTCAAAGAATTGCATAGTTTTTCAGAATTATTTTGAATAATTCGGAAAAATAATTTCCGAATTATTTAAAATTAATAAAGAAAAAGATACAAATAAAATGCAATTTTTGTGAAAATAATTCCATCACGGCAGTCATTTAAGAATGATTTTAAAACTCCCAATTCCTTGATTCTTTTATAGGTATTTGTATAACACATGATGTAGTCAAAAGAAAAATGTTCGAGTTTGTAATTGTTATACAGAAGCAAGTTGCAAATAGTGTAATACTTGAAAGCCAATTTTATCATACTTTTCTTTATTGAAATTAGAAATTCAGAGCTTATCTTTTTTTGCATATTAACACTAATTTAATTGTTAATAAACACCGAGAAATCGCATAAAACCTTAATTTCTATTCATGTATTCTACGTCGGTAAAATTTTAAAGAGCATTTGCTCTTAATCTTAGTTAATCTTAGATACGAGATTCAGATAAAGGTCAAATCTGAATTCGGATCAGGATTCTGTACACTGTAAGAAATTCCGGTAAAAAGTGCTGACTCTCTGAGTGCAGTATCTGTAAACTTCGTTTTACCGTAAAATCAATTTTCGCCTTAAAATTTTATACTGAAATATTTTTTTAATTACAGTGATTCAGTGATTTTAAGGTAAATGCTTTTTTCAAAAATTACGGTACTTCAAACTTTTTATTCCGCTAAACTGTAAGGTAAAAAGGGATTTTACAGTAAAAAATACTACCACCCTGAGCGCAGGTACTTTATTACTGTAATTTGATCTAGTTTTTTTTTACAATATATAATGAATCCAGTATACTTTCATATGAATTCTGTCAGCAAAACAAAGAATTTACTCGCAGCATAAAAACTGCGCCTATTTTAATCTTAACACAAATAATCGAACACTTTGTCACATATTCTAACTAAAGCCACATTTAATAATTATAATTTTTTTTTTCAATTTTTTTTTTTTGGATAATGAGAATGACACTGCATACTTTGTTCATATTTTAATCCAACTATTTTTCACTTAAGTACTTAACTAATATCCATTAACAATACTTTTACAAAAAGATTTATTAAGTTCTGAAGTAATTGAAATCTAGACCTTCGTACCACCTAGTATTACTTTGACGTGATATTAATTAGACCGACGATTTATTACACATGTCATCTAGTCGTCGAATGTTTTAATGAACATCGAAGTGGTAAATTCGTCATTATAGAGCACTTACGCAACATAGTTGGTATCTAGATAAGGTATCAAAGTTGCAATTAAAAAAAATGCCGCCAACAATGCTAACAGAAATAGTGAGAAGTGTTGTTAAAAAAAACTAAGCCAAACCTACCGCGTCATCATCAGGCTAAGAGAACTAGAGATTAAATTATAATTGAAAGCCTTAATGACGGAGTATCACACCCTTTTTTAATCTGAAAAAAGTGTTTCATTCAATCTATTAGTGGGCGGAACCTGCATCTGCGCGTGCCTTAAGAAAACGATAATCGGAGATCACAGAGCGGTAAATTTAAAATTCCGCTCACTCCTTACTGGGGAAGATACTTGAGGTCATAGTCTCCCCATCTTTGTATTACATACTATGGTTACACTGTCAACAAATGTATATGAATGATCGCAGAAAAAAGGGTTGTACAGTTTGGTATTGAAAGAAATGGCATCGAATTCTGTGATAAACAAAGAATGGATATGATGATGATGAATTATAAAAGTAACCCGGAACACAGATTGAGTAGTCAATCAAATCTTTTATGCCAGTTCAGTCAATATTTAGAAGCTTAACAAAGTATATAGAAAAAGTCGAATATAAATATACAATTTAAGATATTAAAACTCCAACTTAAATGCTGGAATTTTGACTCGAAAATTAATTTCGATTTTTTTTAAATCAGGTTTTGGTTTCTTATCGTTCCAATAATTGAGCATATTTTTTTTAAATATTCGAAAGATAAATAATTACATATTTCAAATAATAGAAAAAGATCGTTCATTGAACATACTTTTTTAAATAATCGAAAGATAAATAATTACATATTTCAAGTAATAGAAAACGATCGTTCAAATATAGCCGTTGTACCTACTTTTTTAAATATTTGAGAGATAAATAATTACATGTTCCAAGTAATAGAAAAAGATCGTTCTGATATAGTCTTTGAAAATACTTTTTTAAATATTAGAAAAATAAATAATTGCATATTTCAAGTAATAGAAAAAGATCGATCCTTGAGCATAATTTTTTAAATATTCGAAAGATAAATAATTACATATTTCAAGTAATAGAAAAAGATCGTTCCTTGAGCATAATTTTTTAAATATTCGAAAGATAAATAATTACATATTTCAAGTAATAGAAAATGATCGTTCTAATATAGTCATTGAACATACTTTTTTAAATATTCGAAAGATAAATAATTACATATTTCAAGTAATAGAAAAAGATTTGCTTTAAAAATTTTGTGTTTCGAACTACCTCTAAGATGTGCAGCACATTGTTAGAAATTTCCCACAAAAATGGTTAAATAACAATTAATTTAACTGTTATTTTACCGAATTGATACAAAGCATTTAAACAACCGTAAATAAGATGGTAATCAAACTTTAACTGCGAGAAAAACCGTTTATTTCAAAAAAATTTAATTTATCATACAAGTATTTAATATTTGATTATATACCATTAATTGTATCTATTTCTTCTAAATTTATAAAACGTTTCGATAAGAATAGAATTTCAGAAAAACAATGGGCAAAAAGAATATACAATACAATCCATGAAAAGATTTTATTATAGATAAAATTAAAGTTTCGAAAATAGTTAAAAAAAATTTTAAAAAGTGTTTCTAAAATGATGACGATACACAAGAAATTAAAATTTTGATCAAGTAATTAAGATAAAGTCGATGTAACTATTATAATTACAATACAACACGAATAAATAATTTTGTTTTAAGGTAAAAGCAAAAAATATTAAATTAGTAACAACTAGAATTATTTAATTTTTACGTAATAACAATGCATTCGAAAAGGTTCATTGTTCCAAAAGTTTTATCTCTCTTTAATTTAAAATGAAAGAACAATGGCAATAGAAATTAAAGTGAGAATTTTTTCTATAGAATAACACTTATTGAATTATTTTAGACTATACAAAATTTATACTTCTTTATTTTTAAAAATTTTATCAACTTATTGTTTCTTTTAAAGAAATGAAAGAGATAGCAAAAATTAACAAATATAAATCAATTGATTACAATGTCATTTTTGTTAATGACTGCAACTTTGATTTTTTAACATGCTTCATAATTTCTTTAAACTGTTAAATAAATGCTTTTTTTTCAAAAATTTAAAAATAAATTTATTTTAGAAAGTTAACTTGTTTAGTCATTTAGGGTAAAACAGTTCAGTTATGATATAGATTGCAACGTTTTAATTTTGCTTGTCTCTTTTTTTTAAAAATATATTTATTTACACTTACGTTTGGCCTCTATGCATCATGCTTTATTTAGTTTAAAATTTTTAAAACATCTAATAGTTTAAGAAAATTAAAAAAATATTTTATAAATTTGATTTAAAAAATTATTTAAAATATTTTATATTAATTTCTAAATTATTTTATTTTAACAATAGTATGAGAAAACAACTTTAAATTCTAATATAATTTAAACTATATTTTAGGTGAATATAATAATACAACGTTCTTATTGTTGTGTTGCACTTACAATTTATATATTTTTTAAAATCTGTTTTGTATTAATGCCGCGAAAACATAGGGCTAAAAAGATATTTCTTTAAAATTTTCTGAATTTAGCTAAACATAAATTTCAAAGAATTGAGAAGGTAGTAACAGTTTATTTACGTCGTACTAGAGCTGCATAATGGGCTATTGGCGACGGTCTGGGAAATATCCCTAATGATGATGCAAAAACATGCCATTACAATTTTGACCCTTTGTAGGAGGAATGACATCCCCGCTTTGGTATTCCGACGAGTACTTTACGGTAAAACAGTTTAACGAAGACCAATACCGCCCACCCTTGGTCCTTTCAAAGTCGCCCCTCACCCGCGCACTGACATCAGACAGTGATGCCTGACTTCGATGATCTGTCGGGAATCGCATCTTAACGATTAGTCCACCGTAGGACGAAAGGAGAAGGATGCATAAAAAATTTATATCAAGCAAGCTCATTTTGTAAACAAAATATTAAAATTCAATAATTTGCTTGTTCTTGTTCTTGTTCATTTACGTCGCACTAGAGCTGCACAATGGGCTATTGGCGACGGTCTGGGAAACATCCCTGAGGATGATCCGAAGACATTCCATCACAATTTTGATCCTCTGCGGAGGGGATGGCTCCCCCTCTTCGGTAGCCCGACGACCTGCGCGAAGTCGAGCACTTTACGGTAGAACAGTTTAACGAGGACCAATACCGCACACACTCGGTCCCTACGCAGGCTGATCCAAGTGGTCACCCACCCGCACACTGACCGCAGCCAGTGATGCTTGACTTCGGTGATCTGCTGGGAACCGTGTCTTAACGACCAGTCCACTGCGGGACTTCAATAATTTGAAAAGAAACTAAAAAATCTTCAATCAATCCCACAATAAAAATTAACTTTGAACCATAATGGGTGCACCTTAAACCATAATATTGTGCAAATTTTCCGAAACCTTGAAATGGCTTTAAAAAGGGAATAAACTATATTGATATTAAAATTTGAATACACTGCAAGAAATTTCCGGCTCAAATTACAGTAAAATGTACTGGTACCAACAGTACCGGTACATTTTAACGTAATTTTTTATAATGTATATGATATACGAATTGATATAGATTAATAACCAACTAATAGTCAGTGCATATTATTTAAGGGCAATTAATTACAAAGGAATAAATAAGACTTAAACTATATATTCAAACAAATTAGTTCAGCAATGTGCCCTACTATCTTACAAGTTTTCGTCTACTTTTATTACTGTGTTAAAAGGAACTCTATTTCCGTTTAAGTTGGAACCCTATTACCGTGTAGTCTTTAAAATCATTGATTTGCACAAATGTAAAGCAGCGTATTAAAGTTGCAACAGAATGGGATGATACTGCGGTTTGCGCTGTACCATGCAATTCTGTTTTTGAAGCTCTTAAGCGCATCAAAATTTTTAAAAGTGAAGACAAAAAAGAAAAGGATAAACATTTCTTTCAAACAACCAAAATGTTAAATGCTAGCTAAAAATTTTTAAAACAAAAATATAACCATTAAAGTTTTAATTCGAAAGCAGGAATTCTAAGATTACCCTGCACTCGAAAACGGATCTAATGCCTTTGAATAAAAGCCGAATCAACACAAAGAAAAAGTAAGGCCGTGACTAAAAAGCATACGTAAAACTTATTTCTTTAACATCTTAATCTTTAATAGAAGAAGCATCGGAACAAAGATGTTCCTTATCCAAGTTCATCTTTGAAACAACCGTTTCCCTTTTTGCATTTTCGTGATTCCTACAAAAACAACCTGGAATCACAGTTGACGCAGTTGCAAATTACAACGTATCCTCACAATTATAGTATTTCTCTTTGAAATCTTATTTGACGTAAACTAGATATATACTATTACAAAACATGGTAATGGCAGATTAAATTTAAACGTATAACATAAATATTTGGCCCATGTCAATGAACTGCCTTAGCAATGCTTCACAGCTAAAAATTTAAACTTATTGCAAAATTTAAACTTTTAAAAATTATTTAGTATTACTAACCCTTTGACTCAGAATTTTTATTAAACATATTTTTCATTATTTTAAATTAATTTAGGTAAAATAAGTGAAAAATATTATATTTAGCATTTTAGTAATTTTTTGCATTTTAATAAACACACCATCGGACACCAATGTCCCTTTTAGCGTTAAAGGTAAACTCTTCTGGATATGGTTCACATTCTAACAGTAATTTTTCAAATTTGCATTTATTCTCAGATATTTAAATCTAGGAGAAACAGTTATTCATCGTCACAATTTATCATTTATTAATTTTTAAATATTAAGGAAATTTTTTTTTCAAATTAATTATTTTTTGGATCTTATATTTTAAAACAAATTTAATTCCAAGAATCTAGCAGAATTTTTTAGTAACTTTTAGACTATATTTTTCTTATAGTTAGAAAATACCAAAATATATTTTTTCTAGTAATTAGAGAGTCAGAAATATATATATATATATATATATATATATATATATATATATATATATATATATATATATATATATATATATATATATATATATATATATATATATATATATATATATATATATATATATATATATATATATATATATATATATATATATATATATATATATATATATATATATATATATATATATATATATATATATATATATATATATATATATATATATATATATATATATATATATATATATATATATATATATATATATATATATATATATATATATATATAAAAGAGGCACCGGTATTTCAACTGCACCAAAGGGTTAATGTGATAATGGAAATAACTTAAATTGACAATTATAGTTTTGAATAGACAATTAAGTTTTAAATAGACAGTTTAATAATAATTAAGGCTGGGGCAGCCTGGTTGGAAGGTACGCTGGGCTAAAGTTCGTGAGAATGGGAGTTCAAATCCAGCTGACCGGTAATAAATGATGACTGGTGCACGTTAAATCTGTCGGGTCACGAAGTCATCCATGTTCTCGTAACAAACTGTATATGGGGTACTGAATTGGAGATTGATCGTTCTCTGGTTTAGGTCACAATTACGATCTTTGAAGGAATGAATGGATTAACCCTATAAACGGGTGTGACGTACGGGAGTAGAAGAAGTTGAGTTCTTGGCCATAGATGGCGCCACAGGAAAGCAAGAACAATCAGCTCCTTGCCTTAATGGCCTACGCCAACAACAACAACAATGATAATTAAGATTATTTGTTACTAACAAATACATTATGGTCATAAGTAAAAGTGAGTAAAGTTGTCTTAACAAATTTTTGTCAAAACTGCTAGAATTTTTTGAGTACATTTTACTACATTATCAAGTAGGTAGGTGAAGTTATCAAAATTTTAATACTAAAATGTACGATCAATAAAGTATGTTTACAGTAGAACACTTTTAATGTAATCATTATTGTTTATTTATTCTATATAAATGAGTAATTGAAATTATTTAAAACTCGTTCATCATTTTCTTTTAAAGAAGGGAGAACCTTCTTTCAAATTACTTAAAAATTTAAAACTGTTGTTAGTTAATAAAAGAAATCAAGTTAATGTTTAATTGCGTTTGAAAAAGATAAAACCATATGTGGTTGAATATTTCTTGAAATACATAAAACATTTTAAACTTAAGGAACGTACAGTAATCTTACAATGTAAGTAACTGATAAAAAAAGAATCAAAGTCAATTACAAAAATTAATAAAACACAGTACATGAAGAACAATTAAACACAGTACAGTTTTCATTATTATTTAAATATTAAAACAATTCTTTATTATCAGAAGAAAATCAAGCCTTAATCTGAGTTTGTTGTAATCAGCAACAAATTTCTAATTATGCAAATGTTTTTCACCAAAAAGCTGAATTTAAAAAAACTTACTAATTCCATAAGAGACAAAAAAAGCTTATTAATTCCATAACATTTGCAAGGAACTCCGATAATATGAGTGATAAAATGTAAAGATAATGTTGAAATTTAGTCAGTATGGTCGTGGATCTATTGTATTCATTATGATACTTTTATTAAATGCAACATGCATTAAACATTGATCATTTAGTGCCTAAATATTGTGCACAATAGTGAACGCTGCAGAGTTAAAAGTCAGTTTATTATCTATCATATTCTGACAGCCAGTAATGGTAATTATTATAATAGTTATAAAAACAATAATATAGTAATAATAATTTTTAAAAAGAATATTTATAATAATTTTATCAATTATATTGCTTTATATGAAACCAAATAATATAATGATTTTCATAGGTACGTAATTAGAAAACTGAACAATAATGATCCTTTAAATTTTTTTCGAAATTTATAATACTTAACAAAAAACAATATCACATACATTTTATCATATACATTCTAGAAACTAAAAAAATGAATTAAAAAACAACATAAAAGTTTCGTTTTTTTTTTAAAGTTGATAACTTTAATACGGAAATATCTCATGATGAAAAAAGTGAATGCAAAGTTGAAAATATGTTGGAATGGGATATTAAATTCACAGTTTCCTGGTATAATGTTTCAAACTGTATTAATTCCCTATTGCATATATACCGTTAATTTTATTTATACTATTAGTAATAACTTTACAAGTAAAATGCTAATTTTTTGTGGGAAGAACTGAGAGAGTTGAGTATGGGTTATAATGTGCTTATTTTTAATTTAACATTACATTCCAAAATCTATTAAAATAGGATTATTAAAATAGGAAAATTACAAAAATATTTCTCTAAAAAATAATTAATTGGGTCAAATGTTTCATTGTATGAAAATGTATTTAAAGTTTTTTTACAATATTTGTTTGAAAAATTCGTATTTCCCCATTGAGTCAATATTATTAGCAAAAATCATAAGCATTATACAGACACAATCAAATTTATGATAAAACTTTCCAGAAATTTCCTATAATAATTAGGTAATTTAATTACAACAATTAGGTAATTTAATCATAACAATTAGGTAATTTAATTATTGCAATTAGGTAATTTAATCATAACAATTAGGTAATTTAGTTATAACAATTAGTTAATTTAATTATAACAATTAGGTAATTTAATCATAACAATTAGTTAATTTAATTATAACAATTAGGTAATTTAATCATAAAAATTAGGTAATTTAATCATAACAATTAGGTAATTTAATTATAACAATTAGATACTTTAATTATAACAATTTTTAAATACCATCCATCATTCTAACAACTAATTGCTACAATATGTTTTCTGCGTATTTATCCGAAATTTAAAATCGACCTCCATCTGAGCTGTAAAAATGAAAAATTTTGATGTAGTGTACATTAATCAGCAATTCGGGGGCTCAAGTTCCGCAATATCAAAAAAAAAAATACAATAACAGAAAACCGAAAATTCATTTTCGCTTTATCGGCTTAAATCATTCTCTGTCTCACACCAAAATAAATTCCAAAGAGAAAACATTTATCGATGTGATCTAAAATTTCCAACGTTGGCAATATCCGGCTGTGAAGAAGATAAACAAACGCTCACTTTACCGAAAAGAGGTGTAAGAAATACTCAAATGTAATGATTACGTTCCATTTGGCGATAGAAATTTATCGCCGAGAAATAACAATTCTTATCAAATATGAGTTTTGATATTTTACATCTTGCTATGCCTGTCGGCTGTAAAGAACAGTAAATATACAGGGGAGGATTTAGAGATGCCAGTTGCTCTCGGATGTGGTTTGAGTTTTTGATCGAGGATGGCAAGAGTTTAGAAAGGTGTTTGTATCATGAAGAGAGAGAAAAAAAAAGATTTTAGAAGATTTGTTTATTTTTTAGGAATGGGATTTGGTATAATTAGAACTTATCCCGCGACCTATGGTATGCACGAAATTTTTGACTGAAGATGGAATTTTGAAACTTTTTTTTTAGGATGATAATATCGTGAAGAGCAATATTGGAAAATGTAGGAAAGTTATTAAGTTTGCATACGTTGGAATGAATCTAGCTCTTAAGTTTTGAAATTGGTTTTATTTCAAACTAAACGTGTTCTTTTTTATCATTATTTTATGCTCGCATAACATCTCTTAATATTTTACCAAAGTTTAGAATTCTAGTATTCTAAAAAGTAAGATTTCAGCTTTTTTTTTTTACAAAACATCAATTGATTTGAGATTAAAAAATGCATTTATCGACAATAAATAACAGATATTAGAGTTTTCTTGTTTTGTGGATTGAATTCAAAGATATAGAAGACTACACTGTAAAACATTCTGTTAAAAAAAATTTTAGCATAATAATTAAATAACTTTCCCGTAGAAAATTTTTGTTCTCTAAAATTACAGAAATTTACTGCTAAACTGCATCATAATCTGTTAAAAGAGACATTTTTCTGTTAACAAATAAAATCTGTAACCATTGATACAGATTGTATCTGTTGGGTACAGTTTATAAAGTTTCGATTATGAAAAACTTTGGTATCAAAGTGGCAACAAATATTTTGATACATTGAAACAGATCCTAGCCGACGTGTATAGTGGTCAAGGAGGTGACCACATACCAGGAGGGTCCCGGGTTTGAATCTTGCTTTGGGAAGTCAGAACTTTAAGATAGATAAAAAAAAATAATGAAAATTCTGTGACGGTTCTTTTAAACGTGATGGTTTTCGATACCTCAAAAATCGCCAAGAATCACACAAAAATGAAATCATTAAAAAATTGAACCTTTGGTATACAGCTGCCTTCATGCCAAATTTCCCTGTCACACCCTGACCAACGGAAGACATCTTGTAAGTAAAAACATTTTTTGTTTTGTTACAGGAAATTTCTGCCAGCGTTTTTTTCCCGTAGCGTATGCATAATTTCTGGAAATTTTGCTGCCAGAAATTTTTCGTAACATAAAATAATTTTTTTTACAGTTTATTGTATTGAAGATTGATACGGAGCATATCTTTAACTAAGAAAAGAAAACTCTGTACTATTTTCATGCGTAGTTAAAATTTTTGATTTTTTTTAAAAGTTAAAATTATTCTTTTCTCCCCATTATTATTAATAAAAAGAGTTGAAAAATCCACTCCCCCTATTATTATTAAAAAAGTTAGAAAAATCATTCCCTTCATTCTTAGTGCAAATGTTTTGATTTAACACACGAGGCAAAATACACTTTGAGTAAATTGTCCTTTTAATAAAAATAATAAAGGGGATGTGTACATACATAATGAATATTTATAATGGTACACTAAATATGTTTATAAACTGGATTTCTAAATACGGAGAAATTAATGTTATTGTTTCATATAATTCACATATTTAAAACTCAAAATAAAAATTAACTTTTAAGGAAATACTATTCAAATATGGAGAAATATATTTTATAAATTAAAAATTTCATTCGATTTAAGAAAAATCTGGAACAAACAGTGATTCTATAATTTCTGTTGTTCTAAAGTTTGTTTTCGTATTTTTTAAAACAGTTTTCAAGTCTGTAGCTAGATCATATATGCATTGACGTAACTTTTTTCCTCATTTGTCTGAAATAATTAACATTTTAAAATTATTAAAGTTATTAAAGTTCACATTTTACAATCAACGCGTCAAAGAGATCACTTTAATCTTTGAAAATTTTAAAAAGATTTAAATTGCAGCTATAAAAAATTTCTTTCAATTTAAAACTCCTCGTAAATCCATTTGAACACTTTCAACATAAATTTTTTGTCAGCTATAGTGTTACATTATGTAATATTTAAATAGTTTTATTTTTTAAGAATTGAGTAGAATTTAAAAAAACGCATTGAAAAAGTATTAATTGTTATTTTTGTCCCAGCTATAATTCCTTAGCATATACTTATTATACATCATTCATTTTGTTTACAATGTGGGCGATTCTACGTTAGAGGGACAAACAGAAATCATATTTTAAAGCTGTTTTTTTTTTTTCTTTACGAATAAAATTATTTTCATGTATTTACACTTGATGATACATGTTTCATGCACAGATAATTATGTACTTTTTCTTGCTAATTAATCCTTGCTAATTAATTTTAGTTATTGAGATCAGGTGTTTTAATAGTTTTAAAAATTTACTATATTTTTTAAATTAAATGATTAAATAAAGAATTTAACATAATGATAGTGTAATGTAATTGTCATATTCTGAAATAAATTGAAATCTAAATCTAGTTAAGTCTCTAAATCAAGGTAAGTAACTGAAATTAAAGCAAGTTTCTATATAAAAATATTGTAATAATTATATAATTTTCTTTGGTCAATTTTCCATTGGTCAATAATTTTTTTAAAGATATTTTAAAGAAATTTTTATTGTTAAAAAAGTAAAACAAAACTATTATCATTTTTTTTAATTTTTTTAATTTGGCATTTTTTTTAAAACTTTTTTATAAATAGTCAGTTGTTAGGGAAATAATAACTTGTGAGGAATAAACCCAAATTTAACATTATTTCTTTATCTATTTTTTGTCTACTTCACAGTTGAAAATACTTCGCTCTTGGTATAATTTGAAAATGATCCATCTCAGATTAAACCACCTTTAAAGGTTGAGGAGGATCTGTGAGATGAAAACCTCCATTTCCATTTCCATACCATCATATCAATAATATAATCACTCATGATAAATACTCCGACGAACAAAGCGTATATAACCTATACACCACCATTACACATCTGAAGCAGACAGAAATAAGATTGCACTGATCAAAATCCAAGCCATCGTGCAAAAACATTTCTTCTGTAGGTAGTTCACAATCCAGATATCGTAATAAACAAAGAAAATGTGATAAAAATCCATCGAAAACGAAAGTTAAAAGAGAATAAGGAACCACTTTCTTGAAAAAAAAAGGCCACCTCCGAGTACTGAATTCTTTTTTTTCTATCTTTTCTTCATCTCTTGATGTTCGTGACTTTTTCTGAAAAAAAAGAAGATGCTTTTTTTTTGTTTGCTTGTGACCCCGGCTTTCTTTTTTTCTTAAAAAGGGTTTCTCAGTCATCAAAATATAGACATACTCTCTCTCTCTCTCAGTTTATTCCATTTTTATTTGTTTTGAAAGGTCTCCCAGAGGTTGCGATCTGCTTGTGAGTTCGGTTCCGAGGTGGAATAATGCACTCTAGTTTCCTTGGGAGATTCGATTTGAAATTATATTAAATAAATGTTGATTATTTTTCTTAAAAAATCAGTTTGATTAAACAGAAAGATCATTTTATCTTATTTTAAACTATTGAGATGAAATTGAATTTGAAAGTTTTCTTTGATTCTCTAAAATGTAAAGTATAATAATAATAAGTCGAGTCATTACGCTCTACTTGTCTTGTTATTATAACTGTCGTTGAACAGCTGAGTCCAACCAATTTCAAGTTCAACACTACTAATGTTCACGTTCGCAGCCTTGTAATTTTGAACCCAATCCAGAAGACAAGGAAATTCCTGAATTAAGCAACGGATAAAGTTTGACTTCGTGGAGGACATTTTGATGGAAATACCCGCATTTGCGTTACATAGAGAAGAAAACTACGAAAAATTTCCACGGTTAGCCCGATGGTAAACGATTTCTAACCCATAATCTGTGTGCCACTGAGGATATCTTCACGTCAGCACTGTGATCGGTGCGAGTTATGTGCAGAATTCTTATTGTCCAGCCGTAGCTGGGATCAGACCCGGGATAACCTCATTGAGATGAAAAAGCTCTATCCCCTGAGCCACCCCGACAATTACCAAGTTATTAAAATATTGTCTGCACTAACTAATTAGTCCATTTGAGGTCATAACTTCGAACCATTTTATTTCTTATTTTATATCTGTCGTTGAACAGCCGACCCAATTTTTGGGCTTACTACAACTAATGTTCAACTCTGTAGCCTTGTAATTTTGAACCAATCCAGAAGACAAGGAAACTCCTGGATCAGTACTCCCAGAGGTATGATTTGTTATGGGAACATGGAGGACTTTGTGACTCGACAGATTTAACGTGCATTAGTCACCATCTACTACATGGGGATTCGTCGGCCCGCGGGGATCAAACTCACAAACTCTTGGACATGGGCCCAGTGCCCTACCAACCAGGCTATCCCGGCCCTTTTACCTAGTTATTAGAGATATTTAATAAAACGTTTCTCTTAATTTAACTGCAACGCGAAACTACTGTAAAGAAAACTGTTAACAGTAATGCAATTTAGCGCATGCGTTGTGAAGCTCAAATTGCGTTATCGTTAGAGTCAGCGGAAAACCATAAAACTATGAAAAAGTCTCTATTATTATGTAACATCAAGTGTAAGTATATCAATCTATTTTTAAGCATATACAAAAGCAAATAAAAAGCGAATGACTAAATTAACTTTTGATCTATAGATCTAATTTTCAGGTAAGAGACTGAAATCTTTATTATATGATGAAGATTACGGAAATATAAAATTTGCAAAAACGTACTTTCTCTGAAAAAACATTATTTTTTTTAACATATCTAGATGTTTGATCCTAAAAATAATTATATAATGCTAGTTAGAAGCTAGAATCATAGTTTAGTCAGAAGAGCAATCAAATATTGGTTTCCTGTATTAGTTTCCTGGAACTAATTACCGGATTTTGTCAGCAGAACAACTTTAAACAGTCAAATATATCTGTGAAAAGAACGGGAAATTTTTACAGTGCACGGATAACGGAGCAAGACAGAAAAAATCTGCACTTTTCTTTAAACAATATTTTTTCTTTTTGTGAAAAATATATTTTTTCTCTCTTTTTCCTTCTGTAAAACTAACTGATAACTTTTACGGCCCACGCCTTTCTTTCTCCTCCAAAATCGCCGAAAAAGAGAGGAAGCAAGTGTCAGCGGGGACTCTGATGTTTGGGGCAAGAAGAAATGGGAATATAACAGTGGGCTTGCTCTATTTGTATTACAGCTCTACGGATTCACCAAACCTGAGGTGTTCCTGTAGCATTTTCTACAGTTCAATTTCCTCGTTCTTCTACTTTTTGTTCTCGTTTTAGATGTAGTTATTTTATAATAATTATCAATAGTTATTTTTTTTAATTATCCCCATTTATATTAATTATCAATTTGCGACAAATTAGTTAACAAAATGGTGATTGTTTACCCATGTGATCGGCGACAGTCAATCAAAATCAAAAGAACAATTGCATCTTAATTTGAAATCTAACGGTTTACTTCAGGTTTACCTGAACGCTTTTTTTAAATACTTTAAATTTTTACTCACTTAAATTTTTATTTTTATTTTTCATCTACTCCTGTAGATAAAAAAGAATTTTCCATGCAGGGTTTCAACGCAACAAAGCGTCCTTTAAAGGTTAAAGTATAAGACTTTAAATTCTCTTAACTGATTTCGTTTTGGACTGTTTTCAACTAACAGCACAACACAACCTTTGTGATAGAAAAAAATTAATTAATTATTATTTTTTTTAAAAAAACGTAATTACCCAAATTCTTCTTTAATCCGAGTTTCGACAAAAATTACGAGAGATTAATAAATAATGAAAATTAAACAATGGTAAATGACGTTTTCAAATAAATTGAAAAATAATTAAAATTAAAAAAAAAATAGAAACGTAAATGAGTTTCAATGACAAGTTGACATGAAAATTTTATTTTACTTATTCATAAAAAATAACTTTATAAACGCCGACACCTTTCCATCTTTTTCAATGAATAAGGATAATAATAAATAGACAGTTTTTAAATTTGAAATTAAAATTGATGAACTCTCATTCATTCCCATAAAATAAATTTAAACTTTTCATTTTCTGACACCTTCACAGTTCTTTGAAATTCCGACTGATTATAAAACGCCGTCCTTTTTCGTAACATTAGCTTTCGAACAATATGTTCAACAAAAATCCAACACATCCAATCAATCTTCCATTGTTTTTTAAAGTAAAATGTTAGCAATAGTCTGTCATCTGAATTACCAATTGTCTTTCAAAAAAACTGATTCCTTACTTTCATGCTGAAAAAATATGAAATGCGTCGACGATCTTGAACGCAGGGAGAAAATCGAATTCTTTTTTGTGTGTGTTCTAATCTCAATCAATGACTGCATTTGAGTTTGAAAATGGCGAAAGTGACATCATTCCCGTTGACCGGATACAAAGATACGGTGAATAGGTTTTCATCGTCCCACCTCGATCGTCAAGATGAAAAGGTGCTTTGTTCACTTGGCCATCGGTTCATATAAATATTTTTTTTTTCCTCCTCCACCTTTCATCTAATTTTTTTTGTGAAAAAAAAGGGAAATTGTGGTTTTGTGGAAAGTAAAAAAAGACTAATGTTAAATCGTTATTTCCAAATTTCTCTATTACCCGCAGCGTTGAGTTTAATCACATAGGAAAATTCTTTAAGCGTTAAATGAAAATTTCCCCATTATCTTTACGTCTCTCAGCCAGTGTTCCTTCCGTTACTAATGATTCACCACATTTGCTATGTTTTGACATAATATCTAATAATTTCTTTTAATGAAAAAATAACGCTATTTCGGCAACTCGACATTATTGTCATACCGTGTGTTACTTTTATAACCCACCGATGAAAAATCAACCTAATTCTAAGTTGACGACAATCACTTGTTCAATTTCATAGTCTAATAATTTTTAACCCAACCTAGAAGACAAGGGAACTCCTGCATTGGGACAATCTAGACTTCGTAGGATTTCTGATGAAACTAGACAGCAATTGCGTTACATAAAATGCAAAACCACGAAAACCCTTCCATGATTAGCCAATGTTATTCTAACCCATGATTCGTTTACCACTGAGGATATTTCAAGTGAGCAGTGTGGTAGATGCGAGCTGGGTGCTGACTTCCTATTGACCAGCCAGCGCTAGCATTCGAACCCAGATCACCTCATTGGAAAGCGAGAGCTCCATCACCTAAGCCATCACTGCTCTGACTACCAATTTATGTCACCATATAGTGAATGTCTAATGCGACCAAACCAAAGTAAACACAAAATGTCTTACTTCAAACCCTCAAATATAATCTTAGTCGACATTATTGTCGACATTATTTTTCTATATAAAATTGTGTTTGCATTAAAGATTATACCATTTATATACTAATATACTATTTTCTGCCACTTCTTAAAGGCCGATACTTTTTTTTCTTTGGATATTAACATAGCATGAAATACACTTTTTCAATGTTAAACAAGATAACACGCTTTTCAAACTATGACAATTTTCTTAAACTCGGATTTTAAGCAATATCCCTTTTTCACAAACACGCATATCAGGTCAGAATAGCCGGGTTGGTAGAGCACTGGGCCCATGTCCAAGAGTTCGAGGGTTCGATCCCCGCCGACCGATGACTCCCCGTGTAGTAAATGGTGACTGATGCACATCAAATCGGTCGAGTCGCAAAGTTCTCAATGTTCCCATAACAAATCCAAACCTCTGGGGGTACTGATCCAGGAGTTTCCCTGTCTTCTGGAATGGTTCAAAATTACAAGACTACGGAGTTAAACATAAGTAGTCTTAAACCCAAAATTGAATCGACTGTTCAACGATAGTTATATTAAAAAAAACACTCACATGTATCAAACTACGTCACATTTTAAGTTATGTCTAAAATAAAAAGTTTACCGACTATTAATCTAATTTCATTATGTTACGATAGGTTTAAGACTTTTAACCTGCATTCATTTTATTTTATTACGGGCGTTAAACAAATGATTCCTTCGTTACGTTATATTATAATTTTTGAGAGAAACTGAAATCAAATAAACGTACTAAGAAATCTCGAGAAGTTTCAAATAAAAGTAAAACTCCGCATGGACTTCTTGATTTCAATAAGGAATTATTTACCAATTTAGTTCTCGAAACAATCTTTGCGTAACACCTTGAGTTCTTCGGAGAGAAAAAAATTTGAATAAGTTTCATTTTAGCACAGGTGAAAGATTGTGGGCAGAAATTAATTTAATTTTCAGGATGGGCTTTAGTTACTAAATTAATAAAACGAGGGAAAACTTCTTAACTCTATGAGATTACACACACATTGTCTCCTTAGCTCATTTTTGATTTTTCGTTATCATTAACAGAAATTTACAGATAAAGGAATGTTATAAAGATTGCAAAAAAAAAAAAATGTCCGGGCATAACGCACATTTTTCTGAAGAAGAAAAAAAATCACATATTCTTGGTTTCTCGCAGAATAACTTCAGCCAAGCATTCAAAAAACAGTTTTCGACTAACGATTCACGACTAAAATATGCAATTTGAAAGCGAAAAAGATAATTAATAACACACCTTTAGCGTAGTTTTTTAATGCTTTTTTTTTTTAGCTCCGCGCTCCCAAGTTATATTTCTTTCGATTTATTATTATTTTTTTTTCTTAATGCGACATTTTTTTTCCTCCGCATACAGCGTCGGAGAAAAATTAATACAAAGTGCGCTTTTTTTTCCCCCTTTCCTCTCGAGAAGTCGCAAATGAAATAATAATAATAAAAAGTTTTTTTTTTTATTTAATTTTCTTTACTCACCCTCCAGCAAACGCAGAAACATTATGGAAGTATATATCTCAAAGCTAAATGTGAAAGTTTCGAAAACAAATGAGATTTGGGAAGGGGTAAAAAGAGGGTAAAAAAAAGCGCAAGGGAAAAAATGCGAAGTGACGCTTCTTTTTTACCCCGCTACCCCTCTTCCCTGCAGTTTTTCTTCATAACGTTTCTTCTAATAAGAACACCTGAAAGAATTAATTATGCGGTTTTGTCCGAGAATTAATATCCAAAGTTATTAAAACAATGTAAAGCGAGAGAATTGTAAGAATTCCTCAGAGCTAAAAAGGCTATGTCTAAAAACTGAGAAGTTGAAGAAACAAAAGATCCGCTCAGTAGACTAGGGATAAAAAAAAAAAAAAATCACCCCAGAGGTTTATCGTTTTTCCCCAGTTCCTCTGGATTGTTGGTGTATATCTCATTGTTTTTATTCATCAAAAATTCCCCGCTCGTCATATAGATTTGAGGGCAGGGAAAAATTAGAAAAAATATGCCATTGTATGATATCAGCAATGTAAAGGTATGGAATTTAGCTGAAGTAAGGAATGTTTAGAATCGAGCTAGTATAGATGCAAAATTTTTCCATCTCATATTTTGCATAATCACGTTTAATTCAATTATCAGTGATAGCGATGTAAGAACAGCAACATTGCAATGCGCTCTGTTTTTCTACATGCATCTTTATTAATAATTAGCCACTGATAGCTGAATTTCGATACCACACATTACCAGAGTTGTAATTGATAACATATTTTGAAACTAATAGTGACAATCTATATATTCTCTTACACGGCGACAAAAAAAAAGCCTCATTACAACTCCCCGAATGGCAACGTTAGAAAATCGACCAATCATTGCCGCTAAAAATGACACATGCCAAATCTAGCTGTGGTGGCTCAACATATAGCGCTTTTAAAAGCGGAAACTGAAATAACAATTCAGCTGCGGCAATCTCATACATTAAGCTAGGCAGAAGTGAGTAGTCTTTGTCGATAGATCTCTATTTTAGTATTTTGTCGAAAGCGCTTTTTTTCACGAATTTATATATTACGAATTTATTTGACGATTTTTGATTTATATCACGAATTGATTTGTTTTATTATTGTTATTAGTTATTCATTGAAAAATGAGTCTCAGTCAATTAGTCTTTATTTGAATTCAAAAGTTATATTAGTATTTACTAAAAAGATATAATTTTTTTTTTAAAACAAAAGTTTTTATATAGATTTGAATGATTGTTTTGAATTCTTAGAATTTTGTGTATTTGCAATGGACCTAAGTTAGTAGCGAGCGAAGCGAGCTTGGTTTGGGAAGCAAACCATATAAGATTGCGTGGCTATTTTCAGGGGTTGGCGAGCGTTAGCGAGCAGGGGGCGCAGCCCACTAGTTCGTTATATTTCAATATCGTATATTAACAGAGTTTCATTTGATCTTAGAGTTTTTTCAAATGCTCGATAAATTCCAGTATAAAATATAAACGGAGTTGTAAGCTGTACTATAGATTTTGTGACAATTAGAGACCGTTCGTTAACTCTCAATATCATAAAATAAAATAACTGCGTAATAGCTAACATGATTTAGTTGACTGTCAGCAATTTCTCGTGAAATTTCAAACCATTTATTAAGAATTTTTATTACTAACCGAGGTCTTGAGACAATTCGTGGCTCGTACAATTTTATTACCATATACTAAGGGTGTTGTAATTGGTGATACAGCTCTAGAACTATAGATAGTTTGAAAAATACCGAAATGAACTTTGTTGCATTATTTTCTTCAATTTTGTCAGTATCTTTTATTTTTATCAAAAATCATTTTTAATTTTGTCGTATATTTTAAAAATATTAATTAAAATACATTCTGAGAGAGTATTTTGGAAACATATACGTGAACTTAAAATTGGTTAAATATTCTAATATATTTGGAACTAAGGATTTTTTCAAACGAAATATATATTTTAAGAAAAGAAACATTTTATTAAGTATTTTATAATGTGTTGTAATGGCCTACGTGATTTATAATTCCATCAAATGCAAGATTGTCTCTGTTATGCGCGTTTTTAATCTGTGATTCATGTACCAAGCAAACTATTTCGTTCCGTCAAATATGTAATGAATTAACACCGTAAAATTTCTAATGGTGCGATGATTGGGTCAATATTTACAATACATAGAACGTCTTACAACAAGACATACTGATTTGAAAATGATAATTAACAACGATATCAAAAATAAATTAAAATGTGGTCTAGGAAGCAGTCATAGTAATAATTCTGACAGTAACAATAAAATATGCAGGTACAGTAAGCAAAAAAAAAAAAAAAAAAAAAAAAATGAAAGAAAAGAAAAGAAAAAGAAAAAACGGACCACCCTGAATAACATTTGATCTAATGAGTTATCACATTCTGGGATTCAATCTGGAGAGGGTGATCTTTGAATATACTAATTAACAAGTGCAGAGGATATTTTAAGTTACGAAATCAGACACAAAATCGTACTTTCTCTGAATAAATATAAATTGTTTTTGACGGATTTTGATTTTTATCCGACGAAATGACCCTGTCGACGAAGTGACCTAGTCGATGAAATGGTCTGTCGATGAAGTGGTGTCGATGAAATGGCCTGTCGATGAAGTGATTGTCGATTAAATGAACCAGACCCGTTTCTGCTAGCAATCATAGAATTGACCATGTCCATTACAATAAATATACAAAAATGAATTAATAAAATAAAAATGATTTGTTAACCGTTAAGACAATTGAAATGAGCAAAATATAGCATCCATCTTAAGTTTTTCTATTTAAAATAGAAATTCTTACAAAATGAAAAACAATTCTTTAAACCTCAAAGATCTGGTGTTTATGGTTCAGATACACGGTTACTGTAATGAGTAAACTACTCGTATCAAGCATATTAAAATGAAGCATCTTACTAACTAAAGCATCACTTATCAAACTTTAAAAAAAATTGAAGCTTGACTTTGACTTATGGCGTTTTCAACGAAGATTGAATGATTGTTAAATGGATTGCCCATGAAAGATGTTTATAATCGCATAAATATTGTTACTGCTAGTGATTTAACAGTTTATTAATTACCTTGTTTCCAATAGCTTATAAACTGGAATATTAAAAGAAGAAAATGAGTAACGTGATTGCTTACCACAACGAAACACGGAACGATTTCTATAGTAACACAGTTCATCAACATGCAGTGAATGCTATTTAATGCTCGATCTATTAATCACTTTCTTCTTCAGAGAAAAAAAAAGAGCCTGCATATCTTAAACTTGGCGTTAAAATATTGATTAATTGAGATTCATTTAAATGTTTTTGCAGCTTGTAGTAAGCGCTGTTTAAATACATCTTGCAAAAATATTCATTGAGTTTTTTCTTTTAAAAGCCAAAATATACTTTCGTATATTCCACAAAGATTTGAATGCTTATGAAAATTTTATTAGTAAAAAGATGTTAATTGGTGAAAGAATTGTATCTAGTGGGTTAAAAGCTACTACAGGGAGTAATAATAACTATGCCTCGGATTCTTTCCAGAAGATTCTGGAAACTGGTAGTAGCTGTAGTGGCGAAAGTGTTACGTTTTCTAGAATTATTATGAACTCACTATGTAGCTGATTGATATTAACTGAGGAAGCTTGAATGTAATTCAAGTGCAAATTACGATGTAATAGATGTTTGCTTGTATGTACCATATACAAATAAATATCATCTTCGTATTACCGTCTTGCACACAGCAATAAACGAAAACGTAGCAATATTGAAAGAGTAGTTATAAATTTGGCCATCAGTTAAACACATTACACCACTAGTTTGACCACATTTATTCCTTTCTTTACTTAAGTTTTTTGAAAATTTTGCCTTTTAAATACCGCTGACGCCAACAAAATACTGTTTTGTTAGCTCAGCGTGAGCAGTCGGTCCTACGCAGACATTATCTCGCATAGCGCAAGCGTTAATAACGTAAACAAATATTTATTTTAAATTTTTATCGATTTTGTTATTGTCGGCCAGTGCTTTAGAGAACAAATAATGACTTTATCCAAGAAAAAACACACTATAGCTTAGCTAAAAGAAGAAGAAGAGGCAGAAGAAGCTGTGTTTAATGTTAAAATCAAAATCTTGGCTGATTTCAATGCTCTGTTGGATGTTGTCCGCCATTTCTTCTGTCGTTAACGTTACGTGGTAAACCAACTGCAGTTGATTCGGACGTCAGTCGTCGTTCAAGCTGAGCGTTCGATGACGTATGCTGTCTAACTGACAAATTGACCAATCAGGGGTTAGCGCTCACCTAAAGTTGACGTTTTGTAACGCCGACCTGTCCTGAGAAACCAGCCTTTAACTACTTAAAGTTTTAGTTTGAAGCGAAAATTATAAAGATACGAAGTTTATAAGCCTATTGCTAATACTATTGTGGCTGTCAATCAATTTTTAAACCTAGCTTTCATTTGTAAACATTTCTTACTTTCTTTAGTTCAGTTTTTTGCAAATTTTAACTTAGTTATTACTTTAAATTTTGGTTTGAGAAAAAAATTACAAGGGAGGAAGATTAGGGAAATTTCGTACTTTTACATTACATTCCCGAATGTAAGATTTGAAGTAATTGCCCTTGAGGTGCGCATTCTGCATATTCAATTCTGGTGAAATGCGCATGCGCCCATGAAAAAAATACGATATTTATGCAATTTAAAAACAAGCTAACGTAGTGAAATATAATCTTAAATTCGACCATAAAACCAAAACAAACACTTACAATGGATATGAATGTAATGGAAGTCAAACTTCGTCCAACTAAATTTTATAAGGAAATTAATATATTCTATAATTTTAAACAACGAAAAAATATTTAGTTTTTTATAAACTTAGTGCACTTAGAAAACCATAATTTTAAATTAAAGAGATTAAAATTTCTATTTTTATTAAATCAACCAATTGTTGTAAAATCACGCAATTCATTTTAACATTTTGTAATAACGAATTTTCTATCTTTATTTTGTGTTGACGTTCTTCTTGATTTACCAGTAACACAGGAAACAACATTCAACAGCTATGAACAGCGTGCTTTTAGCAGTGTGAAACTACGCCAACAAAACGAAAAGATCTGAAAAATAAAAATAAAAACTTGAGCATGCGTAATTGCTTCAAATCTTACAAACTGGAGAGTATGGAATCTAACGAAAATTTACGATTGCTGAAGTAAAAATAAATAAATTTATATTTAAAAAAATGTTAGGAAACAATATGAATTTTTTTATTGTCTTTTAACATTTAAAATACACCATTTTCTTTCTCTGAAAGGTTTAAATTAATTATAAAAATTAACTTCTCCTTTTTATTACTTCTCAAGATTTCAAGTGGCGTCAACATATTTCAAATAAAATTTCAAGCATTTCAAGCAAGACACTATTGAAAACTGATTTAGGGAATCATAAGAAATTAACATCGTTACAATTAGGAGAAATTAATTTTTCGTTAATATATGATTAGTTCTACCAAAACAACATTTTCATAGAATTTCAATGTTTTTAATAGCTGAATGTCAATCTGAATGATTAAGTACAAACAGTTGGTGCCCCAATAAATCCCAACAACTCAAACGCAACAGCATTAGTGGCTCGGTTCACGTTTATGTAAAAATTCACACTTCTCAGTACAGCTTTCAGATTTCCTTGAACTTAAAAGTTTGGGAAAATTTTTGAAACTAGCTTACATTGCAAAACCCAAAATATTGCTTAGTTTTCTATTCTTTGAATTCACTACATCATTTTTAGACAATTTTAAAAGAAGTTAAAAGTTAAAATATGATGAATTATTGCGTTCATAAATTTATAGTAGTCATTCTTATTTGTTTCCGTCAGCAATGTTTCATCAAATTGACTGCTTTTCTTAAAATGGCCAAATATCCAGTTGGTGGCTTTATCATATTGGCGACGTCATTAGGCAACGAAATAATTTTCGGTCCCTTTTAAGGAAATTTCTTTAAAGAATAAATGAAATCGGGAAATGATTCCCAGTCACGGATGCAGAAATAGATAACTGTTAGACTTTTGAGTTATGATGACTGTCCAACTGATGCTAACGAAACAAACATGTGACAATAAGGAAAATCGAATCCCCGATGTAACTGTGGGGTAGGTTACTATCGAATTCGTCTCCTCACGCTCTACCATACCCTTTTCACAGGATAGGGCTTTTATCGAAATCAAAAGCCGCAAAATTGGAAATTTCTAGCTCACCTCAGCGAAACTTGCAAACGATTTTGATCGAACGATTAAGCGCCGGACAGGATAGCGTGCTATAAACACAGCCTCAGTTAGGGAAGCAGTCCAATTGTTAAAGGCATCGGTCGAGATTAAAAATCGTTAATATAAGCGGAGGTATGGAACCAAAAGTCTGTGCAGGAGAAACGCGGGTCCAACTTTTCCGGTTTTCGGGATAGGTTCGGGAATTCGGCGATGCATAAGCTATTCATTATAAGGGAACACGGAAGTCGGGGGAAATGATTTGTTTCACTGCTATCGCAGGCGGAAGTGGCAGCAAACGACGACTGCTTTCTATTGAGAAAGTTCGAAGGGGGTTTTGGGGGAATTATTGCAGAACGTTCGACGTGTCTGTTGTGAGATTCAGGTTGTCACTTTGACTTTTAACGTTTTAAAGGAAATTAATTAATTTAGATAAATCGGTAGAGCGTCCCACGTAGCAGCTCATTTTTGAAACCTGCAACAAGGTTTTAGGTTTTGGAAGCAAACGGGCCAACTTCAATTTCCTCATCGTTTCCTGGAAAATGTTCCAGTTTGAAAAGAGAATTTTCAAATTTTAGAAGTCTTGTATCGTCTCTCTTTCTCCAATCAACACTTCAGGGCAGAAAACAATGGAATGGAACTTTCTGGTCACGAAAATGGTTGAGCAGCGTGACTTCAGATTTCGGCGTGGGTGGCGGAGAGATACTAGTTCAATAATAAAGCTCGCTTTCTCAACAAAGAGAAACATGGTGTTCAATACGTATACCCGTTGCCAACTTGGGAGACAACGACAATAAACTCTAGCAAATTTTCTCTCGCTTTGTGTAGCATTTGAAAACAGGACGGCTTTCAAAACAATATGGCGGAAACCACGTGTTCTAATCATTTGCTATCAGTGTTTACACGGTCTTTTGTCTGGGTATTTTGGGTTGAAACTGGGGAGCGATTTTTAAAATAAACGTTAATAAATGAGCTTCTTTTGTTTAGAATTTTACCCCCTTTTTCCAGATGGTTTTGTTTTTCAGTTATTTTTATGCTCCATTATACTGAGGGGGAAACGGAGATAATTATCAATAGCAGTTCAATATGCCTACATAGAACAACAGATTTGATTAATTTCTCTAGAAGCATTTAAAAGTTTTTCGCAGCGTTTTTCAATTTTAATTTTCTATTAAAACGCATGCGACGGTATTTATTATCATTAATGAAATATTGCAACATAAAACGGTTTTTAAAATTTGTTTTTCAGTCGCATTCAGAAACTCTTTTGTTTCGAAACGATCGTAAAATCTACGAATGAATGAGAAATGATGGAACTATTTTTTTCTCCCTTCACTTCTATTCATTTACTTGCTGCAGACGATATAAAAGGAACACGCATTTACAAATAATTGCGAAAACCGCAGAAATGATGGCTTTTAATATATCTTTCCGGGGGAGGGGGTCTGAGGATCCATCTAGCATCTATTATTGACAAATGTTCCGCTAATTTAGACAGATATTTATCGCTTGCAGCTAAAACAAATATTTGAACCGATATCTCAAATCAGTTGCCATAACGCAGAAACGAGAATAAAAACTTTCTAATCATACTAAGATAATAATGGTTTTTTTTTAAATAAATTATTTATTCGGAATAGGAAAAAAAAGTATTTTTTTATGTATGGATATTTAAAGTATAGAAATTTCTTGAAACCATCGTAACGTATTGCAAATAGCTTTTCCTCTAAATAAAAATTGAATTTTTTTCTTCTAATTTGTGCAAACGATGTTAGGTATATTGCGATAATTTATTTTCATTTGATGGGGATTCGTTTTATTTTATCTCCTTATTTATTGGGGAAAAAGAATAGTTATAGATAAAATATAGCTTTGTTACTTTGTAAAAATGAGAATTAAAGAATTTTTAAACTTTAATATTTTATTGGAATTCTATCTAACTTATTTTTTCCCAGGATTTGCATGCAATAATGAAAACGATTTTGAAACATGAATCTCATGAATAATTACTTGAAAATAAAAGATAAGACGAAGTTAAAATTATATTATTTATTTGTAATTGGATGGTCGTTAAAATAAATATTCCGAATACAATGTATAAACTAGTCATGGTTTTTAAAGATATTATTCCCCGATTTTACATTCATATTTTCATAAGAAATGTAGTAAAATTATTCACAATATCCAAAATATTGCTATTTTTTTTGTTTCAGAAAGCATCTCATATTATAATACTTTGTTCAAATTAAAATTTTATTCAAACTCAAATTTAAAAAACTAGAAAACAATTACATTTATAATTTGCAACTTACATTATTTTATTTTAAATATTTTAGAATAATAATACCAAAAAAGGTATATGAAGTAATAATAAAATAAACTCGTCATTTTATTTATTTATTTATTTACTTTTTGTTCAAAGCTTCTATTAGAGACTACAGTAATTTTATATATATGTTTCAAAAGGAATATAACAAAGAAATTTAAAAAAGTGTTTATATATACATAAATGAAAGGGAAAAAATTATACCACAATCAAATTCATATTATATATGAATAAATAAATTTAAAGATTGCAAATAGTGTTATGAAATATTTGTTCAAGAAATTATGTTATTTATCCAATTTCAAAATATAATTCTTTGATAAATTAATGCAAATTAAAATATCCTATTAGCAGCAAGATATTTTACAAGAACAGTTAGAAGTTGCATAAAATGTCAAAAATAAATTTTTAAATATAATATTTAAAAATAAATTTTTAGATATAATATTTAAAAATATTCAAAGTGAACACATTTTTTGCAGATTAAAAATTACTGTAAAAAAGACATAAATATCAAATTTAAACCCGTATGAAAAGGGACAAACAACGTATATGAAATCTGTAAAAAATAGTTAAATTAGGGCTAAAATTGAAGCAGTGAATTGTCTTAATTTATAAAATTTCTTAAATTATAAATGTTGAATAAAATAATTCACGAAAGTGTCTTTTGCCTATGCTTTCTAAACACTTCTTAACTGCAATGCAACATAATTTTATGCAAAAAAGATTAGTTTAAATTCCATCTTTTCAAATTATGTTTCAAATCATTAAGAAAAACTATGAACTTTATCGATTAAATTGGATAAATAAGTTTTATACTTAGTTAATTTGAATGCAAGGAAACAAAAACCATATCTTTTTTTCCTCTTAAAAATGAAGTTTTTTAGTTTATGGCTCATTACACAACTATAAATTAATTTAAATTGAAGGTTAAATTCATGAAATTGTTTTATAACACTATTTTTCATCATTAAATCTCAAAATTACTAAGTACTTGTTTAATGTTAGATCTTTAATGAATCATATATTTATACGTTTAATCAAAAGCATCATTACATAAGTAATTTTAAATAAATGCATGCTTTAATGCAGAAATGCTTACTTATGAACTTTAACAATTTTTTGTGAAAAATGGTAAAGATCTCTAATTTATTTTAGTTAAAGCAATATGAATGGCAATATTATATTTCGAGGGGGCCCATCGATCTTCTAACCAATAATGAGTTGAAAACGAGCTCAATTTCTGCTAAGAAAATTCCCATTAGAGGTGTATTTTGGTGAAAACAATAGGGAAAAAACACTATGGTTTACAAATCGTTTACCAAATTCTCTATCTCTAATAATACACAAGGAAAAATCATTATAAGCCCATTAAAATTCGAGCGAATAGAACGAATATCCATGGTCTGACCTTGGAAAATCGAGAGGAAGGGTGGAGACCAATCGCTTAATTTCCTCCCCCACCCGCCATGGAGGTCGATGAGGGGGGGGGGGATTAATATGTTGCGCAATCCCGGATTTAGAAGAAACATCGTGAGTTGAACTCTTTAAATGAAGATACAATCGGAAATCGTGTTTCTATGGGAAAATATATTTGTCTGGATTTTCATTCGATTCCATTGGCGTATGCTAATCTTGGCCACGCTTAGTGCTTGATTTTTATATATGTATGTTGCAATATATCTCAATAACTACGTTTGGGCATTAGAATGTGTCTACGATGTACAAGGAATTCAAGCCGTTTGTGTTTTTCATATATATACATATATATAGCATAAAAAGCTCCAATTAACCTTTTTATGTTATTCCTTTTCTGTAAATTCTTTCCTTAATTTATTATTCTAATCGAAACACTTTCTCATGCTTTCAAATTCACATCCTATCTTTAAATCTATTTTTAGCTCAAGTATGCATTAATTAAAAGTACGACATTTTCCCCTTTACTTTTTGTGGGAATCGTGCGAACTATTTAATAAACCAATTGTAATTATTAATGTTTACCTTTTCCCTAAGATGTTATAAAATAGAGGGAAATTCATTTGCTACTTTCCCTAGGATAAAAATTAAAGCACACAGTTTTTGGTGTGCGTTCTGAGCTCCGCCATTGATAGAAAATGCTTTGAATATACAATGTGAAGCTAAATGAAATCTTTTTGCCTTCCAACTGCTTTCTGCGTGGCTCAACACTCAACTGTGACTAGGCCCTTCGTTTGAAAAGTACGTGTATCGGTTCGAATCCCGATAAGGACAGAATACTCATTCCTTCATATTTTTTTCCCTTAATCAACTGTATAAATAGATATGTAACATGAAGCTAGTTTTAGTGTTGCCGGAAGCATTTTCTTAGAAACTGTTTTGTCAAAAACAAGGAACATTATTGAATGAATTTTATTTATCATGAGTTTTAATTTACGCGAAATATAAGTATCCATTTTTAAGAGTGAGTTACGATGAAACAGTTTTAATAAATTCCAATTATTATGATTGCTTATTTGTTAGAAGAGGAACCAAATGTTTTATCATTATAATACGCTGCAACTTTAATTTTATAATATACTGTATGCTGTTTAACTTTATAATAACTTTATAATATGTTTTAACTTTATAATGTACGCCAAAATGATTTAACTTTATAATGTATACAGATTGTAATAAACTTGTTCCATATTATTCACTCAGACTATAATTAATAAAACTTTAATAATTTTTAACCATATAGACAGAATATTTAACTCTGTGTCGAAAAAGCTGCGCAAATCAAGGGAATTGAGCTTTAATGTCTATAGAAATATTTCATATTCAAACAACTTAACATTCGATAAAACATTTACTTGTTATCAATTTACAAGATTAGTTTTTACCATATTTAAATAATCTTGAGACTTAATGAACAAAATGCATGAAAATAATCATTTTAGTTTTCACTGTGCATTGGTTAACTAGAATTAAAATACTGCTTGGATTAGTATAAATATTTTATACATTGATCTATGTTAAAAATATAAAGAGGAATGCAAAAAATGGGGCACTAAAAAACCGATATAAAAATGAGAATTTTGAGACTTAATAGATAATGGGTGGAAAATGTAATCGTATAAATTTAAATGAAAAAACGTTATTTCAAAAGTAAGGAAATCAGTTTGTGTTTTTCCGAAATAAACGAATTTGTACATGACAAAGTATGCAAAATACAGATATGATACACATAAAATTTTCTTCTGCTTAATATACAGCATAGAAAAGCGCCAACCACAAACTGCTATGAATGTATACGAGTAAATTGGGATGCGAAATTAACAAGTAAATTGTTTTACTTTCGTTCTCTACTCTGTAAAACATTCCAAATCAACTTACGGTAAAAAGTGCTAGCATCCTGAGTAAAGCATCCATAAAATCCAATTTAACCGTTAAATTTTCTACTGTAATTGTTACAGTATTATTTATTCAATTAGTGTGGTTCAGTGACTTTACAGTGAAAATTATTGCAAAAATGACGGTACATCAAATTTTTTGTTCGGTAAAATTTTACTGTAAAAATGGATTTTACGTTAAAAAGCACCAGCACCTTGAGGGTGGGTACTTTTTACTGTAATTCAATCAGGAATAATTTTACAGCGTACTTCATTCAGAATCAGACGAGTAATCCAAGAGAAAGCGACATAAAAATTTATCAAACATAGATAATTAGAAAGATTTACTAGAAATTTCTGTAATATGATTATCTATGATAGAAATGAAATGATAGTTAAAAAATATGTAAAAATTCGAAACTAATTTCTTGTTTAGGTATAATTTTGTAAGTTGCAAAACGTTTGGATCAATAATACTGTAAAAAGTACCGGTATTCAGGATGACACTACTTTTTCCGTAAAATCGTACGGAGCAAAAAAATTCTGATACACCGTAATTTTAGCAGTAATAATAACCATAAAACCACTGACTCACTCTTATGAAATAAATATCCCTGAAAAATTTAAGGTATAATATTTTAAGATAAAAATAGATTTTACGGTAAAATTAATTTTACGATAAAATGGATTTTCCGATAAAATGGATATTACAAAATTCTGAATACGGATAATACGGAACAGAAAAATTCTGATACACCGTAATTTTTGCAGTAATGATAATCATAAAATCACTGACTTACTCTTATGAAATAAATATCATTGAAAAATTTAAGGTATAATATTTTAAGGTAAAAATAGGTAAAATGAATTTTACGATAAAATGAATTTTGTGATAAAATGGATATTACGATAAAAATAATTTTACGGATGATGCACACAAAGTGTCAATACTTTATACGGTAATATGATTCGGAGTTTTTCTACAGTGTATGAACTAAATTATGGTAGTTTACAAACCAATTTACTTTCGTTGTTCTGGTGAATAAAATAAAAAAAAATCTAGAATAAATATTTAGCAAAAATCAGTGTCCACTAAATTTTAAAAGAGTGGTTTTAGTTTTAACTATTAATTTAATTAAACAAAAAATTTTTCAGTTTTCGATAAAATTTTGCGATTTAAAAATTCTTTTGAACCTTTTTCACCCTAATTTGATTTCTGACTTAAAATTAAAATGCTAATTTTATATCATTTTAAGATGCAAATGCTAAAATGTTTAATAACTAGATTTACAAACGTTTTAATTACTACACCTCTCTCTATCCGATTGAATTAAAATATAAAAATAATTTTCGGAGTTGATTTTGGATGTGAGGTTGTTAAAAATTTCAAATGAAAACAAAGGTTACAAAATTTAAAGTAATGACTCATGATCCCCTCGTCACAACTTTAATAAATTAAGTGAAAAAGAAAAATATTCAAACCTCATAAATCAAGTCCGCAGAACCACCCTAATCAAGGCCAATTATAAAAGATAATTTAAGGCAATAACAAATTGTAATTAACCACTTAAAGTATATCGGTGAACCACAACTACGAAATGATAAAAAAAAATACCATCAACGCCCAAACGAAACGGAATTGAAAGCGAGCATTTTCAATAAATAAATAACCATTATAAATAATAATAAAAAAATTAAGTTAAGCAAGCATCGATGAAAATAAGAAGAAAAAAAAAACCCTCTGGAATCTAAAAACCATTATCGAAGACCATTTTGAATGGAGCAAGATGAGGTTCAGGCTAACTGCCCACCCCTTTAATACTGGGATAGGCATTAAAGCCAAGGCCACTTGCAATAGACTACCACGCGTGCTGGCCCACCCACACCCTGAAAACTATGCGGGCGGATCGGCTTGATAGAAAATCCCCACTAAAACTGAAATAAAAATTATCTTTTTTTTTTTTTTTAAGTTTCTCTTCTGATTTAGATTGTTATGTTTTCTTTAAAATTAGAGAGCAAATTGCATAAAAAATGCAATAAATTTTTGATTTTTTTCCTTTTTAATAATATTTTTTTTTTAAACTTTCGACTAAAAAAAAAATTAATATAGTTCAATTTCATAATTAAACAACAAAGAAAAGTGTAATAAAGGAAAATAAGAGTTTTGCCATGGCTCAAATATCGGGAGCAAGAACTATATTAAGAAACCTTTTATCTTCTGGATTAGTAAACTAAACAACCTACTAAACAATAAAAAAATGTAATTTAACTTAGACTATAAAAAAGAAATTCAATCAATAAAATTATTTAATAAAGATTTGTAAAAATTATGTCTAACATGATTAAAAAAATTAATAGGAAAAACTGGGTTTAACTCTGAATAAATAAATCATAATTATAGATCTACCATCACAATATAAACATTACACTCTGCATGGAAAATCATGTATATAAAGAGAAAATATTCAAGAAATACTTTGATAAGGTACGTTGTATTAAGGTACAAATTTACCGTAACCTTAATGAGCCGTTTAATGATTTGTGTGTCTGTTTAAGTTTAACGATATTAATGAGTCATCAATTTTAGAAAAAGCAAAAACATGGTTTAACTTAGCGCCATCATACAAAGGCTGCACCAAATTTGAGCCATATTAGTGCAGTAATCGTTCGTAATTGTGGTTAAACAGTCAAAATTTCTCAAGCAGCATTGTAGACAAATACAAATACTCGCCAATTCGTTATCGATTGTAAGCAATTGAAGACGATCTCTGAAACGCTCTCACATAGGAGTTTGCGGAAGCGAAAACAATTAACTTATAATGTGGAAGCACGTGATCTTGGTGTAAACTTTTTGCAATTTAGGTGTTTAGAGATTTCACACACTTTTAAATCGTATTTGAAATCTCGTTATTGGGATTAACTTGAATAAAAAAAGGTTCCTTCGCTCAATGTTTAGGGTTGTTCAACATCAAATTCAGGAAATATTACAGCGCAGTTTTTACAATGTAGCTATTTATAGTTTGTTCAGTAAAATTCTGTTTCGTAGTAGTCGTAATCAAGATTCAACATGCTCGAAATTTTCTGACAGGGTGTGTATATGCTTAAATTAATTAAATATAAGCTTAAATTAAATGCACCGTTTTGTTTTGTAATTTAAAATATAAATTTCTGAATATACCTTGTCACTAGCATGAAAATTTAATTTATGAATTGTTTAGCGATTGAAAAAAATGCACACAACTTACTATTTCATAGTTGTCATAATCAAGATTCAGCATGCTCCAAAATTTTTGATAGTTCATTCTTAAATTGAATATACACAATTTTGCTAAATATTTTATTTGGAATTTAAAATATAAATTCCTGGATATATTTTAAAGCACTGGTAGTCAAATTTATTAATTTTTTCATAGTTTGTTTAGTGCTTGAAAAATATATACAAATTTCTATTTCGTGATTTCACCTCCTTTCAGGTAATGGTAGATGTGACCAAAACTAATCAAAGAGAAAGCTAAAAGGTCATTCAAACCGCCATTCTCTCTCACTTGCAGTCAATTTAAGAACTACAAAAGAGCAGTTTGTCCGACCATTTAATCGAACAACAACGGCATCAGAGACAACAAAACGAATTACCAAATTACGTAGTGTCTCCAATTCTTTTCTTACCAATTGCCCAAACATATCCAATTAGAACCCAGGAAAACCTTTTAAAGTGGTAATTGCCATGTGTTTCGTGCACATTACCATCTGCGTAGAACGTTTCACTCAGTAATCGTAATCAACCCCTTGCAAAAGATTACACCCAAAAGCAAAAGTTTCCTCAGCTTGCGATTTTGTTCCAAATCCCTGCATTCCGCAGACAACGATCTGTGCAGTGGAGGGTAAAGGGGAGTAAGTAAGGGTAATCTCTTCTGCAGTAGAAAAGGGTAAATAAAATTAGATCCATTCTCTCAGCTCGGGCAGGAATCCTTGTTGTTCCCTATCACCATCTACTCTCACCTTTTACAGACATATCTTTGGAGCGATCCGAGTCGAAAGCAGCTTGTAGATCTGAATTGCAAATCAGGGTGAGATTTATGTGTGTAATTACTTCTTTTAATGGAATAAGACTGCCTTGGCTTCTCCTAATTTCAGCCAACACCAGCTCATCTTCTGAGCCCGAATGAGACTTTTACCTCCAGAGTGAAAAAATGCAAATTATGAGTAAATATTTTACCGGAATTGTTACCGATAAATTTAAGTTACTTCTTCCCCTTTGGGGAACCCATTCACGCAGGCGGGTTTAGTTTTCGAAAGTTCGATGCAAAAGACACTTTGGAGAGTTTAAAGGTGGAAGGATTTTTGTGCCTCGCTTTTCTCAGTCAAAACGCAACATGAGGTGTGAATATAAGCAACGTAAATTTTTTTTAAAATACAAGTTGGGACAATTGAAATGGCACTTTGCTTTCTTTTTAGATAAAACGATTAATCGTTCATTTTGAAGTTCATTTTCAGTAAAGGTTATTTTGAATCTTGAAACTGAAGTGTTTTATTGAAACAAAATATACTCTTACACATTACATTGAACATAGAACGAAGATAGATAAAGATCGATTATTCTATTGATGTTGTAGTAGAATTAATTCCTACAGCTGGATTTACTTAATCGGTATCGTGGTGTCTCATTTGTGGATATTATATGTAAACTAGCACAGATCGTGACGATAAGGAATTGAAAGAGTAGCCTTAAAATTGGAATTCCACTTTTTGAATTTTATTCACGGTTATCAAGGCTTTTGCTGATGTCATTTCAGATGATAATGCAATAAAATACAGACATTCAAACTTGTGTTCTTAATGCTGAGTAAATAATTAGTTAAACATTTAATGCTTTTTTTTTAAATAGCAATTTATCTAACTTTTTATTAAGTACTTAACACTGCTTTTACAGTGGAATAAATCTTCAAAAAAGTAGTGGAGGTTTAAACCCTGTTTTAACTCATTAAAAAAACATATTGCAAAAAATAATAATTTCAGTATTTTTTTAAACGAACTTTAAAGTTTTCAAAACACAACCTTCGTTTAAACTATTCCACAAATTTCCTTGATTCACGATACGAATTTCATATACAGTAAGATAGGTATTCTATATTCGAGTTGAATGTGGTCCCAAAAGTAATTTTAATTTTAAAATTTTTACATAGTTAAAACTAAAAGCATCATTTTGACAGTATTCTGCAAGTAATCATAAATGGTTATATAGAAAAGACAAAACAATACAATTTACGGTACATATGCGCTTCGGGTACCGTAAGAAAACCTATTCCCCCAGATTTTAAGCACTAAAATTACGTAAATGTTACCCCAGTACCTATTACCATAACAACAGTATTACATATAACTACAGCTAACTAAGCTTCATGGTGCCTATTAATTGCTCCTGAAATGGGTAAGGGCCAATTTGCTAGCAAAGGCACAGCACGAAAAGTTTATTAACAAATGATCTCTTCGTAAGAAACTAAATTAATTATGCGGAAAATGTAAGGACGATTTTTATATTGTTTAAATACAAGATATAGTCAACAAAAATCATTGTAAACTTTGTATCCGTTATGAGGGAAAGGGGGGAATGTATTCATTGAATAATTAATCACAGAAGAGGGACAGAAATAAACAGTCTCCAGCGCAGTGACATATTCTTTGAGATGTTTCGATGAACCTCAGGAACCGATATACAAGGCGGGATATATATTGTGGAGCTATATATATCCTTAAAACCTCCTCAGAGAGTTGCAGGATCTTCGCGTAAGTTCCTCGCTGGCAGATCATTTTGGGAAAAACGATCAAAGGAGTAGTACAACTGTTGCTAATCCATCACAGTCACAATTCCCCTCACAGTTTTCTCCCCCCGTTTCATTCCTATCAGAAGATAGCATCGCCATTCGACAAGCGGTAGTAGGCATGGTATCAAAGCGCTCATAAGCAGCAGATCTGGATCCGTTTCTTCTTTCCAGCACATATTGGCCAAAAGCCAAATGATGGCGCCTTCTTCAGATATAAGGCCTCTGCTATTTCAGGGGATGGCTGTTACAGATGGGAAAAAATCTTCGCCAAAAAGAATAAAAAAAAGTTATCTTAAAAAATTGTTTCGTATCATTAGACAAGGAGATTAACAACATTTACCAACAGGAAGTTCTTTTATGAAGGTCTCCCCCAAAGGGAGAAGAATTTATGTTTCCCAAATATATTTTTTTGTGTGCGCGCACAAAGGCAGACTATTGTCTTGGGTCTTGTGCTGCATGAATGTTTGGCCTCCGGTATTTCCGAAAAGGATCATCATGGATCTTTCATAGCACAAAACAACTTCCATAGATGGGAACCCCTTTCATGTACCTCGAAGGTTTTGGCGATGTTCATTCAGCGTCTTGAAGAGAACACTCTTATCTGGCTTGTTCATCATTGAAGATCATTTCTTAACAATTTAAGAGCCGATTATTTGCTTTTCATCATACAAAAGTGTCATTTATAAGTGGATTTGACACCTTCAGGGATAGGCTTAGAAAGTAACAGCTTATCGGAGATAGGATAATATCTCAACTAGGTAAAATATCGAATACTGAAGAAAAATCTATATAAGTTCATAGATTGGCAAAGTAACATCAGAAATCTTAAAAAATAGCGTTGAAAATAGCCTTGATTGATATGATTTGGCTCTTTTTTATAACATTCTTTAATTTAGTGCATAATTTTAAATATCATATCATATATACTATTTGGTACATATTATGAAAATCGTGAATGAATAAATGAAGTTTAGTGGTACTTTGTTAGCAATCTTGGATCTTATTGAATCACAGATCGTGCAAATATGCTACAATCTTAATGCGATGCAAAGCTCACAGTTGAACCATACATACATACATGGGGAAAAAATCATTGGAGAAACTTTAGACGCATTGAATCACAATATCGTGCAAATTTATTGCAACTTTAATGTGGTGCAAAATTCCACCATACTATAGGTAAATACTGGACTATAACCCAAGTTAATGTAAATTAAACTTTATTACAATTCATTACATGATATTATGGTTCATACGGAAACAAAAAACACGGTTTAAATTAACCCCTGCAGCAAATTTGCACGATATTGTTGTTGCAACCTGAACGAAAGTAGGTGTTGAATTTAACATTTTATTACGGTTGCATCAAGTTTGCACGATATTATGGTTCAAGATGCAGATATTATAGTGCAACAAACTAAATTTTCTAAAAGTATAAACTGTTTGATTATATTACTTTATCATAGTACCTTATTTATCCTTCCATTTCATTCTTTGATTAGAAAAAAGATACATCAAGAGAAACAGTTAATCCATTTTTTTTCATTTAACTCAATTCAGATTAATTCATATGCTCTTTATTTTCTAGTTAATAACATCTATAATTTGAACTAGGCAAAATTAGCACGAAGCAAAACGAATGAAATACATTAATATAAAAAGGAAGAAAATAATAATTCTATTTTAGAATACAAATTATATACATTGGCAATTTCGAACATTAAGCATTTCAACAAAAACGTATCGTCTTTTGTTGACTGCACTCTTAAACGTCCTTGATGCCTTTGTGCTAAAAAAACATTCAAAAAAGGAAATAAAAGAAAATAGAACAAAAATCAATCGGTAATGACTAGAGAAGAATAATCTAATGAATTGAATAAAAGAAAAGAATAAAGTTTCAATTGTCCGAGACAGCTGTTACGAGCACAATGCCAATACTAAAGACAGCTAGTGTTGTAGTAGGTTAGATAATTATTCTCCAAAATCCTTGTCCTTCTTTTTGTCCAAATAATATTCAAAAACCATTCAAGGAAGTAACAGGTGGCCCCCCTTACAACTACTCCCTTTCAGTTATAAATTAAGGTATAAGATGGCGATTAAGAGGTACTCCGTGATCATGATTAAGAATTGGAGAAACACGATCTTCAGGTACAGATTCACCCTCGCCTGCTCAATAAGTTGCCATTTTTTTCTTTCTTCTTGTCTTTTCTTCTTTTTTGTGAAACTCTTAATTGGCCACGAACTGTTGTTCCAAGAAAGGTATTATAGTTGATGAAGATTAAGAGACATTGTTAGAAACTTTTTTTAAAATCTATTTTATGTGCGGGTTTTGCAGTTAATTGTGTTCATAATTTTTAGACGAGTTTCGCCATAAAAAGGGTGTTGTAATATAAAAGCCAAAGTGCTTTTAAAATATTGAATTATTTGTCGTTTAAGTAAAATCAAGATTAAGAAGAGCATAGAAAAAAAAATCTGGCTTTTATTTCATTAAATTGTTGTTTCATTCGTTATTGTAATAAACTCATTATTTTTTGCTAAGACGAAATCTTGTTTGCAAATAATAGAACATTAAATTCTAGTTGAATGGCTTGTTGTAAAGAAAAGGGTGCCCGACATTTAACTATCTTCAAAAATCCTTAAGAGTGTGACAACGAGAGTACAGATTGGCATGGCAATTTAAAAAAATTAATCCTAAGAAACTGAAATGGAAAGATATCTAAAAGTTCATTCACTTCAAAAACATACTATTCGGAAATCACAGTCAGAATATACAAGCGCTCAAAAATGACGCCCATTTTCAAGACTTGCTAGACATGAATGAGCAGAAACAAAAGTGATTTGAAATATGAAACGTTAAATTGCCAACCGAAAAATTTAAAAATAAGGGTGAAATTTCCTCACATTAGTTCCATAGCACTTGGAAATACATCCATAGTACGTGGAAATACATATTACTTTAATTTGCTTTTCTCGGCTACTGTGGTTTTGTTCTGTCTTCTATCTTTTTTTCGCGTTCGGCTACTGTAGTTTTTCTAGTTTTGTTTCTCGCTCTAATTTTTCCATTTTTCGTTTCAACTTTACGTTTTATGTTTCAAATCACTTTTGTTTCTGCTCAGTTACGTCTAGCAAGTCTTGAAAATGGGAGCCTATTTTTTAGCGCTTGAAACATGTCGACTGTTATTTCCGTATTGTATGTTTTTGAAGCGGGTGAAATTTTCAAAAAAGTAATACGACGGCATAGTTTCAAAACTGAGATCACTCAACAAAAAACGTTTCGAACTTTATTTCCAATGTGAACTATGAACTTGTAACTCAAACCACAACTTGGAGTTTTATCTGTTTGAAAAAACGCTTTTTAAATCCCGTAAAAAACTTTATTTATTTTAGATTTTGTCTTTATGGAGTTTACCCTTATCACATATTGTTTTTCGTGACTTTCTCAAAATGTCAATTTTTCCAAACGTGGCTAAGTTTATGCATGATTTGATTTAAGCGAGAATTTTATCAGGATATCAAAATAATAAAATCATTTTTAAGTTTATCAAAAAATGCTAATTGATTGTCGATCAGATGGTTCTAGCAATCAAGACAATTTATCTTTACACAATACAATCTTTTTCATAAAATGGATTTTAAAATCATTAAATTTAGCATGTCTATTTCAAAATCTGTTTTAAAAATATGAGAAGTGTCAAGTATGTTCTCATATTTTTAAAACATGCTATTTTATATATAAAAAAAAAGAATCTAACTTTTTTTTGCTTAGGCAAGTTTAAATCAACATAGGAGATAAACATGGTATTTTCCGTTCCTGCCATAAAGTGTTGAAGTTTGTATTTATATGCTTGTATTTCCTTCAGTATATTAATGAAATATAAAATTTTTAATAAGCAAAATTAATAGTTATAAAATTTATTTGCCCTAAATACGCAAGTGTGAATAAATTCTGAAATTTCAGATAAGTCAGTATTTATATATAATTAATAATTAAATTAAAATTATTTGACAAATTAATCTTTCTTTTTATTAGATTAATGTCTACATTTTTTTAATTCTAAAATTTTGCAAAATAGCAAAACAAGCTATGTGTCCAACAAATTATGTCAATGTATGTACATTCGCTTCAAAAACGTAATAATAGATAATTTTGAAGCAAAGTATAAAAATTGTATACAAACTGTACAATTTACTTGAATGATCTTTTCTTTTAAAAAAAAAATAATAAAAAGATGCCATGCTTAGTTCTTTTAGAATTGCAAGTCTATTTCATTTTAAATCGTAACACACGCTACACAGTTAGATACATTTTACTAAGTGACAGCAGGTATTATTCAAGTGTAATCAGACACTAAATCAGCTTTTATAGTTGTAACGATTCATAAATCAGGATTTTAACCAGTAGAATCTTCCGTTCCCCTTCAGCTTTATCCATAACTAAAATGAGTTGACGTTTTTTTTAGTTCAACCTAAATTTTTTTTTTAAAACCACTATTGTTTAAGTACAGAAAGAATTTAGCACGTATTTTGAATACTAATGTTACTAAAATAACTTGTCGAAGAAAGAGTTCTGAGAAAAAAAGTCTAAGTAGAATACGAAGATCTTTTTTTTAATTTTTGAACATTTCGTTTCAAAGAAAGAAAAACTTTTGAAGAATAACTTTTTTAATATCTAGATGCAGTTTAGAAGAAATTGTTCAAATTTGTACCCGGTAAAAAATTTCGGATAAAATTACTGTTAAATACACCGGCACCCAGAGTGCCGATACAGTTTGCAGTATAATTAATTTTTAGTGTAAAATGTTAAAGGAACAAAACAAATCTGATATCCCGTAATTTCTACAGTAATATTTATTGTAAAATCATTGAATCACTGCGGTTAAATTTACCGAAAATTACCGAAATGGCAGTATTTTTAAGTGCTTCGCGCTAAAATTAAAATGTTTCACTATTTTGAATTTTTTTTTTATCACAGTAATTGAACAGCCGCCCGAATTTTGAATTTACAACTATCAATACTCAACTCCGTATCCTTGTGGTTTTGATCCCAATCCAGAAGACAAGGGAACTCCTGGATCATGTATTGACAGAAATTTGCCTTCGTGGAGTACTTTTTGAGGGAACTAGCTCTCATTTGCATTACATGGAAATGAAAATCAAGAAAACCTCCTACGATTAGCCTGATGGCGAGGGAACTCTTACCCATGATCCGTTTACCACTGAGGATATTTTTCCCGATTGTGACCCGTGTGAGCCGGGAACTGGATTCGTATCATCAGTCACCGATGAAACTCGAATTCGGGTCACCTCATTAAGACGTGAGCACTTTATCCCCTGAGCCACAGCGGCTCAATGTTTTAAAATTGCTTACAATATTGCCACTGCAAAAACAAATTATAAAACTTCAATAACACTAAAAAAATTAAATAAATGAAGCTTCTTTTTCTACCAGCACTACAGCCGATTGTCGGCCGCCATGGCTGCATCAAGCAGAATCAATTGAAATCAACAGGCTGTATCAATAGAAAATTACTGGTCTTGTACAATTTTCTTTTTATTTCCTTGCTCAAGTGTTGGGATTAAGACTATCTAATCAGTTTAAAAATTTAATCTATTAGACATTATTATTATTCTAATGCTAATTTCTGTTTTGATGTTATAATTATTATTTTTGCTTTCAATTGCTTAAAAATATTCACACTGATCAATATTTTCAAAACCATAATCTTTTATTTTCAGTAGCTGTGAAGCTATCGTTTTGCTTGCTAATTTTATGTATTTAATCTTTTCTTCATTGAATTCTAAGCTAATAATTTTTCTAGACAGTCTCAAGGTTTCCTTGATTCTCGATTTAACAGGTTTGATCAAAGTCACCAGCAAATGGTACTGACTTTTAGAAGGTGTTTTTTTTTTCTTTGTATTTGAATGTTTTTGCTTTCTCGTATTCTGCCCGAATTTCTAAATGATTTTTTTTTGTTGATAAATCCAACAGTTCATATATTCAAAAAAATTTAAAATTCCACGAAAGCAAGAATTGATAGAAAAATAAATTTTTGTTTTGAAGACCAGTTTGCTTAACTGAGCTAATGACACACTTTTCACATAATTTTAAAAATAGTTTCAAAATAAGCTAACCTTTTAGTTTTAAGCATATAAAATTGAACCACAAAATATTCCATACCACTATTTTTCAAAAAAAATCATTTATCAATTGCTTTAGTTTCGAAAAAATATCGAAGTTCTTCTAATAAAGTCCGTTCACTTTCTTACATATACTTTCTTACATATAATATAAATTCAATGCATTTTTTTCATAAAAATTTTTTATTCACTTTTTATTAGATCATTTCCGTAACAAAAACAATTAAAACAAAATAAATTTTTACGAACGAAGCATACACATCATATCAAGTTTTTAAACAATAGGCTTTTCTATTTACAAGAACACAAAGGAAAATGGCGATGATCCTTGAAAACATCCCTCCAAAAATCAATCGCAATAGTCATTGAGTCACAAAAAAAAAAAACCAAACCTACTCGCTTTCAACCAAGTACCGCTACACGATTCGTTGAAAAGAAAAATTCTTTTAATTGCGGTCTATTGGTAGAGATTTCTGTTTAACTCGTTTCAAGTTCGTATTTCAATTGGCATTCACCCATTGAACATCTGCCATCGCATGGTGAGTCTTTGAGAAAAAAAAAGAGGGATGGACAATATACAATTGGCGGTCATAAAAATGAATGCACACAGCCAAATCATTGTCCTGAAATGTCGGAAACGTGCATTTCTTCCACGATCTTACTTTGCTTTGGCTAAGTTATTAAGATGTGAATGCTTCTTTCATAATTTAGAAGTAATAGCTGTGTTTGTGTTCGATGTATTGATACCAGAAGAAAAAAAAAAGAGTTTTTTCAAGGAAATATAGAAAATAAATTGAAAAGAGTTCTGATATGAAATCTTAAAACTTTTGCAATTCAAGATTTTTTCTTAAACGCTAAGAAATAAACATTAATAAAGGTATTGCAATCAAGGTATCTATACAATACTTTGCTAGTTCTTTTACTTTTTTTCCAAAATGAAAAATGGGGAAGCAAAAACAATAAAATCAGGAGTTAAATCAGGGTTCTCCACACATTTTACCCTGAGATACCAAACATTTTACCATATCAAACCCTTTTACCAAACATTTTACTCTTAATTCTATCCCACACTCTCAGAAATAAAAATCTTATTTTAGACGATTTGCAATCCTTGGGCTGCACTTCGTTAATTTTGAGAATCATTTTATCATTAAATCACGCGATTAGTGATGAAACGCGATATCACAAGTATAAGACGAAAATATTAACTTGTAACCTCACCTCAGTGCATTAAGCTAGATTTTTAACTTGAAAGACGAAACTAGAATGATGAAGTAAGATGCATAATGGTCAATAGTATTTGCATAATGGTCAAAGAGTTAGCCTCATACTAGGAAGATCCCGGGTTCGAATCCCACTTCGGGCAGGAATGTAATTTTTCTTTCTGTTCTATCTGTCATTCTTGTGTTGTCTATGTGATTCCAAAGAAAACTGATCAATAATGCACACCCGTTCTATTTTTTTTCTTTTTTGAAAAATTAAATAGAATGACAAAAAAATTTCTTTACTTTTGATGAAATCTGTTGCCTTGAAGAAGGATAGTTATTTCACCACTTTGACAAAATGTTTGCTTCGAGCATATACCAGGAAAGTGGTTCGTTAAGAACGAAAAAAATTTTCCTGAGATTTTCAGTGTCTATTTTTTGCAGTTCAAGGACCAGGGTTTGGCAATATTTAAGAGAATAATTCCTTCCCCACTTTCCGGTGATAAAATATTGTGAGCATTTATACTTATCTGAACTCCAGCTAGTTCATTAGTAGTCTCGAAATGTGCGCAAATTTTCATTTTGAAACTATTCCTTAGCCACCATGAGGTGAACCATCGATTCTAATACTGTTGATCACATATGCAAGCATAACGAACTGGTCAATTTATTTTTAAGTAAACGTAGTGCTTTAGATTGAAGGCAGTGTTTTTGTTTGATAGTGTAAAAAAACTAGTTTCTGCATAGCTGTTGATTTTTTGCTCACCCCCACACTTACATTGCAAAACCTGTGATGTTTCAATCTCACAGAGAGATTTCATCTTGGAATTGCGAGACAATAGCCAACTAGTGAAATATCTAAGGTATCTACGTTATTTATTCTAAGTTTTTTAGGTAAATTTCTCATATTTAATTACAATTAAAATGTTTTTATTTATTATGAATACCGCTTATTGTGCTTCCTCTTAGTGTCATTTTGAACTATTTATTCATTTTGTATACTTGAAAATATAATAAAAATAAGATAATCGGGTTAGATACCTGCCACACCAACTCATCTTAATGCTTTGGAATCTCATTTTAGTCATATGAATACCGATTCTCGAGTTAACATGAGTTTTTCACAAACTTTCCACAGCTCTTAGAATTGCATCCCATTCTCTTTTTTGTGTGGATATCTTTACGTTTACTATTTCAAATCTATTTTTCTTCTCATTCACGCCTGTGAAATACAGCTTACTTTTAAAATGCTCCAAAGTCGACTTTTATAAAGTAAATGAAATTTCCATATTATCAAAAGTATATCTTTCCATTTCAGTTTCTTGGGAGCATCCCTTTCCTTCAATTTGGACACGAACGATTTCTTATACATAACAATAAACAGAAGAAAAGAATAAAGCACTTTGTAATACAGTTTAAAATAACATTTGCTGGGAGAAGTTATAAAGTTAATAAGTCAAATTTTATTCAATTTTGTTTAAACGAAGTCTCTCATATGTTCATCTCATCTGATATCCTTAATACGGGAACATTAGGGCAGACTCAAATTAGGAGAGAGAAGATCAGACAGCTAAACGGGAAGCAAACGGAGCCGAAACTGGAATTTAATCTGAGATCCATTTCTGGAGCAACAATTCATCGGGAGGATGGAGAGTACAATATGGATGGTAAAATTTCTATATTCTCATCGACAGGGGGTAGGGATGTCACATCAGATGGAGAGGGGGGGGGAGTGAGGAAATGTTTGGTGACGCGGTAAGAGAGATGTTGTCAGGGAGTCAGCAGGCGCTGTTTTGTGGTTGACGCTGCTACGCTCGCGCGGGGCAATTAAGCGAAAATAGGCGACCGCTAATTGCTTAATTAAGGTGGAGTGTCAATCATCATTACTTCCGTCCTGATGAACAGGTACTGTTTTCAGGATAGTGGAACAATGGTGCGAATGCCTCATTATATGGGTACGGGAGTCAGGATCATGCTCCCAGACCCTTTCCTCCTTGCGTAGTAGTGGCTATTCGCGAACGTCGATTAATTTACGCGTGTTATTATTATTTTTAGAATTAATTTTGTTGCCTCGTATTCTCTGGAGTTGATTAATAAAAGAAGAGTATTCACTTGAGACATGTGTGGAGGGACACGCGAATCTGCTCCACTTTTATGCTGCATAATCTTGTAACATTTGCTACAAGGTATAATTAAAAAAAGTATGATATTTTCCTTTATTGACTATACAATGAAGGAATATTGTTTTGAAAATTATTTAACAAATGTAGAATGCTTTTTCATGAGGTTTTTGTGTTTCGGACTTAAAATTTAGGAACTATTTTCATGAATAAAAAATTCTACAACCTCCATTTTGAAATGTGTGCAAAAATAAGCAGTACAAAACAAGCCAATTTTTTGAGAATGAGTACTTTAAATCTTATTTTATGAAAAAGGAGAAATATCTGATAAATGAAAGAGGAAAAAAAAGCAAGCAATTATTGACGAAGCGCTTTTAAAGTTTTGAAAAGAAGGACAAAGATTGTGACCTTGTTTTACAATAGTAATTCTAGCTACCAAACCATCAATCGAAATTTAAAAAAAAAATTGATCTTAATGTAATGGTTAAAGCATATCGAATAAAAAAAAACTTTAAAAAAAATTGAAAGTTCCTGATTTTTAACCAACTAAACAATAGACTCCCTCTGATTGTATTTTATGGATCCAACATAGTTCTCACGAGAATGTCTAAAACTATATTTGGTAAATGTAATATTTGTATTTTGATATCTTAAAAAAGGAATTTTTTTATTAATTGGACAATATCACTATAAAAAATATAATTTTTAGGTACAATCAATAAATAACGAGTGAACGATGAGAACGTTATTTATGAGAACAGGCCTATAATGTAGAGGCTGGTATAAAAAAGATTCATGTAGTTCTCACTCACTAGATAGGTAGCAATATTTGCAAAGAAAGCAATAATGAAATTAGATAACATAGAACGTCCATTGATTGATCGCCAAGTACCGGTTCCTTGTACATTTCCTGGAGTTATTGAGTTAGAGGTAATGATCAATGTTTTTTTTTTTTTTTTTTTTTTTTACTTTATAACCGGCGTTAAGCAGCAGACTGAATTCTGAGTTCACAACTATCAATATTCAACTCCGTAGCCTTGAGATTTTGAATCCAATCCAGAAGACAATGGAATTCCTGAATCAAGCATTGGGACAAACTAGCCTTCACGGAGGACAATGATCAATGGTTTTCAGAAATCTAAAAAAGCTCATAAGGAAAATAAAATCAAACTTCCCTGGTAGATTTTCTCGTATAGTCATCTATAGCGTGACAACGTCACCACGTGCATTTAAAAATAAGAAAGCTTCTACAAAACGATGTAGCCTAAAGCCAACACGCCAAATATTCCATATCTGTCCCCAGTGACCACCTCTAAGCTGATTTCAAAGAAGAATTGTGGATGCATCAATTTCCAATAAACGACGATGTCAAAGGTGTGCTTGCGCAACTGGTCCAAACATCACTCTATGTTTGCTTTCTCTTCTGATTTCCGAGCATAACTTTCCGAGATTTGAGTCAACATTTGACAAATGCCAAAACAATGATAGACAATACTTTCGAATTATATTAAAATATTTGTATAAGACAGCCTCTGACTCGTAATTTATTAGCTGTACGCAACATAACTCGTTATCCGAAGACGTAGTGACCGGTGTCTCTTGTGCTTGCTGTATGTAGAAAAAAAAATAAAGACAATTATCCGAAGCTAATTGAAAATATCAATATACTTCAAAACAATCGATTGAAACCTGTCTTGTAATCAATTCATTTTCTTCAGGTAACATCGACAGCAAAGAAAGTGAAGTAATAGAATGGAGAAACCGGTCGTCAGCTTGGGGTCAGGACCCCATTTTACGAAAGTCCATCCATAAGCCACGACGCCCACATCCCAAAAAGGACCACTCCCTCGATCTACTCTTTAATAAGAATCTTGGAATCACATATGACTCCTTTGTATACTCTTCAGAGCCCACTTCAATTGGGGAGGACCCTACTCTTGTAATTATTCTATTCAAGGGAATTGGTGTTTTTTTTTAGATAGTATGGAATTTTTCAGTTGGAATCACTCGCTGATTTTGTTTCTCACATAGCTTCATGTGTTTTTTTTCTCAGTCTACTTTTCTTATATGAAATAAAAATTTATCCGAAGAAAATTGTGTAAAACTGTTACGCTGTAATAAATACAGTACAACAGTTCGTAATGGTGTATTTAGGATGAACGGGAATTAACTGACAATCTCTGACGTTAAAAAAAAAAAAAAAAAAACATGTAAAATGAATATGGTGTTTTTGAAATGTACAGCAGAACCTTGAAGTTTATTTGACCCAGCAGTGAAATTTTGTATGTTTTTGATAGTTCAAGAGGTGCAATTTAATTGTGAAGTGACTAAACCATAAATAATATAACATATGTTTGGATATGAATCTTTCTTTCTTTACATGATATATATCTATTTATATGATATATATATGATATGATATATATCTTGAGTATATTAAGAAAAATTTTTAAAGTTCTGCAGATCTATTTAAATAGATCTTTTTCCGATGGCATTATGAATCATTGACTTAATAAGCTACTGAAGTAAAAATTAGATAAACAATAACACACAATTTATAATATTCACAATTATTATGAAATATACTTCGGTGGGATAAAAACATAATCTTGAAAACATACTAATCCAAATAACAAAAAATCAAATTAGCATGCCCTTCTTTGATACCTGATTGGAGATAATGAATTTAATCATTGTCTATTTAATTTTTATGTATTTAATCCTTGAATGGCTTTAGAATAATGTCTGTCTGCATTAGATATTTAATGTAATGCATCATGATGCAAAAACATATCTTTACATCGTTGCCACTGTAACTATTTGTAGTAAAAAAAATGCAAATTAATTACATATAGCTAAACATATACTATTAATTCAATGCAAGCGATATATTAAATAACGAAATCAGACACAATAACGTACTTTATCGGGTTAAGCATCCCATCTTTTTTACTTCTGGATTTTTATTTACAAATTTGGATTTTTGATTCTCAAATTAAGGAGGGGGTGAGAACCTCAATCTAGTTTAAGCAGGAAAGCGGTTGAAAGTTTGAACCCTTAATTTTAATTCATAATGTGTTGATGTATGTTTTCAGATAGTATTCTATTTTTTCATTTGTTTCTTCATATTTTCCATACATTCCTGTTGATTTTTTAGAGGAGAAATATAGTTTTATGTATTGTTGTGATGACTAAACTACCTTACTTATTTTAAGTGCTATTTATTGCTTTCTAAATGTGTTCAAATAATTATTTTCATCTTGTACAGCATCAAAATTATATATATAAGCTATTCATTGTAAATATATCTTAAAATTTAAACCAACTATATTAAAACTACATAAAAACTATATAAAAACATATAAAAACTCTATAAGAACATAAACTATATTAATAACTCTGTTTAGAAATAATATAGCGAAAATACTCTAGGCGATCCCTTTCCTAGTATTTCCCTTTCCTAGAATAAAATTTTCACTTAATTTATTAATTAGGAGAATTAGAATACTGAAGTAAATTAGAATTTCTAATTACGGGAAGAATTTTTTTGGAATTTTGCATAGAAAAGTAAATTTTTTAATAATAATATTAAATACCGATCTCAACTAAAAACCTGTTTTCAAACAAATTAAGATTGCGCGTTGCGGTTTATAGAGACGGTGGAATTCAAAATATAAATATAATTAAACTTCGTTAATTATGATCTACGAAGATAAAAAGTAATTAATTATTTTTTAATTAATCAATGTTAAAAATTGAATTAACATACAGAACTTAATTTAAAATAAACCATTGAACAGGAAATGTAGTTGATTAAGAATGAATTTGGCTTTCTTCAGAAAAGTATTCTATGACAATAGAAATCATAAACAAATAGAATTTGATGGATAGCGGATATTTACGAAAGTCGAATATTTTATTCATATATATGTCATCGATTTTGTTACGCTATCGTATGAAATCCGTCCATGGTTAAAAGAACAATAAGTAATTATCTACACATAATAAAACAAACAAAAAAATTCTTGTGGGGGAGTTATATATTTATATGCACTTTTAAATAATTAAACAAATAGAAACTTGAAATAAAAAAAGACGCAACATTATTATAGAAAGAGAATATTTTAAAAAAAGAAGAAAGAAACGCGAAAGACAGAGAAAAAAGAAATTTTATGTCAAAAAATGCATACTCGAGAATCTTAAATGGATTCTCATGGTTTTCCTCCTTGAAATTATTCACGAATAAAAAAATATAAATAAATTTATTTATTTATTTTTTTTAAAAAAAAGGATCTAATAACTCAGAATTAATACTACAGCTTTTAATTCATCAAATGTTGTTTTTCTATAAACGTAAGTTAAAAAAAAATACTCATTCAGATCTCATTCACTGCAGAGAGAATGAATAATATTCTAAAAATTACGGAAAAAAGGTTAGGTACGGTTCTCGCCGTATTTCTTTTAAAATACCACATTATTTTATCAACTAAAAGTACGTAACGTATATTGAATTTGATAAAGTAAAACCGCTTCGAGTTCTTGTACCAAAATAGAATAGGTTGGACGAACTTATTGTACCATACAAACAAATGGATCGAAAAAAGATCGTTAAAATAAATATAAAATTAAAGAAAAAAACTCTCCATGCGTAGAAAAAAATTTAATAAAAAAACTTTTTTTAATAAATAAAAACAAACTATTAATTTCAAGCTATTATATCCAAGTTAGTTATAAAGATATATTTTTAATAAACATCAAAATATTTCCTTTCCGAAACTTCTATTTTATATAAAAGAGTTATTAATAATATATTGATACAGATCTTCTCAAAACTATCTAACAATGCATCGAAAAAAATTTATTAAAGCAAATATATAAGCAAAGAAAAAGAACTCTTTTTTTTAATTGAAAAAGTGTATTATCTTAAAAGAATAAAAAATAAATAAAAAAACTAATAGTTCGGAGTCCAGTTCGTTACAACCGAGTTCGTTATAGAGAAATATTTTACAATAGGCATAGTAAATATTTCCTTCCCAAAACTTCTCGATATAAAAGAGTTATTGATTATACATTGATACAGATCTTAAAACTATATAACTTTCTAAATTGTTTGTTTGACAAAAAGGATTAATCTTTTATTATCCAACTTGGAGGATTAAAGAGAAAAGAGAAAGAGAGAGAGAGCCGCATCCCAAGTGGGCAAAGAGGAAGTGATGATAGCGCCACACGTGGCGGCTGGCGAAAAGAGCGTATTGACAGGTGCCGCGCTGTGATCGTCCGACCTGTCACATCCGGGTCAGGCTGTTTCGGATCCTTAAAAGAAACATCACGTATGAGAAGAGAACGGCTGCCCTCTCCGCAGAAAAAATCATTAAGTTACTCTTCATTTTTCACTCTAGCTTAGTCTTTGCTATTTTATGCACGGGCTTAGAGAGATTAAAGCTGACTTTGTTTTAATTGAATATTTTTTACTCGTTTAATTTCAGCCTTTCACGAGGGGTGAAATGAATGTTAAATTATTCCTCTCTAGATTAAAATAGGTTCTGACTGAAATATTTACATTGATTTTTAGTGGGAAAAAAATGTCTTTTTCTCATTTTAAAAATGAGTTGTACCCTGCTTAACGGTTTTGAGAATTAGTATATTTATTGGTAAAGTTTCTGTGTTAACACTTTTCTTAAGTTTATTTTTGTTTTTTGAAAATCTTAATTTAGGAAACTATAAGAATTTTTTACAAAAAAAAATATTTTTTTTTCTTTTGTAGAAAAACTTAGTGCAGCTTATTTCTTATACAAACAAATATGTTGCCCCTTATAAGAGGATTTGAAAATTCATATTTTTATAAGTAGATTTCCTGTATTTTTGAGACTTTTCTTACATTTATTTTTGTTTTTAGAAAATCTTAATTTAGGAAACTATAAGATGTTCAATAAAAAGATTAAAATTTTCAGTCATTTTTTTTGCGAAAAAAAAATTAATCAGTTCAACTTGTTTCCTACATATACAAATGCCCTGCATTTTGTGAGAGGAATTCAGAATTCGTATTTTTATTAGTAGAGTTTCTGTATTCTTGAGACTTTTTTTAATATTTAATTCTGGTTTTTTGAAAATATTAATTTAGGAAACTATACAAATTTCTTTGAAAAAAGCTAAAATTTTTAATTGATTTTTTTGCAAAATAATTATTGCAGTTTCTTTCTTATACACAATTGCGCTACACCTTATGAGAGGATTTGAGAGTTCGTATTCTTATTTATGGAATTTCTTTTGTTGAGATTTACTTTTTATTTGTATTTTTGAAATTTTAATTCAGAACACAAAAGCATTTTTTTACAGTAAATTAACTTTTGAAATGAAATTTTTTTGTAAGAAAATTTGGGTAACTTATTTCTCATACATAAAATTTGGTTACAACGAGAGGGTTTCAGAATTCGTGTTTTTTTTAGTAGAGTTTCTGTGTTCTCTATTCTCATAGTTAAAGATACATATTTTTCTTATAATATTATTCTTTTCTTACATTAAATTCATATAATTTTACTGTAGACAGTGGAATAAATATAAATAAATTACGAGTAAGGAGTAATCCGAATAAGAATTTTAATCAATAATTAGGAAGAATTCATAATAATAATGAAGAATATTAAAGAAATATTGCAAGCTGTAATTTAAAAAAAAAATTATAAGATTAAATGGAGCATTTATCGTGTTAAACTTATTCTACAAATCATTATTTGATTATTATCTTTTTAAAGTATCATGTTTACATTGCGAAAAGTGGCAAGCATATTGTACATCCAATTGGAATTAAGCATTATTATTTTTTGAGATTTTTATCTAGAGGACTTTATCATGCTACTAGAATTAAACATTATTATCTGTTGAGAATTTTGTCTAGAAGACTTGTTCATACAACTAGAATTAAACATTATTTACTGAGATATTTGTCCAGAAAACTTCTCTATACAACTAAAATTAAACCTTATTATCTCTTGAGATTTTTGTCTAGAAGATTTGTTCACTTTCGCTGACTGAATTTTTTTTCTCCAAATTTTTGACAGGCATTTAGATATGAGCACATTATGCCTTGTAATTTGATAATCTATTCCCCCACCCCAAATTTATTATTGATTTGCCACATGTAATGCTTTAGGAAACTATAACCATTATTTACATGAAAGTTATGTTTTAGAATTGTAAGGAAAATCCTTCATTGACATTATGTTAGTTTTTGCTACACTTTATTAAAAATTGCGAACATTTTACGTGCACCGAATGCTAAACATGCACTTATAATCATATTAATTAATCTACCCTTCTGATACCTATGAAAAATGTCATATATACATACATATTTCTATAAAAAGAAAATAATTACTTTCCCAAAGAAGGCAATAACATGCAGACATCATATTATTAATATTTCCGGAAAAATCTGGCAATGAATTTTTCTGGAAAAGATATACGTGAGCAACGGTTAATATTTTTTGAACGCTGTATCAATGGCTTAGTTGTTAAGTATGGAAAATAAAATAAAAAATAAAACAACAAGGATATCTGTAGAGAAAATAACAGAAAAAGGTAATAAATAAGAAACTCGCAGATCAATCACGAATTCTGAAAAGAGAAATGTTTCAGGAAACATTTACAATATCGTTTCAAAGAAATTGAGCGTGCTAAGATTTTGGCGAGTGAAGATGAAAAATCACGTTGTTAATATACATTTTGGAACCGAGATACGAGAGGAACTCATTGAGTATTCGAGCCTCTTACTTATTTTGTCACGCAAATTTTCCCAAACTTAATTACCATCAAGTATTCATTTGGTTTATGCTTATCAAGCTTTATTATCTTTATTATAAGAGAAGTTAAAGACATAGTTCTATTTCATCGATATTTTCTTCAATTTTAACAGGATCTATAAAAAAATTTTTTTAATATTGTTTAGAAACATCGCTACAGAGGACTTACACTGATAGAAATTTCTCGCCAAAAATGCTAAAATAGCAATTTGCTTAGTTGTTATTTCACCATATTCAGCCAAAACAGTCAATAAACCAAAAAATGATGTTAATCAAATTGTTAAAAAATGAGAAAAAATCTCTATTGTTTTTTCCTAATACGGTTAAACAACCAATATTCTTTCCACTCCAACTGGGCCCACCACATAAGACCATTCGTGCAGCTGGGTACCAACTGTAGCTGAGAGAGCTGAAATCTTAATATTGTGACCACCTGAAGTAGGTTTTGAATTCCAGCGTTGATACTATAATATTTCTTCCATACTTTCAATACATGAGGAGTTTCCAGTGCACTCTTCAATCGGTGACCCTGGATTATTAGAATACGAAACCATCATTCACGCATAAATGGCGCATCACCCACACAGCTCCAAAGTCCGTTTAAGTCTTACTTTTTTGTTTTGAAAACTATGCTAGTTGTAAATGGTTAAAAAACCGTATAGTTTTGTATTCAAGTTTTTTTTTATTTACCCCGCCAGTTGTAAACGGTTTCAAAACCGTAAAGGTAAAAAAAATTTCCTAACCTTAAACTTTATAGTTAATCAGATAGACAGACTGCTGCCAGCTACTTTACCATATTTTCAGAATAAAATCCCTCACAGTGTACAAAAATTTATATACGTTTAAAAATTTATGTACTGTAAGTTCATACATTGTCTCAAGTTATATTTTGTAAGTTCATAACATACTAAATTTATGTACTGTAAGTTCATAAATTTACTAAATTAATTTATCCAATGTAAAGGCATGTAAATTTACTAAATTTATTTACTATAAATTCATTATAAATTGATATTAAGTTATTATTTAGAATACATATATTATGATTAAGTTCATGCATTGTGAATTCATAAAAATATTTTTCTTAAACGTTCAAGAAATTGAATGAGTTAACATTTTGACCAGGGGAGGGAGGAATTACCTTTTGGAATTCATACACAAGAATACCTGATTAATTACTTGAGTCTCACTAATTATCTAATTATTTCATCATTATGTTATTTTGGCTACCCATCTATTTAGTTATTATGGTACTAGCCGATTACGAACATCAAGCGGTACCAAATGGATCAAGTTAACTATTCTTATTGGACAAGTCAATCATATGACATGACTCTCAATAACCAAGAAAGATACATGTATCTTCTGCTGCCATTAAGTTAATGAATTTCATTATTTATTGTTTAATATTTCACTCATTACTGAAATTTAAAAATATACTGCTATTTGTAAGACAACTATTTTTGATTAATATTTTTAGTCAGTTTTTTTATGCAGTATCTAGTAAAGAAAAATGTAAAAAATATTGTTTTTATAGCTATTAAATTAATATAAAGCTTTTCAATTAGGCAATGACTGCGTCATTCAATTACCTTCTTGTATTAGATGCTTGTAGTTTATAAGTTTTTTTGTCGATATTTATTAAAACTAAATTAATTAAATAACTGTTAAATTTTTCAATATTCAAAGAGCAGCATTTGTAAATATAAAAAAAGTGATGTAACTTTGTTAGTTCTTTTTGTTTTCTTTGAATTATAAAATTCATAATACTGCGTTTAAAAAAGTTTTATAAAATATTATGCAAAAATAAGAATTTTAAACTTAAATAATGCCCGTTATTAAAATTAAACACTAAATGAAACCACCACCTTTGACAAATTCTTACTCTAAAAAAGTGACAAGAATTTTAAAAAATTGTCTGAAAATCGAAATGCTATTTCTAATTGAACCTGATAAATAGCTTCATTAACGAGCAAAAGATTAATGAAGGAATTTCATTATACTCTTTTAAACAAGCGTCATTCACAATTAAAAATTCTCGTTTGGCAACAGAAACCGAGAGATAAAAAACGAACTCATTTAATTTGCTTCTTGAAATTCAACTAATCGTCTGCTAATCAAAAATGCAAAGGAAAAGGGAAAGGAAATTCCTATTGATAAGACTGTGGCATTTACAATTAGATTCGAATACCTTTGAGCCTCGGAGCAATTTCTAAAGGTAACAAAAAATTGGAAAAGTTTTCGAAATATGTACGATATTTATTAGCTCATTTAAACACTGAAAACAAGTCGCCGTAGGGACAATTAATTTGCCGAAAATTCTTGTCAATTACAAATGGAATTATTCCAATTATACACTGATTTTTTCCCATTCGAAAAGCAGCTTTGTTTCTTATTTTTGAATGTGATAAGCTTGTTTAGAATTTTTGACGATAAAAAATTAAAAAATGCGGACGTATTAATTTTATTTCTATAAATGAAATCCTTATCTTTGATAAGCACGTGTTTATTAAAATCCCATATTGTTCTAATGACAAGAACGAAAAAAGAAAAGTTGTTATTGAAACTTGAGAAGTGTGATAATTTGATTGCAAAAGAATGCAAGACCACAGAAAAAAAATATGAATAAATGCCTTTAAAAATGAACTTTTATTGGTTTTTGTTAATTCATTTTTGATTGTCAATATGTAAAGAACAAAAGTTATTGTATACAGTAATTTAAAATGGCAGCAGTGAGAATTAATTCCATGACTATTATTTGCAAAACTAATTTTGATAATAATATATTAATAGTTTAGATATTAATTTCAGAACTTTTTAGAAAGTAACAAATATTTTATTATCTTGCAATTATATTCTGAATTCAATTGAATACAATTAAATGTTTCTAAATGTCTCAATTGATTATTATTTTCTGAATGTTTTTCATTATAAATATTCAATTTATGTAATAAGCAGCCTCTATTGAATCAAATGGAAAGAACAGATAGTAATAAAAATGTAAAACATTTGCAGTTTTATTTTTGATTGTTTTGCATAGTTATATGTATAGATGAAAGTACTTATGCGCAGAAAAATGAAAAATGAACAGCTTTATTAATTTTTGGTTGAATAATAAGATTGAATGGCTTTTTTGCTTTTCGTGCTTTCATTTAGAAGGTGAAAACTTTTTTGTGAACTGTGCACTGCAATCAATGAACACGGTACACTGACAACTTTTAATTTAATAATAAACTTTTGACGTACTAATACGCAGTTTTAATGGTCCAAGTTACAAAGCAGTAGATTTTAAGCAGGAAATTCATTATTACAGATGATATTTTAAACCACAAAATTGGACGCAAAAGCGCTGTATGCTATTTTTATACTGAAACTTAAAACGATAATACATTCGTATTCATTTTAAACTAATACGAATGTATTCATAACATTTAAAATGAATATGTATGCATTTATGAGTAATATTGAATTGATATAAATGTATGAATATAAATATGAAAGTATCCATTAAAAAAATACCCTTAAAATACGGTGACCACAACCTGGGAATGTGGTTACCGTATTTTGAGGAGTATCCCAGAAATTCAATCAAGAATGTGAAGTTATTATTAATTTTACTTTTATCGTATTTATCATATCTATGAAAATATTTAAGGAAATTTTAAAAAAAAATCCCACAGTTGAATATTTCATTTATCCTAAAATAATCTCTGCATAAACTAATCGTTTACAGTCCATAATTATTTTTTAAAATGTAACTCTAAAAAATTTTGGATTGCTACGTATACAATTTATAATGTTTCTGTAAATGTAACTATTTCAAGTAACATCAAACATAATTTGCTAAAAAATTTAGTTTCGATTTTCTTTAAATTATTTATTTATAATAATTATAATATTTACTTTTGATTATGCCAATACAACACCAATAAGTAGTAAATGTAAAGACCTTTACTTTTTAGTTCTTTTTTTTTTGCTACTAATAATACACTAAGATATTTCTTTTATCAATAAATTTAAAAAGGTATCATTTATTGAATACATATTACGCTATTTTAAATTAATTCCAGAAAATAGTAATAAATAAGCTAAAATAATCAAAACTATTCTTAAAAAAAGTATGATTTATAAACAGCGATTGATCGGTATTGGCTGAGATTCTAGGAAATAAATATTAATTTGATTCCATAACGATTGATAATACAAAGATAAAGAAATGACTCATGTGATCAAATGAAATGATACTAATATAAATTTTAAGGTTGATTCAACATAGAAAATTCAGATTAACTGAATAGTACTTATATTTGTTCCCGTTATAAGATTATGCTTTTTGACGAAATGATTTTTATCCTAAACGATCTTAAAAAAAGTTTTTCATAAATTAATTATGAATGTTTCAATAAACCTTTCTTTTAACTATAACAGCTGGTTATCATTTAATAGGAAAATATTTTTAAATGAATTATTAGCATCAATATTTGAATATACGAATATAAAATTCAAGCTGTTTCTTTAAATTCAATTATAGGGCAAATCCACAATTTTTTCTTCTTCCTATTTTCGAACTTTTTTTTCAGTTGGCGCGTGAAATTAGTCAACATATTTTTCAAATTATATTTTGTATACATATTTCTATGTGTGAGATATTTTAACCCCAAGTATTAAGCCATAAAAGCAATCTTATTCGTTTTCATTAAAGAAAACCTATTTAAACTTATAATTTCTAATTGTCCCCTCACCGCGGTAATCTTACGTATACGTATTGTCTTACGCAAAGATCATTTCATTTATAAATTTGAAAATCATGTATTTTCAATAAACATCTTAATATTTTAAAAGAAAACATAATTAATTTAGTGCAGAAAAAAATATGTATTGAAATAATATCTTATAATTTGATTTCATATTCATAATTTAATAGAAGATTTCAATGTTAAAACGTCGTTGTTAAACTAAAAACGAGGTAAATCAAGAACTATTTTATTGAATGAAGTGCTGAATTCATGAGCTAGATTTTCTTAAATGTCTTCATTCTTGAAAGATAGAAGGTAAACATTAAAGAAATTGAGAAATGTTAGTAAATACTATTTTTTTAATTTTATTTTCGCTTTTATGTGTATTTTTTTAAAATTATTTTGAATAACTTTTAATCCTTCACGTACTAGGACTCAACCTTTATGGTTAGAGGAGGTAACCTCAAATATACCAAATAATTAGTGCAGACGATGTTTTAAGTTATGAAATCAGACACAAAAACATATTTTCTCTTAATAAGCATACCTTTATGTTCGACGGATTCGGATATTTGATTTTCAAAATATAAGGGGTATCAGCAATCTGGGAAATATGGTCCCAATAGTCTGGACTTAGGTCAGGATAGTGGACCAAAGTTTGCTCACCTTAATGTTAATTTTTCCTTATGCGCATTTCTTCATCTAGGGAATTTGTTCGATGAATCGAAAAAGTTTTGCATACAATTATAAAGTTCATTTCTCCGCAGAAAATTCCGTGTAAAAAATAATTTTAAATAGCTTCTTAATATTCTTTATTATTTTATTTAATGATAATCGAAAATTTCTGAAATCACAAGATATAAAATTTTTTACACCACGTTGAAAATGTAATTTTAAAAATCAATATTATAAATTTTATAAATACAATGTTTTAACAAAATTGGTTGAATAGTTCCTGAGAAATCAAATTTCAAATATATGACTTCTTTACGATTACAGGATATCCTTATGAGTATAAAGACGATCTAACAGGTCGGGAAATAGGAATAAAAATTAAATGTGATAAAAACTGATACCTAGAAATACTTTATCTAATGACACCAAACTCGAACCATGTTCCCTAACTCAGGCCCAGCACCCCTGAGAGTATCCTCTGTAGGTGGGGGGAATGCTCAGCTGGATGTCATTATATGGGTTTCTTTCAACTGTCCTACTCGTCTATTTTCCCCCCGATCTGACATGCATTTCTACATTTAAACAAATTTGTGACCTATCTTCATTTTGTGATTACAGCGTCATCTGTGAACAAACAGGCAAAAACCTTTGAATCAAATCGGGCTACTTTTTTCTTGAGAATCCAAATCTGCAACAAAAAAATAAGAGTTCCTATTTGAGATTTGAAGCCCCCTCCCACTCCACCCCCAGGGAGTGAGGTTGGAAGGTCATATTGGGTGACATTGAATATATCCTTGAAAGACATTTTATTCATGTAATTAGAATTTTAGTTTTTTGTTGCCATGGGTATTTCGTTAGATATTTGATAGTTTCCATGTTGTTTTTTTTTAACAATATGTTTACATCATGTAAAAATTAATCTTTCATAATTTTCGAAAAATCAATAAATTTGCAACAGCATGTCTATTTCAAAGAACTCCATATATGGCAAGATATCACAGCAGAGTAATAAACGCTTTCTTTCTACAGAGATATAGCCAAATGTTGCGCAAGATATACAAATGTTGCAAACGTTGCACAAATGTAGTATACAAATGTTGTACAAAATATTATGTAAACTAATAGCTCCTCCAAAAAAAATTATAAATTAATACCACTTATTAGCATACCTCATTGCGATTTAACTAAATTAAGCACTAATCACTTCTTGAAAAAAAAACTTCCCGTTGAACGTTTCTAACCAACTAAACTAGAAAAATCTGAAACATTAGAGAAAAACACTAGAGCGTAAAGCTAAATTCAAAGTTTATCATTGAATATCTATGAGGTTAATGCTATTGTTCCCTAAACAAATTATAGCTATTCATTTTAAACAAAAGCATTTCAAACACTCGATCTCTTTAATTGAAAATTCGTTTACCACTATCAAGTTAAGAGCCTAATCAGGATGCAAGTTATTATTTTTGAATAGGGTATTCGAGCAGAACATAATTGAAAACAAGTGCCGATGCTCGAGTTTGTACGTACCGCTCCCGATCTTGCCCTTCAATTAAATTCACCACCCAAAATTCGAGAACTGGTCATTAAGTGGACCCGTTCTCTTAAATAATTCAAGACGTGCCGAAGACTACACCTGTTGCTTTCAGAATGCGTGGGTGGCTATGTAAATATTTGAACTCTTTGCACGCCTCATTGAAGATTATAAGGGGTGGAGACTGAGGTACATGTCTTAGGAGATAAGAAGCGCAGATCAGGACCTAAAATGTTCCTATATGATTGAGTTTTCACCGATACGATCGTTTGTTGACTGAGGCTAATAAATCGACTAGGCTGCAAACTTATGGAAAACTCGGGAAAACTCACGATTTAGATAAAATCTTGAATTAACCTTTTGTTGGTTTAAACTTAGAAGAAAAAGTTTAATGACTACTACTTGATGAATCCGCAATGAGGATAAAGTGGACGTACACAATCGAAAAGTGCCGTTTTCTCTTGATCATTTTAAAATTTTAACAAAACATTGCTGACATTAACCTATTGACGAAGATGGGACACAGGTGTCCCTTAAGTATATATTTTTTTCTGACGCCCTAATTACAAACAAAAATATATTTGTTATTTTTTAATTACAAAAAACAGCCTTATAGTTACTAAAAAAATGTGTTAGATTATCGCAATTATATTTGTACTAAAATATAAAATCCAGAGAAAAGTTATTTTGAAAAAACAATTTTCATTTATGTTCCAAAATTTATCAAAAACTGATTTTGTAAATTAAACGAATTTACTCTTAGATTTAAATAATTGCAAATAAATACAGCTCTGAAAAATTATTGTTGGAAGCGAGCCGTGTTCGGAAGATTTTACCTTTAACGCAGAAAAAGGCATCAGCATTTCGTGTTGTATTTCACAACCATAAATTATTAAAATACTCAATGCAATAATTTTAAGTAATTTTGGGCCTAAATTAACACAAAATAATGAAAAAAAAGTATGAAAAATATGTTTAATAGAACTTCTACGTGAAAAGGTTAACAAAAATCGGTGTATAAATTTAAAATATAATAACTAAATAAAAGCTATATCTAAAATTAGGTACGGTATTTACAAGCATTTTAATAGAGTTAAATGGTATTAATAAGCTCATAATAAACAAAAAAAGAGTTAAATATTTATTTTGTCAAAAAAAAAAACATTTCTCCAAAAAAAAAAAAAAAAAAAAAAAAAAAAAAAAAAAAAAAAAAAAAACATTTCAATCATATTTTATAAAAACTTGAGAAATTAAGCCAATTTATTGAGCCCATAAATTGCCCCTTAAATCAAACAAAACATACTAAAGACTATCTGCTAAAATGTTTCATAACAATGAAGCAAATATTGATCTGCAAGAATTGTTTTGAAGTTACAATAAAATAAAAATTCCACCATAGTGAAAAACAGCTTTACCTGCATATTGTTACATAAATATTTACAAATAGGAATTATAACTGTTAAAAAGAAAAAGCTCCGATTTGAAAACTCTTTGTTGAATATTAATAATTAACGTGAGAATTTTTTTTTTTTGTGTATAGTTTAGGAAAATACTTGAAATATTTTTCTCATTCAGATCATCTACTGCTTTCGTAGTTAGTTGCAGCGAAAGTAAGATTTTCTTTCTTTTAAAAGAATATTTTCATCGTCAATCTGAAAGTACATTTTTATTCTAAACTTAACAACTAAAGCTTTTTGTTATTTGCTTTTTTAATGAAAGTATATTTCTATCCTAAACTTAACGACTAAAACTTTTTCTAAACATTTTGTTTTTTAATGAAAGTATATTTTTATTCTAAACTTACTGACTAAAACTTTTTATAAACCTTTTGTTTTTCAATGTAACTTCAGGTAAAATATTTATTATTTGCTTTTTATTATTGCTGTCAAGTATGTTCTAAATTTTTATAAACTTTTTGGTCTTCCCGAAGGAGCAATAAAGGTTTAGTTTGTACAAACGTTTAAATTATGAAGGGATTTATTCCTTAACAGGATTTTTTGATGCTTTATAACTTTTGTCACAGTTGAGAATTGCTATAAATTTAGTGTTAATTGTTATTGAATTCTTTGAAGGAAAAAGTGCCAGACGGATATTAACTGATTGGTTAGCAAATAAGGGATTTATTCCTTAATAAAATTTTTTAATGCTTTATATAACTTTTTTCATATTTAAGAATTGCTATAAAATTAGTGTTAATTGTTATTGAATTATTTAAAAAACATAGTGCCAGACGGATATTAACTGATTGGTTAGCAAATCAGGAATTTATTCCTTAACAAAATTTTTTGATGCTTTATAACTTTTGTCATATTTAAGAATTGCTATAAATTTATTGTTAATTGTTATTGAATTATTTAAAGAACAAAGTGCCAGACGGATATTATATGACTGGTTAGCAAATAAAACAACATAATTGTAAAAATTTGAATGATGGAAACTGAAGCACAAAACTAGACTATGCCAATCATGGCCACTTTTTGGAGATTTTTGAATTACCTTTATTAAAATAATGCTATTTAATTATGCACCTTAAAACAAAATTGTAATCCAAAGTTTTCAAATAAAGATAAAAATACATATTATTTAAAATTGAAGATGGCATTAATGTCAATTTTTAATAGCTTTGCTGATAATGCTCGCAAAAGTTGTTTTTTAGTCGTTGTAAGAAAAGGAATTAAGTGTTCTTGGAGCATTGTAGTGAAATTTTATGGTTCATGTTAATAACCCAATGTAGGTAGCTCTGCTCCGCTCTATTCCTTTGCTTTAAATTAATATTGAAATCATATTCATATTTGTTTAAAATTTTTATTTCTAAAGGACTGATTTGGACATAGGTAAGCTATTAATTAAGCTAAGTAATAAGTTAAATTTAAATAGCAAGTTATGATATAAGCTAATTGGTATAAAGTTACAATATAGCTACCTAAATATTATATAGCTGCACTTGAAAAAATTCCGGATCAAACTACGGTAAAAAGTACCAGCACTCAGGGTGTCGGTACATTTTTTGCCGCAAAATACATTTTTTAGCGAACATATTACGGAATGAAAAACCCGATGTACAGTGTCCCCGAAAGAAATAAGCTGACCACCCTGAATAACTTTTGATCCAATGATCGGATCTTCACGTTCTAGGACTCAATCTTAATGGTTTGAGAGGGTGACCTCAAATATGCTAATTAATTATACGATATTTTAAGTTATGAAATCAGACGCAAAAACAGAATTTCTCTGAATAAGCATACCTTTTTTTCGACGGATTCGAATTTTTGACTTTCAAAATATAGAGGGTAGCAGCAATTTGGGAAATATGGTTATAGTGTGAGTCGTAAGCTATTTATGCCCTACGTCAGTGTTTCCCAAAATTATGACTTTTGTGTACCCTTTCTAAATTTTTCGTAACGCTGTGTACCACTAATAAAAAATGAATACATTTTTTTGCAATAAAAAAATTGCACAAAAGTTAAAAATCACAACTGGCTGTTGACACCACTAATTATTAACTGTTAACTCTGCAAAAAATAGTCAATAGAAAAATACGTAATCGCAAATTTTCATGGCTAGCTTTGTTTTTAAATAAAAGTTTTTGAAATTTTCGTTTGTTGCAAGATATTTCGCATCAGAACGCGTACCCCTGCGGATACGCGTACCACACTTTGGGAAACACTGCCCTACGTAGTAAGCTTTAGTAGTGCATCATAATCGGTTAAAATTCAGTCTTAGGAAGTTTTTAAGTTCTGAACTAAGCGTTTTATCACATAAAACTGATCAATCACAAAGTTTAAGCCACAAAATTAAATCAAAGTAATTTTTTAAAAAAAATTTTCATCGAACTAATGTACAAAGAAAATTTCAGAAGATTTCTTGGATTGATATTTTTGAAAATCCAGGGACAAAATTAGTCGGCTAGCCCATAATCTTATGTTGAGAAAGTACAAAAAACTATGACGACTGGAAGACAGATGAGAGCGGCTTGTTCTTTTCAGTGCTGACCACAACCAGCTTATTGAAAAGTACATTCAACAAGAGATTTCTTCATCGGAGGCACTTAGGCATCGACAATAAGAGAAGGGGGGCGACATTCCTCTATGACACACTAATGACTCAGAGGATTTACCTGACGCACACAAAAGGTAAAGTGTCAGGTGGGTCAACTACTCTCTCTCTACAAGCGGATGTGAACCAACAAATGCTCTCGCTTTTTTGAGGGTGGGGTTATGGACTCTAAAAGTGGAATAACAAATCCTCCAGAATTGATGATGAAAGCAGATGGATCTCCCCCTTTTTTGAAGCAAACGTTTAGTTTTGGTTTCAGATTTGTGGTATCAAGCTTGTCAGCTGAATGTCATAACTTAGAAATCGTTCTTCATAAATTATGTCCTTTTAAAAAGTGATTAGTTTTGTACCTTGGAGCTTATAGCAATTTTGACTCGTAGAAAAGAGCTTGTTTTAGTTTTATTAATTCATTCTTCATGCTCTTATATTTGGTATGCTTAAATTAGCTTTCAAATTTTACATAACTTAATAAAGATCATTAAAAATTATGTACTCTTTTTTCCCTTTTTTGAGAAATATCTTGTTTTCGTTTTAGATTTGTGGCAACAAGCTAGTCAGAAGAATAAATCAGTCTTCAGAAACTATGTCGTTTAATAAAAGCGATTAAATACCTAGAAGCTTTTTTCGATTTTGAATAATAGTAATTTAATTCTATTGATTCAATCGGCATGCTTTTATATCCAGTCTTATTCATGAGTATGTTTAAATCATCTTTCAAATTTTACAGAGCTTATAAGTGGTGATATATTATGCTGCTACGTGTTAAATAAAATCAAAATATGTAAAACTATTGAAGAAAAATATCTAAAGAATAATAAATAAATCTTTGATAATGCTTTTTTGTTACTATTGTTTACATCAATAGCATATCTTTCTTATTCTGAATGTTTTTTGAGTTATAAATTTCACACTTTTTTTAACAGAAAATTAAAATAAATAAATAGTTGAAATAAAAAAATTATAAATAAAAAAAAATTTAACAAAAAAAATTCTGGAAGCAGTAACAAAAAAAAATTTAATATAGATTTTATATTAATTTTAAATATTTATCACATAATTAGTAGAAGGGAACAAAACTGAAAAGTAAAATATACCGAATAAATGGTTTTTATGCCATGCTCTAAGGTATCATGATGAATTCTAACAAATTTTACCACTCGTTCTACCAAACATGGTGGGAAAAAAAACAGATTTTTTACATTTATTTTCCAAAAGATTACCAAAGTGTTTCAGTTTACTGTTACCGTGCTTTTTGGTGTTCCCATAGAACCAGAAATAAAACAAATTTTACCATACCCTAGTAGTTTTGAACATGCATTTTTTCTGAGTGAAAGTTTAAAATTAAAATATTAGGTGAATTTCCGTATTGGAGTTAAAAATCCTTCTACTTGAACTGTTTTTGTTTTCAAAAACAATCTATATTTCAACATCATAATTCATATTAAAGAGGGAGGGGGGAAATAAACTAATACCATAATGGTGAAATCAATGGTAAGCAAAAAGAAGAAATTATAGTTTCAGATCAAGTCGTGAGAAGGAGTACAAAATAATAAATATGTGGAAAAGGGATCATAAAAAAATTCAGTGGCATCTGACCCTTAATGGTATCACTGGCAACCCATGATCCTCACCAACAACAAATTCTTCACAAAACTCTTCAATGGAGGCCATCCAATCTCCGTAGGGAGTCGTAGAGGAGGAGTGAGTCCACAAAAAAATTTGCACGATTCCGAATGACTCTATCCACTTAGCCAGGGCCACATATAAAACACTGCGCCCCAGACTCACAGCCCCGATCATAAATTCGGCGAGGCCAATGTTTGGGACTCGACCTTAGCGATTTACGACTGCTGATACAAACTCAGTTCGACGGGTCTTCGAAAGTCGTTCGCTAACTGCATTATATATATATTTTTTCCTCGTGTACTGTTGTTCGGATTCGATGGAGTGAATTCGGTCCCAGTTACTTAACTTGATATCTTTGGTATAGAGAGCGAAGAATTTATATATATTTTTTAGTTTTTCCGCCACTGTGCTTCTGGGATACAGGATCAGGATAGGGAAAAGGAGTATTTTAATGTGTTTTTCCGGTTTTCCTGGTGGCTAGTTTTATTTACTTCTTTTGATCTCATTTCGCTTTTTGATTTTTTTGTAATTTGGATTGATGTTCTGGGATCACGGACTTTGAAGTGATGTTAAAATTCTTTTCTCTTTTTTTAATCGGCCGAAATGGATCAAAATTCTTTCCTGCTTTTTTCCCCTCAAAAAACGAAGAAAAAAAAATCAAATCGCAAACGAAATTGATTATATGCATAGATATTAAAACTAAACAAAAACTTTCAAAACCTTTCTGGAAATTTACTCGAGTGGATAAGTTCTTTTTTTAATGCATCTAGACATTTTAAATTAGTTTATTAATTCTATATTTAAACAGTAAATTATTTGCACAAGGGCAAAATTTCTTTCATTGTTTTTAAATTGACATGTTTATAAATTAGCATGTTTTATTTTTTTAACAGTACAAAAAAAATCCTTATTATTTTCTTTTAAAAAAAGGCATCTTTGATATAAGTCTAATCTAATCTGGATAAATGATGCGAACCGAAAAATCCTAAATTCTCTAAAACATTTGTTCGAAACATAATATTGTTACCATGAAGTAATACTGCTTAAATTTGAAGTAATTTCAATAAGTTATTACATTGAACTATTTTGCCCAAGTTGAACCACAGTATTATATAATCAAGTTTGAAAGACATATAATTTAATTTAACACTGCATCAAGGTTGAAGTAAAATTAAACACCGTAAGATATTCTTGATCAAATTACGGTGTAAAAAGTACCGAAAATTAGGGCAGCGGTTCCTATTCCATAAAATTAGTTTTTACCGGAACATGTTACGGAACAAAAAATCTAATATACCGTAAAAGAAACTGAATCACTCTTAATTACGGTATAACACTTTACAGTATAAATTGTTTTTACAGTAAAATTGATATTACGGATGATGTTCCTGAAACGACGGTACTTAGAACCGCAATTTGATCTGAAATTCTTTACAGTGAATAAACTTCAAAGTTTCTAGCTCTATATGATTGATTTCATGGTTTAAAGATGGATTTCTGTTTATTGAATCTATATTAAACTGATAAATGCTTCATCTTATGAAAAACTTTTCTACATATTTATTGATACAACATATTTATTGCCTATATATTATTAATCTATTCTAGTTAATAATCAGCTTAGTTAAAGCGATGTTTTTTTTTAAATAGAATTTAAAAAAAAAACTTCTCAGATTTTTTTAATTTTTTTTGCAAATCAATCTCTTATTTGACAATCGTTGTCGGATAAATTATGCAGCACGAGCAGGCCTGAAACTGATTTCAGCGAGTTCGATAACAAAATTTACAGCATACTTATTGGTTCTGCATTTTTATTTCCTGATTATTATTGATCTTTTTCGATTTGTAATCAGCTTAATCTTAAATTTTTTTAAAAACTTTTCTTTCAAATAAGAATGAAAAAAGAAAAGAACTTTTTAGATCATTATCATTCTTTTAAAAAAATTATATCCTTTACATGACATTTGCTGTCAGATATATGATGCACCACAAATCTAAGTTCTAAGACTGATTTCAACGAGTTGATGAATAGTAACAAACTGGTGACATTTTCCATCTGTTACTTCTGAGCAAAAAATGCGCTGCCATTATGCAAAAACGAAAGATAAAAATAAAAGTAAAGAAATACATAATAGAAAACAAGTAGCCAATCTTCGAATTACGTCTTTTCCACAAATGCCCCGAGGGGAAACGAGTGTCTGGGATAGTTCTATTTTATTTCATTTCATTCTTTGTGTTTCATGAAGAAGGGATCTGCGAGAAACGATTGATAGATAAGCATCCCAGGATCTTGTGCGACAGGACTGTCACCGCATACAAATGTCAAAACTTCCCCCAAAAGATTTAATTCCTAAAGGGAGGGTGAGCTACAACAACAAACAAAAAGTGTGGAAGGTTAACTTGTAGCAAAAAAAAAAAGGCGAAGTAGATTGGTGAGGAGGGTATGGAACGAGAAGATAGAATGCACCGTACTAGGAATAGAAGAAGACGTGCCAGTATGCCGGACAAGATTGTGTGTGTCGGCGTGTTTTAAAAAATCCTTATCTGGAGCAAGGGCATGAACCTTTTTGTAGTTGTGCACCGTTTTTTTCATATATATATTCACTATCAAGGATTACTTTAAGCAAAGTCTTCCATCTTTTTTCGGTGGAGTTCGACTCGCATATCGAAGGTCAATCACATACGTTGAGGTTAATGCCTCGATTGCTAAAAGGCATGAAATCTGGCTATTATAATACATTTTAGACATTAAAGAAGAGTCATTTAATTTATGATTTGTACCCTATCTGTGCGAATTAGACATGAATGTCAAAAGAAAAAGCTGTCTATAGTTTAGATACAATGTTTTAACTTCCGTGGTGAAGCATTACTTTTGCCTGAAAGCAATTTCAGCACTTCACAGTATTTCATTGTCTTGAATATCTTTAATTAGTACACTGTTAGAATTTTAAAATACCTCGTAAAAATTACTTTATGGTTTCTAAAGTTACGGTAAAATAACCGGCAGCAGTCTTTCTGTCCAATTAGCCTTGAAGTTTTACGGCTAAGAACATTTTTTACCTTTACAGTTTTGGAACCGTTAACAACTGGTATGGTTTAAAAAGCCATAAATACAAAACTGTAAGTTTATGCAACCATTTACAACTAGCATAATACCAAAACCATAAAAATGAAATTTAACTTGAGATTAGAGTTAGGTTATATTAGACTTTTCGTTAGGTAATGGACATTGAAATAAGTTGAGCAGTGTTTTGTCAAAAGAATGGTGGAACGTGGTTTAATTAGCTTACCTGGTAATGCCATCTATCGTATGAGATGAAAAATACTACAATTTTTTGAGTTAAGCAACTCTGACGTGCAACTATCAATGTGTGAATGAGAGTTTCGCATTCTAGCAGTCTAGGGTTACCGATTGGGGAGTGCAGGACATTAAAAACTCTTCACGTGGTTTTGGAATGGGCTAAAGACTGCACTGTGAACGCTAGAATTCAAACCCCCGTTCAACTGCTTATGAGATTAGCCCTTTCAACTATAATGTATACCGGATGGTTATGTTAAACTAAGCGGCTTTATAAAGTAGGCCTAGTTTGTACAGATAAAATTTTGGTTGTTTAACAGTATTAGATTTAAGAAAAAAACAGTCAGTAGACGATTTTTCTCGCAGTTAACAGTTTGAATACGATTTTTATGGTTATTTGACTGTGTCATTTGAATACGGTAAAATAACAATTGAATAAATTGTTGTTTAACCATTTTTTTTCCAGAAATTCCTAACAGTGTGCGAAAAAAGCAAAAGAACCTAAGAAAGTTAACTTTCAATATGAAATTTCATTAATCCATGCGCGTTCACTTTTGTCGCTCAAAATTTTATCGAATATTTTTAAAACTAAAGTTGTTTATTTTAATTATTAAAAACAAGAGAAGAGAACTGAAACGGTTTATACTGAAATATGATGAGCCACAACACCTTTCAATGTCATCCAAATTCAGAGCAATCTTTATATGGTACTACGATTAAACATATTATTGTGCTTTTTAAACTAGATTACAGAATACTATGGTTCAATCTGAATGAAAACAGCTTTCAATTTAGCACTTTATGAATGCTGCAGCAATCGTTTACTTATTGTGGTTCAACGTCAATTTTCAAGACCTTAAGTCAATTTTCTCAAAGTCAATTTTCAAGTGCTTAGAAATTAGTGATATGTTTATTATTTTCAATTCTTGAAATTTATTCAAGAATTAGAACTAAAGACTTCCTTCTGTTTTCTTAAGTATAAATATGATTCAACTTACCACCACTTATAACTTTAAAATACTATTGTAATATTATTTTACAATAAAATATGATTAAAATATAAATTTTCAATAACATGCTACAGCATTATTTTTTGAACTATATTGAGTAAATACTTATATTTATAGGCACTGTCATGATTCATGAAATAGATAAGGGATCGTATCCAAAATATATAAAATGAAACACTATCTTCATCTTATAACTATTAATCAAATTACATCCTATTCAAGCCAAATAGTTTAAAATTCATTAAAAAAATGTGATTGGAAACTTTTTATTCAGTAAAGACTGAAATTTAAATACTCCAATTCCTTTAAAAGTTCTTTTAAATCTTTTTTTTATGCATATTTATTTTGTATTCCCACATTTTTATTTCAAAATTTAATCTCCAAAAAAGAAAAAAAAAACTAGTTAGTTCAATATACTAAAATAAGACATTGTTAAATTTTACGAAATACTTTTGATGAAATTATTTTAGAAGAAAAAAAAAATGAAAGTTATTTTTTCGCCTTGGATTATTCGTTCGTCAGACACTCGCCCACACAAGGAATTATGAACTCGTGTTCTTTCTTTTATAAATGAAATTCTATTGTCATTGAAATTAGTTGATTTAGTAAACTTTTTTTAAATAATGCGGTCAATATGCTCTACTCCTACACAAAATTGCTCTTATAGGCATTACAAATAGTTTTCTCAGTTCTCAATCTCAGAAAAATTGCAGTAGTTCAATATCATTACATTCTTTTATTTTTCGTTTGAATTTATCAATTGTCTTTATGCACGCACACAATCATTTTGCAAAGCGCAATTCATCATATTCATCATCATTCAATTGATTTCTAAAACACTGAATAATAATTTTCAAAATTAAAAAAGAATGATTTCTCCAAACGTTTTTCATTTCTTTTCATTTTTACAACAGTTAGTTTTGCAACCCTTTTGAAGGAAAAAAAGATTGACTTTGAGGTATTAATAATTTTAACATGGTCCGTAAATTTCAACGCACTTGGATCAAGAAAAAAAACGATTAATTAGTTATAGTCTGTAAGTTGTAGTCTAGGAAGGTGTTATAGACTTAACAGCAATCTATCGCGCTGCAGTAATTATTGACCAAAAGACAGCTTTATTTACGGATATATTTCATAAAACCATTTGATATATTTATGGATCATACGTAATCAGGGCATGGTCTGGAAATGTGGGGGACCTTGGCACGAAACTATCAGGGGCCCCTTGGTCATAACTTTATTGTTCATTTATGAATTGCCTTTAAATTATTTATAATAAGAACAAATTACAATCTGTTGTAAATTTTAGCATATATTTATTAGAACTTTTATTAACTAATAGACTTTTGCTTCTAATAGACAATTCTTAAGGAAAACGCTAAAAAGGCCAAAAAGAAGTTACTTGTAACAATAAGGGGAGAGGGCAAAAATGTGGGGGTCCTAGGTCCTGGCCTCTCATGTCTTATGATAAATCAGGCACTCTTCGTAGTAAATATACGCACTTATTCCTAAAGCTCATAATTCGTTAAAATTCATGATTTGTATTTAACTATTTTTTTTTAAATAAAAATAATCTTATTAAAAAATTTCATTCAAAATCAGAAGAATCTGTTACGAATATACGGCAATTAAATTCTTCTATTTCTTTTGCATTTTGCTAATATTTCATGGAATTGAATAATTAAAAATATTCACAATCACCGATTGCATGCAGTTTTTACTTCTACACATAGTTCAAATCCTTCAAAAAATTGAAATAGTTTAATTTAAACTTGAATATTTCTTCACATCAAACAATTGAGATTTCGAATTAACGAACGAAATCGTTATGATGACAGATCAGGATCCAATATTGCTAAACATTATGCGGTAAATCATTTCCCCCCTGTCTGACGGCCTTACCTCCGAACTACTCGAGAGAAAAAGCGAAACAAAAATAGAGAAATTCAAGTAATAAAAGCGGAAAGAAACGGGGCTAACCTAATCACGCATGGAATAATTCACTGGTTTCCGTCTCGATAACTTGGCCACTTGCAAGAGCATCGATAGAAATGGACCCTGGTCAAACGGAAGCGAGTTTTCTTTAGTGAGGCTGATTTGTATGTGTTCAGCGTATTGGCCGTCACGTCATCTAGGTATCAGCTCCACCCCTTTTTCTATATTGTCATGCATTGCGAGTCCAGTTTCTTTATTGATTTATTGATACTGATCTGATGACCACCACGCCCTGGTGCTATGGTAACTGGACACTGTGATGTCCAGAAATGCGCTTGTTTGTGTGTCCTCGATTATTATCACTTTCCCTGACTGTCTGTGATCTTTTCATTGTTACTGAAATTAATAGTATCCGACAACGTATTCAACAATGAATGCGAAAAAAATTAAGTTACGCAATCGTGCAACTAAACCTACGCGGAGAAAAAAAAATTTACAGTGGTGTATGGCAACGACATATATGTATGACAGAAAAAAAAAATAAACATAGTTTTTGTAATAAAAACCTTCTATGAGATATTTAAACCCTTTATTTGTTAATTTTTTTCGTTTATATATATAGTAACGATTGACAGGAAATTTCTGTTGCCAAAATTATACTTCTTATAACCGCACAACTACCAAACTGAAAAGTAAATAGAACCAAATAAGCGGTTTTTTATACCATGCTCTAAGGTATTATGATAAAATTACTATATATTAATTAATTTACCATATTTTGATGCACATTATAAAACGATATCTTGCTGCCAATTTTACCAAAATTATTACCAAGCGCTTCGGTTAAAATTAGTGAACTTTTTGGTGAATAACGATAAACTTTACCGTAGTCAGGTAGTTTTGACCATTCTTTTTTTTTTTAAATTGTATGAGAAAAGTTTTATATAACTTTAAAGGATCATATAAAATTTTCAAGCGAAGTGAATTTGTACATTTTCTTTCAAATTTATCATTGTCTTTTATCAATTTTCTAAAAACTTGAAGCTTAGAATTGAATTCTAAACAACCGAACATTAATTTTCAAAATTGGTGAAGAAAAACTAATGGTTTTGTTTAATATTCTAGATAGTTTTTCCTTATTACTAACGAAGCATATTAAACGATGTAAGAACATGCATTTCAAACCAATTGATTTTTTTTTTCAATTTAGGTATAAAAAAAAAACAAATGTAAATAAAACTGTTGAAAAATGAAATGCGTACTTACTTAACATTCGTATTAATTAAAAGTACATTTTTCTATTCAATTCACCATTTATCACTTATATTGGAAAAATGCTGCATAAAATTGTAAAAGAAATAGAGTTTAAGAAATAGGAACTGTATACCTATTTCAATAGCATTTACAGATAAGAAATAGGAGAATCAATGATAAAAAAGAAAAGTATCTATTTTTCCATTTTTTATTACAATCGATAAGAAATTGTATCTCAAAAATTTGATATCGGTTGCCTGTACTGGAAAGATGCAAAATCGAATCGAATGAATATATATATATATATATATATTATATATATATGATAAACTTTCTTCTTAAACTTGATTCTATATTTTTTTTACAACAATCCTTCTTTTATGTTTACACTGAAAAATACGGCAAAAAAAGTCGTTCAGCAATATTTACGAGCATTATACAACTTTATTTTTTAGAAAAAAAATTATTCTTAACAAATATAAATATAAGAAATCTTATAGTGTGTAATTATTGTCATAAGATATTATTAGAAACATTCTCGTTTTGTTAAAATTACAGATATTCTCTGAACTTGCGCACGATTCACCTAAAAATGATAAGACTGCCGTATTTCTCTGAGTGATTTGCATTTGTAAAACAACAACCACCTTCCAGGAAGACCTTAACCAAGAACAGGAATGGAATTTTAGGAAAGGCCAGGACCCACAGAGGGCTGTCGTACCAGTGAAGAGGAAGAAGAGTCAAGTGTGTTTACTGGTTATCAATGATAAAGATAAAAAAAATATCTTACCTGGCAGTTCGATAAAAGTTCTATAGATTGTGAGAAAAGCTGCCTCGGCTGCTTTGCTGCGTTTAGACAAACTATCTACTTCGGCTTGGAAGCTTTTTAATAGAGGCACCACAGATTTCCTTATGTCCTGCAAAACAATATCCTATTACAGTTTCTAAGACAAAATATAAAGACAATCAGTCGAAGTACTTTTTTTTAAGTAGATGAATGATAAATATTTCAAATCAACTGACTGCATAAAATGTTTAAAAAGCGATCGTCTAAATTATAGCCCGAAGTGTGAAAATAGATACAGCATTAATTTAACAAAAATTATTACCGTCTTTAAATTATAAAATAATTACAATTATTCTCATATAGAGTCAGAAGCACAAAATATTTTATTATATTCTGGTAGTTTTGATTATACTTTTGTTTTCAGTGTACTGATTAGTAAATTTCAGCTTTCAACCAAACTTTAACAACAAAATGAGGAACTACGTGCTTACTTTCCCTTACTTATTTAAACACTAACCATAGTCATTACGGGACAAAAAGTCGGACTTAGGTGTCGGAGTGACTAGGTATATTACAAGCGTAACTTTTCATCGTATTCAAAACTCTAAACTATGAAGTGAGTTTTGAAACTCTAAATTCATGGATACAACACAAATTTATTGCCACTATTTTGAATTTATAGCACTCGTATTAATCTTGCAAAACATAAGTGTTGATTTTTAAAGTTCTTTTTTTTTTTTTTAATGTCTAATTTAATAAAATATACCAAGTGATTTATGCAAATGAATGATATCGCATTACGAGTTTATTTGAATTTATTAGTTTATTCTCTAAAAAATGAAATAGACTAATAAAAGAAGTTTGAAAAACGAAATCATATGCTATGTCTATTTTCTCAAATATCCGTGTTCATTTTCTTAAATAACAATGTTTATTTTCTTAGACACGTGTTTTGAACCGTGTCATAAGGTCAAAACAGTTTTGACACGTGTTTTGAGCTGCGTTTGTTTTCGTAAGCATGCGTTTTTGAGCCTTAAACTAGTATTTAAAGTTTTTCCACTTTTTAGACTCAGATTTTGAGCTGTGTACAAATTCAAAAACTCGCGGTTGTAGTATTAAGCAATTTAAAAACCATGTAGAATTTTTTAAGAACAACTTAAGCTTAGCTTTTAAATTTTATGTATTCGGAAATTATGGATGTTTTAACAAATTCTTAACCATAAAATATCTTGATGTACTACAATATTTCCTGAATTTCGTTACTTTTAAAAAGTTTAAAACTGAAAATTTAAAAAAAAATTCCTTATTGTGATTTTATTGCCGAGGTAGGGTGATAAGTGTAATTCTATTGTGATTCTATTACTGAGATGCCTTAATAAGCTTCTATATGATTGCATAAGGATATGGTGAATTCGTTTGATGGGTAAATATTTGCATCATGGTATGGCTATTGGTTTGAGAAATGTTTGCGTAATAGTATGGAAATTCTATTATTTGTATGTTTGCAAAATAGTATGGTAACACACGGAGAAAAGATTCGGTGAAATTACCACATTGTATGGTACAACTTTTCTGGTAAAATATATCATACTTCCAGTAATAAACTGAAAATATAAGTCATGTAAGCCTTTCATTTGGTAATTTTACCATTCATATGGTAACAGTTTACCGGAAATTTTCGTTTTCAAAATTATAGCTCCTATTACCAAACATTTAGTAAAATATATATATATATATATATATATATATATATATATATATATATATATATATATATATATATATATATATATATATATATATATATATATATATATATATATATATATATATATATATATATATATATATATATATATATATATATATATATATATATATATATATATATATATATATATATATATATATATATATATATATATACTAATTTGAAAAGTTAATTTAATCGAATAAATAGATTTCATTCCGTGACAAAATTGCCGAATTTTATCACATGTAAAACCATATTTTATCGTTAATTTAACCAAAATTATTACCTTCTTTAAATTATAAAATAATTAAAATTATTCTCATATGGAGCCAGAAACACACAAAAAATCTTATTATATTCAGGCAGTTTTGACCACACTTTTGTTTTCAGTGTACTGATTGGTAAATATTTTCATAATAAAAAGATGATTCTATTAATTGAAAAAGGTGTTCATAATGGTATTTATGATGGTATGGGGATTCCACTGATTGGTAAATGTTTGCATAATTCTTTGAAGATATTATTGATTGGTAAATATTTATATAATAGTATATTATTTCTATTGATTGATAAATGTTTGCCTAATATGATAATTGATTATTTTAATTAGTAAACGTTTTCATAATGAATATAATTGATTAAGATAAGTTAATTGCATCAATGAGTACTTTAAAACACTAAAATGGACCCAATTGAATAGTCCTTGAAAAGAAGAGCTGTATAGAAGAAGATTATAAAAATAGCCTCGGCTCACAAATGGCTGTCGCACCAGTGAAGAAGAAGATTCTGCTGATTGATAAATGCTCGCATAACTTCCTTAAACTTTCATTATTCTACAATATAGTTATTCAATAGGTGAAAGAAAATGTGTTTTTAAAATAATCAACGATTGCTTACTTAAAATTTAGTATTTAAAATAATTGAACTATTTCCATGAACAGTTTACTTACGTAGTTTCAATAAACAATACACGTTATTCAAACTTTTAAATTCTATAATACATTAAGATTTTTGCAAACCTAAAAGAAATATATTGCATGAATTTCAAAAAAAAATAATACTTATTTATTTTAGTCTAGTTTAGTTTAAAGCAATTGTTTTTATAAAGAACAGGAAACTAGTAAAAAATATCAATTTCAACTAACATAATAACATAATGTTACCTTTTGTTTTTATCATTCATAAAAAAATATAAATTATTTTTATTTACCATAATTGCAATCATTATTAAACAATTAAAATCCCTAAGTCTGCATGCGTTCTGTACTCGATATAAGCATATATTAATTATATTTTTGCAAACTTGGCTTTTTTTCTCAGTAATTAAAAAATGTTCTGAATTCTTTTAACTTATTTTATAAACATGCGTCAAAAAATTTATTTTTATTAACTGCAATTTTATTTTATCTTTGTTATTCGTATGAAATTAAACATTCTTTAACACTTATACTAAGAATTTAAATAAAATGTTAAAAAGAAATAATAATAATAATTTATTCATCCCTTTCACGATTATTTATTAATCAAACAATATATTTACAATTAAATATAAAACAATGTCTGCTAAATTTTTTTATATAAAATTAATGCGTTTGGAGGTATATAAATTAAAAATTAATATTGTTTGTTCTTCGTGAATAGTAATCGTTAAAACAAACTGTATAATTAAGAAAAATACGATAAAAATAAAAAGATTTTTTTTTTTAATAAAACAAACGATAAAATATATTTTCACTCAAACATTCTATTTTTATTTTTATCACTTTAACGTATTTGTTAGATCCAGTAATAAAACGAAACACGCTAACTATGTGTCGATATTTTGATTTGTTTAGATATTCCAAAGAACTTAATGACCTTGAGCCACGCGATGCTATTACGTTATTGCTTCGATTAGAATAATTTGTAAGCACTTAATAATATATTATTTTAAGCGCAAAGGAATTTTACGCAGTTGTAGAATAAATGGTCAATTTTTGGAAATGAATGTGTTCGGTAATCCGATAGATGGCGCGGTTTTCTTACGTAAGGATACTAATTTCAAACATATTTTTTTAATGGTGTTTTTAAAACTTAGTGGAAAGAAAACGATTATGTAATTGAATTTATAAATTCTTTCAAATTAATTTTTATTTTGTTTTCTGATAAACCTACGAAATATAATGCAATTTTTTATACAATTTAAAACAAAATGTATGATGCATGCTAAAATAAGTAAGGGGTAAATCTTTTTATTTACAAAATTTTCTATATCTTGCATTTGGAATATTTTTAAAATTTTTGAATTCATGTATATGACGTGACACGAATATATCTATGAAAAATAAATTAGAAAGCTAAATATGATTTCGAAAATTTTACAATTTAAAACAAAATTTTTGATGCATGTTAAAGGAAACAAGGGGTAACACTTTTGAATTATAATACTTTTGTGTATCTTGTATTTGGAAATTTTTTAAAACTTTGGAAATTATTAATTAGAAAATTGGAGTTGTTAATTAAAAAACTAATTAGTATTTTTTATTAGTAAGGACAGTATGAACGTTTATTTTTTATAATAATTACTATTAGCAAAGAATTAAAATTGTTCTTATTCAAAACTATCTCTACGATTTTTAATGCATTTCTCTAATGTGAGAATTTTTTTTAAAAATTTTTTTTTAGTGAAGGGATGGCATTGAAAGTGCCGTTTACGTAAACTGTCATCTCTTCAAAGAAGCATCATACCTTATAAAGTATGTAAAGTTTGGTTTTCGTATAATTATCCGTTGTGTCAGAAATAAAATTTTAGCTAACGCATGATTAGTTTTTAGTTAAAATATCCAAAATACTTCTATTTGAGTAGTATTAATACTTACTCCCTGCTCGCTTTGCTCACCGTTGATTCGCGATCACTTTTTCTTTTTCAAATAGTTTGTCGAGCTAAAATTGAAAATTATTCAATATAAAAAATCCAAAATTTTTTTATTCTATTTAAGCAGTTTTGGTACATACCCCGGATTTAGTTGACTGGTAACAGCAAAATTTAATCAATTCACTTTTCTCGATTTCCCTAGCAACTTAAACCACCGCAAAATTGTTTTTTGAAAATCTTATATTTTGGCTACTCTAAAATCTCGCTAAATATTTTTGATGAAAAGCTCTTGTATAACAATAGTGTAGAAAGGTAATTATTAATATTGCTTCCGAATTATAAGTTTTTTTTTCTTCATTATTTTAATTGCATCGATTGACTAAATACAATTTTACATTAAAAAAAATTCAAAATAAATGCATCCTACTAAATTTACCATTCAATAAAGGTAAAACGGGGACCAATTTTTATAATAAAATGTTCCATCGCAAACTAACGTTCCGCGATTACTTTTAAATATAATAATTTAAATAAAAAGCACTTTTGTTTTTAAGCTTTTATGAAATATATATGGGTCATTCTCACGAAAACTGACATTTTTCAGTTCATAAAATCCCAAAAAAGTAAAGTGAATAAAAAGCTCTGAAACTTTTTATATTAATAGAAATATGTAATAGCATTATAAAGAAAGTATATATCCTATAAATTATACTTAATATTTAAATTAATTAATTTTTTAAATAATTAATTTATAATTAATTAATTAATAATTAATTAATTTATAATAATTAATTAATTAATTTAATAAATAAATTAATTTAATAAATTAATTTACTAATTTTTTAATTTATTTTTCAAATTAATTAATAAGAAAATTAATTATTTTCACTATTTAAAAAGTGAGGGAATGACACTAATAGTGAGGGAATGATATTTTATTTAAATACATGCTTTTATCTAAGTTACATCTACCTGAAGTTTGAAAATGATAACATACTAAGTATATCTAATATTTATTATAATTTAGTCTTATATATTTAATAGTTTTTACAGGTTTGGGAAATAAAATTGGCTGGCACGATTGAACAAAAAAAAATTTAATAATATACTCATCTTGAATCATTCCCTCACTTCAGCGTCATTCCCTCACTTTATACACTAGTGAGGGAATGACGAATTCAATGAAATTTAAAAATAACAGTTAGGCCTAATTAATTTCTGAAGTCAATCACATACAATTATATTCATACAAGAAAGCAACATATAATTATCCATTTTCTCGATGAAGTTGTATTTTATTTTACTCTAAAAAATGACATGAGGGAATGACAAATGTAAAAATTTTTACCTGGTTTGATTCATTCAAATTTATTCCACAGCAAAGCTTCTTTAAGTTGAAGATGGAAACATACTGCAATTTTGTTCTATGATGCCAGTTGTTAACTTCTGAAGTTTTTATTAAAATATTTTTATTCTAAGAAGATTGCAGGTGATAAGAGCATTATTGTGAGGGAATGACGCGAAACATTGGGGACAAAGTTTAAAATAGTGCTGTGTTAATATTTTTATCAGAAATTAAATTTAAAATTGATTTTCTGAATTCTTTATTTCAGTATTCTGAAATAAAAAACACGAATTTGTAAAAAAAAATAATTTATTTCTGAAACAATTTTTTTCTTTTTTTAAATCAGCAGTGGGGACAAGTGAGGGAATGACATATTGGTATATTTTAATTACCTAAAATAAATAATAAATGAAAATTCATAATTTTATTTTTATTCTTTTGTTAGCTTGCATTCTGAAGGACACTTTCCCTGAATTTTTTTTTTTCGTAAGCTGTAAAACAAACATAAAATATACTGGGGACATGAAAATGACTGTTTTTGTGAGAATGACCCATATACACACACAGGCATGCATATATACGCATGGATTAAGGGATATAATGTTGGAGTCGAGTTATTTAGAAGCGCTTAGTTGATAGCAAGAAGAACATTAGGTAAAATGATTTTTAGGGTCAATCAGAGAAAAGAGATAAATAAAAAAAATTTCAGGCAAGAAATAACATTACAACATTTATAAATTTAATACTGATCTGATGACTACTTAAGAAATAGGTAAAATCATGTGGGGAAATTGAATCACATCTTGTAGTTTATTTGTCCAATGAAAATACACGGATCGGTTATCATATTAAAGTTATTTTTATGTATATAGGTATGAAAAAAGCTAAGAGAATTGAAAAATAAGAATAAAAAAAATTAGAAGCATTGATATCCTGCTTAACTTATTCCACCATTCTTAGAGAAATCAGGTAAAATATTAACTGTTTTTTTATCTGTTAGGAAAAGTAAATGTTTTGTCTGCCTTTTTGTTTACACCTATGCTAGTTACTTTAAAATAACGACTGAATACAAATGCGTGTTTAATATACTGTGCTAAAAAAGGCATCTGTAAATTAGACGGGACTATCAAATGTTGCGTAAGCATATTTTTGATAAACTTATCAGACAAATTTCTAACCCTCTTGTTTGCAAAAATAAGCAAAATAGGCAAATAAACAACCCCTCCCTTGTTTACGAAAAAAAAATCGCAACATCCCTTGGTTTCTGTTTTAACTTTGACTTTTACTGTAGTAATTTAATTTTACGATTAAATTCAAATAAAAGATGCAAACTAGCATAAAACAAAGTTCATGTTTTAATTCATTTTATAAATTTTGGGAAATATATTCTTTTAAGACCTTTCATGCTTCTTTTTTTACTTCAAAGCACTTGACCTCTGAAATTATATGAAGACATTTTTTTTTCCAATTTATTCTTTCGCCGAATTCAACTTTTATTCCAAATTAGCACTTTGTACCTGTCATAAGTATGGTTAATCTTTTAATTTGAGTTTTAAGAAAAATTTGGATGCAAGAGGATATGAATTCCTTACGTAAGCACATGTCTCATACCTCTCCTCAACCCTTATCAGAAAAAAAAGTAAGCAAATCTCAAGCAATCTTCCTCCCCCGTTAGGCGCTTACATGCTTACCTAACGCTTAAATGGCATCAAAATAATTTTTTTAAGTGAGTAATTGTGCGTATGTTTTAAATTAAATGACAGGGAGAGAATCTTCGACTCATTGCAAACTTGGAAAGTTTGTCTCGTAAAAATTAGTTTATATACAAAGAGCGATCTTACAGTAAAATAGAAAAAACAGATCCTAAAATCTAAAATATGGGTCGAATAATCAACCAAAATTACGTTGCTTAGATTTAACATTAGGTGTGAAAAGATTAACTTTATTAATAACTTTAAAATGTAAAGTGAAGTGAAAAAGCTCAAATGAAAAAAAAATTAATCTCATTAGTAATTAAACAGTACACAAATATTATTCTCAGATCAGATAGAAATATTAATAAATATTAACTATAAAAAGGCAACAAAGATTAATAATATAATTTACTCGTGTATTTTAAAAAGAGTGAAGAGGAAATGAATAGAATCTTTTTAACAAAAAATATTTGTGATGAAAAAATACAAAAATATTGTTCTAGTTTAGGCAGAAATATTAATTGCTAACAATATTAATCGGATCTTTCATTACATACATTTATTTTAAAAACATAGCATATTCTTTATTCAGAGAGGAATAAATATTACTTTTGGACAATGCATAAATTTTTTTAAATCATATAAAGATAAATGCATTTTTAATTTTAAAAAATACATTAATTATTCCTTATATTATATCTATTTTTTAACTTCAACTTCATGGTATCAAGATTGAAATAGAATAATGAGCTAAATAAGGAATATTTAAACAAATCAGAGTTTTTCATTATCTCGAAACATTATTCAATAATTAATAAATAGCAAAGATTAATTCTTCGAATCTTTTTGTATTCAAAATGCTGAGTGTTTCTTTTTAATTAAGAAAATTTTCCTTTAACTAATTTGACATAATATTAAAGCATTTATAATACGAATTATTATCTATATTTTACAAAAACAAAACCAATTATAATTTTTTAAAAGCTTTCAAATTATCCTCTTTTTAATCATACATGAAATATTCTTTAAAAAACACGATTTTAAATATACAATTCATGTTATATTTACTTCTATCTTTTTAAAGCATCCAAATGACAAAGGATAGAAAAAAAAAGCATTTTTTTAATCAACTATTTATGTTTGTAAGGCTTTTTCCAAGGGAACTATCACAATTAAGTGCATTAAAAATTCAACTATTTTTTCTGCAAGAAAAAAATTATTTTTCGTCTTCATATTTTTTTTACTTCTTCTAAAAGAAAAAGAATAAAAGAATAGTACAATAGCTGATAAATGCTACAGTATACACCACACGCTTTCATTAAGACTATTTAAAATGTTTATTTTTTAATATACTTGTCAGCAAAATATTTGCTTCGACTAATTCCTTCGTTAAAAAATTCATAAATTTAACACCGAATTTACACAAAGCAATGGAATATTTAAAAAAAAAATATTTCTAAAAAAGTAGCTTCTTGACATGTTTCTTTGCAATAAACTGATAATTTAACAAAAAGCATTATCAAGAGTCTAGGCTGTCAATTACTGGCTTAAAGCATAGAATTAAGCCTTACAGTGCAATTTTGATTACTGCAATTAAAGAAAATACATGCCTCCCACAAAATACACGTGTTTCATTAAATATAAATAAAAATAAGTACATAACGTGACACGAAAATATGTATGAAAAAGAAAAAAAGAAATAAGGTAAAAGATATTGGTTTTCAAATTTTAAGAGAGCAGTAGGAAATTTTTAAGTTCATTTTTTTTCAAAGCAAGCAAGTAATTAACACTGTTAAAAAATTTCGTTTTAAAATTTCGGTAAATTAACCGACAGCAGTCTGCCCATCCAATTAACTGTAAAGTTTACGGATAAAGAACATTTTTTAACTTTACGATTTTGAAACCGTTTACAACTAGCATGATTTAAAACCATAAAAAAGAAATTTAGCTGGACATTGGAGCTAGGCCTTTCTTTAGGTGATGGGTATTAGAGTTAGGTTGTAGTTGAATTGTGAATCTGTGGAATATGGTTTAATTAGTTTATCTGGTTGTTTCATTTATCGTAAGAGATGGGACATACTTGACTGCTCCGTGTTAAGCAGGTTTATGGTATTGCCTTCTATGTGTGAATGAGAGTATTATATTCTAATAGTCGGAGGTTATAAATTATGAGAGCAGGACACTTGAGACTTTTCATGTGTAGAAGGGAATGAAGGAAATATTGTGGTGCCAACTCTGAGACTCGAACCCTTGTTCTGTCAGTCATAAGATTGCTAGATTAACCCACTCGGCTATAATATGTACCCAGCTTTTAAAAACTAAGTGGCTTCATTAAAAAAGAAATTTTTTTTTGCTTCCAATGAGCTGCACAATCAGTCTTCCCGATGAGCAGATCTAGTGCGTTCTCCAGAAGTGGTATCCACTCTTTCAGGACCACCACAATGGGTGAGATACCGTTGCCCAAGTCAATTTGGACGTCTAGTTTCTGCCACACTAAATGGCAGCACCAAGACTCTATTTGGATGCTAAAATGCACTAGGAATTTAATTTTGCCGGAAATGCCAAGAGCCCATAAGGCACTCCAGGGATTTTTTACATGCCGCATCACCATACGACATGGCCGCGGAGGATTTTCTGCATCCCGAAAATCCGGTGTCTGAGTCGGGGATCGAACCCGCATACTTGGGCTCAGAAGGCCGACGACAAACCAACTGCGCGATCCAGCCAAAAAAGGACTAGTTGGGGCGATAAATTCTGGTTGTTTTACCGTATTAGGTGAAAGCAGTCAATAAACGGTTTTTCTCACAGTTATCAGTTTGAATATAATTTATGGTTTTTTGACTGTTTTGTTTGAATATGGTAAAATAAAAATTAAATAAATTGTTATTTAACCATTTTTTTCCGGGAAATTTCTAACAGTGTAAAGAAATACTACGCTAAAGGAGATGTAGAAGCCCACATTTTTTAAAATTATCAAAAACGCCCCTAACGTAACTCCACAATTAAAAACTATTAAATAACATAAATGGAAACTTCAAAGAAGGAAATGCAAACAAAACTTTTCAAATCCAAGTTAAACATTAATGACTTTGAACTAAATCGCAGGAGTCGCCTTTAAAAATACATTCAATGCTTGGCTTTAAAAAAAAAAAGTAGTGAATCATCGAGGATTACGTGAATAAAAGACATACACACACAAAAAAAAAAAAAAAGAATGAAATAAATAGAAACTAAATAAAACAAATCTAATTCATTTCTGGAAACAAAACTAGCCGTTTCTATTTTGCACTCAAGCTATTCTTTCATTCAATTTGAGAGTCCCCCCAAAACCACACACCATTAAGGGGCGTTCTAGACCGGGAAATAGTATAGACGGGGCTTTTGTCCTCCCCCCCCTTTTATATAGTACAGGGGCTCACCGTACTATTTTCGCGGGAATAAATTGCCGTCATTTCAAATTCAAAAACTTTTAGTGCACGGAAGCAACCGTTTAAAGGAAGGTGCTAGGAAGATAGAGAAGGGGTGGGGGGTGTTGGTGAGAGAATAGGGTCGTGGCGAGAAAATTTTGCAGTCCTAGAAGCAAATTGGAAGTAAACTGCGTCAAGCTGATATGAGAGGGGGGGGGGGGAGAGAGAAATCTGAGGTGAGGGGAGAATGATGGGGTATTACGAAAGATACAAGCAAAAGATGCGGGGCATCTTCCGTGCTCACCAACGCTTTAGGAAAAGAAATTTTCTCTTTTATAGGGTTGCAGTTCTAAAGGGTGATAATAAGTAGTCGCCAAGGCGTTTTTCTAACTTTGTTCTTTGCTTTAGATAGAAATGCAGAAGGTGAGAATGAAGAAGTTTGTAACAAGATATTTTTTTTTAAAAAACATTTATTACCTAACTTTGAAATTTTTTTTTTACTGCTTATTGCTCTTATTTCAGTTGTCACAATGCTCTAGAAACTAATCGTAAAATTGTTTTACTATGTATTCTTTCAGCTCAGTGATTCGCTGCGAGATTGTTAAATTATATTATCATCCTATATAGGAAAGAGTTTATGTGTGAGAACAGAAACATGCGCAAAAAGTTATCAGTTAAAAGTGAACAATAATGGGACGACCAGAAAAATAAACAATTTTACTAGTAGTTTCTTACTATTCGGAAAAAGGTGTAAGTTCTGTTTAAAGAAAACAAGCGTTAAAAATTAAGGAATATTACATTTAAATTGCTAAACATATTAAATTATCGAACAACTGAAAAATACTTATAACTATTGGAAGTCATCATTAGTTCACCATTCACAGAAATCGTTATTTCTTATGAACTATTCACCAGTTCTTTTTTTCGAGTATTAATTAATTAAACAGAAAGTATTTGTTTGTAGTAATTGAAAGAAATTGTTGCTTGAAAAAATTTTTCTTCTTAATAACCGTCGTTGAACAGCCGACCCAATTTTGAATTTACGAGTCCTAATATTCAGCCCCGTAGCCTTGTAATTTTGAACATAATCCAGAAGACGAGGGAACTCCCGGATCAAGTAATAGGAGAAATTTGCTTTCGTGGAAGACTTTTTAATGGAACGAACCCGCATTTGCGTTACATGGAGAGAGAAAACCTCGAAAATCTCCCTCGGTTAGCTTGATTACAAAGGGACTCTAATTCATGATCCGGCTACCACTAAAGATATTTTACGTCAGCACTGTGGTCGGTGCGAGCTGGGAGCGAAATTCTTATTGACTAGCCATCGCTAAGATTCGAACCCGATTCACCTCATTGGGAAGCTAGCACTCTACGTATAAGCCCCCACGGTTCTGTTTGAAGTAATTTTATTTTGCAACCACCGTTGAACAGCCGACCCAATTTAGGATTTACCACTATCATTATTCAACACCGTAGCCTAATAATTTTGAATCCATCTAGATGACAAGGGAACTCCTGGGTTAGGTATTGCGAGAAATTTGCCTTTGTGGAAGACTTTTCTGATGGAATTAATCCGCACTTGTGTTACATGGAGAGAAAAACTACGAAAATATCCTGTTAGCCTGACGGTAAGGGGACTCTAACCCTTGATCTGTCTGCCACTGAAGATATTTTACGTTAGCACTGTGGTCAGTGTGAGATTCGGATCAACCAGCCATCGCTGGGATTCGAACCCAGTTCACCTCATTGGAAGGCGAGTGCTCTATCCCCTAAACCACCACGACTCTGTAACGCAAGTAATTGCTTAATTAATCAGAAAGTAATTGTTTGTAAATAAATAATTAATACTAATTATTTTTTTGCAGATACCTGCCGATGACTGCAGCACCAACCGATCCATCGGTAAATATTAATTTATGATTTAAGTTATCACATCTAATATGTAGAGTTTAATTTTTATATCCTATATTTACAAATATATTGAATATTATCATTAATATAATACCAAAAGTAAAGCTAAACTGAGGTTGTTTTCTATGTTATAGTTATGCTTGCATATAAAATCTCTATTTACAAAATATTTGACTGTAAGAAAAAAATGAAAAATATTCTAATTGCTTACGTGCAGTTGGACTGCAGAGTTTATACTAACAGGCATATTGGATATTATCAATGATTTGGAACTAATAGAATAGTTAAACTGAAGCTGTTTTCCTCGCTTTAAATGCGTTATTGAAAAAAAAATTCGTTTACTGGTTTTTTACATTATATGAAAAAACTAAAAGGAACGTAACTTTCAAAAATAGAAAGTGGAACTGCTTGTTTTTTCTTTTTGTCCGAATGCGTTATTGTAAAAAATTCTATTTACAGGTTTTTCTCACGGAACGAGGGAAAAAGATGCACTTTAATTCAGGTATGCATGCATACATAAAACAATTTTAGATTTAGTTTGATGCTAAAAAGAAAAGCTACATTAAAAATGTTTTCTTTTTTAATTCATATATCATTGATAAAAGCAAAAAAACTTTGTGAGAAGGTTTTTCTCATTTCATAAAGAAAAAAATTTAAATGGACGTAACTGTCTGCAAGTTGAAGAAGGTACTATAACCATGGGTATATTGCATATTTTTATTGAAACATTGAACTATCCGTTCTTCATCTACAAATGAAGAAATAATAATTTGCAACTAATCTAATTGTAGGTATAATTATTTGGCAAACATATTTTGGTTTATACCAAAAATATAGACTATACTGAAGTTGTTTTTCTGATAATACGAGTGTAATTGTAACAATTTATTAATTTAAAAAAAAAAAAAACTATCAAAAGTTATCTTAACATTTAAAAAGTTAAAAATGAGTAAAATGCTTGTAACTAATATAATTTTTGGCTCTGCGTATATATGTATATTTCGCCTGAAAACAAAAACAAAACTTACGCCGACATGGTTTTCGTTACAATAGATGTATTATTATAGGAAAAATCCTTTTATCAGTTTTTTTAAGAAAGCTATACTGAAGTTGTTTTTCTTACAGTAGATGTGTTGTTGTAACAAAACTACTTTACAGGGTTTTCCAAAAGGAGAGCTACGATGAAGTTGTTTTCTTTGCAAGAGGCAGGTTCTTGTAACAAAACTTCCTTTACAGGATTTCTCTACAAAAAAGCTACAATGAAGTTTTCTTTATAATAGATGTGTATTTGCAGCCATCCTTTATGCACAGATTTTTCAAAAAAAAAAGCCAAACTGAAATTTATATCTTTACAATAGATATAGAATTGTAGCAAAACTAATTTAGAGAATTTTTCAAAAGAAAAAGTTGCACAGAAGTTGTTTTCCTAACAATAAAAGTGCTATCGTAGCAAAACTTTAACCTTCGCCCACCAATAAGGAAAAAATAATTATTATGTCAAATTACGAAATCCGACACAAAAACGCAGTTTATCTGACTGAACACATGCCATTTTTTTCGACGGATTTGGATTTCTAATCACCCAAAACATGGGGGGCAGTCGCTATCTGGAGATACGGTTTCAATAGTTTGATCAGGAGAACAGTCCAAAGTTTCAACCTTTTAATGTTTATTCACTTTTTGCGCATTTCTCTATATATTGAAAATTTTCCAGAGAATCAAAAATTTTCTACACACAATTATACAATTCATTTGTAATTAATAATTACTTATATAATTATTAATAACTCTATGAACAGAATGGTCTAACACAGTTTTCTATTGCTGCTGGTGCATTTTTATTAGCCGGAAAACCGCATGATAGTATCTATTTTTTCTCATGAATTTCCATATATTTCTGGTTGTCATCAGGATAAGAATAAAAGTCATAAAAGTACCGTTTTCCTATAAGATATTTTTGTATCCCAAGTTCAAAGGTATTTGTCGGTAAAACTTATTTTTCATATTGTACTCTGCTATTGTTACGTTTTTGATATTTTTCTTAATTAATGAGCACAAACTAAACAAAGTATAAAACTGAAAACAATTTAAAACTAAAAAAGTTGTTTCTCAATTATAATGTAATTCCCTGATATTACCATAATACGCTACATTTTAAGATAAACTAAAGTCAGTGCCTAAATTTATTAACAATTTTAAAAAATAATTATTTTGGGAGCAAATTGCATTAATAAAAATGTTTAAGATGACGTCACTTTACTTACATGCCCTAAATCTATCAATGGATGGTCATCAATGATAACTAATAGATTACAACAAAGTAACTAATAGGAATGCTTTTTTATTGGAGTATGAATACAAATAAGAATAGTGTGAACAAGTAGTTGTCATTCACAACTAGAAATTTATTACAATTGGGTATAATATGAAAAAAACACAACTACTTCGATTTAGTAGGAACAACATATGACGCAATGCTAAACGAATGGAATTTAGTTGTTGTTTATTTAGTTATTGTTATTAGTAGTTGTTGTTATTTGTTTTAGTTGTTGTTGTTTATTTAGTTGTATTTAGTTTCAATAACTTTTCTTTATAATGCAATAAAATCTGGCGAGCAGCTATTTAAACGATCGAACACTTCGTTTGTTTATTTGTGGCTTGAAGTTAGGCTCGCAGAAAATGCCGTTCATGGGTTAAATTTAGTAGGAACAACACAACCTGTGACGTAGGCTATATTATACCCAATTGATTGACTTTTCCTACTCAAGTGATATAGTTCAGTCTTTGGAGTGAGCATCTCCATATAGTATTATAAACTACAGTTAAATAGTTATTAAATGATTAAAAGAATTTTTACGTTTCAATAGTAATATTAATATATCTATAATAGATTAGCATATGGATGTTATAACTATTGAATTATATTGCCCCTTTTTAGATATAGAGATCGAGATTCAGTTGTTTTATATTTTGATTGAAAAGATGCGTTTTCTGAATCCGTAAAATAAAGCATTTCGGAGAGAAAGAAAGGGGGCATTTCTTTCCATATTCAACAAAATTTGTTCGGTTTCATGAACAATGAGATGCATGCACTAATCTATATATATATATTTCTCTTACACGGCGATTAAAAAAAAAGCCTCATTACAACTCTCCGAATGGCAACGCTAGAAAATCAACCAATAATTGCAGCTAAAAATGTCACATGCCAAATTTAGTTTGGGTGGCTCAACATATAGCGCTTCTAAAAACGGAAACTGAAATAACCAGAGTGTAAAATATTTTGTGCTTATGCGCATCGTATTTTTTGTTAAATAATTTATTTATTATATATCAGTTTATAGATGGTAACGAGAAGAGTTTTGTGGTTGCTATGGTGACTAATTAGAAGGTAAATTGTTTTTTTGAGTGAGTGTGAGATTTGTTTTTTGGAACTGCGATGCTGTAATTTTATTGTTTAGTTAATAAACCTTCCTTTTATATTAAACGTGATAGTAGTTTCCTTAATTATTTGATTCGAAGTCCTTGGAGTTTTATTTGAGGTCAGTTTATTTCGTATTTTTTGACAAGAGAGAGCATTCTCACCAAACGAGATTTCTTCCGAAATTCAATGTTTTGTTTATGCAGGGTTTTTCCATTGCAATTTCTCTTATTTAAATTTTTAATAGACTTATTTATAGCCAAAATTTTAACCTTTTTAAAGATATATCAGTTTTAGAAATTTTATCTTAAGATTTTATACTATAGCACATTTCTAATAGGTTTAACGAATTACATGTCATTTATTTGAATTCAAATTTATTTTAATGACTTAGTATTTACTAAAAAGATGTAATTTTTTAAAAAAAAAAAGTTTTTATACGGATTTGAATGATTGTTTTGAATTCTTAGAATTTTGTGCATTTGCAATGTACCTAAGTTAGTAGCGAGCGAAGCGAGCTTGGTTTGCGAAGCAAACCATATAAGATTGCGTAGCAATTTTCGGGGGTTGGCGAGCGTTAGCGAGCAGGGGGCACAGCCCACTAGTTATATTTAATATATCAGCCTCTTTGATAAACGAAAATATCAACTAAATTGTACATTTTTAACAGCAACATACCTGTAATTTGAAATGTTAAAAATGTATGCTTAAATACGGTTTCGTGATAGAATCTGAGGAAATTTATATAATTATTTGCAACTGAATATGTCATATTTCATCATTTTTTAAAGTCTAAAATCTTTGTTTTAAAAGTTAAATAATTTTTATGAAATAAACTATTTTAACTTTTATTTTACTTTCTCTACACTCTTCATAAATATTTATGCTTTCTTATTTCTACACATTTCATAAAGATATATTTAATGACAATAATATTACTCTCTTACAATAATTTGTATTTTAGGCAAAGTATTTATTGTGCTGTTTCGATAACAGTTGCATATATATTTGAAATAACGTTTTACCATTTCATAATAACATATCGCAATTGCAAGATGTAAAAGTATTAGTTGATTTCAAAACTACAATAAAAAATAAAAATAAAATCAACATGCTATAAAAATATTCCACATGGTTTTATCAATTTTTCCTCCAGAAATTCTGATTTTCAAATTAAAAACGCTAAATCTGGTTTTTTAAATAAGTCATAAACGCTTACAAAATCAACCAGTTTATTTCTTAAAACTATTCAGCGCCTGAAATGGGGAAAAAAATTCTTAAAACTTTCTTCTAGAAAAAAAAAAATAGTGCGTGGAGTCCCTCCGCACGGAAGAAGTTAAACTTCGCAACCTGCGACGTTAATTGTAGAAGAATCAGCAGTCGTAGAAGGATCACTAGTTCTATGCAACGACTCTTTTTCCTGCTCCGCTCGCTTCCGTGCTCTGTAATAACGGTAATATTGTGCATTTTTCCCTCTTGGATCTCTTGAACCAGTGAAAGTGCTTGTGGTTTCCACATCGTCTCGTCATGGAAAATGTATTTGTATTAATAATGTATGTGAATGAGTCATAATGTAATTTCAAAAGAGAAAACATAACAATCAATTGATATTCACAAGAGACGTACCTTGACATAACCTTAAATCCGTCGCATTGTCCGTGAGATTGTTTTCACTCATTTTTTGCAATTGTTATCCACTAAATTTGAAAATAAAAAATGCCGCCCTATTAAATTATATGTGTATCAAATCAAGCTAAGAAAATATTTATAGAAAAACAATACTTTTATGACTTTTATTATTTTTATGCTAGTGAGAACCAAAACAATATGGAAATGAATGAGGGAAAACTGGATCCTACCACGTGATTTCCCGGCCAATAAAAATGTAGCTTTAAACGTTTAACGCTTCCTTGTTGGAAGTCGCATAAGAAGTATAACTTCAAAAATATTTATAGAAAAACAATACTTTTATGACTTTTATGCTAGTGAGAACCAAAACAATATGGAAATGAATGAGGGAAAACTGGATCCTACCACGTGATTTCCCGACCAATAAAAATGTAGCGTTAAACGTTTAACGCAATCTTGTTGGAAGTCGCATAAGAAGTATAACTTCAAAAATTATTAAAACTTTCTTATAGAAAAAAAAACAGTTTATAAACCATCTGGTTGATATTTATTAAAAATACATATAATCAACATTTACAACGTAGTTTAATTCTTTATGTGTAAACGACGAGCTCTAAAAATCAATTATCTGTCTCACTAACCAACCTACAGCATGCTCCAAACATAAAAAAAAGTGAACCTTTCAAAACGCCAGAAGCTTCAATAGCCTCAATTACCTATAAGATGATTCAATGTTTTCTTCCTCTAATTGCGCCCGTGAAAGTATGACAGATTTATTGAGTCATTTCAAGGTGTCTGTAAGGATATTTAATCGGATTAAATGCAGTATTTCAGAAAAGGTTTTCCGGGACAAACATAGTACCTAATTAGAGAACAAAACCGGTTCAGCGGCTTGAAAGAAATCTTACTACAGCCGTTTCATTAGTATAACGAGACACCTGCTTCCGATATAACGAAGGGAAGTTTTGTTTACGTGTTTAGGTTTGTGCTATATAAGACTTGATTGCAACTGAGTTATCAGAATTTTAAAGAAATAATAATAAATAAACTGTTTTGAAACTGTTACTTTTTAGTTGTGAGTTAAGCGGCTCTTATTACCTAATCAGGGGATGATGAAATCTTAAACTTTGGTAAAAATGGATTACGTAGTACTGTTGTCTCTTATCTTGAAGTAATCACTGGATTAATTAAAACTAAAATACACAGGAATAACTATTTAGCTTATTCGGAATTTAATGAAGGAAAAAATAACTTGTTATTCCTGAGATGTGCTTCCTGAGATATATATCTCGGTAACCTTAAATATACTTAGTTCGTTCGTTGCCTCAATAGGATATCAATGAGAATAAGCAAAACATTTTTTATAAATTATCCTAAACATGGACAGTTTGTTTATAGATTGTTTAGAATCAATTAAAACATATTATTCCTAGGATGTCATAACATAGTTCAGTTCTCTTGGAGCTTATTTGGCATCAATAAAACCATCTTAACCTCAGAATATCCTAATTGGGTACTATTTGTTCGTAACTTTCTCTTTCTCTCTCTCTGTCACTTTTTTCTTCTTCTTTTTTTTTCTTTTTTTGTATTAATAGGATTAGTCGAAATATATTATCTTCTTGTTGTATCTAGTTTGTTCATAGCTTGTTTAGCATCAATAAAAATATGTCAACTATGGAATATCATAATCGTATTCTATTTGTTCATAATTTTTCTTTTGTTAATAAGATAAGATAACTCTTTAGTTGTTAATAAGATCAATCAAAACACACGTTATCTTCTTGTTGCATCCAATTTGTGTATAGCTTGTTAAGCATCAATAAAAATATGTTCATCTTGGAATATCCTAATCATGTTCGTAGGTCATTGTTAGTAATAGGATTAGTCGAAATACGTTATCTTCTTGTTTAGCAGTTCTTGCTTTGTTAGTTCTTGTTTTGTTCATAGCTTGTTTAGCAATAATTAAAATATGTTAATCGGGAAATAGTCGTATCAGTAAGCATGTATCATTTCTTCGTAGCATCTTTTTTTTTTGTATTCATAGAATTGGTATCTATAGAATCAAAGCACGTTTTCTTGTTACTTCCAGATTATTCGTAGCATTTTTGAACCATTGAAAAAACCACATGTTTATTCCTGGGATATCAAAAGAAAATCCAATATTTATTTATTTATTGTAAATATTACAAGAATCGATGAAATTCTACAAAAATGTATGGAGTGCAGAAAGCTTAGATACATCTTAATTTATTTATTTAAATTATATACTTTTAAGACTTTCCGCCTTCAATCTTTTCAGTATCCCCATAATAGGAGTCGTAAAAACATTACTATATTATCCCTAGAAGTAACAATATACTTATTAAATCTAATAAAAAAAAGCATAATTAATGTTCCGATCACAACTTATCAGCTTAACGATCAATTTACTTAATATGGATAGAATAGAATCATATAATAAAGGGCAATACGAATCTAACACTTGTTTATTCTGTAATTAAATAATTCCCAATTCGAAAGCAGAAAGCATTAGTATGTTTAAGTACCTCATACCGGTTAGAAAACTTCCAATAAGATCAGGATGTATTTGATTTATGGTGAAAAAAATTTGGGTTTTACGTTTCGGTTAAGTTTTTCGCACTATTTTTAAAATTTTAGAGCTTAAGAAATTCAACTACTTTTCTCATGTTAAATAATTCAAACCCTTCAAAAGTTAAGATTCTAAGAAAAAGTTTATCGAATTTTTTTTACATTATTTACTTGTTTACCCTATAAAAAACCATGATAAATTTAAAAAAATCATCCTACGCAGAGAAAAAAATTCTGGTAAAATTATCCTACTGTACAGTAATAATAAATTAATAATAAATTCTATAATAATAAATACCCATTAATAATAAATACTATATTGCACTAATATAATTAATAGCCCATTTATCATAATTTTGCAGATATCATAAAAACATATTTTTTTGTTAATTTCCCCAAAATCAATTCCAAAGCATTTCCGTTAAAATTACCGAGCTGTTTGGCGTTCCCATAGAGCCAGAAACATGGTGAACTTTACCATATTCTGGTAATTTCATACATACTTTTTTTTCAGTGTACTTGTAATTCCTTAAAAAAATTACAAACGCTAGCAATAGTCAAATTTCTTATCCTTATTTTCAATAATATCTTCCTTGTCTAAAGAATGTTCAAATGTTAAACTTTTGATTAACTTCTGATCAGCAAATGTTAAACATCTGATTAATATCTGACCATTTGAGAATTATAGAGAAATGGGCATCTTTGAAATGTTTGTAAAATGCTTTGGTATATTCCTTGGATGATCTTTTTTAAATATGTGCTATATAAATATGTGCTTTATTAAATATGTGCTATATATTTAACTAGTTTTCTACAAAGGTATTGTTTCTAACGGTAAGGAAAACCATTTCTAAAATTTTTGGTAGTGTTATAATAGCATTCTGTTACTGTTATCTGGAATGGAGAAAAATTAAATCTGTCATCGGTTTAAGGATAACTGAAAGTCAGTTGCGTCAACAACAAGACGTAAATTACAGATCAAAATTACTTCATTTTTAAAATATCCATTTGGTACAACATAATTCCATGCATTCGAAATTCAGCGAAGGAATTTTAATTTAAAAGAATAATCAAAATGTAGCAAATTATCGCATACATGAACACTTTTTCGCTTGCAATTCAACAACTCCAAAGTCCAGACTCTTGCTAAAACTTCACAGAGCACACTATTTTAAATCCGGAAATTTAAATTTCAGCTTTCGTCTCTATTCTCTTCTTTAGAAAGATTTACGGATGTGTTAGATTTGGCTAAGAATCGCCAACTGAGCGAACCCCTACATTCTTTGTCAAAGCTTTGTGAAACGCACACAACGCTACTTACCACGAAGCGAGAAACATAGCGTGTGCTACCTCGGCCTTAGTGGAGGAATTCATGAATCACAATAAAGCTCTCTCTAGCACTCCCTCTTTATTCTTATCCCCCTCAACCCCCTTTAACCCCCTACCAGAGTCACGGAAACATCACAAACAGTGTATAAACATAAGGAAAATCAATGGCCATGGTAGAATTTAAGAGATAGGGCTGTTTAATATTTAAACAATGGACACTGCCCAGTTTTCGAATGCCCGTTCCTTCTTTAAGGGGGAAAACGGAGAAGCGGGATAAAAGTGGTGGAAGTATAATGGTCTGGAGATGACTGGGGGGAAGTCTCGAATCTACGGAAGTAGAAATCGTTTCTTCAACCTTATTTCCGGAAAAATTCTCCCTCGTCGTCAATGTTGCGTGTGCTAAGATCTGCTTTTTAAATCACGGTTTTTGTGGGGTGGTTGGCACGACATTTTACGCTGCATCTTCTAATTTTTTTGTATGCAGCTTCTTTAAAGGTGGAGGAGAGAAACGTAGTCATTCGGAATAATTTTTCGGCTCCTCTTTTTTTATTTATTTTTGAAATAGGAAAAATGTGGGGAATCATTTGTAAAAATAATGCGAGAAAATGGGAAATAAAAAAGTATAAATTATAGATACATCTTCAGAAAAATATTAATAACATTTGTTTTGATTTACGATAAAAAAAGTTTATGTAATAGATAATAAAAATAGAAATGGGATAAGATTAAACACGATTGATTTCCAGGCTGTATGAGCGTGAAATGAAATACTAAAAAGATTTCAAATTACAAAAAGCACTTTATCATCTTCAAAGCAATGCTAGAAAAATATATTACTTGATATTTTATAAGCTAGTATATTTTACATTATCAAATCCACGATTTAAATCTTTTAGTTTCTTATTTGCTTCTTTCTTTTGTAAGACTACCGTTAATAATATTTTATAAGTTCGGTTTTTATAGATTTCATCGCCACAACTCAAACTTTTGGCATTAAAAAAGTTATTATTTTCTTTTTTAGAAAATGAATTAAGATTCCTTCGAAAAATTACCACTCGAACATTTGTAATCAGTTAAACGTGTACAAAATGGAGGGTAAATTGAACTACAGAAAACTAGATTAGTTTGTGGTATGAAGCAGATGCAGTTTTTACCTGATAACTTTGCAATACAAAGTTTTTACTAGTAAGAGTCTAAATCACATCGTCAGACGCCCAAGTAAATTTAAATCAAGATTTCTTCAAAGACTGAATTGCATGATTTTTTGGTTACACTTTTTAGTAAACGATTCACTCTTCTGTGTTAAATAATCAAAAAAAAATTTTAAATCGTTAAGCTGTTCAAATTTTCCGAAACATTATTATGATACCTAGTTTGAACAGTAACATTGTTCAGTTTATCACTTCATAAAATTTGTTGCAAATTTTTACCATATTATGATAGCCAATATTATGAATTATGAAGTACAGTATAATATTTTAATATATCATGTTATTGTATGTTTGAACCAATTTATTTATTTTTTATGGAAGTATAGTTGGAAGTTTTAGAGAAAGCTCAACCTAAAATAAAATGTTTTCTAAAAGAAGTTTCTAACCGGAAGTCTAAATCCTATTTTGTGAGGGTCCTATTTTGTGAAATTTAAACAATGGTTTCTACAAATACTCATTTACACGAATTTTTTGATTAAACCTTTTAATAAGCAATTCAGAACTTTGTGTAAAATGATAAACATTTAAAAAGTTTTGAAAAGCGTTAAGCTATTATATCGTTCAAATTCGTCGAAACATTATTATGATACCCAGTTTGAACATTGTTTAATTTATCCCTTCATTAAAATTTCTGCAAGTTTTCACGATATTAGGGTTAATGTTTGCACCTATTTCTTTGAAAGTATGAAAGAAAGTTCAACTAAACCTTTAGAGAAAGTTCAACTGAAAATAAAGTTTTTTCAAAATACTTTTTTAAAAGATATTTTCTCTAGAAGTCTAACTCCCATTTACCGAGGATCAGCTAAATTTTATCAAAAACTACTTCAACATTAGCAAAGAACAATCGAACTTTTTTGTAGAGTAAATCAAACATAGAACACATCACCTTACCAAATCAAAAAAATCTTCAACTAAAGCAAGGACTATTTCAACTTCACTAGAAATCCCTTCAATTGAATCAAAAATAACCTCAGTTCTAGTGAAGACTATTGCGACATAATTGTCCTCTAATCATTACATAATTGCATGTGGTTAAATTGAATTTCTATACTACGTGGTTTTCGTCACATTTTAACAACATCAAAGCGATTTCTAATTCTATATAAAGCAGATTCCCTCGTTAAAAGCAATGGATTTAGAAGATGAAGCCGTTTACATCTGACCAGCCCTAACATCAACGAGCGCCCTCAAAAGTTATTGATGGAGCCTTTTGCAGTGATTAATAATGCCCGGGGCGCTATGACAGATTCCGCCCCGGTAAAAGCCATTGTCTCGTTTCACAATCACTTAGAGAGCTTCGCTCCCTCCTTTTGGTTTCTTGATAGCTCTCGTGAATTTTGAAGTGCTTGGCTGTTGAAAAGATTTTTTTAAAAAATGTTCCATTCCTTTCTAGTGACGAACGGGGGGTGGTAGTTGTCCCCTGTGCGACTGTCAAGCGTTATTTGCGTTTGCGGCAAATAGTAATTTGGAGCTTGGATGAAAACGAACTCCTGGATGAATGGCTTTTTGTTTCTGAGTGATATATCTCCCTGTTCTCGCTAGTAATAGCACTTGGCACCGATTTATTGAAGCTTCTTGGCGTGATACCGACTGCAATCGATCATTTATAGCCAAATGTATTTCGTTTCATTTTTAATCACCATCGATGTAGACTTTTCCAAGATTGAGAACAAGGAAGATGCTCGATGAAAAGTGGTTATTTTTGTTTCCTTATATTAAGATTTATTGCTTGTATTGAAAAAGAGTGGGGAAAAAAATTACTTGAGGTATAGACTAAATTAAAAGTTAAAAATGAAAAATGATTCAGCTAAGAGAAATAAAGTGGTGTAATATAATATATATGAAGAAAAAAAATTTAAATAATTAAAATATTGCAAATTATTTTATTGACGTGTGCGTAGTTAAAGTGACGCACTTTAAGCAGCATTTGTTTTAAATGAAAATCTATTTAAATGAGTTTATACGTTTGAACTTTAAATGAGCTTATAGTGACGGAAAGAACATTTGTCAAATTTTTCTGACGCAAAAAAATATTTACAATAAAGGAATACTTTGTCATATAGAATTTATGTCCAGCAGTTCCTTAAAAATTCACTGTTCTATAAAATTAAATGCATAAATTCTAAAATGTGCTTTTTGAAGAAAAAAATGAGTAGATAGAAGGTTTTGAGCTCTTTAAAAAACCCAAATAGAAACTCAAGCACAACTAATTTGCAGTTTTATCAATATTTTTAGAATAATTTGAAACACACGATAAATTTTCAAATTATTCTTAAAATATTGATAATATTTGCCAGTACCAAAATGCTTAGGGGAAAAAAATGGCTTGGTTTTATTTAAGTTGCTTATCGTAGTTTAAATTCATCACATCATTAAAGAAACATGATAGCCCGAAGAATACACGCATTAAAATTCCTTTTTGAGTGGTGGACAGACAATTTGAACCTTTCACTCAAATATTTGTTACATTTTTCAAATAATAAGACTTTTTAGAAAAAGGTAACCGCGATGTCGGAAGAAACATTTTTCTAGCACTTGATCTTCGTCGTACTGCTTCACAAAGAGTGAAGTTTAGTTGTAACAACTCATTTTTATCGTTCAGATTACCTGCAGGTCTATTTTTTTTTTCTGACAAAGATCCCACAGAGATGGCAGAATTCATAATTTTCAAGGTCAACGCCACTCGAGAGAGGGAGAGAGAGAGAGAGAGTTCAAATGTGTCGTAGGCAAACATCGCATCATCCATAAAGATCTAATATTTACATCCGTAGAATGCCCAGAAAAGATGTCGCAGAAGAACGACGAGGCTGTCTTCGCTTAGACTCTTCAACCCCTATTCCGAATAGCAAAAAGTAAATAAGGGGTCATTCAAATATAAACGTTATCATTTCAATACATCCGAACGCTCTCGAACATTGGATTTTGTGATGCATTTAGCTGAGAGTTATAGAGATTTTAATATTGATTCAGGTATAGTGTGCAACTTTCGAGCCATAACTTGAGTATCGCATAACACACACACACAAATATATATATATATATATATATATATATATATATATATATATATATATATATATATATATATATATATATATATATATATATATATATATATATATATATATATATATATATATATATATATATATATATATATATATATATATATATATATATATATATATATATATATATATATATATACAAGATTTAACTGGTAAGTTTAGTTGTAACATTTCTGCAGACAGCATTATTAAAAATTATTACCTTTTCACACACATGCGTTCTCAATTTTGATTGGCTGTTTTGTGCGTTACTAACCAGAAGTCTTCTGTTAGCGTAACTTCAGTGTTTCCCAAACTTATAAGTTTTGTGTACCCTTTCTAAATTTTTCGTAAAAAAAAACTGAAAAAAATTAATGTATTTTTTACTATAAAAAAATTGCACAAAAGTTAAAAATCACAGCTGGCTGTTGAGACTACTAATCATTAACTGTTAAACTTGCAAAAAATAGACAATAGAAAAATACGCAATCGTAAATTTTCATGGCTAGTTTTGTTTTTAAATAAAAAAAATTGTGAAATTTTCGTTTGTTGCAAGATATTTCGCATAAGAACGCGTACCCCCACTAAACTGTTCCAGTACCCCTGGGGGCACGCGTACCACACTTTGGGAAACACTGGCGTACTTGTTAGCGTTCTGTTTAGCGTACTTGTTGAAAAATAGAAATATTATTATTTTTGTTTCATAAAATAATAGTGATAATATAAAATAATGATTTAATCAGTTAGTGCGTTTTCTATTCCCTAGACATATAGATAGAAAATGCTTATGCGAAATTTCAAGTGAGCTCGACTAATAAATTTTAGATATTTAATAAGAGAGAAAAAACACATTTTGAGATATAACACTAAACAGATAGGCCTTGTTATGTCAGTAAATAATATATATATATTTTTAAAAGTCATATTTTTTTCGCTAATTGAGATAAAGACAAAATTCAAGAAGTTTTGGAGAGATTAAAAATTAATTATTTCATTTTAGATTATAGGATTTAAATTTCAAAACGAATTACTTTTAAACTGTATTCTGCTACTCATACTATGTGAACATAGAATTCTATATTTTGACCTTTTTCCAACTATTAAAATGTCATAAACATACAAAATTAAGTAAAAAATTATAAAAATTCTGTAAACATGCTGTAAATAAAGGTGTTTTTGTTTGCTTGTTTGATTTTGTGTTTTGGAGATATTTTTCATGCATTTTAAATTCTAAATTCAAACAAGTGTTTCTATTTGATTTGAAGAGAACAAATGTAATAACATTTTTAACTATTGAAAGTGAAAAAGGATAAGAATTAAAGATAAATATGTACTTATTGGCATAGACATGAAGGAGAGACGAAATTGTATACATTCTATCTCGTTCGTAAAGCAGAATGATAAAGTTCAAAACTACCTAATAAAAGGTAACATTATATATATACACGGCCCCTGAAAATCGTGTTTGAAACTGATGGATAAGTCGCAACAAAGTTATACCGGTGTACCTAGTAGCGATCTTCACTTCACTTCGGCCCAAAACGTTGAAGAATCCACAGCAGCAGACGATTTGTTTTCAGTCACGGCTTACACCTTGTAAGCGATCTTTGCCGCGGCAGGGGCTAAGCTACTAGCGCAATTTTTTTTTTTTTTAAACATTTTTTTTTTCTTTCTTTTTTTCCCCATACTTTTCTTGCACGTTCGCGAATGATAAAGGGTTGTCAAACACTCCAAAAGCTTTTGTTCAAAGGTGTTCCTTCAAAACGAAGACGAATAAAAAGAATTCTCAAAGATGATAACGATACGTAAAGAAGTCGTAATATATGGTTCGGAAATGGAGAAAAAAAAATGCATCCTTTTTCGAAGAAATGAACGCGGAACTTGGACTTTTGAAAAGAAAAGGTCATATTAGTAATGCCAAAGGGAGAGTTAGTGATAGATATCTGAACTTTTCGGCTCTTTTGAGTTGAAGTTACCAATATATATATGTTTTTTTCTTTGCATTCGTAAGAGGCGTGATTAGAGTGTAAAATTATTTTTGAACAATAACTGGAAAAACTTTAGAACTCCGTAAAAAATATTTCTTGAAGAATTAAATTTGCATAAAAAATATTCTTTTAAAACATGTCATGAAAAATGAAGAGGTTTTTAACTGTTTTATTATTTTTTCCCTCATTTTGACTTAAGTGCAAATCTTAAAAATCCAGTCACCAAGTACTTTAAAAATCCTGTTACCAAGTTGTTTGTACTTTAAGAAAGAAAAAAAATCACCAAAAAAGACGAGAAAGAATAAAAACGTGGAAAAGTGAAACATCAAAAAATTTGAATATTCCAGACTCACATATGGGATAATATTAAAGAAATTTTTCAGTGCTATAAGGCAGAAAATTTAACAAAAGAAATTTAAATTTTTATGTTGACAGTTAGAAAAAGAATTTAAATTTTTACGTTTGGGACAAAATAGTAAAAAATGAGATTCAATGCTTTCAAGGAGATGGTATTACGAATTTACATTTTTGCTGTTAGCAACTCAAACAATTTCTTATTTATACGTAAACTTATAATGCGTAAGTTTGATACGAATTTAATGCTTTTACATCCACTTTTCTTTCCTGGAAAAACGTTACTTTTATCTTTTGAAACGTTCAATAATGTATTAAATATTAATATCGAAGTAAAACTAATCCATTGAAAATTGAAACCATTTTATAATCATAGTGTTAAAATTTAATTCCGTTATTGGTGCTCTAGCCTAGCCATCTACCCCACCATGCTTCACAAACCACTGATTATGCATAAAAGTGATTATAGGTTTCCGTAACCATTTGAAACTTAACTGGTTCAGCTGAGAAAAATAAATTCTAAGGAGTTATTGATGCTAGATGTAAACTTTTAAGTCAGTCATAACAAGTGTTCCTATTGAAAGTTCCGACCATGGTAAGTTTGTACTGTATTCTTTATTTTGTTGTTTGTAAAACTTTATCCTTTTCAACTTAATTGAACAAATCGTTTTTTATAAACAGTTATATTAGTAACATAACTCAAATGTTAACACATATGTTTGAAAACATATTTATTTACCTTATTTTTTTTAAAAAAATTAACAGTAGCTCAATATTTTTAAAGAAAAAATTTGCAAAAAAGAAACAAAATTAAAATGTGAGCATAAATGTTGAGACTGATGTTGTCATTCGATCTGAGAGGTTACTAATTGATTATGATGTGATGATAAATGACTAATTTATTCTAAATCATAATGACATTTTATAAAAACCATAAATTAAACCATAAAAACAAATTGTATAACAATTTCGATGAAATTGATTGCCGAAAATTCCTTGATCAGCCTCATTTTGGGCAGTACAGCCCGAGACTCTTTCTCTTTTTGAAACCTTCAATACAAGCTGTTCTAAAAATACACCTAATTTTAAAAAACCTATCTTGTTCCTCAATAAGTCTCGTTTCTTTACTGCTAATTCCTTTTGATAACCAGTACAAACTTTAGCGGATTGCAAATATATTATTGCATTAAAAAATTATTATTTTTATTTTTACTGAAAATCTAAGCAGCCACTGTGAGCATCGACAAGTCACAAATTCAGAAGGTCAATGCCAAAAATTTTTACTTGGAGAATATGCAGTATTAAGGAACAATCCTATTTCTAGGCATTAAACACATCGGAAAAATTGTTTGATAGTTTTCGCTTTTTTTCACAGAATCCCTCTTCGTTGTTGAAAAAAAAATGGAGAAAAATATAGATGCAAAAGACAAAGATAAAATAAAGTAAGTATGAGTCGGTATAATTCCAAAGAATGAATAGGTATTACTCCAAAAATTCAGAGAAAAGGTCACATTTTATAAACTTTTCTTGATAATTGTCAATATTTATGGCTATAAATTATGTAACATAGCTGTTACCACGAATGAGGCTGAATGAATGCTGTTGCAAAATTATAAAGAAATAATTTAATGTTTCGTTTTTTAAGTAGATTTTAATAAACGTTTCTAATACCGGATGTGTTACATATTATTATTATGGTAGCTGAAATAGAACGCTGAATACGGATCATTGGTAGGGGATACGAACCTCGATTCGTTAAATTCCAGATTTGATTGTATTCTGAGGGAGAAATTAACTATTTAGGCGGCATACACAGTGTTAGAGTTAAGAAGAAAAAAACTGTTTAGTTTTACTTATTTTTAGTTTGGGGCCTTGAGAATGAAAAGGGATCACCCACATTTTTCAAAATTTCATTGCAAATAAATCCAACAAGAGCTTTCATTCTGCCCAAGTAACAAGGTTTCTGCTGAGAACTGGCTCACTTTCAAAAGAAGCCAGAGAAGAAAAGATTTCAAAAGAAACTATTAGTGTACTGAGAGAAATAGTATTGTCAAAAATATCAGAATATCGTAAAAATTACAGTGTTTTTTTTAGTGCCAGTGCCAAAAAGCTCGGTAATTTTTACCGAAGTTCTTTGGCAATGATTTTTGTAAAATAGCAATAAAATATGGTTTGTAATATGTGGATAAAATTTGGTAAATGTAGTGAAATTCGGTAATTTTATCATGATACCTCAGAGCTGGGAATGAAAACCATTTATTCGGTTTAATTTTCTTTTAAGTTTTGTATTTCTTACTAAGTATGTGGTATAAAGAACTATAAACAAAAATACCGAATTTCCTGTTGAACCATTATCATATGAACGGAAATAGTACCAAATGAATAGTTTAAATACCTTATATTTTGGGTTTTAATACCAGAATTATGGTTAATTTAACCAGTAATGTCATTATAAAGCAGTGCGGTAAATTTACCAGAATTTCTTTTTATCTGTAAGTATAAAATATAAAAAACGTCAAAATGGCACCCGAGGTCTTCATTTTTTAATGAAGTCAGTTTTTCAAACTGATAGTCTAATGTGCATTCGTTTCGGTAAATTATACATAATCATATTTTTTCAGAAAATTTTAATATATTTGAATAATAAAAATTTGTTTCTTTTAAAATGTTGGCATTGTCCATACAGATGTACTGCTCTTACATTTACTACCAAATTTCGAAATGATGTTTATGGTATTAGAATCTAACAGGAACTCTGTTCTTCCTTTTTTTTATTAACCAGAAATCTCAAATGAACTGCACATTCAGAAGCAAAATAAAGTACCACAAAGCAAAAACAGTAATTCCTTCCGAAAGTGGTTCTCAGAAAAGTAAATCATTACGACATCTCATTATTGCGGCGACAAATACTCTCAAACCTCCACAACAAGAAACTGATTTGCCTTTTCCTATCTATCTATCACCCCCTACGGTTTCCAAGAACCAAATGTAGTTTTCAAAAATAAAACAGTATGGGTAAAAGAAAAAGAAACACTGGTGATTAATCGACGCTTGCTGATCCCCTGTACTTTTTTCTCTATTTATTTATTTTCGCCAATTTTTTTTCCCTCTTCAGCAGCCTCAACGATTGGCCAAATGCCACAAACTACTCTTCCAATTCCGAATCGGCCTCTACCGATATTCCAGTAACTCGATACCGACCGACTTGAATCTGCCACGACCTTAAAAGGGACAATTCTGTCGAACGGTTTTTGGGAAGCTGTTTTTTTCTGTAATTTTTTTTCCGTCACCTCGGTATCATCTGACTGTAGGCACATCTATCATTCTTCTCTGTGTCAAGAAGTTATTCCCTGTGACTTCTTTTCTAGGAGTTTTCCATCCTCAGTAGCGCTTTCCTTTTCTCTCTACAGCTAGCTTGCTTACGTAAACAACTTTCCTTCTCTCCTATCCGTTTTTTTTCTCCATCCCATTCTAGTGGGGGTGATAAATTTATGATTAAGAGACGCAGGTTGTGTCTGTCGCAAATACCAATTTGAAAGGGAAAAAATGTCGCCTCAGAACGGAAGTGGCTTCTTTAAATATCGCCGACTGATTCCAGTTTTATCCTTAAGAACACGTAATGGATTCTGGATATGTTGCTTTTAGTACTTAAATGTTGAGAGATAAGCTCCTTTTATTAGCTTGGGTATGACGGCTATATTTTTTCAAATAAGATAGAAAGAACATATATATTTTTCGCAAATAAATACTTTTTTTTAAATTTATCTTTTACATTTATTTTGGATCAAACTTGGGCTGATTTACTCGAATGTGATTTTTAAAATAAAATCTATGACAACTAAGAGAGCCATCAGTAGTCTACTGTCACAAAATTTATGGTATTTCAGAATAAAAAGCAAAAAAAAAACTTTGCTTCGCTGTACATTTTCTACGGCTAAAAGTGTACAAAGTTCGTACCAGTTTAGGCGAATGTATTTTAATCAAAATAAAAATTAAATGAAACAAAATGCATTGTTGTACATTTTCCATGGCAAAAAATGTACAAAATTTGGACCAATTTTGGCACCGGCATTTCAATAGAATGTAAAAATTAAATGGAAGAAAATTGCATTGCCGTACATTTTCTATGGCAAAAAATGTACAAAATTTGGACCAATTTTGGCACCTGCATTTCAATAGAATGTTTCTACATCTGATTGTGACATCAATGATCTCTGCCCCCTAATTTATGACAGATATAAATAAAATATAAACTATACTTTACTGTAAACTTTCGATTCATGGAATAGGAAAAAAGTTGGGTAAAGTTACAAACTAATTGGTTAAATGGATTAAAATTTAATGGAAAGCTTGAGTCTTCTGAAAGGGTCAACGATGCTCTCTTGCTCTCAAATGTGAGACAGATAAAATAAAATGAAATTAATACACAGACAAAAACACTTATTCTCTGCACCTTATCTCTGGCTAAAAATTTTACAGAGTTAGGCACGTTTAAGACCAAGTTGAGGAAAATGTGCTTTAAAAGAAAATATGAAAAAAGAAAGGAATTAGGGCTAAAAAAGCGAATACATATACGTATTTAGGAAAAGTTAGGGTCGATTTTAGGCAATTATATTTTAATAGACAACCTTTTCTGTTCATACAAATATTAACATAAATATATACGTTAGTACAAGGTTATTTCGGAGTGATAATTAAAAAGAAAATTTCCTGAAAAATAAAACTATAGTAGTGTTTATTGATTTAAAAAAAAGATTTTTTATCCTTCTTAGAAGCAAGTAATTTGAAACTCATAAGTAGACTAGTTATTATTATTATCCTATCGCACATTCAATTGCTTAACAATAAATAAATAAAAAGTCTAGCTAAAATTATAGATATTTTTAAAAAAATATAGCATCTTTGGAATTCTACTGAGGGTAAAAAAATTTTTAACACAGCATTCGAATATTTTTTTTTTAAAATTAAAGCTCCATAAAAATAAAAATTAAGCATTTTACGGATAATATATTATTTATTCAAATTACAAAGCAACAAAAATTATTTTTATGACCTAAAAAATACACAAATTTAATCGTTAAATTGAGCTGAAAATTTAAAAGATTCGAACATTTCGAACAACAGCGAGAGAAGAAAAAAATAAAAAGTATTCTAAATTGAAAAAATGTGGTATATTTGCAAATACCCGTTTTAATGGCGATAAAAAAATCCTTAATCAAAAGGAATCGATGCATTTGTAGCTTGTGCAAAAACTAATATGATATGTGAGCAATAAAAAACTCCCATAAAAATGAAGAATTGCCTTTAATTACCCTATTAACAAAAACGCCTTTTGTATTCATAAATACAAGGGAAGGGCGAAAACAGGAGAATATGTTTTAAGTATCCTAGAAAATTGGGGGAAAGGGAAAAATGTTTGAATATTTTTTTAAACCACATTTTTTCCCCTTGTACCCAATGAAGATAGGCGATTTTTTTCCTTAAACAATTATGATGAGATTTCGTCTAATTCAATTTATTCTGAAGAAGTTTTGCATACAAATGATTATCGTCTGTGCACGCGATACTTCCGTGGGAGGGGAAACAACTCAACATCTCTAACATTAAATTACAGGTAATCACCATCTTTGGCCACAGCCCACGGTTTTTTTTTATTTATTTTTTATTTAAATAAAGAATAGTTTGTTTCATTGATATTATTTTTAAATTTAAAAGCTTCTCCGGGATAAATGGTTTAAGGTGAAATCTTCAGATTTCGTTTATGTCAATTTCAATTGTTTAAAATTAAAAACGAGTTGCAAATTGCTTAAATAATTACTACATAAAATAAAAATTAACAAATGATTGTTAATAAGTTAATTTTTGAGCAATTTTGAATGTTGTTATTAAGTATTATCATTAATTTAAACATTAATAAAACGTTTAAATTAATGAATCCAAAAATGAACGCTTAAGATCAGTTTGGATATCAAATAATGAATAAAACTTTTGTTAAATGTAATAAAAATTACTTTTAATGGGAAAATGTAACTTTTCAAAAATACGAAAAAAATATGTACAGGTTTAGCACAAATGTATGATCGAATTTCAAATATTTATATTTGTGAAACTTTTATACATATAACTATAAATATTATTCCTAAATAAAGAAAAACATACCAGATAGGTACTTTATTTACGTCGCACTAGAGCTGCACTGTGGGCTGTTGGCGACGGTATGGGAAACATCCCTGAGGAGAATCCGAAGACATGCCATAGCAATTTTGATCCTCTGCAGAGGGGATGGCTCCCCTGCTTTGGTAACCCGACGACCTGCTCGCAAAGTCAAGCACAAAAACATACCAAGTTTCTTAATTGTTCAAGTTTCTTCAAAAATTGTCAATGTGTGACCTAATTGTTACACTACAAACATGTAATCGGTAATAAGCTTCATTTCACGCCTTTTGTAGTTTCACACTGTCAATGGTTCCTCATGCAGCACATATGCGCTCTTTGAGATCGTGCAATGTTTTCAGAATTTGTCGTTCATAAACAATGTCTTTGACGTCACTTCATAAAAAGAAATCATACGGGGTTAAGTCCATGAATCATGGTGGCCACATGGGTAATAAGATTCAGAAATAAGTAAATTAATGTAACAATAAAAGTGGTTGAGCAAGGCACTATTAAGTTTGATATACAAAGCTGTAACTGGATAGGACACTTAAAAATAGTGTATGACGATATAGCCGTAAAGAAATTCTTCTTGGTAAATCTTTGGCGTCTGGTACCCAAAAAAGAGGAAAAAACCCAAATTTATCGGTTGATTGGCTATCTAGTAAAAGGCCTTAAAACTATTAGAGTAACAAACTGAACAACTTTAGCCAGGAATGGAATTCTTAAGAAGACCAAGAACCACACAAGGGCTGCCGAGCCAATGAAGAAGATGATATAGGCTATTATTTCGCGGAGACAATTGATAAAAGGCAAATCACTGTTTATAACCAAAGCAATGCTCCAAAAAAAGTGCACGAATTTGTGATGTATTAGGAAAGTGCAAAATGTGTGCAATAAACTTAACCACCGCTTATATGTTTGCCATGGGGACCTAAATGGGTTAAGCATCGGACATTTGTCTTTAATTTCGTGAATCACTTATTAAAATACATTTAAAAATTTTGAAAATATTAATATTTAAATTCCGGTCATTCATTTATGTTGATCCTGTACATAAAGAGTTTTTGGTTTCATTCACTTATGACGTTAATAAGGATAAATTTTAAAAGAAACACGAACTTTTCGAAAGCGTGTATGCTTAATATGACTTAAAGAGTTCTAAACAAGCCCCCCAAAAAAAACTGAAATAAAAGAAAGTACTTGGTAAAAACAGTAACGAACAAAAAGTACTTTATAAATTGCGCATTTTTTTCTATTTTAAGATGTACCACTCTGAATAGCTCGGACCACTCTGAATAGCTTTTAATCTAATGATCGGATCGTCAAGTCATATACTTAAAATTTGATTTCTCAGGAACTATTTGACCGATTTCATTCAAATTTTGTGTTTTGCCATGTACAATTCCAATCTGTAAAAATATGAGTAAAAAGTATAAAAACTTAAAATTGTTGCTGTCTTCTGCCATTAAGGCAGAGGGGGTGCGTCTGATCTTGTTTTCTAGTGATGCCATACATGGTTTAGAATTCGACTTCTGCCACACCCTTAGATCACACCCGTTTATAGGGGGGACCCATTCATACATCCACAGATCGTAATTTTGATCTAAACCAGAAAACGATCAATCTCCAATTCAGTACCCCCAGAGGTTTAATTTGTTATGGGAACAAGGAGGACTTTGTGACCCAGCAGATATAATGTGCACCAGTCACTTTTTACTACTCTTTGATAGGCTGGATTTGAACTCCCGCTCTCACGAACATGAGCTCAGAACCTGCCAACCAGGCTATCCCGGCCAACTTTACGTGGTATACCTTACAATTAAAATTGTTTTAAGTATTATTAAATAAAATGATAAGAAAAATAATAAATATTCACTAAAAGTTATTTTTTGCATAGAATTACTATTAGATAAACAAATCTTAAAATTGTGGGAGAAAAGTTTTCAATTCATTAAAAAAGTTCTCGAGATCTGGAGAAATGCGCAAAAATTAAAATTAGTATTAAGGGGACGAGACTTTAAATCATTCTCCTGACCGAACTAAGGGGATCATATTTCCCATATTGTGGCTACTCCGTATATTTTGGGAGTCAGAAATCCAAATCAGTCAAAAAATGGTATGTTCATTCAGAGAAAGTATGCTTTCGTGTCTGATTTCACAACTTGAAATATTGTTTGCACTAATTTATAAGCATATTTGAAGTCAACCCCTCGAACCATTAAGATTGAGTCCTACAACGTGAAGATCCGATTTATTGGATCAAAAGTTATTCTGGTTCGTTTTTTTTTCGTGCACTATGCATATTTTTTTGGTATGTAATGTAAGTACGTTATTTGATGTTTGATAATCTATTGATAGATAATTTGAAATCACTATTAATACACATTGATGACAGTATTTTATTGCATATAATACCATTTTGTAACTATTATCTCTGCAATCATCTATGGTCAGAAACAAAAACATTGTGCATTTATTATCAATTATCTAATAATAATTTTGCAGTTATATAAAATTATTTTTTATGGATGTATGCACTTCTTTAATGGAAAATAAGAAGATTGAAAGCATTTGTTCATAAAAAATTAATATTTTAATGCAGCATTTCAAATAAATTACAATGTATTTTATTTTCAAGACATTGCTCAAGATACATTAAATAACATTTTTACATTAAATAAAAATTTTACATTAAATTGAACTTTTGTATTAAATAAAATTAAGAATTTAATAAAAGTCAACTCCTATTTTTTCCTATGACTTTTGAAAGCAGCAAATTATAAATGAGGATATCTAATTTCTTTCTATTTTCTGCATATTAATTTTCAAAAAAAAAAGGAAAGAAATTCCTAAATATTTCTTTCTTAAAAACACGCGTTTTTAAAGTGATGATCAAAATAATTTATTTCCGACATTATTAAGGAGCTACCAATAGTTTTTAATTTTTGACCAAACATGGCAGATTATAAGGCCCCGCCATTAACATATAGAGGAGAGGACTTCAGCACTAATTTTGAATTTTCTTCAGAAAAATCGGAACACCCTCAAGTGCATGTAATGAGCCGGACCTCGTGGAGCGTTTTATCTAAGTAATACGTGATCAGCCATTTTTTTTAAAGAGCCCTAGAATTTCCAAGCAATCAACAACGAGTGGGGTGTTTCGGGAGAAAAAAAAATAACATTTTTTCCCCGTCTTTAGAAACATCTCTCATTGTTTCTAATTATAATGATAAAAAATAATTATTATTACCGTAATTTTCATTCCTTATGAGAGAAAAAAGTTTTCTAAAGCACCCTTTCCCCTAAACGTATAATGTGAATTTTAATCGTCTGGTACAGTTCTGAGGAGAAGAATTTGTTTTTATTCCGAAGATCACTGAGTTGAGTTGAGCTGTTTGTCAGGAAATGATTTCGGTGCGGGTTGAAATTTTACCAACGCCTAATTTAACTCAACTCCCTTCCGCGGGTGAAGCGCTGTGTGATGAATGACAAACTTCCCAAAATAAGAATTATTACTAGAAGAATGCGACTGTGGATAGTAAAAAGGGATGCAAAAAAAAAAATTAAAAAAAAAAAAAGTTTAAAAAAACATATTTTTTGGTCCCCTAAACGATCATAAAAGTTGATAGGGAATGCTTATTATTATTATTTTCTATTTTTCCTTTCAACAAAACATGCAGTAAAAAAAAAATTTTAAAAAATGCAACTAAATAAATAAAATGTTTGTATCTAATGACGGTTTCTTTTTCCTTTTTTTTCCAGTCTCCCGAAAAATATTTTCAATTTTTTTCCCTCATCGTTTTAACAAAGATGAGATTTTGTTTTTGGCTGCCAAGCTCGTTATTAATGTAATTATGGCCGAAATCGAAACAAAGAACACAACGACCGGGGGACTGTGGGAGATGGGGGGTGAAATGGAGAAAAATATTAAAATAATAGCATTTAATTCTATCCTTCGAAGATTTGAAAAGAAAGAAAAAATTTCACGGGTGTTTAGTAAACGTAAGAGGAAAAAAAAAAGTGAAAACTGGGGAGGGAGGTTTTTAATTTTTAAAAGAATCCGACAGAAAGAAGGGGGTGGAAACAAGATAAAAACACCCGCAGTGAGGGATAAAAAAAAAGTGAAAAATGTCAATTACGAAGCGTGAGTGCATATGCAATTAATCTCTTTGTCGGAGCGAAGATTTTTAGTCTGGTTTTAGAACAACTCACACATGAATATAAGTTGCAGGTTAGAGCATCAATTTATTTCATCTGGAGGATTTATAATGTCGGGCAAAATATATTATTATTAGTTATTTAATTAAATTTATTAAGTTTCACTGTTTTTGCGTATCAATTTTGTTTAAAGTTGTTAGAAAGATCAAGTTATGTAATGTAGTATAAAATGAAGTACTAATTTGAAAAAAAGATGTTCTTCTGCATTGAAATCATGCATGTACCATGCGAATCACGTGTAACATGTACACGTAATAACACGTATATAACTCATGCTTAATTTAAAACGTGATTTTGGGAGATTACTCACTATTAGAAAGAAAGCATACCTGATTGATGGAGAAATTTTAAAAACATTAGTAAGAAATCGAAACACAAAAATTATCTTTGTTGCATATTCTTCAAATAAATAAAATAATGATTTAAAAAATATTTACGTAACATGTACTTTTACTAATAACATGTATATAATAGTCTTAAAAATGACATGTATATTTTATTTTAAACAATAGCATACATATTATAATTTAAATAATGACACGCATGGCATTAAATAACATGCAACTAAGGAAAAAGAAATTATAAAAAAAATTGTCAAGGTTTTTTTTATATTTAATTTATTGTTATGTAAGTTTTTAATTTACTATTATTATTATTTAATAAAACTAAAATATCGCTTTTTCAGTTTATGATGGAAATTGTTAAACCAGCAGTAGGCTACAAAGGGTACCACCATAAATTTTCTACACACCTAAAATTAGGTTGCAATGAGTGAAACGTTAGTATTTAATGTAATCAAAAATGTCTTACGACTTGTAATTCACATTAAATTCAACTGTTGTTTACTTGCGCTGAATTATTATATTCTGATTATTGGCAATATTTGTATACTATTAGCCAACCTATCACAAGAATAAATCAAGTTTCTCCACATCTGAGATATGTTGGAATATGCATTGAGAATATGTAAGGAGAATATATAAATGTTAAATATGCATTTGGAAAAAAAAATTTAAATTTTTTTTTAGAATTGAACATACAACTTAAGTTATATTTTAATCATCAATTTGTAATTAAATGGCGTAGCAATCCTCAGCATTGATTGTTATGACTATAAATATTAAACAAAAGAACAATTGAAAGAAAAGAACTGAGTTATTTTGGAAAATAAACCCCAGTTATTGCTTTAATAAAAAAAATGCTGGTTAAAAATTCATTAAAAACTCCACTATTTTCAAAATTTTTAGCGAAAAACTACTGTTTGTTATTCTTTATGAGTAAATAACCCTATTAAATTTTACGTGCTCATTGCAATCTTCAGAAATTTTTTTTTAGGAAAAAGTTCTTTTTTAAATTTTTAAAGCAGTGTGATAAATGCTACTTTGTATAGCTTTTTTTAGCACCAAAATTGTTTTGATAAAGCAGCATTGTATTACTTAATCACACTTCGAAAAGAATAGGTTCAATATTAAACACTAATACCGGTACTTTGAAAAATAATATCATGCTAATTCGCTGCCACCTTAATAAGGCATAAAATTGAACCTTGTTTTTTTTTTTTTTTTTTTTTTTTTTTTTTTTTTTTTTTTTTTTTTTTTTTAATTTGAGCAAAAGTTAACAAGTTTATACCTGTTGTCAAATTTAAGAAATGATTTAATTTACACATTAATAAGCTTCGTATTAAGGTTTCGCACCAAATTTTCCAATAGTGCATGATCATAAAATTTTAATTCGAGTTAAGATTTTTGCGATAGGAACGAGTGAATTATTTTATCCGAACAAGCAAATATCAGAAATTTAAAAATCTATCTGCAATAAAAACCCGGTTCACTGGAATGTGTACTCTCTATCCTTGAGCCACCATCCGGTTCGCCTCATTGGAAGGCAATCTCTCTATCCCCTGAGCCATCGCGGCTCTATTCAGAACATTGTGAAGAATAGAAAACTTCGGCCCTTCGCAACAGTACTGTCTGTAAATGGCCCTCAAAAGTGCTGTGGTAATAACTTAAGTAATTGCTTTACCAATTATAGATATTTTTTTTTTATATTGTATGAATTTCTTAATAATAAATCTCATATCAGTAGATAAATCCTCAAAAATAAGTTCACAATTTGTTGCGAGATTAAAAACCAGAATGCATTTTATTTAATAAAATAATTTTAAAAAATTTAAAAAAGAACAACTTTTCTGTGGGTTAGCATGAAAAAGTAATAAGCGAAATATGAGTAACTTATACAAATCGAGTTTACAGTCTTGGCTAATTTTACCTAATGCTCCTCCTAAAATGAGCGATAGGAATTTTTTATAAAATTATAAAATTTTTAAAGAATGCAAATGAAAAGTCTATCATTTTCAAATAACATCCTAATAAACCACTGACTTTTCTTCTGCTTTCTTTTAAAACTTTACGAAAAATTCCTGCAACACATTGAGATAAACTTTACATAAAATGAACATAATACCTGGAAAATTAGACAAAACTTTTGTAAAACTCGGTTTTTATAAGTTTCACGCAATATTTTATTTATTACTTTTTCATGTAGATCCATAGAAAAGTTGTTTTTCCTTAAAATTTTTTAATTTTTTTATTTAATACCTATTTGTCTTACTATACATAAAGTCTTTGAAAAAAAAATTTCACCTTTTTTTTCAGAAACACGTTTTGAAATCACAACTAAAACAAAATAAAGAAAAGTTGAAAAAATAAACGAACATAAGAAGTCTCACTATATTTTGTGATAAATACTGCATTGTTCAATATGTTCAAATAGACCATTTAAGTAGTACCTTCCATATGGCTACTCTAGTCATCTTGTGTGAAAATATGTACTTTTTATCATTTCAATCCTTAAACGAACCTATTATTTGTTTTTCCTTTATGCATCGGTGTCCCATAAAATGGCTTAGAAGTAAAATATTTGTGTTGCGGAAAAACAACTTATATGGGACACGGTCCAGCAGAGACTCTGCCTGCACTGTAAGAAATTTATTGATCAAATTACAATTTAAAGTACCGGCTCTTTGAATGCATAATTCGTAAAAAGCATTTTACCGTAAAATGTTATATCTTAATTTTTACAGTAATGTTTATTTAATTAGAGTGATTCAGTGATTTTACGTAATTATTACCGTAAAAATTATGGCATATCAGATTTTGCGCTGATAAAAATGGATTTTACGGTACCCGGAACCCCGGGTGCCAGTGTTTCTTTCCCCCATAATTTGATCTGGAATATTTTACAGAATAGTCACTAAAAGACCTACAGTTGAATTATTTTAGTAATTTTGTAATAAATGTTCAAAGGAAACTTTTTCGTACTTTAGACAAATATTTACTGTTACACAACAGGATAGAAAAATTTGAAGAAAGAGAGTTTGTTCAAATTTCAGATGCTGTGATAGGAGTTATTTTGTGGTTCTAAGGTGCATTTTTAAAATTAAAGTGATTTATAATTCAAACAAATTTTTAGTTTCATACAAATTTAAAAGTTACTAAATATTTATAATTGGAATAACCTGCATTTGACTAGAAATTATTATTATTAATATTATTTTTGCAAAACCAAATTGATAAATATTTTAATTGATAAATAATTGATTGATAAATAATTGATAAAAATCGAATTGTTAAATATTTTAATGCAAAAGGGATGGGAAATGACTTTCGTGTAATATTCGCAATCGTCAGGAAGGTTTTTCGCCGACATCCTGGTAAGTCCAGATTTTTAAAAAAAGAAAATATGGCTTTTTCTTCAGAATTTTTTCCTTCGTGTCTGTAAAAGAAAAAAAAAGAGAAAAAAAGATTTCTAAGACTTGAATAGGGACATGTTTCAAAAAACGTTGCAATATAACGCAAAAAAAAATTTAAATAATAAATAAATAAAAATACAATCTATAAATTTTATTGATTTTTCTCTTCTCTGAAGTTAAATACTGTAATTTAAAAAAAGGTGATGTATTTATTTCTTTTCAACAGATACTTCTTAACATTTCGCCTTGCCCGAAGGCAGGTGAATGTATTGTTAAGTTTCAACTTCTATGGGAAAAACAAAAAGCTGTTTCATTTTTACCGAAACAATTTGCCAATGATTTTGGTAAAATGAACGATAAAATATGGTTTTATAATATGTGTTAAAATTTCATAATTTCCTCGTGATACCTTAGAACATGGTATAAAAACCATATGTTTAGTTATATTTACTTTCCAGTTTTGCATTTTTACTAAATGTGCGATAATTAGAACTATAATTTTAAAAACCAGAATTTCCAGAAAACCGATACCACATGAACGAAAAGATTACCAAATTAACGGTTTAAATACCATATAGTTTAGTTTTATTAACAGAATTCTGATTTTTTTTTTTGCCATAAATGTCATTACCATACAATACGGCTATTTCATCAGAATTTTTTCTCCATGTATGTTAAAAAAAGAAAGAAAAAAGATTGTTAGGACTTAAAAGGGGAAATATTTCAAAAAACGCTGCACTATAACGCTAAAAAAGAAATAAATAAAAATACAATCTATAAATTTTATTGATTTTTCTCCTCTCTGAAGTTAAATACTGTAAAAAAAAAGGTTATGTATTTATTTCTTTTTAACAGATACTTCTTAACATTTCGTCTTGCCCGAAGGCGGGTGAATGTATTGTTAAGCTTAGATTGGTTTGCTTTTCACGTTGAAAAAGGATTTGTATCGGGTACACGTTTCGACTTTACTGAGAATTATTGCTCAAAGCAAGAAATGAGCTGAAAAACGATCACGCTTTTTAAGCTAAATGTTCATAATCACTTTAAAAAAATATGTTCGTCGAAAAAATTATTCCAAGAAGGGGGAAAAAGGAATCCTTTCAAAAATTAATTAAAACACAGTTTTTTGAGTTGATAATTTTTTTTTTCGTCGCTTCCGCATGTGATTTTGAAGCCGAAGGCGGCTATCATATGCTTCAAGAACAGGTGTAACTCGTAAAAATATATTCTAAAAACGGCGCCAAAAACGCCATTTTCTTTGAGAGGAATGACAGCTCTACAACCATTACAATAATAATAAAAAGTGATTAATATTTTGAGCCTCCCATGAGGAAAAGAGGAAAAAAAGCGGGAGAACAAATATAAAAAACCTCCCATCTACCTCGTGTCACTCTCAAAGTCATAAATGAAAAAGAACAGCGGGAAAAAAAATTAAAAAAATGAAGCGGGAAATATTTTCTTCGAAAAGCCAAACGATGCAGAAAACGCGCGAACCGAAACAACGGCAAAATCACGTGGCTTAAGGAACGACGTCAGGAACAGAACCCCTTTTCGATGAAAGAAAAACTTTTTCGGACAAAATTTTCTTTGCCATATTAATCATTTTTTTCTCCTAATTATCGCTTGCTTTTTCCCATATTTCTCTCCAATCACAGCAGCGTAAACCGGTTCGAGCGACAATTAGTTTTTAATCTTCCATATTCGACCGACATTACCGACACGAGAGCGAAAGAGAAAGAATTAAGAAAAGAAAGAAAAAAAAAAAAAACTTCTTCCGAATAAAAAAAAAAGTTGGAGGGAAGAAAAGTCGAACGCAAAAGGTGACGTTTCGCGTAATTTTAATTCCAGCTGTCATTTCGGTAGATTACAGCACTCTCTACCCCCTATCCTCAATTCACCACCCCCATGTCTTTCGTTTGGTAATGAACTTATACTCAGACGGGGGAAAGGGGTGATTTCCCGATCCCCCATCCCTTTCAGATATGGATAAAAGCCGAACATCTTTTCTCAAGAGAAATTCTTTAATTTAAACCCTGCCGAATTTCCTGATCAATATCCAGAAATGAGTTCTTGCCCCTGAAATGCAGACGATTCTTGTAGGTGTGCAATCATGTCTTTTCCTTTTTGATATTAATGAATCACCAAACTTTCATTTCGCGCTCCCCTCCAAAACATCCACCCCCACGAAATTTGTTCGTTTTCTCCTTCTATCTCCGTATTCTACTCTTCAAGATTGAAATACCGTAATTCGAGTATATTTCGAGAAAACCTTTTCGCTGTGCAAACCTGATTGAGAAAAATCCTTAAGTCCCCCCCCGACCCCCTGAACTTTCCCTTATTCTACCTTTTGAGATCAAATTGGGGCAAAATATCGTCTTTTTAAAATATTCCGACAAATTGTGATTTCTCGGATGTGGTGGATGAAGATAGGGAAATGAAATAACGGAGAAAAAAAATAAACTAAATTAAAAAAAAAAGGTGAAGTTGTTCCTTTTTAATTCTAATGAGATATCCGGAAATTTTGCGTTTAGTAGAAAACATGGTTAATTCAAGTAAAATAAGAAATAAATTTGAAAAAAGGACATATTTATTTAGCATTCAACAGGTTTCTATCAAATGCAAAAATCAGAATGCGTATGAAAAACTCATATTCTCAATCTTTAAATTCTCAAAATTGAAGTTTGGTTGAATGATCTTTATTTTTCAAAGAGAACTACTTTCGAAAAATGCTGTATTAACATCGACAAATGAACTCGCCACAGTTAAAATTGTTCTAAAGTATAACACTTATGAATTTTAAGTTTTGAGACGATAAATTTCTTAATTTTCAACAAGTTATAATATTTCATGAAATGTAGTTTACAATTATCTTTTAATATTTTTTCTTGTTACTTTTATAAGGGTTGCCTGAAATGAAAGTGAAGTTTACAAATGTCATAAATACATTAACGATAGCACAACTACTTTTCTGATTTACAGGAAAGTTGAGGGCACCACAGACAGTGTATAACTGATTAATCTGCTTATATGAAGCGATTTAAAGTAAACAGAACAACACTAATCAGTTCAATCACGCTAAGTAGTACGATCACAGAAGGTGGTTGTTGCCCCATTCGTTTACTTAAGTCAGACAAAGGCTGCGCAAATATCACGAGTCGCATCTCTTCGATTACCTTTAATTAAGATCAAGAATAGCAATGGATTCATTGAAATCATAGCATTTGCTTGCTCTGAGTCTTAGCAGATTCAATATTCATGCAACATCCTCACGAAAATATTTATACCATTCGTTGACAGAGTTTAGTGTTCGCAATAAATAGTAAACATTCTATCGTAAATGTTGGCATTACGCTGTAAAAATTTCTGCATCAAATTACGGCAAAAAGTAGCATCATGAGGTCTGCATTCGTAAAATCCATTTTACTGTAATATCCATTTTACGGTAAAATCTTATACCTTATGTTTTACTATAATATTTATTTTATTACAGTGATTCAGCGATTTCACTTTAAAAATTACGTTACATCAGGTTTTTTTTGTTCCGCAAAATTTTATGGTAAAAAGTATTGGCACTCTGAGTGCCGATGATTCTTGCCGGAATTTATTTTTAGTATACGCTCACCATTTGTCATTAAAAATCGTACAACTGCGCGTTAGTTTAGTTCAGGAGGCATCCATCCAAGCATGGCTTTGCATTCACTTCAAATGCTCTCATGTTTACTTGTTAATCAATCATATGCAATCTACAAAAAACTCCTTTTAATTTAATTTGCGACTCTGGATGATAGCAATGCTTCCACACCTGCCCACTTTTTATTTGAACAATTCTTACAGTGCTACAGTTTCACTTGGTTTGAATTCAATGGTGATAATTACTATTAACTTTTGAGTTCCCTCTCCATAATGTTTCTTCATACTCAACATGAACATTAGTTGAAGAAAGGAAAAAGAAAAATATTTGAAAAGAATTTCGCTGTGTCAAAACCATTTCGCTGAAAATATTTTCTGCAAAATCAGTTTCCCTCGATACAGATAATATTATTTTTCGGAGCTAAATTTAAACTTATAAACTGCATTCCTTTTCAATCCATTAATGGGTATTTTAGAAGAGTAAGCTTAAGTCACAGGAAGAGTTTACCAATTTCTCATTCATTACAATTAAATTCTGCTCTGAATGATCTGAGTTCTTTGTAGGAAATTATTCTATAACCTCACCTTGATTCCTCTTCGTGGTTAGCTTATTTTTTCCGACCTAGCACCATAAACATTTTTCTTTCTATTATAGTAAATAGGAGCTAAGTAGTATTTCTACATACAAAACCAGTCAAGAAATATTTTGACATGCTGCCAAAGGTATATTTCAAACATATTGCAGAGGCGTTTCTAAACGTTAGTTTGGACATGTTAAAAAGTTGTTAGGTATCCATACAGATATGATACGATGTTGTAATTTATACTAACTCACTGATTACCAGTCTAAAAAATATTCACCATGCAAAATCGAAATGGAATTTATGCTAGTAGTTTTAATGTAAATGTTTATTCTTAAGCAAATTTCTGCTCTCCATAACGTTCTCTCAACTTCACATCAAATAATTTCTTTTCTTATATAAGCTTTATATCTAGTATTTTTTTTAACTTATTTCGGAATTTCTCACCTGGTCTTGCTTCGAATTCTACATTATTTTTTCAAAAAATTCTTTATTCAGATTTACCATATAATAGTGTTTTAAGAGCCCCAAATGTCGGTCGTAACTATTGAAAATATCTTCTTTACCACTAATCACGTTTTTAAAAATTAAAAAAAGTCATTAACTTCTATTTGATCATATAGCGATTCTCTTCGTGGACGAATTTTAATTTTATAAATAAGTTTTAGCCAGCTCTTAATATAATAGATTGAATATTTCACGAATTAATAAAACGTATTTCTTATGCTAAAAAGTCATTAATTTTAATTTGATTATTTAGAATTCCTCTTCCCGCAAATAAAAAGAGTTTTAAGTTGATAAGCTGGTTTTAAGACACATGAAAAGATTAAGCATGAAGGAAAATTAATAATTTATAAGTAAAATCCAAAAACTGATTTCAGTATATAGGCTCACAAAGACTTGTTGGGGCCATCTTTTCCTGAGGTTTTTTCCCCATCTAGATTACATCTTTTAGACACTTACTTTTAAATAATACTTTAATACTTTTAAAAGAAAACAAAAGTCGATATGTTTTAAGCACTCTGAAATAGGCACCCATTCTAGCAAACTTACAGTTTCAATGTTACCAAAACTAATTCCACCCCAATCGCATCAGCTCATCTTGATGCCCTGGAATCTTGTTTTATTCATTACATTATGAATACTTTCGTTAACGACATTAGTTCCTTTCCACTTCTCCACAGAGCGTGAAAATGCATTTTACCCTGATTCTTCTATGTTGACCGCAATGGTTTTCATCATGTTTCTTCATCTTTATTTTGTTTTACTCTCGGCTACTACGGATTTTCTAGTTTTGCTTCACATCTTTCTTTTTAAATTTTTTGTTGGCAACTTTAAGTTTTATATTTCAAATCACTTTTGTTTCTTCTCATTTGCATTTGGTAAGTCTTGAGAATGGGTGCCTACTTTTGAACGTTTGAAACATATCGACTTTTATTTCTATCTGCATGCTTTTGAAGCTAATGAAGTTTTTTTTTAATCAAGTATTATTTTACCGCTCCACTTTTTTGGGATTATGTGCATTTGTCTCATTTGTGGCGATCAGCTACTAACATAAGAGACAACATTCAATACCATACAAGCAACTTTCGCATATTTTGCTAAGCATATCAATGATTTTCTTAATGTGAACTAAAAACCAAAATTCATAATTTTCAAGCACACATTTAGCAAGAATTTTCGAAAATCAAAAACTGATGCTTCTTACTGAAGTAATACTGTCCTTTTTCTTTTGCATCTAAACCTTTTTAATTATTTTTCTTGTAATTTGAATTATTTGCAATCTATTGTTTAATTTTTCCAACATAAATTAAATTCCAATGCTTACAAATAAATATGCATTCAAAATTTCTCCCAAAAAAATTAATTCGGCTCAAAAATATAATTTTTTTCCCAATTATCCAGATAAAGTTAGGAAAAATAAAGTTTACTTAAACTTCTAATGTTTAAAAAACGAAATTCATCCACACGCATCTAAAATGATTTTATAAAGAAAATATAGCCAATAAACTTAATTGAATTTTTTTCTACGTAACTTTCATTAATTTTTTTTCTCTTGTCGGAGAAAAACTTTAAACGACCCTAAGGTGTCATTTAAGTTTTTCTTTGACATATTTCACTTTTCACGGTACCCAAACAAAATATCATCGCTCATTCTTTTTTTCCCTCAACCAATACTTAGAATATATATGGGATTTCAATTATTTATTTGACGTTCCGCGAATAAATAAAGACACACGTACTACCAATGCCAATCAATGGGCACTTAAGCATGCTTGATGCTATTAAAATCTTAACGCCTCGTCACGCTCATCACGAGGCGCGCCAAAAAAATCCTCCCATCGCCAATCTCCTTTGAAAAAAAAAACTGGAAGGGGAAAAAAATCCAATCTTCCCACTAATATTAGGAGAAAATTTTTTTGGGCTTTGATCGTTGCACATTAAACCCCTTTTTACACTTTTTGATTTTCATCGCTTCTTAATTTTTTCCCTCCCATTGTCCCCCTGAAAAGGGATTTTTGCAGCTTTTCTGCTTCGGCGCATTTATTCGCGGTACTGAGAAGGTTGCGATGCGAAAATATGTTTTCATTGACGAAAGACAAGCGGATCCATTAGAGGCCATCCAGAAAAGAGGAGTCAGAAATCCGTGAAGGATTTTTCCCTAGTCGAAGATTTCCAAGGAGAAGAAAAAAATTGGAGAAAAAAATTGGGAAAGATGAAAGAAAAATGATGGCATTGAAATAAAGAGACATTGTATTTCATTCCATATTTAGGATAAGAACACGATAAACCACAAGTTCGAGAAGTGTAATGTTAGAACATGGAAAGTAATATCTGCATGAAAGTTTACAGGTATATCAGTTAATAAAGTTTAAATGATTTTTTTCAGTTAAGAAAGTAGTTAACGAAAATTAACAATTTAATTGAAAGATGGTTTTATAACTACACTGACTATACGTTGAGGTAGGTTCATAATTTACGTCACCCTAGAGCTGCACAACGGACTATTAGCGATGGTGTGGGAAATATCTCCAAGGATGATCTGAAGACATGCCATCACAATTTTGATCCTCTGCAGAGTGGATGGCTCCCCCGTATTGGTAATCCGGTGACCTGAGCATGAAGTTGAGCACTTTACGGAAGAAAAGTTTAACGAAGACTGTTACCGAGCACCACCGGCCCCTACTCAGGCTTACCAAAGTGATAACCCATCCGCTTACTGACCGCAGGCCAAATATACGTTGAACCTCAAGTATTGTGAAAATTTGAAGCAAACTTTATAAGGTACTGAGATGAACTATATTATCGCGCAAATCAAACCATCTTAAACTTGATAACATGATACTATGGTTCATCTTATCGGATATATAGTTTTATATAACACTTTATTAAGGTTTCAACAAACATAAGATGACCAAATATCTAAACCATGATTTGAGGACAAATCAACGGAGAGTCATTAAAACATTTTACGATTTGGGGTGCGATCAACACCCAGATATTTATGGAAAATATTAATTTCTAAGTGCAGCAAAAAAAAATTTTTTTTTGAAAAAGAGAGAAAATTAGAACTGATATCTGAAGCAGAACCATCTATTTCAAGCTTGATAACATTACTAAGTAATTTTGATATATTATATGATATTCTGGATTTGTTAAGCACTTGTAAAATGAGGATGTTCATGATTATTAGCTTAGTTTTTTTTAAAATTATTTTCATGCTTGTATGAAGCTTCCTTGAGTTAGTTATAGCATGGCTTTTCAATAGTATTCTCGTAAGACAAAATTATCTTATTTAATAAAACATACGCATTTCTGATTTTTTATTGCTGAAATTTTGCTGCATGAGAAAAACAATTATAGGTTTTCGGACAATTCGAAGACATATATCAGACAAATTTAAAGACACTTTCTGTCTTTAAAGACTTTCAAAGTTTTTGAGGATAGTTATTGGAATTCGAAGTTTTTCCTTAAGGTTTGAGGACATCTCTTCACTTTAAGCAAACCAGTACGATATTATTGTTTAAGACACCGATATTGTTATTCAACCATTCTGTCTCATAACCCCTGATATAATGCACAATAATTACCTGATACTCAGAAACAACTGATAGAAGATTAGAAACTTATATTGAGCATGCCTTAGTAACAATTCAAAGTTTTTATTTTAGCCAAAAAAAATTATTAGATCCGTTTGTAAGCAATTAGATGATCCGGTGATTTTAAGGCATGTATGTATCAGGGAAATTAAGGATTACTGCTAAACTTGCTAGCAGTTCCTCGGATATCTCGGAGCATTCTTTCATCAGTTTATAAAGTGTTTCAACAATAGTCAATCATTTCACTATTTTAAATGATAACAACGAAAAAACTATGTTTAATTGCACGCATAACCAAACTTAGCTATATTAGAATATTTTACGTCCAAGTTGGAAAAAAAACGTTTTTACTCAGCAAAATTAGGAAACCACCATTTCAAACAATTTAAGTACTCATAATATAAACTTGTTTTAATAAACATGAACAATATATGACAGAAACTATTTAAAAGAATTATTCTGAGTCAAATTGTTTGTTAGGAAACACGAAAACGATTTATGGAGCAAATAAATTTATAGCGTGATTAAAAATATGATGTGTTGTCTTAAGACACTCTTCAAGAAATTTCTCCAAAACCACTCAAAAATCTAAGTTTTAGTGGGATGAAGTTAGTATTCCTATGCTGTCATTTTTATTACATGCAAATCAATGGAGTAATCCTTCACTCCTTCAACAAAAGAGAGAATGCAATCTTTTGATAGATCATCTTCCTTCGGATATCCCAATCCATGACAAGTGGAAGAAAGATCGTTCCTTTTCCAAGTCGATCCAGTCATTAACATCCAAGTCCGGAAATTTGGTTTGTTTAAAAGGGGAAGAAGGAGCCAGCATTAGAAATTTATAGCCGAGTATGAAGTCATGCATGATTTGCCAAATCCGGTTCGCCGGATAAATTTTCTGAGATCCTCCGATGAATAAGTGGGTTGGATGGGGAAAGGGTCTTCGATTGTTGTCATCGGCGTGTGCTATTACCACGTGTGTTAATGATCTATATGGGAAGAATGCTGCTTGAATGAATTCATTTCTGCATCTAACCCTTTCGCGCCAAGACTTTCCCTCTCTCTCGATGGGGAGGAGGGGTAAGACGTCTCCAGGTCATCATTCCTTCTCTTAGTTAGCCATGGAGTCATTTATTGCTTTCCGTGCGAGTTGTCCTTTTGTCTAAGAAGATGACTGCAGTCATGGCGTCGCCGGCCATTGGCAAGTCAGCGAAAACATTTAATTACTCCCTCACACAATAGTTGTGGATGTTTTATTCATCATATATAGAAGACACATTCTCTTTCTAAAAGTTATCCCTTCTCCACTCTTCGGGGGGATGCATCGATGCGAGAGGGCATCTCCATGTCCTCTTTTGCAGAATAATGGTGCCTCCCTTTTCCTCTTCTGTGCCAGGTAAAAGAAAACAATGTTCCAAGCGTGCTAGAAGATTAGCGAGAGGTATGAATGTCGTTCTGAAGGGAGAGATGTGGAATTATGTCCAGATGAGGAGATATACGATATTGAGATGGGGCATAAGCGAGGCATGGGAATAAATAGGCACATTGCTAGAAAGAAAATCGGGTTGAATAAAATGGGGAAAAAACGTAACTTTTCGTTTGCGAATGGTAAAATTCTAAAAGGGTCCTCCTCATTAGCACTTTTTATGGCATTTCTTAAAACAATAACATGGAATGGGGATAGAGATTTCAAATCATTCATCTTCATAGTTCAATTCAAAGATAAAAGTAGCACGAGCTAAATAACAAGATCTCGTACGAGAAAAAAGTTCTCGACTTGAAGATGGTCATTATGATTGTTGGAATAAAATTTATTCGAACTAGCATCTAAAGTTAGTGAGGAAATTTTTATTATTGCAATAATAAGTACAAAAAATTTTGTCCACATTTCTTGATACTTAGTTAAAATATAAGATCGGTTAAAGTTAGCTTTGCAACTTATAAAATTCATTAAAATTGCCATGTACAGAAATTGTTGTTTTGGGTATTTTATTTGCACTGTAATGATTGTTACATTTAGAAAAGTCTTATGGCAATAAATTTTCTTTAATTAAGTCAGTGCTTCCCAATCAACTTTTGGTTATAGAACCCTAAATAATCGACCTTCTTTTTCTACTTAATATTTGAATAATAATTTAAAAAAACAACTCTGTAGCCTTGTATCCCTTCATTGGAATCCAAGGGTTACGCGTAACACCTTGTGAGAACCACTGTATTAAAGTCTTTCTATCACTGAAATTTCAATCTTCAGGTGAATGGGTAAGCATTTACATGAATTCTATTTTGAAACAAAGGTACAATTTTATTTATTTTTAAAATTTTCCTTATATTTAAGGCTAATTTATTTTGCGTAATTTCCGTAAATATTGCAGACATGAACTTACTTCAGACGAGTTTTTCTTGAAGTCTTTGCTAAGTTCGACCAGTCTTTTTCTTGAGTTATCGCTTTCATCTTGTTTATTGGCCAATTCTGTAGCAGTGACGTCAAGGGCTTTCTGCAATAAAACATTTCTCATTAGCAAAATAATTTTATTTAATTTATTAGTATTAACTGAACTCAGTGGCGCGACAGCCCATAGAGGACCAAGGGCTGCTGTGCCCATCTCTGTTTTCTTGACCTTGGGCTCTGGTGTGCAGGAGCAGATGTTCCGGTCAGGTGGTCAGCCAAACGCGGAACTCCCAGTGTTTAGTTCCCAATCATGCTTGGTACTCATTTATCGACCCACTGAAGGGATGAAAGGCTGAGTCAACCTTGCCCGGCCCGAGGTTCGAATCAGGGACCTGTGGCACGACAGCGCGAAGAGCTACCGCTCAGCCACCGGGCGTCTTATTAGTATCATACATGCGTAAGAAAGTTTGGCATATTGATATCACTTTCAACTGATCGCAGCTATGATACAGTGTTCCCTATCAAATATTATTCTTAAATTAATCATAAGAGGAAGTACGCAAAATAGTTAATTGCTGATTCAAAATTGTTTGATTATTTATTACTGGTTAAAAGCAGGTAAACAATAAATGAGATTTTATTATATTTTCAAAGTTTCAAAAAATACTAAATAGCTCTTATTTCGAATGTTCTATAAGCACGAGTTTAAATCGTTGTCATCAATACTCAGAAACAAAGGAGTTCGATTTTCTTTCTGAACTATGATTAAAAAGTTTATTTTTAACTAAGATTTGTAAATACATAAATACATAAACTGTTATTCAAAACATATTTTAATATATGCTTAAATTTTTTATGCATTTTAGTTTCTGAAATAATGTAAAGTAGGAAAATTTTCTCCGTATTTTCTTATGTAAACAAAGAAGTCCTTTTCTCGATCTGATACAGCTCCAAATAAAAGGTTTTTGAATGAGTTTAAAAAACGAATAGTCCTCATAGTAACAGATAATATTATAAACATCTAAAATTTTATGGATGGTAGTTAAATTCTAATGAAGTAACACACGTTCCGTGTGAATTCGAGGTCATTTTTCTTGTAAATTTAAGTTGAGAGCTACTAGTTTGGGATAATATTATTTATTTTTAGTGACAAGTAAAACATTTCACTTAATTTATGCTCCTGAGTTTAAACCAAGCTTTGTAAACAATTTTAAATGATTCTTTACCTTTCAATTCTAACTCAAAAACTTCAGCCTTTAAGAAACCACATTAATCAAAGTAGCTCTGATTATTATTTAGTTAATGCTTCAGTATGTGAACGTTTAGTTCATGGTTTTAAAAGGAGTTTTTTTCCGAATAAAGGTACCTATGCCAGATGCTGAACTACATCCTTGAGTTGAATAGATCAATTGCTTTTCCTAATTTTGCGATTGGGAGTGGCAACTAGATATGTGCACTATTCTTATTGAACTATACGTATTAACATCTTAGAATAAGCATATTCCTGTTGGTTGTTATATCCTCATTGATCTTTGATAAATTGCCAGTGGACAGGTAAATGAAGGGACATCAGCTTAGGCATCTCTATATAACATTAATGTACACTTTTGGTACTTTTATTTAACTATAAAATACTAAATACTGATATTAAACGATAAAAAGTTCTAAGTAAAACTTTTTGTGCAATAATTTTAGTTTTAAAATAATTAAAACTAAAAATTATTACTAAAAATCAACACGATAACATAAATTCTATAGTGTGACAAATAAATTCCAACTTATTACAGTAATATTATTTTATTTCAATAAGTTCAATCTAATTTACTTGGGGAACATTACAACATTTATAAAGTGAAAATGAAAATGAATATTGCTGTTATTTAAAAAATGGGGCAATTTTTTTTGATGAATTTGAATAAGTTTTGATTAATTGTTTCTTTCATGTAATTATGAATAAAATGAATTGTTTTCAGTATTTTACTCTAATATCTACCATAAGTATGCTATGTGCTTGGCTCCGTGATGATCTAATATCTTAAAAGGTGGAACTAACTTCTCTCTGAGTTACGCTTTAATCAGTAGACCGACTTTTGCAAAGCGTAAATGTGGAAAAGGATAAATAAAGAAAAAGGAAATCAAGAAATCACGCCATTAAATCGTTTATGGGGAAGCATTTTTTAATCAAAAGTAAAAGGTTCTCCTCTCAGAAGTAATAAGCAAGGAAATCAAAAACAAAAAAAAGCAGCAAAATCTGTTCTATTTATGCGTTTTTCCTATTCACTTCTGCCAGCCAAGTTTCTTATGTTTCGGCGTAATGAAGATGTCTAGTCCAAAAGCAACCCCGAAGATAAATGATTTCAGTATCAAAGAGAGAAGGGAAGAATATTTTGTTCGAAATTCCTAAGCCACAATTACGTTTGGGGCATAAAAAAGAACGCCCCAACATAGAAATATTTTTTACCCTACCGCAAAGAGTTAACTAGTAGGGCAATGTCGAGATCCCTCTCACGTGACGACTTTTGAAAATGTCTAGGTAGTAACATCAGTTGTGGCGTGTTTTTCGTATATCGTCTGATATAATGTGCGTTTATTTACCGTCTGCACAGTTGCCATTCTCATTCTCAAAAAAAATTATAAATTTTTCGTTTTCTTTTATTTTAAAAAAAGGAATTCAGCTCGCCAATCAACCAAATGATTTTCGGCTCCAAGTCGAGCTTGAAGGGGGGCCAGATCTCATTTGGCTTCGACTTTTCGTGTGCATTGTAAACGGGTTCCAAGCAATATTGGAATATATATGTATTTTATTTTTTTTTTGTTTTGTTTTGTTTCTCCATCTTATTACAACTTTTGCATATTACGAAGACGAGGGGAAAAAGAGAGCGAGAAGCAACCCTTTTTCTAAGCAGAGTGATTGTTGCCATCATACTTTGAGTTACATTTCTACACGAGAAAGTCGGGGAAGGGAACATTTCGCCAATAAAGGGTGAACGAAATCACCGCTTTTCTGGGGTAAAAACAGATCATGACGGATAAAATTAGTTTTACCCCAAGCCGCTTATTCCACAAAAACTTATCCGCAGTTCGCGTGGGGTTGAAATGAAATTGGCTTTTACTCCAGAGATGGCAGAAAAAGAGAAATATATATATATATACACACATTCTGCATAGGTCCGCCTATGCATTTTAGGTTTAAACGATAACTGTTACGGGAATGGAGTACAGGCCGTTATGTTTTCTAATTTTGAAAAATACTTCCCGTTTCGCTAGAAGCATTGGCACGCCACACACTCATTCAATAAATAGCATCACTTATACTTAGCTACTTTCTGAGAAAAATGGTTATAAGGGTAATTAAGTCCTTTTCATTATCACTTTTTTAACGCTTTTCGCTGAAAGTGATGTCTAAATGTTCTTTCAGTACTTGATTCGAATTTTTTTCTGCATCGTTTATTTATTCTTTAATATGAAAGAATTATTTTAATTCGAAATCTTCTATAAACGCTACTGAGTTTCGGACATTTATCTTTAGCGTTAAAAAGTTTTATTTTTATAAATACTGAAATAACGCTTTAAAAAAAGTTTAAGTGTTTTTTACGCTAAGTTCTTGTTTTACAAATGTATGGCACTAAAATTAATGTTAATGCGAAAGAAATGTTTAAAGGCGAAAAATTACGTAAATAAAATAAATATGTTTGGTATATTACCAAATTTGTTTTTAAAAATAAATTTAAGGAAATTTCACTGAAGGAAACATGCTTTACGATAATTAAGTAAGCATGTATATTTAAGAAGTTTTAATTTTATAAATATGAAACAATTTCCAGTAATTAATTTTTGTAAAATTATTTTGCAACTTTTAATAAATTAATTCATGAATATGAATGATATTGGAAAAGTGATTGAAAGTTTTATTGTAAGATTCCACCCCCGCACAAACAAAAGCAAGATGACAATGAAGGCAGATGTCGATGCCCACCTAGCCATGGGTATCAGCTTTTATGGCAAGTTAAGGTGATCTGGACTATACGCAGTGCTGGCCACATTACCACAATCCGGTGATCTGGACTATACGCAGTGCTGACCACATTACCACAATCAGGTGATCTGAACTATACTTAGTGCTGGCCACATTACCACAATCCGGTGATCTGGGCTATAAGCAGTGCCGACCACATTACCACAATCAGGCTGTTGGTCATGAAATTGAGCCTTAATCTAAATGGCCCCCCTGGCTCACAACAGGCTGTTGCGAGAATGCCTTATGTTTAATAAAGGACCGTTAAATGCAGTTTATCAAGCAATTTTTTGCTAAAATCCAAAAGTAAATTTTAAAGCATTTTCTGTAGAAAATATGAGAGTATTTGCTTAAGCCATACCATCACGTAAAAAACGCGTTCTTAAATTATGTGATTTCAAATTTCTAACTCTTTTTAATTTATTTTTCTCGTACGAAATGGCCTATGAGAACAACTTGACCTGCCAAATTGCACGCTTTCCACCAACCTCATTAATCAGAAACTGCCCTTTATGACCATCAAACAGTTTCAATAATTTCATAGTAACGATACATTAAAAAAAAAAGGAATAAAGTAATGAGCACGTTCTGTGGAATTAACCAAAGTCATTACAATCTTCAATGAATAATCATGAAATTAATTTGCACCCTTTAGAGATTGAGCACTTCTCACGCAGTTTGATGGATGCCTTTGGATTCATTTCTGGGAAAAATCCAACCTTCCAAACATTGACGATGCCAAAGAACGAGTGTATACATTAAAAAACTGTTGTTTTTTTTAAAAAAATGAATCGAACGCTAATTTTTTTTTATCCCTAAAGCTACTTCAAAAAAGGTACACAGTTAAGCTTTTGAATACATAATTCTTTTCAATAACATCAAACCTGTCAGGAAGGTTGACCGAATTAAAAGAAAACTGCGCAGAAAAAAGGCGTGGTAAGAGACGTAGGATAAAAAAATAGCCTTAATAGACCACCCAAGGGCCTCAAAGGCGTGGCAATTATGTCGCCTGGGGGCCATAGTGTGGCACGAGTCTTCCGCCAACTCCGATTTTCAAGGTACATTTTGAGTAAAGAGCACCTCAAAAAAGGCAAGTTTTGACAAATGTAAAAGACTTAATTGCTATTAAGTTCTGCTCATGTTTGCAGGTGCCGGAGGCTCATTAAACGATTGGGATCATAGATAGCCCAGTAGACATGAGTTGAATGAATTTTGTCATCGAAAATAGTAAAGGACATGGGGAATTTGAAAAATGATGGATAGACATTTGTGAAGCATTAATGAGGCCATTTCTTACTGGAGGGAAAACTGAAGCATTAGATATTCATTAATGTGAGAAGAATTACTCGATAGAACATTGAATCAACGTAACCACTATTTCAAATAAAGTCATTACTACGTTCAACCTACGAAGTAGGTATTATATAATATTTTTAATATTAATAATTAATTATTTATTAATATTAATAATCAATTATTTATTAATATTAATAATTAATTATTTATTAATATTAAAAATTAGCTATTTATTGATAAATAATTTAAATAAAGATAATAAGGTTTTTGAAATTTAAAGAGCTCCTCCCAATCCTGTTCCTTTTTTCTCACACTTAATAAAATTCTTACTTTTGACGGTCCAGCAATCTTCGATCTGTATTTCCGCATTTCGCTAAATTAGAGAATCATTTCGCCACGAAATCACGTGATTTGGGACGAAAAGCGAACTCTCAAATACATGACGAAATTTTTTCCTCAACTCGTAGTGCATTGTGGAAGTTTGTTAGCTAGAATGACGAATCTAGAATGAAGACTAGGCGATCGAACATAAAGTGACGCGACATGACAGAACACAGAGACTAGAGTAACAGACCGCTTCAACACCCATGGGACTGGACAAGCCGACTGCACTGTATGGCAATCAGGTAGTTGACGCCGTACCAGGAAGATCTGGGGTCCGAATCTCGCTTCGGGCATGGGTATAATTTACCTCTCTGTTCTATCCGCACTTCTTGCGTCGTGTGGGTGACATTGATCCACCTATAGTGTGCCCAGATAAAGTGATTGATTATTAGTAAGCTGAATATATTAGGCACTAAAAAAAAAATTTTTGAAAAAAAAAATAGAATGGCGAAATTTTTCGTTTTGACGAAATTTGTTTTCTTCAAGAAGTGACGACAATTATTTCCTCACTTAGACGAATTTTTTTTCTCGGAGAATATACCAGGAATTATCCTTTTACGGAGAATTACCCTTTTATTCCTTGTCGGTTTTCCAAGATTTCAGGAAACTTCCCCATAAAAGAATATTTTCGGACTGTCCAAATTTCTCCTTTAATCCTTTCTATTTGCCAAACCTTTTATTCTACTCATTATTAGAATTAGACTCTAGTGGGGGCTTGAATCACTTTTGGTTCCTTATACTTGTTGAGGAAATAAGGCACTGAAAGAAGAATCAGAAAAATAATCGAAATAATACAATTGATTCACCGTTGTCCCAGACTCTATTCTCAAACACTGTAGTTGACCGTTGATTCATCGTCTACAGAAGCATCAAATCGATGCCTAAGGACCCAAATATATTTAAATATTTTTTTTATGAATTTAATTTTTTATAGCTACATATTTGGCTCAAAGAAATTTCCATGCAATTATAATATTAAGTTTCAGCGACTTAAAAAACAAAAGAGAATATTTACGAAAAAAATTTTTATGTTATACATATCCAAGAAGAAATATTTAAGATTATTCTATTGAGAATTATTCATTTTTTCCCGCAATTTTTTCCCCTTTTTTTATACAAAAATAAATTTATATTAAAATATCAGGGGTGATTTAGAAGTTTTATATCTATTTGATTTTTTTTCTTTTTTCTACTATCATGGTTACACTTTTCTTTTCAATAGTTTCGCAGAGAGCAACGGTATTGTGAAAAATGGATACTCAAATTTCACAAAGCGGGCAAATTTTTGACGAAACCGTTGATTGGTACATGCTACAATCAAAATTTGGTCAAATTTACGAAATAACACTCGCCATTTCTCCTAGAAAGTAAATTTCGTCAAAATGAAGAAAAAAATTTTCGTTACTCTATTTTTCAAAAAAGTCTCGAAGTGCTCTCAGCTTTTCGAATATTCAAGTCTAATTTTTAATATCAAGGGCACCATATAGGAAGAAAAATGCCACAAACAAGAAAGACAGATAAAGCAGGAAGATAAATTACACCCAAGCCCAAAACGGGATTCGAAGCCATGATTTTTCTGGTTCTACGCGAACTCTTTGATCACATAACAAGCTGGTCGGTTTATCACATCACTTTATTTTCGATCGTCTAGTCTTCATTCTAGTTTTGACATTCTAGTTAAAAATTTCCCACAATGCAATACGATGAGGTTTCAAGTTGAGGAAACATCTTCGCCACATATATAAAGGTTCATGCTTCGTCAAGTGATTTCATGACGAAATGGTTCTCAAAATTAACGAAATGCTCCTCAAAGATTGCTGGAAAAGTGCTGCTGCGTCAAAAAAGAGAATTTTATTTCTGAGAGTATTTGAAAAAAATATAGAGTGAAAAAAATTTTGAAATAAAATTAAGTGCCCCTTTATATTTATCACATTTAGCTTCCATATCAACAACAACAAGAACAAAAACTATCTGACGTAATAATCATGCTCCATGAACATGCGCAAGAGAACTAAATAAGAACCCTAAAAAGGAAAAGGCGATTTCTCACCTGAATGATTTTGTGACAGATGAAGTTTGAAAACATGGCAAAAAGGGGTGGGCGGCGTGCTTCATCTCTCCTCCGACTTTTTACCCCCTTGAGACCAGAAAGGTGTGAAAAGTTTAACCAAGCAGCAAAAACCACACCTCAAGGTAGAAAAGGGGGCTGTTCGAAAGAAGGCGAACGAGAAAAAAAAAACGAATCCTTTAAGAAGTGGAGAAGCCATGAACAATCGTCGCGGTTGCAAGTTTTGCGATTATTAATAAAATATTTAATTCTGAAAGACTTTTTATTTATTTTCCCCTTAGGGAAACTAATCCCTAAACCAAGCTGGCAAGTAATTAGTATGATAATGCGAACGTTTGGGGGAAAAAAAGTAAAAAACACAACAGGTTTGTGAAAATAAATCGTTCACTCGAGCCAACATGGAGGGAGAAGTATTCGGGGCTGATCTAGATACGAGATATAAAGGGGAAAAAAAATCAAATTTCTGATTTTAAAATAACGAAAGAAGCTTTCAAAAAGCATTAAATTTGTGGTAAAATAATGTGTTTTACTTTTGCTCAACAAATGATGTGTCAACTTGTGCTAAATTTAATGTATCTTGAAACAAAATACAGGATAAAATGTAGCTTTAAATGATGATAGATGCCTAGAAGAAAATAAACTCATAAAAAAATGCTATTAATTAATTACTTAATTGAACACTTAATTAATTTTAAACATTACAGAAAAATTTATAAATAAATTTATTTAAAGCTTTTTTGGCTTATCATTAAATTTTTTTATAATTTTTTACTCTAATTACATTTTTGATAAAGAAGCGTCAATCCATTTACATTTTTACTTAGACTATAGAATAGATTTGCAAAGGAATTCAAACGGAAAATATCTTAAAATATTATATCTCAAAAAGATGAAAATGTACCATATGTTTCTTAATATATTGGATGCTGGGTCTCAGGGGGATGAAGTAAATGTAGTCAAATTTGGTAATTTCATTATGATACCTTAGAGCATGGCATGGAAACCATTTATTCGGTTAATCTTCTACTCAATTTTTAATTTTTTAATAAATGTGAAGTAGTAATAAATATAATAATGAAAACCAGAATTTCCGGGAAACCATTACCAGGTGAACGGAAAAATTATCTGATGAACACTTAAAATACCCACATTTTGCTTTTATTAACCAGAGTTATGATTTTTTTTACCAGAAATGCCATTGCTGTAGAGTACAGCATATTACCAGATTCTTTTTCACCGTGTGTAATTGTGCTGTAATAAGTTGTGTTATCTGCATTTAACACTGCGAATGGTGTTAATTTAGTTACTGATATGGATTATAAAATGGAATGAAAGTATTTTAAAATAAAATAGTTTAATATAATACACGATAAAATATAAGTGCACTAAGATATAAAAAATAATATACTAAAAGGAGTAATGTACTAAAAAAGTAATGTCCAGACAAAGTAATATACTTTAAAAGTATACAACTATTCAATATTCAATATTTACTATTCAATATTATGCACTATAGCCTGCAATGTGAAATGAAATGTAATTAACGACAGAAGTGTTATGTAATTTCAAATTTTGTACGAAAATTTATTTTAAAGGAAGCAAAAGAAAGAAAGGTGTGATAGTAAATCATTTAGTCAATCAATAATAATAAATAAATAAATAAAAAAAAGGAAACTCATGACTTTTACAATAATGATTTGTTTTATTTTTTGACTCAAATACTGATATTAAATTTAATTTAGAATAATCTGTTTCATTATGATTTAACACGTACACATTTACCATTTTCTTCTCCTTTTTTATATGCATAAAAAACAACATATGTTTAAAAAAAGGGTAAAAATTTTAATGTTATAGTTTTGCAACCTTATTTGCTATGGATAAGAAATATTATTTTAAATTAAATTTAACTCCGAAATTTCTTTTTTAATTATCATTTATTAACCTTTTGAAGTATTATAATATCTTTAATAAATTCAAAAACACAAAAATCTAATTGTATATCTGCCATTTGAAATTTGCCATTTGAATATTATTCGTTTTTCGTAGTTAAAAAGATACTAAAAAACAGTTAAGAGGGAAAAAGACCAACATTTCGATTAATTTGTTTTCGTCATTAATAAATATGTAGATATAAAATATAACAAGTTGAAGGAATTAAATTATTATTTCTTTATGACACAAAAAATATATATTTAGCTTCTGGATATGAAACATGTTTAATCGTTTAAAATAGCATAATGAAAAATTCATTTATTTGTCTAAGTTTGCTTGTGAAATATGTCAACTTAAAGATGTGAAGCTAATTACAAATTTTTCAAAATCCTAAACACTAATAAAAAGACAGAAAAACAACGTAATATTAACACCATTGCTTTTTTTATCTTAAATATTTAATGCTAAGAACAGAACTGTTTTTCCAACTGATATACTTTTCTTGGGTAATTTGTTTTCATTTATATTGAAATTTAAGATAAAAATTCCCTAAGGTCTAAGTAAAGAAAAAAAAAAATTTTAAAGAATTTTTTGACATTGAATAATAAACGAAAAAGAATAAATTTTCTTACATAAATTTTTTTGTAATCTACTGTCAAGTAAAAAAAAAACACATTTAAAAATATGCATTTAAAATATTATAGGGAATTTTTGTGTGATATATATTTGCATATACTCTGTATAATATATCATGATTTATTCATTAAATTCTATAGCATCTATACGAATGTTTTACCATTCATTGATTTTACTAAAATTACTAATTTTAATGAAGTAAAAAATAGATGAAATTCCGATCTGAACTTAAGCCAATTGTCCATATAAATTAAGACGAAAAGTTAATCAATTTAATTAGGTTTGATATTTCGAAATAGGTAAATCACATCAATCAAATAAGCAGCTCATTAAAGTTAAATTCTGCAGCATCTACACGAATTTTTTACCATTCATGAATTTTGCTAAACTTATAATTATTTTCACTAATAAATAATGAATTATATTTGTAAATTTTTCACTAACTTTCAATTTTCCATTCCTTTTTTTTTCGGTATATTAGAAAAGAAACGGAATATATTTAATTTTCATAACATTTGTAACCAACTCACACTAAAAATATAATAATGCGTTTGTTATTCATGTAAGTAAACATTTTTCAGAATTTTCCCAGATTTTCAGTTACAAATGTATAGACTGATGCCTTAACAAACTGGTAGTACCCGAAGAAGCTCATGCTTACGTACTTCCTATTATTCTGGAGTATTTACACCCATGATCAATGTGTAAAAAGAGGATGATTATTTGCAGTGTGCAACTATTAGTTATTGAGTAAATTAATCGCAAGTTTGAAAAAATGTCGAAGTAATAACTCTGAATTGAACATACATATACTATTTAAAAGCCTCTAATTTTAAGCATTTAAACAAAATCATTGATTTATGTTGGGAGTGTAGAAATCAACAATTGTAACACAGGAACAAAAATAGTTTAAATGTCAAAAGCTTTATCAAAATAGTTTAAACCGAAGCCACTCGCTGAGAAAAAAGAATGAGAAAACTACTAGATTATTGTAAAATTTACCGTATTTCTGACACTATAGGAACACTATACATCTCGGTAATTTTTATCGAAGCGCTTTGGTGATAACTTTTGGTAAAATTAACAATGAAATAAGGCTTTATAATGTGTGACAAAATTTGGAAAATGTAGTAAAAGTTCGTCATTCTAACATGATACCTTAGAGCATCGCATAAAAACTATTCTTATGGCTAAACTTACTTTTCTTACTTTACTTTTTAGTATTTTTACTAAATACGTGGTAGTGAGGACTATTATTTTGAAAATTCGAATTTCTGGTGAACCTCTATGCAGTATAAATGGAAATATTATAAAGTGAGTGGTGTAAATACCGTATCGAATTATGCGCTTAAAAAAATGAAAATACTTTAATGTCATTACTTTATTAAGAAACGTTAATTTTACCAGAATTAATTTCTCCGTGTATTAATATTCTTCTGAAAATTGACAAAGTATTTTTTAAAACTAAATGCCTCGTTTATGTGAAACTTTTGATCAAGTGGTCAATTTTAGAAACTCATTTAATTTTTCATGCAAAACTCTTAAGAGAAATTAAAGGACACAAAAAATTTCTTGTATCAAACAAAATTAATTTTGAGAGCGTATTTGTAAACATGTACTGAATATTTTTTGAGGTTACTTTTAGAAAACTAAACATGTTGTGAATAATAGGCAATGACTGACGAAACAACAATAAAAATTACTATACCGCGTGTCTGTAAATGTGTTTTTGAAAAACGAAAACAATATTTTTTTTTTAAAAAAACATGATGACGTAAATGACAATAGGTTAGTTTAAGTTACTCATTTCAAAATCAATTGGACTAACTAAGAACGTCTCAAAAAAATTATGGGTTACAAAATGTTGCAAACTCATAAAATAAGGTAAACAAAATTAAACTGATAGAATATTGCGGAAAAACTGAATCATAACGTAACCCGTTGAAAGCATAATACGAGTATGAGAATCTTAGCTTAAGACCAAATGATCAAAGTGTAAAAACTGAATATTTTTGCGGTACTGATAATTTGTTCACATTTAAAACGGAAATCAGAAAATAAGTCAATAGTTATCAGTATCATTGTTTCACTTCAATCATTGGTTTCTTAATATTTTGTCCTTACAAACTTTCAAGAAAAATGATATATCATATCGGAAGCAGTTTTCGAATAGTGGACTAATACCACTTATTAAAATAATGCAGCTAGCTGCATTTCATGTTCTTACAATTCATTTCTGAATCTTATTTTAAAAAAAGTTCACCTTCAGATTGTCTCTGCTAGAAAAAACAATAGTAATGAGACTTAATATCTCAGAAGACGAAAGAATCTGGAATAGAACCCCTATTTAAGTAAGAAGTGTATCAAAAATTATATTGAAACAATACTCATGAGACTTTTTGGCTGTTTATTCTAAAAAAAGTAATTAAAGATAGAGTTGGACCACTATTTAAACGCCTGAAAATCTGAAATAACAAAAATCGTGTAAAAATAAGCATCATGAGACTTTATGACTGCTTTTCTCAAAAAAAGAGCATAAGATGGAGTTGAACCACTATTTATTATGTTATTATTTCATAAGTTTTACTAAATTATTTCATAAGTTTTACTAAATTATTTCATAAGTTTCACTAAATTTTTGATGCATTTGATTGAAATTAAACATGGGATTTTTTTGTGGTTCTTAATTATCAATTTTTAAAAGTAGAGCCAATAGAATATCTTTATTTTATTTTTTATTTTTGTAACCAATAGTAAGTGATAAATTTAATAAGAAGCGCTGGGCTTCTGTCTTTATAACACAGGAAACCTGCTTCATCTTTTTTTTTATTTTATCGAACACAAGCACTTACTTAAAACTAAACTTCCGTTTTAAACTATTAAGGAACTTTGGTGTAATTTACCCCTTTTTTTACAACAAAATTCCGAGAATAAATTTTTCAAAACCAACCTAAAATTGTTTCCCTTTTTAAATTTTAGTTTTAATCAATAATTTTTTTTAAAGAAATGAAACTCAAAATTGTATTATTATTTTCAAATTGCTGCTTTTTGAAAACTTATCTCATTAACTTTTTTCCAGATCATTAAATGTTAGACATTCATCAATTAGAAGCATTTTTATTTTCGAAAATACTCTAACACAATACCATTTGGCTAAGTTCTACAGCAGTAAAAGGCAAACACTCTTCATTAACTGTACAATTTATGCTCCTGCAAATAAGTAGAGCCGCAAAAGAAGTTTCGGATTAATAAGAAGGAAATGAATTCCTTAATGAAGTGTAAGAAAAAGTATTTATATGTTTTCTTATTGCTTCCAAAAATTAATCGTTACATTCAGACTTATAATTCTTCAGGGAAAAAAATAAAGAAATTGAAAATCCACCTCTTAACTTTTCCCTAAAAATCCCTCTTTCCCTTTTTCCTTTTTTTTTCATTCCTAATGATGTTCTGGAAGAAATTTCTCGCCATGGATTTCTTATTTTTCATTTCTCGCTGATATTTGACTAAAAACCAATCGAAAGGCAAACAATAATCAAAAGATTTAATACAAGAGAGATTAAAATTCTCCTCCCGTTTGCGTACCCAGCGCCCTCTGTGTTGAAGTCTCCAACTTCGGTTCCTGATTAAGCTAAGAAGCAATTAACAGCCACTAATTATTCCTAGTCTCTTGCTGGTCCCGCTTTTTAATCTCCCTTCCATCGATCACGTGACTTAAGGAAAATATTCCAATCACCAGGTCATATCCCGTGTGACACCACGTGCTTTCAAATTAAGTTCGTCTAGCTGTTTTGGCCCCCTCCAAAGATTAAACGAAAGAGGAAGAGTCGGAAAAAAAAAGTAGAGAAAACTACAAAAATGAAGTTTTAGGTTGAAAAGAAGAAGAAAAAAAATTGTATTTATCGCGAAAGAAATAAAATGGCGTTGAGCCTCAGAGAAAGTTGTCGCCAAAAGTGGTTAATTATTTAATTTCTTCTCAGTGTCGTTTTACTTTTATTTCTTTTTATTTACACCCATGCACCTACTCCGGCCGTTACTGTCCGAAAGTTGGACTTTTAAGGGACTTTCAACAAATTACTTTCGGTGCCTTTAATTTCATTCAATTTAAAAGTGCATTGTTTTCTTAGATGATCAATTAAATTTAATTTTATTTAATCGAAGGGACGATCAAAATTGGCTTAATTAATTTAAAACTTAAAGAAATGAATATTATATAGACGTTAATAACTATTATTTCAAAATAAATTAACAAATAAATTATTTTTCTATTTATTCATTTAATATAATAATTAAATGATCAAAAATTGATTTTAGCTTTATTACTGTGGGAAAGTTTGTTTTTTTATTTGAAACAAGAGAATAAAAAATATGAATATATATGTAATAAATTATTTGTTTTACACTACTGACTGGATATTTAATTTTAATTCTGATTGAATTTTTACATTAATGGCTGAAAATAAGTTAGTTTTTCTGAATTCTAAGGTCTTTTTATTGTAATTTTTATACTTTTATAATTATGTAACAGTTTCTCAATGAAGGAAAATATTTAAAAAAAATTATATTAAGAAAATGTAAAAGATTAAAATATAAGAGTGTGCAAGAAAGGTATTAAAATAAGGATAAAATTACTTATTAAACTGCTTCTTTCTAATTTAGAATCGTTTTTTTTTAATAAACTATTTTTTGCTTTGAAATTTAATCATTTCATTGAAAAGAAATATAAGTCGAAGAAAATTTTTAAAAATTTCTTACAAATAGTTATTTTAGCGGCTGTCGAATAATTGAGTTGTAATCATATTACACTTATGTTAATGCATTTTAAAACTCTGCATAAAAAACTATTATGCAGAAATTACAAATAAATTTTTTCTAAAGGATAATACTTGCATAAAGAAATCATCAGAAAACAAAAATTTGTATATTAATTTTATCATAATTATACTTTTATTTAATAGATAAAATGTTTGTAATAAGCCCTTACTAAGCAAAACACAACAGTTTAAATCATTTATGTTCTCTGAATCTAAAATGCATAACCATTTGGTAGTACATGAAACAATATGTTTTGCGAAAAAGCAATCTTTTAAATAACATACCTGCATTATATAAAACACTAACACTCATATTGTGAATAAACCGATGAAATTTCTTTTTTAGCGTTGGCAACAAAGAACTGAAGTATAACTTGCACCTTTTCATTGACTATAAATGAAGTAGATTGAAAAAATTTGCTAGGATTAGCCAATTTTTTGGCGTGTCTTGGAGATCATTTAATTCACTATTTAATTTCAATTTACTTCCTGTTGCATCATCAAACTCAAAAATATACAACAGTGTATGTAAATTTTCAGAATATCAAATTTTCATGCTACATCTTTTGAATTATTTTGCTAAACTTGAATCAAACTTAAATAAAAAGAATCATTTCAAAAATCTTTTTTTTTTTCACTTTCACATATTTTATAATGCTATGATAAAGTATTTAAAACTGTTTTCTCATCAACCACAAAAATTTGGAATTGTGTAAAATGAAGAAGCACAAACATAATTTCTTAGTAGTATTGAAATGCATATAAATAAAATGTATATAGATAAAATGTAGTTTATTTTATAACCGTCGTTGAACAGCCGACCCAATTCTTGGTTTACTGCTACCAATATTCAACTCCGTATCCTTGTAATTTTAATCCCAATCCAGAAAACAAGGGAACTCTTGGATCAGTATCCCCGGAGGTATTGACTTGTTATGGCAAAATGGAGGACTTTATGACCCGACAGATTTAAGGTGTATCAGTCCCCATTTACTACAAGGGTCTTCGGTCGGTAGGGATCGAACCCACGATCTCTTCGACGTGAACCCAGTGCCCTATCAACCAGGCTATCCCGGTCTTAGATAAAATGTATATATATAAATCGTAATCTTTATATGTTATAAGAAAAGTAGTTGCAATTCCATCACGAGGAGGTGGGTAAATAAATAAATCGTTTAACTGTTATTGATGCAAATGCTTCTAAATTAATAGTGGTATTACTGATATTGTATTATTAGGGATCTTGTATACTAATGAAGTTAGAATCAGGGGGTAAGAAATTTTTATAAACAGCCAAAACGCAATAGTACCGATATTTATATAAACTAGGATAGAATTGAAGCTACATTTTATTAAGTAATAATTGCTACTTCATTCTCAAACATTTCAAGTTCTTTATTATTTTAGTTAACTATAAAAACTCGTTAGAAATTTTTTCGCTAAAGAAGTTTCACAGAAAGGGTGCAAAAAGTTATTCTTAATATTACTTTACAATTTTAAATAGTTATTTTGTATTCCTATATTTTATGTGCATAATTTGACAGAACACTCTTACATAAAATTTATTGTAATAAGTTTAATTTTTTAATAATTTTAAAACCTTAATTAGACACCTGCGTCATAAAATGGTGAATAATAGGATAAATTTATGAGGTTACTTTATAAATTGGGAAAAAAAGTATGATCAAAACAACACAGAATATGAACAAATTTCCGTACTTCTGACTCTATGGAAACACCAAAAAGCAGAGTAATTTTTACCTTTAGCAATTATTTTGGTAAGATTAGCAATAAAATATTATTTATAATATGCGTTAAAATTTGGTATATGTGATCAAATTTGGTAATTTTGCCGTGATACCTTAGAACATGATATAAAATCCATTTATTCTGTTAAATTTACTTCTCAGATTTTTTATTTTTATTAAAGGTATGGTAATAAGAACTATAATTCTGAAAACCATAATTTCTGCAAAATATGGATGGAAACCATATCATATGAATGGTTTAAATACCGTATATATTGGTTTCATTCATAAGAATTAATTTTTTTTCTCCGAAAGACGCAGTTTTACGGTTTTCTCATTGTAGTATAAAAAAGGAACAACGCCTTTAATTTCAAGCCCTAAAATTTGAATGTTAATCAAAATTAAGAATGTAATAATAACAGAGAAAAGTATTAATAAGGGATGAAAAGTAAATATTGTGGAAAATACCACTGAATAAAATATTTAAAAAAAAAAAACAATTAACGAGTAAATAACATTATAATTTTTATTAATTTTAGGCTGATAATAGCAGAAGATTTACAAATCTTGTTGGCTTATGATCACATCATGGGATTTTTCTTTCCAATGAGAATTCCCCAACAACAATCAGAAACGATTTTAGACAATTTCCTTTTTTGATGCATAGGTATATAAATCACAGTTGTTGTTCCACCAGCTTATTTAAAAGTTAGTACGTTTCATTTAATACGTCGATCACTTACTCAGTTAAAAGAAAAATTTAATAAGTTTAAACCACGCATTTCAACAAATGTTACGAACTAAAAAATATACACGAGGCATTTATTTTTTAATCCAAAGCAGGTCAAAATCAAAAGAAGGGCAGAAAAATACCCTGCAGCGGTGATGCCCGTGACATTTTATTGGTAATCTATCTTGAAGATGAATCGCTGGTAGAGTCATTTATTAAAAAATGAATTAAAAAATAAAATTTTAAAGAGGACTAACGTTTAAGATAAAGAAATAAATGCTTTTCTTGTTATCTCGACGAATATGTGCATTGATAGAATTTAATTAGACAAGATGGCTCATTGGGCATTCCCTGACGATCACCACTTTGAATTGTGACCTGATCTCACGTGGGCAACGACCTTCTGTTTGGAACATGTCCAGGTGTATCCATGTTGTGATTTAACATCGCCACATTTAGATTTATTCTTGAAGTACGTATCTCTCTCAGAGATACAAACTGTGAGAAACTGCATACGAATGTTTGAAATTTTCAACCAGTTAATTTATCGATATTCTCTTTTGTCACTTTTCGAAGACAATCGAACATAGCTAATGGAGTCAAAAATTCTTTCATTGATCAAGATAAGATGTAGAAGAAGCTTGATTGAAATCAGCGAGCGTGTGGAATGTTTTTATAAGATCTTTTACGGATTTTTTTTAAAGGTGTATTATTTTATTTTTTATTTCGTGAATGAAAAAGATCTTTAATACAAGTCTAAAACAAAAGTGCTGTGTTATTTGTGATTAGGTTATTATTATTATTATTTATTGTTATTTATTGTTATTTATCTTCATATCTCTCTTACACAAAGAAAATATTTCTGGTAAAATTAGTGTACTGAATAGTAATGACATTTCGGTTAAAAAAAATATTTAAAAAGAAAACAAACTTACATTCGGTAATTTTTCCGTTCATGTATGATAACATTTTAAACGAAATTCTGGATTTCAAAATTATAGTTCTTATTACCATACATTTAGTAAAAAATACAAAACTGAAACGTGAATTTAACTTAATAAACGATTTTTATCCCTTGCTCTGAAGTATCACGAAAAAACTTCCCAATTTTATCGCTTATTACAAACCATGTTTTATTGTTAATTTTACAAAACTAATCACCAAACAGCATTAATAAAAATTACCAAGCTTTTAGGTGCTCCCATAGAAACAAAAATGCGGTACATTTTACTATATTCTAGTAATTTTAACCACACTTTTTCGCAGTGCAATGGTGCAAACGTTGAGAAACTGTTTACGAAGGTTTACAAATTTCAATCAAGTGATTTATCGATATTCTCTTTTGTCACTTTAGAAAACAATCAAAATTAGCTAATAATGCTCGAAATTATTCCATTAGTCAAGATAATATGTAGAAAAAATTGAATGAAATTCGTAAATATTTGAAACGTTTTTATAAAATACTTTATGTAGTTTTTTAAAAACTGTGTTTTTATGTGAATGAATGTGTGTGGTCTGTTTTGGGTATTTATTGTAATTGCAAAACAAAGGGCCTTTATTTCTGAGTAAGGAATTAATAATATTATTATTTCAAATACCTTATTATTATAATTGTGTTTTAACTTCCTTTATAGTATAATTTATATTTCATTTAAAATCACACGCACTATTGTTAGTTTGAAGAAATTGTGTATGTTTTGGTAATTAATGTAAGTAAGGTAAATTAGTTTTAGAATTTTAGTGAACTAGTGAAATTATCAGAAAGCTTAAAGAGCAGTCTCGAGAGAAAATTAGAGTCTGTAATTATGCTCAAAAATTTAAATTTTTATAAAATATTCGGAAACATTGTTGTTTTTTAATTCTTCTATTAAAGATGCACTTTTCTTTCTAATAAAAGTGCTTTTTCAAGTGCAATATAAACAAACTGTTACCTTTAGTTCAAATATTTAGTTTGAGTTCATTAACAAAAGTATTTTGTTACATTTATGTTTTGATAAACTTATTTTTCAAGAAATTGACATCGAATTTTGATTGAATTATCAATCAATCATTAAATTAAAACTTTTTAATGAAAAATTTTTAATTTTAAAAAGATTTTTAATTAAAATTTTTTAAATACTTTAGAAATACTTATTTACCATACTTATTTAAATTTACTTTTTTTCCGCCTTCCGATTCATAATCTCAGAAGTACTGTTTTCTTGACCCTTCGACGCATAATTTTCATTAAACATATTTCTCATTCATTTTTTTATCATTTTGTATTAATTTAGAATTCAAAATAAATGAAAAATATTATATTTAGCATTTTACTAAGTAAAGGGTATTAAATAAAGCATGAAACGCGGGTGTCTTTTTTTGTGTTAAAAATGAACAACATTATTAATTTCTCAAGTTTTCACTTATTTGCAGTTATTTAGATCTAATAGAAACAGATTTTCATTTTTTTTTTCATCTTTTAATTTACAAAATCAATTATTGATAAATTTTTGATCCTGAATTTTAAAAAAAAAATTTCAAATACTCTTTAGGGATTTTATATTTTCGTGCAAATAATTCTGATTAGTAACTACCAGACCTGTGGTTCCCAAATGTTGCTCCGTGAAATCTTGGGGTTCTGTGGTAAGGTCACAGGGATTCCGGGAGTTTAAAGTTTTTAAATCAGCAATGATTTTTGAAACTTGTAATTACATTTATACCAAAACAATAAACCGTAATTTCCTTCATAGTTTGGTTACTTTTGTAAAATCATTTAAGTAAAATGCCTGTAAGAAAGTAATGGTAAATTTTATGAAAAAGGGCATCAGTATTTCTTGTCGAACTTCTTCAATTTGAAATAATATGACCAAATTCAGGAATTGCAAATTATGTTTCAGTAATAACTATTCTGAGCATTTATAAGAGATATTTTTCGAAAATTATAATTCAGGTCATTTTATAATTTTCAGCTAATGTATGCACCAAAGGAAAATTCAGAGCAAGACTAGATACCACTCCAGGCCTTTGAATTCAATTGTTTAACATTAAACATATTATTTCAATATTTTTATTACTAAAACGATTATTGAAAAAAAAAATTCTTCACATTGAATATTATTAACAGAATTAGTATTCTTTCTTTGGTTAGTACGTTCATGGCTGCTAATAATTTAATTTATATATTTGGGGTTCCGCCACAAGAGGCTCGATCATTTAGGGTTCCGTAGCCATAAAAAATTGAGAACCACTGTTCTAGACAGTTCTTTATAATCAAAAAGTACTAAAATATATATTTTTCTACAACGTTTTATATCTACAAACGAGATTTAAACAAACAAAAACAACTAAACTTTTTTTCTTAGTATCGATTAAACTCATATGAACTATCCCTTTTTTTCATTTGTTTCCTACAATGACAAATTCAACCGAAAGGAAACACCATAAAATATATCGCTTGATTATCTTTTAATTCCAACTTGTCTCTACTCCAATTTCAATTACAAATCTACATAACGATATTTTATTCACGTCGCATTGCTTATTTACAGTGAAAGTCTGATACATCGCAGGCGAAGTGAGCATCGTGTAATTTGAATTGATTGAAAGTAATTTGAATACGTTAAATACCACCTAAGGTGCAGGGAAGCTTTTTCAAATAAAGATTGAAATCTATTTTCTTCTAATCAACCCGGAGGCTTTGTCATGAACACCCCAAGAGAGAATAATGCAATTTAAAGTTCGTCTAGTTGGCCTTTGTTTTAATAAATATATTAAAGGATGTGATTTGCATAATCTTTGCTGAGAGAGCAAGGCATTACTTTTCGGTGGCATATTGATACAAAGAAATTAAATTTTTATTTGAAAACAAACAGTTTTTAATAATAAATCTGCGTTTTAGAACTGATTATTGTTATTTGATATTTACATGTTGGAAAATGATTTCAAGAAATCTAAAAGCGGATAAAATAATAATATTTTAGGAATTTTTTCAGCACTAAAATAACTTAAAAAGTCCTTTATTGTGGTACTGTTTATCTGTACAAATTAATTTTTCTTAGTAAAAAAAAGAAGAAAAAAAAACGGTAAAAAAGAAGAACAGCCGCAACTGCATAATGTTTCTTCGATGCAGCCTTTCTTCTTATACGGGGTACTGACCAAAGATTCAAATTCCAGCGTTGATACTACAATATTTCTTTCCATCCTTGAATACATGAAGAGTTTCCAGTCTCCTGCACTCTTCAATCGATGACCCTGGACTAGTAGAATACGAAACTATCATTTAAGCATAAATGGACCCACAGAGCTTTAATGTTCATTTAAGCGTTATTTTAGAAACTATTAAAATTGTAAATGGTTACAAAACCGTATAGTTTTGCACTCATGGTTTTTTTTAACCGTACCTGTTGTAATTGGTTTCTAAACCTTAAAGGTAAGAAAATGTACCAAACCATAAGCTTTATGATTAATCGGGTGGACAGACTGGTACAGGTTATTTTACCGTAATTTCAGAAAGAAAGTTCAAACAGCGAACGATTATTGAGAGCAATAAGATTGTGCCAACAGCAATGGGAAAGGAGTTTAGATTGTTTTCTTTTTATGTTATATATCGATTTAAAAAAAAAAACGATATTTTTCCAACTTAAAATCAAAATATATGAAACTCAAAGTTTAATGCTCATTTTTAATTTTACCCAAGTATTATTAACTTTGAATTAACGCCTCTAAAACTTATTAATTTAATTGCCACATTCAAAACAAGTAAAGTTCCCAATATTTATTTGAAAAGTGAATTTAGAATTGCCAGATAAATCTCAAGCAATCTTCACTTCTAAATCGCTTCCAGTACGTATTTATAGAATGTATGCCAAATACTAGACGACCATCAACAACTTTAAACTGGTTGAGTGCAATTTAAATTCTTTTATTTATCCGAACTCATGATTGAAATACGAGAAAGAATCTTTCAATTGAATTCAGAATAAATCATAAAAATCCAGATTTCCACCAAGAATCTCCTTTTCCTCCTCCCCTGCCACCTATCCATCTACACTCTGACCTAAACATTCAGACGAAGGGCGTGGGAAAAATCCACCTTTCGAACACATGTCCCAGGCTAGAACAAACAAACAAATAAACACCAAAACATGGAGGAATAAGATTGAAAAATAAACATACCAAAAGAAATAAGCAAAAGCAGACCTAATGATTGCATATGAAAGTGGTCTTTCCAATTTTTATTCGAATGCCCATTTTCTATTGAAATGTGACCGACCTATTTTACTGCTCTGAAGAACAAATAAATAGATAGAAAAAAAAGGGATTTAAATCAAAAAATAAACATATAAACAAGGTGAAGGGAATAAAAAATCGAAATAAAATAGAATATATGACTATTGAAGTGGGGGTGGTTGCTGAGGATTCTGGGTAGGTAATTAGGAAGAGGTTATTTGGCGAATAAAAAATGAATCTGGCGGAAAAAGTGCATTTTATTCGAAGTTAGCCAAGCATATCGTTCCGGACCGTATAACGCGGGTGTAAAATGTTAACGAGAGATGAGAAGATCAAATCCTGAAAATCCCGTAGGAAAATGAGATTTTTTTTCTTTCTTTTTTTCTGTTAATTCACGTTGTTTTGTTTGTGGGCAGTTATTTATCTAATAACTGACCGCACTGTACAGGATGTTCTGACATCGAAAAACGGGCGATTGATTGCGCATCATTTCTTTTTTTGAGACAAACTATGCGTGGAAGCTTTTATTTTTAAGGTTATGATCCATTTAATGTTTGCAATTCCCGATTGCTAAACATTCTTTATCGTAATAAAAAAATGACATTTTAGTGCTGACCTTCTATTATTTTTCAATGTCATTTATTTGAAATAATTTCATGAAATTTTTTTTAACAAATTATTAGATTTCTTAATTCTTTAACTGTATTAAAGAAGCTTGTATTTAAATTGTTATTTATTTAGTTATAATGATAATAAAATGTTTCAAATTAGTATTTTTATTATTCTAGGGAACACTTGTAATTTCCCATTGCGTCACATTCTTAATCTTAATAAAAAAATAAACATTTTTGTGCTGACCTTCTATTATTTTTTAATACCATTTTCTTTAAATGATTTATAATTTTATTCATTTTATTATTAAAATACTTTTTTTTTAAATTCTAGACTATATTAAAATATATTTAAATAATTAAAAGTTTAATTGCAGTTTTAGTTCATTATAACGCTGAAAAAAATGAATCAAATTAATATTTTTATTAATGCAAGAAATTCTTGTAATTCACTTTCTTTACCATAATAAAAAATGATATTTTTGTGCTGATGTTTCCATTATTTCTCAGTGACATTTATTTTAAAGGTGGAATTTTGCAAGTTTTTAATTTTTAAGCTTTTATTTACAGATAATCAGCTCTGAAATTGGGTACTCATTATAAGCTTTTGAAAGTAGAAAATTTATAAAATCATATTATGTTTATGATATGACAGACTAACAACATTTTCTTACGGTATGTCACACATAGTTTTGCACTCCTCGATGATTTTCCTTTTAGTTACAATTAAGGATTTATCAAATTTTTAGTGTTTGGATCTAAATATTTAAGAAAAATATTTTAAATAGTTTATTTCATCTATTTATTTTGCCATCAAAATGCTTAAAAAAAGTTTTTTATTATTATTGCTTTGGAAATATAATCATAATATCAATCATAGTGCCAATACAGCCATCATTTTAATAATGGATGTATTGGCACTTAATATGATTCAAAATACTACTAAAAATGAAATCCGCAATCATAAATACCACCTGATACGAAAGATAATGTTAGCTGATAAAACAAAACTTTTAACTGTTTCTTGTTCCAATTAAGTTTATTAAAAAAATATCCTAAGTACTCTCTAAATTATACTTAATTTAATAAAAATTAATAGTTTAGTTGAAAGAAAGAAAAATAAAAGAAATTAATTCTTTCTAGTAGCTTATAGTTGTGACCCGTGAGTATGAAAAACTATGTTTCAAGAAAACGCTGTATAGATATTAAATGTAAAGGGGTGTTTAATCTATTCCTTTCTCTGCTAATGTTTCGCCCCTTCATCATAAGCTTTAGCACATATTTTTGCAAAAATTTCTACGAACATTAATGGAAAAATAAAAGAAAAATTACGAAACTATGTTCTTAAATAAAGTCACATAAATTTTATGAAACAATTGTTAAGCTTATTCAAAAAACGGAGCAGTTCATTAAGTCTCGCGTTACACAACAAAAAGTGAAGAACAAGTATTATTCGCGTGAACATTGAAACGCGCGTGCGTGCGGACTCCTGGCGTGCCTTGCTCATTAAATGACGTCATTTGAATGGAAAAAATTATTGCAGTCTGATGTGACGTTGTCAATTTAAAATGTGATCAGCTCGCCGACTGAAAATACTGCGATGCCACGACAAAATTGGAAAGCGCAATACAGGATAAATGGCCTTGTCATTTGACATCTGGTAATGTGTTGCTGCATTACTGTGCAAAAACCTATTCTGCATTTTAAACTAGAAATCTCACCAGATTTTTTAGATAAGAAGATATTGATCACCCATCGTACGGTTCAGATTTAGCACCAAGTGATTCTAACTTGTTCCGATACCAAAAGAAGTGTAAAGAAGATAACTAAAGAAGATAACTAAAGAAGTGTAGACACTTTTATAAGCATCAAAACACCAGTGCGACGGTGATCGCTGGTTGTTGCAACAAAGGGAGGATGAAAGAAGTGCGCATGCGTAAAGTCATTGAAACATGCGATTTGTTGCTGTTGCAGTCGGTATGAAGACTCCTTAAGTGAACGAAGCAGTTCAAGACTAGTTATCTTCACAGGCGATAGAGCTCTATGACTCAGGCATGCAAAAGGTTCTAGAACGTTATGACAAATATTTAATATATATATATATATATAACAGTACAATACGACAATAATTTTAAACTATTTTATGTATCCATTTATCACAATTTTATGTATCAAATTGTCACATTTTTTTTAAAAAAAATAAGGTTATAACAGATTAATATATCGAGTAATCAATTTTACGTATCATATTTTTAAAAAAAATTATTACATGAAATAAATAAAAACAATTCTGCAAAAATATCAATCGTTCTAAACAAAACCAAACATGTCATTGATAGCTAATTCAAATTCGGTACAAATCATCAAAATCCAGACCGCACAACGATGATAAAAAAAGAGAACACTTTTATCTCTTATTACTGAGTTTGCGTATTAATATCTAGAATTAATAACAGATTAATATGTAGAGTGATCAATTTTACGTATCATATTTCTGAAAAAAAAAATTTCATGAAATAAATAAAAAAAATTCTGCAGAAATATCAATCGCTCTAAACAAAACCAAACATGTCATTGATAAGCTAATTCAAATTCGGTACAAATCATCAAATCCAGACCACACAACGATGATAAAATAAAAAAAGAGAGAACACTTTTGTAGTGGATATAGCCACTCTTAACTAAAACACTACTCTCCTTTCTTAAAATGCCAGTAATTAGAGGGTGTGTTTCTGGAAACACACTCACTGAAATCTGTCGGACCATGCAGAAAATTCAGTCCGGAAGAAATCGTTTCAATGGCTGGTGAAAACAGAAAAATGTTTAGTCACTTGAAGCATGTCCATCATAATGGTCAAACAGAGAAATTACAGTTTTTCTTTTTCACCAGGAGAATTGATAGAGTTTCTTTCATATTCTTTCTTCATCGAGAGAAGACAGAGAAAAAAAGGGTTCTTTGTGTCTCTCTGGGTCGAGTGGTTGTGTAATAATGCGGCAGAATTTTTTTTTCGTTATTATTTGCACGGATCATTAAAATTCTATAATTGAGATAAAGAGCATGACGGACATCGAAACAGATGTTGGACAGGAAGCAAGAAATAGAAAATGTAATTTTCTACCCAAATGTCTTCATAAATGATGTTATTTGACTAAAAAGAACGGAAGATTTTTTTTTTCTTTTTTTTTTCTTTTTCAAGTAACAAAAGAAGATTACTTGATTGAAGATTATTGATTTAAAAATAAATTATTGATTTATTTATACATACTAGGGTGCCTTTAGGAAAAATAAGGAAACCACAAATAGCTATTTTGTTAGAATTGAATACGGTGAATAAAATTCAAAATCACATTACGGTATTAACCTTCGCCGCTTTGGATGCATCATCAGTAAAATCCATTTCTAACGTAAAATACTAAACTAAACTCAGTGGCGCGACAGCCCATAGAGGGCTATGGGCCTACTGTGCCCATCTCAGTTTTCTTGACCTTAGACTCTGGGGTGCAGGAGCAGATGTCCCGGTCAGGTCGTCAGCCGAACGTGGAACACCCAGTGTTTAGTTCCCAAGCATGCTTGGTACTCATTTATCGACCCACTGAAGGGATGAAGGGCTGAGTCAACCTTGCCCAGCTCGAGGATCGAACCCAGGACCTGTGGCACGGGAGTTTGAAGCACTACCACTCAGCCACCAGGCGTTAACGTAAAATATTATCTATAAATAAAATATTATGGTAAAATATTAGGGATCTGAGACATGGCACTGCAATAAAAATATGAAGAAAAAACTCCAAAAATTTACTAACAACAGCTTAAGAAGAATCTTAATGTATCAAGTAATTCGTAAAATTTGTAACGCAGAAATCCTTAAAAAGCAAACAGAAACAATTGAATAGGAAATTAAATAGCGTAAATGGAAATGGATTGGTCATTTTCTGCAAATTTAAAGTAAAACAAGTTTTTGATTGAAACCCTCGGGGTAATAGAAAAAGAGGAAAACCTAAAAATAATGAGTACTAGACGATTATAAGTGAATATGACGATATATTAGCGATATATATTAAAGCGATATACAAGGAATTATATATTGAAAACAATAAGAAAGACTTGGAGAGAGGCAAAATATCTGGCTACAAATAGAGTGAGATAGAAAGCTATGATAGAAGGCCTATGCTTCTGTTCGAAGTGAAGAAGACTATGTATGTATGTATGTAATATATCGTAATTTTTAGAGCAATATTTATTTAATTAGAATGACTATAATTGCGGTAACTATCACTGTAAAAAATACTCTATGTCAGATATTTTGTTTCGTAACATGTTCCGGTATAAATGGATCTTACGATAAAAGGTACCGGAATTCTGAGTGACGCAATTTTTTACCTTAATTTTTTTACAAAGTTGATGCAATTATTTTTTTTAATCTTATGCTTCAAACACGTTTTTACGTTTTAAAAGACAAAGTCGCTAAATACCAGCTTTATATATAGTATGTAATATATTAAATAATTGCTAATAGTATTTGCAAAATAACTAAATTATATATGCAAGTAAATGAAGTAAATAAGTAAGAAAAGACACTTTTCAGATCTGAAAGTAAAAAGAACATTTTAGCACTATATTATAAAGAGAACACTTGATAAATGCTGCCATTGTTAAAATTTGGAAGAAATGTGTCTTTAAAAATTATTTATGTAAATTTTATTTTGAAAAAATAATTTTTATAAGATGCTAAAGCATAATTTTTAAAAATATTCCTAAAAAGTGGTCAGTCAAATATTTTTTTAAAAATAATATGATATCGAATTTAATTCAACAAAACATTCCCATATCCCTTTAAAATATAAGCTAAGAATTATACCTAACCCAAATCAGCAAGTTAAGCGTGGAAACAAATTTAATTTTTTAAAAAAAAATTTAAAAAAAATTTATTACTAGTACATAATAAATAAGTTTGAAAAAGCAAAGGGTAATAAATGCAAATCTGTTTGAACTTTTGATTCAAAAAATATAAAATAAGTGCGAAAGTTTCAACTATTTTTGAACATTTAGTTTCAAAGAAATACAATTTCATGTTAAAGGTCTTTGAACTTTTGATTTACATTAGTTTTCCAATAACCTTCTTATTTGTTTGCCCTATCCAAAAACGAAACGCTTTGAATTTTTAAACTTCGAACAAAATTATTCCTGGTGAAGGAAGGAATGAATATTTTAAAAAAAAGTACCCTTCCCCAAAAGAACAGCAGTTTGCCCCATAGGTCTGGGACAAGATCTACAATCGAATACGTCCTCTATTACTTCTGCTTTAAGAAACCACGAATTTATGACCCCAAAGCCTCATAACCATTTGCCACCTCATTCAAGTCAAGAACAGAATCATGGCATGGGGAAAGTAACCACCAACATAATCTTCCCGAAAGTTATTCCTATGGGGAAGTAATGCCATTGCGATAGATGGCGATCTGCAGTGTCATAAGAAAATCTTGGACGTCTGAGTTGTATCCAGGGAGTCGTGTACGCTCCGAACAGACCTAGAGTGGATGCTAAATGGGAAGAAACGGCGAGACTGGGGTAATATTGCTTCCCCCGGAATAGAACTATAACAGGGAAGTCGCCCATAAGGAAAATAGTGCTTTTGATTAATTGGGTCTGTTCTTTTATTGCTATTTGGAATGCAGTTGTTGGGGATATTTAGAAGAAAAGATTATTTAAAATTAATTAATGAGTTTAAATTTGAAATGTATCTTCATATTTATTCTGCCTCCAAATTTAGTAAGTTTTAATTTTAAAACCGTTATGCTTTTTTTTTCGATCTAATTAATTGTTTTCGAGAAAAATATATCGTCTGAAATTCAGTAAATTCTGCATAAAAATTAACTTTTTGTTCTTGAAAAAATAATAGCTCGATAACAAGGCAAATTGCGTTTTTTACTAATTTTTGAATTTTAAAGATCTTCACATGTTCGTAGCTGCAGGAGTGAAGTTGCGACACTCTCCTGAACTGTGAAGATTATAGGGCTCCAAAGAGACAGCCAAATTCATGCTTTTATTTAAAAATAAACCGATTAACTCTGTTTTAAGATCTATTTAAAAAAACAGCTAGCACTTTTGCTTAGAAAGAAAATATATAAAAGGCATCTTGCCAATGCAAATGAACCACAACTTATAGAGATTAGTAGTTTAAACAGATAAGTGTAATTTTATGGAGTATTTGTAAATTTTTAAAAATAATATAAATTGGTTATATCAATATTGGTATGATTGATGAAGCAGAATGGTTTTTGATCTTTTTTAAAATTAGTCATTGAAACTTTTATTGAAATTAATCATCTTAAGGAAAAAAATAATGCCGATATTTAATACTTCGTTGTACGTTCTTTTGTTTAATGACTAAAACATCGTCCTGGCGTGGAATTGACATGGCCTTCTGGAGTTGACTTTTCAAGATTTTGAAGGAGTTCTGCCTTTGAGTAATGCTTCCTTGCCCAACTTTTCTTACGATGATTTCCCAGAGGTGTTCTGGATTCAAGTCAGGTGAATGACTCGGCCAGTTCGAAGTTTTAACATTCTTAGCTGTAGATCAACCTGTCACAATTTTGGAAGTTTGCTTAGGAACATTATCCTGCTGAAATATCCATCCACGAGGCATCCTTTTTTTACTAGCATAAAGTAGCATGCGAACTTCTGAATTTTTTTTATTAACTCCCATTGATTTGTACGAAGAGAGAGACGCCATTATTATGGAAAGCTCTCTAGACCATTACTGATCCATTTCTGTATTTCACTGTTGGCCGTTGGGGCCGAGAATCCATTCTGGTGCCCTTTGAAAGACGAAAAAAAACGTTGTCTATCACTACCAGAAAAATTGAATTTGAATTCATCAATCCAAAGAAACTTTCTTCAAATCTTTAGTAGTTCATGTTTCGTGCTCTCTTGTAAATTTCAATCAAATTATCCTATTCTTTGTCTGGATGAGAGTTTTTTTTTTTTAACAGAACCCGTGATTCACAATCCAGATGCATTCAGGGGACGTTTAATGGTGCAATTATTCATTGTGAGCTCATGTTTGGTGTCCATATCCTTGCATAATTAGTGCTGCTGTTTGAGGTACATCCGATTCTCTTGGCAGCCGACTTTCTTCGGATTAACGCGTCTTAATGTTGAGTCTTTTTTCTAGGAGATTCTGATTTTAAAAAGATAGCGCACACTTTTTCCATCCATCCACCTCTTTACCATGTGGCATTTGATTTTGGAATTATAAACATGGTGGTGATAGCAGAATATGAAACTTTTTTCTCAGCTTCTTTAAAAAACAAAATATGAGTCACCAAAAGAGAGAGTTTCCGCGACTTCGTATTGAATCTGATAAAATAGACACCAATATTTTTTACTCAGGAAGTAGAATTCTTATGTTTTTTGGATTAATCCCTTCCGGAACAGTGATTTTTGAGAGAAAATTTAGTCAGGTAGATTAATTGCAAGTGCGAACTTAGACAAATCATTTTAAGTGAAGCGTCAAACTTTAGCTCCTTGTTGTTTAAAGAAAAGTGGTTGAAAAACGCTTATAAGCTATCAGTTTCACATTTCTAGGTATTCGTAACATTCATGGCATTAGCGTTACCAGTCTCACAACACTGCACCAGAAAGGGTTAAGCAACTTAGTTTTGCATACAACAACCCAGCTGAATGGAAGACATTATATACAACAGTATATACGAAGCTTCGCATGAGCTCTTAAGAATGCGTAAAGTTATCGGAAGTATAAAACCATTTGCATACAGCTTGAATAGAAATAAAATAGTGAACTCATTATTTAAAAGCTTAAAATCTATAAATTTTGAGTAGAATTCCACTGCTCTAACTACTAGGCTAAGGAATTTTTGTGTGAAATTATTACATATGAACGCATATTATATGTTTTGTGTAAAATTATTACATATATTTAAGTATTAAAAGCATGATCTGTACCAGACCCTTGCAAAATTTTTGTTTCAATTTTTCAAGTTCTTACTTGGTGAATGTTAAATTTAAAATATCCAAGCCTATTATTAGTTGCTCTCCATGTAATATGACCGAAGCTACAAATTGCTAATTTACAACATTAAGAAATTTTGGTTACAGAAAAAGTTAAAGCTGAGAAGCATATTGTCTCAAAACTTTTGCTCTCTACTGCATATTTGTAAAAAGACATTTAATGCCAAGTCTGTGTTTGAGCTTAGTTCAGCTGAAGCGATTGCAATTTTTTTTTTTGTATCCGAATCAAAGAGTTAATTTAAAAGAATGAGACCAAAATTCACAAAGATATAAGTCCCAAACTTGCGAAGAGAAAGGTAAGATAAAATATGTAATTGTGATGAACTATTTTGTACATTTTTAAACTTAATTGAACCAAACAGGTTTATATATATATATATATATATATATATATATATATATATATATATATATATATATATATATATATAGTTTGAAAGTAATAAGAAAGTACATAAGAAACTTTATCATAATTCCGAGCCTATCACAGTTTGAAAGCTTCCTTAAGAGGCTGAACCCATTTCATCTATTGTACCATGCATATCAAATCAATCTTGGGTAATTGGATGTGCTTGTAATAGGGAAAAAGCAAATAAAACATGGAAAGCAAAAAAAAAACAGCATTTTGTAGCTAAACATTTTGGCCTTAATCTTTCCATCTTAATTATAAAAAAATTGATTAATATATTCAAAATAATGTATAATTGATAACATTCCAGCCACATTATTCCTCTATTACTTTTTACTGAAGAGTATTTGATGACAAACCCTCCTTTTTTATAAACATGAACTAAAAAGAGATAGAGAGAGATTTTTTATTTTGATCTTCTTCTTTTCCAACGGTAAAACAACAGTTTATTCTATATTGACACAACCTCACCTGTGCTTAAAAAAGAAATAGGTATATTTCAGTGATTGTAGTGTTTATATTCGGAATGCACTTATCGAATGAAAGAATTCTTGAATGCGATAAACAATCACAATTGTTCACGCCAAAGGTCAGCTTTCCGTCAATCATTAGAATCGCCTCATTTATCATATTCCCCTCTGCAGACGCCCATGCCAAACTGATATCAATTCGCCCCCTTTTTTTTATTTGAAATAAGAAAAATTAAGAGTAGAGAAAAAAAGGAAATTTCAAGATACAAACGAAAACACCGTACATCTTATAAGGATAGAGAAGAGCAAAAGGTTCTAATTTTCTCCCCGACCGATTTTCTCCAACCATCTCCACTCCCCTCCACCCTCAAACGACACTCCCCAGTTTTCAACTTCGATGTTACTTCACTATATCCGCTTTTATTTATTTATTTTTTTAAGGGAATTCGAATTTTCGAAGCTTTTCTACCCCCTTTTTTACATACCCCTAGAGAATTTATCGGATTCGTAGTGAAAGTAGTTGGATGGGGGAGTTAAGATTTCGCCTTTGAAATAAACTGGGGAGGTTGGGGTAGGATAAATAAATAAAAAGGGTTAGAGGGGAAAAAATAGAAAGGGGACGAATGCGATGAAAAATGGCGCCACGGCGCTATTTGCCCAAGTTCCACTTCATTTGCATGCTGATTTGTTAGCCGGACCCATTGGCTCAGGATAATCTGTCATCTATCAATGTCAGGATCCGGCTTCTATATTGTTATTAATAACTGCGGGTAGGAAATCCTCTCGGGTGAACTGCGGCGCCATCTTCGTACTTACAGTACAGACTTACAGTACGTCCTGTCATACGCAGGAAATGACAGTAAATTAAGGAGGACCAGACCACTGCTGATCGGTTGGAAAGGGTAGAGGAAAAATAAATAAAGAGAAAAAAATTATTTCTTTCGAACAAAAAGCTGAAAGCGGGGAATTTGAGGGTAGGAGTAACGATATCTACGGGAGTGGGGGTGTCTTAGTATATACATATTTTTCTTGGATAAGGATAGACAGGGAGGAAGGATAATGAAGAGGATAAAAAAGAGATACACTTCTGTAATTTTTGTTCGTTAATACGTTTCTCCTGTTTTTTTTTATTTTGCTTTAATATCTTAAGGATAGATACAATATATATATATATATATATATATATATATATATATATATATATATATATATATATATATATATATATATATCCAATATACCAATATATATATACCAATATCCCCCAGCTTGTATACTCATCAATGACATGACAACTGTATTCCTTCCTGAAACCTATCCTCCCTAAAATATCAAAAAATATCATTTGTTTTTTTTTTCCTAATTTGCTTAATTTAATAAGTTTAATATAAGTAAATTAATTTTAAAATGATTCTTTTTAACTTCTCTTTAGCATTTGAAATTTTATTAAATATTTTTAACTCAGCTCGAATACACCGAGTATCTTAAATTTAAATAGAAAAAAAAATTAAGTTAAAAATTATAAATCATTTTGTAGAGGTGCATATGACTGGTTAATGAAACTAATCAACGTGACTATTTCAGAAAGTTCAATGACCGTTTTATATATAGTTTTAAACACAGCGCATAAAAATATTTCAAAATAACATTTTTTCAGTAAGTAGATAAAATAATTAGTTAAAATTTAAGTTCTTATTCTTATGGAAACTGGTTTCATAAAGTTATTTCTAACATAAACAGTGTAGTTACTTTTAAAGATAAGATGATTCGCGAAACATGTGTTGACCCTAAAAGATAATGAATAAACGTTTAGTAAATTTTAATTTAGTTAATTATCTCTAACTACTTCAAACACAACGGGAGTTGTTTTTTAACCATACATTGCTTAGATTACAAACTATCTGTTCATATATTTTATTTTCTTCCTTGTCTCAAATCACCAGTAGGATATAATAGATGCATATTGTGCTAAAAGATAATGTAAACACGCAATGAATAATGTTATAATGTTAAAGTTAGAAATGTAAATAGAAAAGAAAATAACTAAAAGATGGAATTTATTATTTCCTATTACGGTATTAAGAGACTGCGTCTTGTTGAAACAAAATTTAACTTCATATATATATATATATATATATATATATATATATATATATATATATATATATATATATATATATATATATATATATATATATATATATATATATATAATATATATATATATATATATATATATATATATATATATATATATATATATATATATATATATATATATATATATATATATATATATATATATATATATATATATATATATATATATATATATATATAATATATATATATATATATATATATATATATATATATATATATATATATATATATATATATATATATATATATATATATATATATATATATATATATATATATATATATATATATATATATATATATATATATATATATATATATATATATATATATATATATATATATATATATATATATATATATATATATATATATATATATATATATATATATATATATATATATTATTTCGCAATTTCCTTTTACATTTGACTTTTTTTTTTATCAGTTACGAAACATCAGATATTACTTTAGTTATTTAAAATTGATAATAAAAGTCGATATGTTTCGAGCGCTCAGAAATAGGCGCCCGTTCTCAGGACTCACCAATCGAGATTGGGGAAAGAAAATTGATTTGAAACAGAAAACGTTGAGTTGTCAACGAAAAATAGAAATTAATGGTGAAAAAAACAAAACTAGAAAACTGCTTTTCTTCTTGCCAATAGAACCCACGTTGATATATTAAAATTATGAATTACAATTGAGGTAATATCATATTTAATAATATCTCAAAGTTTTTTTTATGCTATGAAAACGTAATTTTGTAAGAATTTAAATATGCTTTGCAAGGAAACGTTGTATGGCATCTACACTGTAAAAAATTCCTGATCAAGTTTCAGTATAGAGTACCATCATTTTGTGTGCCCCATCCCTAACATTCATTGAACCATAAAATCCATTTTTACCATAAAATACTATACCGTAATTTTTATAGTAATACTTATTTAATTCAGTAATTTTGCAATAATTATTACTGTCAAAATGACGGTATATCAGATTTTTTCATTCCGCAACATGGTCCAGTAAAAATGGATTTTACAATAAGAGTATCGGCATTCATGCATTCTACTTTTTTCCGTAATTTGATCAGGAATTTTTACAGTGAATTAAATCCTTTTTTTATGATTTATGCGCTTTAGGGTATAATAAAGACTAAAATATCGGTTTTGTAATCTAAACACGAACTATAAGAATCGAAATTATATATATTTCTATTGCGACTAAGTTTTGCCCGATGCTCTGTTTTATTAACTCACAAAAAGTTTCCCTTGAAAAGAAAGAAAAAAAAGAAGCAATTATCAAAATTCTGAAGCATTCTAACAGCAATCTGACAATTCTTACTACTGATTTTTTGTCATGACAATAACAAGAGAGTACTTTGCAGAAAAAATTCCATAAAATATTTTAAAATTATGTAGTCATAATAATTCAAACAATCAAATTGATATTATGTGTTTTGACAATGAAGAGGGTACTTTCACGCAGTACCAAGATGATCGATGCCTATTTTATACGACTTAACTACCGTTTTTCCACGTTATTTATTGGGCGCATAAAACACCTCACTCAACATCAAGAATTTAAGAGAAATTCAAAATATAAATCTAAAAAAGAGTTTTCGGAATCAAACGGTATCAAATCCTTACGTAATAAAATAAGAAGAATGACATCGTCGAAATTTTATCTCGGAAAAAAAAAACTTCGTTAACTTCGTCTTCAGGCACAGATCTTATCAGACGATTTGTACCTTTTTTTTTTCTTCGTCGACGCTAACCTCTGAACTCTTTGGGAACATTTTTTTCCCTTACCCCTTCCAAACCTAAACAACTTTCAGAGCCTAGAGAAAAGCTTAAAACAAATCAATCTCCTTGTTTCTTGTTCCAAGAATTAAAGTTTATTCTTTACGAATATCATAAATTCCCATAAAACTCAGCGTTCCAAATAACTCAAGCTCGTTTCACAGCGGGGGAGGTCCATTGCTTGCGCTCCAGAGAAATAAAAAGAAATTTAAGCGCCGATATCGTTGAAAAGTTTTGAAAAGCTTCAGACAAGGCTTGGTCTCGGTGTTGGAATTATCATCTCTTCAGTGTTTGCACAGGATTTTCTAAGAAAGGCCGCTTAGATGGTAAACAGGCCTTGAAAAGGCCCGCCGCTCGTTCGATTACAGCGAAAGAACCGCTTACATCAAAGGTCAGGTCAGCCGAGGGACACCCCTACCGTTTTACGGTGTTTCTAGAGTTGTAAAATGGTTGTCAGTAGTGATCGTTTACAAGACAAGGCGTAGGGCGATCTCATTGAAAGAGAGATATTTAAGAACTTTTAAGTCTTGTCAAAGACGTTGACCCTAAAAGATTAACACTTTTTTTTATTTTTTTCACGTATATAAACATTGGAATCTCAAATTCCCAGTCGCAGATGCTAATATGATATATATGTCTCCTTTTCGACAGTTATGGGAAATATATTCGAGTTATTTTCTTTAATGCAATTTGTTATTGACATAAAATATTATGTCTTAAATACACGAAAGGCTACATTCGAAGTGAAGAAAAATAAAATAAGATTCCTAGGTATTTTTCACATGAAATCAGTAAAAGAGTTGATGTATAAATATCGGTGAAAAATATTTATTTCTGTGATATAGCCTCATTCGATCTTGAATAAATCAACAATGTTTAAATAAACTATATTAACAAAGAAGGAATAGAAAAAAATATAAACTTAAGAAGAATGATTATCCTAAAGGCTAATTACGAAAAGAGCTATAATGTTTCTACATGGCTCTGGGGCTATAAGATATTAGCACACACATATAAACTGTTACTCAGATTTGCTAAAATTTGCACTATAATCAATTCTGGTAAAATTAGTGTACTGTATGGTAATGACATTTAAGTTTAAAAAACATAATAAAATTTTAAAAAAAGCTTAAATTTGGTTAATAAAACCAGAATATACGGTATTTGAACCATCATTTTTTGATAGTTTTCCCGTTCCTTTGGTAACGGTTTGCCGGAAATTCGGGATTTCGAAACTATAGTTCCTTATATTACACAGCAAAAAATACAAAATTGAAGAGTAAATTTAACCGAATAAGTGGTCTGTATGTCATGCACTAAATTATCATGATAAAATTACCAAATTTTACCACATTTACAAAAATTTATCACAGATTACAAAACCATATTTCATTGTTAATTTTACCAAAATCGTTACCGAAATTCTTTGATAAAACTTATTGAGTTCTTTGGTGAACCCATAGAGTCGGAAATACAGTAAATTTCACCATATTCTGGTAGTTTTGATCATACTTTTTCTCAGTGTATGATTATCTTCATAGTTTTTCAAAAATTTGTAAAAAATGTAAGTTAAAATAAGATTCTAATACAATAATCAGAAAAATTGCAGTTGTTACGAGAATATTTTATTACATAACTATTGTGATGTGGTCTAAAGAATCCCCAATCGAAAAGCGATAGACAACTATAAAACCAACTTTAGCATATTTTACTTAAGTTTTTCATTTTATGTGAAAAAAATAGGCATTTTTAAATACGTCAGTTTTTCATTTTACCCAAAATCAAAATTTAAAAAAGTATTTTTTTGTTTTTTTTTAAATATTAAAAAAAAATTATCAAGTATCAAATAATTTCGTAATTGCTGAGACAATATTTACCTTACTACAAAGTATGCACTAAAAGGCTTATAAATCATTAAAATCTTTGAAACGTTTTGAACCCTTAAATATTTTAAGATAACTGAAGCGGAAAAAATGGGGTTTTAGAACATAAGAATATTTATCAATTGAGGCTACATCATCTTTGAGACTACGCAAAAATAGATCTAAATAAAGCATTTGCGCATAAAAAATCTAGTTTTGAGGTTAAGGCTCATAAAATGGCTGATCATGCCTTGGGCCTAAACGCAACTTTAGGAACTTTACAATTTGGAACGCTGGTGTATTACTTTTTATTTGAAGATGAGTATTCGTTGCTAACTAAAACGGTTTAAATCTAAATTACAGCTGCTGAGTCCATTTCCACAGACTGATTAGCGTTGTTAAACATATCAGTGACGAGTGCATATTTTCAGTAGTAGATGGTTTCTGATTAAAAATCGAATCCCATAGATTAGGTAGAACGTGGTGTTATTTTTCAGTTTTTGACTATTTAGTGAAAATAATGCTCTTCATTTTAAAAAATCCTTTTTCATTCTTAGGATACGTTTTCACAATTCAAACTTATGTAAAGTACTTCAAAATTAAAAATGTTTTTAAATATTAAAATGTATTTAAATGTTGAAATTTATTTTAGCATCGAAAGGCTTTTTTTTAAGCACTAACATGTTTTAAAATCTGCAGCTGTTCGCATAAATCTCTATAAATGCATCCTGAAAAGATTTGAGAAATTGAATTCCTGAAAAAATATTTTTAAACATTGAAATTTAAATATTTTTAGAGATTCACGTCTTTTATAAGCATTAATATGCATCAAAATATGAAACTGTGAGTATTGACAATGTGAGCATTGAAACTCTGATGATTCATTCTGAAGACGCTGAAGACCAAAAAATTTTAATTGTGGATAAAGTGCTTTGAAATGTTAATTTGATACTAAACATCAACACGTTTTTAAGTGCTGAAATATTTTAACGCGTTAATCTAACTCATTTACTCTTAAGAAAATCGAAAGAATCAGAATCCGGGATATTTCAAGATTTTAAGAGAGAAAAGTAAAGATTTTTAAGAGAATCTTTCCTCCTGTAATTAAGTTTATATTTTTTCTTAAATTGGCAACGTGAACTCACCATATCATACATAATAAATACCAAAAATAGCTATTCTGCTATCAAATCGTTTTATAATATTTATTAATTGTATAAATTACTTATAATTTTCTAATAATTATTGCTTATAAAGCAACAGTATGTTGAAAAATGCTCTATGTGCTTACTTTTTGTTATCTCGTAAAAAATTTCACCGAAATAAGTCGCGTTCTTAAATTCTCCTTTAATTACAATTACTTATCCTTAGCGAGTAAAAATTACGACCTAATTCAGTCTACGAGAATTCCTTAAATTGTAATCTCAAAAATGCACGTAGACTTTTTACAACTTTTTACACTTGATTACAATTTCAATGTTATTCCATTAATATTTATAACAAATTCTTTAAAGTACGCTTAAATGAGAGCATATAAAACATTTTCCGATTTTTATGAAGAACAGTTGGATTTTCTGATATGCTTATATTTATGACATACTGATAAACATGTCTGAGTTTTATTGACTTGTTTATCAAATTTACTTGAAAATGATTACTTGTTCATTTGTATATATTTCCTCAATTTGTCGTTGAGGAATTTCCCGTCATGGTTGAAATCTAATATAGCTCTCTTTTCTAAAGTTTTGTGCAGTTGCAGTTTCTAAAGTAAAGCTCAATGTGTCTCTTTTGGAATTTCGTTACTTGTTAGCAAAGGTATATTAATAATTAAGAAAGCTTTTGATAGAAAAAAAAATTGTGAATAATAAAATGAGTGATTTGTTAATGTTTATTAAGCAATATTTTTAAATAAAGAGAAAATTAAAAATCACGTGATGTATCACAACAAAAAAATGGACACTCATACTATCTCTTAATTGTATTCTGTTGCTATTGTTATTATATTCAAATAATTAATTGTCAAAATTACGCATTTGAAATTGAGGAATATCACTTGAAACAATTAAATATACATTAAAATATTGCAAAAAATTTTATGCTGCAAAAATTATGATCAGAATTACCAGAATATGGTGACATTTACCGTGGTTTTGTCAAATGAGAACACCAAAAAGTAATTTTTATCGAAGCGCTTTGACAATGATTTTGGTAAAATAAACAATAAAGTAAGTATTTATAATACGTGATATAATTTGCTAAATGTGGTAAAATTTGGCAATTCTAACATGATGCCTTAGAGCATGATATAAATACGATTTATTTAGTTATATTTACTTTTCAGTTTTTTATTTGTAACTAAATGTGTGGAGATAAGAACTGCAATTTTACGGTAAAAATGAATTTTACTGTAAAATGGATTTTACTGAAAATGCATCCAAAATGCCGACACTTCATACCGCAATTCGATCCTCATATTTTGACAGTGTAAGCTAATATTTTTAAAATATTTACTGATTTTATTTATTTTTATCCTCATTAAATTTATTAAATTCAATTCATATTAAATTCAATAAATTATTTCAGAAATATTTTTTTCATTAGTTAGTAAAGCTCTGAAACTTGGTTTATTTGTTAAAATCAGATTTTCCCCCCATTTAGCTCTTTTCTTTTTTTTCGAAATAAAGTTTGTGAGATTCCTGAATTTTTTCTACTTATTTCCTTCATGTTTTATTTTGTCGAAGTGGGTTTATAATCATAAAATTCTAGTATACTCTCCCGCTTCTTCTACTTAAGCATAAGAGAAAAAAAATATTAAATTTATTGTTATATTCAAGATTAGTTATTAGTTCCACATCTCAGAGATTGTGAATTTTTGTTTTTGATATAATAAATCTCTAAAATTAAATACATTTTTAACGATGCTCAAGTCTCTCTCTCTCTCTTTTAAGTCTTCCCTTCATGACATGCAGCAATAACTGTAACGAATGCATAGAAAGAAAGAAATGTTTTTTAAATAAATGTTTCTTTTTTTTAAGAACTAAAAGATGACAGGTCCTTAGCTAAATTCTTTATTCCATACAAGTCAGAATTAATTGCTTAGAGGAACAATTAAAACGAAAAATAATTTATAGATCAAAAAACATTAAAAGGACGATCTCAAATTCCAAGAGATATTTTCTTCAAATCCTTCGTCCTAAATACATTTAATTTTCTTGTCGTCTTTCAGTTCATTAAAACAGATAAACAACTTAATTTATTTGCGCCCGATCAACGTTATTCGAAACGTGCTGCAGTAGCAAATAGGCACATCGCCTTCATCCATTGATTCGAAGACGATAAGCAAAAGTAGTAAAGATGGCCAGGAATCTATAAAAACATTCTTACTTTCAAATTCTGGATTTTATTTCCCTTCCCTACCCCCCTAACTTGCCATAGTAACTACTATACAAGAGAAAGAAACATACGAATCCAAGGTCCTAGAAAGCCGTATAAATGTGGCGCACGCTCCACTATAAATCAAGTGCGTCTCTGTCAATAACGTAGATTAGCAAATAACCCGGCGGCGTAGAAATTCCCATTCTCGGCACAGTCATCAGATATTGGTGACTTATTAAACATTTTCTCGCCAAGGGGTGGGGAAGAAAAGAATGATTTAGATCGCCGATAACGGAGCAATCATAAATAGGAAGGCAGATTAATTGGACGAGAGTCGGTCGTATTTCCGTCTGCTGGCTGTCGAATTCGCAATAAATTCATTTTCCCTTTTCTTCCTTCCAAAAGTTCTGGTTATTATCTGGTGGTTTTTAGGCAGCCATTGTCTATTCCAGCCACATATTTTTATGATTATTTGCAGATGAATGGTACGGGGGGGGGAGGAGAAATTGGTAATATATCTGGCGATATGAAAATAGGTATGCAACGAAATGTTACTCGTGATAGAAAGATAAGATTCTTCGAGAGAGCATGGATGATGATAAGATATAAAAACTCCGGAGATGCTTGCTTATTGCTGGTGGAGTTCGGCAGTTATTGGTATCCAAGACCATAAGATAATTGCAAGATTCATACGAAGCTTAATAGCTTACTTATTTTATACCAAAATCAGCTTTAATGGAAAATTCGTGGGAAATTTATGAAAATTACTTCACCGTTCGGTGATTACTTTGTATTTAAAGTAAACAAAAATGGCAATCTACATACATCATATTAGTACAAAAATGTAGGGTGAAGGGTTTAGCTGAAAATGTAAATTTAAAGAACTATCGAAGTTTAAGCAGGGATTCTTAATAGTACTTAATCTTTTTCAATATTGTTAACCGTTCTCTTACAAAACTACTGAAGCAAATAATTGTTATAATATGCAGATCATAGTGATGTCCTTAGAAAATAATAGTTGTTTTAGTGCGAAAATATTTGAATGTATTATGGTATTTCTATTTTAATGCAATGAATTTAAAAATTTCAATTCTGAAGTATTGACTCTGATAAGCTAATGAGCGATAGCAAGTTTATTGCATGAAGTCTTGCAAATGATTACTGTGATGTTCTAATGCAACAATGTAATTTTTAAATGAGATTAAAGTAATGTTCTACTAATAATGGTTCCACAGGATATAACCTTAGATGTGCTAATTAATTAGAATCGACAATATTTTATGTGGCGAAACCAAACGCAATAGTATTTTTCTTTTAAATAAGAAGAATTTAAATTGCTGACCCTCAAAGCGTGGAAGGATAGTAGCTACAATCTACAAGAGATGATTTCAATGAATTAGTTAAATTAAAATTCGCCTATAGTATGAGTTTTCATTTTGCGTACTTCACTTTACGTTTGAAACTATTTAAAATAATCAAAATAAATTTGAAGGAATTTAAAAACCTGTTCATCAAGAGATAATTTCATGAAAAATATTGTTTTTTAAGATTATTTATTATTTTCTATATAAATAATCAAAAAAAAATTTTAGTTGTAAATTAGATACATTTTTACATCACTTTAAACTACACTGTAAGAAGTCAGGAGCAAATACCGGTAATAAAGTACCGGCACTTTAAAAATTAACCATAAAATATTATACCGCAAATTTTACAGTAATATTTATATTTAGAGTGATTCAGTGATTAAAAATTTAGGTGCGTCAGATATTTCGTTCCGTAATATGTTTCAGTAAAAATTGATGCCACGGTAAAAAGTACCGGCACTCTGAGTGCCGGTACTTTTTAACAATATTAAAAAACAATATTAAATAACAAAATTCCAAACTTTAAAAAAAAAGTTTTGATCAAATAATTTCTGAATAATAAAATTTCAAATAATATTAATAATATTTATAATAATAATAATCGTATTTTTGAATTATTATTTTTCGTGAACTATTTAATAGATTAATCACAAATTTTGGATTTTGACATCAAACATTACATAGTTTTTAATGATGTGAAAATTTTTATACTTCACAAATCAAAATTCTTTCACTCATTATTAAAAAAATCTATTTAAAAATAACAAATAACCTTTAAAATTTAATTTGAATCTTTGCTGATCTTTGACTGAGCAAGTTGTTTAATTACGCGAATTTTTTTTTTCCATTTAAATAGCTCCATAGATATAGAGAAATATGCAAAAGAAAAAATAAACAAGAAAGAGCAAGAGAGAGCAAAAAAAAGAAAGAGCACTTTCTTGACTATTTGAGCATATATTATACACATGAGCTGAGCTGTGGCTATCCTTTACGTTTTGAGTACCAAAAATTTTGACTTTCTCGAGAAAGAATATTGTTTCGTGTACGCTTTTGTTTCCAATTTCATAATTTAAAATTTCGCCTGTTACTATTAAGTTGCATATTTAACGCATACCTCTTCAAAATACTAATATTAAATGTTAGTACATGAAAATTATTAGTTATTCAGTCAATCAAAAGTAGTTCAGTTTTTTAATTTTAAATTTCTGTTGCGTATTTTGTGTTTTTTTAAATCATAAATATGAATAGTTGAATAACAATCGTGTACACTTAAAAAAAGGGATCTTAATGACATTAAAACTATCTATTTACCCAATTATTTTCATTTAGTTTTCTCTTTAACAAAAAGAAAGAAAATAATGCATATATTTTTACGATTATGAATTAAAATGTAACCGAAAATATTCAACAAGGTAGAATTAGATGAGATTCTTTCAAATTAAAATAACAAAAAGTAAAATCTCCGTGTGATACTATTGACCTCAAAGCATCGACAAAGATATTGCTTTTCTCTAAAAGCATTATAACTAGTTAAATAATAAGATTATAAAACTTCTCGCCCACATCAAATATAAAAATTTTAAATAGGAAACCTTGAAAGGATAAAGTGTTTGAGTTAAAGGGATTACGACTATACAATTCTTATAAAAACAACAAAAAACAACTTTTTGTTGGGGCGTGGGAAAATACAGACAAACTATATTTGTCAGGCTAAGCATCCAAAAATAGATCTAAAAAACTAATTAAGAATAGAACTTAATTTTCTTTCCTGCCACAATAGTCGGCGAAGAGTTGGTCATGTCGAAAAAATAATGTTGGAGTTATTATTGAAGTAAAACTAGATGGCCGATAAACACCTTCAACTTTTGGTTGTATGAACTCGTTTGTGATGCACGTAAAAAAAAAAAGAAGGATTTAGTTTTAAAACTCACCTCGGATGACAAGTATAATTGTGAGTTATTTAAAAAAGATACTCTGCACTCGGTAATTTATTTATAGGAATTTCTTGGCATAAAATGGAGATATTTCATTTTTTAAGTTCAAATCAGAATTTAATCTGAAATTAATGTTTTACTTATTTTTTCAGTTTATGATGAAAGGAATTTTTTATTTTAAATTTAAGTATATTATTGAGGGCATATTAAAATGGATTTTCATCTAACGGTTTCTATCATAGCAAAGTGCGTAAAAAAAGTATAGTAATTTTTAAAAAATGTCTCATTTTCAATTTCAAGTGAGTTTTAAAAAATTCTAACAGAGATTAGTTTGTAATAGAATAATCTAAGCACATTATAATTACCTGCATTAAAATAATTGAAATAATAAGTATTTTTGTTTATATAACGAAGCGAAGCATTATAACGAAACATTATAATTAATTTAATATTTGATAACGAAGTCAACAAATATTAAAATCTAAGATAAACTTTTCAAACAAATTGGTATCTTTATAACGAAAAAAATAGTTCTCTTGCAATAGTGGGGAAAAAATCATAAAGTTATTCTAATTTTTGAACATTTTTAAATACTTTTTTTCTAAAAAAAAGATCCGCGAAGAATGATCACAGCGTCAGAAAAACCATTAGGATGTCATGAAATGTGAAAAAGAAAATTTTTTGTTGTAATTGTCTTTCCATTTAATAATTATAATTAGGATATGTGTACTATTTAATAATTTAAAATATGTATAATACTTAATTTTTAATATAATAATGATATTCTATGGGAATATGTTAAAAAAAAGAAAGAAAGAAAAGAAATAGAAAACTAATTTTACAATTGTAATTGTAATTCCTAAAATATTAGCAAGATGTGTGATTCTGCGGTCTTATTGTGCATGTGAGGTATGTAATTAATTTATTTGTCAAAAAAGAATTTATTTGTTGTTATGTATTTGTGTCTGAAACATCTTCATTAAAATATCAGTACATAAAAATAATTGTATATAAAACCTGCGTAAAATTTTAATTTATAATTGTTCCTCCACCGTGAAATCACTCAGATGCGAATTAATTCATTTGAACTAGTTAAACAAACTTGACACTTTTTTTGAAAAAATTACTTTTTAACTGTACATTGAAAGGAAAAAATTGCTATATTATGTGACAAACGGATGATATTTATAGCAATCAATTTTTTTTCTAAAGAACAATTACAAATATGAATTTTTTAGTGGCAAAATGGTTCTTGTGAATGCCGTGCACATTAAAACCAAACCTAAATGAGAAATACGAGCACTAAACTGTTAAATATAACATAAATAGAAAAAAACTATCTTAATTACCGAATTTTAAATTTATGCATCAGCTTTATAGACTATAAACTCAAGCTGTTGCCAACGGTAACAATAATTCACCAGTGCATGTAACAGTAACCTTTGTTTATTTCTAACACCAATAGTGCAGCTACTAAAATAAATACTGTATAATTATTATTTCGCTGCATGATGTACAGAGTGAACCGAATCAAATTCAGCTCAGAAATCAAATTTTAAAAATACATCTTTTAAATAATTCATATTCTCAGAAATTATTTCGCTCTAACTTTGAATTTTGCCCTGTAAATTTGCATTCTTTAAAATAATGTAAGAAATCGTATCTTTTTTTACTATTATTGAATAAAATAATAAAACATAATAAATATTTACTGAAAGCTATCTGTTGCATGGAATTATCTTTGGATAAACGAATTTTATAGTTGTGTGCAAAAAATTTTTCAATATGCTTAAAAAATTCTCGAGATATGGTGAGATACGCAAAAAGTAAAATTAACATTATGGGGTCAAAACTTTAGACAGCTCTCTTGACCAAATTATTAGGATCATATTTCCCAGATTACGGCTACTTACTATATTTTGTAGGTAAAAAATCTGAATCATCAAAGAAAATGTATATTTATCCAGAGACAATACATTTTTGTGCTTGATTTCTTAATTTGAAATGTCGTCTGCACTAATCAGTTAGCATATTTTAAGCTACCCAGAAGATTAAATCCTAAAAATTGAGGATCTTATTATTAGATCAAAAGTTATTCAAGGTGGGTAGTTTTTTTATTTCACTCACTGTATGTTAAACAATAATTGAACCTTTCTTAACATATGTTTTGTTTTTAATTGAAACAATTGAATGTTTAATTTCAAAATTAGCTTGATTACCATGAAATAAAAAATCAGTTCTGCATAAAATATATTCAAGGAAACTTTTTCACAAATATTGCTTTTCACTTCGAAATCCGTTGAGCAAAATAGAAAAAAAAACTATATTTTGATCGAAAAAAAACGTATTCTTTAATCTATGTTATTGTTACGCTCCTATGCTAATGTTGTGCTTTGTTAATGTTAGTTGGTTTCGAAAATGCGCATCAGTCATGGAGCAATGAACATAATAATAATACGGATAAGTAGTTTACTCTAACATTATTGATTACAGCAAAACAATTATTTTTAAATCATTATTAACTAATTAAACTGTATCTAAAAAAAATTTATTTTTTTATTAGTAAACATCATTTTTTTTTACATTTTATGGTAACAAATGCTACACTTTATATACATTTTCTATTTATAAAATAATTTGAAGTTGATCATTATAATCTCTTTTAATTTTTGTGCAAAAACTTACATTCTCGCAATATTTAAATAAAGGCTATTTCAGATTATATTGAAGACATTTGACTGCAATAATTTTATAAAATTATATTTACTTAAATAATTTGAATTAAAATAATATTAATTATATGTAATTTTAAATTTACATATGTGTACCGAGAGCAAATCTGGTAAAATTGCAGTATTTGTATGGTAAGGATATTTCTGGTAAAAATAAATAAATATGTTCTGATAATAAAACAAAATTTACGGTATTTAAACCACCTATTTGGTAATTTTTAAGTTCATATAGCAACAGTTTACTGGAAATTACCACACGATTAGTAAAAAGTAGAAAACTGAAAAGTAAATTTAACCGAGTAAATTTTTTTTCATGCCATGCAGTAAGGTATCATGATAAAATTACCAAATTTTTCCACATTTTATCACATATCACAAAATTATATTTTGCTGTTAATTTTATCAAAAACACTACCTAAACTCTTCGGTAAAAATCACCGAGGTTCGGTTTGGTGTTCCCATAGAGCCAGAATCATGGTAAATTTTACCATATACGTAGTTTATTGGCATATATGGTAGTCTTGACCATACTTTTTTTCCTCAGTGTAGTTAATATTGAGTATTCTTTGTATTATTTAAAAATTTGTAATTTTTTGTACATACTTTGTATTATTTTAAAATTTGTATTTGCAATTAAAGATCAGTGAAAATTACACACTAGAGATTGAAAATTTATATTTAAATCAGATAAAAAAAGCATTATCAAAATCTCATAAATCATTACTGAGATCAATTAGAGTAAAGGCAGAATTATTAAAATTAAATCCGGCTTGACGCACAGATATTACCGATAGGATTTTAAAATGATCATCTATTATTTTCACATATTTTTACAATTTTATCCGACAATTCAATTGGATTTGTTTTTAGTTTTAGCTTTAACGATGGTCGTTGATAATAAATCGCAAGATTCTTATGACATTTTCTTCTATCTTAAATATTAATTTGTGATCATAAAATTATTATTTTTTATTTCATTTTTGAAAGGAACTAAAAGTTATATATGTTAAGGAAGAGGTTATGATTGCGTTTTTCATGGACAGAAATAATTACAGTACAGTAATTACAGTATTGAAAAAGCAATACTCATCCATCAAAGGTATAATAACTACAATTTATTTTTTAAAAAAAAGTTTTAAAAAAGTTATTGAATTTAAAAAAAAATCTATGTGAATGTGTAATTATAAGAAAAGAAAACAATCGGATAATGTTAACTTGAAAAACGATAAAAATGCTTTCAAATTCATTACTGATACGGATTTCTAAAAAATAAATAATGAAATTTAATTTTTACTGACAAAAAAAATCTGCATTTTTTTTGGTCTACCAATAGAAATAATGAATATTTAAAAATGCATATTTAAAAATGAATTGTTTAATATTTATAAATATTTGAAAAGTGCTTAATAAGATCATTGGTATTAAAAAATAGATTTTCTAAAACTAATACCATATAGACATTTAAATAGCTGCAGACACACAGATTAGGAGCCATTACATTTATTTGCATTTTCAAAAACTATTAACACAAAACTTGCTCAATTGTCTTTTTTATTTTAAATCAGCATATAGAATTTTTCTATAGAATTTTTGTTATTTCAAATACTAAATAATTGTATTTTTTCTCTTTCTTTTCGTAATAATATTAGTTTTTATTTCTTCAAAAAACGTATTTACGTATTTAATGCAATTTTAATATTTAAAATATCCATAAAAATTTTTTGACTCGAAAATAATTAGTTTATGCAATAATGTTATCTCTTCAAATCAACTGTTAGTTAAATTGTTCCCATTGTTCAAAAAATAATGTACTTGTACATTTGTAAATCACTTTGTACGAATCATTTGCAAATGATACGCATAATCTCCGTTTTCTCAATATCTATACTGATTAAAAAACATGGTCCAAACTACTAGAAAACGGTGAAATCCATAGCTCCACGGGAAGAACAAAAAACTCTGTAATATTTATTGAAGCACTTCCTGATGATTTTGGTAAAATTAAAAATAATATATGGTTTTATAATATGTGATAAAGTTTGATTCATGTGGTAAAATTTAGTAATTTTATCATGATAGCTTACAGTATGGTATAAAACTATTTATTTGGTTAAAATTTACTTTACGGTTTTGTATTTACTAAATGTGTAGTAACTTAAATATTTTTTACAAAATGTGTGGTAATAAGAACAATAATTTTGAAAACCAAAATTTTGGGTGAGCCGCTTCCATATGAACTGAAAAATCATCAAATGAATGACTCAAATATGGTATATATTGGTTTTATTAACCAGAATTATGTTGCTGTTTTTATAACCAGAAATGTCATAACCATACAATGCGGTAAATTCACCAATTTTTTTTTCTCTGTGTATTAAATGAAAGGTCTGTCCCTATGCTGGCTAATAACTTTACAACGATAGCCAAAAAATTTTAACAGTGTCTTTAGATGACTATATAATATTTTTCATTTTTCTAATCTTAATTGCTTGCAAGAATATTCAAATTGCATTGTAACAAAAATATCATCACTTCAAATAACGCATTATTTATTTATTGAAAATAAAACGATGGATCGAAGAAAACGAACCCTAAAATAATTGAATCCCAAGCTTACATAGGATTTCAGATCTCCATTAATTTAATAACTTCTTTTGATTACTTTTTTTCAGGTTCGCGCAACTAAAGCATTGTACAAAGACGAATATCTATTTTACTATTAATCTTAAAAATGCTATTTAACTAGTTTTTGTACTTTAAAACATTAAAATACGTATCGCTGAGCAATAAAATCATTTTATTACTTGAAGGTATTTCTCCTTCGCACTTTGCACATCCACTTTCACGGGTACTTAGCAATCATTTTTGTTTCTTGACCGCAAGAAAATTGTTGAGTGAATTTAAAAATTATTTAATTAAAACATCACAAAAAAATTTTTATTGAGTTAACTCAAATTTGGTTCCATATTTCCAAATTATAATGTATATTAGTTAAAGTTTTCATGCCTAAGAAATTATTTAGCAATAGTATGAAAATATTATTCCTAACAATGCATTTTCATTAAATACTTATGTTAATTATTTTAATTGTATACATTAAATGGACGCAGATATGAAGTAAAGTTATTAAAGATAATATAACTTTTAATAAGTAAATGGCACTTATTTACCGTTTAACAGTTGTACATGTATCACATCACTAAATGTTGCATAATTAGGTAATATAAAGATAACCTTAAAATATAATAAATAAAAGTTTAAATTTTTAAAAATACTAAAAAGAAATAATAGAGAATAGCAATAAAAAAGAACAGGTATATACCGTTAAATAAGAGATAAATAAATTATTTACAGTTGAACGCAGTTATAACTTTCATTAGTTTTATGCTGATGACAACCAGAAACATCTAGATCATTTTTTGTATTCTTTATAAGTCACACTGTTTTAACCACTTTCATTGGTTGCTGCGACACTATCAAAATAATTTTGCATATAGTTTTAGGTGATATAGTTAGAAGAATGTGCTTAAACTTTTATCCTTAGTACATAAATAACCAATGACAATCTCAGTAATTTTATAACTTTATTAATTCGTAATGTTGTTTAAGGTTTCAATTTGGTGTCAGTATTGATTCAATCTTATCATCTTAGATTAATATTGACTAAATAAAATTAAATAAATTTTAAAAAAATTTAAAAAAATACACCATATTTGGTAAATTTTGTAAATGCACTATGAAATATCAAAATAACAGAGAAATCATCTCAACAAGCAAATAAAAATATATAATCTTTTTCAGAAAATCTGAATTCATTTTCAAATTTTTAGATGTCAAACATTTGTAGATAATAATTTTTAAAAAAATTTTAAATCAATTAAATGTAGCGAAGATACTAGAAATTGAAATATGGAGACGATCCCTAAGTCATAAACATATATGTCTCAGTTCACTTTAGTCTCATGGGCTCCCTTTGCCATTGCAGAAAAAAAAAAAAAAAAAACATAATGAACGTCACAATTTATGTCAATCAGATAAACTTTCGATGTTACCAATGGGTCTTATTTCTTTTTATTTATATATCCAACCAAAAAAAAAAAAAAAAAAAAAAGTGAGAGCCTTTGCGGAAGCTGAACTTCAAGAGAAACTCCTATTTTCTTAACATTTAACAAGTGATCATTTAAATGCCATTGAAAGTTCGAGGTTAAGTCAATCCAATAACTATCGGTCACAAGACGGAATAAATAAATATGGCGAAAAAAAGAAATGGAACGTCAAATGCCTTTTGAAGAGAAAGAATTAAAAAAAAAAAGAACCACGTGACATATAGCTTGATGTTGAATTACGGTCTCCTTAATCGTCGGCACTGCATTTTGAGCCACATCGCGTTAAGTAATGCGTCGGACGTGTTTAGGCTGTGTATGGTATCAAAATACGCAAGATTTAATACCAATCGGTGTCAACTTTGAACCTATTATTGCAATTTTAAATAACTTGTGTAGTCAAACTGTTTTAAAACAATCGCAGTGTATCACTTTCTGGCATATTTTATTGAGAAATTAAGAAATTGACTAATGTATTTGAACTTATTATGCTAATGAATCGCCGTACACGTCAAGAGTTTGTTACAAAACATCTTAATACAACTTGAGGCAGTGCTATAGTTTAAGCGGTTCTGTCCGAATCGTTAATCTAACTACTGCTCGTGCTATAATTGTTTATCCTGTTTTGCTTGAGCTTTTAAAGTAACAGGGTAAATCACTAAATTCTTAATTTTATCATTTGCTTAAACAAGAAAAAGGTCAATAATTTATGATTCACTGTCCTACTGTATTTAATAGTAACATTTCAATGGTTTAATAAGTAGCACCACTAACCTTTACTTGTTAATGTAGCTCAGTTATATTTGTAGTATATTTAAATATTCGGAACTTTTCTTTAATTAATTTGTTACTATCACGATAATTATCAAAATAGTTTTACTTCTTCCCAAATGATTCTTTTTCTGTTCAAATAATATTTTTTAAGCACGATTTTTCAATAGCTAATAAAATAAAGCTCGGGCAAGTCCAGTTCGATAATCAGACTACGCCTATGTCCGTTTCAGTATTTCTTGGTCCTGAAGTCTCAGTTATTGGCGAGTTTTAAGGGCCGATAACAATTTTATTTGTATATTCAAATCATGGAAACTCTTCGACGATTATTTTGTTACACTATTTGATGACAAGCAAATGCTCTTTCAAACAAACAATCAAAGTTTTGATTTTTATTTAATCACAGTGTGTTTTATGCTTAAATAATATCTTAATTAATTTAGTGACATCTAACAATGACTAATAAAGAAAGTTGAGTCTGGCCGAGTCTCCGGTAGAACATACCTCTATACCTGTAAGTCTTTAAATATTCTTCAATGTTATGGTGCCAATTACTGATATTTAAGCCGATTTAGTTAAGCAGACGCGGAACCCTAAGTTATCTTCCCAATTAAGATAATACTTAGCATCAGCCTTAAAGGAATAAACTACTGACCATGATTCGCAGACCGAGAATCGAACATCGGATGACAGATTATTTGCTGACATATTGACCACATCATCCTCAGTTTTCAATAATATAAGCAAACCTTTTGTCGTTTAGGGGAATGGAAAGTATTGCTCATTAATCCAATATTAAAATAAACTGTATTTTCCTTAAGTCAACAAAAAAAATTTAATAATTTTTTGAAAATAATTTATTTTATAAAAAAGAGAAAATAATGTTTAATAATCAATATTTTTTAACAAGTTAGCAATCTTCAGAAATTATTGTTTTAAAAAAGATGCTGTTTTGGTTATCTCTTTTTTTTGGACTGTAATAACCAAAGCGTGCATATGTAGTTATTGCCAGTAAAATTTTCACATAAATTTGTATTTCTAGCAACTATGCGTTAAAACGATCATTGTAATAGTAAATTCGTATAATTATGAATGTTTAAATTTATGAAACAAAAAAAATTAAAAGCTATAAAATACGTAATGCCTATGACGTCATCATGCTCATATACTTTTTACTTTATATGTTTTTCAATATTCCGAAGTGCAACGATTTTAATATTTTCGAAACTCGTGGCTTTAGATAATAACTTGTTTGTGACTAAAACGATTGTATGAGAAAATAGAGCAAAAACTCTACTTCCCAGAGCTAGGATTCATTAGGAAAATATTGATAAAGTCGACTGACATATTGAGCAAAAAATAAGTGAAAACATTCTACCTGCTTGAAGAAGTTTACACCATGTTGACAAACTCAGAGGAAATGCATGACACAAATTGGACAAAAAAATGAGCGAAAACTCAACTTGCCAAAAAGAGTGGATGCAATGAAGATAATGAAAAAAAGTGCAAAAACTCTTTACTATTTTTGGGTACCTAGTGCAAGATTTCTATATGCACAGAGAAAAAAATTCTGGTAAAATTACAGTACTGCAATGACATTTTTGGTTTAAAAAAAAACAATAATTCTGATAATGAAACCAAAATTAAAGGTATATAAACCATTCATTTGGTAATTTTTCCATTCATATGTGGTAACGGTTTACCGAAAATTCTAATTTTCAAAATCACAGTTCTTATTACCACACAGTTAGTAAGAAATACAAAACTTAAAAGTAAAGCTAACTGAATAAATATTTTTTCCATGCTCTAAGGTATTATGATAAAATTATTCCATGCTCTAAGGTATTATGATAAAATTAATCCATGCTCTAAGGTATTATGATAAAATTACCAAATTTACTAAATTTTATCACTTATTAAGTTAATGTGTTTTATTTTTTAAATGTACTAAAATCATTATCAAGCGGTAAAAATTGCCGAGCTCTATGGTGTTCTCATGGAGCCAGAAACACATTAAATGTACCATATTCTGATAGTTTTGACCATGCTTTTTTTTCTCAGTGTAGATTTAAAAGCCTAAAAATATGTGTAAAAAGACAATGCTACAACCTGTAAATAATTTGTGACTAAATTCATATATTCATTAAAGATAGTTTCTATACTTTTTCGTAATATTTTTTTTTAAAAATTGTTCAATCGTGGTTTTTTCAGAATAACTTTTATGGTTATTTTGTGTTGTACTGATAGCTCAACATAATCTCTTTTAGGGGAACAATTTATACTTATTCAAGCATAAACAACATAATTTTTCTTTATTCTTAAAAAATAGTGAAAATCTTGACAAATTTAAATTTAAAAAAGCAATGAAGAATTTCTTATCTCTATCAATACAGTATGGGTTTATTTTACTCTTTAAAAAATTGATAAACTCGTTAATTTCTAGTAAATAATTTTGTTTACATTTATTTAATTATTGCAATGATGATGCATATAAATGCAATATTCTACAAGAAAATAATGTTTCGAAATGTTGTAAATCATTTATTTTCCAAACTGTTTAATAGCATACTAAAAATGCTTTTGGCACATGAAGTATCATTAAATAATTAGTCAATTATTATTAAAAATTCATAATTAGCGTGAATCAGTTAACTAAAAACTTTTTAAACTTAATTTGAAACAATAATTATATAATTATAGCGCAAAAAGTTGTAATTATGCAAAGTAGAACATGATAGATAAGGACTCATGAATCATTTTAATAACACTGATGTATTCATTACTTTAAAAAATACCTAATTAGACATGTAAAGAATACAAAACTGAGATCATAAAAATTCGATCAACGCTAGCCTATTTCGGTTTTTTTTCCTTAAAAAATGAAGTTGATCTTACGAGAATGGATCGATTTCTCTTCTAGGAATTGATTTTCGAAAAAGCCAATTGAATCTTAGCAGTCTAAAGTGTGATGGATGATCGTCACTAGAAAAATAGAATTCATTTGATCACTTTAATCTGTTTCTTTCTGATCGCAATTGCTTGACAAAAATCGACGAAAAATGAATGAGCATTTGCATATTTTTGTGAACGAAGGATGTGAAGAATAAAAGCCATTACGCAGGAATAAAAAAAAAACGGGTTAAAATGTCTTTCGTTGTCTTCTTTTTTTAAAATTTTTTTTAATGAATTTTATTATACTTTTTTTACATTATTTCAGCTGTATTTCAGTCGTTTAGGAATTTAAAAGATAAAATTCATTGATCGATTTTTGTACTGCTTTCGATCACTTAGGACTACGAAATTTTTGCCCAGGTATGTCTTGTTGGTGACAATATAATATCCTAATATTTTTAATTCTTAAAAGTTAAATTAATATTTTTTGCGAAAAGCAGCTTACACAATTTTAAAAAATAAAATTAATTTAAAAAAAAATTTCTAAAAAAATATATTTGACTGAATCTATGCAAGCATTAATACTTACCTTATATTAATCATTTTAATAATGATTTAATTTAAATTATGTAAAAATGAGTGTAACCTTTAGTTTCAAAAATTTTTTGACCTTTAAAAAATAAATAAATCATTTGAAAATAAATCCCTCCATTATCATGTCGAGGATATCCATCCAAAAAAACGGTATGTTTAATCATAGAAAGTATGTTTTGTGCGTAATTTCGTAATTTAATATTTTGACTTAATTTATAAGTTCGTAACTTAAAATAAATTAATTAACTATCTTAAAGTGAACCCACTAGAAAAATCAAAATTACTGTTTGGTGACCATCCGATCATTATGAAAAACTGTATCCCATTTTTTTTCCGCGTAATGGACATAAAAACACCGTGGATGTTAATATTTTTATAACTCATTCGAATCAGGAAGTTTTTACAATTTTAAAATTCGTTTTCCTGAAGTTAATTATAATTATTTCCACTGAAAAAAAAATTCATAACTGTTTCTTATTTTAGTAACGAACGAAAGAAATTTGAGCTTTGTTCACAAATTTTGTAATTATTTTTAGTTACATAATTTTGAACAACAAAAATATACAAATTTGAATAGTTTTTGAAAATCAAAACTTCAAAAAATTCATATTTTAATATTTCTTATGTTTTTTTCAACAAACAACCGTTTTGAGAATATTTTATTGTATTATTATTAATTATTTCTCACTTTAGTAACAAACGAAAGAAATTTGAGTTGTGGTAACAAATTTTGTAATTTTGTTTTGTTACATAATTTTGAACAATTAAAATATCCAAATTTGAACGGTTTTTGAAAATTAAAACTTCCAAAAAATTCATATTTTTAATATTTCATACTTTTTTTTTCAACAAACGATTTCCAACAACTGTTTTGGGAATATTTTATTGCAGTCTTTCTACACGAAGGAAACAATTCTTGTAAAATTACCGTACCGTATGCTAATGATATTTCTAGTAACCATAACTCTGGCTAATAAAAACTAAACAATACGATATTTAAACCACTCGTTTGACATTTCTTCGTTTCATATGGTAACGAATAATCGGGATTTTTAGTTTAAAAAATTTTAGTTCTTATTACCACACATTTAGTAAAAAATTCAAAATTAAATCTAAATCTAACCAAATAAATTGTTTTTTACCCCATGCTAAGGTATCGTGATAAAATTAGCACATTTTACCATATTTACCGAATTTTAGCACATATTATAGATTTTACTGTTAGTTTTACCAAAACCATTACCAAAGCACTTCGGTAAAAATTACTGAGCTTTTTTGTGTTCTCATAGATCCAAAAACACAGTTAATTTAGCAATGTATGGGGAGTTTTAACCATACTTTTTTTTCTCAGTTGTGCTTACTTTTCTGTTTTAATTTTATTAAAATTATCTTAATCATGATTACTTTTAATTTTTAATAATTTATTATCCCATAAGCAAGTTAAGTGAAATTTTAATTTGAAAGTTACTTTTCCTTTTTCTTAATTCTGAACTCTTGAAAGAAAAAAAAAATTCCCGTTGAAACATAATATCGGTAACGGTATATCGGTAATATAATATTGAGGTTGCAACGAATTAGAACGATATCCGGGTTAAATATTCTTCAAAATTCATTACAACTAAAAGTTGTAAGAAGTTTAAAAAAAATTAAAATATGATTATTCATGGTTTGTCAAAACCGAAATTTAAAAACAAAGGCAAAGCTGGTATAAGATTTCCATTCATAAGATTTGAAACTTTAAAACTTCTTATTCTGTTCACCAAATAGAGTAATATCAAAGCTATATTCAACAATCACATTTACCACTTTACATTTCAAAATTTCTGACGTAAGTCATTAATCTTACCACTCACCCCTGCCCAAAGTCATCTTGTCCAGTACCCCCTCCCCCCGCATGTGTTCAGATGCATAAAGTCTGCTGTGATCCTGCGGATGTCCGTGTCGAAAAGTGAAGTTGCCAACGATAAGACAGACCTAGTTTTGAAATATTCAGAAATGGGAAGAATATTAAAGCACCCTCATTTATCTATGCTTGCGGACAGCGGCGGGACGATAATCCTTTCCAATCCATTCTACTTGCGTAACATTCATCACAAGCCCACCCCTTTTGCCAAAGGTACCCTCGCTTATGAACCTGCATTGCCTGCCGAACCTTTGGTTAAGTCTCGGGATTTTGAACACCGCGAGGGAAATCTGAGAGCTAAACCATTACAATGAAATGAAATAGGTGGGGGAGGCTATTTCATTTGGCGAATCATCGCCGACAAAATAGAGTTGGTAAATTAATATTAATCGATCCCTTGTTGGTTCACAATCTTATGCGAGGTACAAGCTGTGTTTGTTTTATGCAAAATTTTAAACCACGTTATAGAGAGATGATACATCGTAAAAAACAAGAGAAGGTAATTTAGAATAATAAAAATTGTTATTTGTGCGAAATATAATCACACCCAAAAGTATTGTGATCTCTTTAAACTAAGATGTGTTGAGCAATAAACTTAAATATGTTTTCTTTGATATAAATTTTCCCCTCGTGTTTTCATTATTGGGTATTAAAAAGTGTTTTTCTTTTAATGCTTACGGTCGTGAACAACATTGTATTTTATTGCCATAGTTATACATCCAATTCATTTCGGATTAGCATCTATCAATGTTCAACTTTCTTTTCTTATTTTTAGCCCAACAGAGAAGACAAAACATTCCTTGGTACAAACTCGTCTTTATGAGGGACTTTTTGTTGACACTCACCCTAACCGAATCAGAATACATGAAGAGGAACAATATAAGAACCTCCCACGGTTAGTTCATTGGCAAAAGATCCGTCCACCACTATAAGTATTTTGCATCGGCACAGTGGTAGGTGCGATTCTGAACATTATCGCACTTATCACTGTGCGATAATATGCGACGTAGTAGCACTACCACTATAGGACAAGGAAACTGTACACGAATCGACCAACCATCACTGAGATTCAAACCCGAGTCACCTCATTATAAGAAGATCCCTGCAATCCAAGTTATCAGCATATAAAGAAAAAAGTTATCGGTAGTAATCTACAAACATTCAAAGCTTCAATTTCAATTATTTCACTAAGTTACATATTTAAAATATAAGTATATTTTTTAGTGCAGGATGTAAAATTAGTAGACAATTAGCAACATAATTTCAACAAGAAGTAATTCAAGGAAAATAATTAATTATAAAATGGTATTTTCTGATGTACATTCCACAACTTTTATTTAGAAATGTAACTTCATTTAAATTTACGGGTTGTGTAAATCTTCGGTCATGGCGTATTTACACTGGATCATGTGACCGGACCTTTAACGTTTATAACGCTGTGTCCATTAAACTTAATTTACTTAACTGTAAATTTAATGAACTGTTTTTACGTTGTCCTTACTTTTATTTATCTAAATTATCTTACTTTTAATGTTTTCTAATACTTTTTGTCGAAAATTGAATTCAAATTACCTCAGAAAAAGCTGTTTAATCGTAATTTAATGATTTGGCAAGCTTGTCCAGTTAGTCACCAAAAAAATAAATTACGATAAAACAGTTAATATTGAACAAACTTAAGTTCTGGATGAGTAAGTTTTGTCAATGTTTTTAAAAAATTGTTTTCTTCAGGTCCATCAGTTTCCGATACAAGAAAATTGAGTACTTACAGCAACAGGAGACATATAAGTAAAGAAATCTAATTCACATTACCTGAAAAAAAAGATAAAACAATTTTAAAATTATGAAAATTTTTTCAAGAGCATTAAATTGAATGAATGAGTTCTCATAAAAAGAAATTTCAAAAAGGAACTGTTTAATAAAGCATTAGTTCTGATTTAATAAAATATTTTTTTGAACTATTTGAAATAAAGGATTTGTTAAGTATGAAATATGAATAAAAAATTTTTTAAATAAAAGCTATTGCATTTAAATTAAAGCATCACTGAAAAAAAATCGGTAAAAAATAAAATTAATTTAAAATTAAGTTAAATTTTATTTGATAATTTGGAAAAAAAGATCTGATAAAAAAATTTCCCAATTGATATGTGAAACAAATTGCTTACATATAGATTCTGACAACAGACATCTCTAAATGAAACAAGTATATGGGTGATAAAGACGAATAAGAGCATCCCGAATTTCTATAAATTTAAACGAGTGCATTCTAAAAATTAAAAAAATACTCGCATTGAGGATTTTTTTGCATTTTACAGTGAGATGAAGATCAAACTCGTGGCTTTTAATGCAGACACTGGGAAAACAGCCGGAAAAAAGGACTCAATACTAATGTAATAATAACAATAGAGTAATAAAGTATTATTACAAAAATTAATTTTAACTTTACGAAAAAAAAAGTTACAGAGTTAAGAAACACATTCCATACTTTTTAACTAAATAACTCTTAAAAATTTGAAAAAATTTTCTAACTTTCAATAATTACATGATATTGTATACTAATAGGTCAATCATATATAAATAGATTTTTTTCAACAAAGAGTTCTTTTAAATTCTATTAAAAGGAAACACTTTATCATTTTTATATGTAAAATTTCACACTAATTAAAATTTCATAAAAAAATTTTATTATGTAAGAAAATTAAATTAAGTAAAAAATTTATTAAGTAAAAAACTAATCTAGTAAAGTTAAATTAATTTAAACGAAAAATTAAATTAACAATTATCACTTTAATATTATAAAATAAATTACGATTAAAGGTAAATATTTTTATCTCATTTACCCCCTAAGTAACTACTGTTAATTTATACTATTATCTATGATAATACTGCTATAATAGATATAAAATAAAAATTTTATTTAAAACACTTAAAACATTCAAATTAATCCTTACATATTAATTACTATTTAAAAGTACCTAATTACAATTGAACTAGTATTTAATTACACTAAGATCGGGCTAAATATAAATTGAATCGGGTGTTCGATTCATGTGATTTTTAAAACAAATATCACATCATAACTTAGTGTATGAGCTTTACACTGAAAAAATGAAGGGTGCTTTTTTCAGTATTTTTCTGTGCCTTTTTTTCCTGAGCTATTTACCCGTAATAATTGACTTACAAGTCTGAAAAGTTAACCGGAACTTTACAATATCAATAATCAACAGATCTGCACTCTGCAGTGGAACCACAACGATTTAAAGTAACCCAAGTTCTTCCCAAGCTGATTCGTTTAAATCAGTGTCAAACAATAATTTTGACTCTTTATCCGTAATTTTGACACTGATGAGCTTCTAAGGAGATGATTCAGATCACAGATGGGAATGATCTAATATAATTTGCTTCAGTTAGCGTGAAGCGAATAATCAAATCATTTTCATAATTTGTGTAACACTGTTTCGAATTCACTGATTATTTTTTAAACATGTTCAACTTGCTATGATAGTTATAATATAACAAAATCTTAGCCAAAACTCTTCTTCTCATATACAATGTTACCAATACATTTTCAATATATATATATATATATATATATATATATATATATATATATATATATATATATATATATATATATATATATATATATATATATATATATATATATATATATATATATATATATATATATATATATATATATATATATATATATATATATATATATATATATATATATATATATATATATATATGCTGGCGACCAGCTTGGTCACTTTTCAAATTATCTTGCACAACATGTAAATTTTAATAGTAACCAAGCTGAATGCACAGTACAACTGTAATTAAATATTGTAATTCTTGCTCCAATCCTAACATCTTAATTAGATTTTATTTACAATTTATTGACCATATTCTTTCTCTGTCTAGCTCGTGCTTTTGCCTGTGCTGAAATACCATGAATTTTAACTACTTTCAAGAGATATCCGAGATATTTTCAAAGTTCGTTATGTATTGAATTTCAGTAACAAAATTTAAAATCTGCCTGTCAGCCAGTAAATCATATATACCACCTTAAGTATACCTTATCATTATATATATATAAAATAATATTATTTTAAGTAATTAAGTTTTCGATAAGTATCAGGAAGGGCATTATATACAGTAGCATCATTTGATAAAAAGCATGTTGGCGAAGTAATAGCATCGAAGAATTCGACTTTAGCAACCCTAGACAAGAGAGCGAGCAGTTCATTTCGTATGCTAATGAAGTTGAGCTGCTCGGCAGTGAAGACAACAGATGAAAAGTGTCAAGCAAGATTGGGATTAATAGTCAGGCCCCGATCGTTCTCTTCTGTCAGTCTCCATTCCCCTTTAGGATTTCAGCAAACGATTTTGAATCATAGGAACTGGGAATACAAGGGTAGGGTAAAGAAAAAGAATTGTGTTTGATCACTGTTACCATGTGGTTAAAAAGTCACTTTCTAGAATGTAATAAAAGTAAATGAAAATAAATGAGAAAATATAACTAGGCAGTATTGATGGTATTTCTAAGGGGTGTTTCATTTCACAAAATGAAAGGAACTTCGATTTGTATTTTTTAGTATTTATTTATTCAATATAAAGTCTTAAAACGCGAAAAATAAATGAATGTTTTTTATACCTATTTCTCGTATTTTAAATAATTAAAAATTATTTTAATGGCATTTATTATTATAATAATTACTTTCCTTTTATTAACATTTATAAAAACACTCAAGTGTTCGGTTATTTGTAGATTATCAAATGTGGAATTTAATAACTATTTTTAAGAGTTTTCTTCTAAAATCTTAATTGGGCTGCAATTAAAAAAAACTGATCTTATATGCTGAAAATCGTGTTGCATAAAAAGTACGTTATACAATACGAATTTAATAAACTGTGCTTTACTGCTCAACCCCAGACCCTACTATTCAAAGATTTTTTTTTCTCTTAGAAGCATTTTATGAGAACTAAACTCCTTGTTAGAAAAATATATGATTGCACACACTCACTATCACATGACAAAGTATTGCATATATTCAAAGCTCCATATTTATAGGATTAGAGCACATTGTAGAGCACACTCCAAAATCGGACCATTAGCATAGAATGCTTCCTTAAAACTTTATTTTTTTAAAACTATATATACGCATGTAAGTGCTCTCAACATGTAATTTATCTAGAAACCCTCTTCCTTCTAATGAAGTCCTACTTTATGAGTACAAGTATATTTTTGATTCTACAATCCTCGTAAAGGAGAGATTAATAATTTGAATATTACGTTAATATTCAACCATTTTATGCACGAAGCTGTAAGTTCAAATTTGTTCTTTTGGTTTTTGAATCGGTTATAAAATTATTCAACTTGCGTCACTGGAAGTTTTATATAGCCTTATCTAAAATAATGAGTTTGTATAATGTATTCATGTAAAACTGAAACATAAAAAACAGCTTGGATAAGTTTGTTTCACAAAACTCAGAACCTAAAATGAACAACTTTAAAAGTATTGATTCTTTAAAGTAAATTAATTCTTTGAAATGAATCAGTTGCAATTGTGATAATTACAGATTTCACAGATTGTTATACATTAGATAGACTATTTTTAACTCCCAACTAACCGAGAACTGAGGGATATTAAACTTGTCCATTTATTTATTCTTAAAGATTTTTGTAGAAACTTCACTATTCTGCAAAAAAATCGGGATCAAGTTACGGCAAAAAGTACCTGGCACTCAGGACGTCGGTACTTATTCACGTAAAATACATTTTTACCAAAACATCACCCTAACATCACTGAATCACTCTAATAAAATAAATATTTCTTCGAAAATTAGAATATATTTTACGGTAAAATGGATTTTAACTTTATACCGTAATCTGATTCGGAATTTTTTACAGTGTATAAAGTATTAAAGTTATATAGTCATCTTGAGAGCTTTTTGTAATTTAAATACTTAACTTTGATGTTAAATTTCTCAGAACTTCAACCCTAATAGCCCCGAATTCATTAAACCAATTAATTAATTGTTTTAATGAGACAATTGCGAAAATTTAAACAAAGGAAACGTAACAATAATTTAAATCAACAAACATTTATATATTATTAAAAAATGAAACAGAGCAACAATGTATACATTTTTGTACATTTGTTTTTACTAAAAAACTCAAAAGTTCCCAATTAAAATCCATAACAAATTTCAAACGCTAAAGCAGGAAAGTCCATTGTAATAACTCTTTAAAAATTAATAGCCGTCGTTTTGATCCAAGAAGACTGGGTCCCGTTCATTAACTCGGAGAGAAATTCAAACCAATCAACCTGAGATAGACTTCTCCCTTGATACAAAAGGTCATGGTGTCACTCAGAACAAAATGCAAGGATATACCCTGGACCTGTTCGTCAAAAGAGATTACTTTAATCCAATTCATCGAGAGGAGAGAATCGGGAACCTTAATGAGATTACTATTTATTAATCACACTTGCCCGATCAGATTGAAAGCTCAGGAGAGATCACAAGTATGTTTATTTACTGATTGCCTCTTCAAGAATATTAACTTATCAGTAAGAATCTCTTTAATGCAATTCTTAAATCACCATCTGTAGTGATCCTGGTTAATTTTTAACACAATAGATTCTCGTCTGGAGGCTGTTTTGAGCTGTTATTCTGCATTTAATGTTGGAGAACTTAGATGCTGTTGCATCATATATTGTTATCGAGTGGTTATTTTGCTTTTGGCAGTAGTAAAATTAAATGTATTATAAAACGTATATAAACTTTATGGAGGTGCAGGGCACATTTTCAAAATGCATACATTGTTTTGAACTTTTTATATTGTTGTACCATTCAAAAGTATACAATTGCAGCGTTTTGAAAAGGTTTAAAAAATTTAAAAAGTGTGTGTTTTTATTTATTTATTTATTTATTTGATACAACTGAAAGTACCATGCTTTATTGTTAAAGATTATTTTTTATTTTAAATACGAGTATACTTTTTCTATAATACTACATATTTTACTGCAATTGTTTTAAAAAAATGATGATTTTAATTATTTTGTAATTTTTTTTATAATTTAATTATTTTTTATAATTATAAAATAAAAATTATAATTTTTTATTTTATAATTTTTTATTATTAATTATAAAAATTAATTATAATTTTTTATAATTTATTTTTATAACCAATAGCTTTAACATTAAGTGCTTTTTAATGTTAATGTTTAAGCCCTTTAATTATAGTTCATGCCATATAATATTAAAGTCTATGCCTTTTCAATAGATAAATCTGGACTTCATGAAATATTAATTGATTTTACGTCATTCACGTGTTGCTGTCAATTTACGTAGTGCACAGAAATTCCTCCACTCTTAAATGTATACTATCAATTGTGCATTATCAAATTTTACACGTTATGCAACGTTAAAACTAAACCAATAAACAAACACACATTTTAAATATTAATCATTGATAAACCCAACATTTTCAAAATAATGATAAATGTGAGTATTCAGTCTTTCATATCTAAATATTTAAAATACAGAGAAAAGGTATGTTTTTTATGCATTTCACACGTAAACATAAAATGAATTTCGATTGACGTTGCAGAAAATGGAATTTATTTTATTTTATCACTATGAAGTTGACTTTTCATAAAACATGGCGATTCCCATTAAAAAGAGGTATCCCATTTGAAAGAAAAAATATATTTCTTTCAAGTTCAATGAAGAAACTTTTAAACAAGCAGAAAGTTGTTTCAAAACAATTCATTTGAAGAATATTTACTCAACCCAAGAGCACTCAGTGAGATTGGCGATGGATCGCTTTCAATGCTATGTCATCCTCCATCTTCAATAAGCTCTTCTAGCTATAATGAATGTTAAACATTTGAAGAGAATCTTTGATCATACCTCCTATTATTTACTCTCTTCAAAGGTCATGAAGACACCCCAAAAATAAATTCAATTTTTTGACAGATTTTTTTTTCTGTAATTTATTTTAAATAAAAATCGTATTTTAAATATCAAACTTTAAGTGACTATGCAATTTTCAATAATTACCATAATTTATGTACTTCTATTTTCTAATTTATGTATTTTTAAAGGTGATAAATGCACCCCAAAAATAAATTCAATTTTTTGGCAGCTTTTTTTTCCATAATTTATTTTAAATAAAACTCGTATTTTAATTGTCAAACTTTAAGTGACTATGCAATTTTCAATGATTATTATAATTTACGTATTTCTATTTTTCCTTAATTTGATTCATGTACAATGAAAAAAAATTTTTTTTAAATAAAATATTTTTAAATTAAATAAAATATTTTATATTTAATTAAAATATTTCATTTAAATAAAATATTTTCCATTTAAATAAAGTACATTATATTTAATTGAAATATTTTATTTAAATAAAATGTTTTTCATATAAATAAAATATTTTATCATTTGAATATTTTGAATTTTTCTCAAATAGTCATTTTTTTTTATATACGTGTTATATGATAATTTTATATTCAATAAAAATCGTACTTAGAACAATTAGAAAAATGAAATAATAAATTTAAAAGAAACAATGTTCTCACACAATCCGTCTTTTGATCACACATAGCATCTGAGAAAAACTTTTGTTTCTTTCAAAGCTAAGACAGCCTAAAAGTAGTCTCAACGTTTGCATTTAAATGCTCAATATTGAGGCTTTTGTTGTTACTGTAACTTTTAGCTTCTCCATCAGGAACTTTATCAAACGTAGTCTGAAAGGGTCAAGCACATTTATTCCAAGATGGTTAAAAAAAATGGTAAGGGACCCCATTTTTCTAATAAGTTCGAATGATGGTCGATGGAATAACAGATTTAGAATGTCTCTCAACTGACGTTATAATATAGCGAACAATCGCAGAAAATAAAGTTTAATGACGCCAAACTTACGCACTTTCTCAAACTATGTCGCATGCTGGGAGTCGCGTAGCAGCGGGGGGTGCTGCACGGATTAAATTTCGCGTCATTAAATAGATTTTCAAGCATCAAACAAGTCTATTTTTTTCGATCTGAAATGTATTTTTACGATATCTCTATTTTAAACAATATTTATGCCATCTTCATTTTGTATTTTCTGCGTCAACTATTAACTGTATTGGAACAAACATTGTGTCATTTTGGAGAATTTCTTATTCGAAAATCCAAATCTGCAACAAAAAAATAGAGATTCCCATTCAAAAATTTAAAGATGCTCCGCCCTAACTTGAAGGGGAGAGAATGGAGGAACAAGTTTGATATATGAATAAATTTTTTAAAAATATTTTATTCTCAGATTTTTCATCAGATGTATACTTGTCAAAATATTAATCGCAGTTATATATTTTTAGCATCCTGTATATTTAATGCACCAAAACTGATTGTTAATTAAAATTTTACGACAGACTACTTAGAAGTTTCTTCATTGACGACAAAAGAGTTCTCACAACTTTTATGTCTAGATTTCTTATAATTTCAGTTCCTCCGTATTAAAAGCTTTTTATAAATCAGAAATTTAGTAAAAAAGGAATTTCAATGACCATGATAAAAAAGTAAATAACATCCTTATTCAACTGGGCATCATTATTTTTCATTAAGAAATAATTCAAAAGCTTAAAATAAAGGAGAATTAATTTTAAAATTCACAATTTTGTTTTTAAAGTCCATTTAAAATGTTGAAAACACTTATGACTGTCACAAATGTAAAATTTTTTTGCAATAATTTCAATAACTTACACTTAATCTTTATTTTCTTTCTAAAATTTATACTTTCAATTACGAATAATTTCTTTTGTGCTTTAAATGAGGATTTCCCGTCACCCTAATGCAGATTTGGCAAATTTACGTTTCCATTTACATGAAACTCCATCTTCATGCATTATCTGAAAATGACCATCACTCAAAATATACAAGAAATCACTCAACCTTGAAACGTTTTTTCTAAAATAAGTACGGAAAAAAAAAGTTAGCTGAATCACAGAAAAAAATATAAAGACATTGAAAGATAACCCTTTAATTGTTTCCTGATATCGAAGCGTTTTCAACAATCAGTATAAGAAAAATGTTTTGGTTTCTGTTGTTTTTTCTAACAATTCCTGATATCCTGTGAATTGGAACTGTGAAAAAAGATTCTGACTAATTAAGTGATTAAGTTTTCTTTCTATCATCAGCTTCCCGATTGCTGGTATAGAAACATAAAAAAAGTGTCCAATGCGAGGCAAGGTCAAGGTTCGTATGAAACAAATGATGGGAATCGGAGGTTTCTGTGCAAGGAAATCCACTTGAATGGAAAGCAAAAACAATTCCCTCTTTGCCACTAAGCATTGCTTTTCACTCCCCTGTTTCGTCAGCGGATATGCCACTCTATCCCTTATCTCCAATATAAAATAAAAGTGGGGGCTGTATAAAAATTAAATAAGCTTTTCTGAATTATAACCACCAATTTGTACGAAAAACACTAATTCTGCACGGAGAAAAATATGGCCGAAACTACCAATATATGGTAAAATTTACCTATTTTTTTCTCTATAGAAGTGTTTCCCAAAGTGTGGAGAAGTGTTAAGAAGTGTTCCCGTACCCTCAGGGTACGGGAACAGTTTTGCGGGGGTACGCGTTCTTATGCGAAATATCTTACAACAAACAAAAATTTCAAAAACTTTTATTTAAAAACAGAGCTAGCCATGAAAATTTACGATTACGTATTTTTCTATTGACTATTTTTCTGTAAAGTTAACAGTTAATATTTAGTGGTGTCAACAGCCAGTTGTGATTTTAAACTTCTGTGCAATTTTTTTTTATCACAGCAAAATCAATATCATCCTTCTCTCTGATGTAAATAAACTTAGTACCAGAAAAGAAAAGTAAACATATTTTTTTAAAAATACATTCATTTTTTTATTAGTTGTACACAGCGTTACGAAAAATTTAGAAAGGGTACACGAAAGTCATAACTTTAGGAAACACTGCTCTAAGGGAACACCAAAAAGCTCGGTAATATTTACCGAAGTGCTTTGGAAACGATTTCGAAAAAATAAACAATAAAATATGATTTCATAATATGCTACGAATTTTGGTAAATGTTGTAAAATAGGGTAATTTTGTCATGATACTTTAGCATGAAAATCATTTAATTAGTTACATTTATTTTTTAGTTTTTTACTTTTTACTAAATGTGTGGTAATAAGAACTACAATTTTTGAAATTAAAATTTATGGTAAACCGTTATCATATAAACGAAAAAATTACCAAATGAATAGTTTGAATAGTACATTTAATTTCATTTACTTGAACTATGTTTTTTTTTTCCACCAAAAATGTTTTTACCACACAATTTTTTTTTCTGTGCACAATATTATGAATAAAGTTGAACAACTTGAATAAGGCACAAATATTAAATAAATAGTCCCAAGAAACTGAAACGGAAATATATTATTTGATTAAAAACTACATTCGCTTCAAAAGTATACAAATTAGCAACAACACTTGACATGTTTCAAGCACTCAAAAATCGGCGCATATTTTCAAGACTTGCCAAACGTGAAAAAAAAAATGATTTGAAACATAGAGCGAAAGTTACCAACGAAAAAAGAAAAAATAAGGAAAATGAGGAAATTTTTCACACCTTTACGAGGCACTTCTGTTTGACATTTTTTTTTTTTTTTTTTCATTGTGATTTTTTATTTTTGTGATTCTGATGTACCATGTGATGCAAACACGATTTAAAAACTGTATACAAATATTTTCCTTTGTTTAAAACGTAAATCTAATGATTTGTTTACGAAACAAAATGAATAGAATATTGTCTCTTACCAGATTTCTGTTTCAAAAAGAACGAAACGAAAAGATTTTCAAATAATAAAAAATAAGAAAAAGAATTTTTAATCATTAAAACCTAAAAGCAGTTTTTATGGCACACAAATTGTAATTTAAGTAATCTTATCATTTTAATTCATTAGGTAAAATGTATAAATATCACTGATCTCTATACTATACATTTAGAGAGCAGTGTTAAATATCCGTAATAAAACTTTTTTTTTACTCATGACGTTTACTTCTCCTGCAATAAATATAAAACTATCATTAATTATGTTATTTAAATATTACTAAATGAGATACATGATCTGAATTTTAATAAATATCGCATAATTTTTAAGGCGTTTTTCAATAGTAAATTTGAAACGTTAAAGGAATCATTGAGCAGTGAATAATTTTGGAAGAAAAAAAAATTTAATTTTATTATTATTGTTATTAATACAGTAACAAAAAGTTTTGCAAAATTAAATATTGAAATTAAATTATTGTGCATAAATGTTATTTTTTAAATTAGCTACAGTGTGATAAAAGGTGTAATAGTTCTTTCTTATTCTATGTTTAAATTTACAAACTCATAAATGCATTGAATTTTAATTTAACAAAAGTGAATTTCAATTACTTAAATAAAAACAATATTTCTTAAAAAAATTAATGTGGCATTTTCATAATTAATTTTACATATTTTTAGAAATTTTCATCATCATCATAATAATAAAAGCAATTATTATTGTTTGTATTTATTGATTTTCTTTATTATTATTATTTTAATGGTAATCAAAATTGTATGAATAAAAAAGCATTTATCATTTTATAGTTTCTAAAGCGCAAACTTACTTTCATAATTAAATGTATAATAAGAACTTAAAGAAAACAAACTTACTATAAAAAATTTATTGCTTTAATTAAGGAAATAAAGTAGCAATTTCAAATATATATCTCATCATCAACAGAAGAGTTGCAAAATTTGAAAGTTAAATGACGAAGAAAACTTAAACACTTATAAAACTTATTAATTTATTTGAAACTATTAAAAATGCATCCCATCCACAAACAAATTTTTATTTCATTCGTACATGATACATTTTTTGTTCAAAAATGAATCTCGTATTTCAGTTTTATAATAATAGAACATTGGGAGATTTATTTGTATTGTTTTCTTAGCTCAACAGATGGCGGTAGCATACGAACATGACTATATGTTTATGTCAATTCAAAACAAACACGAGACCACGTGGATTTCTGTCAACTTCACCGGTTCATCGCTGTGAGAGATTAGTTGAATTAAAGTTTCTTCCTAATTTGAATTTTTACAAATCACTAACATTTCATGAAAATATTTTAGAATTTAATTATTTTAATTCAATTTTTAGAATTTAATTAATTTAACTATTTTAAACTAAAATAATTTTAACAATAGTTTTAAATAAAAACAATTTTAAATACGATTTTCGTAATTTTTAAATGTTGCTAAATACTTTGCAAAAAGTTGATGTTTTTAGATATATGCATCCTTAGTTGGGAAGTATAGGGGAAGGTGGGATAATAACGGGTATCTAAGATTCGAAGGCCTGTTAGAACTAAACTATTTGACCTAGATACTGTCTGATTTAACCAAAATATTCATTGCTTAGTTGTAAAAAATATATCATTCTCAAAAAATCCTAAATGTACTGCTTTTTTTTTTTTTGTTCTTTTTTTTTATTACTTTTTTTTCTGTTATAGAAAAGGTTAAATTACCCAATATTACCCCATAGTGAAGTAAAACCAGGTACACATGTCGATTCTATGGTAAAATTCCAGCGAAAAAATAACCGAGATTTCGATTTTATATGAATAATGAGGGAAAAAAGAGAGACATTTTTCCAGCTGCCCGGGACATCTGAGGGCCCGACCAAAATTCCTTTTAAAAAATATGGTGCTCATTATGTTTTTTTCAAAAGAAAATGCGGAGAATTTTATTACATCTATATTAGAAGACTTATTTGTAGATTTTGTATAAACGGTCTTCAAACATTCTACAAAATATGGAAATAAGTATTTTTATTCTTCGAGAATTGGAACAGCAATAACTTTTGTCCTGGAGCACGTAATTTATTTTTAGCCTTGGATGTAGTATCTTCTTCTTCTGCTGTACTGCAGCTTTTGCGGGCTCAGCATAAACATACATTAAGGAAAAGGGATGCTGGACCGAGTAGTATTCGGTTTTTTTCTCCCACGAACAGAGGTTATCCAAACGAAACAGAGCAGCGCTACGTATCGGACTAAATCTTTATTGTTTGTAAACGTATAAATCTTTTGTAAACGCATAATAAGCTGAACTAGAAATAATTTTTATAACTCCTCGTCATCATCATCATCAAGATTCTTTTTAAGTCAGTCTAACTTTAAGGCTGTAAGTCTTGTCCACCATCGCCTGCGTCCAAAGCAGCCTCCCTAGCTAAGCTCCAGCTTGACCATCCAAGCGCATCCCTTTCACGCACTATAATTCTTCGCCATGTTAAAATCAGTTTTCCTCACTCCGTTCGTCCCTCCGTTATCCAGGTGTCCGATGTCCAGATAATTCAGCGGCTGGCATTCGCAGAATGTGTCCCATGCACGTTCATCTTCGCTGTTTGATTCCCTTAGCAATGGGTCTCGTTTCGAACCCTGGTAGTTGCTTACTTCAAGTTACATAAAGTTAAGTTTCCAAGTTTCGCACCCCTAAAGTAGGACTGCTTTAACTGTCTAATTGAAGATGAGATGAATTAAAGATTTTTATAACTGCAATGTCCAATTAAAAAGGCCAGTTTAAAAACAAGAAAACATTAGAGAGTTACCTCAGTAAAACAAACGTATTTATACGGACTCAATGAATTAATCAACAGCAACACACTAATATGGTGGAATATTCATTCTTCTTGATTAGTAACAAGTCAAGAGAGTCATTCAGAGTTTGTCCACACGAAAACAGATCTAATTTTGTCAAAATCGAGGCACTCGGTCTTACTCCACATTCTTAGTTACTATGAATTTGGAAATAAAATTCCGAAAAATTCCGTAGTATATCTGAGTGACATAAGAAGTATGTAAATATGGTTAGATGCTGCCCATTATGGCAAAGAAAAATAGAACTAGATCCCCTAAAAGGTGATTTTTAGAATCCAGTAATTTTTTTTTCTAAATATACAATGAAATTGATAACATATTATAAAATGTACAAACATGAATTTTCGACTCAATTTTCTTTACTCTTCAGATAGTGACAAGTCAATTTTCCTTACTCTTAAATTCATTTAAATCATTTTATATATAGTATCAGTAACTTTAATGTATTTTCGAAATAAAAATAAACTACATTACTATGAAAAATTTAAACACATTTTGAATGAACATTAGTCTATCTCCTTACTTTAACTTATGTGCAATAAATTTTTATTGAACTATGAACATAAAATTAGAGAGAAGACAAACATTTACTACGTGAGTGTGTGTTAATATGAACTATAATTTTGAAAACCAGAATTTTCTTTTAACCGGTATAATTTGAACCAAACACTTACCAAATGAATGGTTTAAATACTGCTTATTTTGGTTTTATTAACCGGAGTTATGGCTAATAAAACGAAAATTACAATACGATAGTTTTAAGAGAATTCTTTTCTCTCAACTACGTGACACCTTTTTTTAAAACTGTTCTTCTCTAAACTTTTTTTCCCGGAATATGACGGAAATCAAAAAAAAAATCGCCAAACGATCCTTTTTAGAAGTACCCCAATGTTGAATTCGTCTTCTTAGAATTAGCATTGTTGCCATTTTGATTGATCGGTTATACTTACAGTTCTTAACTAAAATACACAAGTTTTTACGATAAAATGGTCGTTTTCCTGTATGCACATACACTATTAACTTTTATTTGATGCTTGCTCAGTCATAAATATGTCAGTCAATTTAAGAAAGGGAATATTTTGAGCTTTTTGTTGGGTAAATTTTAGTTATGCTCTAAAGAAATATTTCTAAAAAGTATTTTATGCTTTATTCAAACTTCATTTATGCAAAAATTATATGTTTTATTCATGACTGTCTGCGATGAGTTTTTAAATTAGCTTAAATATTTAAAGAAAAAACATGCTAGAAAAGATACTAAGTTTTTATATTCAACTAAAAGGCTTAATTCTCTGCTCGCTTTGCTCATTAACGGCCACAATCGCTTAGTATTCATTCCTATTTCCTGATTATAAACTGATTCGTAAATCAAAATTAAAACTTCATTAAAAGATTCCCAAATTTTTTATTTAACTCCACAGAATTAGTCTCGGTTTCAACGAGGATGGATTTTAAACCTAATCACTTAACTTGTTTACCATTGCAATTTCATTTTAAAAGAAATTTAACATTAGGTTTACGGGACGCGTCATTTTGACGCATTTCGAATTTTATGAGGAAAATTACGAAACCAGTTTGCATTTTTATTTTGTCTCTTGTAATGACTTTTATCCATTGATCGAGGTAAATATATATTCAAAAGCGTTGAAATATTGAAATTCTCTTCGTGGTATACCTATCTCTACGGATATGCGTCAATTTGACGCGATCGTAATTTAGGCAAAATTTTGAGTAAACATGCAAACATCATATCAATAATAAATAGAAATGTACCAATCCGTTATCCGATATCGTTACCTCAAATGAAACAAGCGATAAACAACTGTTGCCGATAAGCAATAATTGAAAGAACATGCGCAGAATGTCGATTGATGTCAGAGTGTCAGATTTTGAAGGTTTCAGTTGCTTAGTTCAAGTATTGAAAAATAAAATACTAGAATATTTCATAAGTATATATCTCATATTGTCATTTGTTTTTCTTATACTATATAATTACATTGCCTTCCAAGTGCAGAGATGCCAACTGCTCAGGACACGCCAAAATAATTAAAAAAAACTGTAAATAACAACTAAGTAGATTTTGCAAATATAAAGTTGTGAATTATATAAGGAGGAATATATAAGGAATTAATAATGGAGGATAAAAATCTACTAAATTGAATTTATTAAACCAAGAATCACAATTGATAAACTACCACTTTAAAATATATATTTGCTCACCGGAGCAAGTTGGCATCTTTGTAAGTGCTGTTATATGTATTCGTTCATGCGTCAAATTGAAGAGTGTTCGTAGAGAAAGTTATATAAGAAACGTCCGCAAACCTAGTGTTAAGTTCTTATTTAATTTTTGGTTGTTTTAAAAACTACATTCCTTGCCTAAGAAACTGAACAACAGGGCGAAAAGTTAATTCCTAATATTGCTTTAGAATTTTATATTATTATTTTGTATTTATTAGTTTAATTTCATACATTGGCTGAATACATTTTCGCAAAAGTTTTGTAATGAAACTAAATAAATAACATTGAAAAATAAATATTACTCATTAAACGATTATTATTTTAAAACCGCTAACTAAATAACTTCACTATAAAATTTTCAATTCATGCGATTATTTCAAAATATAAAGGAACACATTTTTATTAAGCTTTTATAATAATTTTAAGCAGCAATAAAATCTAGAAAAAAACATAATTATAACAAAAAATAATATTACGAAAGGCTAATAACTTTATATAACTAATCAATACTGTTAAATAAAAGTTTCAAATAGTGTTAAATAAGAGTTTGAAATACTGTTAAATAAGAGTTACAGACAAATATATATGGATTATCTTTGCTAAATAATAATCATATAAATAGATTTTTTTGTCCTATAGAAAATCTATCCTATTGGAAAAATAGTTCCTATAGGAAAAACAACAACTAATTTTTAATGATATACTATAGAGAAATGTAAGTTAAGGTATAGAAATGGGAGAAATTAATTTTAGAAATTAATCGGAAAAAATAACAAAAAGCCGAAAAAGTAAACATTAAGAAAGATTAAAAATAAACACAAAAATTAAGTAATAAAACTAAAATATATAGTTTCTAAAAAATTAAATCGAACATTTTTCGAAACCAAATAATACAAACAAAGTAATAAACACAAGACACGAGCCAAACGAAAATCTCAGTTGGTGATATTTCATTTTACGCAACTTTTTATTTTATCGATCATCTCACAGAAAGTATTTTAGTGAAAAAGAAATATTGCTTCAAGTGCAAATTCTTGAAATTTCAAAGAAACAAGCACCAGAAAAAAACAAAATCTATTTTCTAAGCCTTTTTCCAAGAACTGTAGCGAAGAGTTTGACAACTTAATTTAACTATACATTCAATACAACGTATAACTACCTTAATATTTTAAAACCTGTTATTCACCAAATAATAGCTTAGTTATCAATTACCAAAGGTTATAATGAGAGATAAGTGAAACACTTTATCACCCATTTTCAAACACGGCACTTTTGATCACGTTCAACTTGACGGACAAATTCGTATTAATACGTCGCCTCAAAAACAATTTAACTGCCATCTCCGATACGTCTTCTGAATCAAACTTGTCTGAAGTGGTTAAATCAATGATTTATCGCATAAATACGTGTGACTGATAACTTCTTCTTTGATGATCTTTTCTGGGAACAGGTAGAAAATAAATGAGGAGGAACAAGTAAAGAAATAACAGATGAGGACAGGTCAGTTAATAGATATTCCCAGTAACTGAGTTCAAAAAAAAAAGAAGTTCATGAGTAAGCTGTTCCTTACTGCTGTAGACCTTTGGGCTTGCATTGAAAATGAGGAAGGAGACTTAAAAGTTAATTAATTCTTTAATTTGCGCAAATGTGGAGTGGGACAAAGAGCTAATTAAAAAGACAACCGCTACTTCTCGAGCCCCACCCCCACCATCCGTTCTTATTTTTAATAAGTTGCGGTTTTGTCGCGACCTTTTACTTACATCAGTGGCTAAAATCGAGGCTCTTAGAAAATTAATTTAATTTTAGAAATGATCTTTTTTTTATACTTTGTTTTTTTAAGAGTTTTTTTTTTTTTTTAAGTTGGTTCTTTGAAGGAAAGAGGACTCTTCTCGTAGGTTTATTAAGTAAAAAAAAATCAAATCAGTAAAAATCATTTGTAAGTGTATTTTTAATATAACGAATTTCCTAACTTTTGAAATTATATATTTCTGTAGCACAATAACTAGTCAGCAGCAACTTAAAAGTATTCGTTAAAGAGAAAAGAAGTTTAATGCACTACTATGATTTGTTTAAAAGTAATTTTACCTGTAAAATGTAGCAAAGTTACAATTTAAATGCAGTGCTATTAGAAAATATCAATAATATTCACTAAAATTGTAAACTATTATTATGAATTGAAGCATATATTTTTGGATTATAAAATTGTAACTACATATTTAAGAAAAGATATTTCTGGTTTTTATTATTAAAGTTAAAAAAATATATATATATAAATTAAATCATATAAAGTAATTTATTGTATAGCGTTTTAATTCATACCACAAGCATATAAAGCCTAACCATATTCCCCAAGCATATTCATCTTTTCTTAGATTTCATAAGGTTACCTTTTTAAATGATGAGACTATGTACAACTTTATTTAAACGAGTGAAAATCAAATATTATTCTCGTACATTTTTGTTGTTTACTTTCGCTTTGGGATAAAAAAAAACGTTTTAAGGGGAATTGGGAAGAATACCACTCTTATTTTCGATAAGCACTTTTTGCAGAACTTCGGCTACAATGTATGCTAAAGAAGGAAAGAAAATTTAAATAAATGTATCATCAACAAATCATTGGTTTTGTTATAGAGTTTATTTATTTTTTAAAAGAAATTCGACAGTGAAAATTTATGTGCAACTGCCTATTATCAAAAAGAAAAAGAAAGGAACGAAACTAATGAGAATATTTTTAAATTTTTTAATCAAAGTCTTTTGTTACAATACAGTTGCTTAACATGAAGTGAAATTTTTCAATGTATTGAAAAGGAAATTAAGTATGATAAGCACTAAAAGTTTTAGTTTCTCAATCAAAATAAATCGAACCAACACTAGTTTACCATTTATGTTTTAGTTTCTTTTAAGTAATGAAGAAATTAAATTATTTCAAGCCATGTTATATCATGAGGCATGTTAATTACACTAATTTTTCGAAAATTTAAAAGAATATTAAACAGGGCAAAAAAAAAATAGTTATCATAGTTCTTTATCACTCTTATAAAATTTGACTAATATTGTAAATAGCTGAACTATATATTGCGAGTACAAACTTATGAAGAAAAATAATTTATAATTCACAATGTTGAATTCATAAAAAAAAAAATTTTAAAAATTGTTCAGACAAAGCCGGACAGGTTAAACTAGCATTGTATAATGATTTAAAAGAAATATAATGATATAGACTATTTAGTAACTAAAATAAGAACAATAACTACTTGCGAACAAGTCAGTCATTAAAATTTTAATTTAAACGTTGTTAATTTACAAAAAAATTACATTTAATTATCTGTCATTTGCTAACCTATCAGCAAAACTTATCATTTGCTAACATGAGCTGCTACCTACGAGACAGTTTCACCAAAATGGTTGCTCCGTATTCCACAAAATTGTTTTCAAACCTGACAAAATTGTGTTTGTCCCGACAAAGCCACATGCAGGTTAAACTAGAATTGTATAATGATTTAAAAGAACTATTATGATATAGACTATTTAGTAACTAAAATAAGAACAATAACTACTTGCGAGCAAGCCAGTCATTAAAATTTTAATTTAAACGTTGTTAATTTACAAAAAAATTTACATTTAATTATCTGTCATTTGCTAACCTATCAACAAAACTTATCATTTGCTAACATGAGCTTCTACCTACGAGGCAGTTTCACCAAAATTGTTGATCCGTATTCCACAAAATTGTTTTGAAACCTGACAAAATTGTGTTTGTTCCGATAAAGCCACATACAGGTTAAACTACACTGCTGGACAATTGCTAAGGACGGATAACACTATCATCCATAGCAACCACAAAATGAAAGGAAGCAAAATGTGGAAAATTAGAATAAGTGCGGGATATAGTAAGAAGAGGTATGCGTATGCAATTTTTTTTTCCACGTCTGTTCATCACGTGATAGCGCTGATAAGCGCTTTATAGGTTTTGACGCGTGTGGAGAGTTGTTGTTTCAAGTCAAAGTTTTACAGGAAAGATTTAGTTGACGAACTTGAAATTTTCGGCTTGTCTTTCCGATATCACTTGAATGATTTTAAGCTTGGCCGAATTATTGGAAAGATCGAAGAAGGGCGAAAAATAACAGATGTTGCCAGGGAGTTCGACATCTCTCACAGCGTTGTTTCACGACTGTGGAAATCATTTAAAACTACTGGAATGTGTAGTAGGCGGCATGAGGGAGGTCGTGTTAGAAGTACGACGCCTGCAGAAGACAGGTACATCGTCCTATCAGCAAAAAGGAACAGACGCACCACAGCTCAGCAGGTGGCAAATCAGTTTCTTGCTGCCACAGGAAAGCAGATCTCCCGAAAAACTGTTGCCAGACGTTTGAGGGGAGGAGAACTATACGCCCGCAGACCTGTTGTGTGTGTCCCATTGACCAGACGGCACCATACTGCCCGTTTGCAATAGTGTCGTGAGCATCACAATTGGACTGAACAGGACTGGGCATGCGTACTGTTCTCAGATGAGAGTAGGTTCAGTCTGTCATCGGATTGTAGACGCCAATTGATCTGGCGAGAGAGTGGTACTGGTTATCGTCCAGAAAATATCCAGGAAAGGAACCAATATCCGACATGCAGTGTCATGGTGTGGGCCGGCATCATGATCAATGGCCACAAGCGCCTACATGTGGTTGCGAAGGGGACTATGACGGGCCAACGATACATTGATGAAGTTCTACTTCCTCATGTTCGTCTTTTCCGTGGTGCTCTCGGTGATAAATTTGTTTTTATGGACGACAACGCAACATGTCATCGAACACTCGCTGTTCAGGATTGTCTAGACAGAGAGGGTATTCAACGCCTCGTATGGCCATCACGTTCTCCAGATCTAAACCCCTTTGAAAATGTTTGGGATGCTTTGGGGAGGCAACTTGCTGGTCGAAACTATCATCCGACAAACAAGAACACCCTCATACGTGCACTGACTGAGGAATAGGATAAATTGCCTCAACAGCTGCTAGATAATATTGTGCAAAGTGTGATACGACGTGTAGAATGTTGCATCACACTTCACTGTGGACATATCCCGTACTGACACCTTTTTTCAAGTTGCCTGCTGACATTTAGATGCATTGTTCCATTTTTCCGTACGCAGCATCAAATGAACATTTTTTTTCTTTCAGATGTTTCATAGCTTTTGAACTTTCCAGAACAATGAATATTCTTTATTCTAATGTCTGAACAGTGTGGCAACTCCTACTAGGCCTCATTTCCCGCTTAATTTTTTGCTACATTGTAATTTGTGATCCGTCCTTAGCAATTGTCCAGCAGTGTAGCATTGTATAATGATTTAAAAGAACTATTATTATATACACTATTTACTATATAAAATAAGAACAATAACTAATTTCGGACAAGCCAGCCATTAAAATTTTAATTTGAAGGTTGTTAACTTACAGAAAATTAAATTTAATTATCTGTCATTTGCTAACCTATCATTTGCACAAACCTATCATTTAGCAAAACCAATCATTAACAAAACCTATCATTTGCTACACGAGCTTCTACCTACGAGACAGTTTCAACAAAATTGTTGCCTCCGTATTCCACGAAATTGTTTTGAAACCTTTCAATAAAATGTCGACGTATAATTTCTAAAAAATATTAATGGGGAGTTTTGTGGCTAACAGGACGGGATTTATTACCCAAATACCAAATATCTTAGTAAACTAACTACGGCCCCTCATATCTTTAATTACACATGTTAGAAAGTTTCACTAGTCCATCATCATTTGCTGACTCAAAACAAATTAGACCAGGTTGCTTTTCAGCACCAAAAAACAGGTTTCACTTTCAAATATTCCACAGATATACAATGCTCAATATGAAAAATAGATCCAAATAGTTCTTAAGGTATAGAGCAGATGAAGAGAGTAAAATCATTACACCAAGTTGCTTTTAAGCACAGTTAAAAATCGGTATTTTATAGAAGAACACTACCCAATAGGAAAATTGGCCCAAATAGCTCTAACTTATAGAGCAAATAAAGAAAGAGCAAAATCGTTAAAGTAAGTTGCTTTCCAGTACAACAAACAGGCTTAACTTTCTGATATTCTATAGATGGAGATTAACTCAGTATGAAAAGTCGGAATGAAGTTAGACTATTGCGGAAAAATACTGTAATATAATTTCATTAGTCATTAAAATCACATGAAAAGTACTAGTTTAAAAAATCTTTAACAAAAAATTCTTCTCATTAAAACTAAACTATAGAAAGCAAAAGCCATAACTTATAAAATTACTGAAATTCCCCATTAACACCTTCTTGCAGTTAAAGATCACCGTTTCCGCACAGGATACATTTACGAGAACTACTGTATAATACTTCAGAGCCATTTCTTTAAGAAACGTAATTAGGAAAGAAATGAATATAAAAAATAAAAATTTTATTCATCATTTACTTTAGGGAGAAAAAAAATCCTGGAATTCTTATTTTGTAGTTTAGAAAAAAAATGAAAAATATAATATAGAAAGGAGGATACATATATTTCTCAAATTTCATTTTCCCATTTCTTCTTTATTTTCATTTATAACACCACAGTTTTTTTTTTCTTCTTCCTTGAAATAGAAACTCCAAAACGTCAGATCTTCAGGTCTTAAAAGCACTCACACTTAAAGAAAAAACGAAAGGAAAATAGGAAGAAAAAAATCTCCCTGTGTTCTAAATTCTTTGTTTCATTAAGAAGTAATTAAAAATTGCTCTTGCTTTCGCTATGCGCTAATCAGCTCCCCTTCTAGCATTGACATTGCGCAGTAAGGCGTACGCACTAGTGCTAATTTCTCTGACAAGGCAAAACTCTTCCTTTTTGTATCACTTTCTCCTACGGAAGGAGCTTTAATGTGAAAAATAAACTAATCTTTTTAATGTGGATACCTTTAATTTGTTATTTTTTTTCAACTCTTCAATTTTTTGTGGACCATTTTTTACGCTCACAGAAGCTCTTTTTCAGGTAATTTGGGTGTTAAAAACTTACTGAGTGGCAGCAGAGAGCCTGACTTGTCGACTTTTTTTCTTGAAGGTTTCTTTCTCTTGTTTAAATAATTTTTTTTCCACTTCAGTTCAGTCTCATATAAGTTGATCTCATCTTGTGTGTTTAAAATCACCTGACACGTAGAACACAATTTAACAAATGACATTTGGCAACCGCAAAAATGATGTTCTACATTGTTTTAGCTGTCAACGTAAATGTAAACCATATCTGTAGTGTTGTCAACAGAGCTAACTTTATTGTGATAATGAAAGTGTTGTTCGTTCTTTAAAAAAAAAGTAATTCTAAAGTCTTTTTTGAAATAATTTGTCTTTTTGTCTTTGTCATTGCTCGTCCCGACGAGCTGTCTTTAAGCTTTCTTCGATGCTTATTTCGCTTTTAAGGTGTGATATGGTTGGAAAAATCTTAATTAGATAAAAGTAAACTTAAAGAAAGATTAAAATTGTTTTGATATTACATTCATATCACATTCACAGATGACAAGTATTTTTGCATTTATGAATATCAGAGAATATAAAATGTAACATTTTTGATTAAAAAAAAATAAACACCGAATGAAATATGTCACATTTCTTGCGAATCAGTTTTCAGATTAGAGTTTTTAAGAACATGTGGCGCATCATATGCAATATGAAGAAGAAAAAAAATGACCAGTCATTTTTCAAAGAAAGAAAGGAAAAAGTAATTAAAAAGACAGTGATTTTTTACTTGTGACTGATTATAACTATCTTTAAATAATTGGGGGGGAATAAAGCAAACATAAGTTTTTTTTTAAATAAAAAAGCATCATTAAAAATATTCTTAGCAGAACTTATCGAGAGACTTTTTTTGGGAATGCTTTTTACATTTTTTTAATTATTATTAAAAAATATTAAAAGAAAATAAAGTACGGAGGAAATAAATTCTGGTAAAATTACCTTATTGTATGATAATGAAATTTCTGATAGGGGAAAACATAATACTGGTTAACAAAACCAAAACATATGGTATTTAAACCATTCATATATTAAATGTTTACTGAAAATTCAGTTTTTTTTCTTTTAAATTATAGTTTTTATTACTTTTAGTGAAATATACATAACTGGAAAGTAAATTTAACCAAATAAATGGTATTTGTGAGAATGGTATAATATGGTATAATATGGTATTTTACCACATTTACCACACATTATACCATTCTCTAAGATATCTGAAAAATTGACGCATTTTACAACATTTTCCAAATTTTGTCACGCATCATAAAACCATCTTTTATAGCTTATTTTACCAAAATCATTACCAAAGCCCTTCGGTGAAAATGACCGAGCTTTTCAGTGTTCCCATAGAGCCAGAAACACTGTAAATTGTACCATAGTTTGGTAGTTCCCAATGTAATAATCTAATTATGTTAGTAATCTGATTTCATCAGAAAATTTTCGAAAAAGTTCATCAAAATACCTACTGATATTCAGTGATAAGGGATCGCAATTGATGATACATGGCATTTCCTACTTAACAAACAGTTTAGTCTAGATAAATAATAGTGAATTATTTTTTCCCCGAAACTACAACACTGACATGTAATATTCATTATATTCTTTAAAAAAAATTTATAACATTCTAATAATAGAATGATGCTAAACATTTTTATAATAGAACTTAGAAAAATGATTACGGCTTTAACTTTAGTACAGGGTTAGTTATTACCTGTTTTACTGTAACGATAATTAAGTTTTAACTTCAATCAAATGTTCATAAAGAAGATTATTTGCATAAATGCTGTACTAGTTAGTAGTCTTTTGCGTAAGAAATCCTTCATTTTAAATAATCACAACTAAACTCAAATAAGTAATACAGTTTATAGAGAATTGTAGACCTTTAAACTACTTATAAACTGTCATATGTACTGTAAAAACGCATTACTATGTAAAAGTTATTCAAAATTTCCAATAGAAAAGCAAAGCAACTCACATAAAAGAGACTAAATCGTGAAATAAATTAAGTTAGTTCTACTAAAACACCAAAAATAGAAATTTATTTTCCACGGGAAATAATTTTTTAAAATTAGGTTTATGATAAAACACATTGTTTACTCGAAAAATTTAGGAAGCAAAAACTTTCGTTAAGAATCTTGAACGAACAAACGAAAAATTCAAACGAAGCATTTTGTGAAGAAATTGTAAAGCCCAGCAACTGAAAAGCTGTCATCTTTTGGCTTCTTCATAAATTTAATTTTTGCACTATAATTTCATCTACAAAAATGTATTCCTTTAAGAACTCAGATTAACTTTTTGTTCTTTAGAATATGAGAATAGAAGAATTGAAAATAGTAAATCGCAAGATTTATTGATGTTCGAGAATCCATTTGTCCTAATTTTGCTACTGTTCGAAAGATCTGGAAATAGAAAAATAAAAAGGGGGGTTTCACGAGAAAACTTTTCAAAGATTGAATTTCCTCGATGTAGAAACAACGCATCTCAGAAAAGTGGAAATATTTGTTAAATAAAGGAAACGACTTTAAAAATAAAACAAAGAAAAGGAGGCATATCACTCAAAAATCACACAAACCCGATAATAGTTAACTCGAGAGAATTACAAGAGATCGGGGGGGGGGGCTTCATGATCAGGGAGAAAACGTTATTTCATTCCTTTAAAGAACCAAAACAAGAACGAGTTCGGGAATAATACCGGAAAACAGTCCTACAGAAGGCGAATGGGAAAAAGCCACCGCGGGAAGAAAAAAGGCAAAAGGGGTTTCTGCCACCGGCGTGGCCTGCGGTTTTCCCACGCCATCCCCTTTTTTCTTCCTCCCCCTCCACTCTCTCTTCGGGAGATCGGGAGTGGAAGGAAGAGAAAAAGAGAGCAGCTTCAATTAATCCTACTCTAAGTGTCCCTGGCCTCGCAAGCTCCGATTGATTTATCGACAGTTAATTGGGAGAATGGATCAGTTGCTATGGTGACTGACCGGGACCTTCATCTTTTCTCGTCGACCCGACCACCACCCCCGCAAAAATCTTTTCTCTTTCTCTCACTCCTCTCTCTTTTCTTTTACCCCGCTCCACCTCTTCCACCCCCAACACGCAATAAAACTGCGACGTTGGTTTTGGTTTTTGCGTTTGATTTTCGATAACCGGATTTGTATCGATCGAAAAGGGGTTGGTAGATGAATGGGGGTGGGGGGAGGAGACCAACCCTCTTGTTCTTTCCATTTTTCCTTTTTTTTCTTTCTTTTTTTTTTCTTTTTGACGGATGCAGGGCGGCCATAAAGGGTCAGGTCGAAAATAGGGTGGTGTGGGGAGGGATAGGTCATTAATTGTTGATGCGCGCGCATAGTTTTCTTTTAGACCACACTTTCTCTCTTATCTTTCATTTCCAACTACCCCTAAGATGTTTTCTACAAATTCGAATTTTTTTTTTCCTATTGTATTCATGGTGTATGACTATTCTCTGCTTTTTTTCCCCTTCGTCAATGTGTATTCGAAGAGTTTTTTTTCTTTCCCTCTTCTTCCAATTCTTTCACCCCTTCCCCGTTTTTCATTTCTAAATTGAATTTCTTCGCATTAGAATAACGAATCGAAAATTTTCAGTTTTCCATTGAAGCAAAAGTTTTATCTCAAAAACTTTTTCTACATTTTTTTTTTAAATTATTGAAAATATTTTTTATATAATGTCAATAATTTTTAAACACAAAATATGCGCATTTATTTATTGAATAAAATAGTTCAAAAGTTAAATAAATTTAACCTGCGTGTGCCACGTAAGTTTAAGCCACCATACGTTCATATTTGCTCAACGCATTTTATTGTTAGCACCACGGAATTTTCACTATAATTCAAATCGAGTTTAAAATAATGAAAATGGTAACACAAAAGGAAGTCAGAATTTAAATTTTAGTAGAAGGGCTCTTAGCATTGACTGTAAATATCATCTAGTATGTTACACGAATGACAACTCATACAATATTGTTAAAAACCTTTTTTTTTTTTTTTTTTTTTTTGTTAATATCACTTTCGAAACTATTCACTTAAACATTGAATAAAAAAGAAGGTTTGACCTTTTAACAGTTATTTTATTTGTATGAGTTAAAACTAAAATTTTCCTCACAAGCACAGTATCCCCCGTTAAACGACAAGTGGGAAAACCATGGCACTGTAGGTAAGGAACCACTCATACCACTGGAGGAGAGCTTAGGGCTATGAGTTCGATTCCTTCATCAGACTAAACATGCGGTGTGTATACGCAGTAGGGTGCACGTTAAATCAGTCGTGGCTGAAAATCTTTTCATCGGGTTGTATGTGAAAGTTGGAAGAGAAGGGTACCAGTTCAGGCGCTGTCCACGTTGGTCAAAATACGTGGCATTCCTACCATGGCCGTTAAAATGATATAGCTCTGAAAATTGGGGCTAGGTGTTTGAACATTGTTGGGTGATGTATTGGGAAAGTCGATTTTTTTGCAGGAAAGCAATCATTCAGTACCCTGAACTGAATTCGGGGTTGGCAAATTAAGGGTTATCCATTTTAGAGATCACCGTTGTGGTTAATATGTTACAAAAACGATAACATTTCCTCTGATTAAGCAACAATTATTTCTCCAAGAAAATGAAGGAATTTTGCGTAAAAATGTTTTTATTCTAGACAAAGTCTCAAGCTATGCTGAGTGCAAGTAAATGTAATGTTACTACCGTCAGCATCTCTCCCCAAACTGTTTTAAACCAGTTCAAGAAAGCGGAAGACAAAATAATACAAGATTTTACAACTTTACTCGAGCATGAGAAATTCGGCCGTTTTTATGGATAAAAAATGAAATTAAAATTAAAGCTTACGACAAAAAATGACTCCTAATTTAAAGCATACAAAAAATATAGTAATGGACACAAGGAAGATAAAACCAAAACCCTATCTTATCTATTGTCAAATAAAATTATAGTTTCTGCCCAAGGGATTGGATACAGTTTAATGGCACTAGTGCCAAATGAGGCTGTACTGGATCAAACATAAAATAAATATAAAAAAATTTAAAAACTTACCGTATTAAAATTTAGTTTGGGAACAAATGTTTTATAACACTGTATAGTTAGCATTAGATTGAAACAATCGTAAAAAATATTATAACTAGTTATTTCGATTGAATAAAGAATGTAAGGACTCTCGCTTTATAAAGACGCATGCTTTAGTTTATTTGGCAACTATTTTATAAACAGAAAAATTCACATTTTGTTCTTTATTTCTATGAATGAATTGCATCAAAAATAAGCTATTCGAAGAAGAAGAAGAAATGCTATCTATAGGGATAAAAAATATCAACTTCATCTTAGACACGAGAAATATCTAAGCACGTCTCAGATGGAGTGAGAAAAAAATGACGCCAAGGCATTGAATTGGCTACCATCTCCGGAGTTAAAATTTTAAATTGAATACCATCTCTCTCTTTTCACGCTCTTTTGCACCCACCACCTATTACTTTCTTACTCAAAGGAAGGAGCACGAACAACAATATCTTTTGGCGAGAAAATACTTGAGAGACGAACGGCAGACGATTTATAACAGTCCGGGAGGGCGATAACAAGAATATGCCAATAAATATTGGGAGGCCCGAGTGATTTGAGTCTGTTGGTGTGTGGGATACCAGGGCATGATGTATAGGACGGGGCCTTAGGGTGGTCTTCCATTATGGCCAAGATCTGCCTCAATCTAAAACGTTTCTTGGAGATGTCTTTGGCGCTATTATTTTCTTGAATCGATAGCAAGAGTGTTTTTGTTCTTTTGGACAGAAAGAGATATCTGCCAAATGAGGGGTATTTTGTAACTCATCTTGCACGTCAACAACGACAGGTAAAACATCTTGTGATACGTCTCCTTCTTATAGCCATGGCTGTATTTTAACGAAAAGTTCTGGAACTGTCTCGAAAACAACACGCTACTTTCAGAAGACCTTAGAATTCAAAGATTTAAAACAATAAATACAATCTGATTTTAAAAAAATTTGTTCGTTTTCTTACTCTCTATGTTATTTTTTATTCATAATTCATTCGAAATTCAAAATGATGCATAGTGTCATATCTCAATCTCTTATCAGTTCTCAATGATATGAGAGAAATAGGAAATAATTTGTCTATCACCTGATCTAAGAGGATCTATAATTAAAAAATATTTATTCAACCGTTTCGCGAGTTCTAATAGTATCAAAAACACTTTTTCTGAAATTGATCAGCAACTTACATTGAAATGCATACGTTAAAAAAAATAATGACGTGAAGTTTCACAAATACAATAAATTTTTAATTCAAATAAATTCTGCTGTAAAATTAACAATTGTCATTTTATTACAATAAACAAGCATAATAAAAGCAACAATTCTTGTACTAATCATAATCAGTTTTTGACAAATATTAAGTGTTAGGAAGATGATTGTTTAAAAAACTGCCTTTGTTATCGTCGGACGAATCACTTAAAAAATTAGCTATCACAAAACAAGCTATCGTCATTTTATGACAGATAACTAACACTAGTAAAGCAAAAGCTCTCAAATATACCATTGTTATTTCCTGATAACTGGTAAACATAAAAACTGATTTTATTACTAACCATTCTTATTTTTTTAACAAATAGCAAGCACCAAAAAAGGCAACTGTGTTAGAAGCTGCCAGTATTATTCTATGACAAATAACAGGCATCAGAAAGGCAACTATTCCAAAAATAAACATCGTTAGAAGAGTAAGAAGTGTAAATGCCCGATATAGTTTATTTTTGAAAAGCAAAATATCTAAAAAAAGAACTAAAGTAAACTGACAGCTCAACAATATATTTCTATCTATATACTTTTATAAAATTGATGTTTTTCAATTTTTTTTATATCTTTCGTGAGAAATGTTGCTCCATTATAAACTTATCATTTTTAGATTCAAAAAGTTATGGAAACTTAAGTGTCCCTTCCATTTCTCAAATATATATATATATATATATATATATATATATATATATATATATATATATATATATATATATATATATATATATATATATATATATATATATATATATATATATATATATATATATATATATATATATATATATATATATATATATATATATATATATATATATATATATATATATATATATATATATATATATATATATATATATATAACGCCATTTTATTAGGCGTAATCAAGTTGTTGCACATACGAATTCCTCGAGTACAAGTTACCCTTTATTTTAAAAAAACAATTTCTAATGTCCAACTGTATATAATTAAAAGTAAAAGAAAACTAAATGTGGCAAATTGGGTACTGTTCTCAAGCAATGAAAACTGAATTAAGAGATGAAAAGGCATCAAATAAAATTATTCAGAGAAAATCCGTTAGAAAAGGTTCATTTTTTTAAGTCATGCATTAATTTTGAATTAACAATAATTTAAAATCATTAACATTACACTAATAAAGTAGAACACAGAAATCAAATTTATATATGACATTAAAAATTTGCCAATTCGAATCACAAATGCAATAACATTAAATTTTCTGGGAAGCAAAATTTTGATTTGTAGTATCGGAAAGTAGAGGAATTGGCGTGATTTATATATTGACTGATGCAAAATTTCAAACTAATGGATATGGCTCAAATACTTAGTACTTAAAATCAATTAAAATATTATTAATTTCGAAAGTTCGAAGCTTCGAGTCTAACGTAAGCAGTGGAATAAATTCATCTTAATTCCCTCCTTTCAAATAGCTCGAAACCAAATTAGCATTAATGTATGAGCCTCGATGATTATGAATCGCTGAGTTTTGACTCACGATGCCTTTCATTCAATAACCAATGTCATCCCCGTCGAAGGGAAAACCCGCCAAATAAATGAGGCAGCAAAATCATTTATCCAGTCGCCAAGAAAGGCAATATTCATCCATATCACGCTGCGATTTAAGGAGATCGAAGTTCATTAGTGTGAGAAATCACTCGGCGAGGTTCGTCAAATGTGTGGAAATCCAATCTATTGGTTGGGAAAAGAGGGGGTGCGAACCTTTCGTCGGCTTCGAATACCTCCGATTTCAAATTCGTTGCCTGTTTAATAAACTATCCACGCCAAACGAATCTTCAGAGTCGAAGTACTAGCGTTACACGTGCGGATCGCATCGAATTTCCGATGCAATATTTTGCTATGGAATGTGACTAAACCCCCTCAAAACACAAGCTGCCTGTAATCAACAACTGATCGATTAATCGATTTTACCTTCAATCGATGTCTTCTTGGATGCCGTAAACAACGCTTATGGCGTAGCTACTATCGGCAATCGATATCTATCGATATTTATTGATCAAGATCCCATAGTACATTGAGGGAACGTTCTATACCTATTAGAAAAAAAAGTATTGATTGTCGATAGTTGGAAATCGCAAGGGAACTTTTTTTGGCAGACAGAATGCAGCCTAACCAGGATGTGCTGGTATAAGGCGGCCTTTATTGGAAATAGAAGAACGTTCCGTTTGGTAGATAATTCCTTCCCAGCCCCCACTTTCTAAGGTTGTTTATGTTATTAGTTTTCTATCATAAAAGCACGAAAGAAAACTTCAAAATCGAATGCAAAGAAGCCGGATCAATTATTTTCTGTCCCGATTTCTCTTCTTTTTACGACAAAACTACTCATTCTGTAGCAAAACGTTTCAAGCAAATTTTGTAATTTCCGAATGAACATTTAAAAAAATTCACTTAAACTATTAAATCCTTTTGAATGCTTTGAGTGAAGACTCGTCATCATTCCTCATCTTTGGATCAATTTTCGAATAAATTTATTTCAATTTTCAAGGATGAACTAAAATATTTTTATATATAAATTGAAAAACAAAGAAATCAAGGAATGTTTATACAGGGAAATTTAAAATGGTAGTAAATGTTTTGAATAATAAAAATAAAAACAAAAATCAATCGAAAAAACTATAATGTCTGTTAGAATATCTAAAAATGGGCGTGCTCACAAGCGTTGTATGAGTACTTAGAATCAAATGTTTTCAAATTTTGAGTTTTTTTATCTTTTTACAGTTAATCATTTACTAAATTAATTACGAACAATAGAAGATTTTAATTAGTTTATAAGTACCACTTATAACACTTCTGCAAATGCACCCAATGTCTTACATAAAAATAAAAAAATATATTGTTACGTAAGCACATAGTCATGATAAAAAAAAAATTCTATACTTCAAATTCAGTTTATTAAAAGGAATATTTTTAAAAAAATAACAAACGTAAGTATTCATTTAATATCAGCGGCTTAGCCGTATCAAAAGCATAATGAATCAAAACTAGGCCCCAATTTCAACACAGTAACACTGTAATTCTGGAACTTATTCCAAAAAATATGAAATATTACGAGGGAGTCGCGGTGGCTCGGTGGATAGAGCGTTCGCCTCCCAATGATATAAACAGCATTCGAATCCAGCAATGGCTGGTCGATACGAATTCCGCACCCGTCTCGCACAGTCCTGACGTAAAATAATCCTCAGTGATGCATGGTGGTATACCCTCAGTGGTGCATGGTAAAGTATCCTCAGTGGCACTAGGAAACATGGGTTGGAGTCCCCTTGCCGTCAGACTAACCGTGGGAGGTTTTCATGGTTATTAACTCCGTGTAACGCAAATGTGGGTTATTTCCAGCAAGTCCTCCACGAAGACGAAATTTCTCCCAATACATGATCCTAGAGCTCCCTTGTCTTCTAAATCGAGTTAAAAAAAAATAAGTTGGTAAAGGAGTTGAACATTGGTAGTCGTAAACTCAAAAATTGGGTCGGCTGTTCAACGACGGTTATAAAACAAAATATTTAGAAAAAAGTATCGCGACAATGTCACGATCTTGGGTTCCACATTTCGAACTAATCCACATTTGCGTTATGTAGAGAAGAAAACTACGAATTCTCACAACAGTGTCTGAACTTTATCTCAGGACTCTCCCAATTTATGTCACTACTATGCTAGTTTTTGTGCTGGAATAATTAACGAATGAAACAGCGTAATTAATGGTAAAAACACTAGTTAAAAGACATGAATCTTCATTGGTACCTAATTAAGTATCTTCACCAGTGTTAAAATACAGAAACAGTAAAACAACGCAATAACAATTGCTACAAGAAATCTAACAAAATATAGAATCTATATGCTTTTCAATTCATTTTATCGGTATTTATTCAATTATTTAGTTCAATTATGCGTTATTTAGTTCTAAGTAATTTAAAATGCAATTATGTCTTTAACCCTTTGACGCAGATGATTTATCGCTGTCCTTTTTATATATTTTTTTCTTAAGCTCTAATTACAGGCAAAACATATTTTGATGTTTTTAATTATAAAAAACAGTCTAATGGTTACTAAAACAATCTGATAGATTATTGGAATTATATTTGTACTAAAATATAAGATCCAAAAAAAAGTAGGATGAAAAAAAGGTAGATATTCAAAAATTTTATCCTTGATCTAAAGATTATACATTTAACGCAGAAAAAGACACCGGCGTTTCATGCTGCATTTCATAACCATGAATTAATAAATGTAATATTTTTTTCACTTATTTTGAGACCTAAATTAATACAAACAATAAAAAAAAGTATTAAAAATATGTTTAGTTAAAATTCTACGCCAAAGAGGGGATATTGTGATTATCATGGAAAAAAAAATAGCTCAAGTTTCATAAAAGCCAGTTATAAACTATCGTTTAGTGTCTTTAAGGAGTGTATGAAGCAAATATATTTAGTTGCAAATTGTTTTAATGTATAATACAACGAGAGCATTAAACGTTTTTACATATTTCTCCTTTCTCAATAAAATTAAAATTTTTGTCTCCGTAGTAAATTTTTGTCCCTTTTTTTTTTACTGGCAACAGTTCGAGCAATACTTATTTAATACGCTAAATGACCTTTAAATCTAACAATGGGAATTCAAAGGTGGGGAGACAGCTTCGAAAATGAAATTTAAATTTCACATTAGTGAAAAATGGTTCGTTGAAAAGGTATCTGTGGCAATAATACCCAATAACAATAATTTCAAATTATATTTGGTAAGTAATTTAAAAAGAGTGAACATAAAACCATTAAGAGAAAGATTATATTTATGAATATATTGTTTGTTGTTTTTAAATTATATATGCATTTTAACAGAAACAACTCATGGCAAATTGCTAAACTAAATTATATTTGCTAGTTAATCATGTTTAGAATTATTTATTTATGCTTATTTATGTATTATTCATGTTTTCTGATGTGAATGCGTGTCTGTTGAAAAAAAGGAAACACTTAAACATTTTGATTGTAAAAACTATTTCATATTTGTAAAATCTAATAAATATATATATATATATATATATATATATATATATATATATATATATATATTTTACAAATATGAAATATATATAGATTTTACAAATATGAAATAGTTTTTACAATCAAAATGTTTAAGTGTTTCCTTTTTTTCAACTTTATATATATATATATATATATATATATATATATATATATATATATATATATATATATATATATATATATATATATATATATATATATATATATGTATGTATTGCGATACCGCTTTAAACAATGCTTGTATGAACCCTTGTTTTTTTAGCACAAGCAAACTTAGCTTCTGATTTTGATAAATTAAACCATGGCCTGATCTGAACTGAAGCTTTTTACTTTTAACAGGGTCTATCTTGAATTTCGTCAACAGTAAACATTAATTTTTCTCTCAAAAGATTTCAGACAGTTTCAGACAGAAAACGGTTTTCAATCAAAAAATTTCGTTTGCCAACAATTTGAAAAATTTTGCCAAAGCTAATTTTCAAATTCATTAAAAAAACACTTTGTGGGTCTTTTGACTAAGCTTTTTAACCAAGCTTTGTTCATATGTCTAGTTAGGCCGAGTTCATGTAGAATAAAAGTTACGTCATTCCATTATAAATAAAATTGCGCCCACCCGTACTGAGTAAGTATATTTTGCCAGCTTGTAGAAAATTTATACTAATATGAATTTAGCGCATAATTGGAATGAATCAGTAGACCAATTATAAATTAACAAGCTCTTTTGTTTTATAAAAGTGTTAACTTCAACTACGTGTTCCAATTCGTAACTATTCCTTCCAAAAAAAAAAAAAAAAAAGAGAGAGAAAGAAATTGGTCTTAATTATTCTCATTTGTGGAAAGAGTTCAGAAGTCATTGCATTAAGAAAGCCGGAAGAAGGCGAAATAAAATAATAATGACAGGTAAAAAAAAATACCCAAAAAAGGCTCGGGGGCTGTAAAAACCATTTCTGTTCTTTTGAATATTGATGAACATTTTTACTACTTGTTCCTTTCTAAGTTAAAAAAACTTTTTTTTCTTCCGATTTTTTCCCCCTCTCTGGAAACAACAATTCGCCGTTAATAGCATTATCCTTTCAAGAAATAAAAGGGGGCCCGGGGAAAAAAAAAGTACAGCTCAAAGCAGCAGCAATATTACAACTCAAACCAGCAACATTCGAACTTCAAAAGTAAATTCGTTGGCAGCAAAAACGTCCGTTGCTATATCGTTATTGGCCAATACTCTCCAGCTTGATGAGGGGTAGTGGATGGTGTAAATAGGAAAAGGGGGTAAGCAAAAAGTAAAAAAAAAAAAAAAATCGGGAAGTAAGGGCAAAAAAAAAATGGAGCGGTACTTGGTCGAGAAATATTAGATTATCAGAATTAACGTGCCTTTTATTGTATCGTTAATGAACTCAAAGAAAACGGGTCCAGCGTAGTGCAGTGTTTTAATTATCGAGTTCTAGTGGTTTTATAAGTTCGAGGAAAAAGGGGTCTGGTGTAGGTAAGGGAGGGGTGTTCTCTGGGAGGGGAAATACTTTTTGGGTAAGGAATCGATGGTGATGCCTTTACCGACAAAAGGAAATAAGAAGTAAAAAAAGTGACTCGCTGCGATTGCTAATTGCCAATTAGATCTGAAAATTTTTATTCTTCAAAATGTATTTTTTCTGGATGATCGCGAACCAGGCGGGGTTAAAGTTTAAGGGGGGAATTCAAGATTTTTATTGCAAATGTTGAGATGAATTGGATTCTTCAAGTTTTTTCCGTCTCTTAAGTAGCTTTAATCTCTTAAGAAGTACTCTGGTCTTTTAAAACTATCTTTTTGAAAACTATTTAAACTTCGATGTGATGTTTTATTTGTCCCCACAACTATCTAGTTTTTTTTTCACCAATGGAAATTTCTTTTTGTTCGTGGTGTGTCATTTTGTTACAAATAATTAAGAAAAAAATATGCACTTTTTTTTAATATAAAAAACCGAGCTACAAAGCATTTTTTATTCAAACAAGATTTTTTTTTATAAACTTTTAGCGTCTTTTTTTTTTGTTATCGTGTACGGTGAAATAAAAAGAAAGAGTTCTTAAGAAATTGTGTCATTTTCACCTCAAAATCTGTATTCAGTATTCTTCGTTTTATAATTCAAAAGTCTCTTCGTGAAGAATCAAGATAATTTTACAGCAGTTTGAAAGACATCAAACAAAATTTTAACATAAACTTTGTAGGATTTTGATTCTATGAAATATTTGCTAAAAATTGAACTTCTTTTTGCTTATTTCTTTGCTATCATAGCTTAAACTACAAGATAAATGAAAAACTTGAACTTAAGCTATTGAAAATTTTCTTTGTAGTAAACGGAACTTTATTTATATTGCAATGAAAGAACATTCTGCATTTTGAGAAATGCTGAATTCCTTAAGTTTCGGAAATATGAAATGAAATATGTGGATGTACGTTTAGATTCTTTTAAACTCTTGCATAATTGGAATAATTTACAATCATTGATATTTAATGAGACACTGGTTCATGAATAAGTTCTTATAACAAAATGTATTTGATAATGCTTTTATTTCTAAATACATTTTGATTTGTATTCGTCTGTACTTCTACAGTGCAACTTCTTATTTTTTAAGTCTATTGTATCCTTACGTTAAATTATCTTTTTGTATCTTACGTATCTTTTAAAGTATGTAATCTAAAATTGTTTTATAGAGATAGATCTCATCAATAATTTAAAGTTGAAAATTAGAAAACTATTTAGATGCTTCGCTATTTATAGAATCATTTTTTAAAAGGAAAATGTAATATTTTTTTAAATTTAAAATACAGTGAAGCCTTGGATATCTAATATTTAGAATAATCCGATATTACTTTTCGAAAATTGCAAATGAAAAGAAACTGTTTTTCAAAAGAAATAAAATTAAAGTTGGTAATTAGAAATTTATATTTATGTTTCGCTATTTATAGAATAGTTTTCTAAAACAAAATTGGGTGATTTTTCTTATTTTAATGTACAATGAACATCGGATGTCAAATGTTTCGAACAATCCGAACCGATATTATTTCTCAAAAACTAATTGCAAATGAAATATTCACTCTACAAGTATTTATATACGGTTTTAATTAAAATATAATTTTTAAGTATTAGAATAAAATAGGGTTTTAAATGAAGATGATGACCATACAAAATATGATTATAGAATGAATTTGATTCATGAAATCTCTTTGATTCATAAAATCTTCTCGAGCATAAGAGTCATTCAAGTGCATGATTCAAAAATCACATAAAGCGTGACATAGTTTAGACGAGAAATCGGTACAGATTTACCCTGCGATATAACATAGAAAATTTTAGCATTAAAATGCGAAATTTGTAATTCATATGACATCGAATAGCAATAAAAATACTGTGAATAGCAATATAAAAACAGTGGCTAGCGTGTATGTTTTCAGTTTGTTTATAACGGAAATAAGACTGGCAACACAACCGTTAATAATAGATCAGCCAATAATAGAATGTGCTTCCATCTTCAAAACTATATATCTTTGGTTGCAAAAGAGTTGAAATCCTAGCATATTTTTGTTACACTGAAGAAATGTTCATTGAAATCTCGAAGCATAACAACATAAAACTATTGGAACCTTGCCTTTCTTTAAGCCAGCAAAAAGTTTTGCAAAATATCAAGTGTGTTTGGCAACAAAATAACGATAAATTCTGTCTGTTGACAAAATGACGATAAATTCTGCTTGTTGTGGTCAGAATATTATTGATACTTTCACTGTATCAAGGCTCATAGGAGCAGTTTAAATTTTAGTCTGTTCGAGATGCAATCGTAATTTCAATTTCACGGTTCCTTCGTGACACACACAGGAAATTAAATTTATAAAAATATGCATCTTTTTTGTTTTAACATCTTGTTTAAATATTCTGTATTATTAGTGTTCTTAAATCATACATGAAGAAAAAAATGTCTGGTGAAATTAACATACTGCATGATTATGACATTTCTGTTAAAAAAAAGAGAAGAAAAAAACATAATTCAGGTTCAAGTTTAATATCAATAACTTAATATTCCATATTAATTTAAGTTTACGCTTATTCAAAAATTGATTCTTGAAGTGAAGAAAGTTTCTCAAAAAATATTATTGAGATAATGTGTTTAGTTCATACAAATTTAAAGTATAAATAAAAATTTTAATTTTTTTTGTTGTTGATGTATATGAACTCTTCAAATAAAGAAAAATGTCCTAATTTAAGAAAAAAATTTTTTATAAAATATTTACTCAAGATTATTGTCGAATTAGCAAATTAGTAAACTTTATCGCTATTTTAATAAAGATAGGTTAAGATCATTATGGCAGAGAAAACAAATTTAAGCTGAAATAAGGATACAAAACGAAAACAAACATGCTTTTCTTTTTAAAAAAATATATACACGCTTTTCTAGAGATATAAGATTCTATAAGATAAAAAAAAATAATAAACTCAATAAAGTGAAAAGTGCTTTCATGGACATTTCTTGTTTGAACATGATGCCATTTGTTTCCGATCATTGTTAAACAATAGGAAATGTAACAGAAAAAAGAAACAATGCTCGAACATCCGAAAAGGCGTTTTCCGAATAATCTTTAAAAAAATGTTTGTTTTGATCGAATTAAACTTCCGTTTGGAAGTGAACAATACCTACTGAACCTTGCTATTGAACTAAATCTTAAAAAAAAACGAAAGAAAAGAAACATTTAACAGAAGAAAAAGGATACACTTTGTTCCTAGTGATCGCTATTTGTCAGTAAGATCGCACTCTCCTGTATATCAAGGGTGAAAACTGAAACAATTTTTATGCTCTTATTTCTCTTGTTCGTCTTAGCATTAGCGCAGAATGTTGTTCGCTCCAACGAATTCGGAAAAAAAGAAGAAGAAGAAAAAAAAAACAATGTGTCGCAATATAAGTAGCTAAAATACATTATGTTCAAAGCTATCAAAATGATGACAGTTTTAAGAACATGGAAATGTTGAAAAAAGAATGATGAAGAAAATATAAAGAAAAATATACAGCCGTGATTCATGGTTGGTAAAGACAGAACAGAACAAAAAATTGAAATGTGATTCGGAAAGGCTTAGATGTTTTTTTTTTCTTTTATTTTTCTGAAAGACCAACGGAAAACGATAAATGGAAAATGACTTAAAAAAGATTAAATGGAGAAATAAAAGAAAACGATATTTCTTTCTCTCTTTCTGATTCATCAATCTAATGGAATATCACTTCGATACGGTTATGGTTATTTGCACCTTCTGACCGCATTTTATTGCTTAATATTAAATTGAAGTTGCTCACGAAAATCAGAAATTATAGAAACGCATTAAGCTCTGTCGCAATTTTTCTATAAAATTTTTTTATGTCTTACATTAGTTCCATCTAAAATATATATAAAATTATTTTTAAAAAAACAAGTTATTTGTTTAGAATTCGTTTGATTTCAGTTTTATAAACATGCAATATTTTAAAATTTTGATGATGGGATTATGGCAAAAAAATTGCGAATTAAGTGCTTTTAAAATAAATAATGAAACTATTTGTTTGTTTACGTTAATATACTGTTGTAAGAAATTCAAAATAAATTTACAAACGAGTAATTTTTCATGTCATTCACACTTCTAATATCCGCAATAACATGAATCAAAAGTACAGTATAATTCTGAATACAAAAATATGTAGAACCTTTCTCGAAACTGTTTAATAAGAATCGACATTTCATGCTTATTTTTATTTCAAATTAATGAACATTTCTGATTACTTGTTTTAAAATAAAACATTTAGACCAAATTATAACTTTAATATTACTGAGATATTAACATAAAAAGCTTACTTTTTTCTTTTTTTCAAAAAACCCACGGTGACAGAATAATGGAAAAAATTACCAAAAATTGATCAAATGGATAAATAAAAGTACATCATTCCTTCTCTCTCTCATTTATCAATCGAATGGAATATCGCTTCGATACAGTTATGGTTATTTGCACCTTTAAACTGCAATTTATTGCCTTATATTAAATGGAAATTGCTCACATAAAACAGAAATTATAGAAAAACGTTAAACACTGTCGCAATTTTTTCATGTGTTCTATTCGTCTTATACAAAAGATATAGAACTTTTCTTAAAAGACAACAAGTAATTTGTTTGGACTCGTTTGTTTTAGGTTTGTAATTATTTCATTAAGGAACTACTAGAATTATTTTTAAAAACATAAAGTTATGTTTAAAAATTCGTTTTAATTGGCATTTCAACATATTTGAAACAATCACACTAAAACTAATTTTCGGACTTACTTACTTAGCAATACTCATGTCTCAAATTTAACTAATACTAATAGAATAAAATGCAACATTTTCAATGTGTAAAGGGAATGATTTGTCGTAGAACATTTATATTGCTTGCAAATCTGCCTCAATTGAACTAACAATTGAGAGTTTCATTGCATTTTTCAATGAATTAGAAGACCATCCTATATTTTTATGAAAAATCGACTCATGGCAGCCCAGATTATAAAAACATTCTACTTAACATCGGTTATTTAATCTGATTAGACACTCTTAGAATATTCAGTACAACGTTAAACCATGTTAACCATGTTATCAGTACCTTGAATCATAAATAAATCATATATAAAGTCTTGAATCATAAAGAATTTTGCATCAAAAACTCGGAATATTTATTGAACTACACTGTAAAGAATTCCGAATCAAAATACGGCATAAAGTACCGGCACTGTGGTTGCAACATCCAGCTCATGGGATTCAGTGACGTTACTGTAACTATTACTGTAAAAGTTACAATGTATCCTTTTTTTTCGTAATATGTTCCCTAAAACTAGATTTTATTGTAAAAAGAAAGGGCACCCTGAGTGCCGGTAGTTTGATCAGGAATTTCTTACTGTGCATGCAGTAGCTAAAATGAACTATATTTCCATTCAAGTTAAACCAATAATAACGTTCATGTTTCAGAACTACAATAATCTGCTAAACTTCATTGGCTTTGAAAAATATGAAGATTGTAATAAAGGCGACATATTTCAAGCGCTCAAATATAGTGACTCATTCTCAAGAGTTGCCAGTCTCGAATGAGGAAAACGAAAAGAAACTAAAACATAAAAAGTTAAGTTTTCAACGAAAAATGCAAAATGAAGGTGAAAAACGAAACCAGAAAAAGCACAGTAGCGAGAATGATGCAGAAAAATAAAGGTGAAAAAACTGGAAAGACCACTGCAGCCCAGAGAGGCAAATCAGGACAAAACGCATTTCCACGTGCTAGGAGAGATGATGAAGAACTCGTGTCGCAGTGTCAAAAATGAATTTTTAAGCCGAAGACTCCTGCAATGCGAAGTAACTGATGATAAATCGCATTCTTAGATAACGGACACGTCTATATTTAGTTGACAACTTTTCGTTTTGTGTTTCAAATCACTTTTGTTTTCCTCATTCACGTCTGGCAAGTCTAGAGACCTTTTATAAGCGCTTGAAGCATGTCGACTTTTGTTACCATCTTCATATCCTTTGTAGCCAACCAAGTTTTTTAAACAAGTATATCTTTCCACTTTAGTTTCGTGGAATTATTTAATTAATACGCAAGGGCGTATTTCATCTTTGCACTATTATAAACCTTACAAGAAAATTTAACCATCTGAAATGAACCAAATTTATTTTTCAATATGCTCCAAAATTTCGAACAGTGTAGGAGTGTATCTAGGAATTTCCGTTTTCAACCTAAGATAGTGCTCTTTCTCATTCCACAAAATTTCAAACAATGTAACAGTAAACCTAGGAATTTCTGTTTTTAAACTAATATTGTGCTTTCAACCACATTAAATTAACCATATTTATGATTCAATTTGAGCCAAAATTTTGAACAGTGTAAGAATGAATCTAGAAATGTATGTTTTCAACTTAGCCGACCGGCCTGTGTAGGGGGCAAGGAACTGTCCTTGCATCAGAAAGGTTCTGGATTCGAATCCCGGGCAAGGCATGGATGTTCTTTCCTTCTCGGTACTATCTGTCCTTACTGTGGGAACGACGTTGGCCCACCTAATATGATGCCCCTGAAAGAGAGGCCAAAAAATTGCCCTGTATATGCCTGAATTGACGGATGTTAACACAGGTGGGCATTGGGGGAAAAAATCTTTTCAACTTAAGACTATACTCTCTTTGACTGATTTATCTGGGAACTATATAATTCTTCAAAGCCAAATTTTTTCTCATGCATAACACTAAATGCAAACAACTTTTAACTTTTTTCAATACACTTTTACAAAATGAAAATAAGAATTTTCTTAAAATTAACTTTTTATTACTTCATGCAAAAAATATTGTGAACTATAGAGAAATTACTAAAATTATTTAATGAAAAAGTTAATAATGAAAAAGTTAATAATGAAAATTATATACTAAACCTAAACACCAGCGAAGAAATTAATTGACTGTTTTTGAAAGATAAAAGATTCAAATATATATCTTTAAGTTGCTGAAAGAGCAGTAAGCACTATAATTTGTGATTCGTACTAAGATTATGTTATGAGCTTAAAAATGTTGATTATTAATATTCGAAAAGAAAAAAAACTTTGTTTAATAAATATTTACTGTGAAAAACATTTTGAAAAGTTATTTCAATAATGGTTGGAAAATTTAATTTGTAAAATTTAACTAATAATGGAAAAATCAAAAATTCTCTCTTTCTAATAAATCTAATTTTACCAATAAATTCTTTTCTCATTGACATCCCTCAGGTAATTTACTAATTGTTCCAGTTTTGAATGTTCTGTTTGCTGACGCTAAATTCGTAAATATTGCAAGCTAATTTTAAACCCTTAATAGCTTTAGTTAATTAAAATATCATTACATATTACATCTAATTATAGTTTGGAAAGTAATATATATAAGTAACTTTTTTCAAACGAATATAAACGTATACGCAAACAGTTATTGTTTATTCAATCCGAAGTCAATTATTTAAATATTGGCTTTTTCTTTTTCAGAAAAGAATACAGTATCAGAATGAGAGTAAATCGACACGACGTCAGTTATTTCCGAAATTCACATTAGCCATTCGAGAAACAATAATCCCCAAACACAATTAAAAATCGTCTTGTGATTGGAGAGAAGTAATTGACGCATATTTCTTAAACGATCATTGGAGAAAATATTCCATTTTCCCCTAAAGGCTGTAGCTACCTTTAAGAAGGAAGAAAAGGAGGCGCGCGAATATTAACTCATTAGATTTAAATAGGCGCAAAGTTGATTTATCGGACGAATGGAACTTAAGGAATTAGTGGCAGTAGCTAGAAAGTATTCTATTCGAAAAATTCGAAGCACGTCATTGACACAGATATAAATGTATTGGGAGCGGGGAGTCAAACGAATTTATTACGCAGCAAAACAATCGGGCTCAATTAAGTATTCATTATGTATTTAAAAGCGGTTCGCCTCCACACGAAAACGAATTAAAAGAGGAGGGAGAGGAGCTATTAGAATGGTTGCGCATTTTAAACAACTTTTCGACGATGCTGTTAATGCGGCTGTCGCACTTGCTGTATACGTGAGCTGAATCACCCCCAACGCACGTGAGTGCTATTTGGTTGAGATTTTGTGGCAACAGCTCCAGACAAGATACATTCTAATAATGGGCTCTTTTCCACTTGCACTTAATGGACAAAAGGTCTGAAATGGAGTACCGCTTACGACCACTTGTTCATTATGAAGTTGCAATTACATTCTCTTCTATGTTTGTTTGTTTTTCTGCCAGGTAAGTCATGACTTGACGAACAAACCACCCACTCGAGCCCTTCGAGACCAAAAATTCGGAATACTACACTTTCGTGACTGAAGAATGTGATATTGATGTCATCAGAAATATATAAACTGTGTTGCTTTCTGCATTATTCGAAGATCATTGTTTTAAATAAGTCCGTGTTCCTTAATATGTTTTCAATTATAAGATTGCTCCACCTCTTCATTGACTGGCTCAAGTAAAAGTAATTTAAGTACTTTTTGTGAATTTCAGCACTTTTTGACTTACTAATTACTTTTATAACTATTCACTATTATTGCTTTTCACTGAAATTCAATTGAGAGAGCAGTGGCCTTTTGGTCCTCTGCAGAGGGGATGACTCCTCCGCTTTGGTAGCCCGGCGACCTGTACGCGATATCAAGCACTTTACGGCAGAACAGCATAACGAGAACCCATACCGCACACCCTTGGTACCTACGCAGGCTGATCAAAGTAGTTACCCACCTGCTTTTTGACCACAGCCAGTAATGCTTGAATTCGGTGTTCTCCTGAGCATCGTGTCTGTACCATCAGTCCACTGCGGGACTAAAATTGATAAACTTAGGGCAATATGATGAGTCACAGTTTCCAACGATGACATTTTTGCATCAAACTCTTCCTTGGTATCATTTTTTGGTGGGTACTTTACAATTTCCTGTAATTTTTAATCAATTGCACAGACACATCCTATTATCTGCTAAGAAATCATTGTGCTTTCCCCCATGACATATTCAGAACAATTTGAAAAATAATTCCTATCCTTATTGCATGCAAAAATGTGACGGAAAATGCTCTTATTACTCAAAGGCGGGAGACAAAAAAAACTATAAATCCTGACATCATATACTGCATGATTTCTTGTAGATCTTATTTGTGTCCAAACTTTTAAAATATTGAAATGGTTTCTAAAAAAATTTTATATATGGGTATCTCTAATTACCTTTCACGGAAATTGCATTTTAGTTCATTTCTTTACAATTTTATCATAGAATGCACGCATATTTCCATATTTGAATAAAAACAAACGTTTTATTTTTTTTTACTGAAGGGATAAAAATATTGGAGATGCAGATACAATAAATAAATGAATAAAATCATTCACATGCTATTCGGTATTTCTTTCTTTAGATCATTTGACAAAGGGCTTCAAATCCTTTTCTTTTTCCCAGGATATGGATGTAAAAGTCAAAAGAAAAAAAACATTAAAGGCTGATAAAATTCCCGTAAACAAATTTCTCCTAAGAATCAATCACTATAGACACGCGGAAAAGACAGGGCTCAACGACTTCGTCACTTCACACTGGCTTTGCAAAATAAAAATAATAAAAAAAAATCTCTGATACCCTGAATATCTTCCCTTTTTTTTATTATTTAACCATGGCTTTTCATTCCGCTAGAATCATTCGATCCACCAGATTTTTTTTCGCCCCATGTCTCATTCCCACCCCTTGTTATTTATTTTTGTCTTGGGGTACCATCGGGCTGGCCCGCCACAAAACCCATTGTCTACAATGAACGGTACACTCTTGTACATGCAGGGGATCAAGGGGGTACCAGAGAAAAACCCCAACATCCTATCAGTCGCTTCTTGGGCGACTTGAGGCGACAAGACAAGGTCATAAATTTTCGTTTGTCTCCCATTTATTTCTCCCGTTCTTCCAACATCCCGTTCTTCTTTCTTTTCTTGTTCTTCCATCCCTCCTGCAGGGTAGAGCTTTGGCGCAGATGAAGAGAAATAGCACACTTCTCTTTTCTAGAGACCTTTTTTTGTTCTTTCTCTTTTCTCGAACAATCCAAAACGGCATGCTTATTCTTTTTTTTCTTCATCTTGATCTGCTTTTATTGTTTTATGTATTTGTTTTGTTTGAGTTTGTTCCGTGTGCAGCCACAATATGCCAAATCTTTGGCCACATCTGGCGTTTTGTATTAGTTAAGGGTCATTGACGGTGTTTTGGATCTTTTATTTTTTTCACCAGCATAAGAGATGGAGGATATGTAACCATTGATTTTAAAGGTTTTCGCAAAGATTTGGAATAATATTTTGGCGCTTTTAGTCTGTATCGAAACCAACGAATATAATGATTCAGTTTGCAATCTCATTTCAGATTGGGTTATTTTTTTCTTTAAATGTACTTTATTTTGTGTTTGAACATTTTTTATCACATTTTGAATATAGAAGTATTTTGGAATAAATTTTCAAAATGTAAAACTCAACCCGACCCTTAAGTGCTTTCACTTACTACATTTTTTTATGTTTTCTATTTTCTACATACAAATTTAGTAGCAAACTAAGTTTCCAGCTAGTCAATAGTCGGTCGGTGATTTTTGGATCTTTGTCTTTTTATAAGAATAAGTAATCTTACTTTATACATTATCTTCCTTTCTTAAAAATACAAAAATTTTAGACACAGTTTACAATTGCAATTAGGTACAAGTACTTCAAGAAGAAGTAGACAATGGATACCTACACATATAACTATGACGTCAACGCCAGGTTATTGTTAAACCGCTTGTTAAAGTGGAACTAAATTTCTTCACACAAGTTACAATGTTAATTATCGTGAAGTTAATTACATACAGTGCCGAATTGCACAGAGAATTTGTTCAAATATATTTCTTTCCCACCTACATCTTTTATTTAACTTGAATTTATTATTTGTCAATGTATTTTCTTGTAATCGTGATATATATTTGTTTTATGCCTGCTAACTTCGATGCATAATTTGTTTGTTTATGTTCTACAAGGCTTCATGCCTGTCTTTGTGTTAAGTAAGGAATATATAGTGAAAGAATTGAAATCTTTGTAAAAGAATATTTGAGTAAGAAAATGGAATGTATAATTTAAGAGAATTGATACTTGACGAGCTTGAAGTAGAATAAAAATAGCAGTTGCAAACGTAAACAAAGGCCACGTTTCAACAACCAATCAGGATCAAGATACCCATACTACACCATTTGCAGGTATCAAATCAGAACGAAAGAAATCTCGTTTGATTTTTGGACTCAAATTATTTTGGTCGTAGTTATATCTGTAATGGTTACCTGTGGAATATTTATTCATATTTCAACAAAAAGTTTTAAAAAAATTTTAAGGTTATTTGAAATTTAGTATAATATATATGAATAGTATAATATATTGAAATTTAGTATATATATATATATATATATATATATATATATATATATATATATATATATATATATATATATATATATATATATATATATATATATATATATATATATATATATATATATATATATATATATATATATATATATATATATATATATATATATATATATATATAATTCAAAATGTAGTTCAAGTTAAAAACTTTGTTTTCAATAATAAGGATAATTTAAATAAGAGTAACAATCCAACAATTTTTTCTAATATTGTTCGATCAATTAAGCAAAACTTATCTAATGAGTTCTGTTTACTTGCAGCTTATGCGCAATAAATGAAACTTTTTGTTTTTCTTAACTCTCAATCTTTTAATTAGTCCTATAAATTTAATAATAATGGTCAACAAAGATACTCAGAGTGCCAGAAATTTACGCCTATTTTGTCTAGTCTAATAACGAAAATTTTAAATCCAGACTAATTAAAAGCTTCTAAGTCTATTATTTTATCAACTTATACTGTAGTGACCCAGTGATAACTATCTGATTCTGAACTTTAATATATAAGCTACGAATCAATTGAAATTTCGCAAATTATAAATTAAAACTCTAATTTTCCAATTTCATTAGTTGTCCAAAAATGACAATCATTTTAAATAATACATTCGATAACTTTGGGAAAGAAAATGGGGAAATGGGGAAAGCAAAATTGAGTCTTAGCTATTTCATTTCGAACAGTGTTTAATGATGTATTATTCAAGAATACATAGAAATAAATTTACGCTTCGATTTTGGAACAAATAGTACACCTTCATCCAATTGGAACCATCCCTTTAGATCTGATTGGGCGTAATGTATCGATTTATCATTACCACTGGCAAGACTCCAAAGTTGTCTTACAGGGCATCACACAGCAAAAATTACACTACTCCCCTCGCTGCCAAAGCTGTAAAAGAACAGCTCGAGAAAAAGGTTTTTAGAGCTAAAAGCGTACAGGGAACAAAATGATGAATCTTTATGTCTTTCATCAAAAAGCTATCGGCAAGAAGGCTTATTGGTTTTATTGGCTGGTGAACATTCATTTTATGAAATTATGATGGAATAGAGGCTGTTCTGCCTGTATAGAGATAGTTTTAAGATAAAATACAAAACATCGAATAAATCTGCAACAACTTACACGAATCGATATTTTTTTTTAAAAACTAAAGTAACGTTTCTAGTTGAATGTAACGAATTTCACATTAGGTTCAGCATGCTTTGTGTTAAACCTTGAAAAACTTATTTATAAAAGTATACTTTTATCTAAAAGGCATCCCTTATATATTTTTATTACGAAAAAAAAAACCTAATATAAGAACCGTTTATACGTGTTTTGGATAAATACATTTATAAATGGTTAACATATATAAGCGGATAAATACATATATAAACGTGCAAATAATGTATTGGATGTTTCAGGTTGATAATGTTTGCTCATTTGTTAAATTGGTACAAATTTATAACGTTTTGAGTTCCTTCTCATACAACTATACAATATTAACAAATTCATTTTAACATCAAAATAAAATGCAAAAAAGTTAACAATAATTTTTGTTCTTCTCTCCCAGTAATTTTGTTACAAAAAAGCGATATTTTAAAAAAAAATCCCTCGGAAGATAATGTCAAACATTTAGTTAGTCGGATGCAATAATCTAGATTATTTATGATATATTTTAGCAATCTTCGCATTCAAAATTCTATATTTTAAGAATGTCCTTAAAAGGTTCCCCAACAGTTGACAGATCGTAAGACATGGTGTCCAAGAGATCACCGAAGTCAAACATCACTGGCAATGGTTAGTATGCGAGTGGGTGACCACTTTTATCAGCCCGTGAAGGAACCGATAGTGCGTTATCAGCCTGTGGAGGAACCGATAGTTCCTTATTAAACTGTTCAATCATAACGGTGCTCGATTTCACGAGCAAGAGTCGGAGTCCGAAAGCGGGGGAGTCATTCTCTATGCATAAAATCAAAATTATGATGGTATGTCTTCAGATCATCCTCGGGAATGATTCTCTGACCATCGCAATCGTCTGCTGCGCAGCTGTAGTGTGATGTAAATAAAATACTACTACTTTAAAAACTCTAAAAGAAGTGATTAATTTCCTCTAAATTAGTCAACATTAATTAATTCTTCATCACATTAATTCACGTAACATCAAATTATTAATTCATATAAAATAACGGAATTAAACTATTCCACTAAATAGATTTAAGATTATGATTAGTGTAAGTATCTCTTGTTATGATTTAAAAAACTGTGCATAACAGTGCATTTTTAAATTATACATACTGAAAGGTAAAACATATTGCTCTTTATACATATTGAAAGACACTTAATACTTAAGTACTTATGTACTTTCTTTCTTTTCCGAATTTTTTCGAGCAAAACCGGGTGCAACTCTTTTTGCATAAAAGTAAATGCCTGTCTGTGTGTATATAGTTCAATAACTCGAGAACGAGTGCTTGTAAGCAATACTGAAAATTCCAAAATTCATCGCTGTAACCCATTGTAAAGTATTATTCCTAATTCCTTTTGAATGTCTTCACGAATTAAAGCAAGGTTGCAAGATTTCTCCCTACAAATAACCATTACTTTTTTTTAATCTTTCTTCGATATTTTTAGGACCCAAGTTCATAAAAAATATTGAAAGAAAAATTAAATTTTTTTTATTGCTTCTGTGTACACTTTCATGGAAGCAATATCGTTATGAAATATTTATCCTTAAATTTCAAAAGAAATAGACATAAGCAAAAATACTAGCTGGCGAAAATTAAATACTAGCTAAAAACTTACCATGCTCAAAATTTAAGAGCTGGAATAAAAACGCACGCCAGAAGCAAATATAAAGACTAAGATAAACATTGAAAAAAAGTCTATCTTTAACTGTCAGAAGTAATTCTAAATATAAATAGGCAGGTTTTTGTTTCGTCTAAGCTGCAATTAAATTTCAAAATACTTAAATTTATGAAACTCTAATACTAAATATTTTGTTATCAAATTTAATCAGGATAAGTATTTTTTATTTAAAAATTCAAGGTTTTCTCTTGTTATGCTGTATGATATTATCTTCGAATTAAAATATTTTAAATTTAAAAGAATGTCTATATTTTTAAAAGCAAGAAATCGGTCAACAATGGTGGTTTTCTATGCATGGAAGATATATAGACCATACGTTTGACTACTCACATTTAAAATTTAGATTAGATAAGTCTCAACTCCTTTTTAGAAAATTAAAGTTCCTTTCGTCTAAGATTAAAAAAAGTTAATTAAAGATGTTGGCAAGTAAAAAGCTACTTCATTTACCAATTGAACGTGTCATATAAGAATAAAGATTTATTTTAATTGACTCAAATGCTCATTTTCCTGGTTATGCTATCGCAGTTATACAGTAATGCTATTAAACTAAAATATCTTTTATTTATTTGTTTTTTGCCTTAAAATGTATTATTGTTATTGTTATTTTAGATTTGTGTATTCTTCTAGAATTAAAAATAATTGACTATAGTTAGTGTTCATTTCGTATTGGCGAGAAAAAAATTCTACAAAAATAAAAGTTATTGGCTAGCAGAAGATTGTTTTAATTACAAACCTAACGATAATCAATGCAAGTGGACAGTTAGATTCTTAACCCATTACTTATTTTATTGCGTATTCTTCAAAAGCGCCATTAAGCGAATTAACAAACTTTTTTTTTTTGAAATGTTAGAATATGCAGTGATGAACAACTAAGCTTTTTTTAATAAATAAAAAAAATCATCATGCTATTTATTTTTATCAAATTAAATCGAAAAAAGCCCCAAAACGACCAAACATTGAAAGTAAGGCCGGAATAGCCTGGTCGGTAGGGCGCTGGGCCATGTTCAAGAGTTCGTGGGTTCGATCCCTGCCGGCCGAAGAATCCCCGCGTAGTAATTGGTGACTGATGCACGTTAAATCTGTCGAGTCGCAAAGTCCTATATGTTCCCATAACAAATCAATACCTCTGGAGATACTGATCCAGGTGTTTCCTTGCCTTCTAGATTGGTTCAAAATTACAAGGCTACGGAGTTGAAAATTAGTAGTCGTAAACCCAAAATTGGGTCGGCTGTTCAACGACAGATGTGTAAAAAAAAAAAAAAAAAAAAAAAAAAAAAAAAAAAAAAAAAAAACATTGAAAGTAGAGCAGTGGTGGCTCTGGATATAGAGCGCTTGCCTCCCAATGGGGTGAACCGGATTCGAATCCCGGCAATGGCTCGTTGATTCGAAATCCACACTCGGCTCACACCACAGTGTTGATGTAAAATATTCTCAGTGGTAGACGACAAAAAAGAACTCGCTTTAAGTTCATCAATGAAAATAGCCTTTTCAGTAAGTTAAATTTCAACCCATTGCAGTTCAACGGACTGTAGATCGTCCTGCAAAGTAGTTTTTACTAAAAATTTAACATTTAATAATTCTCGATCCTAATAATTAAATTTTAAATGTTTTATTTCAACGTACTTTTTTCAACACATATTCACAATTTTAGGCTTCTAAGTCTTCTAAATCCAAAACAGTGACGATACGCTGCTTTTTTATAGAGTGAGAAAAAATTCTCGTAAACATTTTTAAATAAAATAGTTTTTAAAAAAATGCTGAAGAAATTAAAGGCAAACGGTAATGTGTGTTTAATTTTAGCATGTGTTTATATGATTTTGCTGATTAAGCACGCATCGTAAAATTCAGCAAACGTTTTGAGTTGTCCCTTTAAATATCTTTCTCTTTTGTATGTCTTATGGAACCAATTATAATGTTATTCTCACTTAATCTATTTATTTTTAAAGTTCTTTTTTATTATCTATTTATTTATAGATTAAATCAGTTTCACTAAATACAAAAGTCAACCAGTGTTAAACATCAAATTTTTCTTTCCATATCGCAAACATTTTAGAAATTAAGTTTCATAAAAAGTTCATTCGAATTGATTTATGAAATAATTTAGCTATACTTTATTACGTAATATAAAACGATTTGGAAAATGATGCATAGTTATATAATGGATCTAAGCATTAAGGGAACTGAAGAACAAAGTATATTTATGTGTTATAACTAGAGCCCGGATTTTGATGACCTAAAAAATCTTAACTAATGCCCTTAAAAAGTGCAAAAAATGCCCTTAAAATAGCGAAAATTGCGCTAAAAATGCCTTATGACATGACTTAAATAAAGTAAAAATATTGAACTAAAGCAATGTTTTACTCTTTAAAATTATTACGAGTCATTTCAAAAAATATAAAGCAATGCAATACTTGTTCCACGTTCATTAAAGTTTGAAAAATATGTTTTATATCCTAAAATAACAAAAAAAGGAAAGCTGTAACAAAGAATTACTTCTAAAGATTTTATATCAGTCAATAACATAATGGAAAAATATAATAGCATGCAGGTGGTATTGAGAGTTACAATATGACATGTAAAATAAGACAAATCTTTCATTTCATGTAATAAAAATGCCCCAAAATATAATAAAAATTGGAAAAAATTAACAGAAAACTTAAGAAATGCTTTAAAATGCAAAATACGGCCCAAAATTTAAGAAAAAATGCCCTATAAATCTAAAAAAATGCTCTGAAGGACAAAAAATTTCCAAAAATGCAAATGTCATCAAAATCCGGGCCTTAGTTATTATAAATAAAATTATAATTAAAACAATTTGCATAGCTAAACTTGTACGTTAATATGAGTGTTCCTTAAATCGATTTAAGGAACACTCATATTATATTTGATTCTTACAAAACAAATCTGGTTGTAACATATTTCTGATTTTAAAAAAAAGTATTATCCTTGATTTGAACTACTTAGCGCCCAAACTCAATAATAAAATTTTATGTTTTGCCACTCATTTACACTCGCTGTAATAAACTTTTCACGAAATTAATTACCTCAAACATGCACCAGGAATATTGTAGCGTAGAAATGATTCCAATATATCTTTTCCACTATCGATTACAGAATAGTATTTACTACGCGACGCATGTTCCGAGTAGAGGACACGACGAACTAAAAAACAAAAACAAAAAAGTCAGAAAACCATCGAATCCCAGAGCTAAACAAACACAGCATTTCCATCACTTTGCGAACAGAGCTCTTCAACATCTCTCTCCCCCTCATCCTTCTACTCCGTAAAACTCTTTTTCATCTTCCGCATCCTTTGCGTATAAATATTTATTGGATGTCAGCGACTCGCTGCCCTATAGCGATTCCTCCGACCGCCACAGAACAGAGGGGGGGGGGGATGGCTTTAATAGCAGCGACATACCACTTGTTGCTCCCTCCCTTAATACTTAGGCTCTTCTCTGTGTCTGCCTGCGGCGAGGGTTACAGCTTAAGAAATTGTTTTATTCGGCTGCTAAAATGTATTTAGAAGGAGGTTGTGAAAGATGAAGATTATTGAAATTCGGTGTCTCTGGACAGGGAATGGTCTTCGGCTTCTCACTTTGGGTAACTTTGTCGGCGGAAGATAATGATCATTTATTATATCACTGTCTGTAATCAGTTGTCTTATTTTTCCCCCCTCTTCTTCACTGTTATGAAAACATTTTTCCTTTTCTAAAGATTCGTTAAAGCGAGTAATTTGTTATTCTTTAGAAATGGGTGAGTGTATTGGAGTCGAGTTAATATATTTAGGTTCGCTGGAGATACTGTTTTTTTTTTACCTCCAATTCTTTTTGGAATTGTCAAAGTTTTATATTGTGTAAGCTTTAGACATAAATACGACGTTTTTAGTGAAGTTCGTTTTGTGAAAATCTTCCACGGTTATTTGTTGAGTAAAATTATTGAGTTATAAGGTTTTTCTTTCATAAATAAATAGTTTAGACTCTTTCGATATCGGGAAATGAAATTTCCACTGGTTAAAAATGAAACTTATCAGTGTCGAATGTAATAACATCTTGCAGAGTATTTTGAAAATAATAATGCGTGACAGATTAATAAAATTAATTTTAAAAAAATTGTGATTGTTGATCAGAAACTACAGGTTTAAGATTTTTATTTATTTACATCCTATATGAATTTATTTAATTATAAACTGGTACACCCATTTGCTTCTAATCTTCCGAATTTTCATTTATTTATTTACATATATACTGGCTATTTTAAGAACTTTTATACATTTATATTTAATACTAGAAAATTTAATAAATATTCCCCTTTTAACGATTGCCATAGCAAAGAGCTATTCATGGGTGAAAAATATTATACGAAACTTACTAAAATCCGAATCGCCTACCTCCCAAGTTATACTAATTTTAGAATAATAAAAAAACAGCTACATAACCTAAGAAAACAATCGTAATGATTTATTATTAATTTGATACTATATTTTAGCCAGCGAAAATTTAAAATTTAGTTTTTAATCTTTCAATGCAAGTTAAAAAACTGTAAATGGAAATTTTTTTAACATTTTCAGACACTTTTAAACAAATGTGATTTTTTAAAAAAATTTGTGATTTCTAGCATTAAAAGTTTTGTAGATATACTTCTTCACTTCCTTATACTCTGTCTAAATGAGGAAATTTAAAGAAATTCTTAAAAAACTCGACTGTTATCTTCTATTGAAAGTAAAATTATTTTTACATAAAAAGAATTTCATCGTTTTCATTACATTTCATAAGCATGTTGCATTTCACACTTACTTGATTTAGAAGGAATACTTTTAGTTAAAAAATATATTTTCTAGTCTTTAATCTTGACTTTAATCTATCTTATCTTGATCTTATCTTTGTCTATAATCTAATATTTAATGCTATTAGTCTTTATTTTCTAACGCTAATAAAACTGTCTATGTAGTTTTAATTTTTAATAATCTTTCTAGCGTAACTATCACCTAGATTGAATAGAAAAAGTAGACTTAATGACTGGTAATATTTTTGAAGAAAAAAAGGATATTTGAAAATCAATTTTTATATGTTGATAATTCTGATTTAAGCATAATGAAGTTAATTCTCCCATGTCTAATATGAACATTGTTATGACATTTTTATGATTAATGCAACTATTTCAAAGGTCAAAACAGACTTCAAATAAAATGTTTTATTATTTAAATATTCAATATCTAAAGAAGAAAAAAAGGAACCACTATCCTAAAATACTTCAGTACTATTCATTAAGAATAAATTCAAGTAATTCGACGAACTATAATTTTGCTCTATAGTTTGAAAATCTATCCCACACTTCTTCAAGAGTGAAAGAGAGGCAATATAGAAAATGTAAGAGGGGGGAATGTTAAGAAGTCCAGTTCCCCTCCTCCTACTCTCTCCTATACTAACACCAAAACTCTCCTATGATTTTCATTCCCGTGGTGTAACTGGAAGAAAGAGCACCGAAAGTGACGTAAATCCCCATTTCGCGGCTATTAAGCGTTGCCTGATATTTTTTCCCCTGCTTCTCTAGCGCTTGGCCCAATCACCACTCGGGCCCCCTTTCGAGGTTAAATGGATCAAAACGACTTTCTAGATAAAAGAGCGGAGGAGGGAGATGGTAAAGACAGCAGGCGCCCGTAACCGTAACTAGAGATCAGAGAATGGGTCTGCGTACATCTAGAGAAATAAATAAAGGCATAAAAAACGCCGAGGGGAAATTAGGAAGGGGTTAGAGGGAATTTCTATTGGGAGCTTTCTTTTTTTTTTCAAAAGATTATATCGATCGGTGTTTAATTATTCGAAGTTTGTCTTGAGTTTTGTTGTTTTGCATTCGTTATGAAACAGCGTTTTGTATGTTAAAAATTTAAAAAATCTAAAACTATTTCTTTCAATTCCGTGATTTCCCTTATTTCTGAAAAATCGCAACAATCCTTTTACCCATATATTATATACGCTTTAAACAATTGTGAATGTGATGAAAAGTTTTAACTAACTGTAAAAAATAAATCATTTTGATCTATATAATTTGATGATGGAAGTTACTGAAGCTAAATCTTATAAATAAAGTAAAAAATTAAAAAAATAAGTAAAAAATTTCGAAAATTTCGATACAACCATCTTTATTGCTTGATTTTGTATCACAAAATTATTTATTCATCTCCACAAATGTGCCGAAAAGAGACAATCATTAATTGTGGTAAAAACTATCCTTCTAGATACCTAACCGGACATGAAGAACTGAAGCAAATTAGGGATAAGCCACATTTTGACCAAAAAAGATATTTTTAAAACAAACTGTTCCTCTGCATTGTTTCCAGATAGATTACTACTAAATAGCAATACAATACACAGAAATATCTTGTTGTTTGCAGGAAAATAGTGGTAAATGGGGGGAAAAGTGGTCCTTATAACAGCTCCTTCTGAACAATTTAAAAATGTGCTTGTCTTTATATTGCCGCAAATCTTCTTTTATACGTTAGAAAAGTTCTAAATTGTAGATATATAGTTTAAACTGGGGAAAACTTAATAAAAAATTATCATAATAATAAATGTCTGAAGCCTTCAGACAGCATAATACTACAAAAAACATAAATACTTTAAAAAAATGACTCTCATTACAGTGTTGAAATTTTGCTTGCCTTATCTGTCATTTCCATTATTTTACTATCTATCAACTAAATAACGTTAAATAATGTAGCATAAAAAAACTATCTATAAAAATGTACCTTTTCAGAATACGTATGCCTTTTAAACTCCCTTGGGTATAGAGTTCTTAAACATACATGATAACTGATTTCTATCCGTTGTATTTCTATAGCAGTTTGAGAGGTAAAATATACACATTTGCTTCTTTTTTTCTTCTCAACTAATGGATGAAATTTTAAAAAAAGAGAAGATACTAATTGCTTTTCTATAGTTATTTATAATAAATATATTCTTATAATAAATATCATAATAAATATAAATATTATTATAATAAATGTAAATATTATTGCAATAAATATAAATATTATTATAATAAATGTAAATATTATTATAATAAATATCTATTATAATAATATAAACATCTATTATAATAAATATAAACAACATATTTTTAAACTACAAGAATATTACTAATATTAGTACAATTTAACAAATAAGATTATATTTTATCTAATGAAAAAGTATGAAAACTTTTGTATCTCAAAAAAATAGTAATAAATATGTAGATATACTTTTAAATACATTGATTGCCTAAAAAGTATTAGTTTAAAACATATTATAGTTCTTGATAAAATTATGTATTTTTATACCGTTTTTTTTTCACAACGATCTTGAAAGATTGTTTCACTCTTTTCATTTAAACAATATAAGATCATTTCAGTTGGTTCCAATAGACGAAACTAACGATTAGAAAAATGTGAGATAAAATATTTAAAACATTTTTAGCATTATTTAAATTAAAGTATCAAAAACTAAATTATTATGGATATCATTTATTTCAAAGAAATGCATTTTCATCAACAGACTAGGCAATTCTAGAGAAAGTTAATTTTATGCGCTATTTCAGTCACAAAGTTTAACATAAAAAAAAAAAAATTAATCTGACAAACGAATCATAACTAAACTACAATGTTTAAAATATTGGTGATAACTGAAGCATAGCATCATACAAATTTACTTCAACCTTAGAAAGGTATCAAGTTGAACGTTAATCTACTGGAGATAGATAAAATAATGGGGTTAATTTTAAGATATAATATATCCTCTCAATGCATCAGCTCTTGATTATGTGTCAAAACTGTTAGTACATTTGAAACAAGACGAAAAAAAATTTCTAATAGCACTATTTGAAGCCATACTAAACTTGCAGTAAGCAAAGTGATTACGAGAACTTTAAAACTGCGATCTTTTTTTACCAGCTGCAATTATGGAAAAATTGATTTTATTCAAAAGTTATACCTTACAAAATATTAAAGTGTTTTTGAAGTTTATTTGATGTTGTTTTGAAGTGTTAAGGTTTATTTGAGGTTTATGTGAAGTTGACTTCAAAAACAATCTTTCAAAAACAATCTCTCAAACTTCAAAAATAATCTCTCGAGGTTTATTATCGATGTGCAAGAAGTTGTTTTATTTACAATTGAGGTTGTTTGGAGGTTTATAGAAATCTACCTAGAGCAACCAACTTTGAGAGATTGATTTAGAGGTGTACATTTTATTTCTTCTACACTTCAAGCTACTTATTTGAGGTGAGAATAATTTCCCCGGATTTCAACTAAAAGTAGTGCTGAGATATATATGAGGTTGATTTCATGAAGTCGAAGTTGAAATTGAGATTTATTGATGAGGTTATTTTTGGTGCAAAACATAACCTCATTTACCACCTGAGGTGTATTTTTACACCCCAAAACAAGATGAAAACAATTTATTTTTTTGTTAGAGACCCACTAAATTACCAAAATTCCTTGATAAATGGTTAAACGAAACATGAATAATATGCATGCTTGTTACAAGAAATTTTTTATTTAAACTATTAGAACTAAAAAAAAAAGATTTGAAATTTCTATTATTGAAAAACAAATTAAGCTTTAAGAGCTCATGGTACCTGAATATTAGCCAAAGTCTATTAAAATAATTAAATAATTTTTTCAAGATAAGTTTATTACTCGCACTGTTTTCACAAGCCTGTAAAAGCTTAGGGCTAAACGAGTAACATTCATTTAATTGCCACAAATTTTAAGAATAGTCCTATATTATAGTCCTAATGTTAATGCTAACTTAGAAATTAATTTTCTCTTCACTAAAATTTTGCAATTTTAATTTCCTACAAAACAGTAAGGGTTTTTCAAAAAAATCTTTAACTAGTTAGATATATGTTAATAATAAATGACGGATTCTTTCTCCATTACTTTAATGCAACAGAAAAGAAAATTAGCGTTGTCTTTCAAACTATGCTAAACTTTTGACACTTAAAATTTGTCTACAGCAGAATTGAAAAAAGTACCGGGTGTATTAAATCCACAAAGCCATGTTCGCATTATGCTTTCAAGTACCTGTTTTAATACTCTTCTTTTATTCCCTGTATTAATACTTTTTTTTATAGTAATATTATTCTTTTTACATTTGATAGCAAGATAATAGGGTTTAATTTAAACGAAAATAAATATAGTAGCAGCTACAATCTGAGAAATATGGTTCCAAAAGTTTGGTCAGAAAAGCGGTCCCAGGCTTAGACCCCTTAATGTTAATTTTATTTTTTACGTATTTCGCCAGATCTCGAGAACTTTTTAAGCGACTTACATGGCTTTCTTAAAATTCAGTTTCACAGAAACTGTTCGACCGATTTCGCTTGAATTTTGTATTTTACCATATAAAAGTACATTCTTTAAAATTATGTAAAAAATTACACACCTTACCATTTAACATTATTAAAATAAATAATTGAAACTAATAAATATTTACTAAAAGTTATTCTTGCATCAAATTATCTTTGGATAAACGAATTTTATAATTGAGGGAAAAAGTTTCAATTCACTTAAAAAGTTTGAGCTATGCGGTGAAAAACGCAGAAACTAGAATTAACATTAAGGAGTCCAAACTTTGAATCAGTCCCCCCACCATATTTCCCAGATTGCGGCTACCCCATTTATTATGGGGGTCAGAAATCCAAAGCCGCCAAAAAAAGAGGTACGTTTATTCAGAGAAATGACGCTTCCTTGTATGATGTCATAACTTAAAATATCGTCTGCTTTAAATAATTAGCATATTTGAGATCACCCTTTCGAACCATTAAGATTGAGTCCAAGAACGTGAAGATCCGATCAAAAGTTATTAAGGATGATCCATTTTTTTTTACGCAGTATACATCGATTTTTGTGTCTAATTACGTGCTAATTGATAACGCAAATTATTTAAAGCTCTGCGATCTTTTAAAATAACAATATTTATTTATATTTGGTATTCCCTGTCAGAGTCGCTTAAAAATAAATACGAAAGAAAACTTTAATATTTTTAACAAATTATTAACTAATGAGAACAACTGAAAACAGATCTTAATAGAGTCTAAACAAATGAATACTTAAATAATCATTTGTCTAAACGAACGTTTTCAATACTCTTCCTTATGATAAATTTAGCAAATAATAACTAAATATGAAAAAACATTATCTAGGCGAAAATTTTCGGAAAAGAATAAGAATTTTTTTTTTAAAAAATGTAACTGAATGCCTGGCACTCAGCCAGAGAGCAGTTTTTCATCCATGTCCATTTTGTTCAAGTCAATATCGAGAAGCTCATAAAGACTTTAATGATGAGAGGAATGAGGATTTTTGGAAATTTAGCCGTGATATTTCATCCTAATATTGTGCATGACATTCTGTTATTAAAGTGAGGAGATCTCGTTCAAAGGCTGATAATTTTTTTTATTGCTTTGGATTGATATTCTAAGACAATTTCCGTTTTTTTCCCCTACTTCATTTGAAATTTGAACCAGTTTTCCAATTCGTTAACGAAAAAAAATTTTTTCTTTACAAACCATATTTTTATTAGAATCATTGCTGAATAAAATTTAAATTAATGAAATTTTTTTTATACTTTGCACTGTTCCATGATAAACTGTTAAAAAATTATTCGTAAAACTTGCATTTAATTAAGTTTAATTCACAGTATATTCAAAAAAGTTGAATGAAATGTACATGAAGGACTAGTAAATATGAATAAAAAACAAAGAATAGTCATAAATCGTTCTTTGTAAGACCGGTATTAAATAGCTTGCCCATTATGTTCATGATTGGGGAACCTAGAAGCATTTTTTTCCAATGCCCACCTGAAGAATGACCTTTCGTCATATAGGCATCTGAAGGGCAGATTTGTTGGTCACTCTTTTAGGGGCACTATATTAGGTAGGCCAACATTGCTCCCACATTAAGGACAGATAGTACAGAGAATGAAAGAACATCCATGCCTTGTCCGGGATTAATACCCAGAACCTTTCTGATGCAAGACCAGTTTCCTGACTCCTACACAGGCCGGTCGGTGGGGGTCCTAGAAGCAAGCTAAAAATATTTTCGTAATTTTGATAAATACTATTGATGATTAGGAGAACAGCGTAATAAAAACATGTTAAATTTTGAACTAAACATAGCTTATCATGTAATTTTAAGGGAAAAAATAATTACATTTATTATAAGTCCCATTCCTTGTGATCTGAAAACATAAGGTTTTCCTGCCCAATAAAAAGAAAAACTCTAATTAGTGTACTTCAAAAATTTCTGCAAAACTATGTTAGATTCGATGCTTAAACGAAGAGTTTTCCAAATTGTATTAAAAATTACAAAAGTTTGGAGATTAATGAACATAAAAAAAATGACTGAGCTTTTTGTGCAGTAGGAATCAAAGTCGCCAGAAGAAGAAAAAAGATAAGTCAATTCCTCATAAAAAACAAGACTGAGGAAATATTTTCCTTACCTTTAACATAAAATAATATAAAATATCATTCTAAATGTTATTAAGCTATTTACTATACACTGATAGACTGCCCTTTTTTTCCAAACAAAACAAATACTCTCCATGAAATTAAAAAAAAAAGAAGAAAAAAAAGCTACATTGTATTCTAGATCAACGTAATATTTTCTTGCCGGCTGAATTGGAACATTTTAACTAAATTGAAAGTGCCATTTCAAAAAACGCTTCATAAGACATTTTATCAGAAAAAATTCAACTCATTTACTTTATTTTACTAAAAGAAAGAAAGAACATAAAATTGTTTTAACATTAAGTCGCCTTTAAAAGAGCAGCGTTTTCCAAGTTGACCACTTTTTCCGCTCAATCGATTGATTTGCCTGTCGATGATCAATTTAAACCATGCGGAACGAATGGGGATGGGAAAATACCTTTTAAACTCGAAATCATTTATAATTTTTTTTTTCTGAAAAATATATTTTTTTTTATTCGAAACTTTCCATTTTAAGTTAAATTAATCACGCAGCTTCAATTTATTTTTCTTCTCTTCAACGAGAGAACAAATTTTATTTATTTTTCAAGTAAATCGATAAGAAATTTATTTTAATACTTCCATAAAAGTAGCTATTACATTTAAAGGGCGTTATATCGATCCTCTTATTTTCTTACGAATTCCAACGAAAAAAAAAATTTTCTCCCAAGATTCATAGACTTAATAATGTATAAGTGATAAGATACTAGATAGATTAATATTTGTAGTTTTACTTTTTTAACCTTTTTTTCTACGTCAAATTAATGCGCAAACTTCAGTCATCTTTGTCTTAATTTAAATGAAATATTTGGAAAAAATAATTGAAAACTAAATTTGATCTTAAGTAAAATTGCATATAACACGAAGTAAAATTACTTTAAGGTACTAGATTAGGCTCTAATAAACTTTTATATCTTCTATTACACTAAACAACGTGTTTTATTTAACTTTTTTAACGATTTCTTATATATCTAATAATATCCGAGAAAAAAAGAAACATTTATAAAACAAGATTTGCTTTAAAATAATTGCAGCAATTATCCGAATTCATTCTGCAGCAATTTTTAAACCAATACAAGTTTTAAACTATCATCAAAAATGTATATCATCAAACATATGTATCATCAAATGTGTATCATCAATATGTATATCATCAAATATTTTTCAATTATTAATATTATTGTTAATATTAATTTTCAAGTATTAATATAAAATCTTCTAAAAAATTTTAAATAGTTGTGGATGCATGAAATTTTTAACTGCTCCAATATTATACAATTTAGTTTATTATTGCAAAGTCAAAATCGCGTTTATTAAATCTACCGTGAAATGTGTTTATTTTTTACGTACCCAGAGTGTCAAAACATGCATTCTAAGCAACTTCCGAGCTTAAAAGTAATAGTTATGCATGATATTTGTTATAATAATAAGTTAATTTTTAATATTTTTTTTACAATCAATATATGAAAAGCAAATTATTTATTGCTTCTTAAACCATTAATTACTTTAAGTAATAAATTGATGAAACATTTTACTTAAAAAAATAACAGTTTATAATTATAATTAGTTTTTAACTTACTACTTTATAACTTGCTATGGATCATAAATGACTAACTAATATAAGATAATAAATATTTTTTTCATCTTAACTCGATCGAATATTTTCATTATGAAGGAAAAAATCCTTATTAATATTTATCAGCTTATTTAAGCCACTTATAATCTAGTATACTTATGAACATCCAAATAAGATATGAACTATATATGAATAAGATATGAACGTTATTAATTAATTATAATTCGAATCAACTCATCTAGGCATTATGAATCATCTCTTTTAAAAATCTTTTGCAATTAAGCATATTCAATAAAAACACATAAATAATAATAGTTTTTAACCAATTTAAATGCATAGAAATTTTAAAAAATAAAGTTTTCAAACGTAAATACTTCGTCATTTGTTTCAAAAACTATTTGCCTATAATTTGACTAAAATAAGTTTTTAAATCCTATAAAAATAAACTGGAACTAAATTGGACACAATTTATTTGTAATTCTCAAACTAAATATAATTCCTTTACAATTTTATCGTCCTTAAAAACATATTTTGAGTAAGAAATGAAAAGTTCATTAATAAATAATAGTCATCATAGAATACTTCATTAAGAGATTTAACTTAATTTTGTGGCATTCAATGTGCATTTAAAAGAGAAAAGGAAATAGATAAATTACCTTATCAACTACTGTCAAATCACTTTATTTTAAAGTCAGCACTTTTAAATAAAATTCCATATTAATTTCAGACGAGATGATTTCATTTTACAAATCGATTAAGATTATTTAAGAACAGACGACTTTCAGTGAAGTGCTTTAAAGTGGAACAATAAAAATAAATGGTCTTTTTTAAATTCAACCTTAAATTAAAACGATTTTTTCCTCAAATTTGAAAACGATTTTTATCTTAAATTTAAAAATGATTTTCATCTTAAATGCAAAAGCGATTCTTACTTCAAATTTAAAAATGATTTTTTTTTCTTCGTAATTTTAAAAATGATTAAAGGTTTGTTTTCAATAAAAGAGGAAAAAAAATCGTTTTAACAAAATAAAACTTCCATGTAAGAAGAAACACGAAAACTTACTTTCTTAGGCTTTAAACTTACTTCCTCAAGAGTTACAAAAAATGAATTTTTACACTCAAATGAGGGGCCTAAGTCCCCTGTTTGCTGCCACTTATCATTTCCAATAACTGTTTCGCAATAATTTCTGTTCCTTGGTAACTTTCATCGAAGCAGTTTTCTCTACGAAAGTTGAAATTATTCCCTTAAAATATATTTACTAAAAAGAACTCTGCGTCTACTTGTGCCCCACTTTCCAAGTCTAAACATTTCTCTTATGATTCTATTGAGATCTATTAATAAACCAAAGTAATTTTGCTGGGTTTTTTTGTGACAAAATAATTTTTGTTTAAAAAAAATGCCTAACGAAAGTCAACCAAGTTTTTGAAGTAAATACGAATACAAAATATAAAATAAGACTTCTTTAATATTTTCTCAACCGGATTTTTCGACAGTTGCTTTTAGTGTACAAAATATTATTAAACAGCTTAGAATTGGCAATAGAGGGTAAAAGCAATCCTTATAAAATCAATGTGCTTGACAGTACATTCGTTGAAAATTCGAACAAAATTTTAAAGCATTCTCGCAGCATATCATTGGGGCAGAAGGATCATGTTAAGCTAAGGCTCCAGAATTTCGTGACCAACGGCTTAATTGGGGCAATGAGCTCAGCGTTGGGCACGGGCTGCCTTTACTTCCTAGATAAGCTAGTGTACACCGATCTGAAGGTAGGTGGTCATTAAGCCGCCACTGGAGATCGAACACCTGTTCTTCACAGTGGTTGCCCTTACCACTTAGCCATTTCAGCTTTTTTGGTGTTATTAACAATTAGTTAACTCTAATATACAAAATATCGTTGAAAAATATGAATTCGTTATTAATGGCTCAAAACAAGCCTAACAAAAACTAATACACTTAACTCCATTTCCATTGTAGACGTCACCCTTCAAAATCTATATATTTTTAAGAACTGTCTACTTGTTCTTAATGAAATATACGTCCCTAAAAAATGAGAACAAACTTCTTAATAGCTCCTCGAGAATAAAATCAAAGTTACAATGGGTATAATATCATCACCACTGCAGTAAAATAATAGCTTTTTAAGAAGAAATGTAGAACATACTTTCGATAGGCAAGGCACAATAGCCAATAAGTTAGATCGTTTGCCTGTCACAATTGAAATATGGCATCCAGGGATTTTGGCACGTTTCGCTGGTCACGCTCTTTGCTCCCAAAGAACAGCTTCATTCGTTTTATTTATTTTTTTCCCTCTATTCCTGTTCTTCAAAAAAAAAAAATCTAGTCTTGTTACCACTTAAGTTGTATGAAGTTATGATAACAGATGAAGTCATAGAACAAGGCGGGATAGTCGAATCCCACCCATTTTGTTATGGTCTTTGGGCAATTGATTTTTTCTTCTTTGCTCGCATGCTTGTAACTTATTGCCTAACTGTAATGAATGGTTAAATAAATCTTCATTTTCCCATTAACTATTTTTGAAGAGTTTTTACTATGGTGTCGCAATCAATCATAAGTTTTTCCATTTACATTGCTGGATGAATTTTTTTTAATAATATTATCAATGAATACTTAATCTCGTGTCACAATTTAACCAAATGACCAATGTGACGTGAATGTTTAGACATTAGTAGTTATGAGTGCAAAAAATATGGTCAAAACTACCGGAATATAGTAAAATTTACCGTTTTTTTTTTGTTTTTTTTTTATGGATAACACTAAAGAGCTCGTTATTTTTTTACCAAAGTGCTTTGGTAATGAGTTTGGTAAAACTTTCAATAAAATATGGTTTTAAAATGTGTGATAAAATTTGGTAGTTTCATCGTGATTTTTTTTAAGCATGTCATGAAAACGATTTATTTGGTTAAAATTACTTATCAGTTTTTTTTTTTTTAATTTAATGTGCTCTAATAAGAACTATAATTTCAAAAACCAGAATTTTCAGTAAGCCATTAATATACTAACAGAAAATATCCAAATAAATGATTTAAATATCACATGTTATTCAGCAGAATTACACATTTTTTTTATCAAAAATGTTATTATCGTACTGAAGGATAATTTTACTAGAATTTTTTTCTCCATTTATAAATACAGTGAACTTGAGACTTAAATTTTTATTGGAAATTAATACAGTAGTTTTTTTATCATAAAAAGCTTTGATACTTGATACTTTAAAACTCCCATATTTCCTCAGTATTTTTCCCCTTTTCTGAAGAAAAGGGGAGTGCTTGAGGGGAGAAATTGAATTTCTTGGCAAGTGGTGCATTATTTTAGATGTATTTTTTCATGCTGAATTGAATAAAATTAATCTTGAGACTATCTGACTAATACTTTAGAAGTTATATGGATTTTATGTACAAAAAGAACAATTTTCCACTAGCACCTGAATATGCATATGAAATTGATATCTAAACAAGTATAAAGTATTGTTCGTTATGCATTATTTCTGTATAATTCCATAAGATGAACTGTTAAAATATAAAATAGATGAACAACTGAACCAACGCGAATCACTGCCTAGAAAACATTTATACTTTACGAGTGCCACACACATATTACAAATTTTTTTTCTTCTTTTTTCAGTCTGTGCACTGATTGGTGTAAAATTTTGGAGTATAGTTGCCACCATTTCTGGTGCTGATGCAAGCTAAAAACATTTTTAGAAACAGAACTGTAGTTATAGTGGAAAAAACTACATAAAACTGACAAACAAAATAAGAATTGTTTGAAAGAATTGGTTCAAGTAAATTACTAAAAATGTGCTTTTCCTTAAGAAAATGTTTTTACAATCAATCCATGCCGACCAGTCTGTGTAGGGGGCAGGGAACTGTCCTTGCATCAGAAAGGTTCTGGGTTCGAATCCCGGGCAAGGCATGGATGTTTCTTTCCCTCCTGTGTTCTATGTCCTTTCTCCTTTGTGTGTGAATGTGACCCGCCCTATAAACGGGTTGTGGTAGTGTGACGTGGGCGACGCCGTTCCACCGCCGTGGCTTCGCCGCAGGTGCCCACTGGGTAACGAAAAGAGAATTAGCAGTTCTGGCACTTTCTGTGGCCAATGGACAATAGCTCCAAGTGCCCGCCATTAAAAAAAAAAAAAAAAAAAAAAAAAAAAAAAACAATCAATCTATAAATAAGTTTCGCTTATGAAAATAAGTGTTGTCAGTAAACAAACAAACAGATAATGAATAAATAAATGAATAAAACCATGAAATTGAAAAAATAAATTTAAAACGTGACTACTACATTCATTGAAAAAAATTTAGTTTATTTCAATTCAAAAATGATGTCAACTATACATCAAAATTGCTTACAGTGAAAGTATAGAGAATTATACATGTTATATAGAATACCCTGGCAATATATCGAACAATAAATATAGATATAAACAATCCAAACGTTTGGTGAAAGCTTATACACATCAAAAATTTTTATAATGTAGTTTGAGTGTATATTTTCTAGGTATATAGAATACCCCGATAATATATAGTACATAAAATTTGGATAGAAACATGTAAAAAGAAATTGTACTTATAAACTTGTCTATTTTAAGAATGCTAAAATACAAATTTTGAATTTTAAAAAGGAATAAAAGGTAAATCCAAGCCCCAAGGATTTGATACATTTTTTATATATTCTATTAAAATCCCTAATCTTTTTTACCGCTGACATATAAACATTTTAAGTTCATGCGTTCACATTATTTTTTATACTGTTAAGAAAATAAATATATTATTGCGTATAATGTGCGTCTTTTCTTTCACATAATTTCATTTATTTGTCACATTATATACATTGACTCGGGTAAAATAAGAAGTAGGTTGATTGTTTTATACTTTAGCCTGAGCCGTGGGAGCTCAGGGGATACAGCGCTCGTTTTCCAATGAGGTGTCTCGAGTTCGAATTCCAGTGATAGCAGGTCGATACGAATTTCGCCCCGGCTGGCACCGACCACAGTGCTGATGTAAAATACCCCCAGTGTTTTCCGGAGCATGGGTTAGAGTCCCCTTGCCATCTGGCTAACCAAGTGGATTTCGAGGTATCCCTCTCCATGTAACGCAAGTGAAGATTAGTTCCACCAGAAAAGTCCTCTACAAAAGCAAATTTCTCCCAATGCTTAATCCAGGAGCTCAGTTCCCTTGTCGTCTGGATAGGGTTAAAAATTACAAGCGTTCGGAGTTGAACAATGGTAGTTTTAAACTCAAAATTGGGTCGACTGTTCAATGACGGTTATAAAATAAGAAAGAAAATACTTTAACCAAAAAAGCTAAACATTTTGTGATCTGCCTCGATATTCTATAGAGTACATATAATTTTTTTACGGTAACACAAATTTCCTTTAAAAAGTATAGTAAAATGGGTAGTAAAAAGGGAAAGCAAAAATTCCATAACATATTTCCTAACAATAACAACAAACACGTTTTTCAAAGCTTACCATAATTATCAAATTTCTCAAAATTCTAACAAAAATAATTTTATAAAACAAATTTCTTTAACTACTAACGATTATTTAAATCCAATTCAAACGAAATAAATTTGATCATTTAATTGGAAACTTGTTAGATTAATCAATAAATTTAAACCGAAAGCATAACTCATCAATCATACTCGTTATCAATTTGTGTTCTGTTAAAATTGATGCATTTTAAATACATAAGTGTAAGTTTTATCTGTATAATAAAACTATAAATTCAAAGTAAGTTAAAATATCTTGAGTCAATGTAAGTAAAAGTAAAAAATTGTAAATAAAGTAAAAAGTAAAAAATGGTAAGTAAAAGTCAATGTGATTCCTTAAAATCAAACTAAAGGATATTGTAAACATAAAAGCTTAAGTGTAATGTCCGTTTCAATTTAGGTTATTTCTATTTCAACGCATATTTGATGCTTAATTTCTTTAATATTATCATGATATGAGTAACAACTTTCTTTAAAGATTTAATGTAATTGAAAATCCAGTTTACTACTAGACTAGGAGGGGAAAAATTATCTGTGATGAGTATTACTTGAACCCTACTTATCCCACAGATTGCATCCCTCGTTTCTTCCTAAATATTCCCGGAGGTGGAGTAAATCACCGGTAGGGGGCGCTGTCATGCTATTTAAACTGGCGGTTCATTCAGACACAAAACACGTGCGTTGGCATCCAGTACTGGAACTGTTCCGTTCCTAAAATTTGCATCCGAGGAAATATGGCACCGCTAGATAGACTTCCCCCAACCCCCCCTCTCTCTCCCAAATTGCACAACACCCCTTGTCTCTCTCCCGTTTCGAACTACAACCGTACTCGTATTGATTGGTGAAAACCTCCCCCTTTTGCCTTTTGTGTTTCTTTGGGCATGCTATGCATATTAAAAAGTATCGATTTTTGGAATGATGCTAGACAAGCCGAGTAATTTTCTGTGTACTGTATTTGCACAAGAACATTACTGGGGGTTAGAGTAGATACCAGAACCCCCAGTCCAAGAGAGAGAGGGAGAACTTACCGTTCTTTTTACTTCTATTTTTTTTCCACTGCCGACTCCCCCCACCCCCCAAAGCCCATTCCTCAACGAAAGAGGTTAAAGGGTTAGAAGTTTTCCTGGCGAAAACGGAATTTTTACAGTTGTTAAGAAACCTCCTGGTCGATTTGTATTTGGTAGTTTCAAGTTCCTTATGTGCATAAATGCATACGAGATGACCCGAAGACCCGTTAGAAATATTGACACTGGATTTCGGTGTTTGGAGAATTTGTAGGAATTCGAAGCTTAGGGGGTGGGCATTCCATTGAAAAGTTTCCAAAGTAACGATTATTTCTTTTTTTTTCTTTTTGGCATCGCATTAGGTGCGTAGCAGATCATTGACTGAAAGGAAAAAGTAACAAAAAAAAAGTTTCCATGTGCTTAAAGGATAGAATAAACCCCACCTAATTTCTCCAGTCTGGAAGAAAAACTTTTCGATTCCGAGCAGCATTGGGGATCGATAGAACGATTTTCTTTCGAATAAGGCTTGTTTTGTGCCTTCGAATAATTAGCGTGAATCAAAAACAAAAAATAATAAAATGGAAATGAAGTTAAAGGCAACTGCTGAAAGGTTGAAATTGTTAGACCATCACGAAATTTTTGCCTGGTTTTTCTATCCAACTTCCTACATATAAGCATCTACAAAACGTGTGTTTCGTTAGTTTAGAATCCTAAAATTCGGAAGAATAAGTTATAGGATTTCTGTTTCGCAATCAATTTTATGAGTTTAGAGAATTAGCATTTTCGTGAAAGGTTCTTCGAAGAAACATATGCCATATAAATGTAGTGCAGTATATACTGATTTTTTCTTAAATAAAAGTTCTTATCCATTAGCTTATTAATAAGTGTATAGATGAAAAAAGAGTATAAAACTGAAAAATATATTAAACACCATTGACTAAAAGTTAAGAAAAAAATACATTTTTGAGGATAACCTATGTATTTGTGAGGTTCGCATGAAAATACTATATTTAAGTATGACAAAAACAATTATAATTAAAAGTTATTTGCATGAAATCGAAATCATGGAACAATAGGCATCACAAAAAGAAGACCGAAAATAGTACAGAAAAATGCTTATTAGGCGTTCAAAACCCTTCACTAGTGTTAATTCCCTTTTTAATATTAAATAACTTTTCTTATGTCACAGACAAAGTCTGCGATTTTAAAACAATATAGGGTTTGACCATGGTAGTACCGCTAGTTCTGCCAACTACTTTAACCGAAAAGAGAAAGAACTTTTTGCGAAATTTCAACGCGCGTCTACTAATATTGCTTTTAGTTTAATTTTTACTTTTTAGTACACACTGTGCAGTTAAAAGTTTTCAAGGTTAAAAATTTTTGTACTGTTAACATTACTATTTTCTCTCTAAAAAACACACCGTCGTCAGTATTTTCCCCCTAAGCATTTCCATAACATCGAGAATTGAACAGCAATAATCAGTCAATTTTGGCAAGTTTTCCATGTTAATGCATAGTAGAATGTAACGCATACTACACAATGTACAGATTCCCGAAAACGAAAGATCTATTTTAAGAAGCTTCTCATGTTTTTTTTAGATTAACTCTTCACCGATGCACTCTAATTAATAATGAAAAGAATAAATACATTTCTTACCGATTATGGGTTAAAAATAACTCCGATCTACGGCAGAAAAATGAATTTTAAAAAAAATAACAGGATGATCTCATAAGACCGTCTTCAATACATATTTTTAGAATTCTTATAAAAAATAACTAGATGTGGGGGGTCGCAAATTAATATTTAAGTTAAGAAAAACAAACACGATATCAAATTTGCTCAAATCTTAGTACAGGAAGACAAATGTACCATAAAAAATAAAAATTTTATTGTGGGAGGAAACACAAAGGATTTGAAAAATTATTATTAGAAAAAAATTAAAATTTCAATCTCCATTTAAACCTGTTTTTATGTTAATTACGTCCAACCTTTTCTACTGTAATTAGTTAAATTACAATAACGTTTCAATTGTGACTCTCACGCGTATGCTTTTAAGTCGTCAATTTTGATGAAATTCTAAAGATACATATTAATGGCTGTCCCTGCATATATCATATTAATAGGCTAGCAATATTTTGTCTCGCTAAAAACTCCCAAACTACGCAACAGAATTAAACAAATAAGGTGTCGTTTCAAAGGTATTGTTATGTAGATGTGCAATAAGGTCTTAAATTATGAAAATTTCCCTTAATTAATTAATAAAATTAATAATTTAGTTTCAACCAATGAGAATTCAGCAAATCATTTTTCGGGTGGTTCGCATAAGCATTGTTTCCGTAAGCATCGTTTGATTTAAAGCATTTCTGAATTAATAGATTGATAAACAAAAATAAGAGTGGATAAAAAAAAACGGAACTGAATTTCTTAACAAAAGAATTCAATATCTTTAGTTCCTTTGATAAATTTTTAGTTTCATGATAAATTTTTTGTTTCGTTACAATAGAATGGCAATGGCATCGTGTGAATATTCAAACCAAAACAAACGTGCGAATATTCAAACCAAAACAAACTTTCTACAAACAATTATTTTGATTTGAGATTTAAAACGATATCTTAGTTATTTAGTTCTATTTTTATTTATTTAGTGCCTGCTGCCTAAATAAAATGACTGCTATCAGGCGTCGAAATATCTCTGGCAGACGTCAGAGAAATGAATGGCGGAATTCTAAACGGGAAAGCATTTCTTATTGAGATATATTCTCTGCTACAGCTCCAAATTTCTCAGCTACATGAAGAAAAGATAATCAAATTGTGAAGGGAGCAGAGAAGTGTACAAATTTCATTAAGTAATTGATTTCAATATCTGACATTTTTATTTTAAAATTTAAATTTGTTAAAATGTTTTTATAAGATTGAGAAGCAATATGCAATGGAACTGCGAAGCAGTTCTGGGGGTTGGCGAGCGTAGCGAGCAGGGGGCGGAGCCCCCTAGTTTAAAATTACTTGTCTGGAAGTAGATTACTTGAGATTCAAACTGTATGTTGTAACCTGTCCATAGATGGCACTCTGGTTTTATTGTGACTAGTACTTTTGCAAAAATATAATTGTTAGCAGTGATTGTAAATAGTTTTAAAACTAAAAATGGCAGTAAATGATGTTCTATAACAAAAGTGTTGTGTTTCGAGTTCTTGGAGTCAGAAGTGAGGTTTTAATGGGGCTACGAATTTGTTTGTGGTGAGTGTTGTATTTTAGTATTATTTTATTAGTGCCGCATGCAAATTATTTGTCTTTATATAATAGAGTTGGTTTATTTACTTTCCATTTAATTTCTATGTGTTTTTCATTTATTTATTTATTTACTTGGAGTAAAAATGAGTGTGAATATTAAAATATCAAAAAAGGATGAATGGAAAGTTTCAGCGGAGAAATTAGATCTAAATGTCCCACAGGGTACCAAAGTCATAGAGTTAAAAAATTTAAGGAACTAGTTGTATCTTTAAATTAGTGATTTTTTCTAGTGATATGCACTTAATTTTATTCAAAATATTCTGTAGGATTATTCTATAGGAAGTTTGAATTGGAAATAGTAAAACCTGGAAAGAGTAAACTCAGAAATTATGCTGAGATTTTAAGAGAAAAATCGCCAATATACTACTATATAAGTGAAGATGATATAAACAATTATAAGAAGCTCAAACTTATTATTTAAAAAAAATTTCAACAAACTCCTCAAGAATGTCTTAATTGTTTTAGCTGTGCTCAAAAATTTCCAAGTCAAACTTTTGCATAATCTCCCTGTATCGAATAAGAGCAAACCTGACCGAGAACTAAAACCCTATATCGCAGTCAAGCAAGGTAAAACATGGTTAAAACCTAATAATCTAGTTCGCGAATGCGATATTTATATTTCATTTAGAGATAAGTGTAAAACAGAAACATTTGTCTCCAAGCTTTCTTCAAGTTATGAAAAGGGGCAACCGAAGTTATGCGAATATGATGCACCAAACATAATAATAATGATTTATATCAAAGTGATGAAAGCAATGCATACAAGTATCGTAACTCCAATCCGAATAATGTTTCAAATCTTTATGTTTCAGTGACGAATAATCAGAAAAGTATTCAATTGATATGGGATTTTGAGTCTTAAAGAACAAAGGAAAAGGAGGAAGTAAGTAAAGTGTTTAGATCATTGTGTGAATCAATTTGAAAACAACCTGAAATTTATAAACGGAAGATACGAAACAAATTTATTGTAGGCAACAAGTCCGGTAGAATTAGGGAGTAATCATTCTTTGGCCAAGAGACGGTTTGAAGGGACTGCGAAAAGGATTCTAGTCTTTTACAACTGTAGTTCTAAATCAACCATCAACCATTCTTTAAATGACTTGTTAAAAACTGGCCCAAATTTAAGCCCAAATATTCTTAATGAGATTAATTTCCACAAATATAAAGTGGAATTCTTTGCTAAGGGAACATGAAGGAAGTGATAGAAGAGAAAGAGTGGTGAAATGGTCGATGCAAAAGCTGTATTTGTTACCCTTAGAACAACAACCTTATATTTAGATGATCATAAAATTGTAATTGGGTACTTGCACTTCAAGAAGAAGATCACGGGTTCCCAAACATTTGACCTATGACGTAAGCGCCAGCTAATAGTTAATTTTATTTTATATTTTATAACTGTCGTTGAACAGCCACCCAATTTTCGGGTTTACGACTACTAATGTTCAACTCCGTAGTCTTGTAATTTTGAACCTAATCCAGAAGAAAAGGGAACTCCTGGATCAAGTATTGGGAGAAATCTGCCTTCGTGGAGGACTTTTTTGATGGAACTAACCCGAATTTGCGTTACATGGAGAGGAAGACCACGAGAATGTCCCACGGTTAGTCTGACTGCAAGGGGACTCTAACCCATCATCCGTCTACCACTGAGGATATTTCACGTCAACATTGAGGTCGGTGTAAACTGGAAGCGGAATTCGTTTCGACCAGCCATAGTCGGGATGGAATCCCGGTTCACCTCATTGGAAGGCAAACGCTCTATCCCCTGAGCCATCGCCGCTCGGCTTATCTTTTATAACCAAAATGGCATGTTAAAGTTGTGTTGAGTTTCTCCACATGAGTTAGAATGTTAATATAATGTGAAGTTATTTAAATACAGCGCCGAATTGCACATCGAATTTGCTTAAATATAATTCTTTCTCGTCTACGTCTCTTATTTAATTTAGATTTATTATTTGTATATAAATTTTATTGTAACTGTGATATAATTTTGTTTTCTGTACCTGGCAACTTCGATGCATAATTAGTTTGTTTATGTTTTACATGGCTTCGTGTCTGTCTCTGTGTTAAGTAATAAACATATAGTAAAAGAATTGAAATCGTTGTGAAAGAATCTTTGTCGAGGAATATAGACTGTGTCGCTTAAGAAAATTGATACTTGGTGGGCTAGGCTTACTCGAAATAGAATGGAAATAACAGTTGCTAACACAAACAAATGCCACGTTTCAACAACCAATCAGGATCAAGATAGTCACACTACGTCACTTGCAGGTATCCTATTTTCCCTCTCATTTTATTGTGACTAGCACTTTTGTAAAGATATATCTGGAAACAGTGAGTGCAAATACTTTGAAAAATTTTAATTATAATGATAGTATCCTGCTTCGTCTGAGTTGTGTTTATCATCGGCCATCGGACACTGTATTTACCTATGTGGTAGTGAATGCATTGTTCTTAATAATTAACATTTCAGCCTCGTAATTAATAATCAAGATAAATAAACTGTGAGATAGATATTATCCAATAATATTTTAAAGCCTGAAAAGTTACCAAAAACCATGTAATTGGTGAGTAAAGAAACTAAGAGAGCATTTAACTTTTATTGTACTCAAGCAATATACACTTTTATAACAATTTGGTTCTTTGAGTGCGAAATAAACCAAACTTTCTCGGAAAGGGGGACTTTTCAAGTGAAAACTGTATGTTAAAATTTTACCGAGAGACTTTTGATACCGTACATATAAATTTCTGCTATTCTTTGTTAACAAAATTAATATGATTTATACATACAAAATTAATAAAACTAAAATTAGATATTTTATAGGCTGAAGCAAATAATTTATTCTGATAATTGAATTTGAACCAAATATAACAGGAATTGATCGCCGGCTTTTTTTTAAGTTTTTTTAATGCAATTTTAAACATGGTTTTTAAGATAAATAGACATTTGTATTATATCATATTATGTTCAACTAAAACGAAGCAAAACATGAATTTTCGTGGAGTATCAATAAAAAAATGATAATCGAAAAGAATATTACATCCCAAATTAAAAAAGAATTTAAGCTTTTTTTTAATTAACTGAATCAGTTGAATGACACTTGATAAACTATTACCTGTTACACTTTGTCTGTTTTATATCAGTTTTTTTTTTAACTTTTTTATGTTAAATACAAAAGGACATCATTCATCCAAACTAATTTTGACTGAACGTAATTCGCATAACCGAAATATTTGGAATTTAGAGGCAACATAGTTCTTTAATACAATTTAATCATAGTACTTATGGTATTTAATTGTAGTATAACCATATAATAAATATCTTTTCATCAACCAAATAAAAGATTTTTTTTTAATTCACTTGCAACATTTTAGCAGAAGTTTAAATTTCAGCTTTAAAGGAAGTTATCTGTTAAAGTATATTATTGAAAAAAGAAAAAAGAAGAAAAAACGTATATAAAAATAATTAAAAAAAATAAGCAAAACTTAGGAACAGTCTTCGATTAAAAGAAGTATTTAAATGAAAGATATTCGGATAATTAATGTATTACTGCATACTATTACATATTTAGTAAATCTCTACAAATTTGTAAGCTCCAACAATGTACAATTTCAACAGTAAAGTACAAACAATTCTAACTATTGTAACCACTTAAAAACGAAACCTGGAAAATCCTGATTAAAAACAACTCTTTCACGAAATAAATGAACGGATACAAATGGAATTTAGGTCTGTTTTTAAAACACGGGAAATGTTTCTTTTTATTGAGTTAAGCCACCTTTTGGCTCAATCTACTCCTTCAAGTAAAATAGAAAAAGAAAATTGTAAAGGGAATTGGAGGGGGGGGGGGAAATCTCTAAAGCTGTTTTAGCAAGTTGACGCAAAATCCTATTGGCCCAAGGAGAGGAACCCTTGGGAACTTTGCCTGACTTTTTCTAATCTAGCCGATGACAATTTTATATTCTGATCAATACCCAGGGTGTGGTGAAAGAAGTCATTTGAATAAATTACGACTGCTTTTCCTGTGTATGTTTGGATACACAAAGCATCTCTCTCGGTGTAAAAGTCATATTCTTTTCCTCCCTTTTGATGGATTTCGTTGCGCATTTCGCCAACAGACTGTTCTACTACAGAATAGAGGGAATTCTTTTGGCAATTAGGCACATTATGGTAATCTTAATTAAGAATATAAATGGCCAATATATCTTGCAGGATTGAGAAACAGCTTTATGCTAGTGTCCACACAACAGTAATGATCTCAAAAACTTTAAAAAACAAACATTTCGGGATATTTAAATCCATAATTATGTCAAAAATTAATCTAAAATTCACAGAAACGGAAATTTCAAGATTCCTGAACCAACCTTTGAAATTTTTCATTTCGTAAATGTTTCTAAAACAATGGCAAGAATGGTTCAAATGGATCCAAATGATATGTGCGAAAAAATATTGATCTACCATCTATTTAGATATTATATAAGAGAAATAAATAAAATGCAAAACTAAACTGTGTTTAGCTTAGTTAAATCCAAGTAATAATTTACAAATACATATTCTTTACACTACCTCAGTGTTCCAGCAAGATTTGAATCCTATATTGAGAAATAAATTTGGTTAAAAGTGCCAGAATATGGTAAAATGTATCGTGTTTCTGGCTCTATAGAAACACCAAAAAGCTCGTTAATTTTCACTGAAGCGCTTTGGTATGGATTTTGGTAAAATTAACAATAAAATATGGTTTAATAATATGATATAAAATTAAATAAATGTGATAAAATTTGGTAATTTTATCATTATACCTTTGAATATGGCATGAAAATAATTCATTGAGTGAAATTTACTTTTCCATTTTGCATTCTTTATTAAATATGTGGTGATAAGAACCATAATTTAGAAAACCGGAATTTCCAGTAAGCCGTTACTATATGAATAGAAAAATTACCAAATGAATTGTTTAAATACCGTATATTTTGGATGTTATTAACCAGAATAATGTTTTTTTTTTCTTTTTTTTTTGTTGAAAGAAATGCCATTACCAAACATCATGATAATTTTACCAGAATTTGTTTCTCTGTGTACCATTAGAATAAGCCTCCTTGTTCTAATTACAAGTAACACGATAACAATATTTCATCATTCATTATAAAGATATGTTTCTCCTATTATAGAGGAGATCCGGACTCAGAGATATAGCACCATTTAACGAACATTAAGATGTGCCACTTCGAAAGCTTGAGAAGAGAAAGCAATTTAAATATTATTTATATCAAAAACTTATATTTTTACAATGCTACATCCCAGGAAAATTCTAATTGAAGTAACAATTACTATAACAGATATTCATAATCATTAATAAACGAATTGGCTTGTGGAGAAAAAGAATCTGGTAAAATTACAGTACTGTACATTATTAACATTTCGGGTAAAAAAAACACGGTTCTGGTTAATAAAACCAAAGTATATGATAAACCATTCATTTCGTAATTTTTTCGCTCATATGGTAACGGTTTACCGGAAATTCTAGTTTTCAAAATTAAATTCTTCTTACCATACATTTAGTCAAACATACAAAAAGTAAATTTTATCAAAAAATTGTTTTTATGCCGTGCCTTAAAGTGTCATGAAAAAATTACAAAATTTCATCACAATTACCAAATTTTTGTCACATATTATAAAACCATTTTTTATATTTTCACCATAATCATAACCAAGGAGCATTGGTAAAAATTACTTAGAATTTTGGTGTTCTCATATAGCCAGAAACACGGTAAATTTTATCATATTCTGGTAGTTTCAACCTTACTTTTTATTCTCAGCTCCCTCTTTTAAATAAATTTATGCTAAATGCGGAAAAAATTATAAGTGAGATGACTTTTTCCTTCTACAAAATTATCCTCTTTTAGAAATAAAATAGTTTTAAAGAGCAAAGTCGTTTAATTTTTTTCCTTTCTAGTATTTTTATTGAAAAGATGAACATGGGTCCTCATCAAAAATCCGGAGTGAACAAAACCTTCAGATTATCTGCAGTAAATAGAAAAAGAATGAACCCCAAGTAAGGACTAACTCCGTATCACTCTCTGTAAATATGTCTTCATTACAATAGCGTTGTTATTGCGGAAGAAACTATATTCAGTTGTTTCTTTTTAACGGAGGTTAGAATTACATTCTCCTTTTCAAAAAAAAACGTATTTTCAATGTTAAATTAATTTGTCTATAAAGAATAATGTTTGTGAGGATTCACCCTAACTCAAGCAAACTTTTAGACTTTATCATTTAAAATTGCGTAGATTAAAAGAACTTTACCATCCAAACTCTTTTAATTAACATTTCGCAGAATAAGAGAAAATATTTTATTTTTCTTGATTTTACAATCCAAATTGTTTACCAAATTGTTAAATCAATTTATAAAATTCAGCTACCATTGTACTGTTCAAAATTGCGCAAATTAGGAGAATATATTATATTTTACTTAATCCTAATTATTTCAACTATCATTTAATTAAATAATAAGTAAGTATGAAGAATAAGTTTTTTTGCGTGAAATTTTCTGTATTTCAATGGTTTTAATAAATAGGTGCAGCTAATTAGTTACAGAGGTATAAAAATATCGGCAAGAATTAAAAACAGCATGCAGGCGTACAAACTTTGGGCCACTTTTCTGTCGAAACTAATGTGATAACATCATCCGGAATTTATTTTAGATCAATGATTTGATAAATAAGTGCAGATAATTAGTTAGAGAGGTATAAAAATATACACAAATAATAAAAACAAAATAAAGGGCTACCAACTAAAGACCTCGCATCTGTCTATACCAATGTGATAACATCATCCGGAATTTACTTTGCATCAATGATTTTGATAAATAAGTAGAATTAATTAGTTACGGAGATATAGAAATATCCACAAATAATAAAACAACTCTTGACCACTCTTCTGTCTAAACTAATGCCATAACACCATCCGGAATTCTGTTTAGATTAATGATTTTACTGAATAAGTTCAGATAATTTGGTTCAGAGGTATAGAAATATCCACAAGTAATTAAAAAAAACATTAAGAGGTACAAAACTTAGATCACTCTTCCGTCTAAATTAATATCATAACATCATCCGGAATTTTCTTTAGATCAAAAAATTAAATTTTTCAGGGAAAGGTATGTATATTTAGAGAGAGTCTGTTGAATGGTTGATTTAAGTTAGTGACACAAGACCCAGATACAGCTATTTGCCATCTATTAGGTTCAAAAATGACTTTCTTTTTAAAGTAGAGAATGTAGACCTATTGCTTTGAGAAACTCATTGAGTTTGTGAGGTATAGAGTCACCGAGCAAGAACAGAACGAGCAAGAACGTATTTAGTGAGAGAACGCTTTCGTAACTGATTTTGTAACTTAAATTATCGTCTACACAAATTAATTAAATTGACTTAAATGGATTTATTACATTATAATGATTACATCTCAGTGTATAAAAATCAAATCATTATGTCGAAAGTTATTCAGAGTGTAATTTCAAATTTTCTTTTGTGCTTTTTTATACGATACATAATGTGATTTTCTTATATTTTAATAAATTCTTGCAGTAATTTACTTCTTCTACTTATTTATTCATTGTTTTTTTAAACTTCAAATGTAATATCTAACAAGGGAAACTAGGAAAGTGTGACTCGCCAATTTTGAAATAAACTAGTGGGATGTATGCCTTATGAGGAATAATTTTAGGGGGCAACATTCGTTTCGGCCCATAGAAGGTCCTATGAGAGAAAAAATAATTCAATATATAGAAAAATCGATATTTTATTACTTTAATGCAGACTATTAGTTATTGTAATTATCTCATTCTCCAATTAATTTTGTGGTACTTTCACTACTATATAATATATATTTATTGTCAAAATTGATCTCAAAAGTCAAGATCAAAGAAAGAAAAAAAAAATCAAGAAATTTTATGCCAATTTTTCTTGAATTAACCAACAGGTTTTTCTGAAAAACTACAGATATTTAAAATTTTCGAAATCAATTTTGAGAATAAATATGCATTATATAGTACGTGAAAGTACCACGAAATTAATTGGAGTATGAGATAATTACAATAACTAATAGTCTGCATTGAAGTAATAAAATACCGATTTTTCTATATATTGAATTATTTTTTATCTCTCATAGGACCTTCTGTGGGCCGAAACGAATGTCGCCCCCTAAAAATATTCCTCATAAGGCATACATCCCACTAGTTTATTTCAAGGCATACATCCCACTAGTTATTGGCGAGTCACACTTCCATAGTTTCCCTTGTAAGTGTCTCAGTAAAGTATTACCTAGTATGGTAAGAATTAGACTATAAAATTTTTAATAATTAATCTTATACTCAGTTTTCAATGGAAATAAAAGTTTGCCATACAATATTTTCATGTTCCGTGGACATGTTAATTAGTGAAAGAGCATGTTAAGCGACATTTTGAAAATACTTAATTTTCCACGTTTATACATGGTAAGTATTAGACAATAAAATTTTTAATAATTAATTTTATAATTAGTTTTTAATGAAAATATAAGTTTGTTAGGAAATAGTCCGAGGTTCCTAAACATTTTAATTAGTGGCAGAACATGTTAAGCGGCATTTTGAAAAAATTAAGTTTTCTAGGATTTGGAATACTTCATTATGTATAAGTCTATGACCTTAAATAACTCTACTAAATCTTGAAATAAATTAATTTTCACTGAAAATACATATTTCTCAATCAATTTCTTGAAAATTTTTACATCTGCTGATAACTGAAATGAACGAAATCGCTCATCTGTTGAGTTCAAGGAAATTTACTTGTCAGTCTATCTAATTCTTAAGAAAATCAGTCGAAAAAAGCACTCAAAAAGGCACTTACCATTACAAAATGGCTCATGACAAGCAAGAGCTATAATATGAATAACAATTATTGGAATCAAAATTTGGTCAAAAGAAACAGTAAAACAAATTCAATACTTTATGGCAATTTCCCTATTGCATATGAATAATCGAAATTGCTTGAAAACGATTAAATGCAAGCATAGCATGCTTTTGTTCGGTATGTAGACCTAAGACCCCTTATCTATTAAAGGAATAATACTTCCTGCCTATAAATAGGTCAGATATGGACGAATAGACGAAGTGCTTCATCATGCCGGCTTGGTGACTTGCCAAACTTCTCTTCAGGATGCTTCTCTCCAATGTGTATTTGTGTGCGGCCGAATGGCAACATTGGCATCGGATAACGCTATCGCTTATTTCTTTCTCTCTCCCTTGAATATATCTCCCCGTCGATATTCTTCAAATGGTTTTTTCCTTCCCCCCTCCCACTTTCGATGACTTTCGAAGCCTTAGCCAGAAATTCAAATAGAAAAAAAAAAGAAAAGGCATCTTTGCAATGTCAGTTCGAATTATTTATGCCTCCACTAAAATATAAGAATGGAAGCAGAATTTGATAACAGTTATTTCTACGATCTGGAAGGGTGGAATGAATAGCAACCCTTTTGTTTTAGGAATGACGGAACAAATAATTAAGTACTGAAGCCCATTGCGGCTTTGGTGCAATTATAAAAATTTTATTTACAGAGCATCGATCATATATTATGGTTTAACAATAACATTTTTTTTGTTTGTTGGCAGTGTATTTATTTTCAAATATTACGAAAGAGTGGGAAGAGTCTGATCTGATTTTTGCTGCATTTGATTTTAAGAACATGCTTTTTTAAAGCTAAGCAGACATTAAAATTTTAATTAAACTCTTTTTGAAGTTATAAATTTGATTCAAATGTTATACTTTTGTATTTTTGTCAAGTGTATTTTCCCTTGTCATTTAATTAAAATTTTAAACAAGTGTTTAAAATAAAAAAAGGCTAAAAATTTGAATAATTTTTTTTCAAATATTAACAACATTGCAGATCAGCAATACAAATGGGTAAATACAAGCCTTAAGAATCAAAGCAAAACCGATTATATACCAGAAAGTTTATTATACAGTGCGCAAACCTACACAAAACACTCTGAATAACTTTTGATCTAATGATCAGATTTTAAGGTACGAAATCAGACACAAAAATGTACTTTCTCTGAATAAATATACCTTTTTTTTGACAGACCCTTAAGACATAGAAGATAGCCACAATCTGAAAAATATGATTCTAATAGTCCGGAGAGCGCTCCAAAGTGTGGATCATTTAATATTAATTTTACTTTTTGCGTATTCCACAATATCTTGAGAACTTTATAAGAAAATTTAAAGAATTTTTTTTTCATGTTGATTTAGCCGGTATTCCATTCAGTAGCGCATGCGCTGAGTTTTTACGAAATTTGTATAAGTTTCTGAAAACGGCGCAATATTATTTTTCAATTTCTTAAAAGGTTTTCGAGCTCCATTATTAAAACAGCTTTGAAGAGCAAACCGTTATACTGTTGGCCATCTATTGTTTACATTAATTCAAAGGCTTTGAATTACAATATGACTTTTAGTAGAACAACTTTAGAAAAAAAATATATGTCATGAGCTCCACAAACTCATTTTCTCCACAAATTCAGTTTCTTTAGCTAGATCAATTCCTTTAAAAATAAAGAGGCAGCGTCTGAAATAATTTTTGTTTCCCTTGAATTTCATTTGCTTCAGAAAAAGGTTTCTAATTTCATATCTTTGCTATATTAAATGCTTTTAATTTTATATATTTATATTTAAAATTATATAAGCTGAATTCTAATAAAACAAAGTAAAATAAGATAGTAATTATAAATATATAGGCTAAGAATTTTAGGATAATTAGACAAGAAATAAGTAATGAATTTTAAAATATTTTAATGAAAACAAATATAATGTTACATTGTTTTACATACAAATAACAATCGAGTATCTCAAAATATTCTTATAATAATCAACATTTGAGAGAATCTTCATCGCAAACCATTCTGATCTTGTTAATTATCAATCGTAATCAACTTCAAATTCTAATGCTGCAGCAGCTGCTCAATTTTGGGACAATTAGCTTGAAACTGAAGTTTAAAACGAACATCATCCACTGAAAATCAATTCTAAAAATAAATAATAAAAACATAAAAACATGCAATAGAAAAATAAAACAAAAACTTTCTTTGTGAAATAATATTTATAAATTAATTATCAAAAAATACATAATAAATTGGGATGAAAAAAAGAGCAAAATGCTAAGAAAAAATAATTAGAAAAAAAACTTATCTAAAAGAAATCATACTTAGATAAAAATAAGAGGTCGAATAAAAAATTTTATAACAAAAAACTTGCTTTCCTGAAATTAGCATTGGAATTAAATTGCGTACCATTTGTGCATTAAAATGTTGCCTTAAATAAAAAGGCAATCGAACAAATTAATAGTTTAGGGTTGATAAAATGAAACGCTGCACGAAAGAACAAATCGTTCCATTTTTTAGTTATATTTTGAGAACTGTTGAATCATTCCCTGATAGTGAAATTTTCCATTTTGATGATTAGGATTGATCGCGAAAATCATGCGATTTAAAATCATAAATCCTTTATCTTAGACTAATGTTTTAAACCAACAAGTAATGACCATAGCCTTGAAGGGAGAACTTTGAAATTCTACCATATTTATGAAAAATAGTCATTGAAATTTTTCTTAAAAGAGCGTTTATGTGTTAGCAAAAACGAAGACTATTTTCCTGATATGCTATTCCACAAATAATCCTTATGAATCATAAATAAGTTTTAAATTAAAAACCCGTTTTCTGTACCACAATTACTTATTTCGCTAATTGTAAAACACCCTGTAACCAAAAAGATTTTATTTTTAAAATGTGAAGCAAATTTCAGATAATTATATATGAATAAATCACCTTCTATGTTGTTTTTTTAAAAGAAAAACGAAAAATAATTTAAATATTTAATGTAAGTTAAACTTCAACCATCATTTAATGACATGAGACTTAGAATTTAAAAGTAAAACAAATTAAAATGACTATTAACTGGAAAATATTATAAAAATTCAATTAGAACAACTAAAATAGCTGGAAAATTATTCAGAAGAATTTCAAAGATTAAACAAATATTTATTCGATTGAAATAACAAAAAGTATTTAAGTTTTTCAAGTGGAATTTTTTTAATGAATACAATATAATGCAGATTATAAACTAAATAAACGAAAAAAATAAACCAAATACCATCATAATGCTCAGGAAATAATGTAAAAAAGAGAATAAAAAAAACTTTAAATTCGTTTGATTAATAAAACGGAAGGGTTTATTTGTTCCTATCTTCAGGTAATTTTTTTTTTAGTTTTAAAAAAAGTATTGTTTTCCTGTTAGGAGCTAGAATTAATCATTATTATAATTTAAAGCATATCTAGAAAAGAAAGATAACACGCATTTTTTGGAAGTGGTCCTTTAACAAAAAATAGAACTTTTTTTTTATACTTTATTAAAAAATATCGGAAAAAAGAGCCAATAGTAATTTCAGAAGTTGCATTATACTTGATTAGTTATTATATAAATAAATGCTTCCAAATTATTTAGAGCCTATTTCAAATATCAGAAGATTGAAATAACATAAAGGAGTTAAAATATGCAGAAGTTAAGAAGGAAAAAATATTCATGACTTTGAATACCAATTTAGAGTTTTGAAAAAAAACACAAAAGTTAATACACAAAACAAAATGAGGGCCGAAATTTGAGAAAAGATATTTTCTATTGAAATAAACTCAAAATATTGCTTTTAATGTAAAATTATCAATGTAAAGACTTTAAAAATACATTTTCCCTGCCTTTGTCTCACAATTTGTAATGTGTAATTTATATTGCAATATATACTCGTAATTATTATAACTTTTCAAATTTTCCATGTCGTAAAAATCTTTAAGAAGACGAAAAAAAGATTAAATATAATCAGAAACTTTTTTTTTATTTTCAAAAATAATAATGTGATTAGCTTTTTTCTATTCTGTCGTGCATTAAAAAAGCAACAAAAGCATAATATAGATTTTGAGGTAAGTGGCTTGACAACTATTGTCTTTTTGTTGCTAACGCTATGGAAGATAAAATAAAATTTTAAAAAAAAATGATAAAACAAAATTTATTTTTGGATTTCTTTTTTTTTATCATTCTTTTTTTTGTCGCTTACGTTGATTGCTCTATTGTACGGCAGTATTCATCTTGAGAAAGAGCAGGGGCAATAGTTTTTATGCGCAGCACAAAACAAACATTATTATCAAGCTTATCATTCTTTACATATTTGTAGAATATTTATAACAAAAACCACATTTTTATGTTAGAATTTTAAATAGGAACTTTAAGATAGATTTACTATGACAAGCGTAATATTTTGTAAAAATTATAAGATAAATAGAGCAAATTATATTGTCTTATCAGACATAGTAATTTCGTTCATAAAATGTTCACGGAATGCGTTTAAATTTTTGTTACAGAAACGAATACATAAATCCATTACTTCTGATGCAGATATAAATTTTTTTTCCCGTTTTGTTATCCCCATAAATTAGTTTCAAACCCTTTTTATAATCTTCAAAGATATTTTAAGAAATACTTATGGATTAATAAAAACTAGCAACACTATTAAAAAATAAGTTCAATTAACTTCCAAAATTCTTGTTTTTTAAATTGATTTATATCGAAAGTTTACATTTAAAGTCAAGAAGTAGTAAATCTTTATCAGAAGTTTAAAGTTAATAATTAGTAGTAAAACTTATGGGGGGGGGGAATTGATTTTGCTCTGAAAATATGTATTTATACAACTCCAATTACCAAAAAACTGATTATTATCTTTTTACATTTTCTGTTATTTTTTAGTAACTAAGTGATTAAAATAACGATCTTGATTTTGAAAATTCCACAAAAAAAAGAGGTGATTTATTCTAAAAGTTAAATTTTAAAATCTTTTTCTTAATTTGATTCATTTACTGTTCAGGAATTAATTGATAATAAATATAACTTAAAATATAAAACAAACGCAACATAATAAAATAAAATGATGAAAAAAATTCCTCTTTGCATCGAGCTCTGAAATTTCTAACTTAAAAAAGGAATATTCAAGAATTAAATCAAAAATTGCTTATTTTTAAACATTTTTTATTCATTAGTATTTTTTTAAAGTTGACAAAATGAAATTGTAAAAGAAAATTCTTTGAAGGCGGAAAATTGAATGCCAAATTAGTTTTTCATATTTCCAAAACCGAAGCAATTGCTATATTTATTGTTCAGCGAATTCTCCCCAAAGTAATACTAAACGACAGGAAAGAACAAAAATCATTTAAAATAATTATTACTAATTGACAGCACACATCAAGAAGTTTTAACAATAAATGGCTATTTTATGAATAGTGTGAGGGAAAAAAAGGTTTTTAAGGAGGTGTGGACGCATTTTTGAAACTCTTTTCTTTTTATATTATTTTTATTTTTATTATTTTTTATCAGTTCAATTTAAAAAAATAGTATTCTAAAAGTAATCAGAAATTTCCTGTGATGCAGTTAAAAAAATTTAAATACTTTGAAATAATTGCTTCTAATTTTTGATACACTAAAAACACATTATGATTTAATTTTATTTCAAATAAAAAAAAATAAACAGTTACAGTTTAAAAAATTTAAAACATTTCTAAGGTTCGGATTTCATATTTTCCCTTTGATTAAAATTTATTCAACAAAATATTTTTTTTACTGTAATTTCTTTTAAAAAGTTTTTAACAAAAATTATATAGCGGCCACACCAAAATTATGTAAATAAGCAGTTCAAATACATTATACTGAAAAGAAGTACAGCTCAAAAAGTAAAACTCACTGAGATTACTCTACATAAAGTATTTTTAAGCAATAAAAAATAATGATTCCTTATCATAAGAGTGTGAATAGGTGATTAGCAGTAAAAATTTTTCCACAAAATTTGTTCCACACTACTTAATTTTTTTACTACTCGTGTTCTTGTCAAATACCTAACTTTGAGCCGTGATGACTCAGGGGATAGAGCGTTCGCCTTCCATTGAGGTGAACCGTGGTTCGATCCTGGCGATGGCTGGTCGATACAAATTCCGCATCCGGCTTGCACCGACCACAGTGCCGACGGGAAATATCCTCAGTGGTAGACGGATCATGGGTTAGAGTCCCCTTTTCGTCTGCCTAACCGTGGAGGGTTCTCGTGATCTTCCTCTCCATGTAACACAAATGCGGGTTAGTTCCATCAAAAAGTCCACCTCGAAGACAAATTTCTCCCAATACTCGATCCAGGAGTTCCCTTGTCTTCTGGATTGGGTTCAAAATTACAAGGCTACGGAGTTGAACATTAGTAGTCGTAAACCCAAAAATTGGGTCAGCTGCTCAACGACGGTTTAAAAAAAAACCTAACTTTGAGCCTTGGTGACTCAGAGGATAGAGCGTTCGCCACGCTAAGAGGTGACCCGGGTACGAATCCCGGAGAAATCTGGTAGATACGAATTCTGCACCCGGCTCACACAGATCAAAATTCTGACGTAAAATATCCTTTCTGGAAGTCGGGTCATGGGTTAGAATCTTCCTGCTATTAGAATAACCGCGGAAGGTTTTCAAGGTTTTCGTCCCCATGTAAAGTAAATATGGGTTAGGTCCAATAAGAAAGTCCTCGATGAAGGCTAATTTCTTCAAGTACTTGAGCCAGGAGTTCCCTTGTCGTCTGGATTGTGTTCAAAACTACAAAGCTACGAAGTTGAACATTGGTAGTCGTAAACTCAAAATTAAGTCGGCTGCTCAACACCGGTTATAAAATATATGGACCAATAGATTAATCAAGACTAAAACTAAACTAAACTTAGTGGCGCGACAGCCCATAGAGGGCCAAGGCCTACTGTGCCCATCTCAGTTTTCTTGACCTTCGGCTCTGGGATGCAGGAGCAGATGTTCCGGTCAGGTGGTCAGCCGAACGCGGAACCCCCAGTGTTTAGTTCCCAAGCATGCTTGGTACTCATATATCGACCCACTGAAGGGATGAAAGGCTGAGTCAACCTTGCCCGGCCCGAGGATCGAATTAGGGACCTGTGGCACGACAGCGCGAAGCGCTACCGTTCAGCCACCGGGCGTCAATTTAAGTAATAACATAAATTATACAATATGCAGTATTTACCAAAAAGACCGCCTTTAATACTTATCTTTACAATCTTTATCAATAGAAGTTCAACTCATCAAGATAAAAATTCAAAACAGTGATCGATTAATTCAGCTAATGAATGTTGATTTTACTATGCCCCTCTGTAACATTGCAAGAGAATTAACACACTTCACAACACTTTTATAACTCATTCCTTAAGGATTACTTCATGGGAAAAAATATTTTTTACATAATTATAAATGATTTATTATTATTTACTTTAATAGAGATAAAGAAATTGAATTTTAAGATAACCATTAAACTTGCATCTCAATTTGTCAAAATCCGATATCAGATCAAAAGTAATTCAGAGTATTCCATTTTTAAATTTTAGCACTTTGTGCAACTGCCTAACTATGTACGACCTTACTGCAAAAAGTAGCACTAAACTGTCACGAGTCTTTTTATAATTATTATTATCATTAAATGTGGAAATGATAATTATAATAATAATATATTATTACCATTATCATTTCCACAATTTTCAGCTATGTACATGAAGAAATAGTTTTCGAAAATGCTTGTCTGATATTGCGTTATATGATAACTCCTCCGTCAGTTAATTTAGAAATTTTGTTTTTGGTTATTGTACACAAATTAATTTACTTCACCACCAAATTATTGTTACTTTTTTTTCATCATATGTTTCTAAAAACTAATATTCTCTCTAAGAAATCCACATTTTTTGCATAGGTTGCAACTACCTGCTTCTTTTAAAGACAAATTGCGGGGACATTGTAAACACATTGTACACATGGGGTTATCAAATTTTCATTTCTTCTTTATCTTAAATTCTAGACAAACCATTGTAATTTTTCATGGAGTTTCTTTCATGAAATATATCTAAGAAAGAGTTAACATTTTTAAAACAAAAATGTTCGTAACCAATAAAGGAAATTATATAAAGTAAATCCCCTCATGATATAACTTCAACTCGTTAGGTTATGAAAATCTTACTAAGTCAAGGTTTTTCTGAAAAATTGAGCACCTTCTCATGTTCATTCATGTTCTATAAGTCAAATTTAATCTTACGGGCTTCACCTTTATTGCAAAAGTCAATACATAATTTCATCAAAATAAGACATGTCCTTCCTTCGTAAAGAAGATTACGCCAATCAAAGTATTGTTATAAAAGAGAGCTGTACTTTACAAAGAAATATCAAGAAATCATCTTAAAGAATTTGGATTGGGTTTTTAAAGAAGATTGCATATTAACGCATGACGAAACACCATGACATGCCACAAATCTCGTCATTCCTAACCTAGTTTAAATAACAGAAATGTTTTCGTGAGTAACCAAAAGTAAGTCTGATCTGTAGAATCCAAAAGCAAAAGTAAAAAGACTGACATTGAAACTATGCCATAGACTGGAAAAAATACTGTACCTGTAAAGCAGCATTTGATGTAAAGTGCACCAAAAAAAAGGGAACACGTAGAATAACTTTTGATCTAATGATCGGATCTTCACGTTGTATGACTCAATCTTAAGTGTTCGAGGGAGTAACTTCAAATGTGCTAGTTAATCAGTGCAGACGATATTCTAAGCTACGCAATCAGACACAAAAACGTACTTTCTCTGAATAAACATACCTCTTTTTTTGACGGCTTTGGATTAATGATCTCCGAAATGTCGGGAGTAGCCGCAATCTGGGTAACATGGTCCCTATAGTTTGGTCAAGAGAGCGATCCGAAGTTGGGACCCCTTAACGTTAATTTTACTTTTGGCATATTTCGCTCAATTTCGAGAACTTTTAAAAAGATTGAAAAATTTTTGCACTCAATAATAAAACTTGTTTATCCGAAGGTAATTTCATGCCAAAAACAACTTTTTGAAAACATTTTAAATTTCTTATAATTTTATTTAAATTTAGTCGGAAAAAATTCGAGTTTTAAAATATACAATTAATTTTTTTCATCTTTTTATAAACTATACGTTTACACGGCAAAATCCAAAATTTGAATGAAATCGGTCGAATAATTTCTGAGAAATCAAATTTCAAAAAAGGAATACACTAAAAATTTAATATCTCAGGTACTATTCAACCGATTTCCCACAAATTAAATATTTCGCAAAGCAAAATTATATTCTTTGGAATGATGTAAAAAATTTTATACCTTACAATCCAAAATTTCTCGACTATTAACAAATAAAATAATTTTAAAAAATATATTATGCAAACTAAATGTTATTTTTGGACGGAATTTTGTTTGGATAAACGAATTTTTTAATTGTGTGCAAACTTTTCTTAATTCGTTTAAAAATTTCTCGAAATATAGCGAAATACGCTAAAAGTAAAATTAACATTAAGGGATCCAACCTTTAGATTGCTCTCCTGACCAAACTATGGGAACTATATTTCCCAGATTATGGCTAGTCGCTGCATTTGTGCGTCAGTAAAACCAAATCCGCCGAAACAAAGATATGTTTATCCAGAAAAAATGAGTTTTTTGTCTGATTTCGCAATTTAAATATATCGTCTGCTCTAATTAATTCACATATTTGAGGTCACCCAATTGAAACATTAAGAATGAGTACTAGAACGTGAAGATCCGATGATTAGATCAAAAGTTATTCAAGGAGGTTCATATTTTATTTTGAGCACTATATTTCCTTAAACTCGTTAACTGACGAACTATAGAATTTCTTTCTGAAATGCAAAGAAAGCGAAAAAATAGTTTATTGTATAACGCATAGCAAAACAGGTTTGTATTGCAAGAAAACAACCAAGTTATACAAGAAATTATTTTCAGAGTTTGATATTAATAATCTAACTATATCTTGTATTCGCATGTTTCTCAATATCGTTTCCGTAAAAATAAATCGTTCTTATAATTCAACCTTAACAAACAAGTTATAAACATTTACTCCAATTTTAATTACGTACTTTAAGTAATATCGCAAAAAGTAACAAATAACTTCTGATGTATATTTTCAGCACCAAATTCATGGATTTGACATCGACAAATCTTTCTTAATCTAACTAAAAAAACAATACTCAGAATTTATACAACCCATAAACCATGTTCACTCCAACCGTGCGAACTAAACCAAAAAGATCCCAACCTTCGAATAACAAGTTCTAAGCATTTACTCCAATTTCAATTGCATACTTTAAGTAATTCTATAAAAAGTAACTAATAACTTCTGATGTATATTTTCAGCACCAAATGCATGGATTTGTCATCGACAAATCTTTCCTAATCTAACTAAATTAAACAATACTCAGAATTTATACAACCCATAAACCATGTTCACTCCAGCCGTGCGAACTAAACCAAAAAGATCCCAACCTTCGAATAACAAGTTATAAGCATTTACTACAATTTCAATTGCGTACTTTAAGTAATACTATAAAAAGTAACTAATAACTTCTGATGTATATTTTCAGCACCAAATGCATGGATTTGTCATCGACAAATCTTTCCTAATCTAACTAAATTAAACAATACTCAGAATTTATACAACCCATAAACCATGTTCACTCCAGCCGTGCGAAGTAAACCAAAAAGATCCCGACCTTTGAATAACAAGTAATAAGCATTTACTCCAATTTCAATTACGTACTTTAAGTAATACCATAAAAAGTAACTAATAACTTCTGATATATATTTTCAGCACCAATTGCATGGATTTGACATCGACAAATCTTTCCTAATCTAACTAAATTAAACAATACTCAGAATTTATACAACCCATAAACCATGTTCACTCCAACCGTGCGAACTAAACCAAAAAGATCCCAACCTTCGAATAACAAGTTATAAGCATTTACTACAATTTCAATTGCGTACTTTAAGTAATACTATAAAAAGTAACTAATAACTTCTGATGTATATTTTCAGCACCAATTGCATGGATTTGTCATCGACAAATCTTTCCTAATCTAACTAAATTAAACAATACTCAGAATTTATACAACCCATAAACCATGTTCACTCCAGCCGTGCGAACTAAAGCAAAAAGATCCCAACCTTCGAATAACAAGTAATAAGCATTTACTCCAATTTCAATTACGTACTTTAAGTAATACCATAAAAAGTAACTAATAACTTCTGATATATATTTTCAGCACCAATTGCATGGATTTGACATCGACAAATCTTTCCTAATCTAACTAAATTAAACAATACTCAGAATTTATACAACCCATAAACCATGTTCACTCCAGCCGTGCGAAGTAAACCAAAAAGATCCCGACCTTTGAATAACAAGTAATAAGCATTTACTCCAATTTCAATTACGTACTTTAAGTAATACCATAAAAAGTAACTAATAACTTCTGATATATATTTTCAGCACCAATTGCATGGATTTGACATCGACAAATCTTTCCTAATCTAACTAAATTAAACAATACTCAGAATTTATACAACCCATAAACCATGTTCACTCCAACCGTGCGAACTAAACCAAAAAGATCCCAACCTTCGAATAACAAGTTATAAGCATTTACTACAATTTCAATTGCGTACTTTAAGTAATACTATAAAAAGTAACTAATAACTTCTGATGTATATTTTCAGCACCAATTGCATGGATTTGTCATCGACAAATCTTTCCTAATCTAACTAAATTAAACAATACTCAGAATTTATACAACCCATAAACCATGTTCACTCCAGCCGTGCGAACTAAAGCAAAAAGATCCCAACCTTCGAATAACAAGTAATAAGCATTTACTCCAATTTCAATTACGTACTTTAAGTAATACCATAAAAAGTAACTAATAACTTCTGATATATATTTTCAGCACCAATTGCATGGATTTGACATCGACAAATCTTTCCTAATCTAACTAAATTAAACAATACTCAGAATTTATACAACCCATAAACCATGTTCACTCCAGCCGTGCGAACTAAAGCAAAAAGATCCCAACCTTCGAATAACAAGTAATAAGCATTTACTCCAATTTCAATTACGTACTTTAAGTAATACCATAAAAAGTAACTAATAACTTCTGATATATATTTTCAGCACCAATTGCATGGATTTGACATCGACAAATCTTTCCTAATCTAACTAAATTAAACAATACTCAGAATTTATACAACCCATAAACCATGTTCACTCCAGCCGTGCGAAGTAAACCAAAAAGATCCCGACCTTTGAATAACAAGTAATAAGCATTTACTCCAATTTCAATTACGTACTTTAAGTAATACCATAAAAAGTAACTAATAACTTCTGATATATATTTTCAGCACCAATTGCATGGATTTGACATCGACAAATCTTTCCTAATCTAACTAAATTAAACAATACTCAGAATTTATACAACCCATAAACCATGTTCACTCCAACCGTGCGAACTAAACCAAAAAGATCCCAACCTTCGAATAACAAGTTATAAGCATTTACTACAATTTCAATTGCGTACTTTAAGTAATACTATAAAAAGTAACTAATAACTTCTGATGTATATTTTCAGCACCAATTGCATGGATTTGTCATCGACAAATCTTTCCTAATCTAACTAAATTAAACAATACTCAGAATTTATACAACCCATAAACCATGTTCACTCCAGCCGTGCGAACTAAAGCAAAAAGATCCCAACCTTCGAATAACAAGTAATAAGCATTTACTCCAATTTCAATTACGTACTTTAAGTAATACCATAAAAAGTAACTAATAACTTCTGATATATATTTTCAGCACCAATTGCATGGATTTGACATCGACAAATCTTTCCTAATCTAACTAAATTAAACAATACTCAGAATTTATACAACCCATAAACCATGTTCACTCCAGCCGTGCGAACTAAACCAAAAAGATCCCAACCTTCGAATAACAAGTTATAAGCATTTACTACAATTTCAATTGCGTACTTTAAGTAATACTATAAAAAGTAACTAATAACTTCTGATGTATATTTTCAGCACCAAATGCATGGATTTGTCATCGACAAATCTTTCCTAATCTAACTAAATTAAACAATACTCAGAATTTATACAACCCATAAACCATGTTCACTCCAGCCGTGCGAAGTAAACCAAAAAGATCCCGACCTTTGAATAACAAGTAATAAGCATTTACTCCAATTTCAATTACGTACTTTAAGTAATACCATAAAAAGTAACTAATAACTTCTGATATATATTTTCAGCACCAATTGCATGGATTTGACATCGACAAATCTTTCCTAATCTAACTAAATTAAACAATACTCAGAATTTATACAACCCATAAACCATGTTCACTCCAGCCGTGCGAACTAAACCAAAAAGATCCCAACCTTCGAATAACAAGTTCTAAGCATTTACTCCAATTTCAATTACGTACTTTAAGTAATACCATAAAAAGTAACTAATAACTTCTGATATATATTTTCAGCACCAATTGCATGGATTTGACATCGACAAATCTTTCCTAATCTAACTAAATTAAACAATACTCAGAATTTATACAACCCATAAACCATGTTCACTCCAACCGTGCGAACTAAACCAAAAAGATCCCAACCTTCGAATAACAAGTTCTAAGCATTTACTCCAATTTCAATTGCGTACTTTAAGTAATACTATAAAAAGTAACTAATAACTTCTGATGTATATTTTCAGCACCAAATGCATGGATTTTTCATCGACAAATCTTTCCTAATCTAACTAAATTAAACAATACTCAGAATTTATACAACCCATAAACCATGTTCACTCCAGCCGTGCGAAGTAAACCAAAAAGATCCCGACCTTTGAATAACAAGTAATAAGCATTTACTCCAATTTCAATTACGTACTTTAAGTAATACCATAAAAAGTAACTAATAACTTCTGATATATATTTTCAGCACCAATTGCATGGATTTGACATCGACAAATCTTTCCTAATCTAACTAAATTAAACAATACTCAGAATTTATACAACCCATAAACCATGTTCACTCCAGCCGTGCGAAGTAAACCAAAAAGATCCCGACCTTTGAATAACAAGTAATAAGCATTTACTCCAATTTCAATTGCGTACTTTAAGTAATACTATAAAAAGTAACTAATAACTTCTGATGTATATTTTCAGCACCAAATGCATGGATTTGTCATCGACAAATCTTTCCTAATCTAACTAAATTAAACAATACTCAGAATTTATACAACCCATAAACCATGTTCACTCCAGCCGTGCGAAGTAAACCAAAAAGATCCCGACCTTTGAATAACAAGTAATAAGCATTTACTCCAATTTCAATTACGTACTTTAAGTAATACCATAAAAAGTAACTAATAACTTCTGATATATATTTTCAGCACCAATTGCATGGATTTGACATCGACAAATCTTTCCTAATCTAACTAAATTAAACAATACTCAGAATTTATACAACCCATAAACCATGTTCACTCCAACCGTGCGAACTAAACCAAAAAGATCCCAACCTTCGAATAACAAGTTCTAAGCATTTACTCCAATTTCAATTGCATACTTTAAGTAATTCTATAAAAAGTAACTAATAACTTCTGATGTATATTTTCAGCACCAAATGCATGGATTTGTCATCGACAAATCTTTCTTAATCTAACTAAATTAAACAATACTCAGAATTTATACAACCCATAAACCATGTTCACTCCAGCCGTGCGAACTAAACCAAAAAGATCCCAACCTTCGAATAACAAGTTATAAGCATTTACTACAATTTCAATTGCGTACTTTAAGTAATACTATAAAAAGTAACTAATAACTTCTGATGTATATTTTCAGCACCAAATGCATGGATTTGTCATCGACAAATCTTTCCTAATCTAACTAAATTAAACAATACTCAGAATTTATACAACCCATAAACCATGTTCACTCCAGCCGTGCGAAGTAAACCAAAAAGATCCCGACCTTTGAATAACAAGTAATAAGCATTTACTCCAATTTCAATTACGTACTTTAAGTAATACCATAAAAAGTAACTAATAACTTCTGATATATATTTTCAGCACCAATTGCATGGATTTGACATCGACAAATCTTTCCTAATCTAACTAAATTAAACTATACTCAGAATTTATACAACCCATAAACCATGTTCCCTCCAGCCGTGCGAACTAAACCAAAAAGATCCCAACCTTTGAATAACAAGTTATAAGCATTCACTCCAATTTTAATTACGTACTTTAAGTAATACCGTAAAAAGTAGCTAATAACTTCTGATGTATATTTTCAGCACCAATTGCTTGGATTTGTCACTGAAAAATCTTTCCTAATCTAACTAAATTAAACAATACTCAGAATTTATACAACCCATAAACCATGTTCCCTCCAGCCGTGCGAAGTAAACCAAAAAGAGCCCAACCTTTGAATAACAAGTTATAAACATTTACTCCACTTTTAATTACGTACTTTAAGTAATACCGTAAAAAGTAACAAATAACTTCTGATGTATATTTTTAGCACCAATTGCATGGATTTGTCATCGACAAATCCTTCTTAATCTAACTAAATTAAACAATACTCAGAACTTATTCAACCCATAAACCATGCTCACTCCAGCCGTGCGAACTAAACCAAAAAGATCCCAACCGTTGAATAACGAACGCATCCAGAACACCGAACATAATTCGAAAACCGCAAAACATTCCAGCACAATCCACATATTTTCCAACCACTGGAGGTTCGTACGACCAACTGTTGTATCGACCAATCTTCGAAAAAGAAGTTATCGATAAATATAATATCCCGGCGAGCAGAGAACACTCTTGTTAAAACAGGGTTTAGAAAAAAAAATGGTGCACATATTCCGAGAAGCAACTTTCCAATTACCAAGAATGTTTAATTCCATTTTCCAGTTCATCCACGAAAAGTAAATTTTTCCTATCCCCTCCCCCCCCCCACGTATATCAAGAACTAATCTCCAATGTTTGAGCTAATCAATAATTTGGAAGGGAGAGATAGAAAAAAAATCTATTCTGGTTGCAGTGTTATTGATTATTTTGCCCCCAATGCTTTAATTATTCAGGCAAAAGTCCAAGTCTTTGTACATCTAGAGAGATTCCAAGCGGACCTCGAACCAATAGCAAATCAAATCGTGTTGCCACCCGATCGATAACAAATTGCTCACGCGAAAGCTACGATGACGTCACCTGCTCTTTGATGATTTATAATTGGCCAAAATCTGGCACTAAATCTCTCGCTCTTGACATCATCTACTCACTGCAGTTCTATTTCTTTTTTTAATTGCAATACACTTTAATTTCACGTTATTGAATCTGGTTAAAAAATAATTTAACATCTTTTCTATTAACTAGGCGTTCCCATATCCCCCATCAAAAAACTCTCTCGTCTAATGGAATGTAAAGAAAAAGAAATTAGCCAACTCCAATCATTACAGAACGTGGGGTGATTTCAAAGAAGATAAAAATCTGCAAAGTTGATTGAACATTTTTTAAAGAATAATTAGTACTAGAATGTAAATGGTAAAATTCTCATACATAAAAGTAACGTAACTTTAGAATGCTTCTACATAAAAAGTTTCTACTCTTTTTTAATAAAAAAAAAACTTCTTTGATTTTTCTATAAAGAATTTAAAAAAATGGATCTAATTTTGACCAAAATGAGGTGGAAATAAACTCTTTGATCATGCTTAAAAATTTTTGTGATTTCCATTTAATAAAGGCATTTCTTGAAGGTAGTTTATGAAATAAACGAGAACCTAATTGAACAAATTAAATAACAATTTCAAATATTTTAAAATTCATTCGAGTGCAATTACGTTATTTTCTTTTAAATAAATATCAATTGGATCTAATATACATTTAATACATTCCAAGAATAAAGAATCTTTAGAGTTTATTTATCAAGACTAAAATGGTAAATAAATTCATTTTAACACTTGTTGCAATGATTAATCGAATTAAAATATTTTGTTTAGTGTATGAATTCCTATTTTGAAGTCGTGCTTATTTGAAAATTAATAAGATAATATATTTATGTTTAATTTTAATTTTTTTTATAATATTCCTACAATGTGAGTCTGAAATGTAATGAATGTTAACTTTTCCTGAGAGTACCGAAATTCACAAAGTAGTTTTGGATAACATCTACTTGTTATATTAAACTTGAGAGTAATTTATTTAATACTAATTATTTCTCATTAGGATATACTTTAGTGTAAGAAATATCAAGCAACAGCTTTAAAACTTTAAAAAAAAATATCAGTGTAGGTAATACCGGGCAAATCACTCTTAATTATAAAAAAAAACAGTACTGAGAATATCAAAAAGTGTGTACTGCGCAATGATCTACATAATATTTTACTGGTTAGTTGGGTTATTTTTAATAAAAACCGAAAAATAACAAATAACAGCCACGTCTTTTTGTAAATGAGATAAAAAAAATTATATTAATCCAATTTCCCGGTATGCACTTGTCCAGTTATAAGTACACTTATATCTTTCAATGTTAAAGAAAATAATAACTAGTATTTTCGAAATAATGTTATACTATGGGGTACTAGCCTCCAGCTCAAAGAGGGATACCAGCCCAGGCGCTATCCCCATTATCTGACGGAAGTCAAAATTGCGTGCTGTTCCTATTATGGCAGTTAAAAGAAAGAGCTCTTGGCAGGGTGCTTAGCCATGGTCTGGTGATGTCTCGCCTACAACTTTTAATTACATGATCAGTTAATTTTTATCCCCAAAATGGGATATATATATATATATATATATATATATATATATATATATATATATATATATATATATATATATATATATATATATATATATATATATATATATATATATATATATATATATAAATGTAAATATATATATGTAAATATATAAGTTCAAAATGAAGAATAAAACAAAGAAAAATTATAGACATATGAAAAAGAAAGAAAAAAAGGGGAGGGGGAATAATAAGTAAAAAATAACAAACAACAGTTTAGATAATTTTTAAAAAAAAGGATGAAATTTTATTTAAAAAACCGGAAAAATAAAACCGGAAAAAAAAGATATAGTCTTTTCTTCAGCCCACACGATTATATCCGCAAGACAGAGTGCTTTCTGATATTGTATCAATAAAGCCAAAGCAAAATATATTAATACAATAGTGTGAGGAGCACTCAAAAAACTGTTTTTCTTAATATATATATATATATATATATATATATATATCTTAGAAATGCTTATGGACAGTCTTTATTATTAAAAATATTAAACTATTTTGCTAGTGTCTTATCAAGAGTTTTCAATGTTTTCCCTTTAGCCTTAAACTAGCATCTAATATTGTGCTAAACAAAATGCACTTTAAAAAAACAAATCATAATAACAATTGCAAGAACACTTAATTCATCAAATTAAATATTGGTGGCAAGATTTGTTTGATTCGCTATACCTAATATTTTATAAAATAAGGCATTATGGAAAAAATCGATGCAATTAGAGAATTTGTACAGCTAACGGATTAGACACATTTTCGAACTATTAAACAGCTTTATTTTCAACTTAATTACTATTTCAAGTTTATTTTATAACTAATTCAGTGATATTTGTTGGGATATTTTTCAGTGTTTACAATTCATGAAACAGTTATTTCAAGAGCTTTGAAGGACATTTTATTCAAAGAAAAATTAAGTAATTGTGTATTGGATAAAATAAATGCAAAGAATAAAATATATAAGCACGTGTATGCAGATTATTACTTTTGGAACAGATAAATTAAGCTATTTTAAATAAACGTACTACATATTTTCTTAAATATTGTTTATCAATTAAAATAAAATTTAACTAAGTTTGGCAGTTGGTTTTGTAAAATTATTGTAAAAACTAGTAAAATAGTATTATGACAATTTACAATGATATTTTTTTTAAAAAAATAATATGCAGATGATTGTTCAAAACTAAAATACTTAAGAACAATAAGTATGACTTCTTGAACTGCGCATAGTTTGTTTCATATAAGATTATTAAAAGATTATTGTTAAATCTGAAATACCTAAAACGAAAATAAGATATTTGTAAAATTTAAATAATCAAACAAAAATTTTAGAGCTTCAAAACTCTTGAATTGGTGAATTTTAATTAAAAGTAAAATATAAAAATGAAAGTGAGGATAATGTGTGAGAAGGAAAACTGACTTTTTTTCGGGGGGAGGGCAGAAAGTGTAGTGTAAAAAAAATCTCGCTTTTTGGTTTACTAAACAATACCGTCATTCACGGGGTATTAAAAACTATTTTAGCATTGAATTTGAATTTTAAAAATTATAAAAACGCAAGAACAGTGGCATTTTTACTACATAATTTAGCAATAATAGTAATATAACTTAATAAAAAAAATTGTAATCAGTACTTTCACCACACTGGAGATCATGTAATAGCTTTAGTGATCAGGTAATGGATCTGGTAGTGATTTTATTATTGATATGCAACACCAGAAAAGGTATAAAAATCATAACTAAAAAATGCGATAGATTACATCTTGATAGAATTTATCAGATAGATTTAAAAACATTTGACTGATTTAAATCAAAGGACAGAGAGATCCCGAAAAAGGATAAGACCCCCTAAAATAAGATTCCTAAGATTTCTACTACCGGTGGTGCTTAATCCACGTTTAAGTTTACAGGGGTGATAGATCCTTTTTAGTGTAGAAGTCATAGTCTTCTAGATGGCTGGAACGATGATTCTCCTGGTTCTATTTAAGTGCACCCCCCCCCCATCGACATAAAAATCGACGAGGACTGATAAAAGGGATTTCTTGTAGAATAGTCAATAGTTCAATTAGTGCCGAATTCACAGTCTTACAGACCACTGAGATAAATCGTAGTTCTGATGATATCATTTACATCTATGATCAGATTCCATAGAAACGGGGGGGGGGTAAAAATATTCTAAAATGGCCAATTATCGTGCAGAACCCATACACTATTAGAATTTTCATTCCAAAATTATGAAAAAATAAACGGCGGTAGCATGTTCATCCAATTAACTCTAAAGTTAACGGTAAAGAACCTTTTTTTCCCTTTACGGTTTTGAAACCATTTACAACTAGTATGATTTAAAAAACAATTAATGCAAAACTATTCGTATTTTTTTTAACTATTTTAACTAGCTTAGTTCCAAAACTGGGAAAAAGAAATTTAACTAGACATTGAAGCCATGGAATGTGGTTTATTTACTTTATTCGGCTGTCGTAAGAGATGGGAAATATCGAATTCTTTTGTGTCAAGTAGCTTTATGGTGCTGTCATCTATGCGTGAGTGAGAGTATCGTATTCTGATTGTCCAGGGTTACAAGTTGGATATTGCAGGACACTGGAAACACTTCGTGTGTTGAAAGTAATGGAGGAAACATGGTGGTGTCAATTTTGGAACACGAACCCCCGTTCTGTCAGTCCTGAGATTGACAGATTAGACCTCTCGGCTATAATATATAACCAGCTGCAAGGAACTAAGTGGCTTCATTTGGTGGGTAAAATTGATGCGATAAAATTCTAGTTGTTTAACTGGTGAAAGCAGTTAATAATCGGTTTTTCTCACAGTTAACAGTTTGAATATCATCTTATTTATGGTTATTTGACTGGAGTTATTTAAAATACGGTAAAATTGAAACTACACTCACTCTATAACAAAAAAATTGAAGCACCAAGAAGGAGTTGCCCGATTGAAATTAAAATTGGTGGATAGGAAGACAAAGCACGATTAAAATTTCAGAACAATTGAATGATTTATTGCAGAGTTACAGTAACAAGTTCAATAAGGTGTTGACCCGCCTCTAGCCTGGATACAAGCTGCCACACGGCGTGGCATAGACCGATAAAGCTCCCGGATGGTCTCTTGCGATATTTCCTGCCAAATTCGATCCAATTGTCGAACGAGGTCATCAACATTCCGTGCCAGATGCAATCGCCTTCCCATCATATCCCAGACATGCTCGATGGGAGAGAGATCTGGTGATCTGGCAGGCCAAGGAAGAGTTTGACAAGCATGCAGACAGTTCATAGCAACACGTGCCGTAAGTGGTCTGGCATTGTCCTGCTGAAAAACCAACCCAGGGCGCTGCAAAAGAAACAGTAGCAAAACAGGTCTTAGGATGTCGTCGACGTACCACTGTGCAGTAAGTGTACCTCTAATGACGACCAAAGGTGTCCGACTGTCAAAGGAAATGGCACCCCAGACCATAATGCCTTGTTGAGGGCCGGTGTGGCGTGCAATAGTGAAGGCAGGATCCCCCCTCTGCCCTGTGCGTCTCCAAACGCGTCTTCGATGATCGTCAGGACACAGTTGGAAGAGGGATTCGTCGCTAAAGACTATACGTCCCCAGTCGGCATCATTCCAGCCTGATTGAGCCATGCACCACTGTAATCTGGCACCAAGAAGCAATCGGATGATTGCTTCTTGGTGCGTCTATTCTTTTGTTATAGAGTGTATATATGGTTTTTAAATATGGTAAAATAGCAATTAACTAAATTATTATTGAACCATTTCTCAGAGAAATTTCAAACAATATAGTTTAATAATATTTTATCACATAAAATTTCCTGTTTTTCAATTATTTTAGATTAAATTGTTTTCATTTGATATCATAGAAACAATGCTTGTTCTTAAATGAAAAGAAAGTATTTGAGTAAAAACGAATGTATTACCATAATTCAATAGCAAGCTTTTCTCAGTGCAATGTAACATTAGTCTCTTAAAACAACTACTATTCTGCTATTTTCCAAACAATTTCCAACAATGTTCTTATAAGCTCAGATATTAGATATAATATATGAGAGTTTTAAATGATAAACATATATACTTTTAATTCTATTTTGAATTCTTTCATAGAAATGTTATAAGTAAAAAATTAACAAATGTGCAAAGGGAAGTTATTAACTGACTTGTGACTCAAAAACGATAAAAGTAAAAATGCTGCTGAATTCATTAAAATTAAATTTTTGACTAAAATTAAATTTTGCCGTCTTTTTCTATTCATATATTTTTTTCAGTTTAATCAAAATAAAATAAGTATTTAAATAAGTAAAAAAAATTGATTGAAAATATTAGTGCACGTTCACTAAGTGAGTTGAGAGAAAAGAGTAGACACAGCGGGCATAAATAAATCACATTAAAAATCAAAAGTATTCACGTCGCAACTATCAAAGAATACTAGATAGCTAAAAGTTAGCACTCCTTTACTCTAAACTATAAAAAATTAAGTTGTTTTCTACAATAAAAATCAGAAAGAGTTTTAAGAATATCGTTAAATTTATTAGAAATTTCAAACTCAGGTAAAATATCTACTGTATTGAAAAAAAAAGGCATTATTCAGTGTCTGTCATCAACATTTAAAATTAGAAACACATTAATTCGCTTCAGTTCACAAGTCATTTGTCAGTTTCAAAAATTAAAATCTTGTCTTCAAAACTTCTGGATCTCAAAATTATTAAATAAAACCCTTCATTAAAATAGTCACAAAATTTAAAAATAAATAATAATAATTTCACTAATTAGCTTTATTTGTTAACATTTTCCCAATTTGCAAAAAAAATATGCATTAACGAATCTAATTCAGTTTTGAATGCATTACTGAATTTAAAATCGATGACAGTTCTTGACAAGACTCAAAGTTGTCCCACAACAAACATATCCGAAAAGGTGAAGTAAAATAATCTATCCAATGAAACAATTAAGGGGTGTTTCTGGAGACGAAAGATACCCATATTAAGAGTGAGACAATAGATTCTCATTATAGAAATGTCCTAAACAGAAGACCGATTTGATGGCTTGTATATTGTCTTTATCCGCCCCGGTAATGTGAAAGATTGGGGAATCGGGTAATTGTTTACTGTCATGTCGGTTTGGAAAATCATCCGACCCAAGAAATGCTCATATTCATAGCTATTGCGTGAATAATTTTTCCTCAGTTTAAATAAAATCGACAATGTTAACGAGAATGAATAATTTACTTCGCTTTGTTCAGCTGTTTTGAAAAGGATTTATTGAGATTTAATTGAAGAAAATATTTTCAGTAACGAATGTAATCAAATTTTTAAAAGATAAAGTATCTGGTTCATTAATTATTTATGAAATGATTATGATTCAATTTATTTTGGTTTTAGTTTGAATAATTATTTAAAGGTGGAAAATAATTGTTGTAGGGAATTATTTTATAAGAATAGATATGAATAATTTAAAGCATAATTTAATGCATTTTAAAGGTGAGTTTGCTTTTTTTTTATAAAATTTCAATTTGTTAAAATACAGTCATTTGGTATATGATCATTTGGTTAAGTGAAAATGTAAAAACAAACAATACTCTATTTGTTTTTTTTTGTTTTTTTTTTTGTTTTTTTTTTCTTAATAAAACGATCTAAACATTTACATGAAATATGATCCAAGTCAATGATTTCTCCTTTAATCCTTTAAACTTTATTTTCATAAAAAAAAAATTTAAATTATTTTACTAAACATTTATTCAACTACTGTCTAATCTTTAAAAAAAATCATTCTTAACACTTCGACTAACAATTAAACTTTTTAATAAAACGTTCTGTATTACTATTCGAGTTTATATAGAATTCGAGTTACATGAATTGAAAAATATTCCTATTTATATAAAGGCTGTTTTCAGAAAGAAATTAAACAGATATTTAATTGAGATATTGTTATGGCAAAATTGCTAATAAATTATTTTTTTTTTTAATATTTTCAAAAAACATACAATTATATAAAGATTGAAGTACTAAAGCGCACTGTGGTTGTTTTATGCAAAATGTTGTATTTTTTCTAATTCAGGCACTAAAAAAATGCGAACATGATTATTTCCTTTCCTTAACTGTTTTACAAGAAAATTAACTAAAACTATACTAATTAAAAAAAATGTGTTAATATGTGAAATAATCTTTACGCTATAAATTAACTTTTTACATAATTCAATAGTAATTTGTAGACAAAACTTTAAGCAATAAACTACTAAAACAGTGAAATCATTTAAAATTATAGCAATTACACTTTTTATAAACACTTACATTAAATGTAAAATACTTACTTAACAAATTTTGGTACTGTTACTTTAATTCATATAGTATTTACTTTATGACGAATGTTTGGATTTATATATGGATTGATTTAAGTAAACAATATAAATTTCAACATATTTGATTGTTGTTTATTTTTTATTTAATTTGCAAAATTGTTATATGTTTAATTTTTTTCGATGCCCACCCGATTGACACTCATCCTTCAGGTATCAGTAGGACAGATTTGGTGGGCACCCTTTTAGGGGCATCATATTAGGTGGGCCAACGTTTCTCCTACAGTAAGAACAGATAGTACAGAGAATGAAAATAAAACCATGCCATGTCCGGAATTCGAACCCAGGATCTTTCTTATGTAAGGTCAGCTCCCTGAGCACAACACAGCCTGATCAACATATCTTTAAAATAATTTAAAATAAAACATAATTTAAGTTTCATTTTGCAATTAAGTATCAAAGACTGTAAAAAACAAATTCCAACTGAAGACAAAATTTTGATATTTGTTAATTGAGAAATTGATATTTTAAAATATTGATAAGTAAAAATATCCTATAAATATTTGTTATATTATTAACTCTAATCCAAAAGGTTTTATTTATTCTAATTTAAAATAAAAAAGAGACTAAATAAAATAAAATATTTACATAACTTCAAAAATTTATTCAAAATGATCTTTTGCATTTACACCCAACGATTATTTTTAATCCTTCTTAATGCTACATCTTGAAAAAGTGTAAAAAAATTAATAGGGAAAACAATTATAGAATTTCACTTTTTTACGATATTTAACCTGTTTTTAAAACTTAAATATCAAAGCATGATAGATTAAGCAACATCGTATTTCATGCTATGTTTTGGATCATTTACGTGAGGTGTGGAAAATAACTTTAAATAAAGTTGGCAAAGCAAAAATCATACATTAAAGCATAAATTTAACTACCACTGGAAAAAAAAGTTCCCAAAAAACGTAGAAGTTTTGCAGCTCTGTTTGAAAACATGGCTTGAAAACCTACTTTCACGAATTCTAAAATAACGAATTCTTCAACGCCACTAACTTTGAATGCAATTCAAACTAATTTTCAAACTCTGAATGCGATTTTATTTTGATAATATCAACTCAAAAATGTATTTTAATGTATTATTTAAAATGAATATTTAAAATCTTCTTCAAATTTTTAGTTGCACAAATATTAAAAAAATAATAGTAATAATTTGAAATTATATATTCAAAAACATTTGAGGACATGGCTTGAAGATCGATTTTCACCGATTCATATGGAAACGGATTAGACACTTTCTCTATCGTTGCAAATAACCTTTCATATTCAAACACTTTTTTTTAATTTCACTTTGATTCCTAAATTTCAATTATGCAAATTTTGATTGTTGAATTTTTTTTTTTGATAATATAAACTCAAATTTAATTTTATGAATAACTAAAAATATGCATCTAAGATATTCTTTAAAAATTTGCTTGACTTTTAAAAGTTACCCGATTATATTTAACTATATTTTAAGACAGATCTAACCTTTTTCAAAATCGCAGATTCAATAGCAATGAAATCTTGAACAGGCATTGTTGTAAATAATTTTCACTTTTCGGACTATAAATGTTACAACTATTTTAATAATATCATTTTAACTTTAATGTGTAATTTAAAATATATATCTAAAATAGTCAGCTATAAACTCTTCAAATTAATTTTATAATTGTTTTACCAAATCATAAAAATCATTTTAAAAAAAGGTGCATTTAAATTTTAAAAAGTTTGTTCTTAATATTTTTGTTCATTAAGATGTCACAGAGAAAGTTTTCGTTAACCTGGATAGCTACTTTGCTGTAATATACACTGAGAAAAACTATGGTGAAAACTATCAGAACATGGTGAAGTGTACCGTTTTTCTGTCTATATGGGAACCCTAAAAACCTCGGTAATGTTTACCGAAGTGCTTTGGCAATGATTTGGGTAAAATAAACAATTAAATATAGTTTTATAAAATGCTATAAAATCTTATAAATGTCATAAAATTTGATAATTTCAGCATGATACCTTAGAGCGTGATATAAAAACCATTTATACGGTTAAATTTACTTTTCAGTTTGTAGTTTTTATTAAATGTGTAGTAATAAGAACTTTAGAAAACTAGAATTTCCAATAAACCATTGAACGGAAAAATTAACGGAAAAATTACCAACTAACTGTTTAAATACCGTATATTTTGATTTTATTACAAGAATTATGATTTTCTTTTACCAGAAATATCATTACCATACAGTACGGAAAAAGACATATGATTATACCAGAAATGTTTTCTCCGAGTAGGCCAGATCAGTAGTACAATTATTGATTAAAGTTTTAAAAAAATAAGAAAAAATTTCACGTGATATTATTTTATCATATACTTACTTTTATTATTTTTGCACATAATTTTTACTTTAGACGTTATGCCACTAAAAGAGTCATAGAATATACCTTAAGATAATAGTTTTTTATATTATGTGCTACTGTAAATATAAAATAAAAATAAAGTAAAATATACTAAAAATGTAAACCATTAACTACTACTCTAAATATCAACTTCTGTTATATTTATTTTCTGTACTACAACAACATGCAAATTCCCCACATTACAAAATATTTTCTAATTAAATTCCTTGCTATTTTTTAAATCAAAAATCCTCTCTTATAATTTATTAAATACTGAACAAAAACGGCAAATCTTTTTTCCGAATGTAGAACCAAAATAACGCAAGAATAACGCAAAGAATTCTTTACCTCCGCTAAAAGAAAAAGCGAGCGATTGTTTTTTCCGCAATAACGGCGCTATTATAAGGAAGACACATTTACAGAGACGGGGCAGGAGGTTTCTCCAACTGTTGCGCGCATTCATGTTACCTTAAATGCTTGCCTCAGTTTCCCGTCAATGAACATTTTCTGAGAACAAAAAATTTTCCCCGTAAATGAAAATTCAACTTAAAAAATCATTAGTTTTCATTTTATAATAGTCCTTTGTTTATAATTTTTTTATTTGGAACATAACTTTTTGTTATTAGCCACTTGACGCAGATGGGATATCGGTGTCCCTTTTATATATTTTTTTCTGCCGCTCTAATTACAAGTAAAAATATATTTTGGCACTTTTTAATTATAAAAAACAGTCTAATTGTTGCTAAAAAGATCTATTAGATTATCGCAATTATGCTTACACTAAAATATAAAACCCAAAATAGCTAGATCGAAATTTTTTCTCTGATTTATATTCAAAAATTTATTAATAAATTTATAAAATTATTGTAAATTATAAAATTATTGTAAATTATAAAATTATTGTAAATTATAAAATTATTGTAATATTTATATTATTATAATATTTATTATAATTATTATAATATTTATAAAATTATTGTAAATTAAAGAAATTACTGTTTTTCTAGGATCTAAATTATTGCAAATAAGCGCAAATTTGAAAAACATTTGTTTAGGAGATTTAACCTTTAGCACGGAAAAGACACCGGTGTTCAAGCTGCATTTTATAACCATAAACTATTAGATTCTATAGATAATATTTTTTACTTACTTCGAAAGAAATTATCACAAAATAATGAAAATAAAGTAGTATTAAAAATATGCTGAATAAAAATTTTTCATCAAAGGTTAATATCTTGCAAAATAATAGTATAATTAAACAAAATATTCCTTAAATGTCAATTTTAAACCGTCATTTATACAACAAGTTCCAAGATCCAAATTGATTGTTATGCTATTTATACACTGTAAAAAATTCCGGATCAAATTACTGTAAAAAGTACCAGCACTCTGGGAATCGGTACTTTTTATCGTAAAATCCATTTTTATAGGAACATGTAACGGAACAAAAACATCTGATATACCGCATTTTTACATTAATAAACCAAGTCTAATAGCTGTAACGTAATAATCATGCATAACTATGTGGTGCTTTATACCGTAATTAGATCCAGAATTTTTACAGTGTATGTGTAGAAAATATATTTTCTCTTTTATTCATACAAGTTTCTAAACCTTAATAAATTAAGATTTTTTTATACTACTTATATACGTAAAATTTAATAATAGTATAAAAAATGCTCGTAAAATAATAATATAATTTAAAAAAATATCTGAAAATACCTATTTTAAGATGACAGCTGCAAAATAAGTTGTTAAACTACAATACTTCTGAAATATCAATTTTAAGCCATCAGGTTGCAAAAAACAAACAGTAAATGTTTTTTATAAACACAAAAAAATTCTCTGATAGTTTAAAGAAATTGCCTGTAAATTAAGAATATATTTAAACAAATAGCTCTTCAATGTCAGTTTTAAACTGATAGTTTGCTTTGCACGAAACAAAATCACTTTATTATTTTAATATTCGGACATTTTTCATTAAAAAATAAATTTCAATCTTGATACTCTTTAGATTCACATTCAGATTATGCCTTTTACTATTATTTGTGAGTACAATACATAAAAATAAAAATAAAATTTCTTTTTCAAGTTTTAAAATTTAATAAAAAATAAATTTTGGTAATATTTTGCCAAACCTGTCCTTATTAAATAAATTGATTGAGGTCTAATCAATGATTTTTATTATTTTACACATATCTTGGAAAACTAAACTAATTTGGATCTTAATTTCTTGAGAATAACAATATGTTAAACGACCTAAACTAACAAGAAAATTTAGACAACTTGTTAGAATTAATAAAAATCAATTGCTAAAATGATATTAAAAATTAAAATAGATTATTTAGACATATAATTTTTCTTATTAAACTTTCAACCCTACTAACAAAAAAATTAACTAAAAATTACGTCTGAAATTAAAACTAAAAAAATAAAAACGCCAATTTCCGATAAAAATTAGTTTCATCATTCTTCAATAAATTTAAGAGCCGAAAGTTCTTAATAAGAAATCAAGAAAAGAATCTTAATTTCCATCTCAAGTTTATAAATAATCACTGCAGTACTCAAAATAAGTATTCATAATGCGATTAAATTTAGAGACTTAATTAAGTATTTTTTTAAAACATGCAACAAAAGTAAAGATTTTTCTCATTTATTTAAAGTATTTTTTTTAATAGCAAATCACTTATTTTTACTTCTTTTAACTTATTTCGGATGCATTAAAAGATCTGAAATAAATATATGAAAGATGTGAGATAGAAATGAAATTCATTTATTGCAACTTACTTGTAAATTGAGATTGAATTTTAAAAAATTATTTTTCGCTTCAAATTCAAAAAAATATTCACGCAAAAAATATTTTACTTGACTTTAAGGGGTAGATACGATTTTTTTTCCAAGTAAAAAGGGATAAAATTAAAAATAACATAAATATACCACCTTTAAGCAGATAAACTGAGTGCATAATATAATAATTTATAACATATTTGAGAAGATCATGGTCTTAGATGATATTTTTTGGAATTTGAGCAATAAAGTTTAAATATTGACAAAAATTATGATTTGCCTTGAGGAAATTTATAAATCCCTAACACTTATTTAAACGGTTCTCTTCAAAGCGTTCGCACCCTTTGTGTAACTCTCGGATATGTAATTATTTTTATCAAGTCATTAGCATATCCTTTACAATTATATCCGATGCAAGACAAATTTAAATATTAATATGCACTCATATTTTAAAAAATTATCCTTTTCACTTAGTTTTTAAGTTAGAAAATATTTTTAATTGATACTTTTCCTTTCGTACATTTTGAAAAAGATTTAATCATTCTTAAAAATTTTAAAAAATATTTCATATTAAGAAATTAAATTAATGAATACTTGTGGTTCCACGTGGGTATGTATGTCTCACATGTATATCCCGCCCATCTTACCTCGGCACCACTGGTACACACTAATTCCATCTAAAAACTTAGCGGTACACAATAGTAATTTCAAAAGTTAAGTTTAGCAGAAGAATAGCTAGACTAACAGTTATTCTTTTTTTATAAAATATTTCTATTTTTTCTTAATTTGAACTATTAAATCTCTATATAACCATATTTTCGGAAAAAGTAGAAAATTTCTTTTATAAAATTCTATTAAAACATGTTTGTGGTTGTAACTAGTTATAGAATCTAAAATTCATTTTACAGGGCGACTCGTCACCTACTATTCATAATAATATTACCTTTACATACACAATAATGATATGCAAAAATATTTGTCAACTTTAGAAGTACTTTTGCGTAAAAAAACAACATGACTGCCAAGTGAGGCTACTAGTATATTCTTCATAAATAAGTATTGTCATTTATCTTAATTTTCAAAGAAAAATACAAATCAAAAATAGTTCGGTAGAAAATATCGAAAACAAATGAAGGAAAAAAATTTCACTATACTTATGTAATTTGTCAAAAGGATGATAGCTAAAGATTAGTTCTTTTCAAGTTCTATCGTTGATTTATGTCTTTTAAATCCGCCAATGGGTGATAAATTATCACTGATAAACAGAACATATATTTATGTCCTGGTCTTCCACTCATCTTCAGTTTTAAATAGCTTGGCATTCTTGGCGATGACGTATTTTATTCTTTCGGAAGCCTCTTTAGTTTAAAGCATTTTCATGCATTCGATACATTATATTATAAAATATACAACTTATTACATACATTTTTATGAAAGCAATAAAGCTTCTTTATAAGTTTTCAACATTGAAACGAATGTTAAGATTATAACTATCTGCATAATTTTTTATCCTTAAATTGATAAATAATAAATGATAAATGCTCATTACGATTTCGCACTTATTTTTGTAGTATTTTATTTTTATAGTAGTTTAACGCAGACAAGTGTATTATTACTCAGATTACGAATTGTTGTGAAACTAAAATAGGTAAAAAATAATCCTTAAATTATTCTAAAAATTTTCCTTTAAGTAAAATACTTTGTTTGCTAAAGATAATAGTCCTATAGCTCCTGAAGAGACAGATATTTCATAATTCAGCGTCTATTAAAGACATAATCTCAAATTTTTTAAAATGAATTGTGCATTTTGATCGATTGGTGTTCATTCAAATCCTTCTACGTTGTCAATAATTTCACATTTTTGTAAACTAACATAATGGTTTTAGTTTGTTTAATGGTTTTCCAGAAAAAGTAACGCAATTCGAGTATCTCTATTTTTCCAATAATTTTTGATACTTAATTTCCTAGTCGGAATGAAAATTGAAGGGCTTTACGCGATATAATAATCCACGTTTACAAACTGCGCAAGAGATCCCTTTATGTAAAAAAAAACACCAAAGTTTCCTTGCAATAAATAGATGTGTCTGAGTATTGTGGTATTTACTAGCAGAAATCTCGAAAACTCATAAATAACGACCTAGAAATAAAACAAGGAAAAAATTCAATGCATAAGTGTCACCTTTGTAAAAATTGAGGCATACCATTAGATTTTCTGAAACCCTTTAATTATCATAATCCGGTATTGGACATTGAAATCCACACGTCAGCAATATGAATAGGCATTATTCGTTAAATCAATCTCACTTTGAATATCTTGTTGTGCCATACAGAGGAAAACGCATATCCAAAATGTTTTGTTATTATTACAGTCATTGTTGATTTCGTTATTTAAACAGAAATGTGAATAAAATTCATTTAATTTTAAAGAAATCGTTGCTCTTTAGGGTTTCATAAAAAAATAATAATTCGGTTAGAAAAATTAAAATTACATTTTTTTTTCATTTGAAAACATGAAACTACCTAAATTTAGAAAGATTGCTTGTAAAAAACCAAGTGCATAATATTATACAAAAGAGATACTCACAATTCACAATATTTTATTGATGATCCCTCACTAGAGGGAAGTGCTCCGAGTGAATATTTCGACAAGTTAAAAAAGTTACTAATTTCACTCGTTCGCTTTTCTTCAAAAGCATTAAACTTAACGCAACTTATCCATAACGCAATTGATCAAGAAATTTTAGAGCAGTGGGCCTAAAAAAGGACCACTCCTTAATAACTCTTGATCTAATGATCTAACGTACTTCACGTTCCAAAACTCTATCTTAATGGCTCGAGGGTATGACCTCAAATATTTTAATTAAAAACTATATTTTAAGTTATGAAATCAGACATAAAAACGTACTTTCTCTGAATAAACATACCTTTTTTTTTTTAAACAGGATTTGGATTTCTGACCCCCTAAATATGGAGGGTAGCTGCAATCTAAAAATATGACCCCGATAGTTTGGTCAGGAGAGAGCTTCAAAGTTTGGGGTCCTTAATGTTAATTTTACTTTTTGCGTATTTCACAATATCTCGAGAACTTCTTAAGCAAATTTAAAAAATTTTACACGAAATTATATAATTCGCTTGTCCAAAGATAATATCATGCAAAAAATAACTTTTGGTAAATATTTATATTTTTTATTATTTTATGTAATAATACTCGAAAAATTTTCTATTGTACGGTATACAGTTTTTTTTTTTTGCATCATTTTAAAGAATATAATTTTACACGACAAATTACAAATTTTGAGCAAAATTGATCGAATAGTTCCTGAGATATCAAATTTTAAATATCTGACTTTTTTGAAATTCAATTTAGAAACTATTCAGCCGATTTTGTTCAAATTTTGTATTTTGCCGGGTAAAATTATATTCTTTGAGAGAGGACAGAAGTGGATGTAAATCCATTTCAAGAAAAACCTCTTCTGCTGTATTCCTAAATGTTGCTTTCTTCTTTATACATGGGGCCTGTACTAGTTCTTTGGTGACCTATTACATTATGTTTATGGAAGCTAGCCTTTCTTCCTTGTGTACATTCTTTACTGCAAGTGACGTCACGCATAGGTAAATTGTGGCATTTGTTTATGCCCTGATTCAGCGGCTAATGAGGTTCAACATATACATACCATGTTACTTGTAGTTATCCAATTAAATCTTGTAGGTATCCAAATAAGTCTAGTCGAAAAATTAATTTAACAGGATAATAAAGCCCGATTTTGGGCTGTAAAGCCAACGCACCATGCACAAGCACGTGATTAAACACAAATATGTGATTTCAGCAGTATTCTTCTTCTCAAGCATCAAGTGCCCGATTGACAGGTGGTGTTTTAGTGTTGAAAGACAGTGGTGTACAGACATGAAAGTCAAAAGTATGAGAATATTTCTGATATTTTAATTATCTGAAATTCTTCTTATTTTAATGACTTAATGATATGTGAATGATATTAAAACCGATAAAACCTTAATGCGCCCTTATTTTAAGTTTATATTATTATTACTTTGCAATAAATATGTTTCTATTTTTTCAGTCTATAATCCCATCCTTTTTGGTTTCGTTCACCAAAATGTAAAACTGTTATCAATCTGTTAACATTTAAGAAAATTGCTCATATTTTTCATTAAAATAGTGCCAAGCAAAAAAAATGTCTGTCTATTACAATTAGAACTGAAATTTCATATCCTAGCTAGGAGAGATGAATTTCAAATAAAGTCTCTTATTTATAGACATCCTGTATTTTAGAATAAATTTTACCTTTTTCAAACCAGGTGATGCGTTTTCGCTCATTTTTGTATATACTTTTTCTACTAAAAATATACGGTATATAAACCATTAATTTGATAATTTTTCTGCTCTTATGGTAATGGTTTATTGGAAATTCTGTTTTTCAATATTATAGTTCTTATTACCACACATTTAGTCACAAATGCGAAACTGTAAAGTAAATTTAACCAAGTAAATGGTTTTTATACCATGCTATAACGTATAGTGATAAAATTTCTAAATATTTATTGTAAAACGATATTTTAATGTTACTTTTACCAAAATCCTTACCGAAGTGATTCGGTAGCTTTTTGGTGTTGCCACAGAGCCAGAAACACAATATGTTTTACCACATTCTGGTAGTTTTGACCATTTTTTTCCCTCAGTGAATACAAACATATTTATCAGATGATTTAAAAAAAAAACATATAAATCTTTAACTTCTACTAACCTCAATAAATTCATTGGAAAACATTGTGGCTTATTGAAAAAAAATTATTTTAGCTTTAAATCACAATCTAAAGCTACTGCAATAAATTTCCGAATGATTTACCAAACATCATCGGCGAGCATTTGCATGAAAGATATTAGAGGGCAGAGGGGTTGAGATTGAAGTCAGAAGAAGCGTGATTTATCTAATTTAAAATGAAAAAAATAAAATAAAAAAACCATATCAATACATTTTTCTCAGAAAGCTATGAGTTTCCAACACGCAGATTCTTCAACGAAAAATTCCCAATTCGATAATGGCTTACCGACGAATTTCTGAACCTCGTACCCCTTTTGTCTATCATTCATCTCATCCATTCAGATTTTTGCTCTCCCACAGCAGAAAGCAATCTTCGATAACTTGACTGTTTTCACTGCCACCCACCAACTCAGAATGGATGCCGAATAGAGCAAAAAAAAGTACAAAAGAAGAAAAAAAATGGCCACAGTTAATGCGTACAACAAAAGAAATAGAGTATTTCTTTCTTCTTCTTTCCAGTGTTTATATTTTAGATTAAAGAGGCAACACTCGATGTATTTTTTGCGCCGTGCCTCGAAACATTTGGTGACGACAGGAATCTTAATGAAGTATCGATAACGCCAACGGTTCGGGCCTCTCGTATATCGATTCACGATATCGATTGCTCGCTGTATTGATTAGCTAGCAGAGCAGCCTCACTGTCTTCTCTATAGGTCTGTTTGTGTGTAAAGCTTTCACGGGATAGACATTTTTTTTTTATTTCGCGATATTTTTTTATTCCTTTTTGCTTTTCAAGGGGGAAAAAGGGAAAAGGCAGTGACATAAAAGGGTTCGCGGTGATGCTCTGTCTAATATTCTTTATCTATTCTCTGATCTAGAAGATTCCATCTCATATTCTATAGGATTGTGTTCTTTTTTTTTTTAAGTTATCGTTTGCTTTTTTTTTATATATATATCGTGAAACACTGGGGGATTCTTCCCCCCTTTTTTTCCTTTCATTCCGCGCAATTTTTCTATCCCTCACAGCGATTCTATGCATCTTCTGAGTAATGGCAACTATTTCCAGTAATCAATAAATGTACGCCGCCGCCGCTTAAAAAAGCGAATGTGCGCGTTTTTATGAGTGAATAAATAAATAGGTAATTCCATGATTCACCGTGATTGATTTTCAAAAGGATAAAAACGATTGGCAAACGCATGCCTTTGCTTTAGTACGGTGATTTTCAAATCTCTGTTGCACACGCACCCGATGTTAAATACATTCAAATAAGAATATAAATAAGTTAGTTTGTATAATCAGTGATTGATTTCATATAATCCCGTAATGAAAACAGAAAAAAAATATTATCTGTTGTTTTTCCCTGCAATGATAAAAGTGTTTTTATCTGTATATACCAACACGCAAGCTACTGATAAGTTAAAATTTCAACAATATTTATTGATATTCGTGAGCATTTTGATTTTGAAATAGAATTTGTGCATTTAACGATAAATATAAAGAATAAATAAACAATAAAAGTTAAGATAGTGAAGATTTATTACGCTCTTATTTCTAAACATATAAAAAGCTCGTTTTCAAATACGAGGATGAAAAACAAAAATATAGCGGGGAAAAAGGAAATACTTTGTGTAGTTTTGATAGTACAGAAAATTTATTTTTAAACTGATAGAATATAATTAAAATAGTATTAATGATTCAAAACATACATTATTCCAAGAAAAATAATTTTTAGTTTCCAAAAAGCTTCTTTTTTTTGGATTCCGATAGCTATTAATTACTCATACTTAAAAAATTTTTTTAATTCATAAAAACATAATTAAACGTCCCTACTAGTAGCTGAATAATTACTTGAACCATAAAATTATTATAGGATATTAAAACAATGCTATAATGCGAAAGACCTGAACTGAGAAAAAAAGTATGGTCAAAACTATCAACTAACTAGAATATAGTAACTATCGTATTTCCGGCTCTATAGAAAAAGCCAAAAATCTCGGTAATTTTTTCGTCGTGCTTCGGTAATGATTATAGTAAAATTAACAATAAAATTTAATTTTATATTACGTAATAAAATTTGATACACGTAGTAAAATTTAGTAATTTTATCATGATACCTTAGAGCATGTCATAAGAACCACTTGTACAATTAAATTTATTTTTCAGTTTTTTATCTTTTACTAAATATGTACTAATAAGAACTATAATTTTGAAGAAATTCCAGTAAAGCGCTACTATACAAATGGAAAAATTACCAAATGAATGGTTTGAATACCGTAAGTTTTTGTTTTGTTTATGTTTTTTTATCAGAAATGCCTTTACCGTACAGTACTGTAGTTTTACCTGAATTTCTTCTCCGTGTATCAACCAATCACTGAACTTAACCTTTTTTTAAAATTTTAAAGCTAACTAAATCCTTGTCGAGGAAGGAGGATGTACAAAACATCAAAACCTATTTGATTGCAGAAGGAAACAGAGAAGACTATTGAAAACACTATCAAGTTTGAACTGACAATAAAACAAGTTTTATTGTTTTATACACCCACCTAACACAATAAAGATATGTCAGATTTCAATAGCTTGTTTGTTTTTACGTCGCTTAAATGTTAATTTGCGTCCTAAGTGCATATGCTTATTTATCTTCTTTTTTTGAAACGAAGATAAATAAGACGATAAATAAAAAGCAGTGAGGCAGTTATTATAAAACATCCTGTATAAAGTTATAATGTATCAATTTTAAAATTTTATACGGCTATTATATAGAGTTTTTCAGAGAGAAAAATCTTAACATAATACATTTTTCTTAAATTTCTTTTTAATATTTTTGAATTTCACTACCAACTACAGATATAAAAAATCAAAGTTATAATATCAATTTTTATAAAAAAAGAAAATTTCTATAAAATTAGAAAAATTTAATATTTTCTATTTAAAAAGTAATAATTTCAAAATCATTAACATTAACATGCAAGCAACATTTTTTTTTTAATTTTCATCTTGCATGATTGGATTCCTATGTAAAATTAAAATTTACAATGTTTGCAATTACAAATTTACAATGTCAAATTAAAATTTACAATGTTTAACAATTTACAATATTTAACAACTTAATTAAATGTTTTATTTGTATAGATAATTTGATGTTTAGTTCTTGTAAAATTTGGAAGACTAATTTCCAAAGATAAACAAAACAAAACAAAATCACATAATCTGACAACTAAGCATTGAAATAATTTTGCTCATAATTTGAGCCAACTCATGCAAAATAAAAATAATCTGATATCTACATAAATTTCGATATTACAAGATATTAATTGATAAAATTTAAAATTTTAATCATATAAATTATCTAACCTAACCCAACTTAAATTTAAAATTTTGTTTAGTAGAAAAATATAACGTAAAAATTTCAGAAAAAATTCGATAAATTTTTTTAATTAGTATTATTTTAAAGAATTTATTATCTTAACAATTTTTTAAACATCCAGAATTTATCAAATTCAATGCTGTAGAGGTTGTTGTTTTATATTAAAAAAAATTAAATATGCAATTTTTTTTTCTTTTTGAAAAATTCATCAAAAATTAAAACCTTTGTTTTCGAACTTAATGACTCGCGATTTCTTATTTTTAGGCATTTGCACTTTAACAAGTCAAACATTTAACAAATAATTAAAATCAAATTTATCAAATTCAAAAAATGTTTAAAAAAATGTGAAGAACTAAATATTTATAATAAATGTTTCCAAGAAAGGCACTTTTACGCTTAAAGCTTCTTTTTATTATGTTGTTAAATTTACGAAAGTCTTAAACAACAAATTTATCGATTTCTAAAAATATATTAATTTAAAGAAAACTAAATATTCATAATAAATGTCTCCAAGGAGAGCACTTTTATGCTTTTAGCTCCTTTTTAGTAAATTTTTGAATTGCGAAAGCCTTAAACTACAATGAATTAACAACAAATTTATCAAAATCAATATTAGTAGCTTTTTTTTTTTTTAGAAAAGGACTCAATATTTTTAGTATATGTCTCTAAGAAACGCTCTTTTGTGCTTAAAAATTATTTTTAATTAATTCTTAAATTTCCGAAAATGCCTTAAACAACAAATTTATCATATTCAAAAAACATGATTTTAAAAAAAACTAAACATTTATAGTAAATTTCCGTGGAAAAAAAGCGCTTTTATGCTTTAAAAAAAACAATTTCTAATTAATTCCAAAATTTACGAAACAGTCTTCAACAACAAATTAATCCCATTCAAAAAATTGTAAGAATTTAAAATGAAAAACTAGATGGTTATAATAAATGTCTCTAAGAAAAGCGCATTTGTTCTTAAAGCTTATCTTTATTAAATTCTAAAATTTACGAAAATGTCTTAAACCTAATAAATCTTTATCTACCTATGAGAGCAACAGAAATTAAAATAAATTGAAATTCTTTGCGATAAAATAAAATAAAATAAAAACATTTCCTAATATCCTCAAAAACTCAAACTATTTCCATTTTCCTAATACCGTTCCAATTCAAATCAAACAACCACAAAACTCACAAATTTTTCCAAAACCCAATCATTTCATTTCGAATTTCTTTTTTTTTTTCCTCCATTCATCCTGTCGCATCTAGGAATGTATGCACGCTACGTCACCATTACGTCACGTGTAACATCTGAGAGGTAAAAGTGGGGAGGGATGTATCTTGATATAATACCCCCAGCAGCAAATCCCTTTAGAAGGGAGGGGGGCAAAAATTGAACGGGTTAAAAAAAAAAAACAGGGGGGAAGAGAGTATGAGACTAATGAGTGACTAAGAAGTGCGACGGATCCTAATGTAGATACGCACTGGTGATTCGGCGATTGATTGCCTATCCCCTCCCCCCCCTAAAATATCGATTTTTAAAGAGTGACTGAGCATCCCTTTGACATCAATTTCCGACAACGCATTTTTCGTCACTCTTGTAATCATTTGAAACAAGATTCCTCTTTCGCTTTCTTTCGTTTCATTATGCATACAGATATAAAAAGATATGATGATATAGTGTTCTTCATAAAGAAACGATATCGTTCCAGGCAACTGCATATTTTCTGGAAAATTTTCATTTTACATTGGGACATTTAATAGTGTAAAGATTTTGTTTGTTTATTTATTTTTTAATGTTTATTTTTTTTTTTTATTGTTATTTTGAAAAATAAAGCTGAATCTCTTAGAACTACTTCCCAAAAATGCATTGTTCGTCTCACTTGTAATCTTTTAAAATAAGAATAATCTCCCGCTTTCTTTCGTTTCATTATGCATACAGTTGTAGAAAGATATGATAATATAGTGTTCTTCATAAAGAAACGATATCGTTCCAGGCAACTGCATATTTTCTGGAAAATTTTCATTTTATATTTGGACATTTAATAGTGTAAAAATTTTATTTAATTTTTAATGTCTTCTATTAAATATCTTGATTTGGCCTAGAATAATAAAAACCATCAAATTAACCTTTTTTTATCATTTTTGGTCTCATTTGCAATCTTTTAAAATGAGATTAATCTTTTCTTTCGTTATGTACACAGTTGTAAAAAGACATGATAATCTAGTTTTCTTCATAAAAAAACATAATTGCATATTTTCTGGAAAATGTACATTTTACGTTGTGACATTTAATAGTGTAAAGATTTTGTTTATTTATTTATTTTTTAATGACTACTATTAAATATTTTGATTTGACCTGGAATAAGAAAAACCACCAAATTCTTGACTTAATTTTTTATTATTATTTTAAAAATAATGCTAAATCCTTTGAAATCAATTTCCGAAAGCGCACTGTTTGTCTCACTTATAACCTTTTAAAATGAGATTAATCTTTATAACAAGAATCTAATAACAAGATTCATTTTTCACTTTCTTTCGTTTCATTAAGCATACAGATATAGATATATTCGTTAACATCTTCTGAACTAACTTATCTTTAGAACTTTCTCTCGTATGATGTAACATCTGATGCGTCATTAAACGTACGTCCACTCTTTTAATGATATTAAAGTATTTTATGTCTGTCCTTTAATAATACTAAATTGTACTTACTAGAACAATTTTTATCGAAAAGAAATTTTAATATATTTTCAACTGCTTAGTAAAGAATTTAGAAACATTTTAGAATACTCATTGAATTTTGATACTTCTCAAAACATTTGAAAGAACACACAAATTTTTATAAGTTAACCCTTTCAATAGCTCTCTCTTATAATGTAGCAACAAGAAAATTAATATGATATTATTATGAAACTAAAATAATGTAAATTTTCAGCAATGGTAAAATTAGAGTTCAGTTAAACCCATTTCCGATAGGTTCACAGTATGATTCCAAGTGTTTATGATTCCAAGTATGGTTCCAAGACTACGAAGCCAAAATTCACTACGCCAAACGTAAACGACGTTTTTTACTCTGGGTAAGAGGAAATTAACTAAAATGTAGTTACAAACTAAACTTTACGCTAAAAAAAAAAGAAAAAAATATTCTGCGTAACCAGCTAACTGCTTTTTAAACGAAATGGGTAGAGTATGATAACATACTTTTAACTAAGACATTTTCTTTTAAATTGAAATAGTAAACGAACAGAAATTTTAAGCCTGATAGGATGGAAAAGGGTGACTGCGGGTTTTTGCATTAAGGAGAATCACATATTAATTATATATTATATATTAATTATATAAAATATTAAGTTTTAAAAAATGGATTAAAAATGCAAAAAAATAATTTATACTATTGCACATAAATTTTTATAGAGATAGCAAATTTTTATAAACACTTCCGTAATAAAATTTACTTATTATTATAAATCGTTAAAAGAATTACTGATTATTTATATTCTTATAATTTGAAACAAAATAATAATGTTTAAAAAATAATTCTTTTCATCGCTCTATTGATTTGCAATAAATAAGATCCATCAGGCACGCTATGTTTCCATTATTTATTAATTACTGACTAAGATAATCTTGAAAGGCAGTCATGTTTTAATTATATCAATATAAGCAAAGAAAACGAGGGTTATTAGTTTCTAAATTGCCTATAATTACCTATTAGTTTCTAAATTGCCGATATAAGTTTTCAAATTAAAAAATATATATTTATATTAATTTTACATATATATTTTAATTTTATATATTTATTTTAATTTAATATATATATTTTAATTTATATATTATTTTGATTTGTATTTATTTACATTTATATTAAGCTACACTAGCGTGCAAAAGTCTTTGGTCAAACTCAATATAGATGGTTGATTGGAAATGTAATAAATAATGTTTAATTGTATTCCTAAACATTCTCAATATCAACCAGAAAGCAAAGTTAGCTCTTTGAAAGTCATTTTAAATCAAATGCAATTTTCATATCAATCGGGTATTTGATTTTCATGAAACGATTTTCTTACATCTAAGAGTTGGTTGAAAATACAATTGAAAGATACAATTTTAACAAATAAGCATAAGTTTTGCATTTTATTTACGGAAATCGTGATTTTAACTTTAATTTAATATTGACATTTATTTTTGAAGAATTAATTTTTACAAGACAGAAAGAAATATTCAACTGAACTGAGTACAAAGATTTAAATTTAATCCAAAGAAGATTACATTTTCAATTAAATTGTGAGAAAAGTAAAAATTCTGAAATCAAGTGCAATATATATGTTGGCTTGACTAAATAAAACGAAAATCAACTCTACAAAAAAAATTAATTAATTAATTAAAATAAACCCGCATAGAAAGGCTAAAATGCTTTTCACGCGTTGACCAAAATCTTTTGCACGCTAGTGTAACTTTTTCTCCTTTTTTTCAACTGGATGTATTTTATAAAACAGTTACAAAAATCAACTGATTTTAAATGAAAAATTACAATAGACTTAAGTTGCATATAAACCTCACATATCTTGCAAGCTAATTTTTTGAAAAAATACAAAATTCAAATTACTTATTTTTCTCGCAATCACTAAGTCCCAATTGAAAGAAAGGTTTAAACAAAAGTTTATGATTCGATATCATCCCAAATAGCTTGATAATCTAGCTGCAACCGTTATAACAATAAGATTTTTAAATGATTAGCAAAAAAAAAAAATATGAAAGCTTGAAACAATGTTAAATTTAACTGTGCTACTTTACGCGTAATGAGGTTCACACTAAGCTTGCATAAACAGTCAATCAATTCAGTCAAACAATTGTGAGTTTGAGAACCTTAACATACGAAAAAGAAAAGTTCAAAAACAAGGATTGAAATAAAAGCTAAGACATTATATTTTCTTGAGAAGGTTTATGCGTGTATTTATTGAATCTTTAGTAAAAATTATATTAGCAACAATTAATATTTATAATAACATTTCTCCTCCGTAGGAATAGTGATTAAGCAGTGAATATGCTGTTGTTGTTGTTGCTTATCCTCTCTGTCTGACGGAGTCAGACAAGATCCACGAGTTCGTTGACTGAAAAGAAGTCGAAGACTAGGAGAGGATTGCTATAGAGATCCTCCTTAGAGAGTCCCATGCAATCCAAGAGGCAGTGAATATAATTGTATCAATAAAAAAAAAACCGGAAAACAACGTTTGCAGTATGGTTTCTTGCTGAGTAATAAGGAATCTCATTTCACGAGGCCGCAGGAAAAAAATTTGAGGTTTTAGATTTAAAATTTAAACAGTGAATTATTTCATACCTAAAAATTCCTGAATCGTAAATACTTGAACAATTTAAAAATTGAATTCAATTCATTTGGGAAAGATCTTTGCAAAATGGAACTCATAATTTCTTTCAAATCTCAGTAGCGATTTAAAGAGATAATGTTATTATTTTAATAAAAAGTAATTTTCAAAATTTTATCGTATGAAAGCCATACAACAAACAATAGCAAAAAACAAACAAAAAATATTTCTGAATAACTTTTTTTGAAATATAAAGAGAGAAAAAATCGACATTCACGGAAATTGGAAAATTGCATTCAAATATTTAAGAATGATCTATTAACGCTTGAAAATTAAATACATACCGTTTTTGCAACTTTGAAATTGTAACAGATTGAGTTTGAGAACTCAAATTTGAGTTTGAGCATAATGAGATTGGGATTTAATAATGCTCAATAGATTGTTAATCTTACGGGCTTCTAGTAATATCTTATAAAAACTGAATTCAGGGGAGTAGTTTAAAAATTTTAAATGGTGTAATCACTTTATAATTTTATCTTATGAATCAAAAGTTTCTAATGGAAAATTATCCGTAATACAAAACTTAGTACTTTCCTGAAAAGCAATTAAACGCGTTATGTCTTCAAATAAAGAAAATCGTGTTTTTTTTTAGTTTTGATAATGAGAGAGTGATTATAAATGTAAACTATTTTGTAGCGCAAAAATAATACTCAAAAATTTTTTCTCGGTTTACTGAAAGTTATAATTAATTTTGAAGTTTTTAAATAATATTTTTAAAGAATTAATTTCGAGTTCTTTATTCCTAAACTTATTTCAAGTTGATTTTATAAATGTAATGAAATGATAAAAAAAACTCTTGTTTCATGATAATATGCAACAGTTTTTCTATACTGCACTTTTAAACAGCACTTTTAGTTTTTTCGATGAAATCTAGCTCAACTTATTGTGGTAAGCATATCTAATTATTTCAAAGTTTGAAGGGAAAAAAAATTCTCAAATACTTCCATATTTTTTCCTGTAAAATCCAAACGGATGATTATCAAGACACAAATTTGGATTCATTTATAGATAATGATTTTAATGCTATCTTAATGGCCATAGTAATTCAGTACTTAGGGAATCGGACTACAGTCTGGAACGGGTCGAGATTCAATCTCAGACTCCGCCAAAATCACCGAGTATGTGCGATATGTATGCTCGTAAAATCTCTGGAATCAAAAGTCCTGTGGTCGGACACTGAGCTTTACCGTCTGTACGGGGATCTGGGGAAAATTTCCTTCCCTTTCAGATCCATTTCTAAATTGAGGAAATGGCCTCACTAATGAGCGGTGCGCCATCTGTCCGTGGGGTTTTGAATTCTGACGTGATTTCACCCTTACGGTACTCTCTTATCAAACGAAAAACGAATCTTTCGGATTTAAATTGCAAAAGTCCAATAGCTGGCGAGCTCGGCTTGTTCAAATGCCATTAAAAACGACAACTTATCTTTTATTATTGAAATTTGTTTGACTAAAGAGAGCAAACTTCAAATAACTTAATAAAAGATACCAGTTTTTTTTGTTTTTTTATAATTTTCCCAGTAAAATCAATTTTGAATGAGTGTTAATAAAATGCGCTTATTTTGCTAACTACCGTAAAATGGTCCTCGAGTAAAATAGATTAAAATTTTATTACTATATCGGTAAAATATATAAGCGATTAACAAAGAGAAGTGAATAACGTCAAATTAAATTGAATTCTTCGTTGTATGCTCGAAATTATGTTCCTTATCAAGACCTAAAATTTTCGAAAGATCTAATTAGTTTGAAAAAACTAGATGCAGATATATTAAAAGTAGGGATAGCAAAGATTTTAAATCACTTGTGGCACTAAACTTTTTAATTAGTTGCATTTGGAAAGAAACGAAAATGCCTCTAAAATTATTGTTACATGATGGACGTGAAATGTATAAAAAAAAACATAATTAGGAAACAAGAATAATTGTTACTCCTTCGTAACCTCTGAGTTATTTCCTTTATATTAAAAATTAATACGTATTAAATTCACTCTGATTACTAAATTTGTTATTTTTAATTTAGTTTATGATTCTATGATTTGTATATCAATGATTGAATTACCTGAAATAAAGTCTTTTTTTTTTATAAATATCTTATTTTTTTCAATTTGATACTTAATGCTTAACTTGTTTTAAAAATTTATTACTTATACCATATCACATAAAACCTTTTACGATAGTTACCAATTGTAAGAAATTTTTACCTTTTCTTCAATCATCAATTTTTTTAGGGTTTATCAAAATTTGAAAACTAATTTAATAATTATTTTATTGATATCGAAACGATCGTAGTCTGTTACGTATGTTACAATATTTGTGCCTTTTTCACAATTTTTTTAATTTTGTTCCTACACAGTGCAAAACCAACTCATCTTTATTTATGATATTTTTCAAAACTGATAACAGAGAAATTTCCCAATTTTCAATAATTTAAGAGTCTAACTTGTTTATTGCGAACGCTTATTTAACGAGATCCTCAGTTCAGCATGTTATTTTTAATGAATGCTTGGTTTAATGTTAATACCAGCATAATGAGAAATTTTTCATGAACTTCTTGATTATTTTTTCTATCAAAGATGTTAGGAAAAAAGCATATATTGTTCTTGAAAATAACCTTTGAAAGTATTTAAAATACTCTTTCGATTTTAAATCCTTCATAAGATATATGTAGCAAAACAACACTTAGTGAATTTTAATGATAATCACGAGGTCTCAGAGTGGCAACGGATACAACACAAAATGTATTTTGCTTGTATCTGCTGAATGTATCTTTAAATGTATCTGCTTGTATTTTTTCATATAAATTCATGTGAATCATAGCTTAGATGTGTTCTTTATTTTTAGTGTTGTATTATTTCATCAACAAACAATTTTGGCTTCTATAATATTGTTTCTTGCCCAACCCAGTACTACTTCTGCCATCTGTATATTAATGATTTTGCAGTGGTGATAATATATTTAGTGTCATAATTATTGTGCATCGGAATGAGTTAAATCTCAAAGATTCTAAGTTAAATCATATATAAGGCTCACACATTTTCCAATCCAGTGTAAATAAAAGACGAGACCCAGTGGCCGAGTTATAGGATTCTTCGCTCCAGGGCCACAGGTACAGGGTTCGGTCCTTGCACCGGGCAAAACTGACTCAGCCTCTCAACCTTTCAGTGGGTCGATACAATGAGTACTAAGCATGCTTAGGGATTAAACTCTGGAGTTTAACGTTCGGTTGACCACCCGTCTGAAACACCTACTCCTGCACCCCAGAGCCGAAATTCAAGTAAACTTGGATGGGCATAGTAAGCCTTGAACCCTCATGGACTGCCGTGCTACTGAGTTCTTAATTTGGTAAATAAATGATGATTAGAGTAATTAATGGTAATTAAATGATAATTACTTTGTAAAGCAATTTTGTCCATTATAACTTTCAATTTTGATGATTTAAGCCTGCTTTAACGATTTTAAATTGCTTCACTCTTTTCCTTCTAATTAGAAACTACTGTAATTAAAAAAAATTTAAATACAGGTGAAAATTGTTTCAGTTTCCTTATTTTCTCTGTTCTGTGATAAGTAAGACGATGAATAAAAAATTTCTCAAACCCTGCAAAATTCCAAATTTATTTAAGTTTTTTTAATAATTTTTACTTCTAATGAAAAAGTTAAACACAAAACTTCTACATCTAAAAAAATATTAATGATTTTTTTTTCAAACAAAAAGCAGATATCCGCGTTTTACTTTCATATGTCTCAGTCATTAAATACAGTTTTTTCGCAGCAAAAAAAAACCCCAAGATATATTTTAGTTTGTTCTGTTAAGAGATAAGAGGAACTGAAATTCAGAAGACATGATGTTGGGGAGGCCAGAAAACGGATGTGTCAAAAATCAATATCTGAAATACCATCCCTAGAACTTTATCTTTTCATGCCGTAGATCAGAAGAATCGATTCAAGGGTTTTATTTATTTCGTCAAGTGTAGCAAGCTCAGGAAGAGAGAGCATTCATAGCTGCCATTATCTGCGAATGAATGTTGATAGATATCTATCTGATCGATATAAATTTCTCCCGCTCCATATTTTATCATGTGAACATTCTGAAATAAATATCATTTCAAGTAAATTATAACTTATATCGAAGAAGGTAATAGCTAATTTGGATATTTCTAATTATATTTAACTGAATTAACAATACGATATGGTGGTTTAACATAGCTAAAACAATTGTCTACTTTTGAAATAGCAGAAAGTTTTTACGGTTTTGTTTTGCTTCCTCTTTTTCAAGAATACAAAGATATCTCAGTTGACTCAGAAGCCATTAGTCCCTGTTAATTGACTTTGATTTAATCAAAGCAGTCCGCATGCCATGGATACTAGACGCCTTGTAGATTGCAGTTCATTTCAAAGACAATCGCTCCATCAACAGGTAATTTCTCATTGCCCCATCTACAGATGAAATCATGATATGCTAATTGATCCATGATATGCTTTTGATGTAAGCTGTTTTAAGGCATATTAGCGTCAGTTAAACAGTATTGTCTTATGGGACACTATTATAATATTAAGGATCTATTCTCTTAAATATCAAATGCGGTGGGAAATATCATATCAAGATATTACTAGGCAAAATGCATGAAAATCTGATTGGATCGTACCTTACAATACATTTTAAGATCGCGTTAGCTACAAAGCAAGTGTTTATAGTTTATAATATAAGTATACTTTACAATTTACACGTTGTTTTTCACGAATACAAAGGACAATGAAGTAATACAGAGGCAACTGAGGTTAAATCCCTGTTTAACTTAACCTGATTTGATCAAAACAGCTCGCATGAAAACCATGGACACCAGACACCTAGTGAAGTGCCGCTCGTTTCGAAGATTATCACTCCATCAACAGGCTATTTCATCGTTATTTTACCGACAGGTGGTTTCATGCTATGCTATAATATGGATTTAATGCAAGCTGTTTTAAGGCACATTCGAAGTCAAATAGAAATATACTACAATCAATTAAGCGATGACTATTAAAATTATAATATTAAAAAAGCATAAGTGCTTTTAAAATATTAATTGGGAATTATGGGAGTATAAAAAATTAAGTCGGTAATAATTTGGTTTAACTTTTTTTAATTAAAAGATCGTCTTAGGAGCCACTCCAACTATATCTAACACTATTAAAAATATCATTTCAAATACCAAAATAATACTCAATTGATTCAGGCTGATGATTTCATGTTATGCTGACAGACTAATGGCATACTTTTTAGCAAGTTATTTCAAAATAAAATTTGTGTAAGCCAAGAAAGGAGCTAACCAGGATCGGTTTATTAGCTACTCTAATACCTGAAGCTGAGTGCTTTTTATTACAATTAGAAACATCATTGCAAGAGCATTACTAGACTACATGCTAAAACATTTGGTTAGTATTTGGAATTTGGACAAAGACAAGCCTCCATGGTTTCCATATTAAAAGGAATAAAATTTGTACAATTTAAAAAAAGAAAAGAACTTTGCTTTCTCAAATAAAAAATTTCTAAGTAAATTTATTGGTAATACTAAATAAAGTTTTTTTTTTATTTTTACATTATTAAGCCTACTCAATATCATAATGAAAGCAAATTAATGTTTAATGCCTAATATTTTAAATGCATTTAAAGCGTGCTTTGAAATAAATTTAAAGTAATATATAATGAAGAAATTAGGTGAAACTAAACTCCAGTATGATAACGGTTAAGAAATTGCCCCATAGTGGACAGATAGTAAGACGAGGTTTCCAAGGGATCAAAATTGCGATGACATGTCTTAGGATCATCTTCAGGGATGTTTCACACATCGTTGTCAATAGCCTTTCGTGCAATTCTAGTGCGACGTAAATAAAGTGCTACTGCTACTACTTAGGAATAGCAGTAAAGATAGCACCTAAAATTTATAAATGATTTAACTTTTTAAAAAATTTAATAAAATGTTTCTAAAAATATTTTAAAAATATTTAACAAACATTAAATCAGGTAGCGTAGTATTTTTTTTATGTCTACATAAAATTATATCTAAATTTAAGGTCTATGTACCCGAGTATTAATCACGTAATTATAAACCATTCGGCAACATCAGCAAAACAGACTATTATAGCTTATTTCGAAACATCAATTAGGACATAATATTAATATATCTTACAAATAATACTAATATGTATTTTTACACTATATTTTAATACTAATTTGCATTATAAAACAATTTGGTATCACAAAATTATTTTTCAGTATGTAAGATTGATTCGGTTTGAATTTTTTATTAATGTCGCACTGAAGCTATACTATCGGGCTTTAGCTAAAGTCTGGGATTCATCCTTAATCACAATCCAAAGACAATACTGGCAATTACCCCACACTACAGTATCACTGTTTAGATCTGGTTTAGATCAGAAGGCTGACGGCTATAATGCTGGTTCTGTTAATAAACCTCTACTGCGTCTACAATTATTGATTCTCATTCAATAGTTGATTATAAATGAATAATTCTCGACTACAATAATTTATCATTCTCATACAACATTTCATTTGCATTTTCGATACTATCCAACAGAAAACAACAAGAATTCATTTTCATGGTGCATCGACACAATAACTGTTAAGGAGGTAAAAGATTTTAAATATTTAAATGAAAAAAAAAATTTTTTTTAATTTAATAGTGAAACATGTCAAGATTATTTTTCCTAATTATAAAATCAATCCGAGCAAAATTCCAGGACAAAAAGCCTTCGTTTCTCTAGAACAAAAAATTAGGCTCTATATACCAATCGGGTGCGAAAAAGAAAAGGGCTTTCTAAAACCTCTATTTTCAAATTCAGGAAAGATTTTTATGGAACTTAAACACCGATTTAATAAAGTTTTACACAATTGTTCTAAGCATAATTAGTTAGAAGTAAATTGAAGAATTTCCTTTTTTATTTAAAGCAACTTATTTTTGTCTTATTTCCTAATCAAAATTTTACCAAAAACAGTCTTCTTTATTTTTGCATATATATATATATATATATATATATATATATATATATATATATATATATATATATATATATATATATATATATATATATATATATATATATATATATATTAAAAAATCAGAATAACTGTTTTAATTCTACACATTTAAAAAAAAAATAGCTCATCTGAAAAATATCATCCGATACCGTTCATCTCATGACAGGAGCAACTCACTTTTACTGCAGGACACCGCAGTTACTGTAAGGAAAACACTTTTACAGAAGTCGAACGGTGACTGATTTGAATAACAGTGTGAACGGTAACTGATTTAAAAATGTAATGCAAAATGCTGTAATTTTTTAATTTTGATTTTTATTGAAGGGACTTTTTCGTTTTAGAAAATATTTCATTTATTTTTCAATAAAAATAAAAATTTAATTTCAGAGTTTTCTTAGTCTCTGAATTAAAAGGAATTTTGTACGTTGATTTTCCGTGAATTCGCATTGACCAATCATCAATGATCTTTTAATTTCAAAACAGAGTGGTTTATTTATTTCTAAATAAGCCCAAAACGTTTAAGAAAATTAAAATCATCAAGAAATCTTTTAACTATTTTAAATAAAAGTTCAAATTTCTAATTAAGTTAGACAGTTTTCATCAAATAGTTCTAAGAATTTTCGCTAAAAGAAACTTTTTGCGTCTGAATTTTTAATAATTTTAAATTAATTTATCATAAAATAATAATTTTGTTAGGTATAAACACAATTTCCTTCAATAAATACAATCAATTATTTGATTATAATGCTAAGCATTTCATTATCTGTGCAAATGATGAAGTTATTTATAAGAGGTTTAGTTAATTACTTTAAAACAAATAGTTATGAAATATAAATTTGTCATAAGATAAGTCCTATAAAAATACTTCTCTTGAATCATCATTGATAACTCATGATCATAAAAAGCGAAAGGACTCATTTTTAGATAAGCAAAGCATTAGATAAGTAAAGGACAGGAAGGATCATGAAAGTTAAGACTCTACTATTACGTGACCAACAATATGATTATGGCAATGTGGTCAGTAATGCGCACTGACCACCTTTACCTCCCAAGCAAGATGGTACCCATTTATCTGAAGCTGGGTGGACTTCAAGCCGATACTGGGAATTGAATCCCAGTTCTTCATAATGACAGTTCAGTGCCTTTACCACTAAGCCATCGCGATTCAATTGTAAAATAAGTATTTTATTTTGCAGTAAAAAAAAAAGGTGAACGAAATTAACTACAATGCTACTGAATATTTAAAAGCTCTTTGTACTTTGAGTATTTTTAATAAATGATTTTAAAAAGATTATTTATTCAAAAGATTTTATACTATAGTCAGAAGAAAAATTCTCATTTTAATGTGTTAATAAACCAAAGTTTATGAAAAAGTTAATATTTAATATTCCTGTCTACAGTCTGCTAATTTCCTATCCTTCTTTCCTTACTTGAAAACACGAATGAATTATTGTGAATAAGTTAAAAACGGAATAAAGTATATTTCCTATGCAATGAGCCACCATTGTAAAAAATATCATACTTCAAGAGCATCATCCACCAAATTCCTATAGTATAGCTTCCTTATAAACATCGTATGGACATTGCGCAATGATTCAATCCATGACAGAGTCTCTAATTCTTTTTTCTAAATCACAAAATGAGTATTTTGTAGTTTAAAACAAAAAGAATTTTTAAAACTAATTTTGCGTAATTTTTTTTTTTTTTTTAATTTTAAAAGTATGTATTTGTTTAACTAACTGTAAACAAAAGCTAGGTTGGTAATGATTTTTTCCTGCTTTTATCTTTCCGAAAACGTCAAATGCATTTCACGACAGTATATAAATATTGATTTATTTTTTTTTTAATAATTTTCCACAGCTTTAATTTCTTTATTTTGTTTAATTATATTTTGTTTCACAAACTTTTTTTCCTTTATTTCCTTTCAAATAAAAGTCTATCCCTCTTCACGTTTCACAAGAATCAATAAATAGTATTCGTTTAATTTTTGTTTTCCCCTTGAAATGGAAAGAAACACATGGTTTAAAATTCGGTTACCCTATGCTGTCATAGGTTAAAAGGAAAAGTTCAGAACAGGAAATTGCATAAAAAGACATTATATAAGTAACGTATTAAATGGATGCTTTATAAGGCATATACTCTTTTTAAATTCAAAATAGAACTTTGTTTACAAACATAAACTTAGTAAAACTCATCAATATAAATTCATTTGCGAAAACTAACTTTTCTTGATTTCCATTACAACTATTTTTAGAAGTTATTCATATATGTAATATTTATGAATAAAGAAACATGCGGCAATTGTTCCATTGGATCGCGGCAAGAATCAACTGAGTCTGCCGGCGCAGCATCTAGAAATTAAAGCGCGTATACACTGCGCGAGTTTTAAACTAGAGTGCACATGGGAATCAGAGAGTGTCAAGCTTTCACCCCCGCACGAAAACCCAACATAAATGCTTGGACGAGAAGTAGAAAAAAATTCTTTTCCCAGCATCTTCCAATTGAAAGAGATGAATCAAAAGAGCAACATAGAAGCGAATCCCCGTTGCTCTTTCTACTCTTTAACTGAAAGATCGGAAGAACCATTGATTTCAGCTGATAGTGTATCAATAGATGTTTTTTTACAACCCTCCCAAGCGATAGTTGGTCTTGAAGTTTTGGAATAAGCATGTCCAGATATTCATGGATCGCTTTAGAATTTGTAAATTATAGTAAATTCCTACCTGCAACTGTGGTAAGTCGAAGTTTTTCCAGTACTGTACCAAAGACTGAACGTTCGCAGCCATCTTTGCCCAAGACGAATGACAACTAATTTGTCCACGTGACCCAGCATCCCTTGCATAGCCTCGAAACCAAACAAGCACTTCATAGCCAGAATCAAAATAAAGAACACCGACAATCCAAAACATGGAATGTCTTGTGAATGTTCGTGCTGGAATAATTGGGTATTTTAAAACTATTTATTGTTGCTAGATGATGCTGTGATCAAATTAAATAAAATGTTACAAATTATTTTGTTTTTTTAATATTTATCTTTGTTACAACTTCCCTTGTTTTCTTTGTTGTTTTTCGAAATTCCGTACTCTAGCGATAAAATGTCACTTTGTTCAGTTATTAAATTATAAATTAAAAGCAATTTTCTTAGCAAACTTAAAATTTACTAGCCTAAATCTGTAGCAGAACATCTGTTAACAAAAGCCTTATTATAATAATAAGTTTTAGTGAATGGCGTGTTCGAATTCCACTGAAAAATTTTCAGATAAACTCTAGTCTTATATTTTTGATATGTTTAGTTTTCTTTTTACTAATTAAAATACTGTGTTGAAAATGCTATTGTTTTTGTAGATTTCAATTTGCATTAAAACATTAGTTATTTTATATTTTGTTTGCATTACGATTTGTTGTAAACAACTATTAGTTTATTTAAATTTAACGTATTAGAGTATTTAATATTTGACAATAACGAGGAATGTTAATTTTAATTAAAGAATTATGTTTTCTTTTCATTCAGCCTATCTTTTTTAACTATTTGAAATAATGACTTTAAAGTCTATTGCTTTGTATAGAAGCTACAATTTCTGTTACTTGGAAACGAGAGTCTTTTTTGCTTTTAATAGATTTTTATTATCTTAGAAAATTATTTCAAGAACTAATGAAAGTGTAGTTTTTGTTAATGAAAATAATAAAAGTAATAAATTTTTTTAGAAACTTTTAAGATGATTTCCACAACAATATCTATCCGAGCTTGAAATAGCTGAAAATTTATACTTGTGCAAGCATTTTTTTTTTCAATTGCATATAAATAACCTACATAAGCTGTTGAAAAATTACATTAACAACATTACATCTTCAACAGTCAAAACTTTTATTTTAGTTTAAATTAGAATCATTAAATTTACTTTGTCAAGTATACTTGTTAACAAAGAAGTATTAGTTATTCTTAGCAAAGAAACAGCACTGATAGTGTTCATTTAGTAAATGCAGAGAATGATTATTGATAATTAAGTAATATTGATGAGTGATGACATTTTGCTTTAAGGCGACATTTTAAAAGCATCAAAGTCACATTTTTCATCACATTTCAATTTTATAACTTTCATAATAATTAATGTATACACAATGATTGGGTCAAACTTTGTTAGATAAATTCTTTTTCATGTAAATAATTTCAATAAAAAGTTTTATCAAATGTAATAATTTTTTTCCCTCCAACTTTGGTTTATACTTTATTTGCTTAATCCAGAGAATTTTGGTTGAAATTTGAGACACTTAATTGATATTTTACTATATTTTTGATTAAATAGAAAGAAAATATTAAAGATTAAAAAAAATGTCATAATAAAAAAAATTTGTAAAAGTAAAAATTACATGTTCAATTTGATTTTTAATATTCCCCAGACATGTCTGCAACATAAATTATGAGCACCGCAAACTTTTATGAACAAAAAAATCTGTATTAAAAAGACTTTCTACGAGCAATTTGTTGATTTTTGTACTTTAAACCCTTTCGCCGCCACCTCTTTTTGATGAAATTCTTTCGAAAATCACTAATATTTTTATGACTGAGTGTTTTAATTTTTATAAAACTCTATTTATTATTATACATATCAGCATATATTTCTTTAAATTTAGCAGTTTTTTGAAGATATAAAATTATTTATTGACTTAACCTTGTTTTATCTTTTATTAGGCTATTTTTTTATAATGAGTAGCACTAAAAAGTTTTCCTCAATGGGGATTAATTTTCTGCGAAAAGCATTTGCACGTTCATGCACATTATGCGTATCTGGCGAGCGGTGGCACTAGCATCAATATGTTGCTAAATTTTGGCAACGACTGGGCAGTGGTATGTTTCAAAAAGACCTATATTAAAATATACCCTGTTTTCTTGATAGCAGGGTTGGGGTTTTGGACGTCCTAAACTGGTTTTGGACAGGACATGTGGGTTTTACTGTCTTAAACTGGGTAAAACTGTCCTAAACTGGGTAAAACTGTCCTAAACTGGGTAAAACTGTCCTAAACTGGGTTAAACTGTCTTAAAGTGTCCAAAACCTTGAACTTTGGTAAAAGGTAAAAATTCTATAGGTGTAACCATTGTGCACATAATAATTACATGTATCATTAAATATTTGAAATTTTTTATACAATTTACTATAACTTATTAAAAGAAAATAATATAATATGTAATAGGAAAAGGTTTATAATTTTTGAAGCTCCACAATTCATTGAACAACGAAAGTGAATAACTAATCCTTTAAATATAAATATGCTTTTAATACTGATAAATAATATTTTTGCATAAGGATAAATATGGCATTATTAAAAAATAATAATTTTTCTTAAAAAAAATACCAAATTTGTTCAAAAATTAACCTTTTATTTTTCACAATATTTTTTTAAAAAAATGTTATAATTTCTGCATCACAGGATGATAAAAATGACATCTATTTTTTTTAAAAAAAATGTTTTTTTAAACATAAATATATTAGTTTAAATTGTAAATACAAAATAACTGAAAAATGTATTAACAGTTTTGAAGGGCATAACATCAGTTTCAGTTACTGACACTAGTGATGTATCACTACTTTGCTAAAAGAATTGAACATGAATGAAATAAAAGTATTCTTGAATAGTACTATAGAAAAATAAACCTGTTTATGACGAACCAAGCACTTAGTCCCTAATATTTTAACCTGTATGGTAAGGCCAAACTTCAGTTATGTACTATTGAATGAGATGGCCAATTGAACTTGATTACTAATTAATCTTCCTTTGTTTAAATTGAAGAGTCAAACAATATTAATAAAACATTATACTTTCAAAAACAAATATTCTCTGGTATGTTTGATTATCAATATGTTATTAGTTCTATGTTTATTTTACCTCTTAAAATAGATTCAGATAAAATTGTGACATAATTTGAGTAAAAGGGTTTTGGACAGGACGGTTTAAACCGTGGATTAATCCATTCTGTCCTAAACCTTGCCAACCCTGCTTGATAGGTATTGCTTTTCTTTTACTTACTATCACTATTTTGGTTTGATATAGTGTTAATTCTTTTCAAATCATTTTACAGGGTGTTTCTTTGTCAGCACCAAGTGTGAAAGTTTTATCTAAGTTTTGTGTTTATTAAATTCAAATTAACTCTTAGCCCTATAGATATTAAGACTTGGCAAAATTGGACAGAATTATTTTTTTATGTACACCATTTTCTCATAAAATTACTTAACAGGATTTCCCTCTCACTCCCCCCTTTTTTTTAGTAAACAATAAGTTTAAAGTTCAGAAGAAACTAGAATTAATACCCAGACGAATTATCCTTTTCTCAGTGTTAATCATCAAGGGGTAGCTTTTCATTGAATGTCAGGAGAAAATAAGTTTTCTTTTTCATAATAAAAAAAGTTTAAATAATTAAATTCTGGGACAAATACTGAGGGATTTTTAAATGTAATTTTTACTGTTTTCCTTGTGTATTAATCATCTTCTTATTCTCTTTGTTTAATTTTTTTTTTTTTTATTGTCCTTGTCTTCGATTTTCAATTATCTTGTACATTTTATTTTTCAGCAAATATGAAGTTTTTCCATATCAACTATACAATAAAGCAGAAAAATTCACTTAGGCAAAAAACTGGCACTTAATAAACTAGGTAAGAATTGACTACATAATTGCTTTTTACTTTTATTGAAATTTTTAAGCTTTGAGATGTTTCTGTATATTATGCTGTTATCTAGTGAAAATTCCCAAACCTTGTGAATTGAGTAGGAAGTAGCAATAGAGAACAGTTTATGTAAAAATATCACTTTTAGAAAGAGTGTAGCTTACAGTTAAAGTAATAAATCTAGTTATTATTAATACTAATCAGTCAATATTAATAATAACGCATCTTTTAGTCAAAGTGAGAAATATCACTAGTTATTAATTTTAGCGGAAATAATTGATAATAAACAATGAAGTTTACTTAATTCTATTTTGAACATGTGTTATGGTTAAAGTGATAAGTTTGGTTATTATTAATACTTGCTGGTAAAAATTAATAATTACCATTTCTTTTGGCCAAAGTGTGATATAAAAAGGGGAGATTTTAATCACTAAGTCTTGGCAACTTCCGGACTGCGACCTGCGAGAAGCTAAAAAGAAACATCACAGAAAGGGACAACTCGAAGGGTATAACTCGTTGCCACCCCCGGGCAAATATCTACGTGCTTTTTTTTCCCACTTTTAAATCAATTTGGCGATTGTAGTTGGCGTGGCAGATCCCGATGCGGAAATGTCCCCAATAAAAAGCGAAGGAATGCCATTGACTTAACTTCATTGGTAATTATTCGTAAGCACCGGTTAATGTGATAAATTTGCTTAAATTATTCACTTTAACCGGTATATTTGGTTATTATTGATCGGTTAATATTAATAATAACTGACTATTCAAATTTACAGTAACATTTATATACATATACAGTCAAACCCTGCTATAGTGAACCTTCAAGGGACTGAAATTTCGGTTCACTATATCCGTTATGCATGCAATTTAACTAATGGTTCTCAAACTCCTCCCTTTTATTACACATTATTTAAATAAATAACTGAAAAATATTATGCAGTAGCAAAAAAAGTGTTATTTTTCATTACTCTTCGTCTTGCGTACAAAATAAATATTAGTAATCTTTAGCTGATGAACAATCCTCAACATCAGATATGGAAACACTTCCCAGCTCCGCTTTTTAAACCTATCTAACCTGCCATTCGAGCACATAAAAGTAGCCTCATAAAATCACTTAGCAAATTCATCAACATTTTTCCAGATACTGGAAGATTGCGGCTTCTTCGATTTGTGAACCACTTCAGCAATGCTTTTTCAACGTCCTTCTGATCTTTTCTCAACTTTTTTCTGCCAGCTAAATTTTTTTCATGAGCAAAAATTATTGATTGCCTATTTTTCCATATGTTATAAACTGCAGATTTGGATAGTTTATATTCCCTGCAAATATCAGCTTGATTGCATCTATTTCAATTTTTCTGATTATTGAGGGCCTTATCAACATATATTAGTGTCCAACTCTTTAACCAATAATGAATAATTACTCATTCCCTCTGACAGAAAATGCATAATGATCCCACTGACACCTTACAGGTGCATCATCTGCCTGGGTTGGAAACATCTGCTTGGTTTGTTTAGGGATGGGAAAGTGAGATAAAAGAAGCAAACAGGAAAAATGCTTATCGCTACATTACCCTCTGTAAATGGTTTTAAAAATCGGTATATGTATTTATTTTGAAGCAGAAATTTCAAAATTATTACAAAAAAAATGAGAGAAAAAATCAGTCGAAGACAGAAAAAAGTTCCCTATATCCAACTTCCTCACTTTTTTGGTTCACTATATCCACAAAAAATAGCACTATACGTGTATAGCAAGGCACGGGACCAAAACTTTCGTTCACTATATCCGGGTGTTCACTATAGCGGGGTTTGACTGTATATTGCTTTTTTATCCTTTTTGTTTTTATTGTACTTTATATATACACATATATTGCAATTTTTATCCCATGTTATATGTTTTCGATTACTTGGATTGTATTCATAAAATACTTAAGGACTCTAAAATCAATGCTTGATTTGGACACCTTTAAGCATTTCTTATATTTTAAGCTGTTTATGGTAAGGAAAATAATGGTTGTAATGATAAGTAGGGCTACAAGTTTGTTGCGAGAAAAAAGACCCGAAATTCCAGGGAAATTTTGAAAATTACGCAGATTCTAAACATAAAAAAATTCACTATATAAATGATGCAGATGACAGAAATTACACAAATAATAAAAAAAGCTTAAAAAATACACAACAGTTCTTTTAATTTCAAGCAATATTAATATTTTTATATAAATGAACAAAATTTTGGTACAAAGTATTGTACATTGTCAGATTATTCTCATTTATGCTTTGTCTTTCATTACTTAATACATTTTTATACTTGGAAAATGATCTTTCTGCTTAACTGTTTGTAGGCACCGACAAACATCGAATTGCCAATTTTGGATAGTGTTCGGTCTATGATTTCCAAAATTCGATCAATTTTCCTTCATCAATGTGCAATTCCTTGACCGTTGCTTTGTAAGAAGTAATTGTTGTGAAGACTCAAACATTCTACATTCAAACTACTAGTTACAAAAGCCTTATGTCCCTCTCATCTAAGAAACTGATCCCTATTTAAGAAATCACAAGAAGCCACCCAGAAAATATTGCCTGGATATGTAGAAAGGCAGTAGAAACTTCATTGCCCAGTGCAATGAAGTGTCTGTGTTACAATTTTTCTGTCAAAGATTTGATTTATAACATTTTCCTTCTTTTGTGATTCCAATTTCTTTTGTACTCTTACTGACTTCAGGAAGGTAATCCTATCAGTCTCTTACCCTCCCTAAGTGTAGAAAGACCACCTTACATGACAATATTGTGATTATCTCTTATCTCTGAACTATTTTCTTGTCATTTTGTTATTGATTCACTCCCCTAAATATCTAATAAATTTTACATGTTCAATTTCAGGTTTCAGGAAAGTAAAAAATTCTGTTAAATAAAAGTAATAAATTAAAAATGAAAATAATTTTAATTTTAAGTAATTTTTACTCAAATCAAAACATATTGAAGAATTCGCTGATTTTAGGAAAAAATAGGATAATTTCGCAGAATTTCGTGCCGCGACAGACCTGCTACCCTAATGATAGGAAATTTGTGTAATACCATATTTTTACTAATACCTTTTTTGTTGCAAAAATATAGAAGTTCTGTTCCAGAAAGTAAGAAGATGGGCTTTGTTAAATAATTGAAACTGTAATGTGGTATATAAAACTGTAGCTCAAGAAATTTTAAAACCTAATATCATGATTTGTAAAACAAAATGTCGTAATTCATATTCACATGAGTTTTAAGATCAATGTGGCAATTCATATTCAATGGTTTTTAAAATCCAATATTGCGATTGGTATTCACATGGTTGTAATATCAAACATCGATTTTCGTATTTATACGTGATTTAAAAATTATGCATTGCAATTTGTATTCATGAGATCTAAAGATTATGCATCGGTATACGTTCTTACATAATTTAATTTCGCGATTTTTATTTTTTGGTTTTAAAAATTCAATGTCGCAATTCATATTCATGTGATTTTAAAATCCAATATTGCAATTCAAGTAAGAAGTTAGTGTTTTCTTGAATAAGTTGCTACAAAGAGTGTGATATTTTTCATTAATAAGTAATTTAATTAGAAATGTTAGTACAAAAAATTATGTTAAATATGAAACACGTATAGTTTATAAATTGATATTTTGATATCAATTTTTTTCACATAAAATTTTCAGGGTTTTTCACTTTATGTCTCAATTACCCCTAATTGGATTATCATGTTTTGTATTCCTATCTTTGTTTTTAACAAGTTGGCAGCTATGGTTTTTGAATAACAATAACATTAAATAAAAGGCAGACTTTTCATCGATTTCCTTTAAAAAAATTTATAAGTCTTGCAACATATTTTAAGATAAACTGTAAAACATAATACCTGAGAAATTAACTGAGACTATATCAGCTTGATTTTTATAAATTACACTAGTATTTTATTTCTTACTTTCTTGTACAAAACTATAGAAAAGTTATTGTTTTTTTTTTTTTTTTATAAGATTATTTTATTTTATGCTTTTTTATTTTAGAATTGGTAAAGTTTTTAAAAAAGTTCAGCATAATTTTTTTCTCATATTTATAAATTTGGTTCTGACTGTAAAACTCAATTGGAAATTCAATGTATTTGTAAATATAACTAGGAAAAAAAAGCTTAAATAAATCTGCCTATCTACTCTAATATTAAAATAGTAGATATAGACTAAAGATATAGGTTTTCTTGTGTTAATTGAGTTACAGTACAAAAAAGATTATGTATGACAGTTAATACTCTTCTGAAATTTAGTGGAAATTTTATTGAAAATAGGTCAAAATCGTGCTCAACCTATGGGGAAAGTCCGGAGTCCTAATTGCATTAGAACATTTCAACTACCTAAGACATTGCTCTAATCAACTCTATGAAATAATGTATAAAACTTTAAAGACATATACCATCACAATTAAAAAGGCTAACATTTTCCATTCTTTTATTTATTGTCTTTGGATGACTTAAAGACAATAAATAAAAGAATGTCTTTATTTATTGTCTTTAATAAAGACATTATACTTTAGACGGACTTTAAAAAGACATTATACTATATAAGGCATTATACTTAATACGAATGGATTAAGCATAACACTTTTTTAGAAATTCATCTGAGGAAAATAAAGATGAACTGCAATCGGTATAATTTGATGTGATGTTGCTGCCAACTTGCATGAGGTGGTCTCGGCAATCAATTTTCTCCAGTATTTATTATGTTTGGTGGACTGTGAAAACCCTGTTACCACAGTGCAGAAGTACCTATATTAATATATTTGGTACCTATTAATATCTGCACCAATTACCATAATACCAGTAGTACTAATTACCAAAATTTATTGAACATTATTGGTCTCAATAATATATAGCGATTTGTTTACAGTCCGCCTTAATAAATTAGTGCTTTTTCAGACAAATTTAGAAATACTAAAAATTGAACAGACTAATTAATATTTGTAAACCATTTTTAGAAATGGGGGGGGAGGGGGAGGTCAAATTGTTCCTCCTAGCCAATGTCCAAATTTTAGAGCCATAGCACAATTGGTTCTGGAATTATAAGCGATTTGACATACCATTCCAGACAGATATAATTACTGAGTAAATACAAAAGAAAAAAATTTAACAATTATAATTAAAACAATATTTGTGATAAATTTTGCATAACCTTTTATTCAAGATGCAACTAGAAGTCAACTGACCGACCTTAAAATTTTAGTAACTGCAGCGTCACCTAAGGCAAACAGTTCACCTCTGGATGATGTAATACCAAAAAAAATACATTGCTCCATGGGAGAGAGCTAACCTCACATAAATTATACTTTTGAAATTTAAACTTTTTCCATAAACAGAAACAGTATGTAAAAATTTGTGTAGAATAGTTGAAAACTAAAATTTAAATTTAATGCTCTATCTATTAGCTTCATATTTTGTGTCACAAAGTGCATAAGTAAAATCAATAATCCGAAGTGTTTTTTAAGTTTTCATTTCTATTAATTCAACTAATGTACCAACCTTAATCATAATATAATATCAATTCATTTAACATCTCTTTTATAAACTCCTTTCAAAATAGTTTGTTACAGTCAAAATTGTTCGAATATATAGAGGTTTTGTTTTTCTAAATTTATTCATTATTTTCTTGTTAACTGGTACTAAAATTTTTTATTTTACTTTTTCTAGACAAATATTTTGACTGCCAAGGAACTTTCTCTCAGGGTAAGTTTTTTATTTATTTTTTCATATGACTAAAAAAATTATCTGATTTTGGTTTCTTCAAAACTTTCTAATACAGTACACTCTCGATTATCCGTGCGCGGATTATCCGTGCTCATTCCGGAGTCACACAAAAAATATAAAGAGAAACATTTTCAAGATTAAAAAAATTTTATTCATAAAGTTATAACACTACCAAATTTTTGGAACGCAATATTCGTTATTGGATTGCAGTATATGGAACAAATCGTCTACGTTATGGATGGTATGGAAAATCGTCTACGTTATCACGATCGTGGAGAAAGATGATACCGCTTGATGAACAATCCTCTTTAGATGTTCAAGAAAAATATGATGACAGTACGTATTCTCAAACAAGCAAAAGAAATCTAAGGTTTCGAAATTCTTTATGAAGAAAATTTAGAAGATTAGTTTCAAAGTGATGCATGTGAGCCTGGCTTCCAGTATTTGACTGATGAACACATCGTTATGTTGTTAAATCAAATAGTGATGATAGTAACTGATGCCGAAGATGTAGTAAATGAATGAAATACAATTTCTCATTCAGCTGCTCTGTGGAAACTTTATTAGATTATTGGGAGGATTTGATTACGGTGACATTACTGCGGTTCGTAAAATATGTGTATCGATATATAGCGAAGACGCATTACACATTTTTTAATAAGGAAAATTCCTAGTTTGATGTTATGCATGCAAATGTCAGTCATTTTTATATTTTTTGTACTGATATTGAATTTTTCTTTAATAAAAGGAGTTTTCGGATTATCCGTGCTTTCCGATCGTCCGTGCGACCTATCCCGGTGATTAACCCGGATAATCGGGAGTGCACTGTAATAAATTTAGTAACACTGACCAATAAAAATTAACATCAAAATATCATATCTCTTTTGACTGAATTTTGTAAATGTATCTCTTATTCAAAAGTTTCTATCTCCTCTAATTTTAGGTGATTTTTATCAATAAATAATAAAAAAATTGAATGATGTTAAGAATTTCTTTCTAACATCCCTCTAATATTTTTTAGAGACCACGAGAAATGCTAAGGGCAGTGTTTTACCTCTGTTAACTAAGAAATGGTCTGTTTTCAGGTACCATATAACAATATTATTTTTTTTTTCATATTCTCTTCAATAACTATTTTTTATTTATGTTATTGCTGACACTCAAGCTTTTGAGTTTTCTGAGTAATATTTTTTTCCAGTGGAATAAAATAAGAACAAATAGAACTTTTATGAAACTTTTATCAAAACACAAAATTTTGGCTTACAGCTTGTGGTATTAATACATTAGCTTTGATACCAATAAGAAAAATATTTTCTGAAACTACAGAAATTTCATAGTAGTTGGTTGGAATCTGTGTATGGGGTTTGTAATTTGCAAGAATGCAGAAGGATCAGCTGGTTATTTCCTTTCAACTAAAATCTACGATTAACTTGTTTAGTTTTATGTAATTATGTAAACAAGTAAATCTATGATTAACTTGTTTAGTTTCTGATAAACAACAAAAGGTTTTTTTTCACTTTTATTAGCATTAAGGAATCAATTAAAAAAATCAACTTAATTTTTATGTCTCTAACATTACTAGCATTAAATTTAAACTAAAATAGTTATTGTAGCATTTTTTTAATTATTGGCTTTATAAATTGATGCAAATTTATTTCTATGAATCCTTTATATTTATACTCCTAATCCCTAAAAATAAGAAAATATAATCTAATTTCTAAAGTAAAGTAATTCAACCTTTTATTGAAATCAAAACTGTCAAGTATCGCTGCAATCTTATTCAACTACAAGTCGTGTATGTGGATTATTATTCTTTTTATTTTTGGTATTATAAATTGTTGCCCAATGGGAGTGGGTTGATGTTAACTATGTTATCAATTAAGTAAGTAATTAAATGCAACTGAACCTTGATCCATCTTTGTATAATCTTGTTTTTGCTGTTCTGTCACAAATACTATTCTTAAAATGTTAATAATTACCCTTTTAGATCGATTTTGAAAATAGAAAATTCCCGGTTCTACTGTTATTTAAAAAAATATTTCATGTTGAGAAGAAAAACAGTAATTTCTGCTGTTAATGATGAAGAATATAAGTATTTACATAAGTACTACAGTTTGAATAAAATTCCTCAAAAAGCACATTTGGTGTTTATGCATTGATTGATGAAAATATTTAAACTTTTGGTATCAATTCAAGAAATGGTTGCAGAAACTGAAGAAATTACTAAGAAATATTGATGAAGACTTTGATGCAGAACCACAACCAGTGTCAACATTTGCAAAAAGTCCCAAAGCCTTTGAAACAATAAGAAATTTTCTGTATTCATGCAAACTTAAAGGAAATGTACAGAAATCTGATAAACATGTTGCAAAATAATTGTTTGCGCCATGAAGAAAAGTGTGCATTTGTGTTTATTCATTTTTTTTTTCATCATAAATATTTATGCTTTGTGCACATAATTTTTTCAATTAAAATTTTTTATATTTGTTTTAAATTTTTCTTTTACTCATTTAATATTTTGCATACATTTTCAAGAGATTATTTGAAATTTAGCATATGTCTCATACAGAGTGTGTAGCCAAATTATTCATCAAAAAATAAGCACTTTTGGATCACTCAAAAAATATTTTTACACACTTTAAAAAATATCATAACTAGGCAGGGTTGGAAAGTTTTTGACAATTGACGGTTTTATCTTGTTTTAACCGTCGTCAAAAGAAACCTTTTGGCATTGTTTTTGACAATTGTCAAAAAGTCATGAAATTTTGAATCATGTGAAACAAATGGCGTTTTCATACGCTACGTTGAATTAATTGTGAAAACGTTGAATAGAACAATGTGAACTGTATCCTTTTGCATAATTCGAAGCAATAATCAACATTTTAAAGGAAAAATCTCATTTTGAAAAAGGGAAAATTAAGCACTTTATATAAACACTCAATGAAAAAAACACCTTTAAAGGCTTTTAAAAAACGAAAATCAAAAATGCACCCTGTCCTGTATTCACCCTTATTTGTCTTTTTCCCATACCTATCATTCCCAATGAAAAATTATCCATCGAGGTCCTACTATCTATGCATGTGAACAATTTCTAGTTATATTTTTCTCTTTCTTCAGTCTTCATTGTTTTAATGTAAAAATAAAGAGATAGGCTTTTTTTTATTGTTATATTCTGCCAAAATTTTTCTTCTTTTTGCACTAAGCGAAAGCTCATTTTTGAGCATTATGTATCAAGACAGAAAACTCATATTTTCTGGCATACCCGAAACATGCTTAAATTCGAAATATTTTAAATCTCGTTTTGCAGCAATATGTACCAGAACTTAAACTTTAAATAGTGACCAACATCCTAGGACATCTATTAAAAATCTAATCAAAAATGTCATAAGATATCCAGTATACACCGTCCAAAATTTTGCTGGAAATTCCCAAAATGTCGGATTTGGTGTGTAAACGGTACCAAATGTAGAAGGGGGGGGAAAACAAAATAAATATATTTGATACAATCTAAATGTTAATTCATTTATTTGCATAAAAAAAAATTAAGGTCATTTTTAATATTAAAAAAACGATTTAGTCTACTAATTTAATAAATTAAAGGTTTGGTTACTAATTTTTAGGTGTTATCCCATACAATCAGCATAGAAATTTGCTTTAAATAGAGTGATCATTACTTATGCTCATATGAATTTAGTGGAGATTATTTCACTGATGAGAGTTAACCCTTTGCGTTAAAATTCTTTTTTAAACTTTAGATATATGTAACACAATAATACGTTTTAATTTTATGTAAAAATTATATTTTATAGTTCTCCATCGTGTGGTATCTTTCAAAGCAGTCTCCAATATGAACCCCTGGTTTTCGATAACTTGTGTCGCAAAAATAATTAGTTTGGCGTCATCCGCCTTTAATTTTTCTGTTGGAACTTACAAAACAATCTTTACATATTCACAGTGCCGCAATATATGTAGTTTGCTGTGGTGGCTGAGAGCAGACATACGACTGGAACAGTAAAAAAGCATTGGTGGCTGAAAGTAGACATACGACCACAAAGGGTTGAATTGAGTGGAATTATTTTTAATACATAAGAGTCAAACCTACTTCTAGTAAATATACTATTCCAGTGTTTGCACTTGCAAAATATTTGCCACAATGGTCTTATTATTTTCCTGGCCATGGCTACAATCTTGCAGAATATGAAATTCTTTATAGGGTTAGATAACTGGTCACCTATATTCAGACTTTAATCAGAACCAATTTATGTGTGACATCTCTTATCAAGATTTCAAATGACTATAATTTTGGTTATGTTTTGTTTCTTTTTCAGCATAAAAGGGCTTATTATGCAAAGCAGAGTAAACGTTACTCATGAACATATGAATTGGATGGGGATGAAGACTGTTTCACGGATGAGAGTGAAATTCAATCAGATTATTTTGGATGTATAAGAGTCAAGCCTACTCATAGAAAATACATATTCCATTGTTTGCATTTCCGAAATATTTGCCTTAATAGTCTTGTCATATTTCCTGATGTAACTGCAATCTTGCAAAATACAGAATTCCTTATGGGGTTCGATAACTAGCCACCTATATTCAGACTTAAATCATAAACTTATATGTGATTAAAATTATTTTAATTAATTTATTTTGTTTTCCAGCATAAAATTACTTGGCATGAAATCAAATTTAAAAAACTATATGATATTATTAGATTTCCGATTAAATCCATGGATCTTGAACTTCAAAATTGTTTCATCTATTTTGAATGGTAACATTAGTCTAAGTTGACTATTTTAGTACCACAACTGTGAAAATGCCTAGGACTTATCATATCTGTGACCCAGGATTATATATTTGATAGAGTGTCAGAAGTCATAAGAGAATGATGAAGTAAGAAATATTGTTAAAAATTCATTTCTAAAAAGTATATTTTATTGAATAAAAAATTATATTTAATGAATTTGTTATTTATTTAATTTTCAACTTAAATGCTTATTTCTAAGTACTAGTAGGTTCTTTTTAAATTGGTATAAAAAAATTGGAAATATCATAAATTATGAATCAAAAAACCGCTACTTGATTATCGAAACTTTGACTTATAAAAATTTATTGTTCACTGCGGAAAAAAATATTAACTATGTTAAAAGTAAATATTTTCCTTAGAAGAAATGGCTTTTTCAAAACATTTAATTAAGTACAAATGTCAGTAAAAAAAAAAATTCTTCTTTACTAAATAATAAAAAATGTAGTTAATAAGAGGGGGGAATAAAACCTTGAATTTATTCATTTTTAATTGAATTCAACCTGTTATAAAAGATCACATCTACAGAGGTGATTAATCAAAGGGTTGATCTCGAATGTGCTAATGAACTATTAAGGTATGAAATCGGGCACAAAAGTGTAATTTCTTTGAATAAATATACCCTTTTTGCGACGAATTCAAATTCTTTATTATCAAAATATAAGGGTAGATAACATTGTCCCAACAGTTTAACCGAAAGAACGGTCGAGAGTTACTGAAATTTTACTCTTTGCGTACATCGGGAAATTAAGTGAATCGTAAACTTTATGAAACACCCCCGCGGTGCGGAGGCGCAAGCTCCAAATAAATAACGCTGTGTTACAATTAAAAAAGATTTTCATTATAAAATATTTTTTTAATTCACTTTACAAATAATAATATCCTTTAACTAAGCTTAAAGATAATTATTGTAAGATTAGTAAGCTACTTTCTCGTATTTAGATATAAATTTCATTTCAGTCGCTAACTGTACACAATATTTCAATTCAATACCTTTTCTAAATTCCGACTTTCCATCGCAATTACAATTAAAATAAAATTAGTGATCATAAATATCCTAATGTCTTTTCACCATAGTGTTTTTGTTCCATATTATAATTTTTATGCTAAGTTTAAGTTAGGGACCACCTAAGTCTGTGTACGTCATTGGATATTAAAAAATGAGTGACCGTCTTTATTGTAACATATTTCGATACAAAATGTAAATTTTTTGACGTCATCAGAAAAAAATAGTCTCAAAAAACTATTTCCAGAAAACTCAATTTCTAGAAGCCTAAGTTATTTTATTCTTCATTAAACTATTCGCAAACATCAACTCACCTTATAAATTTGTTGCACGGATTCGAGAATATACGGCCATTTTATAATCGCCTCATCACCTAATATGTACCTATTAATTTTAAATATTTCCCTAGGTCAGAAGGTGATCGCCCATTGGCGACTTATAACAGAAAATACGATATGACAGGTCATTTCGCCAACATCCAACCATTTCCTATCCTTTTACTTGTCGATGGATAGTTGTCGTTACGGAAAGCGTAGGGAGCTCACTAAGATGGCCGGAGATTATTTTTAATGTGACGACGTCCGAACGTTTGTGGACCGATGTGGTTAACTTGTTGAAAGTATAACTTTGACGCGGTTTGTCCTATAGCTTTGCACGCTTTAGGAGTGGGGGGGAGTAAAGGCAAATGGTGATTTGTAGGTGAAATAATCCTTTTAATTTATTCCTGCTACGGCTAGGGAAGTATTAATGAAATTTGTAGTATTTCCCACCTGTCACGAGTTAAGAAAACTTATAGAACATCCTTTAAGTAAATTTTTTGTTGACGTGAAAATAACCACTCGACTACCAGCAAAAAAAAGTGGTGGCTTAATTTAAATCACATATATATATAATTTTATAATAAAGTATATCAATACAGAAAGACTCGGGGGGGGGGACCGAATTTTTAGTAAAATGGTTCAATGTCTCCATTCAAAATTTTTATCCTACAGAATCCATCACTTTGCGGTGGAAGGAGAGTTCTTTAACAATTCACGCATTTCAAAGTTGTATACATTAAATATATTTTGCCTTCCCTAAAATTTTCAAATAACTCTCTTTTAAATGAGTATATTAAACTAAATTTTGTCACATATTTTTATTGTTGAATTAACTTTTTATAGCCGTTGGTTATTTCTAATATGAATTTGTTTTAAAATATATAATTCAATCCATGCAACAAAAAAGTGGCTATTAAATGAAAAGGACCTATCCATATCGGTCACTAACTCATTAGGTTTGAGGAAAAAGTGGCTACTAAGTTATTAGAGTTATAAGTTACCAGCTGCTTATTGAAAATTTAAATTTGCAGGCCTAATTTTGTAACCATATAGTTTATTATAAGACTATATTGTGTAAGTTTGATTTATTTTATATTTATTCAAAACTGTCGATTCACTAATGATTTAGGCGGAAGAAAAAACATGTAATTAAAAGTGGTCATTGCTGAACACCATGTATATATTTCTTAAAATCAAGTTTTTTAAAGAACCAATTCTAAATCATTTGAATACTATCAATGAGATTAAATCCCTTGTAATTATATCGTTTATGAAACGGATTGAATATTTGCAGATGCAACTATTTAAAGATGTGTGCTTAAGGACGACAGAGAAGAACAAAATTTTACAACTCAACTGCAGCTAAAAGAAAAAAGGTTTTTATACCTAATTAAAGTTTAAAATGTAAAGACTTTAATATCAATAGAAATTAATTTTTGCAATTTCCTAAGAACTTTTGGATACAAATTAAACAGGATGTGCGTACCTCTGCTTGCCCAGAAGACTATATTATACAGATTTAAACGTTGCGCCCTTCAAATACAGGAATGTACAGTGAATCAATGAAAAAAATATTCTAAATATCTTTAGTGTTGGCAATGGGGTTTTACGTATTAATTATCAACGTTAATGGTTCAAATGGTTGACCACAATATAAGCTAATTAATTGGTTCTAACTACGAACTTACGAAATCAGGTAGAAAAATGTATTCTCTCCGAATAAACAATTTTTTTCTACAGATTTGGATTTTTGACCATCAAAATACAGGGATAACTAGCCTAATTTGGAAACTATGATCCCAAAAGTAAGCCAGAAGAGCGGTTAAAAGTTTGAACCCCTTAATCTTTTTTTTTTATTCCTTAGTTCTTCAAATTTTTTTGCTAACTTTTTGAGTGATTTAAAAAACTATATAACACTATTTATTAGAAATTTAAAAAACTTGTTTACCCAAAGATACCCACAAAAAAAAAATTTGCAATGAATAATGGTCAAACAATTTTTGAATTGTAAGGTATGCAAATGTTTAAGTTATTGCTAAATCACGAAATAAAATATTTGAATATAATCATTTGAATAGTATTTAAAAATTTTATAACTTAGAAATTATCTTTAAACTTAGTAATTTAAAATTGCTTAGCTTAACAAGATGTAAAAATTCACATACCTCCATTTAAATTTTTCTATGATTATTAAATTAAATTATGAATTATTAAATATCTTTTACAAGTAATTATTTTAAATTATACGAGTTTTATAACTCTCTCTCTCTCCAGAATGTGTGTGACAAAATCCATATTCATTCAAAAAAAAAATATATATATTGGTTTATTTCAGAGAGTACGTATTAATTAGAATATTCGAAGTCAAACTAAATTGAAATTTTAGTGTAAAAAAAAATCAGATCATTAAACTGAAGTTTTTCTTTTTTTTTTTTGGTTCACAGTACAAAGAGGGTACAGCTCATTAACATTAAAGGTAGCTCATTATACTAAGCAAGCTTTCTACAGAACTGAGCTTGCCTTGTTAGTCATTTACTCAAAATTAAAACAGTGTAGAACAAAATATATTTGCATACAACCAATACCCTTTATGGAAATAGGTTTAAATATTTTACTTGTCCTCGGTATAGGAGATATTTTACTGTAATTTTAATCTTGTGAAAGCAAAATTGTTCAATTACCCAAATGAAAGAGAAAATTTCCTACACATCACCTTTCTAAAAAATATTTATGTACTAAAATTTATGAAATTTGCGAATGTCACTGTGCTTCCTAAGATTAGTAGAAATTTTTTTAACCCATTTAGTTGCCAGAGATTTTTAAAAAATTTAGATTATTTTTAGCCCTAACGGATAACTGCCTTTCCGCATATTGACAGTATTACTGGGTTTAAAGCTCCCATAAAAATCAAAATGTTTAAAAAACAGCCTACACATAGCAATAAGTAATTACCATTATTAGTAATACTTCCAAACTGTTAAAAATTTATATAATTATTTAAAACATTTCATATTCAGATTTTAAAAAGTGTTCATGTCAAAAATTATTAACTACAAAGAGAACTAGTATTTAGAAATTTTTAAGTTTGTTAAAATACCTACACTCAACCAGTGAGAATATCATTTTAAAAAATTATCAGTAGTTTCTAAAATACACAAGCAGCCAAATTAGAAAGTCTTAATTTAAAGTAAAGGAAAATGAATGTTTCAGTTACATGTTCAAAATCACTTAGAAAAACTATAAATTAATTTTATGAATTTAAAACTTATGTAAGTTAATGGTTAATAAATATTTTATTTAAATAATATGAGAAGTTTTTTTTTTTTTTTTTCAAAAACATTTTTTTTTTTTTTACGATTTTTCTTAATTGACAAAAAAAATTGATTATAACTAAGTTTTTTCTTTAGAAATTTTTTTTATATATGTTTATAAAGTGGCAGTAATATTTGGCCAGATAAATGAATGTCAATACAATCGTCTAAACCAAATTTAAAAAAGATACTGAAAACTTAAACACATTGAGATTTTTACATTTATTAACATAAATTTATTACTATATAGATAAAGAATACAGCAACTTAGTACGTTATTAAAATATTAAAACTTTTACACATCTTGGCACAGTTTCATCCATTCAATTGCGCATTTCTAATAAACAAAAATAAATACATTTCAATTAAAACAAGAAATCTACAAAGGAACGAAATAAAACCATGCTCAGCTGGAGGAGAATTTCACATACGAGGAAAACAGCCATAAAAAATATTGGATAACCAATTTTAATTCAAATATTTATATACAACTTCCTAAAAAATATAAGCTATACATAAAAGTTTCATAATGTGCGAGTTTATTTAAATAACACTTATATTAATATTGCTTAGCAAATGACAAATTTCAATGTACAATATAAGCACGAATGTAATATGCTGTGCTGCTTAAATTTTTTAAGCTATTAATTTGAGTCTTAAAATTCTGAGCCTCTGTTACAAATTAATATTTAACATTATTGCATAGTTTAGTTCAGCTCAAAGTGCTATGCTAAGCATGGTATGAAAAAAACTATTAATTTTTATCCTTTAGAAATTGACCAAAAGAATAAATTTGAGGCATTGGAAAGTATAATAAAAATTAACTTTTAAAATCAACAATCAGTTATTAAGTATACAAATAAAATAAGTATAAATATAAAATTTACAAAAAAAGAAGATATTTACTTAAGTTAAAAATAATTATCAAAAAATTTTATTAAATGTCTGGCGTGACAATGTCAGTATGAAAATTGAAAAATTTATAATAAAACACATTAAATAAGAATAAAAAGTTGAATTTTTTATAACAAAGATTTAAGATGATTTGTAAGTAATAAAATTATACATTAAAATTTACTTGTGATACTTATGGAATATTACTAAAATTGCCTCATAGTTACAAACATTAGTAAATATAAGTTTTCACTATTAATTCTAAACTAGAAAGAAGTAAGGTTCTGATTTATGATAAAACTTATTGAATGCATGGGGATCATAATTCGACAATGTAAGACTTCTTGCACAATGGTAGTCTTGCATAGTCTCATTAAAATGTTTACACTTAGATTATAATTACACTCAGTTGAAAATTTATCAATGTAGTTTTAAGTTTTTAATTCAGTCAATTAAATGAATATATAGATTGTTTTGAAAAGTTTCAATTATACCAATCATTATCTGGCAAGTAAACAAAGTTTTATATTATATCTGTTTTGGATGATAAACATAATTGGCAATAATAAAACAAGGGTGCATCCTGAGTAAAAGCAATAAGGACTAGATATTTAACTAGAACATTCTAAAAAAATGTGGCATTAAATATACATTGCAATATTTGTCATAAATGATAAGTTTTAAAAGCAACAAATTTATTATATTTTGTAAATGAAATTTATCGAAGCATTTTAAACTACATTACAGTGATGATAAATTCTTCTAAAATAATTTAACGCATATATTTAATAATTTTAATGAGATAAATAAATTGGCACGGCAATTTACCTAGATTAATTTTAAGCTATTTAACACAAACATGTATGCAACCTAAAAGGGCAATTCATCAGACATGTTTCAAAATATTTACAATAAATAAAAGTATAAAAAGAAAATGTTAGTTGGTATGTACTCTAGGTTCATAATTCGTGTAGTATTGAAATATTTAATGGGAAGGAAGATTACATCAAATTTAACATAATACTTCTACAATAAATAAAATAGTAGATTCAAGGCTTCCTCTTAACTTAATTCTACCTCCACAACTGGACAGAATATATAAAAGAAATGCTACTCTTGGTATATAAAACAACGTACTTAAAAAGCATTTTACACTAAAATAGTTCAATACCATATTCAACAATAGAAAAACAGCAAATTAATCAGAACAAATATGCTGATGAATCATAAAATTTTAATACTAGACTATAATAATCTTATTAATGAATAGAGACAGCTATTTACAGTTTTTAAGATTATGAAAAATATTTGCTATCAACATTCAATTTTTTACTTTTTTTAGTCATAAAAATAGGTCATTTACGACACATTTCATTAAGTTAAGTAAATGACACATTAGAACAGTTAGTTTGCACACAAGAATTCTATTGCAATTATCAATGCAAAAATGTATTAACAGAATTAGATTTTTAAGTTATTGAGGGAAAAAAAGAGATACTAATAAGGCATACTTTGGTATTATTGACCGACATTTCACATTTGGAAGAACAGAAATTATTTCATAAACAAATATTTAAATGCATTAAGGAAGTTTACAGCAATTAAAGAAACTACTAATTGTTTTTTTAAGCAAAAACTACCACTCCGTACAAGACTACTTTGGGAAGGAGTGATATACTAAGATGTGCACTTTGTGAAGTTTTATGGCACATAAGCGCAGCGCTCATCATTCTAAATAATAATTATTTTTTTTTTCTAATCGCACCCTTAATTGGATTAAATAGAAGCATATTGGGTACATGCACAAATGTGCGGAAGGTCCATCGGATATGAAAATATACAGTATATTTTACAGTTTTTAATTTTTACATTTCTGTCCCTTCTCAAATTATTTGAGGGATTTAATTTTTACAGCACCAGCAATAAAATAAGATTTTTGTTCACCTTAAAAGTGTTCCTAAAAATATATCTCAAACATCCATTTTTTTTTTCTTTATTATTATTATTTTTTTAAAAAAACGACTTTAGGCTGTATTGCACATAGTCTTAATTTTAATGAAATTGCACATCTAACACTTCCGTTTTTAAAATTAACACTAACAGGACATTTAAATATTAAGTGCAAATCGAAAATTTTAAAAATAACTTATTTAAGAAAGGTAATTCCTTAAAAAATATAAGAAAATAGACAATAAAAAGAAACCTCAACTCTTCTAAGATATAACAAAGTCATTTTGCCTTCAAAATAAAATTTTTACACAACATTTTATGTTTTTATATATAAACAGGAAACAAATTTTTAAAAAATTGAGCGATCTCTAAATAGTGAGCTAAGAATGTAGATATCAATCTTGAATGCATGCTTTGATTAACAAGTACGGTAATACTGACAAAGTCAACTAATAAATATAATTCAGTTTTACCAATTTTGGGCTTAAAATTTGGTTCAGTTCAATTCAATTATTTAAATGACCGATTACACCCTATTTGGAAACAACTTAAAATAGCAATTTTGTGTGGGACAAAGCCAGGTTCTTGAGTTAATCTTTTCTTTTTTACATAAAGCAGCTATGAGAATAAAACTGCTTCATTTTTATTTGAATGATAAATTGGATATCTAAGTCCAGAAATAAATAATACCGATTTAATGTAAAAAGAAAGCTATATTTTGAAGAATAAATTAGTCATTATTTGGAGACAGTCTAGTTCCCAGTTTGAACAAACTTGTTGAATGTAACTATGTGTTGAATGTAAAATAATGGGAGAACTGTAAAGATCTCCCATTATTGGATTTCAAAAATTTAAGAACATAAGTAAATTTTAACATTTAGTGAATTAATCAGGTTTAAGAACAAAAATCATAAATAAAACTTTGATCAATCTTCATCTGCCCAACTTTCACACATGTATAGAAATCATCCTAGATTTTGACTTGGCATTGCCAGTAACTTTGCCTTTTGTGCTACTCTATTTTGTCTTACAAAAACAGGTCCCAATTTCATCTGACTATGTCATTTAAAATGCTTTTTGAAAATGGAAAAATTTTGTGATGCCAAATCTGCTCTAATATTAATAAATAATAGCTAAAAGAAGTGTAATAAGATATTTAACTTAAGGAAATGGAATTTCGGGCAGTAAAACACAGTCAAGTCAAATTTTTCAGAACATTGTGAAACAAATGGCTTACACTGTTCTCTTAAATAATATGGTCTGCAAATAGCTTTATGCAATTTAGAATAAATGATATCGATAGTTTAGTAAAAAAATGTCGGATCCCAGTTATATCACATTTCCCACGTGTGATAAAATTATTTTACTGCTATTGAAATGGGTTTTTTTAAGATCATATTCCTGATGCTGTGTTGTTAAAATAATTTGAAAGCTACATTAAATACTTTGACAATAAATTGCAACAAACTAACTGTACATAAACCATCTTATCTATTTACAAACACTCAACACTTTACAAAATGTACATATAAAAATGCTCTTTAAAAATTTAAAAAAATAAATAACACAAACATCACAACAGAAATCACTTCAACTGCTTACAAAATCAAAAATAATCATTTAAGTGGCAAAAACTATATACACATGACTACAGCTGCTCACATAGCAACTAAAATCTTAAATAATACTAATAAAATAAAAATTCAAAATTTAATGATTCAAAGCAAAAATAATAGCAACATATTTTATCAGCATTTTGTTAACATTTATTTATCAAAATATTAACAAAAATGTACATGGTACACATAAAATAACTTGTTTAAAATCCCCCAAACATAAAATGTACATGGCGAAAAATAAAGAAATTTGTGATAAACATAACCGATTTTGAGTGCAATTAGGTAAAGTAGGCAAATTCTAAAAAAAATAATTTTGTATCAAAAGTCACTGATAGAAAATTTAGCATATTTATCAACTGAAACAGAAAAATAATTTTTTTAAGAGAAAGATTTTGAAACTGCATATACTGCTGATTATGTACACTAATTGTTTTCTTTTATGTTTTGCACAATATGCCATGTCTTATGGGACTTTAAAATTAGGTTATTCTCATTGCACCCTGCAATTAGAAGAATAAAATATTTAAAGTATGAAAAATTCAACAAAAACACTGTTCTACAAAAAAAAGTAAAAAGCATTAAAACAATTTTACTCATTATAAAATTCGAAAAATCGTGACAACAAATAATTCCATTAAGTCAGTCAATATTATTAGCACTATAATGAGCAATTATCTAGTTATGCTTATATAGCCTTGCTAAAACATATTTTAAAAAGCAGCAACAATATGAAAGCTTAAGTCCAAGTTATAAGTTGTTAAGTAATGATTACACAATATGAAGAAAAAAAAGCTGAAGATAACACTAATTTGATTATCAAAATGAAAGAGATTCCAACAAGAGCATTTTAACAAAATGATAAAGGTGGGGGAAAGCATGAGAATATGGTTTAAACAAATTTAATTAAATCCCAAAACCACTAAAATCAGTAAAATGAATCAATATATCTCAATCTAGATTTTTACATCTCTGAATCCAAAACACTCAAACTAATAAAAGAAAATATATGTTAGCAGCAGTCTTCTGAAATATTAGAATTTGAAATTAAAATAAGCAAAATTCAAGTACTGTCCATTATATTGAAATTATGTATCGTTCCCTTCTAAAAATTAAGAGAATAAGTCCTCAGTATTTCTCTAAGGTCATCAATATTTTAATAAATCAGCAACAAGAAATCAAATGCAACCAAGAAATGAGAAAGAGCAACTAACTTTGTTAGGCATGCTAATATTTAAAAGATTTATATAAGTACTTATCTAAAGAATTAAACTGAATAAAGCAAAAGTATTTTAATTTACATTTAGATAAATTAATCTATTCATCAATCTATTTAACATTCATCAATATTTTAATACAAGTTAACAGAATGTCAATATTTTAAAATTTGGAACAGACACTAGCATATTTTAAATAAATTATGCATGCATATACTAAAGAAAATTGCTTTAAGAAAACTAGCTCAATAGAAAATTCTTTGTTTTCTAATCATAATTAATATTTTCAATTGAGCACATTACTTATTAAAAATCATACAACTGACCTGTAACAAACAAGATAAAGCTGATAAGAAAAATGCCCGAATGAAAAAAGTAAAACATTTTTCCAAAGTTGAACAAAAATCTACAAGCAACCAAAAAATATAAATTGTATATTTCTGACATAAATGTGTTTGATTAGATTTCACTTTGGGAACATTATTTGACTGTACAAGACATCCATTACAGCAATCATATAAACATATTTGGATGTACAAATTTATCAATGTAGTAAAGTTACAGCCCAGTCAGAAAGATAAGTTCTTGATACATAAACGTATCCATAGAAATTCTAAAACAATAAAGTAAATAGAATTAGGTAACGAAAAAAAAGTGCATTGAAAACATGTACAGCAAAAACTAGACTATCTGAAATGTGTGTGAATTGATAAATCCGGATAATTGAGCATTAAGATATTTGAGCAATTTTTAATATTCCCTTTTTTGGAAAAAAAATTTTGTTTTATGTATTAGAAAAAACTATAGTCCTTCATGAAATTACGAAAGATAGATAAGTAAAAAAACTGAGGGGTAGCAAAACTAAAATTTAACTTGGACCATCATATAGTAAATTATTATTGAACCAGCAATCAATGAAAAAGATTGAAATGCTGTTTTGTATTTTTGTGTTTTGGTCGAAAAATAGCATATATGTCTTCAAAATTATGAACATTACACATTATTTGTATTACAATTTTCCATTAAATTATAGTTACAATAAGGTGAATTTTAAAATTCACTTTACTAACTTTTTATATAAAAAAACATAATAAAGACATACTTTAAGGCTAGGGAAAATGAGTATGAACTAGTAAAATCTACTAGTTACTGGTTCTTAGAACTAGTGATTGCATTTTCTTAAGCTCTATCGTTTTTCTGAACTGAATGCATTTATAATAGAGTGAAATTAAAGGAGAGGGCATTTATCAGGAATTGATAGGTATTTTACAGTGCATTCTTGAACATTCCAATTTATCTTTAGTTAAATTGACTTTCCGTGCCACTGATAAATTTTTGCTGGGCTATGCTCTAGCATATGCACTCAGGGGTCTGTCCAGACCGAATTTACTACCGTTTAGCGGTACCTTCACAAATTCAATTTTAGGAAAAACGGTAGTTTCACAAATTCAACTTTAGGAAAAATGGTAGTTTCACAAAATACATTTTCTTAAAATTTTATTTTTTTATCCCTTAAGAAACGATAAATCCATATTTTTTAATTAATTTTTAATTGTTCACAAATTATGTCAACATTTTCACAAAATAGGTACCTCTCAGAAAAACCTAGACAGACCCCTGACACTGCAGTTTATACTTCCATACTCTATGCCGATTATAAAAATGCCTCAAAATATAAATATAAAGAAAACCACAGATTTGAAAAAGCACTCATGTTTAAATCTTTAAAGATAATATAATACTAAATTGGTTAAGCTGGAAAAAAAAAATTTTTTTGAAAAATTTTTCATTTATTTTAATTATGAAGCTTAATTTATTAGTTTCTTTAAATGATTAAAAAAAATAGTCAAGTTCGTGAGGTAAAAATTTACTAGTTTCTTATAAATTTAAAGCTTTTAATCATACTTCATTTATTTAAATATTTAATACATTTTAATATTTGCCTTAGCCTCAATTGAGAAACTGAATATAGTGTAAAAATCTTACTATAAATCAAACATCAGCAGAGTATAAGCCAGCATATCATTTTAGTATATATCATCAAATAGTACAATTAAAATTGTTAGATTATCAGCTGATAAGTTATTTTGCAGAAAAACATTTCACGTGCATACATTTTTCTACTTTTACTCTTTTTTTTTAAAAAAAAATCTATGATTAATCTTATTAAAAAATTTTAAAATCTTTATTTAGCAAATTAACTTCTTTTTAAAACTTTAAAAAGTCACCTATTTAAGTTATAAAAATTATGAGAAAAAAAAAACTACTTAATCCTCTGAATGTTTTAGTTTTGGATATTTCAAAACTTTATAACTGCAAGATTTTTCTAGATCAAATATTTAGTTTTCCCCATGTTATTAAATAGGAAAATTTCAATTTTGCCAAAAGGCACTTGGAAAATAAACATATCAAAGAAAGCACATTTTGCATTTCCCACTGCACTTAGCGTATATCAATAAAGAAAATTAACTTACCTGATTTCTCTTAGCTGATTTATTAATTCTATAACAGGTACAGAGAACTACCTCTGAAAAATTTAAATATTATATTATTGATTATTATATTATTGAAATATTATGTAAACTAAAAAAATTAATTAATAGAAGAATGCATGGACATGCAAAATTAAATACAAACATTTCATACATTTGAATTGTGTGGATTTCTGTGCTCTTTTCTAACAGGAATTGCTGGGGATCTTGGCAATTCAGATTCATCATTTTGAGTATTAACAGGTAGCACAATTTCTTCTACTTGCATTGGTGAAGTTTGTAGATCATTATTTTGGTGTGGTGACACTCTTCGGGGACTAAAAAAATAAATAAAGATATCATTGCAATTAATCAATATTGCATTTTAACCTTCACAAAGTGAAATAATTTTTTTTTTTTTTAATCGGCTTTCTGTGATTCAGTGATTGAGGTGGTTTGTTAAGACCAGGAAGAAATATTTATTTCTCACACATTTATAACTCTAATTTCAAGTAATATCCACAAAAAGTTTTTGAGCTACGAACTAATGCTGTAATCAAAGGCAAATTCAAAGATAAAATCCAAGGAGTTCAAAATTTTCAAGACCATATTTTTAATGCCATGTGAAATATTAAAAAAAAATAAATATTGCACTATTTAGGAAAGAAAAAATTTTAATATAAAATTTAAACTAGGTTTAACTCTTACAATTTATTAACTACAAAACTAAAATTAAATGAAGCAAAAATAAATAAATAAAAGCACAACTAAACTTTTGAGTTTAAAAACAGTTAATATGAAGAACTTGAAGAGTATATATTTTGCGCAAGATATTTTTTCCAAAGTCTACCAATGTTATATTTTGAAATTTGAATACAAAAGAAAAATCTAAGAAGGCATATCATGCAAAAAAAAATGAAAATAATATAATAAATAAATCATAAAGTTTACTTGCAATGTATTCAACAAATATTTCATATAGATAGAGATTTGTGAAATAATTTGCAGTTATTTATGTCCTCTAATTCTTGCATTTCAACTTTTTTTTTTCTCTTTTAAAGCTTTTCTCAAACTATTAGACTGTCATAGTTTGTTTCTCTGCTTGGACAGCAAATTTATCAGCAGGTATTAAATTTCTGCAGCGTTATAGATATTTTCTCTTTCTGTTAAATTCATTTACAATGCTATGGTAATCAACCTTCTTTTTTTGTTTGGCTTAATCGACATTTATCTCAAGAAAATTGACTAAAAAGATGAAAATAAATAAAATTCCCTGTTGTTTTTTTTTTCTGAATTTGTAAAGAAAAATTCAAAATTCCCTGAAATTTTGCTTTTATTTTATACGAGTTTTAAATTTCCTGTATCTTTCAGGTTTTCCCTGTTCTCCCACCCGGTACTTTTTAGATGCTTTCCTGTACTGTGTACAGTGTGCAATATATTAATAACAGTTGAAGTAATGACCAAATCTAACCATGAAAATGAAATCTTTCTGATTAGATAGACTTACTTCAACTATGCTAACTAATTAATGCGGATGTTATTTTAAGTTAACAAAATCAAAGTAAAAAATTTTAAAAAACTGCTTATTTATTTATTATTTTTTTTTTTTTTTTTGCAAAATTTAGTTTCTAGACCAGTCATTTCCAAAGAGAGGGTGATTGCCTGGGCGATTTCTCCCCTAAATAGGGCGATAATTCTCAGGAACTGATGAGTATCAAGAAGAAAATTAATGAAAACAATAAAAAACTAGTGAAGATCAAAATCCAAAATGTAAGTAAAATCAATTGTTCAGAGTTCAAAGAATTAAGAATTTTAAAAAATAGTAAAATAAATTAAAAAAATTAAAGTTTCTGAATTTTCTTGTCATACTTAGGTTAAACAAAGATCTGCCTTCCAGATCCTCTCAGAACAAAGAAATAGATTGAACATTTTCGGACCTATGACAAACATGCATCCTTTAACTGAAAGTACAAGGAAGTTATTCCAAAGATGAACCATAGAGTTTTCAAATTTTAATCATCAATGCTTTTAACTCTCCCATATTCCAATTAAAAAAATATGTACTCTTTTTTAACTATTTTCCTTCAAATATTTGTTCTTTTTGAAAAAAATGAAGAAAAGAAAAAACGGTAAAAAATTATACTTTCACTATTTTTTCAAGTCAGTATTATTGATGCTTATTATAGCAACAACTGTAGGTTTTTTGAAGGGTAAAATAAAGTGAGAGAGAAGAGCAATAAATGGCACTCAACATTTAGTAGTTGTAGTTTGATTTGTACATAGTTTACTTAGTTATATATGTGGCATCGAGGGGACAATAGGCCAAAAAGGTTGGGAACCACTGGTCTAGATCCTCATAATATGTCTGAAGCTGCAATTTAAAAACTATGATCTCAACAGTTGAGTTAGGAGAACTGTTCAAAGTTTAGACCCCTTTAGGTTAATTCCACTTCCAGCATATTTTGCCATATTACTAGAGCTAATATTTAAGCAAAAAAAAATTTTTTTTTTTCAAAAACCATATTGCAAAAATTCCTTGTAAAAAAAATCAGAATCATAAATTATTGCATATATGGTATAGTATCATACAAAAATACCTATTATGAAGCAGCCGACATCATAATACAAAAGACATTCAGCAAAATATTAGTTAAAATATTAAATAATAACATGATAATCAACTAAAAGAATAGATGTAACAGAGTTGCCACAGTAAAGAATGAACAAAAATAGTTGCTTTTAGTAGCCTCAAGCATGAAAATAGTTGCCTAAAACTATGAAAATAGTTCCCTGAACAGGAACAAAAATTTATCAAAAATAATAGCCAAATAACTAAAATTATAGCTTAATTGTCAAATACTATTATTAGGACTGGGTGATGTCAGAAATTTTAAATCGTGATACATCGTCAGTCAGACATCACGATATACTGATGTATCGCAATTTAGCATGTGTTCAAAAATTACCTATGGGAAATCTTGAAATCAATCAAAAATAAATAAAAAGGAATGAATCTAGTACAAAAGAAAATATTAATTCTAAACATATTCTACTATGACATCAATATCATTGATTAATTTTTTCAATTAAATTAATAAAGAAGTCAAAGTAAAAGCAAACCCAAGCTTTATTTCATTTTTCTTAAATTAAAAATGATTTAAGATTTATTGGCTTAAAAATAATAATACTGTAACAAATTATTTTACATACATGCTTTAAAAATTAAAAGAAAAAGAACGAAAGTGGAAAACAAACCAAAGAAATGTTCACTTTAGAAAAAAAAAAAAAAAATTATTATTTGTTGGAAAAAAAAACATGCTTTTGAAATATCATTAGACCCTTTTTTATTTACTTATTTAAAATAATAGAAAGTAGTATTAACTAATGGTCAAATTCTGTACTTAATAAATGTAAAAATATTTTTACTTATTTATTATTATTTTCATTTTTGAAAATAAAATCGACTACAGATTTATTTGTTTAAAAATGATACTGACTATCGAACAAATTATAAAACAAACAAGCATTAAAAGAATTTTAATAAAATATTTTTAAAAAAATACTTTAAGTACTAATGTTAAATTATTAAAAATGTCAAAACATTACTGAACTTTTTATTTAATTAAAAAAAAATTTGTTTTAACTAATAGCCAAATTTTAAAAACTTTGTTTTAATTTATTTATAATTAAAAACGACTGAGCATTTATTGGTTGAAAAACCATCAAATTATTATACTTAACTACATTTAATAAATTTTAAAAAAACTTTTTATAACAAAGTTAAATACAAAATACCCCTATTAAATTGTATCGCTTAAAATAAAAAACAATTGAAAAAAATCAATGATTTGTTCTATTGAGATCAGAACGAAAATTTAAGATAACAGCGATTGTGCAGCAATCGCAAAGTAACAGTAGGTCTACTAAAAATAATTGTCAAGAATCGTTAAGCCCAGACAGAAAAAAAATGGTATGAAATAAAGCAGAACGAAACGATTGCTACAAAAGTCTCACTAAAAATAATTTACAAGAAACCTGACAATTATTTCCGACGAAATAAAATGTACGATCGCAAAATGACTTAAGTCCCATTCAAAATAATCATCAAAAAATGCAAAATCCCAAAGACAAAAATGGACATAAAGAAACTATGCATTGCGTTCTATGTTACAACGCTGATCCTCGCACGAAACCGGGAGTTCTGATTCAATTCGCTTTTCGTCATTCAACATCACAAAACTAACATCATCTTAATAGCAAAACGCTATCTACATCTCTGCAGCAAGACGAAATCAAAACCGTCTTCGTTAGTGCGGTAACAGCGTTAGCCTAGTCAAGGATCCTTGCACATTAAATTGTTAAACTGCGGTTGTAATCTAATTCCGGCGGCTTAAATCAGATTTCTGATGCATCGCCTAAAACGAAAGTCACTACATCGGCCTACTGATATATGCTTTAAATCGATATTTCGCGATACATCGATTTATCCCCCAGTCCTAACTATGCTCCAATTAAAAAAAAGTTTTGTACAAATATAAAAGGTATACATATTAGAAAATAGGTACCTAAATAAAAGTCGAATTACAATAAAATATGAATGTTAATAGAAAGAAAAAACAATTAAAAATAACAAAACTGCCCCTCAGAGAGAACATATAACAAGTACTTTATTAAATCCAATGGAAATTTAAATTTTTGGCTCTTTGGACCTAAATGATTGTATAAAAGTTTGCTTTCTTTTATTAACATTCTCAAAAGTAACATTCTTTTTTGCGAAAAAACTTCGCCAAGAGTAAAAAAAGTCTCCTAATAGTCGCCTATTCCTGAGAATAGTTGCTTTTTTAGCCTTTTCAGGCAAAAAAAAAAAGTCGCCAGTCGCCTATGGCCGAAAATAGTAGCAAATAGTTGCATTTTAGTAGCCTGTGGCAACCCTGAAGTAACAGCCAATCATTTTGGATATAAAAAAAATATTTTGTAATCGTAATCTTTGACGCATAAAGCAATATATGCATTACAATAATAAAATATTAAATAACTTAGACACATACCTAAATGGACAAATACCAAATTTCATAGGTGATCTTCTCATCTCTTCCAGGACAGAAGGTGCAATGTAAGTAAAACCCTGAAAATGAATTTTAAAAAAATAAACACTTACAAATAAATGAAAACATTACATTAGGCCATGAAATAATGATAGTTCCAACTTACATTAAAATATTGATTTTGGCTTTCACTCAAAGTAGTATTGTCAGGACTATCATATGGTGCAATACTAGTAAATTTTGGATCAAATTGGGAAACATCATCTTCACTTATCTGCAAAATAATACTTATTTTCAGAGAATTGAAAAAAATCATAAGCAAGATAGCAAAAATGAAGAAAAAGACAGTGCAGTTATAAAATAAAACAAAAATTGAAATAAAAAAACATGCTAAAAATTAAATTGAAATAAAGTTAGGATTACTATTTTGTTTTCAACAGACTTACTAATAGTATTTTTGTAAAAATGGTGCTTTATTGGAAAATATAAAGTTTCAGTAACATACTAGTATAGAACTAATTCTAAAACACACATTTTAAAAGCATATAAATCTGATATTTTTTGACTTACTTAAATATAATAAGAAAATTAATAGTCTATTAAAAATAGCATAAAATAAATCAAAAAGGTGATGATTACAGATCTCATGCTTGTAATATTCTTATATAATTTACTGGATTTCTTAAAACAAAACAAAAAACAACAAAAAAAAAAGAAGAAGAAATTTGAGAACATACGGGTAAACAGGAGATAGTTGTAAAATACGGGAGTTTTTGTTAAAAAAAAACAGGAGACTTAGCAGGTATGAAGATGCACATGGAGCACAATTTCTCATTTTATTCACAAAAAATACTAGAAAACTTTAACTTGTAACCTAATAAACACATAACTCACCTAATAAACACATAAGTCACTTTTGGTGAGTATATATTTCTTTTTGTAAATATAGCATTCCGAAAGTGTTTTGTGTTTATGTGTATGAGTCAGTATTCTAACTTCCTTACCTGCTTGCAGTGTTACCATACTTCTCTGTGTGCAAATTAACCCCCCATTTTTGATTAAGAGATTATTTCTGATACGTCGGGTGTATAAGTCGACTACTGAGAAAAATAAAATAGATAAAAAAAATTTAATTTAAAAAAATTATTAAGACTGCAAAATTTTTTAAAGTTAAAAGTATTTCACGTTGCTCTCTCTCGGTATATATATTTGCACTCAAATAAAGATACTAAAATTAGAGAACCAGACACAGATGATGTTCTGGTATCCTTACATTTTTAGCTTTACGGTATGATTTAAAAGTTTTCATTGTGTTATATATTCTAAAATACTCTTGAATAAATTATCTTAACTTTTCTTATTCTTAATTTTTTCTGAATATAATTTAAAGTGTTTCCAAAAAACCTTTTTTAAGTAATAAAATTTGATGAAAGAAAATGCATAGTTAATTGTATATAATAGGGGTGGCCGACCTGCGGCTCGCGAGCCACATGCGGCTCTTTAAAAAATTATTTGTGGCTCTCGATAAATGTACCCGAGTTCCCTTTTCATTTTTGTGCTATTATATTTTAAAAAATTATTATCGTTCCTTATGCATTTCAAAATGTCTTTTAAATTACTGAGAACAAATATGAAAGACTAAGTGCAACGTTGTTCAATTCAAGGTGAGTTTCCCATTTCCAATATAATTACGACCCAAAAAGCATCTGGAGAATTAGAATCAATAGAGATGCTTGTCGAATTATTTCAATATTCGAACAACGTACTTATGCAAATCATTTTATTTCACTGTAAAATTCGTAAAATCAAAAACACCGATTAGTATTAACTAACCAATATCTCAAAAAATTACTGAGAAGTGCTGTCACCAATTATTCACCAAATTTTAAAGAATTATCAAGAAGTAAAATAAATGTGTTTAATTTTTAAGATTTAAATTCAATATGCATATTTTGTACTTTTACTTATATGTTTTCAATATATATAATTTATGTAAAAAAAAACTTTTTAATACCTCTTTTGCATACCTTTTAAATATGTATTAAATTGCGGCTCGCGACAAATTTCAAATTTTGAAAAATGGCTCGATTAGCAAGGAGCCTGGCCACTGTATATAACAGGGGTTTCCAACTTACATGAGGCCGGGGGCCACAATTAAAAACACAAATCAACTAGCGGGCCGCAACTTTATCAAAATTGTATGTAGGACTCTTATATTTGAAGGAACATTAAATATTACTGTCAGACTTTTACCAAGTTGTACAAAACAAAAGTATTGAATTACAAATTAAAATAAGAAGTAGATTTTTAGAAATATTTAATTGCATATTAAAAAATTCGGGCTACAATAACTTTAATGTGCACCCATGTATTAAACAATTAATGTGCAACAGACATCTAATTGTTAAGATATAAAACTTTAAAAAGGTTGATATTAAACCTTACATTAGCACACAAAATGTTCAATGACAAAATTGAGGTTTGTTTGCTGCAACCACCAGAGAATGGATATTTACATTTTATATTTACAAATGTGTGTGTAAATATTTTCGTCCAAGATGAGTGGTTTCAAAAAGTTAAATTGGAGAGTTTCTTCGAGAAAATTTCTGATACACACATGCTAAATTATATTCACAGAATACAAAAAAATGAAATAAAAAAGAGCAACATACACGATTATTTTTGTATCTGAATAAATATTTTCTGGGATGCAAAACCTGATAAAAAAAAATTTGCACCGTATGTATGAAAAATTTCACTGAAACGAAGAAATTAGGTTTTTATTAACGAGAAGAGTATTTTAAACCCATATAGATTTTTTACGAAAATTGTCCGCAAAAAAATTACAACTAATATATTTTAGTTCGCGGGCCGCCAGTTGGAAACCACTGGTATATAACATTAAAAATACTTAAAATTGGTTAATAGATGCAGAATTATTTACATTTTTCTCATTGTTAATAAGGCATCAATATTAAAGAATACCTGACTTTTTTACAGGTGTATAATTTGATCCCAGATTTTCATAAACTTTTTGAGGCCTGTAAAGTCTACTTATACACCTATACATACAGTATGCCTTGTAATGATAAAAAAAATTTAACATTACCTTTGCAATATAATTTCACTTAATAAAGTCATTGAAAAATAAATTGGTGTTGAATAATACTCTATCTTTAAAAGTTTGTTAAGTACAAAAAAGGGGAAAAAATCATCGAAAAAATGCAAATAAAAAATTAAACTTAAAATACCAAAATGGAAGGAAATTGGCATTTTAAAAGATATTTCCCATTTCCCATTATCCTATTACCCATTTAAGAATACTATATGTGCTAAGATATATCTTTAAATACTAGATGAATATTTTTGACATGCAATAACTTTAGTACAACATAACTTTTTAACAACTCTCACAATACCTCCATACATAACAAAAATAAAGTTGCCTCATATTGTAGTCGGACCGTTTCGTAAACATTACAGGCTGGAAAATCACATGGTAGGATTCAGCTTTCCCGAACAATCATTTTTTTTTATTTATTTTTTTTTTTGGTCAAAAGCGTAAAATTAATACAAATCATTAAAGTATTATTTTCTCTTCAAATATTTTTCTAAATTAAGAGTTAACATAATTTTTTAATGCTCACCAGTTCTGGTACGTAAGGTGGTTGCAACTTTTTAGCTAAAACATCATCCCAGTTAACATTTCTAAAGAATGGATGGCATTTAATTTGAGCAGCATCTTCAGGTCCACTTCCAAGTCTTTGACTAACTTGTCGTTTTAAGAGCTAGAAAAAAACATAATACATGACAAAATGCTAATCAATCTTTAATTGTTCAGAAACTTAATATATATATATATATATATATATATATATATATATATAAAACTTCCTTGAAGTTGGGATTTTTCAAAATTTACTAAATCAATAGATTTTACATAAAAAGCAAAATAATTTTTAATTATTGTTATTTAAACTAGGACTTCTAAACAAATTAAGATAAATGAAATCTTTACATAAATTGTTGGATTTAACTTGTTTTGAGAGCGTACTAATGTGCCTTTAATTAGGATTGAAAAGTGAAGTATCAGATTTTATAACAACGATCCTATAACCTTACGCATATTTCTCATGTGATATGAAATTATGTTTTTATTAATCAAATTTTCATTACAAGTACTTAGCTTTTGATACATTAATTTTGTGTTGTTTTTTTTTTTTTAAATATCTAGGCAGATTGCAGCGATATTAATTAAATCAATTTACTTCCTAGATTAAAAAAAAAAACTATGTTCTTATGAAATAAGTTTATGCGGCATGAAAAAGTTTTTGAATTTTCTTAAGCAAACTCTGAGGTATAATTTAATAATTAAGTTTATAATTACGAAACACAAAAACTGATTTTATAATTTAATATATTTGAAACTAATTAGCATTCAATTTTTTAAGACTACATTGAAATTAACTTTATTAACTCAGTTAATTAAGTTAATCGCAGAAATTTAAATTTATATATATATATATTTTGTTACGCTTAGTTTAATACAATTTAAATTCAAAGTAGAAAATGCAATTATGCTTGAAAAAACTTATAACTTTTAAGCATAACTTTATATATCGGCCTTTTATAGGTGCAACAAATATCATAACTGTTTTGTTTCTCTATGTGACATACAATTAAAATTGTCTAAAATCATAAAACGTTACCAGCACATTACTCTTTGCCCAAAAATAGGTACGGTTCCAACAAATACATGTAAATTATTTATTTATTTATTCATTACTTAAAGGTATTAACTTGTAATATTTGTAATCCATTCTAAATATTATTCTCTAATATTACGGATTAATATTCGATATTTAGTCTAAAATAAAGGCTAAAAGTGGTATTCTTTTATTATAAAGTAATTCTGTAGTTAAAATTACCATATTATACAACATTTTATAAAAAATATATAGAAAAGTTTCACGAGAAACATACTGAAAACAGTATGCAACTTAATCATTTTCTAATTTTCAAACATCAAATTAGTTATAGTTATTTTGATAATAAACTTTATATAAAACTGATTCCAGACAAAATAGGCAATTAAAATAATTAATACAAAACTATTAATGGGAATTAACTTCGCGCAATTTAACTGAACAATCTGACGAAAATCATTTATAGAACTACTTTTATAGTAACCAAAAGTTGATAAGGAATTTAAAAAACAGAATTGTATATAAAATTGCAATTTAAACTGAACAAAAAGATTAAGTTAAAATTTTATTTCAATACACTGTGGAACAAAACCAACATAAATGCAAAAAAAAAAATTTTTTTGAGATCTTTGAGTATATTTAATTTTTCATCGAGCATTCAGGTTGTCGATAAGAAAAAACAGATAGCAATCTATAAACTCCCCAAACGATGGTTACAACAAAACAAATCATGTAATTTCATAAAGGACTAACAGAAAATTAAAAATATTTCTCAAAAAACCCAAAAATTCCAAGCTTTCGAAATCCAGGTGGGTTGGGCTTTTTAAATAAAACCAGAGTTTTTTCAAACCTTGAGTCCCATTCACATCTTTGTCTGTGGAAAAGTAACACATTGACAAGAATTTCTTTAGATACAAAAACAGGTGAAAGTTGCTGTGAGCAAGATTGGAACTGTAAGGCAGATAGTCAAACAGCTGCAAGAGAAACTTCGCAAGTTTTGTTAAATCTATATCTGACGTACATGAACAAAACTACACAGAACAAAGCAATAGCACTGAGCATACTTTACTGCATCTTTTACAATAAATCTACTCATGTAATTATATTTTTAAGCCCTTGGGGAAACTTTCTTTTTGAATGATCCTAGTATTCTAAAATCTCCCCTCCGATATAAGTATAAAAGAGAAAGAAAAATAATAGAAATGAAAGAACCTTAGATACATCATCTACAATTATATCAAGCCTTAAATAAATTTCCCTAATTGAATCAAGAATGCCAACACATATCTATTCCTATATCTTTTCTCATATGAAAATGAATATAAATATAAAGAAAAAAAATTAGAAAAAAATTATTGCAAGCTTACTCATCAAAAATAAGAACTTAACATAATTATAAAATATGTAGTTGTAGTTATTGTACGCAAAATTTGTATTTGACTAGCAAAAATGCAAACTAAGGCTTAGGTGTTTTATGATTTTGTATGTCATAAATGCATTTACATAAAAAAGAACCTTTTAAAGGATAGTGTTTACTGGAACTAAGCACATAAATGCTGTTATATTTCCAAATACTTAAATGCATGATTCAAAATCACATTTAACCAAAGGAGATTGGTGACTGCAATATTATACACAATATCATTAAAATAACAAAAGAAAAAAAGCTTTTATAATGTATAGTTCATATTTGATAAATTATTTTATTTAAAATTTTCAAGTTGCTCAATCTCAAAGAAAAATACCAATGTTGTGTTTATTGTGTTTGAGATATTTGCACATTTTTCAGAATTTTATAATTTTCCTTGGGGAGACCCATAAATTGATCAAAACAAAGAAAAAATTTAAACTCACTCTTCTAATCAAATCTCTTGATTCATTAGTCACATAATGTGGAAACATAAGTTTATGCTTCATTATCTGAAAAAAAAATAAGTTATCACCACAGTTGTAAAAGAAAAGTTAAACTTAAATAGACATTGATGATTTGAAATTCACACAAATTGCCTCACAGTCCAGCAGTACATTAAAAAAGTTACACCGACAACAAATAAGCAAGATAGTTTTTCACACACTTTTTTAAATTAAAGTAATCTAATACCATTTCAAAATATATAATTCAAATAATAATCATTAAAAACTACAATAAATTAGTATAAAACTAAAATTTTAAAAAGTTTAGTTTTATTTCAAATAAATTTAAAAATGGGCTTATAAAAATAAATCTTGTACAATCCAAATTTTCCATTTTTTCTTACAAAGGGAGTTTTTCAAAAATATCATATGCATAAAATTTGACTATTTGTACTTTTAAATCTTAAAAATAAAATTCCTTTTACTAGTTAAACATAAAAACTTATGCTAGAAAAAGAAAATGGCTCTAGAAAATAAATATGAATATAAATATATCTCACAAATAATATGCTTGAAATGAATAATTTCGAAAAAAGCTAAGACGAAAAATATACCTAGAAAAAAAATTATATTTACTTGATTGAAAAAAAATGGCTACATATTTCAAACACCCAGTATAAAATACTCTTCCTTAGGACCACAAAACTTATGAAAACATAGAAACATATCAGAAACAAGTAAAGGCACAATGCTTAACAAAAAAAATTGATGAGAAAAATTAAGAAGAGGGAAAAACCAGAAAAATCATTATTCGTAATTATGAAGTGGCTCCTTTAATATTTTCATACAATTGCCACAAAATTACCAATATCCTCTATTAAATATCATTTCCGTGCCTGTTAGTAAAATGAAGGATTCTGTCTGTATTGATAATGCAGGGGTTGCAATGGAACGAACGTGCCATTGTCATTGCAACTATGGCAATATGGGGTAATCCTGGAATGCTTTTGAGATTTAGACCAAATGAACATTGCAAATATTGTTATTAAGAGATTAATAAAAGCTCGTATATTGATAATTATCAAAATGGCAAATGAGTTAAACTCTTTTTACTCTTGACACATCAGCTTATCTTGATATCCTAGCCCTAGAGCCTTGTTTCATTCGCATCAATGCAAATTTTATTAGTTAATGATCTCACTTCCGCCCTAATCCTGCATTGTGCAAGTAAATTTATTCTGTCCATATTCGTTTTTTTCTGCCACTATCATCCTCTTGGCTACCTTGATTTGTCTTGCTTCTCCCATTTTTTTTTAATTTTCCCTCTTTTTTTTTGTCAACTGTAGCTTTATTCGTTTCTAAGTTTTCAACATTCATACGTTGATATACTGACAAGGTTTGTGGGTGTTTTAGACACTTGAAACATGAAACTGTTCTTTGATTTCAACTTTAAAATAATTTTTTCCTTTTAAAACATATCCTTTCATTTATTTTTTAATTTTTACTTCCTTTTATATATGAGTGTGTACGTGAGTAAAGGCAAACATACAAACATATTTCTATATTCAAGTAAATATTTAGCCATATCAGAAAGTAGGGCTTATACAATTCTATAACTTTAAAATATAAGAGGTTACAAGGGCAAGATATAAACACATAAAACTTGCGTAATGGAGATAGATTACAGCAATTCAGTTTAGTATTCCCAGCTATGCCTAAGAGAATGACATCAACTTCCCTTGAAAATTTAAAAATTAATATATTCAACGGCAAAGTAATTTACAATAATAAGTGAAACACAAATAGTAATAATGCCTGAACTTTACTAACATTTAAAGTATAAACTTGAGGTAAGGAACTAATCCATTAACTACAGGACAACAGTTCTAAAATTTGAAACTTCAGAATAATTTTAATAAATATTTAATAACATGCATATCACAAGCTATACTTGTCACATATTATGTATTGAAAATGAAACTGTTAAACCAACCTTTTATATCAATTATGAGACATATTCTAAACATACCTATATTACATAAAATATTATAAGTATTTTAAGCATTTTAATTAATCTAAAAATTTCATATTTAAAAAAATGCCTTCAAAATAGTAAAAAAAAAACATTTTTAGTTAGTGTGTTAAATCTTAATAACTCTAATTAATGCATAGTTTAATATACTAACTTTAAATATTCAAAATACAATTCTAAAAAAATTTTCAGAAGTGTTTTAATAATAAAACTTGCATATTGTAATAATTCAGCAAAAAACAATCTTACTATTTATCAACAGAAATAAAAAAACAATGAGTTTGAAACAAATATTTATACCTTTTCAATGGTCTTCTTTCTATTTTCTGCTTGAAATGGAGGCTAGAATGAGAATATTGATCATAAAAAAATAAAAAAAAATTATTGGTATATCTACAGTACAAATTTTTTGAAAAATTCATAATTTTCTTCTTACAGGGGTGATTGTGAGCCTAAGTCAAAATTCCGGAAAATTTCTTGAGTTAAAAAAAAACAAAAAACAGCTTAAATTGAAAAAAATTTAAACAAGGTTTTTTTCCTATATTTCTTAGTTTACTTAAAATTTTACACATACCTATACCATTTACACATAGCTAGGATGACCTGGAGAAGTAATTAAAATTTACAAATATGTCTTTCTTTCTTGAGTTTATGATTATAACAACTATTTACTGATAAAAAATGAATATTAATCATGAATATAAGCTTATAAAGTATCTCTCTGGCACTCCCTTACAAACAAATAAAATAAACTGTGTTTTTAAGTTCCACCTTAGAAAATTTGATTTCCGGAAACTTCTGTAAAAAATGATATTTTGAAACGTCTGGACCTTCGATCTCCGGAAACTTCCAGATCACTGTTAGCGAAAATTCCGGAAATCCAGATTTTTTCCGGAGCACAATCACCCCTGTTCTTAAATAAGATATTTTTGTCTTAATTTAAAATAAACTTTTAAATTAACAACAAAAAAATCCAGAAAAAACCTAAAAACTTATGAAAATATTTAGAAACAAATTTGGCCTTTTAAATTTGCAAAAATTTATTCAATTCCGTAAACAGGGTGTGTAGCGAAAATTTGGGAAGTTTGAGATGGGAAGATTGAGATGATAATGCTTAGTGATTCTTGACTACTCTGAATTCACATGAAAATACATAATTAACGAATAATTTCCAATTAAAGTTCAAGGTTTACGGTACTGATCTGTAGAATAGTGCAAGAAGGCCATAGGCTTGCCAGTGACGAAGAATTTCTTTTGCGATTAGGGAAGAAAAAATTGGCAATGTGTAATTGGCCCCTACCATCAGTAAAAATTTCAGAAAGTCTTAGTTAGACTTCAAAAGGTGGAAAATGAAGTCTGGAATCAAGAATCTCTTGCAAAATGTAGCAGACATGCACATGAGAGAGAAGGAATTCTGCCCACCAAATCCTGCTCAGTGTATCCAGTCATAAGTATATTATGAAACATGTAAAATGATTGTCACGTTCATACGCTAAAGACAAACGGTACGCCAAAAAGGATTATAGTTCAATAACCACGCTTTTTGCGTAATTCGAGGCAAAACTAGACATGCTACAGAAAAGAAAAATCTCATTTTGGAAAATAGGAAATCAAGCACTATTTATAAACAACCAATGAAAAAAAGCTTCTTTATCAGCTTTTAAAAAATGAAAATCAAAAATAAACACATTGAGCACTTTTTATAATGCTATGCATCCTAGTAAAAGAGCATATTAGTTTGTCAACAGTATCCTTTCTAAAAATAAATTTTGATAATTTTATTCTTTACAACAAAAAATATGCTTAAAAGCCCCGAGGTTATTCATCTTGAACTTTCATTATGTTATGTAAAAATTTTACAAAAACAAAAAAATACTTTAGCAGCATGCTTTAGCAAAAGAAACAAGATAAACAATGCTTTAGATAAATAGTAGACATTGCGATAATTAATACAAAATTTTACAAAAATAAAAAAATCTTAAATAAAACTTACAGAACCAGTTAACATATCATACATAAGAGCTCCAAAACTCCACCAATCAACAGCTCTACCATGTCCAACTTGAGCTAATATTTCAGGTGCCCTGTAATTAAACAATACCTCTAAGTTTTTTTAAACCACTTTATGTGCAGTTTTTAGTATTTTCGAAATAACTTACATGTATTCGATAGTTCCACAAAAAGTGTGAGTTATAGAACCATCAAGTATGGACTCTTTGCATAAGCCAAAGTCGGTCAACTTTATATGCCCTAAAAATTATTGAATCATCGATTAGTAACCGATCAATTGATTAGTAATAAAAGAAATTTTATACCTTCGCACAGAAATTAGAATCTCAAGAAAAATAACTTATTAGGAAATCTCAGTAATATCACACACAGTACTTTATACCCCACAATTTTAGATTTCCTAAAAAATCAATGCTAATCACAAAATTTTCATCAGAACCGCTTGAAAAATCAATGAATTCTCTATATGCCACAAGAGATCTTATAAGTAACCATTCATTGTACAACTCCAATTCAAAATATTAGAATAACCAAAAAAGGCACCTTATAAAATGCGTGACATCTATAAAAAGAAACAACGGTGGCGAACGGAAAATTATTAACCGTCCACAATTAGTTGACGTGTGATATTATTGTTCACACGCGCCTAAAGAAGTATTAGAGATTTTATAAAAAAATATTGAAATTTTTCAAAATATTAAAATATTTCCAGAGGCGATTCAAAATATTAGAATATCTGTAAAATTGTGTGATTGGTCAACGTTAATCATAAAATTTGCATAAGTTGCGCCACTGTAGAGCTAGTACGCGTATAAAGACTCGTTTGAAAATCAGATTTAGTTAGTTGGGAGTTAAAATGGGTCGAACGAAAGACACACCGGACAGTACCAAGACAGCGATTGTGACTCTACAAAATGAGGGAATTAGTCAACAAATGATTGCCAAAAAAGTGAATTGCTCTCAAGGATTTGTAAGTAAAATTTTAAAAGATTATTCTACAAATCAAAGTTTTAAAAATAATCGCTCAAATAGTGGAAGTAAACGAATAACCACACTGAGACAAGACAGAATGCTGAAACGTGTCGTCACTAAAAATCGCTTCAAGAGCTTGAGATTCATAAGTAGAAAGTGGAGAGAAGGAGTGGATGCCTCAACATCTACCACACTACAACGACTCCATGAACTTGATTTTCAATCACGTGTGCCCAAGAAAAAGCCGCTACTTACACGCAAGCAAAAACGAGGCAGAGTGAGGTGGTGCAAAGACAGATTGCGATGGGGTATTCAGGACTGGAATAACATACTTTTTAGCGATGAATCGATGTTTTGCGTTTCCCATGGTCATCAGGGTGTCCGTGTTTGGTGTTGCAAGCAAGAAGCTTTTACCACAGATTGCTTGAAACGCTCAGTGAAGTTTAGCACTTCTGTAATGATTTGGGGTGTATGGGTGCTGAGGGCTTAGGAAAGCTGTGCATTTTGAAAGGAAGGGTAAATTTTGAAGTATACGAGGAGGTACTTGAACATTTTATGATTCCGTCATCGGAAGATCTATTTGAGGATGACTTTATCTTCCAACAAGACTCTGCATCTTGCCACACGTCAAACGCCACCACTACTTGGCTTACTAACAATAAAGTCAAATTACTTCCTTGGCCGGCCAATTCACCCGATTTGAACCCCATCGAGAATATATGGGGTTTAATGAAGAAACGCCTTCAGGATTTAGCTCCAAAGGACAAAAATGAACTCATAGAAAGTGTGAAATCCGTTTGGGTAACTATCAGCAAAGATGACTGCAAAAAAGTAGTGCATCATATGCAAAATCGTTTGCGTGACGTTATTAAAGTTAAGGGAGATGCCACTAAGTATTAACTATTCATGCAGATTTCATTTAAATGAATTATGCTATTTTTGTTCATGTTATTCTAATTTTTTGAACCACTGTGAAAATTATTCTAATTTTTTGAATTTTTAGAAAAAATTCATTGTAAAAACTTTTGCAATATCATAATAATTTATTTATGTCATGTTCATCTACAAAACATGTAGAATGTGATAACACACTTCAAAATTCTCAGGTATTCATTTTTACCAAAATAAATGCATATCTCAAACCACTATGTGCTTTATTTATCATTATTCTAATATTTTGAATTGGAGTTGTAGCTCCTTTTAGGGACATTACTTGAAGTGAAAATGTTTTGTGATGTACACTAAAGAGTTATTTAAATTATTTTTCTCTAAAAAAATTTCTGAACTTAGTAACTTTTTATAATCATCTTATACTAAAAATATTTTATACATTAACTTTCATTCCTGATATGAGTTAGAACATAGATTAAACTTGTATACAATTTTCAACTACATGCAAATCTCTTTCAAAGAACATTCCCAAAAAAAATAAGTAACTAATGAAATAAAATAAAAAAATTAAAAATAAAAAGAAGTCAATATAAAGTGAAAAATAATAAGTAAAAAAGATCCATATTGATTAAATTAAGAATAAATTGCAGAACTCACCTAAATTATCTAGTAAAATATTCTCTGGCTTCAAATCTCTATAAATAATACCTTCTTTATGTAAATGCTCTAATGCCAACAATATTTCAGTCAAATAGAAGCTAAAAGATAAAAGTTAAGATAATTTTAAAACTGCAACCTAAAAATAATTGGGATATTTATAAATACAATCAAACCTTGTTTTGATGAAAAAGCATAACATATTTTATTGCTTAAAAAAAACTGATTCTTTGAAAACAATTATACACCATAATATGGACATAAAAGGATTTAATATTCTGTTAAGAAGATTTAATATTTTTCTAAAAATTTGGTTTACTATTTTTAATTCATGCATTTCACTAATTTTAATTACAATTTAACATTTTTTCTCCTTGAAGAAAATCAATATGTGAAAGACGCCTCAGTTCACGTATTGTGCTCAAATTTAAAGTCTAATAAAATACTTTTAAGATATACACATACCAGGCTGTGTCTTCCAGCAGCATAACTTCTCTTTCCAGATGCATAAATAATTCGCCCCCACTTAAGTATTCCAAAATCAGGTATAACTTTTCTGGAGTTTGAAAAGCATAGTGAAGATCCACAATAAATGGGTGCTTAACAGAAAAAGTAAATAATTATTTCAGTTTCAAAAATTTTAGTGACATAAAACATCAAACGAGAAAAGCACTCCAAGACATTTTTAAAAATAAAGAAAAAATATTAAACGCACTTTTATCATGACTAACTCTTTAAACAGTCGATTTACAATTAGTCAATTTTTAAAGTATCAGAGATATCTTATCAAATCAAAGCTGTTTCATAATCAAGAGGAGTTAGGTAGTAAAGTTTTATGAAAACTAGGATAGCTATTATAACATTCTAAATAAAATAATCAATCGTAGTATTTACATTTAAATAAAATATTAGAAAAAATTTAAAATAATGTTATTTAATACTATTTCTCTAGACTTGGCTTTTTTAAACTAACTTTTATAGCAAAGGGCCATGCACAGCAGGTAAACCAATAAAGGACAGCAAGACCAAGTGCAGGCTTGCTACTCAATAAATGAACTAAATTTCCTGATTTTTACAGGTTTTCAAGACATATATTTAAAAAATTCCAGTCTAATATCACAGTAAGTACTGACAGTGCTGTGGTCGAAATAAACAATAACCAAAAAAAAAAATAATACAGTGAAACCTCCAGAAAAGACCACCTCTATGTAGCGACCATCTTTATTTCTACCACTTTTGGTAGGCACGGAATTTTTTCAATATACAGTAGAGCCTCGATTAACCGAGCTTCGATTAACCAAGGTTTCTGTTAACCGAGGCAGTAACGAAGTCAAAAAATTTTTTTCTCCTCTCCAAAATGAGCTTGGAAGAAATTATACACATATTAGTTCGTTGTCCGTGTTACAGGCACTTATTTCCCACAAAAGCACTCAACTTCCATGAAATATTACACCCTGAGAAGACAACATCCATGAATGCTTTGTTAACAGTGGTCATGTGACTTGTAAGTTTAATCATGTAAATTTTAAAAATATATTGTTTCCTTGAGATTTGTGGAATTTTTGAAAATGCGTCTTTCGATATTTAACTAAGTATAGTTAAAAAAAATTCCATTTTACTTTTCAAAATTTACTACTAGAGTTGATTTCCTTTTTAAGTCTTTTTAGCTGTGAAACTTAAGTTCATATATGTTTATTTTTATCATTTAAAAAACGTCCTATTGTTTTTTACTTTAAAAGTAGTTAAATTCGCTAGCACGGAAGGTTTTTATACATGGTTCCTATTAACCGAGATTTCCGATCCAAGGTACTAGCGGTCCCAATTAGCTCGGATAATCGAGGTCTTACTGTACTTTGCGTCAAAGAAAACCTTTAGGAAAGACCATGAAACCTCTCCCAGCGACCAGGAAACATCCGCTCCAAATGCGGAGAAGCTCAAATAAGGAAGCACGAAAACCAAACTTTAAGATTGATTGAATCGTATTGAAACAAACAAGATCAGAGAGTGATAACTAGAAATCGAAATTCACACGTCGTAATATTATATTAAAAATACCTAAATTTGAAAAATCACATCTAAAGAAACAAAAAAGTTATTACAACTTCGGAAAAAACACTATTATCAAACCATGTGAAGTTACATTGTATCACAAATTATATACCACAAAAAGTGATATTTCGAATCAAAATTCGAAAGTCATAATAACATCATATTAAAAATATCGGTAAAAGAAAAACCATGTAAAGGAACCGAAAAAAATGATAAATAACTGCTGATAAACTATCAACTAAGGATGTAAAATTATGATTGAAACATCACAAATTGAATGTTTCGAAAAAAGTGATAGCTCAAATCCGAAATTATCATTTTGGCACCATGTATTAAATATATAGGTATCAATTTCTAAAGTCATGAGGAAGCAGCCGAAAAGCGATTGAAAAACATGGACTTATTAAAAAAATAAAGAAAGAATAGTTACTGAGGAAACTAAATGTTCTTTATCAATTAAGAAATTTTCAGAAAAATAATTTTAAACACTATGTGAAAATACATTGCACTGACTGGCAAAAAAAATTATCAAAACATAATTTAAAATAGACACATATTAAGTGCGTCAAAAAGTTAATTTTCCAATGTGCTATTCAAAGTTCTCATTTCATTACAATATTGTACTAAAAATAACTGGATTTTCAAAACATTGTAGAAAAGCTCTGCAATAACTGCCGATGAAATCGGCATAGATAAAACACGTCAAAAAGTGTTTATCTAAATGCGTAATTCGAGACTCACAAATAAATATAATAATGTATCAAAAATAAAAATAACTAAAACCACAAAAGTCACTTGGAGATACAATGAAATAGACACATACACAAAACGACAAAAGAGCATATAATTTGCGTATCACATCAAAAATATTTTAATTTTCTTTGAGACGATTTCATTTTTAAGTTATAAATTTTAACTTACTTTTACAGATAAAAAATTCTAAATTCATCATAAAGAACCATCTGATGACAGAAAATAAACTGACGGGTGATTTGACGTCAGACTAACACCTATTATGTCAAAATCTCAATAGTAATAGAAAAACAAAATTCTTCTCTTTTTCAGAAAGTATAGCAGTTAGTAACTCTGAAATCCTGTTATGTGAGAGAATTTCAGACACCTCAGATGTGCTGTGTAATTCATGAGTAGAACATATGCAAGATTTATAGTAGTGATTTCAGTCCTTAGTTCAGTTCAAAAGTTACATAAATGTTAGTTCAAATAAGTTAAGTCTTTATTGTAATGCTCAACTATGCAATGCAAAAATTTTCAAAACCACAAATGCATAGCTACTGTGAAAACAATCTACTTTATTATGAAAAGTCACAAATAAAGTTAAACCACATGGAAATCCGCACCAATTACGACCGAAAAAGCAACAGAAAAACCACATTGATTTTCACTGAAATTTGCACAAATTAAACTCATCAAAAGGTTTTAAAATTTCTAATTTTTTTCTTTTTTTTAAATTTCTCAAGAAAAGAACATTTTACGTTTATTATGTTCAGGTGCTACCATGAGTTGAACATCAATAACTGGCAGGCTGCATGTGACCTGTAGGTCTCAGGGTGTGTAACAATACTTTAGACAATAGAGAGGAGAGTAGAAAGCTCTTTTTAACCTTCAAATAATAATAAATGCATTAAAGAATTGTATTTAAAAAAAAATTGCTACCTTAACTGCTTCCAAAATGTTTCTCTCAGCTTTTGTATGAGCTGTATCTTTTTTGTTTCTCACAATTTTTGCCTGAAACATACAAATTTATCAAGCACAGTTATAAAACAAATAGTGAAACATTAAAAATTACTCATTTTAATGTACTACTTTTTGATATAGTGATCAAATTCTCACATACTAAGATGCAATTGTCTTTGTTTGAAGTTCTACCCTAAAACATGCTAATTATTTTAATTTGTAAAATGAGTCACAAAAAAAAACTCTCAATATAATTTTTTTTTAACAGATGTGGATTTTTGACCATCAAAATATGGGAAAGCGAAATGGCTACAAAATACAGGTTTGAAAGTCTGAATGTTAAATTCTCTTTTTGTTTACATCTTTATACATTTTAAACAATTTAAGAGAACCAAAAATTTTTTGCATATAATTATAAAACTTGTACAAAACAAAAAATAATTCTAAATGAAAAAAAAATTTGGTTTGCAATAGATTATTATTAAATTTAATACAGGTTAAATATTAAAACCTCACAAAATTTTACATCTATATCATTCTAAACTGCATAATTTTAAATAACAGAATATGACAATTAAGTTTTATATAACAGAATATAAATAAATGTTCATTCACAGAAAATATGTTTGTGTGTCTCAGAGATAAAAATTAAGAAAATTCAGTAACTGGTCTACTAATGACTACTTCATGCACATTTTCAATAATCGGCTTACTGGTCTTGCTTTTGTTGAAAAAAGGTTAATAAAGTGAATTCAAATAAAAAATTATAATAAAAGAATATGTACTGTTCACATTTTTGTTTAATTGTATTTTATGAAAACACCAAAAAAAATTTACAAAAAGCACTCATCCTTTTACATTTATTGTTGGAATGGCAGAATTACTGATGGTTATTTTATGGTGGCTCAAGTCAAATTTCGGTTGTCCCAGTATAAAATTGAAGCTCTAGGACCAATTTTACAACTTAAAAATATAGTTTATGCAAATTTATTAGCCTATTCCCACAAACCAATAAAATTGTCTTAGTACATAAACATCTTAAGATATTCTGCTTTTAATTTTGTGTATTTTACATTAATACCCTACATAAATAATGGCAGAGTTCTCCAATTAAATAATATATATCAAAAAGTAGGATTTAAGCTTAAAGAAATATAAAAACTAATTTGTGATGATTACATAAATTAGCAAAACAAAACTTGTTAATTTCATATAAGACTGCTCTTTTTGAGAAAAAAATTATTTGAAAGTAAGCAAATATAGCTATTACAAAGCTTCACTAACAGTAGTGAAACTATCCATTTTTGTTAAATTTTTAAGACACAAGGAAAACATTTTTTTTTTTTAATGTGTTAAGCTACCTTACAAATAAATTGGAGAATATTACAAATTAGCAAGGAAAACTGAAATTTTCACAATATGAAAGGAGGAATCAAATGGGTTTTTTTTTTATTAATTTATAGAAAAGTTTAATTGCATCATAGCAGATTCAACAATATCAACATAGCAGATTCAAAGCAAATCTGCTGATATTTACTTTTTTAATATACTATTCTAACAAGGTAATGTATTTTTAAATATATTAATTTTGCTTTACATTTCTTTAAATATTAGTGGTTTTAAAATTGTAATTAAGTAACAAAATTAAGTGTTGCATATAAATATAGAGAGAGATTTTAAGTAAGAAACAAAAAATTCTCACTAAATTTGACTAAATAAAACTAAGGATTTGATTGGTGTCTAACACATTAAAAAACAGCATATTTTCCTTCAATGCAGATTTGTTTTCTTCTCAATGAGGGAATGAAGAATTTATTTTCCCTGAACTTTAAAATAATAAAACATTAAGAAGTTTTAGTTTATTTATTTTTGATTTTAAAATTTATTAAATATTTCTCATTTTATAATCATTCTTAAGCAATAGTCTTATACATATTAATAGTCTAATACATATTACAATAATTACTAAAGAAGTAGGCTACAATCAACAGTAGAATTATTCAAGGTTAAATCAACTGTTTAGTATTTTTATATTAGAAATCTTCAGATGGTTATTTAAATTATAAAAATTGAAACTAATAAACTAAGGATGTTACCTTCTTTAATACTTTCATGGCAAATATCTTGCCAGAATCCTTACCACTTATTTTTCGAACTTGAAATACCTGTAAAAAAAATAACAATTAGGACACATTTGAAAATATTTTGTATATTTTGTCATCAGTTTTAAAAACTTAAGATTTAGCTAAATTAAAGAATACCTTTCCATATCCACCTTTTCCTAAAACTTTAAGAAGTTCAAAATCCTTGACTCCTGCTTTCTTTGTGCTAGAATCAATTTCAAGATCTGTTATGGTAACACTTTCTATATCTTCAGACCTAACGTAAGAAAAAAATTGGAAATTATGAAGAATTTTAGAAAAAAATTCAATAAGAGCAGATTAGTTTTAATTTCACTCTTTGTGAAAATGTGTTAGTCTATACTTGGCATAAGAGTTGGTTATGTTAAGAATTGCTGAAAATTGCCTCTAGGGATAATTGGATAAAACATAAGAATCATTATTCCAGATTTACTTGGATTTCATTTCAAAATAATTGACATAGATTGTTATTTACTTAAAAAATATAATGTGAAGATGAGCTTTTTTCAATTCTTCTAATTCCGATTCAAAATTTTAAAAAAATAAGGAGGCAAACATTTTATTTCATCATGGGTCTCAAAACAGAAAAACAAAAATTACTGAGAAGACATCATATAGGTTAAAGGCAGAGTGGTGAGCAAGAAAGGAACTCGCTTAGTATAATTGCAAATCAATCAAAAGAAAATTATTATGTGCAAAAAAACATTTTGAAGAAAGATTATTTTTTTGCTTTAAGGTTTTTTTTAATTACAGACAAAACAAGGAGAGAAACATGTGTAAATTAAAAAAAATTACAAAAAAAAAACTACTTCATAAGTTATAGGGGGGGGGGGGAAGATGCAAATAAGAACACTTCTTAAGTTTTAAGAGAATAATAATATTCATACAGCAACAGATAGAATTTTTTTCCCCTATTGCAAGAATGTTTTAAAAATACATATGAACAAATTAAATTGGCTTTTTAAAATTCAAATTAAAACTTATTTTAGATTAATCCTGATTTCTTACTCAGCAAATAAGTTTTGTAAAAATAATACACTAAGCAGAATATTTGAGTTTTAAAACTAAACTAAGAAACCAATCTTTTTGAGGTGAAGTAATGATTCAGTAAAACACAAAATACACTTACTCAAGGGAAGAATTTAGGTAATCATCAGACATCTTCTGAAAGAAAAATGTACAAAACTGTTAATTATGAGATTTTTTACAAAACTTGTTAAGCAGAAATTTTATTTGCTTCTATAAAACCACAAATTCCATAAATTCCAAGAAAAAAATTTTTTCCACACGCCCATATCATATGCGTACCATACACGCCCATAACACTGTTTAAACTTATTTTTTGAACTGTACAATGGGTTACCTAAACTATACAGTGTTGTAAAAGATAAAGTAAGTAATGTTACACCACACAATAGTTTGATTTTTAACACTGAATTTTTTAACTTCCTATATTAGGAGTGCACAACTTTTTAGACTGAAGGGCCACAAGCATAATTAGTCATGTTAGTGGCAAAATTTTCAAGTTGCAATAAAATATCAATTAAAATGTAAGGATTCGAGATACTAAGTACATATGCATACATGACAAAAAAATTATGAAAAAATAATATTAACCATGAAACAAGCACAAATAGTATCAAAAACTGTTTATTTAAAAGCACGATAACATTGTAGTTAAAAGTTTACAGAATCCTCATGCATGCATATCTTTTAATTTACAAATTAGAAATAAAATAGTGCTTTATTTATATCATTGTTATTCCCTTTCCATTTTTGCCCCAGTTTTTTTACAGTGCCATTGAAAATATACGAACACTGGGAATGAATAAAACTTTTTGAATAACGCTTAGAAATTAAAAAATAATCATTTCAAATATTCAATGGACAGATTTTTACACATCTACACTGGAATACAGAATAAATCGGGGGTCTGTCCAGACATTTTGTGAAAGGTCCGGTTTTTTTAAAATTGTGAAAAAATTACTCGTAATTAGTGAATATAAAATAAATGTTAAGACACATTCTTTCAACCAGGGTCCTACTTTTGTGAATGTGTGCAAATAGGGTCCTATTATTGCAGAAAAATTTTTCAGGGAGTTTTAAAATTGTAAAGATATACAAGTTTATGCTCAACACTGTAAAATTATAAATTTAAACAATTAAATTTTAAAAAATAAACAGTAATCGCTGCTACTAAATTAGAGATGCAACATACAAATATTTGGTATTTAGCCTATACTGTTGAATGCGGAATATTCATTTCAGACAAATAAAAGAAGCGTCTGCCAAAGGCAAAACTTAGTTCGTTCACATCTATATTTCTTGCCCCCCCCCTTCCTGGGAAGGGTTTATTCGATTAACAAATCAATAATAAAGATAAACACATTTGTGAAGGGTCCACTATTATGAAATCTTGTTTTGTGAAGGGTCCGTTAACCGACCCAAATTTCTTCTAAACAGACCCCTGTAAATTCTAAGTTATGGTAACTTCAAGACAGTGAACTAAAATATTAAACTTTACCCAGGACAAACCACAAGATATTTTTTGCTTTTCTAAAATCGCTATGGCACTTTAGCTATAGTGATTGGAACTAACAGATATCAATACAGAAATATGTCCATAACAACTACTTCGAAGATTAAATGAAAGGAATTCCTCGTTTTTACGCGTTTAGAATTGAGGAGAAAATTTTGCAATCACCTGATAACTAATATACTATTAATTCCGTATCCTGATCTGTGGCAGAATAATCGCCAAGTCTTGGCAACTTCCAGGCAGCGGCCGGCGAGAAATTAAAAAAACATCACAGAAAGGGACCAACTTGAAGTGTATAACTCATAGCCACCCCCAAGCAAACATCCACATGTTTTTTTTTTTTAAATTTAGAAGTTTAAATTTAAAATCTATTTGGCACCTTGGCGATTGTAGTTGGCTCATCAGATCAGGTTACGGAAATATCCCCATCAATAGAAGGAGTATTTATAAAATGTTATGGAAATTTAGCAATTATTTGTTGCCAAAATTCTAAGGGCAAATAACCCATTTAAACAAAAATTTATTAAATACATGATATAAATTTGTCAATTCACTTATGCAAGACGATTAATATTCGAAGTTTCTACCTCCTTATAACATTTTTTACATGAAAAAAACAAAACTTTCCCCCTTTAAAATGTACTTAACAAGTATGCTAACAAATTTAGAATTTTATGATAAAATGCCAAGTATCAAGCTTAAACTTTTGTGTTACCTAATTTTTTTATGTTAAATAACCAGAAGAAAATTTACTTTGACACTATTTGATTGGAGATTTATTTTTTTTTACTTCATAAAATATTAAAATGTTGTCATTGCATTTTAAACTTTTAAAATAAATTATTTTTGCGAGTTAAGATATTAAAATATTTATTTTTGAAAATACGTAGTAAATATTTATATAGATTTGTAATATTAAAAACAATATGTTTCTATTTGAATTAAGGTTTCTTATTTAAAGTATGTGAAATCACTAATATTAAAGGCAAGTTCAAACCAAAACATTACGTTACGGAATTTGTGGTCGAGAAATATTAAAATGTTGTCATTGCATTTTAAACTTTTAAAGTAAATTATTTTTGCGAGATAAGATATTAAAATACTTATTTTTAAAAATATGTAGTAAATATTTCTATAGATTTGTATCATTAAAAACAATATGTTTCTATTTGAATTAAGGTTTCTTATTTAAAGTATGTGAAATCACTAATATTAAAGGCAAGTTCAAACCAAAACATTACGTTACGTAATTTGTGGTCGAGAAATACAGTTCCACATTATTCGACCTACATGCGTTTAATATAGGGCAAGGTCAATATACTTCATGACCAACTTAATTCACATATTATTCAAGATAAAAACGAAGCTAAAGGGTAAAATTTTACAACAAAAAAATAAATTTAAAACAATATAATAAAAAAATAGCAATTTTATGCATTTTATAAAAAAACGTATGAAACAGATAATTAAGTAACAAAATTAAAACTAAAACTCATAGTCAATGACCTTGATTGAGAAAATTTTTATATTTGCATGTTAGATAAATTTTTTTTAAAAATTAGGAAAGTTGTTTGATAGAATTTTTAGATAAGATAAAAGAAATTGAAAGTAAAATAATTAGGCCTACCTGTCCATCATCTTCAAATTCATCATCCTCTGTATCTTCGTCATAGATATATGACTCGTGTAGCTCTAAGTCAAAAACGTCAGTCATATTCGCTGAACGAGGGTAAATCAGTAGTTATATATTCTTATAAAAAATTTATTTAAAAATTATTTATCACTCTCGACGTTTCGAAATATATTTCCGAGACGTTGCGAGAAGGAAGAAAGTGAAAGACGAAAACAAAACTTTCACTTGGTTTAGCTGTCAACTCCTGATTGAGATAAACGTAGTGCGGTAGCCGAGTTAATCTGATCAGTTAGTTGCAGTCAGCAGGGTTTTAATGTGACAGAAATAAAAATCTTAATCAGCTTATTGGTTTTTAGTTTTTCAATTACTAATTGCGGCTGCCTAATTAAACTAATATAACTAATAACCTGCACTTTTCCTTACTCTCAGAGAACAGAATTGATTCCCTAAAAAACATATTTTGTTAAAATTGTAGTTCATTTACGTCGCAACGGGCTATTGGTGACGGTCTGGGAAACATCCCTGAGGATGATCCGAAAACATGCCATCACAATTTAGATCCTCTGCAGAGGGAATGGCAGCTCCCGATGAACAGTTTAGCGAGTACCAATACCGCACACCCTCGGTCCCTACGCAGACTGATCCAACTGCTCACCCACCCGCACGTTGACCGCAGCCAGTGATGCTTGACTTCGGTGATCAGCTGGAAACCGTGTCTTAACGATCAGTCCACTGCGGTACTATTTTGTTAAATGACAATTAAATAAAGCTGTTACATTACCTGGAACTATTATTTCGTGTAAGCACATTCAGCAAGACAAGAGTATAATCAAAACTGAGGACTTCGGTACCCTGCTCTCAAAATTTGACAGCGATCGACCTCAATCATGCGTTCTACCAGAAAATATCTTATTACAAGAAATCCCGTTGAAACACTCTCTTACCGTTTGCATCGAACGCTGTTGCAAAAAATAAGGAATTTTTGGGTTTGTAGAAGACGAGTCTCCGAGTCCAATTTATGACACGCCAATTCCAGCTTAAGTGAAATTCTAGTTTAATCTTAATCCCCTTAATCTAGACGTATATACGGCCATCCCCTACTTTTGCAGTTGCCTAATATAATTAAACAATCATTGCTAAATGTATCAAATTAAACAATCTACCTAAAATTGTCCTTCCAATTGGCCAACCTACCTCTTCGGAGTATCACAGCAAAGAATCATAATTATGTTTACTGAGGTGGGAGTCTCCCAGAAGATGCTTTGGCGTATCCAACTCGAGAGGGAGAAGCAAGGTTTCATGAGTTTAAAAGCAACCCCCTTGTATTTTTCTTGGTAGGTAGGTATTTTATTTACGTCGCACTGGAGCTTCACAATGGGCCATTAGCGGACGGTGTGGGAATGATCCGAATGTGAGGATGATCCGAAGACGTGCCATCGCAATTTTGAACCTCTGCAGAGTGGATGGCTGCCCTGCTTTGGTAGCCCGACGACCTGCGCACGAAGTCAAGCACTTTACGGTAGAACAGTTTAACGAGCACCGATACCTTACACCCTCGGTCCCTTTCGCAGGCTGATCAAAGTGGTCACCCACCCGCTTACTGACCGCAGCCCAGGGCTCGAAGAAAGTCAGAAGTTTTACCCGTCCCCGAAGACGGCTTGCCCAACAATGCACCCGTCCTCCTTTGAAACTAACCCGTAGCTTCTAAATAAATAAAAATATAATTTTCCCTTATTTATTACAAACATTTATATACATTGCACATTGAATTAGTAGTTACTAGGATTACAAATACTAGGTTACTAATAGTAAAACCTAGTATTTCTTTTGTGAAATAATTTATTTCTTTTATGAAATAATTTATTTCTTTTATGAAATAATTTAAATGACTAAGGTCAAGTTATCAGGAATGTCAATTTATCCGAGGGTACTTCGTTTTTTAAATGAAACAAATATGACGTTTGCCAGTTCCACAATCAAGCCAATGATTTACGGAGGTTTCTGCACAGAAATCTGAAAGGGGTTTCTCATTTAGGTGGATGTTCATAATTGCGTTTAACGCTTCTTGTTTAAGACCAGTACGTAATGTGTTTTTTTTTTGTAAGCTCATTACTGAAAAGCCGTTTTCAACCACTGCAGTATAACAGACAGAGAAAACATCAATTCCACCAAGCGCAGTATGTTGCTGTGTTTCTAGATTAGAGGGTCATTTTAGAAGTGAGGCGCTAGACTCTTGTAAGATAAAAAAAAATTGAAAATGTATCACGAATATTAACGGGAAAATGCCCGTCCGCGCGGACGTCGGATTCGAGAAATTTGTTGTCCGCAGGGAACTTTTGACCGCCGAGGACGGGCGGACGGGTGGTTTTTCGAGCCCTGCCGCAGCCCTTACTGACCGCAGCCTTGACTTCAGTGCTCTACTGGGAACCGTGTCTTTCACGATCAGCCCACTGCGGGACTTCGTCAGTTTAAGTCCACAAATTCCTGTTCTACTTACGCGACTGTCTCTAAAACAGACCTCTTCTCTGAAGTTGGAAATATAAAGGCTGTTGTCAGGAACGTCTTGTTGGAATTATTTATTTCCTTTAATGCTAAATTATAAGTGTGCTTAAACTATTAAAATATATCCTTTTTTGAAAATTTGCTTACAGTAATTGATAATTAGCACTTCATCTCCAGAACCACACTCTTCGAGGAAGAAGTTCTGCTTCCTGCGCGATGAAGACAATGATATTACAATTCTGAACCAGTTCCTCTACTTTCAGCTAATTTTGCCACTAAATCAATACACTACAGCAATATATCCTCATAAGACTGAGCATCGGAACAACCACAACATGCTACTCCTGTCTCATCTCAAACATAGTACCATTGGATAAACTGCAGCTAAGGCTACAACTACACCGGTTCACTACAATAAAGAGTTCATCCATTAAAATCCCTCATTCTAGATAAAACATTGACACCGTGAAGATGGACAAACGCTTTGTTAAAAGGACTCCAAGTAGTCCACAGGAGCAGATTCAGTTCGCACCAAAATTCCTCTTTTAACAGTGCTACCGACACTTTTCTGGAATTTACATCACTGTGCGTCAATTCCCTGTAAAAAAAATATAATAAATAAAGTTGGCAATACTCTCTCTCCTACTCGACGAGGTGGTACTCCTACCTTTCCTTCTTCGTAGGGAAGCAAAATTATGGAAGGAAGCAAACCGTTCCTGCAATCCGAATCTATGAGTCAAGTGCAAAAGATCAGCTTCTCTTTTCAGACGAATCATCTAAAGAATCACAAAAGTATTGGTCCTAGTTATGTGACTATCATCGGGACCCGCTCATAATATTTTTAAATTACTAAAAAAAGTTGTCAATCAGTAATTGCTGACTCTCATTGCATCTTAAATCAGGGCACACAACTTATTTCTGATTCAAGACAACAGGCAATTTTACGCCAGGAATTCGAAAGAAAAACATATTTCTTATAACCTGCGTTCTCTGAAGACGCCTTTTCATCTAGCAGAGTTAAAGTCATCCATCAGTCGGATCAAATTAGCATCCACTGGCCCCAATCAAAATGTTTAAAAGTGCATAAAGGTCTTGACGATGAGTCAGCACATATATTACTCTCCCTTATGAATACATCGTGATTGCTGGGCCAAATTCCCTCCGACTGGAAAGCTGCATCGATTCTTCCCTTAGTCAAATCTGGGAAGACTAGACATCCGATTTTCCTCATACAAATCGAGTGCACTAAACAGTGTACCATGTAAAACTATGGACCATTATTTTCGGTACTCTTAATTAAACCAAGCTTTTCCTTTAAGTGTATTTCTAGACATCACTCAGACATATGATCATGCCTGGAATAATATTTTGACATTCAAACTCCTTTAACAAAATATTCCTGGAATCCCGTACAAGTGGTTAAGCGATTTCTATTTCTGTAGGGACTTTCCAAGGGAATTGGAGAAAGCCTTTCTCCTCTTAATGAGGTGTTCCTCATAGTTCAGTGCTGTCGCCTTTCTTTTTTACAAGAGTGTCATGTTCTCCTTGAACGCGTTATGTGCTTTATCTACGCAGACGACTGTTTTCTCCTCGTTTACACATCATGAATCCAAACATTACTACGGAAACTGAACCTGGTTCTTTTTCGCCTTCAACAATTTTTATCCCAGTGGCTTCTTTCGGTTATTATTAAATGTCAAATTATAGATTTTCATTGCATAGAAGGATTTTAGTTCTTTAACTCCATGACACCGATATTCTATGGATCTCGCACATTTGCATTTTGAAATCGCGTGAATATCAATCCCGTAGTCTAATTTTTAAATCATATATAAATACGAAAATCGATATTTTATAGTACAACCGCATAAATGAATCACGACATTGGATTTTAAATTCGTGTGCATACGAATCGCTACATAGGATTTTAAAAACGCGTAAATACAAATCGCGATATTGGATTTTTAAATCTCGCAAATAAGAATCCCTGGCAACGTCTAGACTCCTTTTCAAAAGTTGTATTATTATCTAATTTTAAGGCCACACTTCAAGCAATTGATGTACCCAGCCGCTCTAAAACTGTGTGTCTTTGAAAATAAAATGAATTCAGAAAAAGTACGTTTTTGTGTCTGATTTCATAACTTAAAATATCACCCGAACTAATTAGTTAGCATATTTAAGGTCACCCCTCGAGCCATTAAGATGGAGTCCTAGAACATACAGACCCCATCTTTAGATCAAACTATTCATGGAGGTCCGTTTTTTATTTTGGGCACAGTACAACATCTAAAACTTGTGCCAAATATTGGAATTAGAAATCAATATTTCTTTTCTGTGTAATTAAGACAAATAAACCTGGCTGTACAGAAATGCAATGATGTTCTACATTTAAAGTTTGTAATAACTGAGAGAGAGGGATGCATGATCGTTAATTAATAATTGTTCAACATATAATCAAGATACTTATTCAGAAAATAAGAGCTTTCTGGAGAACTACAAAAATTTTAACAAAGTGGTTGGTGAATAATTGAATAAGATTTTCTCTTAAAGAAGTTTGAGTTGATTAATTCCTTATCTTGAGTAATATCAGGTTAAAATAATTTTAAAAGCTACCATTCCTAAAAATTGTACCAAATTGAGTTAATTGTCTGATGGAAGCTATATCAGATAAAGAAAAGTACAAAAATACTAAAAATGCCCCAATTTATTCTGGAATACAAATGCAAAATGGCAATGCAGGGACACATCACCAGTACAAAAATTGCAATAACTAGCAATAAATATTTTGATACAAATGCTGTATATAAATGTACTAGTTCTAATCCAATATAAAACATTTTAACTTGTAAAATTCAGTAAAATTTAATTTTGATCTATATCATCTATCTGTACAGACATTTAACTTTATAGAACAAAAAATGATTTTTCTTTGCTTAGCCAAATAAATACATATAAGAGATAGCACAAATGTGAAACGTTTATTTATATCTCTAAAATGATTTAAACACTAAAAAGGAAACAAGATTGTAAAGATCTTTTAAGATAAAATTAAATTTATATTAAGTTACTATTGTGTACACATCAAGTAGAAATATGATCCTTCATCAAGAACATAAGAGAAAATTTTAAAAATTACATAAAATATTTTACTGGATAAGTTTTGATAGTAATAAAATTACTAAAACTACCATTAGAAAGAGATATATTCTGTAGAATATAAGATATTTGAGAACTGTTTTTAATACAGATATAAAGAATTAGAAAATTAAAACACCTCTGTCATTACAGTAGTAATGTATTTTCATTATTTATTATGCATATTCATTATTTTTAAAACCATAATTGGTAGTAAAAGAACAACATTTTAATCAAAAATAATTTATATCCTTTATAATAATTTATAAAATAATTGTAAAAACTAAAGATTTTTTTTAAAAATAAATAAAAAAATTTTAAAAATGAAGTTAAATATTTATAAGTAAATAATTATAAGTTATTGACAATTTATTTTTTTAAATTTAGCTAAAAATAAAATAGTTCATAATTTCTCCACAGCCTCTCATTATAATCATCACCCTATTTGATTATTAGAGTAAATTGCCATCAAAATTTTTAATAATTTATAAAAGAGTGTCCTAGTTATTTAATTTTGTTAACTGTTTAATAAGACAATTTAAACAAATTTTAATTCAAAAACAGATTTAATAAAATCAAAATAAAGTACATGTATAAGCCAAGGACAGATCTTCATAAAACATTAAAAAAAAAAACTTAGACAATGATTTTGAATGGAACCAAAGTAGACAAACTTATTACCTTTAAAAACACACATACATGATAAAAACAAATTTATATCAAGTTGTGTAATAATGAATAATAATAATAAAAAGAATTGCAATTCCCAATCAAATGCAAAACCTAGAAATACAAAGCAAAGACAAGTAAAGTGTTCAAATTAATAGGCATTAGGCAGATACAATTAAGCAACAGTAACTTAGTATTTACATTTACACATAAATTTCTCCAACAATAGCAATTTCTATATAACATGGATGGATAAAACTTTAAACAATTTTCAGCTGGGGGGGAAAATAATGTACAAATTTTACAACAAGTTAAAGGCACTTCAATATTTCTAAATGCAAATTTTAAGCTAATATACAACTGAATATAACTGCCAATGTCTAAGATAAATATTTTGTTTTAATTACAAAAATTTAGCTTTACTTTTAAATTTGAAATATTTTATTTCATTTGTAATGATAAAAAGATCCATAGAAGACAATCTTTAGTTGAAGATTATAGGCTAAAAAAACCTCAAAATATGCCAAGATCAAGCTTGGCAAAGACTTTGGTCCTTTCTCTCCAAAAATTCCCAGGCAAAATAACAGAAAAAAAAAATTTAAAATAAATATAGCCAGTTGTCAAATTAGGAGCTAAATTTAGATATCTTTCAGTTTAATAGATATCCAATTGAAAGAATTGATCACCTACTTTTACAGTAACATTTAGTATTCATTCCTATCTATAATCTAATATTTTAAAAAGAAAAAAACTTTTTCTATACAATAACTAAGACACTATTAATCAGGAGCAGAAAAAAAATTAAAGAAATTTTTAGAAGTTCTTACTAATGGTTAAAAAAAAAAAAAAAAAAAAAGACTACATTTACTTAAATATTTTTTAAATTTATTTTTTTTAGTTTTGCTGAAAATTCTGGGAGAAAGGAGGAAGTTGTGAAGCTTGACCCATTTCAGTACAATACAATCAACCCTGGTTAAGGTGGTTGGACTTTACCACATCAGTTTAGCTGCCACTCATTCAAGAGATTTTAAATCAATGCAATTAAGCTTTTCAGTTTTAAATGTATTTTTTTTTACACACAAGCATTACTTGGGATTTAGAATTAACAATTAAAAACTAATAGTTGTATCACATATTAGAAATAATTTGTATAAAGCTATGACAGTGTCGATAAAACTATTAAAAAAGTTCATAAGAAGTTTTCTAAAATTTATCATTCTATGAAATAAAAGAAAAAAATTCACCTGATATTAATTACAAATATACACTGATGAACACGTAAAAACAACCATTACAAAGTTCAGATTAAATCAATTAGAGAAAATAAAATTAGATTTGAAAGGGCATCTATATTTTTAATTAAAAAAATATATAAAATATTCGAATTACAAACAGAATCTTAAAATTCAATTATAAATTTCAAATCACACTTTGCAGAAAAACTTATAATCAAAGTTAACAGAGATCGCTTAAGAGACTAGAAATTTTAAAATTTCATATTCCATTACAGTAAACTTTCAACAGGGTTGGGTGTTGGTTCATCTTTTACTACTTTTTCTTCCTCTTCAGAGTTACATCCATTTTCCATAGGAGTCTTTTCATGAACAGCATCAGTAGTAGCGCAATCAGCCAATTCTTTAGTAGAAATTTCCACATCATTGACTTCCCGTAAAAGCTTTTCCTCTTCAGAAGGTGTTGATTCATTTGTATTTTTATCATCAGCTTCAACTATTTGGTTGGTTTTCTGTATTGCTTTTTTGGAAAATGATGGTAAATGCTTGGTTGTAAGTTTAGTAGAATCTGTGGTTACTGGTTTGGCTAAATCTCTGGTAGGTTTAACTTGACTATTGTTTCTAGGAGCAAGACGAGATATTTGAGTCTTTGGCACATTTTTAATCAACTCTCTTTTCGAAGGAACATTAGGTTTTGGTGCAGTTTTGCTAATCCCAGAAGCGGAAGATTTAAGAGTACTATTGACATTTGAAGAAATTCCTTTGCTTGGGATCTTTGGAAGAGGGCTTTTTTTCTCACTTAATTGCTTGTTAGATAGCTCTTTGGTTTCCTTAATTTCAGGCTTTTTCAAAGTGGATGAAACAGTTTGTCTTAAAGTTGTAGATGTTTGCTTTGGTTTGGATTCAAACGAAGATTTTGGTAAAGTAGTTGACTTTGTAGCTGATAAAGCTCTGTTAGGAACTGTTGCAGTTGCTGGACGATTCAAAGTAGTGCGAGCAGATGACAATGTACTAGTTTTGTTACTTTGAGTAGAAGGCTGCTTTCTAATTAAAGAACTTGTAGTATGAGTAGAAGTAGTACTAACTCCATTATTAGGTTTCACTTTGGTATTAATGGCTGAAGCAGGCTTCGTAGAAGTTTGTATTCGGCTTACGGACGATGTAACTCCAGATTTGTTTTGAGTCGGAGCATTTCGAGGAACAGTAGTGGGTCTAGACATTTTACTAGAGGGAATTGTATTTTTAGCAGCTGGAATTAGTTTTTTAGCTGTTGTAGATGTTCCAGTAATTGGAACTTTTGCTTTGTCAGTTGTCTTACTTGCGATTGTTGACGTCGGCTTAGACAATTTGCTTCTAACTTCTAGAGGCTTCTTTTCTGCAAGTAATTTTTTATTTTTTTCCACACCAACAGTGCTTTTAACTTTGCTTTTGATATCAGTAGATTTTTGTGCATCTCTTTTTAACTTTGGGGTTTCTTGCTTAGAGGATTTCTCAGAAGATTTATTTTTCTCACCAGCCGCATTGCCTTTCATATAACTCCAACCACCGTCCTTTTCAGAATCAGAATCAACATCTTCAGTGACACCTTCTGCTTCTGGAACACCAACTGGCACAGACTGCAAATCAACAGCAACTGTTTCAACATGACATTCTTCTGAGTGATCTGTAGGTAACACAGCTGCTGCTGTATCATCGACAAGAGGTAACGATACTCCTCCCAAAATTAAAGCAACTTCTGGTTTCTTATCATCTGGTAATTGTACAGCATTTTCTTCTTTTATGTCAGATTTTGGTGGCTCTCTACGAACCTGGTCATCATGAATTGAAACACTTGAGGAATCTGTAACTGGAGAACTCTCTGTAACACACAATTCATTTACAATGCTATTACTTTCAACAGGAATATCAGTTCCTATGCACCCAGTCTTTAAATCTAGAAGATCATTATTAACTATATCTGAGGAGATATCAATTAATTCAATATTTTGAGTGTTTTGAATTAAAGAAATTTCAGAGTTACAAACATCTTCATCACCATGTTTAAGAAAATCTTTGTCATTTTCATTTGAACTAGCGTTTTCTATTTCTAGAAACTCTCCTAAGGGAGACTTTTCATCTGAAACTTCAATAACAATATCTTGTGAAAATACTTCAATAATACTTTCCTCTGTTTTATTTTCTTCAGTTTTTAAAACATCAAATAAATTTTGTGCTGAAATATTTTCTTTCAATTCAGTGTTTACAAAGTTATCAATTATTTGTTGTGAAGATCTATTCATTCGTAGATCCTCCTTAATCAATAAATTTTTATTCTCTGGTGTGTCAAATTCACCAAATGCAGAATTATTTACGAGCGAGATATCCATATCAGCTATTAAAGATAAGTTTTCACTACGCATCTCAGATTTAGCAGGTACTGGTAGTTTTGTAGCGCCGTCTAAATCAGTTGATGCTAAAGTAAGCTCATTAACAGATACTTGAGCCTTTTCAATTATAGATGAGCTGCATGTAGTGGGTTCTATGTTATCCTTAGTTTCAGTAGAAATAGTTTCTGACATTATAAGCTCTTTCTCTTTATTAAAAGTTAAGCCTGTATTTCCCATAACAGAGGTTAAATCAGATGCAGAAGGACAAATATTAACCAAGTTACATTCAACAGTTTCAGACGGAATAAAAGATTTCATAACAAAAGGTTCTGCATATGGATTCAGTTTTTGGGGGCTCATGTGAACTTTGGTTTCATTAAATTCTTTTTCAGAAATACACTTCACAGCGGTTTCAATGGCATTGGATACAACAGTGGATGCAATATCAACAGCTTCCTCTGGTGACAATTCTTCATTTAACAGAATGTTTTTATCATTTTCAGAAATAATTTCAGCTGTTTTTTGATCTTTAAAATCCTCAAATGGAGAATTAGTGCTAGGAGAAACAAGTTCAAATTTTTGAGCTAAATTGGCTGAACAAATATTCTCAAATTGCTGAGAAGCCATCACATCATCAATTGGAGGAGTTGGAAGTTCACTGAGAGCAGTTGCTTCAGGTGCCACAACAGTATGTACAGGCTTTTCAGAAAGCTTCTCAAAATTAGAAGCATGATAAGTTTCTACATAATCTGTAAACGAATCTCCCAAACCAGCAGCACTCAAAACGTTAGCTGTGTTTTTTAATTTCTTTATCGATGAATAATTAAACTCCAGTACATTTGGCTTACATATAGGTGTACTTGTTACCTTATCAATCAATGATTTTTCCTCACCATTTTCAAAAAAATTCATCTGAAAGTTTGCTTTGGATAAATTAGGAATATACTTCTGGGCAGCCTCTTTTATAAGCTGGATATCTCTAAGAAAGATAACAACAGCAGTTATGTTATCTTCAGAACCTTGAAGTTTTGATTGATGTACCAGTTTTGCAGCCATTGTGTCAAAAGGATCATCTTGCCCATTCTCCAATAAATTATAATACAAAGCAGCAACCACATCTTCTGGTGACATAACATCCCACACGCCATCACACGCTAAAATTAAGAAATCCTCATTGCCCTCTAGGTTAACAACTGTTATTTCTGGCTCGCTGCTAATGAAAGGTTTATGATCAGCATCACCTAAAAATAAAGTCAAATGTTTAAAATCAAATTTAAAAAATAAATAAATTACAAAACAAAATAGTTTGTAACTAATAAACTATTATAATGCTAAGAATATTAGAATGAATAAAACTTTGCCTTTAAACTTGCGATTATATTTCCTAAATGATAAGTCAAAATTCGCTTAACCATGGATGACAAACTGTCGTTTTTCATATAATCTATTTTCATAGTTTTATTTTATTTTTTATAAAAAACGTGAATTTAAAGAAAAATTAACCTTTAGAATAAAATTGAATTTTTTACGACCTGGATTATTGATATTGCATTGAATTTTCATTTAGTTTGAATTGAAAAATTATTTTTATTTATTGTGTTGCTTTTGAGACTTAATTTTAATAAAAAGTCAAATAATCTGAGAAGTTTGAAGATGAGAAAATTACATATAGTTATGACTTGACCTTGCATTAAGCAATTCATGTATCAATCTTTTGTAAAAACTTACGAGTCACTCTGGCATATTACTCTGACAATTGACTAAATTTAAAATTTAATTGAAATAAAAATCATGCAGATTTATATTACATGCAGTTACTAGTTATTTTAATTAGTTTTCTAGTTTGTTATATACCGTATATTCCGGCGTATAATGCGCACCCGTAATTTCCAATAACTTTTTTTTTAATTTTAAGATATACTCTTCGTATAACGCGCACGAAAATTTGTATTGTACATATTCAATATCTCGTCTAATATCTATAGAAAACCAGAAAGCCTTTTAGTGTGGGACATGTTTAGGTCCCACCTTACAGATAATACAAAAAAATTGTTGAAAGAATGTAACACCGATATGGCAGTTATTCCGGACGGATTGACACCATTAGTTCAGCCATTGGACGTCTGCTTTTAAAGCCAATTTAAAAAAAAACAGTGGAACACTTAGATGATGGAGGACGAGAAAACCTTTACGAAAGGAGGACAAATGCGTCATGCAAGTTTGGAAACAGTGTGCGAATGGATATTAAAAGGATGGGATGAAATAAAGCCTGAGATGGTTAGAAAATTATTTAAAAAAAAAAACAGCATTTCAAATAATGTGGACGGATCAGAAGATGACTGTTTATTTATGGATGAGGGTAACACAGATGAAGACGAAACAGATTGTGATGACGTGCCTGAAGAAATAACGGAAGACGAATATAATGAACTATTTACGTAATAACGAAAATCAATAAAGTATATAGGTAAAGGTATGCTATTTCTTTAAAATAAAAGTATTTTTCTATATTTAAATTTTTTTAATCTATAATTTTTTATATTCGGCGTATACCGCGCACCCGTAAATTCCAATGTTATTTTTTGTATTAAAAGTGCGTGTTATACACCAGAATATACAGTAATTAGTTACTTTTATTTTTTGAGGGAGTGAAACTTTGCACACAATTATGTAATACGATAGCTTGCAATTGGAATAAACATTAAAAACACCAAGAAAAAGAATTTTAATTTATATATGTTATAGATACCAAATTATACAAGCAACAGATTCATAGCTGCATTATAAGATTTTTAAAGTTCTAGTTTCAAGTTGGCCCAACTTAAAAAAAAACTGGCTGGGTTTTTGATATCAGGCGCCTATCAACTAATCCTCTAGCATATGGAATTAGCTTAACAAGGAATGGGATTTTATTAACTGAAAACTGAATCAATTATAACTATTAAAAAAAAAAAGAAGACTTATATCACTACTGCTCTACAAAAATAAAGAATGCATAGATATTATATATTTCGTAAGATTCAAAGTACATTTGCAAAATTTATTTTCACTTTGTGCTTTTCCAGTTTGACTAACATCTCATTTGCAATTTAACACTGAGCTTATAAGCAAAGTATAATTTACCGATTGCTCTGGTGACTGCGAGCATTCCATTCACTCTGTAAGTTCCAATAAATTGTATGCTTCCACCAAGATCTTCAACTCTTTTTTTTTCATCCTATTAATAGACACTATAAATTATTTTCAATTTAAAAAAATAATACTCAAGATTGATGAAAAAAATTACACTTACTTCTCTGTCAGGTTTATGTGGACTTGTCACAATAGCAGGTATTCCTTCTTTCACCAAAACTGCTTGAGAATCACCTACCCAGGATAAGTAAAATGTTCTTTCTCTAAATAAGGCACACACAGCAGTTGTCCCACTTTTTAAATTCTAAAAAAATAATTTAGTTACAAGTAGAATAAAACAAAAAATATTTTGTAGCAAAAAGAGTTATCACAGTAGCTATGTTTGAAAAGATGTTGCAACTAAGTTTTAATGGGGCAAAAAAAAAAAAAACATAACATTTAAATAATTTACTATCTTAGAAATTATTGGTATAATCAAATGTAAATTTGAAATAAATAAAAAAGTTGAAGCAAACTGTTAAGTATTGTATTTTCCTCATTCATAGTAAATGGTAAAATGTTGAGAAGAAAATGAAAAGAGAAACTAACCTGTGATGTTATTTAATCAAATGAGATTTTGTTTCCAGTGTTTGTTTTCTTTTACACTGAATCTAATGAGACTCATGATCTACAATTAGACATGTAGTTTGGAAGGTACTAGTACAAAATTGTTAATAAATCAATCCCTGATAATTTCTAAACTATCAGTCAGTTTGTCTCTTGTTTGGACTATCAATCTAGAGTATAAAAACTTACCCCCTAGTTTAGGGGTGCTCAACCTGCGGCCCGCGGGCCAAATGCGGCCCGCCAACCCTCGATGTGCGGCCCGCGGCCGCAATCTGAACAAAATGAAAAAAAAAATTAAATATTTGTTTTTGAAAAATAATAAAAAAAAATTCGGTAATTTAAATTTACACTTTTAAGTTTTTGACGCACCCAATCTCAATCAATGTAGTTTTTCGATGGTTAACGCTACGGATTTCAGCATAGTTTTAAAAATCCCAATATTTTTAATACATCATTATTACGATTTACGAATTTTAATTACCACTTTTGATGCTTTTTGTATGTGCCGATTCCAATGACTTTTAGGTAGTTATTGCTACCCATTTTCAAGTAGTTTCTGAAATAGCGATTTTTGAAAGTTATGAAACGCTTTATTTGTGCAAACCTCATGGAAAATCTAAATGACTTTAGATCCTTTCTTCAACAGTTATTGCTGCACATTTCCGCCCGGTTTTTAAAACTTCGATATTTTAGCACGATATTATTACGAATCGCGAGTAAAGAATCGCTCATTTAGATAACCATTTTTGACATGGCTTATTTGTAACGATTTTATCACAAATCAAATTATTTTTCAATCGTTATTTTAGAAATTATTGCTACACATTTCTACAAGGTTTTGAAAGTACCGATATTTTTTATACGCTATTGCGACATTTTAATTTCAAATCTCGCATTTAAATTACATAAAATTTTGATGGACTTTATTTACTCCAATTTCATCTAAAATATTAAAGTACTTTGGTTATTGTTTTAGTAGTTATTACGTTTTCCCCGTGATTTAAAAAGATTATGATATTTTTAATACTTTGACAGCAAGCGAGTTTTGAATCGCGCATTAAAATAATTATTTTTTACATGCTCTGTTTGTGCCGATTTTATCATTTGCGTTGTACCGATTTTAACACGAATTTTTTAAGAGGTTTTTCTAAAGTGTTTTTTCTTCTTTCCCGTTATTGCTGCATTTTTATTTGTGATTTAGAATATACCTGATATTTTCACACAATATTACAACTCGTGAAATTCGATTCAGCTTTAATTTTTTTTCGTAACTTAAAAAGTAATTACGTATCTTAGCCAAATCAACACCTTCCCAGGAAAAAAAACAGAGATGTGTTTATATTAAACGCGGTCCGTTTTGCAAAAAAAAAAAAATAATAATAATAATTCAAAAAAAGGCATAATTCTTTAGTCCCATGAACACGTGCAAGTTTAACAACACACATCGAACCTATTCTTTTTGTTGTCACATGTAATTTAAAAGTCATACATCGTAATTTGTATTTACGCTATCTGAAAATTGCGCATCGCATTTCGTATTAACATTAACGAGATTTAAAAATAATCCATCGCGTTTCGTATTTACGGGATTTAAAATCACATATCGCGATTCGTGTTCTGGCGTTTAAAATATCCGTTGCTACTTTTCTCGCACGCGTTTTAATATTCATATTCATGCATTTTAAAAATCAAGTGTTCTGAGTGGTCCTTTCGCAATTTAAAAGTCACACGATTCGTATTCACGCGATTTGAAAAACAAGCATCGAGTTTATTATTTACGCAATTTAAAAATCACACATGGCAATTCGTATTCAAGCAATTAAAAAATAACACATAGCAATTCGTATTCAAGCAATTAAAAAATAACACATCGCTATTTGTATTTCCGCGATTTAAAAACCCAGAAAGAAAGAACACCATCTAGGACAAATTCCAAAACTGATTATGTTATTTGCTCTAAGTTTAGTACTACCCACAACAACAGCTTTTGTCGAAAGACTGTTTTCTAGAATGAATTTGGCCTGTTCAAAATTACAGAGTAGTCTTTAAATACAATCATTACATTTTCATTTAATGGCTCAAAAAATATCACATGATCAAGTATATAAAATTATCACAATATTCAAAAATTTTGCAAATTACAGTGTAACCATTAAGAAATTTTTTAAACCATTTTCTATCTTCTTGGAGCATTTTATATCATTTATGATTATATGCTGGGAAATGATTTGTATATCATTAAATTTTAACTGTATAAAAAATTTAATCAAGATAAGTTTCGAAAAGTAATGTAAATTTTATTGATTGTGTATTAATTGTAAATAGTAAGTGTCATGTTAAAAATATATTCGTCATAAAAAGTTGTAAACAAGTATCTTAATAGTTTTTTATTATTAAGGAATATAGTTCCTTAAAATTTAGTAATGTGTTTTCTTCTTTCTTTTTCTTCCCTCTCTTAGCCTCTTATTATTAATTTAAAATAAAAATGTCTGTAAGATAAAGTACATTCCCTAATAAATGCTAAGTCTTATTTTACACTTAAGGGGTTTAGTTTCAGTTTTAATCATTTTTAACCCTATAAACTTTCTTTAAATCAAAGTATTTAACTTGAATTTATATTAATGACTAGAATATTTATTTATTTGAAATTTAATTCTATGAAAAAAAAATTTAAGTTAAAATTTATGTTTAAATGGACTTTTGTATTTTGTAATGTGATAAAAAAAATTTCAATTTTTCCATAGTTTTTTAATTATTTCAATTTATCTAATTTTTTCAATTTATCTAATTTAATCGATAAATTGATTCTGATTTTCGAATTCTGTTTTCCTTCTTAAGTAATCAGTTTTACATTTTCTAATTTTAAACGTTTTAAAGTATTGTATTTTCTGCAAAGAGATTACAAGGTTAACCGACAAAAAGAATTTAGTGTTATATAAACAATGATGTTTATATAACAATCACCACCAACAATTGCTTTCAATATGTCGGTCTAAACACTTTGGCATGCGGCCCTTCATTGGTCAATCTGCTGTGCATGTGGCCCTTCACTGAAAAAGGTTGTGCACCCCTACCCTAGTTACATAAGGGCTGACACAGGCGCACAACGTAACAAGAAGAATGAAACCTGATTTTTCAGCTGGTCGGGCAAGGACAACTTCCAGTCAGGCTGGAATTCAAACGTGGGATGATAGGTTTAAAACAGCTACATGACACAAAGAACTCATTCTTACAAGGTGGGGTTCTTAACATCAGGAATGGTGTAAATTTGACAAACCTTTTTCAGTCCTCATGTATCTTTTTTACAGTGGTATAAAGTCAAAAATAGTTTTTACACATTATTGTAGCTTCTGAATTATTTATTCCGTTCATTCTTATATAGTTTCATAAATGTAGTATAAGAATCTGCATAGGAAACAATACATCATTTGTTTAAATAGCAATGCCAAATGCATAAATAGGTTCATTAAGAAAACAAATCTGGTTTCGCAGTGATAAAAACCAAACTCAGGACATTTCACACAAAAATCATTGCAAAACAAGAACATTTTTGGTAATATACACTGATTCTAAAATTTTGTTTAGTGCTACATGTATCAATTTCTCAGGACATGATTTTTTTAAAAAAATTAATGACATGAAGCAAAATATGGTCAACAGTAAACATTTTTAAATAAAAATTTCCCCTCAGGCAAGAATTGGTTTTAAAAAAATGTGTGATTTCACGCATGTGGGGAAGATTCAAGGAATTTGAATTTTCTTGACTTGGGAAACACATTCCTCAACATAAAGAAAAAGATCAACTGAAATAAGTTTCAACCTTTTCATCATGGCAGTGTGACGCTACTGAACGGTGCACCAGGCAGCAAAGTCGGTAAGCCAATGTTCGGAATTTCTTATTTAAATATTACATAAAAATACATATAGAGATTGTCCAAGAATAAATAAAGATGCAATTTAGGATAGTTAAAAAACCCTTGTAATTTAATTATGTATGATAAATATATGTATGTATGTAATATTAAAATATGTATGATAAATATTAAAACAAGGTATGACACACAAACAGATATTACTAATTTTACAATCCTACTTTAAATTTTCATCTTCTATTGTTTACACTGCAAGCTAAACTTTTTATATTGATTTTTTCTTACAGATTTATAAACAGAAGGAAAATATCTTTTGGACTTACAAGATATATATCAAGGGCATTCAAAATATACTTCTAGTTGTACTAATTCAATTTAGTTCAACAGAATACTGTTTATAGCATATTAGGCCAGCTATCAAATGGTAACACGCTAACACCAGCTAAATGTGATGCTCATACATACAAGGATTCAGGATAAATACAGAACTTATAACAAAAGTGTTAAAAAAAAAAACTTCATTATGGTTAATTTTCTGCAACAATAAATTACTACAAAACTGAATCATACATAATCTGCTAAAGAATAAATATATGCAAAAATAAATTATATGAAAACTTAATACATCATAACATGGAAATAAAATCAAGAAAATTTAAAAAAAGAAAGAAATTAATTTATTACTTAAAATAAAAAGACTTGCAAAAAACAAAACAAAATGTATAAGAAACTAAAAGCAATGCAGAGATTAGCAGTTCCTGAGAGGTTTCATTGTTTTACCTCAAGATTGGACACATTCGATTTGACTTAGCTACATAGAGAACTACATAGGAAATAATACCATAGGAAATAATACCTCATGTCTTCATAAATGATAATCATTAGAAGTATACAAACTTTTTTTCTTCCAATGCCCACCTGAAGAATGATCAAAATCATAAAGGCATCTGAGATGCAGATTTGTTGGCTACTCTTTCAGGGTCACCATATTAGGCGGGCCAACGTTGCTCCCACAGTAAGGACAGATAGTACAGAGAATGAAAGAACATCCTTGCCTTGTCCAGGATTTGAATCCAGAACATCTTTGATGCAAGGCCAGTTCCCTGATCTCTATACAGGCTGGTCAGCAAAGTATGTAAACTTGCCACCCCCTTTTTCCCCCTGCTCTCACTAAAACCCAAACAGCAAGGTTGTACAAATTTTTACCATTACCATGAAAAGTGTGTTAAATAGTTTGCCGCCTGAGCAATAAGACGGATAAGACAAGACATAATAATAATAATATGTCTTACCTCTTGAAAACATTTATTGCTAAAATTTTGATCTGTAATTTTATATGCTTCCGTAATTGCTGTTGGAGTATCTGTCAGAAAATCAGGATGATTTGCTATGTTGACATGCAGATGGGCTGAAGCATAACTAGCAGCATCTACACCAGAATGTCCATCAAAAACAGCATAATAACTATGAGGTGGACAATCCTGAAAACAAGAAGAGTACTTTGAATCTAGTGTTAGCTTTAAACTCAGAGTGACGTTCAAGGTAAACAAGAACATGTTATAAATTCTTAACAAGAAATTTTATGTAATATCACTGATAGATTCGTATAATTAATCACAGGTCAAACAGTATGGCATTTGAAAAATATTCCACTCATCTTGGAATGTTAGTGGTATGAATTTTTTTTTACATAAGATTATGCTACTAAATAAATAAAAAACTCAGAAAAAAAATATACATGACTTAGATATCAAAATTAACCATCAATTAGTGAATGATTCCCCACTTAACCCTTCTTTTAATCAATTCAGGAATTCAAAGTTTTCTTTTACTAAATTTTACATATTCTGAAGAGTGTTCAAGAAAAAACTTTTCAGAAGAGTAGTTACTGTTCGTCAACATGCTCAGACAAAAAATTTAAAAGCTTAAAACCCAGACTTGAAAGAAGTTCATATTTGTTATACACAAACTTTCAACAGAAATTTTAATTACAAATTTTATAGAAATAAAAAGATAGTAGAAAAAGGGGAAAAAATCCATTCTAATTTAGCTTCATTTAATTTTCACTCCCTTTAAATAAAATTAATGCATATCTTTCTACAAGAGAATCTCTAACAAATCTCTGTGACAAGATTAAGTAGCAAAATATTTCATTTCAGAAGACTAATATTTAGTAGTCATAAAAATTTTTTCAACTCATTTAAAAATTGCTTCCTGACAATTTTTACAATAAAAAATTTTCAACGTGCATTTGCATTTAATTTTTAGAGTTCTGAAAAAAGAAATACACTTAGAAAATAAAAATATTTGATTAGTCACCTTCAGGTTCAACAGCAAATTCAAATCGTGATGAATTACATGTCTATCTTCCATTTTGCGCCGCTTATTTTTTACAGCAAACACAGATGCAGTATATGCTAATGGGGGCTGTTGAATATCTATTTCATTCATTTTCTCTAAATAGGATTTGCATATCAATGTCAACTTCTTTACCGCATCATTATATAGAGTGAGAGAATTCAGCACTAGAAAAGAAATTAAAAGCACAAAATTAAATTAATTCAATTCTATGAAACAAAAAAAAAACAAAACAAAAAACGTTATTCCTCATTATTATACATTAGATTTTAAAGTCGTTTCCTAAACCAACCTTAATATTTACAACATTTAATGCTTGATCCATAAAGCTCTTAAGCATATATCGGATTTTCTTTTTTTAAGTGAAAAAAAAGAAGAAAAAAAAACTAATTTGACATCAGTTGCGAAAAATCAGCTATTTGATTTCTTCTTTATCAGTTCACTACTATAAAATCAACGCTAGATTTTATTTCTCTTGCATCTTTATAGTTTTACCATATTTCTATTCAAGTAATTTTGACTCAATCTTGTACTATAAATACCATTATAACTCCATTTAAGAGTTAAAATGGATTTGTGGGGGCGGAGTTATCGACCATGCCAACCTTCATCTATCAAAAGGTACCTCATGATTGAATTAAGTTAGCATGTCTTATATACCAGTGAATTGATGTTTAATTTTCGTAGTGGTAGTTATGCCACAATACTCCCCCACCAGAATTTTATCAGGGATAAAATTCGATACCACTAGTTGCTGTACTTGTGAAAGACCGGGAGAACTGGAATTAAGATCACCGGGTTTTTGAGTGCTGAATGTGAGAGGTGTATTAACTTCACAGACGTGGTCGCTCCTGTGTTGCCTTTAGCAGTCGAGTGTATGCTGGCCGACGGTGTGTGTATGTTCGAGACGAGACGGAGCAGCAATAGAGTGAGGAGGTGGATGATGCCGCATGCAATGTAAAGATTGTGTTTCGATTAATTTTAAAAAAAAATAAAAATTAGCATTGCCTTTTGAAAATTTTGAATATTTGTCACTAAAACTGCAACAGAGAGCTACACAATGATTTAAAAATATCATACTGTTGATTCGAAACGCATGTTTTACAGGGAATCATACTGTGTATGTACATACATGTGCGTGCGTGGGGGTGGTTGAGCTGCAAATATAACTATTTAAATGATATTTGGGAAGAAATTGACCAAAATTTCTACGACTCTTGGGAAACAATAAATATTCAGAAAAGAAAATTAAAAAATGTTATGTAATGCTCAGTAGTTAAGGTACACTCCAATTATTTTTCATTTAGCACATAGCAGTTAATTTTTGACTGAAGTCTAATTCAATATTTAATTATTGTTTTTGAATTGGTAAACTAAATAGAGTTTATAAAAAATAATCAGAAAACTATGTAGCACAAAACATATCATGGTAATTTTTTAATCATACATATTTCCTCATTAATATTTTTGAAACTTTAAAAAAATATCTACATTATATGATATATATAAGAATCTTTGAGTTAAAAGCTCTTTTTACATTTTGTGTATTTAAAATTTAATTATTATTGTATATATTTCATAAAGTATAAGTGTCTAAAAAATATATTTGGATTATTTTATATCATTAAAGTATAAATATTGCAAGAATATGTTAAGAGGAAAACTATTTTATATCTAACAACCATTTTATATCTAACTATTTTTTATATTTGAAACTAAAGCCAACTATTTTTTGAGTCTTACCCCAGTAAATATAACAAATTTACTGGCTTATAACTGTAAAAATGTTTTGTTTTAAATATGTTTAGTAATAAGGTACTATCAGTTTACTTTAAAACAAAGGAAAAATGCTTTTGATACTAAGCTTTTAAATCAGAATAATCAAAGTAAAAAATATAGAGAATAAAAAGATGATAAATACTATATGGAAATACAATTAAATAAAGGATATACAATTATTTAACAAATAACTATCTGTATCATTTGATTTTTTTTTGGACAATAAGAATGCCAAAACAGTAATGACAAATAGTTTCAGACCATTATCTTTTTATGTAATAGAGATAACTATAAAATATTCAACTCTCTTAAAAATAAACACTTCTTGATCTTAAAAATAATGAAGAAAAATTTCAATAAATATAAATTAATAAGAAAGTTCACCCAAATACTACTTTAAAAACAAAGTAAAATTTGAATCAAAATATTTTAGAGTCTGATGTACCCCGATTAATTAATAAAACAGTACAAATAAGAAATTTTACTACGATCACTTAGAAATTTAGTCATGAGAAACGAAAGAATTGTAATCCATAATTTAATTCCTTACATTTTCCATCAGATGTTGAGTTTTCTTTTAATTGTTGCTCAGAAATGCTACTCTCTATCTGTTCAGCTGTTTCTTTAGCTATTGACACAGCTAGATTATATGGACATTTCCTATAAAAATAAAATGTATGCATACATATATTTATATTGAAAATATACAGCAAAGACAAGACTTATATTAATTTAATAAATTCTTACATTTTGAAGAAAACAAATTTTAACTTTTAGCATGCCCAACAACAATAAGATTATTGATATATTTTTCCGCATAGGAAGAGATAAGCAAAAGCAAAAATTTTCAAAACAAAAGAATTTTATAAAATTATCATAACTTAAAAACAACAGATTTACAACAGATATTTTGCTTTAAATTATATATACATAGTGGTGGGCAATATTCTATTTAATTCAATTAAAAATATTCTTTAAAATAATTTTTTTCACATAAAAAATATTTTCTAAATGTCATGTTATGAGGTTCAAATATTTCAAGTAGGATTTTCAAGACAGGTTTTCGTACCGGTGGCTAATCTAGAGAGATTAGCAGCTTTACCCTTTGAAAAGTGCAGATTTACGTCCTTACACTTTGTGTGAGGGAAGTGTTTTTCTTAACTTAAATTAATTCAGATATTTTTCATAAACAATTTCTTAAAAATAAAAAACATAACAAAAAATTATGTTTAGGAAATTTTAAAAATTAGATTTAAAATTTAGTTTGAGGATAGAAATATTATTAATTTTTTATTATTATTTTTTTAAGTTTTGAAGGAAAGGAAAGCACGAAAAATTCCTGAGTATTCTACCCGAAATTTTATCATAAACGTAAAATTTACTTAAGATACATTTTTTACCTAAATTTAACAAAAAAATTAGATTACTATAGTAAGAGAAAAATATGAGTAAAAGGAAAACCCAGGGTGTATTTGTTGCTACTTTCTGTCATGATCAGGGATGATGTAGCAAAAAAGAAAACGCCTTAGCAAAAATTGATTTTGTTTCAGACTAAATTGATGAATTGTCTTACTAAAAATAGTGTTTTGTGAACAAAACTTTTAGCTACGGGTATAATGAAATCAATTACATACGGTTTCATATTTTATTTGGTAGATAAAAAAACTAACCGATAATAAATATTAGCAATTCATTAATTTTCAGATCTACATAAAAGAGTCTTTATCAACAAATGATCTTTTTAATAAACGAATATCATTTCAACTGACATTTAATGATTTTATCCTAAAATATTCTACAAAGCAGAAAAATTGGTACAACAAAAATTGCTATTAATATTTAACAGGGATACTAATGGCTTCATGAAAAAAATATCTAGGTAGGAAAAAAAGTATGTGGGAGACACATAACTATACTTATTGTGGCAAACTTTTGCTTTTAGAAAATTATAAACCCATTCTTAAAAATATTAATAGAAATTTCAATTCTTAACACAGTTTTAGACCGTCTTTCTTCCTATATTAAAAATCGCAAGGGCCATTGCGACTGCTTTGGGTGCTCAACTTAACGTTACATTTTATTTCGCAGAGCAAAACATAACAGACTTAGAAACAGACTTGAAAATAAACACTTACCACATGGCTAGTAAACAAAAATAAATAATAATAATTTGAAAAAAAAAAAATGGAAACTTAAGTAAGGAACCGGTCACTTTTTCCTTTTGTTTCTTATTTCTTTTTGAAAATTGTTTAAACAGGGTGCGTAGCATGGTAAAGGAAAAATTCAACAAAAAATAAGCACCTTTTAAGCACTCAATAAATATTTTTAAGCACTTAAATGTCATAATTAGGCAGGGTTGGAAAGTTTTTGACAATTGACGGTTTTATCTTGTTTTAACAGTCATGTCAAAAATCATGAAGTTTTGAATCATGTAAAACGAACATTCGTTTGCCATGGCGTTTTCATACACTACGGACTGACAATCTGTCAAAATAGATTGGGGTTAAATGAATTGTGAAAATGTTGAATAGAACAATGGGAACTGTCTTTTTGCCTAATTCGTATCGAAAATCAACATGGTAAAGGAAATATTTCATTTTGAAAAAGGGAAAATTAAGCACTTTTTAAAAACGCTAAGCACTCTGGAAAACAGAATTTATTAAAATGTATAAATTTCTCCATTCAAAATCCAATAATTTGTGTGGAAAGAAGTTCTTGACAATTCACCATATTTCCAAGTTGTAATGTATACATTAAATATATTTTGCTACCCCCCCCCAATTTTTTTTTAATTAAGTTCTTTAAAGTCAGTATGTTTAACTAAATTTTCTCAAATATTTGTATTATTTTCATTCTTGAATTAATTTTTCTCAGCCATAGAGTATTTCTCATATGATTTTTTTAAAAAAAACAAATATAATTTAATCTAAGCAAAAAAGAGTTTGCAATAAGTTTTTATTAAATTAAAAGAACCTATTGATATAAGTCGCCAACTCAGGTTTGAGGAAAAAATGACTACTAAGTTATTAGAATATATCTGCCACTGGCTACTAACTAAAAATTTCCAGCTCCACTTTGAAACTTGAAATTATGAAGGTGTGTAGAAAAATGTACAAAATTTACTTTCAGAATTTTTGATTGTTAAACATGTAGCAAAATACAACAAAAGACTGACAAGCATGATGAAGAGACCGTTTCTGTTTATACACAAAGCCCTAGTTTATTTTTGAAATTCCAAATGGCTCGAAAGTTATCGTAATAGTAAATGCTTTTATTGTACTATTCAGTAGTAAGAGCTTTTAATATATTTTTCAAAATTATTATTTTTTAATTATCACAGTAAAAATGAATTAATTTTACAAATGTGTTTGAATAAGTAGGATAGACACACAATTTACATTTTCGTTCTTTATTCATGTAGTGTAACAAATCACATGAATAAGAATAGCGATGTCTGACTTATAAATAAGGAGATTATGAATTGTGATGAGTAGTTTTAATATTGCGTAAATACGAATTCCCATGCATAATTTTTCAGCCACGTGAACAGAAATCACGAGAGTGGCTTTCAAAATGCATGAATACGAATCACGATGTGCGCTTTTATAATCGCGTAAACTAAGTCTACTATACTAGGAAGTCTAATTCAGTACTATACTAACTAGTCTAATTCAGGGGCTCTAGCGTAAACAAGAATCACGTACTAAAAAAAAAAAAAAAAAAAAAAAAATACAAATCGTCAAATTAAATCAAATCATGAATCAAATTAAATCATGAATACAAATCGTGACGTGAATTTTTAACCGCGTGAACACGAATCACTATGTTTAACTTTAAAATCGCGCGTTTAAGAATCGCGATAATTGATTTTAAAAGATTCTAAATACGCGTTAATAATTTAAATAAGTGCTGTTTTTGTAGGGGAGAGGGGGGTACATTTCAACATGGGGCACCTTTCAACAACTAGAATTTCTGCTTTCTAATATTGTTTAATGATTCGCCAATATGCCAGACAATAAGCTTTAACTAAGCATAACTATTGACATTTAGTTTTAAGCACTTTCTTTTTACCACTGTTGTGTTACTCTGTGGAACATGTTTTAACATTCCAAAAGTAAAAAGACAGTTTTGATTTTAAAACTGTTTATCTACCAGTAATCTTTTAATAAAGTAAGTGATAATTATTCATCTGCTAGTTTATTTAATTCTGTTTCTAACTGTATTATTTATTAGTAAAAAGTCGTTTTCTAAAGTGGTTGATAATACTTTAACCAAAATGTCTGCACCAGGGGCAGATTTCAACAGAGCTTAGGGGGCACATTTCAACAGTGTTGAAAGGTGCCCCAGGCTTATTATTTTTTTGTTAAGTAATCTTGCAGAAGTCATTAGTCTGCAAAAGGCCCATTAATTACGGTTGTTACATTTAAAATACTCAACTTTTTCTGTAAGGCATTATTCTAAATTTTTTGAAAAACATGTGAATGTGTTCAAAGCATGTTTGTAAAAAAAATTTCAATTATATGAAATTTTTTTAAAAGCTTAAAACCAAGATTCAGTTTGTTGCATTGTTGTTGAAAATAGAATTTATTTACAAAGAATTCATTAAAAGCATCAATAAAATAATTATTTTAAAATTTTATAAACATATTCAAGAAAATTTAACTTAGAATGAAAATAATTTAATTTTAAGAAAATTGAAAAGCTTACGGTGTAACATTAAAATTCTCAATCCTGTTATTTTACCTTCTTACAATTTATAAAAATGTTGCGAACATATAAAAAAAAAGCACACTAAACCAGAAGTTAGTGAAGAAAATATTGAAAAAGCAATGGAAACTGTCAGAAATGGTGCATGTTTAAGAGCAGCAGCAGGCTTATTTGGAATAGACTTTTCAGCTTTATTTTATAAATTAAAAAAAAGAAAGTCAAATAATTGTTTGGTTGGTGAAACCAAACAATGTACAGCTAACACAAAATGCTACAGTTCTAAATACATAAGCCAACAAGTTTTTGATGTCCAGCAAGAAATCCTGCTTTGTGAATACATAATTACATGTTCAATTCTCAATTATAGTCTAACTTACAGACAAGTTAGAAAACTTTCCTATGATAACGCAAAGTGTTTCAATTCCAAAATTCAAAGTAGCTGGGACAAAAATAAAACCTCTGGAATTGACTGGGTTAAAGGTTTTACGAAGTGTCACCCACAGCTTACTTTTAAGAAAACCGGAAAACACCAGCTTTGCAAGAGCTATAGCTCTTAATAAAGAAAATGTTCAAGAATTTTTCAACAATTATGAGAGAACTCTTAATTCTGGTCATTTTACAGTGGATCAAATATATAACTTGGATGAAACTGGAGTTTTAACAGTTGTTCCAGCTCCAAATGTTGTTGCCAAGCTAGGAGCTCACCTGGTTCGGGAGGTAGTTTCTGGAGAGCGAGGGAGCATGATAATCAATGCTTTATTTTCCAGAATGAGAGGATATTAGTGGTATAGAAAGAAATGACATTAAAATGAAACTGCCTCAACCAAGTTTAAGCTGCGTAACAGTTAAGCTGTATTTTTCATGACATTCTCCGTAAACTTTGATTTTATTAAAGACAAAATAATGCAGAAAAAACCTAAATCAATCCAATATGTTCATTCATTATTATTAATTTATGAATAAAGTTAATTTTCCAAAATGCATGATCTTGTTACGTTCTCTTCAATTGTTGAAATGTGCCCCGCCACCCGTTGAAATCTGCCCCCCAGGAGGGGTAGATTTCAACAAAATACATGGTTCACTAAATATGTAAAATTAGGTATTTTGTCTTTGGCTTAGACCTTTGGAGAAAATTTAGAGGTTACCTCAAATATCAATTTAATAAATAAAAATTAGAATTTAGATTTTGAAAGCAATAAAACTTTGAAAATAATTCTTAAGCAAAAACTGTTGAAAGGTGCCCCCCTCTCCCCTATATGAAATGCCGTTGATGTGGGGATTCGCAGATCAAAGTAGACATTAAATTGATATGCGTAATTAGTAAGGCCCGGATTTTGATGACATTTGCATTTTTGGTCCTTTAGAGCATTTTTAGAGATTTATACGGCATTTTCTTTAAATTTTGGGGCGTATTTTGCATTTTAAAGCATCTTTTAATTTTTTTCTAATTTTTATAATTTTAATTCTTACACTGGCTTCCAAACAATGAAGAAAATCTCTAGGATATTAAAAGGTGAAGCAAAATCTTTTCAAATTGAAGAAGAATTGTCAGTAAGTGTAACCGTCCTTTTCAAGTACGCACCAATAATATCAGTAGACGTTGAAAGAAGCTTCTCCTGGTATAAAAATTTGCTTTCAGACAAGAGACGCTCGTTTACATTTCAAAATATTAAAAAACATTTAATAATCCAATGTAATTCTGATATTTAGTAATATTATGAGATGGAGGTTGTTATATCCATTAAAGTTTCTATACAAAATAAAAATATTTTGTTTGGTGTCAATATATTTTCCTTTTTTTGTTTTTTAGGATATAAAACATATTTTTCAAACTTTAATGAACGTAGAACAAGTATTGCATTGCTTTATATTTTTTGAAACGACTCATAATAATTTTAAAGAGTAAAACATTGTTTTAGTTCAATATTTTTTACTTCTATTTAAGTCTTGTCATAAGGCATTTTTAGAGCAATTTTCGCATTTTAAGGGCATTTTTTGCAGTTTGTAAGGGCATTAATTGAGATTTTTTAGGTCATCAAATCCGGGCTCTAGTAATTAGTAATTCAATTAAGTATAAATAGAAAAACAAGATTCGAAAATTAAGTGAACGAGTCGTGAATAACGTGAATATAAATCGCAAATCGCGATGGTGATTCGTAAAAATGTTTGATGCAAATTGCGATGTCTAATTTATTGTAATTCAAAAGAGAATAAAAGCGAATCTGTAGAAATTAAATTAGTTTACACGTTGGATCAAGCGGGTCGAGAAAATAACGCTGTCGTAGATAAGAATGCAATTTTTATATCCGAACTTTTTTGAAGAAGCAGAACTCTTCTTAAAAAAGTAAAAACTCATTAGAAATTGGCTGATATGGTCTTGAGTCGTATAGGTTTTGCGCAACATAATAAAATGTACCATGAAGCTGAATATCCAAAACAGCGGAGGAGCAGACGACTTTTTAATATACTGAGTAAAAGAAAATTGATTCAAGAATCAACAAACGCGCAGGTTCAAGACGCAGCGGATATTTATCACTAATTAACTACAATTAATTGCTCATGCGTTCAGACAAAGAAAAAACTGCAATAGTTCATGCGTTATGCTATAACATCACACGTTTTTTTTTTTTCTCAATTAAAACAAATGTAAAGAGAAAAATCTAGACTAGTGTAATTAAAAAAAAAGAAAAAAAAAAGGCAGAGAGGAATTTGCGACAGAGCGGCGAAGAGAAGGGGTGGGAAACAATGAGGCGAAGCGTAACGAATGAATAAAGGAAAGTCTTTGCTTCCTGGCTTAAAGAACATGACATCTCTACCTGTGCGTTTTTTGCTCTTCAATGAACAAAAATAACATCACACGTACAGGATGTGAGGCAATCAACCGAGTATACAGGGCTCGGAGTGGCAAAGAATTCGCGCTTTCACAAAACGATTTCAATAAACACCAGGAATCTTAGAAGTGGAGAAAACTTCGCTTCCTCGGTTATTATCTTTAAAAATGAGGGGCCTAAAGTAATTCTAATGCAATTAAATGTTAGTAAAGGCAGTGGTCTCTAAAATTAAATTAAATGGGTGCACCACCACTGAGTAAACGGAGAACCTTAACATGCTTCATAACTTTAAAATTGATATAATAAATTAATTAAATGTAGACAGGGGTTATTCTAGGAGAAATTAAGAGTCCGTAAACAAATATCTTACCGCAAAATATTTTATCTTATAAAATCGAATCCTTCAAAATATTTTTCATCATAAGAATGGACCCTACATCAAATTACTTTGAAATAAAAAGCCCACATCGTCTTTTCCTAATTTCTGAAAGAACCAGATTATATGGAAAATTTAAATTTAAAAAAAATATATACATATGTATATTAGTAGAAATTTCAAATTCGCAAGAACAGGATCCTGTTTTAAGTTTCTGATAGTAATAATAGAGTTTCAAAGGATTGCACAAAAACTTTTTCAGTAAGAAATGATCAGTTAATGCTTGTTTAAAGCAATGATTAATAAAATCATAATAAAAAAGTTAAAATAAATAAATAAATAAAAAAAAACTAGCCGAATAAAAACCATAAATCTGGAATTAGAAAGAAATGCTACGACTTGAAAGTAGCTACTTCATATTTATTAAAACCTATTGCAGGGGTGGCGAACCTTTATACACCAACGTGCTATTTTTTCTAAACAAATTTTTAATGAAGTCACAAATGTGCCGTCAAATAATTTTGACTTCATGATTATTGGGAAAATAATACTAAATACTATCAACTTAAAACTCTTTATTCACATTGAAAGAAAAATACATTTTGCAATGTCTCAGTTATAGGCGTAATTCAACTTAAAACAACATCAATGGGTCCTCTGTTGTTGCAGATTAGATGACAAATAACTTATATTAGGTTGTAAGATATTAGTTTAAGCAGGACTGTTGATTTTTTTTTGCTAGTTATTTATTGTTAACTTGTTTTTATGGTTATTGTTTTTTTGCATTAATTGTTAATTTTTTCATTAACAATTGCTTATTATTGTGTTTGATTTTTGTGAATTTTAATTTAATTGTTACATATGCTTCATACTGTAATAACATTTGTGTAATAAAAATTCATAGTGCAATAACAATTGTGATCCGTGACGTGCCCAAAATATTGTGTTGCGTGCCATACAGGGAACGCGTGCCATTGGTTCGCCATCCCTGACCTATTGCATGCATGAAATTATCGATAGAATCAATTATAACTGCTATCGACAACAAAGCTAATAAAAAAACGAAGCTAATGCAGATTTTAACCTATATATATATTTCTCTTACACGGCGATAAAAAAAAGCCCCATTACAACTCTCCGAATGGCAACGCTAGAAAATCAACCAATAATTGCCGCTAAAAATGTCACATGCCAAATCTAGTTTGGGTGGCTCAACATATAGCGCTTCTAAAAACGGAAAAAACCAGAGTGTAAAATATTATGCGCATCGTATTTTTTGTTAAATAATTTATTCATTATATATCAGTTTAAAGATGGTAACGAGAAGAGTTTTGTGGTTGCTATGGTGACTAATTAGAAGGTAAATTGTTTTTTTGAGTGAGTGTGAGATTTGTTTTTTTTGGAACTGCGATGCTGTAATTTTATTGTTTAGTTAATAAATCTTCCTTTTATATTAAACGTGATAGTAGTTTCCTTAATTATTTGATTCGAAGTCCTTGGAGTTTTATTTGAGGTCAGTTTATTTTGTATTTTTTGACAAGAGAGAGCATTCTCACCAAACGAGATTTCTTCCGAAATTCAATGTTTTGTTTATGCAGGGATTTTTCCATTGCAATTTCTCTTATTTAAATTTTTAATAGACTTAATTATAGCCAAAATTTTAACCTTTTTAAAGAGATATCAGTTTTAGAAATTTTATCTTAAGATTTTATACTATAGCACATTTCTAATAGGTTTATCGAATTACATGTCATTTATTTGAATTCAAATTTATTTTAATGACTTAGTATTTACTAAAAAGATGTATTTTTTTTTTTTAAAAAAAGTTGTTATATGGATTTGAATGATTGTTTTGAATTCTTAGAATTTTGTGCATTTGCAATGTACCTAAGTTAGTAGCGAGCGAAGCGAGCTTGGTTTGCGAAGCAAACCATATAAGATTGCGTAGCAATTTTCGGGGGTTGGCGAGCGTTAGCGAGCAGGGGGCACAGCCCACTAGTTTGATATAAATCATATCAAAAGAAAAACTTCTTAACGATGGTATATATATATATATAGCAAAATAAAGACAAAAAGGATAAAAAGAAAAACGAGGAAAATTAATAAGTTTTATTTACTGCGTGTAAGCTGCAAGTATATAGAACTCAAAAAATACATTAAAAATATCGAGAAAACATCATAGATTAATGAAAAGAGAAAAAATCATTAAAATAAAATACTTAACATTTAAAAAAAAAGTATTTTATTTAATTAAAAAGTCAGAAAAAACGAAAAGATATAATCTCTTCATCAGCTCACACGATTATATCCGCAAAAAGAAATGCTTTCTAATACTGTATCAATACAGCCAAAACAAACTATATCAATACAATAATGTGAGGAGCCCTAAAAAACAATTGTTTATTTTATTTTATTGGGGGCTCCTCACTATTGCATTGATATATTTTGCTTTGACTATATTGATACAATATTAGAAAGCATTTCTTTTTGCGAATATAATCGTGTGAGCTGATGAAGAGATATCTTTTCTCCCCTTTAATACTATTTTTAAAAAATTTCTTTTTTTTAAGTATTTTATTTGAATAATTTTTTTTATCTTCTCCTTTCATAATTTAAATGTTTTCTTTCTCTCTCTCTATGTATATAAACTTTCTTGAAACTTGCGTGTCGGCAAGTAGTAAAAATAAAAGTTTATAGAAATGATTATAAAAAAAAAGCACATTTCGAAGGCTGTTTTTTGTTTTTAAAATGTGCTTTTTAATTTAAAAATTGTCCCATAAAAAAAATTCATTTAGTTTCCTTTTATTCCCCCAAAACATCATTAAGGTCACTTCTTGTTTCCAGAAACAAATTCATGAAAAAAGAGCTCTAAGAACTCAGGCCTTCTGATTTAACCAATTCTTAAATTATACGTTAGTTTTTCTGGTAACGTAAAAAAAAGTTTTAGTAACTACAAACCAAAACAAAGATTGCAAAGCGGAAATTTACACACATAAAATTCTTTTTCTTTAAGAGAATTTCATCAATTAAAAAAATTATACATCTTAGAGAATTTCTCTTGCTCAAAAGTATTCATTTTATCAGCACACACGGAGGCGGTCATAAGCGAACAAAAAAGTTAGCAAACATCCTGATTAAAAAAAAGAAAAAAAGTTGATAAAGAACATTTTTAGAAGATGGAATAAAAACTTAATATGAACGTTGAACTCGGCGTTGAGTGAAAATTATAACATTTCTTTAACAACCGTCTTTACTTCCAATTGCATACCACTACATGGAAAACGCTGAAGTGCCACTTGCGGGAAGGGTGACTCACAAGAGGGAAATTTGAAAAAGTTGGCATGAATTAATCGATTAAAAGAAACATTTAGTAGGGCCTTGGCTACAACATTCTGAAGTTTAATTTAAACTAGTATACAAATTAAATTAGTTTTAAACTGGTTAGTGCGACTACGTGATTAGGTGGCTAAGTTCATAAAATTAACAAATTATGGTGTTTTGAAATGGTTATTGTGGATTTGTAACGTGATTAGGCTGCGTGATTATGAAATTAACTAGGTGTCTCCGCGCTCTGCTCGTTTTGCTCCCCAACCCCACGATTGCGTCGCAATTTTTTTCTCTTGACGATAACAGATTAAAAAAGTGATCTCTTGACAATAAAGATTAATATTAAAAAAGATTGATAAATAAGTCTTTCGATATTAAAAACTGGCTAGCGTATAAGCTGCTATTTTGAGAGTTGAATTTAACATCTTGTTTTGCTGTGTTAAAACGTAGATATTTAAAATTCCGAAGGTGTGCAAAAAATGCACAGGAAGTAAAATGGAATAAAAAAAATTAAGATTAGAAAATTAGTTCAAAAGTTATTACTAGTTAAATTCTGAATAAAAAAATACTATGATGTGAAAAGGCCACTCTCGTTAAAAAGAAAGGACGCGTAACGGAAAAAAAAAATCCTTCGTAAATAATTGTAACTGATTAAATTTAGAAAGAAAAAAAATATGGAACTATGACACGTAAATAATACTGGTCCAATAAATGGGAGCAATATTTAAAGGGCCAAATTAGTATTGTAAGAGGAATTTTACGGACTCTTTTAAAAATTAGATTATTTTATCGAAATTATGTATCATTTTATCGGACTAATGATTTTATCGTAAAAATGGACCGTAAAAATATTTTACCGTCTTACTCTAAATGGTCTCTTCACAAAACTTATTCTTTTGTGGGGAAAAAAAAAATTTAAAAAAAGAAGAAAAAAAAACCGGAGTCAGTAACTCCTTTAATACTATAACTTCCAGAACGAAATAGCTTTCGTCTAGTTTTTTTCCACGAAATACTTGAAGCAAAATGCATAAACCTATGGTCAAAAAGGGTTATTTTCCTCTGGAGAATCCGAAACTGCAATATAAAATAGGAGTTCATTTTTAGGATTTCTAACTTCCTCCCACGGGGGTGGGAGTGGACGCTCAAGTCTGGTATTATTGGATAGAAAAATAGAAAAAAAAAACAAAGATAGAAAAATTAAAATTTTAATATTAAAATTTTTTTCTCAACATTAAAAATCTAAATTTTCTTTTAATAGTGAAACTGAAAAACAACCAGGTAATTGCATTTTAGTCCCCCATTTAACATAAATCGTTATCTTTTAAGATTAGACTTAGATCTAAATTTTTGTTTCTTCATCATATAAAAATAAATTCTCGAACCCTACGTAAACATAATATATAGAAGCTTTGAGGTAAGGTTTTACCAAATTTAAAATATGCTCAACTAGACATGAGTATTTAGTGGGGAAATACACTCAAGTTCATAAATTAAGGAGCACATATTTTCACGGATGGAAGAAGTGGTGTACTAAATTAAGTGAAATTTTATGATAAGAGTTCAAAAATGACGCAACAAAATTGCATTTCAGATTTAAATAAAAGGCAGGGCATGAAATTTCACTTCTTAAGCCAGATTAGAATTTTCGCTTGCTACTTTTCCGAAAAATATGAACAATCTTAATTTTTAAAATGTTAACTGATGTAGTTAGTGTAAAAGAACTTTTTGATGCCCAAAACCATAAAAGAACGTTAAAAAGTGAAAGTACATTTATGGCTAAGTAATAATATTAACTTAAAATAAGGTTTTCATAAGGTCTCAATTAGACGCATAATGAATAGGAAACACAAAATCAATAAACTTTCTGCAAAAAATTTTATTGACTCTTAACAAGTTTCAACCGTTTCAGCGCTAATTTTGACGAAATTTATTTAAAAAAGCAGAATTTAGTTAAAAAGTGATATTCATAAAACTCTATATTGATTGCTATTCATACTAGTATCTGAAAATTAAAATATCACCTGTCTAGTGCAGACTTAGCGTCAAACTCTCAGATTCTGTGTTTTTTTTCTTTTATTTTCCCCATTCCAAATCAAATTCTGTTATACTTGAGAATCTAGTCTAACTATAATACACTCAATTGAAACCAGGGATGTTGGATTTCAGCCAGATTACTTTTTATTCGGTTTAAATTAAACCACTTAAGACTGTCTTTCAAAGGTTCTGCAGGTGCATGAAATTATGCTTTATTGCAAATATGCTATTTTCATAACTGATGAGAGTTTGCAACGATTACTCATGACTGACAAGTTTAGCCTATCTTAAGCCAATGCCCTCTTATGTTTATTCTGAAAATGGTGCAAAACGTCAATAAAAAGAAAAGTCAGTTTTGAGAAAATGAGTTTATGTGGTCCAATTTTTTAATGTATATACAAACTTAATGCAATGCTGCATTATTTGGGGTTATAAAAATTTTCATCTAGGTGGGAAAATGTCGCTTAAGATTAATAACTTAAAATATTTAAGGTATAGGTCAGTCCAGAAACATTATTTACATTCAAGATGGCATATATACAGTTTAAAAATATAGCTTTGCTTTAAGTGTAATGCACTTAAACTGTGGCTTTTTTTATTTTCCTTGGAAAAATAACTTCGAAAAACAATGTTAAAAAAGACAGGCTATAAATAAAAATGCCAGCTTTTATTAGAACTAATATTTTTATAAACAGTAATCAGGGGTCTGCCCAGGTCAAATTTACAACCGTTTAGAGGTACCTTCACAAATTCAACTTTAGGAAAAACGGTAGTTTCACAAAATACTTTTTCTTAAAATTTTATTTTTGTATCCCTTAAGAAACAATAAATCCATATTTTTGTGTTGATTTTTTAATATAATTTTTAATTTTCACAAATTATGTCTAAATTTTTACAAAATAGGTACCTCTTAGAAAAACCAAGACAGACCCCTGGTTATATAAAAGGAGTATAAATTTGTTAATTAAGTACTGCATTGGCGTGACTGCATGTTAGGAGCAATTTTGGGCTTCAACTTTACACTTTCAAAACAGTTTGAAGCAAAAGTTATTGCAGTTTTAAGTGCTGTTTGTGTTTTGGGTGTTTTTACTAATTACACATTATTTAGCTGAGCGAAAGACTGATACATCATCAAGTTCTATTACAAATACAATCTAGACTACAATGGAATGAAAAAGCAAAAAAAAAAAAAAAAAAAAAAAAAAACACTTGACAATTAGTTCAAGAATTAAATGATAAACTTGCAATAAAAAATACCATGCGATTTGCTATAAAGCCTGCCCAAACACTATTACTGAGCTTAAAGAGCAGATTTTATTTATGAAATGAGCTTTTCTGGAATTCCAATTTGTTTGAATTATTGCAATTCGGAGTGTTTAAAATTTTTTCCCAATATTTGTGGTTAACTAATTATTTATCCATTGTTGTCAAAAAGTTCATAAATATCACACAAAATCTTTAATACATTAAGTTGATGTTGAAAATAATCGAAGGAAAAAGGGGAAATTTTTTTTTTTAGATTAGATGTTGCCAGATATAAATCCAATCATTAATACTGGAATTTTTAAAAATACAAAAAACATAAGTCAAGTAAAAATAGTTTCAAAGAAATTATAACTATTTTGAATTAACATTAGTGAAGTTACTAATAATTTATTTCTTCTTATTGTTTAATGAAAAATGCAAAATACAATCCATTATTTTTTAAATCCAGCAATAAAGTACATTTTGTTACAATTAGCATATTACAGAGCATTCTTAAATAAAATTAAGGCTGTAATATTATATTAACAAATAGATTTTTGTTTCGAAAAACAAACTTTCAAGGAGATAAAAAAATGAAAGAAGAATACTCATGGAGATTGATAAGAAGAGATTCCTAGTAGCATAAAAAAAAAATTAAATGAGATCGAGATAACTAATTGTTTCAATAGATTTTCAGATGCATTCTTGTCAGATTATATAGCAAAAATGCTGCTCATTTCTGAGGCTGTAATAACTTCCACTTTTTAAATTTGAAAATGAAGTAATAAAACAAATTTACCAATTAAGTAAACAAAAAATTATTCCAATAGTTTATATATATATATATATATATATATATATATATATATATATATATATATATATATATTGCTTTCACTATGACTTAATTTTCTCTCTCTCTGTTTTGGTCATCAAATTTAGTATGTGATTGACGTTACCTGAATCAGCTATTTAACCTTTTGGCGACAGCTGGTACAATAGTTGTATCCTGATATTTTTGTTATAAAAGCATTTAACATATAAAAGACATGTTATATTGAAAACAAATATGGAATTGATGATTTTTCTTCTTCATTCTTCTGTTTTTATTATAATGCAGCATTTTAAAGGAATGTCTCATACTATTTATCATTTTTTTCAGTACAATATTATAGATAACAGGTAACATAGGAAACTGTGATTTTAAGTGTTAAAGTTTTGCTTTAGGAATTAAGAACTATTTGCTTTTTCTGTTTCTCTTTTGTTCTTATCTTACTTCTCTTCTTATCTGTATTTTTATCATGACATTTTTGTTTTTAATAAACGTTACTAATAAACATTATTTTATAGCAATTTCTTTTTTTCTTCTTCTAAAAATACAACAACATGAAAAAGTTAAATTGAGATTTTCATTAAAAAAATTAAGAAACTTTTTTTGTTTTGGTTTCTATCTGGCTTTTTTTTTGTTTTTGCTTCGAATTTTTTTCTCTTTTTTTTATAGAAGTTTTTATTATAAAGCAGCAATTTTTAAGAGCATTTCTGTTAGATTTGATTCTTTTTCCTTGAATATATGGTAATTGAAGAACTGAGATGTTGAGCTTTAAAATTTTCTTTCAAGAATTAAGATTGATCTTATTTTCTCTGTTTCTCCTTCGTATATAATCTTAAATTATGATAGTTCGGCAATTTAAAAAGAGTTTCTGACAGGCAGTTTTTTTGCGAAAATATTATTCATATCATTGAAATTTCTGTTTCAGTGTTGCTATACTGCTAAAAAATGTTGCTATTTGGCCTAGCAGAATTCGGCTGATTTTTTTTGCAGAATATTCGGTATACAATTTAGTCACAATTCATTATCACATTTGACCAAATCACATTCATTGCTGAAAAACGAAGGAAAAATAACTAGGTTTTACAATAAAACTTGTACCAAAATAACAATAAACAAATGAGCAACTAAAAATTTGCGTGTTGTAATAACATCGTAGCTATATAACGAGATTGTCAAAATCACATGAAAAAGTATAGGAATAATTGAAAAAAAAAATCCCTTAAATTTATGATGAACTCAGCAAAGCAAGAATAAAGTGTGCCAAATGCTCAATTTGAAATTCAAGTGTCGTAATAAAATTATCGATTTTATTATATTACGTGGGTATGCATAGCAATAACTGTTTAAAAAATTATTGAAAAAAAGAAAGAAATTGCCAAAAAAATGAGAAAAAAATCACTTAGAAGTTGTCCTAAATAAGCTATTATTTAAATGAGGGTCTGAAACTTTTGTGTCGTAATAATACTGTAATAAGAATTCAGGATTCTCACAATCATGTTGAAAAGTGGAAATAACTGTCTAACACATTAACATCGCATTTCACACACATATAGAATCTGTGAAAATTGAATGCATAAATAATGGATGATTCGAATGTGCGATTAAAAATGTTGATTGTGTTTAGAAGCTCCTGTGGGCTACACTTCAGTAACAGGTTGTGCACCCCTATTTAAAACTTTTCGATATCACAGAAGTAATAGCTTCCAGAATATTTTCAAGAAATTTGTGATATATGTGTTAATAAATATAATCTATGTTAATTCTGTCTAGAGACTTTAATTAATCATAGTCAATTTTTCAATGTATCTACAATTTAAGTCAATGTTTGGCAGGTATATTTTCATTTTAAATGAAGCGTGTAATTATATTTTGATTGCAGAAATTAACGTAATAATTTTCAAAAAACTTCTCAATCAGGACCAAGAAAATCCAATTTTAAGTTTGATAAATTATGAGATCCTACTTTACTGCTAAATCCCCAGATACTAAATTGGCAGCTAGAAAATTTTTAACTCAGAAAATTAAAAAAACAAAACAAAACAATTATTATTGGGAACACTTACTATCTGATACAATATTGAATACGATTAATAAGCCTCTGCACTGAATTATAACCTTATTTTTAACTAATTTCTAAAGCTATTTTTCAAATTATGAAATACCCCAATACTCTGAGTTAATAAAAACTTTTTTAATATTAATATAAGGGAATAAAGAATGAATCTTTTGAACTGATAAAACTAGCAACAACCATTCCTAATTATGTCTCTCGTTTTAATAATGCAAAATTCTTCTACATTCACAAACTAAATTTGAGAAGTTTTCAAATACTCATAGTACCTAGTTATTATGGATCTACATTATGGCTAAGAACCAACATTTGATTTTTTCCCCCAGACAGTGTAAATATTTACCAAAAACATTAATACATAGAGAATAATTTTACACATAAAAGTAGCGTCTTTGATGTTTTTTATTAAAAGCCTTTCTTTCCTTAACCTCAAAAGTATAAAAATTGATTACAATATTTCAAAACTGAACGAACATAACTACAACCGACTTCTTTTATTCAGCTACAAAGGAGAGAGAAAATACGAAGTTTAACAATATTTAAGCAAATATTTCGCGGAAATTCAACTGAAAATATCTTAGTGATTCTTTCAACTAAACGATGAGCAAAATAAGTATAGAAATAGTGGTAAAATCTTTATTATCAGGACTACATCTAAAATATCACAAATGTTAACAGAAAAACATATAATAGTTCATTAAAAAGCTATTCTTACCTCTCTTCCAAATAGTTAAGAGCCCAATCTATGACTTGCGTTACAACATCTTGCCTATTTAAATTATAGTTTCCTACAATTTTAGGATTAATATTGAACTCCGAAGTTTGCAACTCGTTGTATTCCTTGAGAAATCTCTTAACGTCATTAGCCATAATTTTTATATTCACGAGAGAAAAGGCACTCTTTAAATTTTCTTAAAACATCGGACAATTAAAAACTACGCTAATCTTTAACTAATTATCACAACTAAATTAAATTTCGATAGTACAAGAATTACCGGGAAAATGTCAGACACCCGCCCTTCAGGCTTTTTTATTTCACATACAAATCAAGTAGTAATAATTTCATTCATGTCACTGAGTTCTATGCGCCATCTATTGAGAGTATTATCATTTAAGACTTTAAATAGTTAATTTAATTATAGTATAAATAATATTTAAATATTAAAAAATATTGTCGACGATTTCCAAAATTTTTCTCCTGATTTTATTGCCGCTTACTTTTTTAGCAATAGTTATTTCTTAATATTATAATATGTTTAAATGTACTTCAACTGGCCGAGAATGACGATTTGGAAAAACCACTGAAATTTGTAAACAAACAGTGAGTCACGAGCATGATAAGAGCAGAAAAATTTTCTTACTCCTCAATTTGTTAGTCAGCATCGTTTCATCATATTTAATTCAAAATGACACTTAAAGTGTTTTATGATTTGATGTCCCAGCCTTGCAGAGCTTTAATAATTTTTATGAAAGTTAACAATATATCTTTTGAATCTAAAGTTGTAGCTCTGAGGAAAGGTCTCTCTCTCTTTTTTTAAAAATTTGAATTATAAAATTGGACTTTAGACTATTGTCTTTCTTATAAATATAGAACTATGTTAAATTTGTAAAATGCTTTACAAATATATTTGTAAAATGCTTTTTGAATTGCTCTACTACTTTATATTAAAATAAGAAATAGTCAATATGATTTTATGCAGGAATGATTTTCGGCTTTTGTCTGTAGATGTTAAGGGGTCCCGATGTTAAACAAAATGATAATGCATTTTATGACTTGATGTCTTTATGCATTTTCCTGAAAGTAACTGTCGTTTAAATGTATAAAGGGTTGGGCTACATTTCTTCATTAAATTTTGCAATATCTTTTTCAAATATACTTTTAATTTGAATTGGACTTAATTTTTATTGTTTGTTAATAGGTGAACATTTGACTGAAGCATTCAGTAAAATAAATCCATTCCGGAAAGTTCCTGTCATTGATCACAATGGTTTTGTTTTAACTGAAAGGTGAGTAAATCCTCTATAACCAATTGCTCTCAATTATTTAAAGTTTATTTCTTAATGCACGAGCAAATTAGCTTAATTTGCTTGTCCAAATGCCTTTTATTGCATCTATTTTGTAGCAGTGTTAAATGGTATATAAAAATTCATAATTTTTTAAAAAAATAAATTGAAATTTTTTATTTGTTGATAAGAAGAAAGATAACTTGTTTAAACAAAAGTTAGTATTATGCATTGTTGATGCTATTCTACTTTGAGGCCGTCTCGAAATATTTAGAGAATATTTCCTTATTAACTACGTCAAAATATTCACCAAATTATGGCTATTTTCAGGTAGTGGTCCACGAGAAATTAGAAAGAAATTAATAACATTACAAAAAGAGAAAACCTCTACATGTTTTTATTTAAAAGTACATGTTTATTATTAGTTTAGTTTAAAATTCATTTGGCATCTTGGCAATTGTAGTTGGCAGGCAGATCACTAAATGAAAATATCCCCAATATTTAAGCAGTGTATATTTTGAGTATATTTCCACGTTTGTGGCTGTTTGTAGTAACTACACTTGTTTAGGCTCCAAAGGGTTTTCAAACTTGCATAAATTTTAAATGAAGGAAATCCAGAGAGGTTTATCCGTGGATGAGTACAATTTATGCCAGTTGAATATGACCGCTTCTGTGATGCGTTTTTCAGCTATTGCCCATGCTATTGCCAGATCTCTCCAAAACTTGGCAACAGGTAAGCGGATACATAAATCTTCTGAGTATTTTTCAATAGCAGTGTAATGAAATAAGCAATATATTCTTATGCATTATACATTGTAAATAAGCAGGTAATTTAAACTATTTTAAGAAAGTGACAATATGTTTTTCTTCCCTACATTATGAAATAATATACTTATAATGTATAACATGTACTTTATAATTAGAGACCAAAATATGTTCCAAAACTCTGATGGGTGAACACAATTGGATAATGTTAAATATTTGGGTATCATTACAACCATTGCCAAGGTGCCTAAGAGTTTGCTTACTTGCAAATATTTAAAAAACAATGGGTAGTGTTTTGTCAAAGTGTGTTTACGCATGATAACATGCAAGTTGGTACCCTTCTGTGATTTTTGGTTTGTCAGGTTGCTAAAATTTTAGGACTTTTTTTGGCGTAGGTAGCTGTACGAAAATCTTTTCATTGAACTAAATTGAGTTCGTTTTTGGAACACAATTTCAAAACTTATGCTATTTTGTTCTATTACAAAATAGATTAAATTTGAAATTCAAGTTTTTGTGATATACAAGAATTTTACAGATACTTTCGCTGTATCACTAATCGGAAGTAATGAAGATGAATGAACAAAAAATATTTTTTTCAGAGCTATTTGTTTTAATCAAACAGTTATTCATTTGTAGACAATTCCCTTTGATTCTGTTTTTTTAAAAAAAATTATTGATACAGTTTACTGATAAATCAATGATGAACGTAATGAAATATTTGAATTCTGTTTGATGTTATAATTAAAAAAAACTAAACTTTGGGTGGAAAGTAACAGTGTTTTTCATTTTTATTCTTGTGAACAAGATATTTTATTTTAGAAATTCTTTACAATTCATAAATTATATTATTCAGACATTGCTCAGGTAAAAGTTGCCACTAGAGCTTTTGTAACTTAATAGCTAAGTTTATAATTTGTAGGTTTTTTGGTACTTCTCCATTTTGCTGGCACAGGCGATAAAGTCGCCAATGCAAACTTACTGAGTGCAAGTAAATGCAACTGTTTTTTTATTATTAAGTGAAGTTTTTTTTATTTTTCAAATAAATAGATAGAATAGCCGAAATTATTTGTGCCGGCAAAATGAAAAAGTAAGATTTTTTGCAACTGTATTTGTTTAAGGTTTTCTTACCCTAAATGATTGCATGTAGTCATTTATAAAAATAAATAAAAAACTATTGCTGGGAAAGAGAAAAAAAATAGCACTTTCTTTTCTACTTTACAGCATTTCTATGATTAGATATTTGTCAAGAGAATATAAGATCTTGGACAACTGGTACCCAAAAGATAGTAAAAGACAGGCAAAGGTTGATGAGTATTTGGAATGGCAGCATTTGAATACAAGATTGTTTGGAAGTATGATTTTTCGTGAAAGGGTAGGTTGTATTTCTTATCATTGATACAGGCACTATGGGCACTTTCAAACAAGTGTTTATCAGGGATGAGACTTTTCAGCCTAATTATCTAAAACTCTGATTCTCTAAAAGTTTCAGGTTTTTTTAAAAATATAAATATTTAGCTTTTCTGGAAATTCAGTTGTTGAAATAAGATTATATTTAATTCCGATTTTCAAAGATAAACAGAAAATTCAATCTTCCTAGCTGCCAACTCTTCCGCATTTTTACTTATTTTAGCTTTTTTCACGCAGAAAATAAGATTTTCCATATCCGCCAGATAGCTCGTATTTTCGGAATTCAAACGTCACTGCTTCCTGTTTGCTGGTGCGAAAACAAGCAAAATATGTATATGTTACCGTTAAAGTATATAATGCAGTTATTTCATAGAATACCTAGTTATTCCATGAAATAACTGATCATGTCGGTTACAGTGAGTAATATGTTATTAATTTGACACTTTAACTAGTTATTCTATGAAATAACTAGGTATTCTATAAATTAACTAATGAGAGACAGTTAAAGTGTAAAATAAACAATTTATCTAAAATGAAATAACTAGGTATTCCATAAATAAACTAATGATAGACAATTAAAATGAAAAAGAAGCAATTTATCTAATTTATGCAGCGTATAAATGTTATTTATGGAAACGTACCATTAAATCATTTGTTACAACAAGGATTACTAAAATGACCCTTGGAATTACAAAGAACATTATTTCTAAAACAAAAAAAAAAATTTTTGACACACTGGGTTTTACACGAACATTTTTTGAATCCCTGACTTGTACCTAAACTTTCAGCTGTAGCAACCGACCGGAGCGATATTTCTATATCCGGTACTTCTTCGATTTGAATTAATTTTTGATCGCAGACACTGAACTGGGATCGGGAATATGATTGTTTTATGCGGCCGTTTCTTGTGCCCAATTGGAAAAATCTTTCGGTTATTTTTATGATGATAGCTAAAATAGATTTGGCATCACCTTTTCCTCTGTCAACTTCAGGCACTGGGATATGGACGGTAAACCCCACTGAGACTTCAGAATGAGATTTATCCGACATTAATTTCATCTTTTTCGCTTGAATTTCTAAGCATTTTTTAGACCTTTCTCTTTGACCATTAAGTTCATTAAAACACAATTAGCAGATTTTCTGCTCAACTTCATCTTATTTCTCAGTTTTAAGGGCTGCAGACCGTTATTCTATGAAATAACTAGTTATTTCATAGAATAATAATCAGATCTGTGTCTATTCAAATGAATTTATTTCTAGAAAGTGGCAGAATTGAGTACATTTATGTATTAAGCGCTTCAATAATTTTCAAAAAAGCTAAACGGAAAACTTTTTCTGCTTCAGTGAGTAAAATCTAAAAAACTATCTTTATGCGTATTACATAAAAATACCTTATTTGGGATTTTTCTGACTGATAGAAAATGGTTTTCTATTTAGCTTTCCTGAGAAGTAGTTAGCAGAACTGATGCCCTTTCTGCATATAGCAATTCAAATTACTTATATTTATTTTCTGTTTAAGTTTTATTAAATTTGAATTTCTTGTCTTGTATTTGAATAAACTATGTTATTTTAATCAATCATATCATTAAAACAAAAAATAGGTGTTCATAAATGGTAGTCTAGTGATATTTTCATCTGGATAGTGTATATTTCTTTTTCTGTTATAATGCATTATAATCGATCTTAAATCTAAGAACTAAGCATTTTTAAGAATGTAATGTAACTGTTTGACGAGATCAGAACTGAAAATCTTCAAGAGTACATTAAGATTTATTTACCACTTTAATTCCAGTTTGATTTAACAAATTTATTTTAATTTTTACTATACTAAAAATTTGATTTCTGCATAATATGATGTGGGGCTTATTTTTCTAAAAAAATTTTATTATAGATTTGAATATAGAGCTGGTGATAAGTTTTAAGTTATTAGTCAAAATAGTTATACAGCTCAAACATTTATTTTAAATATTTATAAAGAAAGTATAAATTCTACAACAAGGGCGCCGGCAGCGGGGTGCACTTGCACCCCCCTGGCTTTTTTTTTTTTTTAAACAATTAAAGAGATACAGAAAAATTTTGTTATAAAATTTTTTGTTAAACATATTTTTATGGAAAAACAAATAATTAAGTAATTATTGATACATAAAAATTAAAAAATTGTTTAATCAAACAAGAATTGTAATCGTCTTGTTTGCTGTCCAAATCTGTTTTTAACTTTTTCAATGAATTCTGAGTCATCTTTGATTCTTTTCTTATGCACACTGAGCATTCACAAACTTGGCCGATATCTAAGCTATATTTTTAAATTTCATTTAAAAAAATTTAAATAATATATTTTCTATTAGTTATTCAGTTTAACAAAGGTGTATAACACAAGCTGACTTCTCGCAACTGTAAAACTTCATCAACACAATGAATACCAATGTTAAGCGTGCACAAACACGTTAGTATACGAAACTACTGTTTGTAGTTATTTGTGCTTCAAAGTCAGTAGCTATGCCAGCGCGATCACTTCTGGGCAAAATTTGTAAGTACAAGAAATTCGTACTTTTTTTAAAATATCTTGCTAACAATGAAGAAACGTATCTTGAAAAAATGAACAGATGAAAGTATATGTAATAACAAAACAAAATGCAATAGCAGAATATTTAAAATAATTTCGGGGGGAGGGGAGGGTAGTTTGTTAGAGGGTTGCACCCCCTTTTATATTATTCTGCCGGCGCCCTTGTTCTACAACTTATTCATCGCAATTTATAGAAAACCACTTCAGTTTTCCTTTTTATGAGGCAACTATATTTAGTGATTTATTTAAAATATTAAACAGTTTTATCTATTACAAAAAAAAATATTGTGTACAAAGTTAAAAAATGCTATTTGGAACTTGGGATGTGTCCTTTGCTGATATTTTTGATTATTTGTTTCAAGAGTAAAAATTGTTTCAGAGAAAATATATTTTTCCTCAACATTATTAATGTTTCTAATATAAAATCATACTGATTAGTTGTGACATCAGTATTTTATAAAATGTAGTTTTACCATCTGTACTCAAATTCAAAATTTGTGTGAAATTTATTCATTACTTATCTATTCAGTAAAATAAATAGAAGATATTTATAATCAAATTTAATAAAGCTTTACCAATTTTATAAATAATTACTTTCTTTAAATTTTTGTTTTTAAAGCAGAATTTCATAATGCATGAATTACAAGTCTGCTTTAGACAAAATGCATTTAAATCTAGTTTAATGAAACATAATGCTATCTTTCATAAATATATCAACTAAACTGTAGTTTCAGTTCTATAAATAAGAACTTTCATTCTAATCTAGGATTAATTTACTCTCATTTAATCTTTTGCACTAGAGGGTTCTCTCTGAATCTTTTAACACCTGTTTCTTATCTCTCTTCTTTTATCATTTTGTTCCTCTGTCCGTCTTGGTTAAATCACTTAACATGCATTTACCTCTTATACTTGTCTGTTTGGTGTTTAGACCCTGAGGAAGGTTCGGTTTATAGAACTATAGTATGTCCATTTCTGTGCTTTATTCATGGTTTTTTTGCTTTAGTTTACATAGCACTAAATATACCCTATCCTTTTTGGAGAACTTTTAAATTGTTTTTAGTACATAATTTTCTATATGAAAGGTACAATGGTTTTTTAATATTTTTTTATTATCTTTCCTGTACTTTGTTTAGGTAATGAAGCAAATTAATGTATGTCTACATGCTGTTAAAATGACCAACTTCACAGTTTTATCTTCATATCAAAAATATTTTTTAAGTGTTGCAGAGGTCACAGTTAAGATTATTTCTTGGGTTTCTATCTGTGCATTCTAAATTTTATTTATGTTTTAGGTAATTACACCGCTTATGACCCAGAAACCTATTAATGAGGAGAAAATCAAATTCTACAAAGATGGTTTTCAGAATGTTTTGAAAGATATTGAAAGGGGTTTCTTGCAGAATAAGAACTACTTATGTGGTGACACAATATCTGTTGCAGATATTTTTTGTGCTTGTGAAATTGAACAGGCTCTTGCTGTAGGATTTGATCCATTTGCTGAAGCACCTTTAGTGAAGGCTTGGCTTGAAAGAATAAGACAAGAACTGGATCCCCACTACAGTGAAGTTCATGGAATAGTAAAGAAATTAGCATCTAACATTGTTAGTGGAAAGTTGTAAACACTAGTTTCGTGTTTAAATAATATATATCTAATGGTGATTAGTTTTAATTTAGTGAAAACAAAGTTAAAACTTTTAATCTGATAAATCTTGCTAAATCTGTCTTATAAATACAAGAAAATCAATTTACTATTAAAAAATATGTGAATATTTTTATAACTTTTTACATGAGTTTATAAAATTTAAGCTGCCATTGTAATTTAGATTTGTATTTATATTTGTCATTTCCAGAATAGTGTATTTTTATTGATAATTGGAGATTGTTGAAAGTATTACTTGTCTGTATTTTTCCCCTTAACTTATACCATACAATTACTATATCTTTAAATGCCAAATGTATGGTTAAGTAATAAAAAAAATTATATCACAAAGAGCAATTTTAAAATGCCAAACATATAGTCAGACAAATTAAAATGCTTTATATTTTGCAATTATTATTGAGACTGATTAATAATGACATAGATATAAAAAGAGCTAATTAGTCACTTTCTTTTAAATTACTATACTTCACTATTGAAGTTACTTTACTAAAATATTTAGTTTTAAAATCACATATCCTCATAATTACTATACACTTGTTGCTTCATTGTTTGTTACTTCTTTAAATATCTTAATTTAATAAAATATTTTCAAATTTCTTAGTTTCAAAAATCATTGATAAAGAAAATATAAAACTTTAGCACTATATCAATTCAACTATAGTTTGTTTAAAGTGAGAACTCCCCTAGCCATTCGTCTGGAGCTGTGGCAATGTCTATGGTAACGAGGTATAACTATTTCAAGTAGGGGTGCGGGATCACTGTTTTTGACAGGTTTTAGCTCAAGTGAGCTAGAGAAGGGAGATCTTTTTCTTCAGTCTATTGTGTTATCCCTAGAGTGAAGAGAAGCTACCCTCCCTGAAATGCGCTATTATTGTTTCCATAGCAGTAGATGATCTCAGACTTTGAGCCGGGGAGAGTTTTTACCATAGATAAACTATACTTGCAATTTTACTGCATAATATGAAGAAATTTATGACTGGTAGGGTAAAGCTTAAGTGTAAAACACACTTTCGCACTAGTTAAATATATGCGAGAAGAGATTGACAGTTATTAAAATAATGTGATAAGTATTCATATCTAATTATTTTTTGAAGCTAAACACTGGTTTTCTAATGTTATTTAGAGGTCTACAACACTGGAATAAAGATAACTTTTAAACATATGTATTTGCACTCATCTTCAATTTGAATTAGATTAAAGTAGAATGAAGCTAGACCGAAAAATGTTCAGAAAAGAAAAAAAAAATATATTGTTAGATTCGTACAAATGTCGAAAGGTAATTTAGATATTTGAAAAAACCCTTTATTAATAAGTTATTTGCTTGCTTGATAAAATGAGTAAACATTTTGGAGTCTAAGCAAGTTACCTTTGTGTAAATAATAATCATATGAATTGCTTTGGTAAATATTATTTTAATGTTCACACAATAACTAGAATGCCATTGCTTAGGTGCTTGTATTAATTTTCTGTCCCTAGATGCTCCAATAAAGCATAGTTTTTAAAAATATATACAAATGATGTTCATGCTGCACAAAGAGCTGATTTTTTTTTTTTTTTTTTTTAGTTTTGAAGGTTACACTTATTTATTGAAGAGTAATTAAAATAATAAAAAAAAACTATAGCTCTTAAAATCTATAATTAAAGTCATTATTAAAATACTTATTTTTAGTCCAAATTTTAATCAATAAAATTTTAACTAATTTCAATGCTAAAATTACATCCATGTGCTATAATGATAATACACACAAAAATATTTGTTAAGAAAGAAACAAATATTTTAAGATATAGAGTGAGTTCTGTGATCTAGAGTCAGTAGAGTGAGTTGAAAATTGTTACAACTGTTGCCAAAGAAGAGTAATGTAAAGAGTTTGAAAAAAATCAATTTGTTTAAATGCCAGACAGTGGGGCATGTATAATACTAATTTTTAGCTTTTTATGTCAACAAGCAGTTTAATATTAAATTTAATAAAAAACCTACATTAACAGTATTGTTTTATTAATGACAACATTTCAATATTGTGCTCAATATATATATATTTCCGTAATTTAGACAGGTTGAGTAAAATCTAATGGGAATGCTCCCCAGTGATCTGAATTGAAACTAGAAGAATTTTATTAGTTAAATTCTAAAATTAAAGAAGAATATTATTAGTTAAATAAATATTCTGTATTGTTAGTTTTTTTTCTCAAAAGTGATTTTAAATTTAGAATTTTTTTTTATCACTTAAAGAAGTATGATGTCATGAGGAAATTTTGAACTGAATAGCTCAAAAAATTTCATCAATGTTTGTAACTAAAAAGTAGAAGTGAATCGGAGACATACCATTGAATCTATGTGACAGAACACCCCGACTATTAAGCAATTAACTAATGTTATTCTGCATTATTTTAAAGAATTGCAATGAATAAAATTGGATTTATGACTAAAAATCTGTTGTTTACTGCTATAAATTTACAAATGAAAATATCTTTACCACTAACAACAAATACTTCTTAGATTTAATACTTTAATTTGTACATTACAAATGTTAGGATAAAATTTGTTCTTCTGTAAAACCAAAAGTACTGTTTTGGCTGCAAAGATCATTCTAAATACTTCATTGCAAATATCATTCTTGAGAAATCTTATTACTTCTTGAACATCTTTAAATCAGCAGCAAACAAGACCTTTAAAAGAAGTCGAAAATAAGTTAACTTAACTACTAATAATGTTAATTTTACACAAAAGCATAAAATTGAAAAACTTTACAGAATTCTTTTCTAAGAAATAGTATATTTTTTCATAATCATATATTTCAAAATTATTCTGCAAATTATGAAAGTGATTATAAATAATAAATTGAGAACTAAACAAATTAAGAAAAAAAAAAACTAAATTTCTATCTGTAATCTATCTGTCAAAAGATAGAATTTATAAAGAAAAAATATACTTTTGTGTCAGATCCTAATTATCGGTTGAACAAATTGTGCCCAAGTATAAGATGGCCACCAAACATTTTTTAACAGCTACAACTAACTGTCTGTTTTTTTTCTCCATGTATTAAGAGTTTCGATAGCGGGTTTGAGTACCGTGTTGCTTGCTGAGTGAAAGAGCTGACCAAGCTCCTATCTATGACTGTGGAGTTCTTGATGCTCACCAGAGGGCCTTGCTGATTTAGTCAAGGCTGTTGTCTCATCTGGTGCTCTGTGCATTTTAGTTCTTTTTACAGTTTCCCGTTCAGCATCCAAAAAGAGCTTGTTGAAGTACTCTGAAAATGGTAAGCTGGCGTTCAATCTCAAAAGGTCTACCTTGGATTAATTTGGGCTGAGGCAAGTTTTGAGGATTTGGATAATGGAAAGTACTGGATTACTACCATGGATTAAACTTATTGAAGGTCCTCTGAATGGATTTATGTTCTGGCCAAATGCAACTCTTAAAATAACTAATGCCAATAATTGTTTGTATTTTTACATATTGTTCTTCAATGACTGTGTATTGTAGATGTCAAGAAATATTCGTGTTTTATTAAATTTGTTGTATTTCAGCCAAAAAAACCAGGTCTAAATGGGTTATTGCTGGTATTTATTTGAAATTGTATTATCACTTCTGAAATTTAATAGTTACTTTGATAATGCATGTCATGTACTGATACATAGTTTACAAAACGAGGCGATCTTCTAGGGCGTTCACCAAAGTATTAATTAATATTTATATAGTAAGCAATAAATTAGACAATCTAATGTAGATAAGGCTACACGTTTTTTGTTAATCACCGTATATAAAATACTGTAATTAATTAATTAGATGTCACTGTAAATCTTACATTAGGTGAACGGGATATTGTTTAAATAAAAATTTCCATAATTGAAACAGAATATTCATAATCTGACAAAAATAAAAATTTCCAAATATAAAATAAAAGATTTTTTGTCCCATTTGAATTGAAGAAATCACATTAGTCCTAGCGATCCAAACATAAATTAAAAAATATATAAGAACGTGTCAGTTTTTGCTAAGTCAAGATGTTACAATATCAATTTGAACAAAATTAAATTTAATTTTTGTAAAATTAATGTACCTTTAGTATCATAAAAGTTAATAATATGATACTAAAAATTGACAAGGGACTAAAAGATGTTACAGGCATTTTAAAGTTTAAACTACTAAATTTTAAGACAAAAATAAATATCTATACACATCTTTTATTACTTCTATCATACTAATTGGTAGTGAAAATTGACCATTAACAAAAACTGATGAAAAAAAACTTTTAATCTTAGAAAGAAAAATTCTTGAAAAAGTATTTGGCACAATTAGAGAAAATGATTTTTTTAATTTTTTTTTTATTTCCAATGAGCTGCACAATCGGTCGTGCCGATAAGCAGACCTAGTGCGTTCTCCAGAGGTGGTATCCACTCTTTCAGGACCACCACAATGGGTGAGATACCGTTGGTCATGTTAATTTGGACGTCTAGTTTCTGCCATGGAGAACTTTGTCTGGCGACAAAATCTACATAAAACTGAGTATTACCAGTCATCATATCATATCAAATAGCATAGGCATATTCACTTTTAGATCTGACAACTCGAACCCTGAAATAGAAAAAATGCAGCATACATACTGTGTTTGCCCATCCAGCGTAATCTCCAAATCTTTCTCTGTAAAAATCACCTAAAAAAGAATAATGTTATTTTGTTGATTGCAAACGATTGTTCATTTTCATTATAAAAATAATTACAAAATAAATGTCAAAAAGTTTTGTCATTGTACACAGTATTTATTACTAAAATAAATAAATGTATTTAGTATAATACACAAAAAATACAGCATCTATATTAAAAAAAAGTAGTAGTAGCAACTGCTGTTTTAGAGGTTCAACTTTATGTTTCCCAATTACAAGACTTAGAAAGTTAAAAATATAGAAAAATGTGCAGAGAAAAAAATTTTAATGTAAATGTTTTTTTTAACATTTCATAATAATTTGTGAATTATTAACTGTTAAAACTTGTAGTAAAAATTATCACTTGGGGTGTACTACAGTTCAAAGAAATGCAATGCAGATTTGAAATTTGACATGCTGAAAGGATTATTTTTGTTTGTAAACTTTTTTTCGTTTGTTTAAAAGTTGCAATTTAAGTGCTTTTTCCATGAAGCTTTGCTCACTTTTTGCTTTAATTGCTACTTCATTAATCTTCAACTTATTTTATTAATTTTGCATCGTTAATTTTCACTTTTTTCTACTTCTCTTTGTAAAAATATTGTTGCAAAGATAAGGTTGTCTTAGAGTTACAGAGCTGTACAGCAAATATTTCACCTAGTTTAGCAATACATTTTTAAGGTTATAAAAGAAAAGTGTTATTTTTCCTAATAATTAGATTTATTTTTAAATAGAGTAAATGATAAAATATAGTGTATTAAGCATATACTCTAATTAAATATGCCAAGTAAAAGTAAGTCACAAATTATATTCATTTAGGGTGAGTATAAAAAAAATATATACAGGGTCATTCTAAAAAGATGGGCAAAATTTTAGGAAGTGATAGTACACACCCACGCAAACAATTTTTATCAAAGAATGCATGGTTGAAAACAAAACGCAAAGGAGTTGGTGCATTTGAAAAGTTGTTTGATGCAAACTTGAAAGCTCCATTCCTGTTGCGAGTTACTGTGCTGCATTACTTGTCGCCAAGCTTTCGGCCGCTGCAGGGAAAGTTCGTGATATGCATGTGTGTTTCAGAATGTTCGTCGTTGCAATGCGTGCATAGCCTTTGCCGGCCACTGTTTTGAGCACTTATTGTAATCACATTAAATTTGCTTTTATAACTTAACTTCATCGTTCTTTGTGTGTTTTTGCCTCATATAAGAACATAAACTTTGGCGCCCTCTAGCGGTTTTGCGTTTTGTTTTCGACCATGCATTCTTTGATAAAAATTGTTTTCTTGGGTGTGTACTATCACTTCCTAAAAGTTTGCCCATCTTTTTAGAATCACCCTGTATATACTGCTTTCTCACAGCTAGCTAGTGGCCACATCAAGAGCCTCTCAGTCAAAAATGGTGCGAAAATCTTAGTAAAATACTACAATCAAGAGGTTTCTACCACACATATTCTGGCATGTTTGGAAATCTATTTTTTCTTCAAGTCAACAGTTTTTTAAACTTGGTCTGACTTCTCTAAATTTTAAGGATTAAACACAGTAACAACACAAAAAATAACTATTGAAACTGTACAGTTTACACGATAATAAAAATCAATAAATAAAAAAGAAAGAGCAATATGTAATGCTTTAATTATTATTACCTATTTGTTGATATATTTTATTTGTTAACGCTTTAGCATTCTTAAGATGGGGCAAATAATCTTTAACAGTCACTTGCCAAATATGGGTATCAACTGGAATAGCATTATATTTATCAAGAGACATGAGACAAACGCAATCAGCAACCTAAGCAACAGAAACATATATTTAATATAATAGACAACCAACTAAAATCAAGATGAGAAAATATACAAGCAAAATAATGTATACTTTAGCTCCAACTCCAGGTAAAGCTTGCAATTCTTCGTGAGCTTTCTCATATGGCATATTTCTCAAACTTGTTAACCAATTATCAGGCTTTTTTTCATGTAAATATTTAGCAGTTTGTGCAATGTATTTAGCTCTGTAACCAAAACCCAGTTCTCTTAATTTGGCTTCCACATCATCTTGAGCTAAATGTCTAATTGCTGGAAAAGTATAAAATAATTTTCCCTCACATTCAGCAATTTTCTCTCCATAGTTTGAACATAACTTTTCCACCATACTTGTAATTCTAGAAAGAAAAAAAAAGAAGATAGATTTAAAGATTAGAGATAATCAATCAAACAATATTTAAAATTTTAATAGAAATTATTTAAACATTTTATTTTTATTAAAAATTAAATTTAAAGTATAAAGGTTTGATAATTTAAACCAGTGATTATCAAACCGTTATCTGTGAGCTACTAGTAGCTCACAGGGACTTTTTCACTAGATCACATTAACACTCCGGTTAGTTAACCTTGATTTCTCCACTGAGCTGACAATCACACAGGAACAAGCAGAACTAGTTAGGTAATAGAACCAGTTTAATCTCCTTCCAAGCTACTAAAATAGAGACAAATGTTTACACAGAAAATAAAAAAGTTAAGACTCCATAAGTATCAACCTATCACACGTTGTCTATTACCATTTTATAAACTATGATTAAATTTAAAGCAGGGATGGACTGGGATACCCTGGAGGGCAGTGGATAAAATAGTGGCAGTGGAGTTCACTGTGCGGTATGTATATATATCTATATGGTTATATTAAAAATAAAAGTACAATTAAAAGACAAAATTAGAAATTGTAATATATATAGTTCCTTTCGTGTCAATTTTTGAAAAATATACTTTTTTTTAATCACGATTTTACGTTATCTCACTTCCAGCATTTTTTAAAGCTTGTCTGTATAACATAAAAATAAAATCAGGGTTCCACTGTGGTATAAATGGAATATTTAATTTTTGAATACTAAAATTTTTTTAAGGTTGGATTGTGAGTTACTATTTAAAGCATTAATTTTTAAGTAAAAAAAATAAAATTTTATTGCAAATAATTATTTATGATTTTTTTCTGAAAAATGAAGATTCAAAACACCATTAATATCAATAACTGTTTGTTTTTTCCAACACAAAGCAACCTTGCTAGAGGACATTAGTTAAGAGATATACTGGAACATGTTCTGTGGGGCCAATCCCCGATTTAAAGCACATTACTACATTTTAATTATTATTTATAAAATACATAATACGCATCATCATTGAAAGAGATTATTTAAAATTGGAAAAGCAAAGAGCTATTCACATACATGATACATGGTTATAAAGTGGTTATATTAGCATGGTTATATTAACAAATATTTATTATTATTACTTTTTTCATTCAGAACAACAGTCAGACAAAGCAAGAAAAAATATAAAAGATAAGTAAAACTGAAAGCTAGAATGCTACACACAGAAATCTAAAATGAATTTTAGAAAATACCTAGGTATGTTGTTATTAGCTGAACATATGAAAGAAAAAAGATTCTCTACAGGAGGTTGACGTAATATTCTGATACCACTGTATCCTTCTGAGACTTTTTTGAAATTTTCATCCACTTTACTCCACATATTATAATAATCCTTCAACTTGATATCTAGGTTAAAATAATCTTTTAAACTACTTTCAAAAGAAGATGAGTCTTGTGAAGAACTGTACACTGGATTCTTTTTTGTCTTTTTAAGCCTTTTTGATGGTAAACTATCACAGTCAATGTTTGATCCTTTGTTAAAAGATCTATGTACAAAATACAATAAATTACCATTTTCATCTTGTTTTAAAGAGAAAACTGAGTTTTCTATCACTCCAATCCAATGACCAATATCTAATTTTGTCCACCTAGAAAACAAATAAAAATTATCAATTAACTTTTTCACAATTTTTAAAAAGAATACAAATTATGCTTTTTTTCCTTTCAATTATGAGTAAGGTAATTCAGTCAACATTCTTTAGCACGACCCTCCATTACGGCGACTATTCTATTATAAGAGCTGATGCATAAAGCGCTATTTGCTATTCCATACATTCAAATGTTCTATTAGAACCCCTGCACTGACCTGCTCATTCATTATAGGTAAATTTTTAATTAAAATTAAGTTATTTAATTTAAAAAAAGTTTCAAATAAATTATTTAAACCATTATACCCTTTGATGTTACACTCTGATGATCTCTCTTTACACAGTCAACTATCCATAAAAGACAAAAATAATGTTTAATCACTGTTAAAATGTTTAATCACTCATGTTAACTGTCAGGTGAAAATTGGAGATCATCCAGAAAAACTAAAAAAGTAAGGAAGAAACACGAAAAATAACTTAAAATGTATTCATGCATGTACAGTGCCCGCCGCTAATAAAATCAGCCGCTTTATAAAATCAAATCGGCAAGAACCGAATCGTTACAATATTAATACATGTTAAAAACATCCTTTAATAAAATCAATGCCGCCACTTTTTAAAATCAAAATTTTGACTACATAATAAATCAAAGGTGCAATATTTCAGCTTTTTTTGTTCTTATTTATAAAATTTTATTTTTTCGAAGTTTAAAGATTTTTTTAGAAGAAGCAACAGTTACTCACAAACCTGCGAAACAGGTGTGGTTAGCACTTTCCTGTGATATACATAGTGTAAGAGTTAAGGGAAAATGTGGGTGGTAAGCAGCGAGTTCATAGAAATCAATTTATCAATGTTAATTCCTTGACTTGAATGAAGTTTGGAGAAACCTATCTAACTCAACAGGGGGTCGAATTCTTATCTTACTTTTTATTGACTGAACCATAGAAGGAAGAGAAGTTTCTTTTGTTATCTATCTTAACAGAGAACAAGACTAGATTTCCAAAAACTGTCTTGTGCACATGTTCCATATTATTTAAGTAAATTATAGTTAGAGTACATATCAATTTTAAGTTCGTTTGGTGTTACATTTCATCAGCATACCGAAAAGGAAGGATTTTAGTCTTAAAGATAAATTCGAAGTGTTGCAAAACTATTATAAGCTTTCAAAATGCAGTCAACGTGAAGCTTCAATGGAGACGGGGCTCATAACTGTTTCGAAGAAATGATCAGCAATGAAGAAAATGAAATGGACCAGAATTTTTCGCGTTACGTAGCTATTGACGATAACCTGTAAACATCAGGAGAAAAATCTGATTCTAAAATTGTTACAGACATCAAAAATTGCAAAGATATTTCCCATTAAGAAATGGAGGAATCAAACTCAGAAGATGAAATAAACTCATCAGTGCCATCTTCAATGGAAGTCAGAAAAGCACTTAATGTATTGCGGCAAGCTTTAGAACAAAGAGGAGGAATATCGAAAACTTCTATAAACTCTCAAATGATGTTGAAAAGTTAATTTTAAATACTGCAACTCAAGCAACCATTGATCGGTTTTTTGCAAAACTTTTGTAAATTTAATCTTATGTAGGGTTTTACTTTATTAAAATAATTAAATTAGTTAAAATAAAGCATTAATGCGGTCATTATTTCAGCTTTTTAAGTGTGTGCATTTAGAATATATCGTAAAATTTGTTTTTTTTTTTTCTTCCAAATGTTGAATCGCCTCTTAATAAAATCAAAAGACCATAAAACGAAAGTGATTTTAATAAACGGCGTGCACTATATATTTTAAACATCGATTATTTCGACGTAGATTACGACACCTAAATCTTCCCTAGAAATTAAACAAAAGTGATTTTTTTTCTCCAAAAGAGTGAGAGTTATTCCTTCTGCAGAGGATCAAAATTGTGATAGCATGTCTTCGGATTAACTTCAGAGATGCTTCCCTACCGGCGCCAACAGTCCATTGTGCAGCTCTAATGTAACTTAAATAAAGTACCCACCAACCTACTAAAATCAGGGGTTCCAACTTCTGAATTATTGAAAGCAACTGGACCCTTAAAAAGCAGGGGGGGTTGATTTTTTCCTTTGCGTACATTACTGTATCTGAAACACCCATGATCGTTTATCCTTTGTAAAATGAAGGAAAAGAATAAGTAACAACTAAAACACTTTATTTTAAAGTTCTTTAGTATTTTTTACTTGTTTACTCACCTAAATGATTGGCCCCCACCAAGAGTAATATCCAGATTTAATTCCATAAAGTTGCAGGATAATTTACGCCACATGATATTTTACTATATAATGATAACTATATTTTTTGTTATATTTCACAACTTTCGCATAAACCAAGTTTTTCTTTCCTTCAAATTAATTAGGAAAATCACTTCAACTACAAAATGATCTAGAAAATATGCGCAACAATGTTTTAATAAATAAAATATTACTTTTTCATGTTAACATGACTTATTTACGAAATGAAAAAAGTTAAAAAATTCAAGTAATATTTAAAAGCAAAATCTGCCGGCTTTCGCTACATTTGTTTACAAACAGATCGATTCAAAAGTAATCTGAGTAAACGCAATGAACTGGTTGGAATTAGTGAAATTATGAGTTCTGCTCATTCTTGTAAATTATACGAACTATTTAAGGGTAAAATCTACTTTCGGTTTAAATGGTTCAAACTTGTCTTTTTTGAAAGTTGTAGTTAGCGCTTTTACTACCTTGAAATTATCCGTATTTTTATGGTTTTCATCAAAGACAAAATACATTAGTTACACCCAAAGATTTATTTTTGTTGTTTTTTTCGCCATACTTTGATCAGGGAGTTTATAGATTAAGAAAAAATATCTAGGTCATTCATGATCAGCATAGAACCTCTCGGCATAATATCTAGGTTAAGTTTTGTTTATTTATTTTTCTCGTGCGTGTCGCCATGGAAACTGCTCCAATAAGGCAAAAGGTACTATTTTTATAAAAAATTTATCAAATGGCAGGTTTCTACTTGTGGTAATCTGTCATTTCTTTTTTATTTTACATTCTTCGCGAAAGTTTTGTTATGCGAAGTTCGAGATATTTACCAGTGTTGCTATTACAAAATGCACTTTTATTTATTGATATCCTTTTGAATGCTTTCGGTGATTTCGGTAGATCTGAATTTGTTATTTTACTTGTGCTATCAGTTGTTCAAGACATAGGAATAATTTGCAATGTCATAATTTTATTTTTGATGTTTGCTAACACATACGTATTTCGTGCTGGTTTGTTAGGAATACTGATTTCTAGATATCGTTTTACTTTAATTACATGTTTCGTTTACCTGGCAATAACAATTGCTTGGCATTTTTGGAACCTTAAACTCATTTGGGATAATCCATATGCGTATAATTGGACTACATATTTGCTAGTTTTGTTTATATTACAAAAAAGTTGTGCAGTATTTTATTACTACTTTTATAAAAGAACTTCTCTGCTAATTGTTGATCCGTGTTTTTATGACGACAGTGAGTGGCTAAAATTGAAAATTTCTAAAGAACAAAGAGCATGTAAGTTTATTACATCTTTAAATTAAAAGCAATGATTCATATTGTTCCTACTCACCTTTTTTAATGTAATATAAACAGAATTTCACTAGGTGCATTGAAAATTACTGAACTCAAACGAAAACATATAAATATTTCTTTAAAAAAATAGATTTCCTGTTATTTTTATTTTTTTTACTGTCACACTTGAGATTAAGTTTATTTTAACAAGCAACAGAAATGTATTATATTTAATAATTTTTAATCTTATTTTAGATTGCTAATATTTGTTTTGGTAAAAATTTTGCCAATTACAAAGAAAGATGAAATTATATAGTGACATAATTGATATGAAAGACTGCATATAATGAAATTATGGAATATGAATGCATATTCTTGATATTGATTGTTCAGGATATGCTTATTCGTACATAATTATTTATTAAATTCTATGATTATTTCTATATGTTCATTAAAATCTTAAATTATATAAGTGGGGTGCGTATTAAACAAATTTTTTTTTTTTTCTTCAATTCATAAGGAGAAAGTATAATGAATGATTGATACACTGGAAAATAAAAATGTATGTACACCATGCCTTATGTGTGCTTTTCTTTTCATAAATGTATACAATGCTTCTAAAAATTTCATTAATTAAGTTGAAAGGAAATTATGTGTTTATTTATAATTTAAAACTGAATCACATTAGGATTATGCTTGACATTTTACAAAGAATTGTTTCAGTAACTTCAATTTTATGCAATTCATTAAACATTTAGAAAGCAGGAGAGTTACTGAAATAGTATCTCATAACTATTTCTTTTATTAATCCCTTTTGTAATAATCGTGCAATATTTTTTTTAGTATATACTACTTCTTATACATATGTTTAATGTATATAAGTATTTGTGTTTATAATATATTTGAAAACATCCATTTATCTCCATGTGATATTGGCTGCTTTCATGAAAAAACCAACTTTTCTGCAAGCAAATTTGATTTGTGGGTTTTTTCAAGAAAAAAAACCTATGTGGGCTGAATTTCTTCTTCAAAATCTGAGATTTAGCGAATCCTGTTTCTCATTGGGAAAAAAAAAAAGTTTCTACCTTTTCTTGCGTTTGGGTTGGAAGAAACTTATTTCTTCCGGGGTAGTTTTTCCCACTCTGGTAGACACTTGTCATCTCTGAAAATAATATTAAATTATTAAGTGATGTGACTTATAAAATATTCTTTAAAGGTTACAGCATTTTTATTATTTGAAAATGCATAGTATGTGTTAAAAATAATACATGCATGAAATTTGATTTTCATCGTAAAGTAGATTGAAACTATCTTCTGTATGCCTTAAAAAGGAAACAACTTAAAATCCAGCACAGTATTTATCACATATATATGTGTACATAATGTTTTAGAAATGTGGTCGCAGTTGCTCACAGTATGGTGCTAACTTTTTTTTTAAACAAGGAATAAATTAAGTGTAAATTTTATATATCTAAACAAAACTGCTCCCGATTAATTTGGATAAGTCAATAGTTATATTTCACACACTTAAATTTTCTGTTAAGATTTATTTAAAGCATTATTTCCATTAAAAGCTTTATGCTTTAAAATGTAAATATTTTTTTTTTTCTGATTTGTGATCTATTTGAATTGAATATTGATTTTAAGACAAACCCAATTTTTAATATTTATTATTAGGGTTTTATTTTGTTGTTTCAACAATTAAATTATAAAAAAAAAATATTTATAGAAGATGTGTATCGATTTATGACTATTATATTTAAGATTTTGCTGCAAAATTTATGAAACCAAATTGATATAAATATATAAAATTACTTAAATTTTTGTTTTAAGAAAGAGGTGTGCAGTGGATAATTTTTTGTATGAATAAATTTTTTTCCAGACTGTATTTATGCGTGTTAGATTTTAAAAATTATAAATTTTTCTCATATTATTCAAAGTTATAAATTTTAATGCAGAATGCATGTGTGCCTTGTAATTTCTTTCTTTTTATTTTATTTCAGGAACTTGAAACAATTCTACATGAACTAAATACAATCAAACCAAATGCTGTAAGTAAAAAAACAGTTATTCAGTTTCTTAATTATTTAGCTTCTGTTAAAATTTCCCTAAATAAACATTATTGTTTCACAACTATTATATTGCATAAGAGTAAGACTTTACATTAAATCAATAATAAATTATTTGTAATTGCTTATAAAACATTTTAGAAAGATTTTACGAAGTATAGGTTTGATCTTAGATAATTTTATGTATACCAAATATAATTTTTTTTTCCTTCAGCAAAAAAAAACTTCTTTTTTTTACTCTTATCAAAATGTAATTAAGAAATGCTGCAGATATTCCAAATATTTTTATTTATATGTTTTTATTTAAATTCTATTGAAGCTAACCAATAAAAAATAATTCTAATATTTATCTTTCTAATAAAATAATTCTAATATTTATCTTTCACCCCTTAATTATTATGAGCCAAAATAATGTCTCTAGCTTTGTGATGTGAAAGAGTTTTTGCTAATACTTTAGTTACACAATAGTGATTTGACGTTAAAGTGTTTAGATTTAGTGTTTGTGCAGATTACAAGATGAGGTTTTGATAATCAATTTATTAACGTCAAGAAATTACAAACGCAGGGAACCAGTCTGGACCAAGAAGAACTCCTCTTTACATTGACGGGATCGCTTATATACTAGAATAGAATGTTCTAGGAACTTCCTAGGAACAACTAAAGAGGAAATGACATAACCTGAACATTCCAGAAGCTTCTGGAATGTTCATAAATTAAATAAGAAAATTTAGTGTCCGCTTCAGGTATAGAACCCAGGACCTTCTGCTTTATAGAAGCGAATTCTACCACTGAGCTACTGAGACTCGACAATATTAATATTAGCACATTAAATATGCTTAGTCAAATTCTAACTTTAAAAAAGAATGTTTTATTTTTGCAACAAACTTTTTTTTTTTTTTTTTTAAATTTTATCCCAGAAAATTATATCTTTCTCTCAGGGTAAAAATATTTTAATTTTTAAGAATAAACTTACTTTTTTTTCAGGAGTACAAATCAACTTTCCTTTTTTTTAAAAACGAAAAAAAAAAAAAGCAAATGTCGATCCCTAAATTCAAGCTTTTTTATGTATTGATGTAATAAAAATAGAAAGATATTTTCAGTGTGATGTTAATTGAAGACTATGAGTGGAATGGATTACTATTACATATGTATGTACTATTACACAGTATGAAAGTGTGATTGTGATGCTCAAACAAGACAAGGAGGAATGAAATGTGTTATAGTGAATTTAAGTACCTAATATGTTTATGTGACTGTAAAGCCCACATAAATTGTGCAATGCAACTTGAATCATTATTTTTCATGATCACTTATCATTTCCATAATATATTTTAATTTTTATTGCTTTGTGAAAAAATATTTTTAACTAATAAAATTGCCCTGTATTATCCTTGATAAGATTTAAATTGCATTGGGTTGTTATTATCAATATTTATTTATACTCTTGGTATTACATTTTTGAGAATGTTAACGAAATTTAACTAGCATTGAATTTTTTTTTTTTTTATGAAATGAATGAAGTGCTTTAAATAAAGTTTGTTTTAAAAGTAATTCAAAATGAACTTTTGAATTAAAATGTTGATTACTATTGAAATCGCGCATGGATATGGGCTTCTATACTATTTTAGTTCTGTACTAATCACAAATATTATTATGCACCAGTTGTACTTAAAAATTTGTAACTGGAACCTACATTCTCTTAACAATGGAATGAATGACCAGACTCCTAAAAAATATTCCTGGTCCCTGGTGTATAGAACTTTTTAAGTTTTTTTACGGTTCAGTATCTTATAATGAATGATTGTTTTCCATAAAATATTTTTTATGAATTTTATGCTACAATATTAGCATATTGATTTAATTTTTATTCTTTTATCCAAATCTAGCATATTCATTTTACTAAGATCATGTTGAATCTGATTTTATATTTTATAATATATCCTATTTTTATTATTAAAAATATGGTTCTTTATAAAAATGTTTGCCATTATATAAAAATTGCCTTATTTTAAAAATTAATTTCATTTTCAGAAAGTTTATAAACAACTTCCCAATTCAAATATATTCTTCAGAGCTAAAGTAGACACAATAAAATCAGAAACCCATAGTAAGTATATTTGAATATTTTTTATTATCAAAACTGAATACACTGATGTAAGAAATTAAGAGAATTTGCAGACCTGGTCAATTATCTCTAGAACTACTGGACTGATTTTAGCGAGATTTGATATGTACATACATTGATAAAGCTCAAAACAAATAACCATTCAAAAATTGTGAAACACTCTCATGCATAACACTCGTTGGAGTCGGAAAGTTTGAAACAGCGGTTGCAGAATAAACAGCAAAAAAAAGGGTTAATAAGGGGTAGGGTCAATTCTTACAGATATATAGGTCTTGTAGCATGATTTCATACTTGAAATAAGCAGTTTATAATTTCCCGTGGCAATTTCATACCTTCCGACTCCAACGAGTGTTACACACGATCATGCGTGTGTATTATAATTGTTAAATGGTTATTTGTTTTGTATTGTATAAATGTATGTACATATTAAATTTCATTAAAATCGGTCCAGTAGTTCTAGAGATAATCTACCAAGTCAGCAAATTCTCTTAATTTTTTACACCGGTGTATTTAATTTATACACATATCAATTCCATTCTTTATGCATTATCCATTCTATTAACTCATTTCGTACATTAGTTATTATATAAGACGCGTGATAATTTTTATTTATATCTGTGTGTTCTCTCCAATAGATGAGTTGGATAAGCTACTCAAGAAAGAAGACAAATGATACTTTCATAACAATTTTATGATGTATATATTTTTGCATTGATACAAATAAAGACATCATCTTTTTATAAAATTGTCTTATTTTTCACGTTTCAAGTGTGTTTCATATTTTAAAATACTATGTCCAAATATTTTTGACTGTTTAACAAGTTCTATACTTAGAATAATACCCACAAATAACATTAGGCATTTGTTAGTCTATATGTCAAATAATTTTGAATTTTTTATGTTTTGCATTAAATATTTCATGTTTTGTTCATGTTGAATATTAAGTGTTTTGCATTGAATATTCAGTCATTTAAATTTTATTTTTTAATTATTAGAACCCAGATTTTTATGAGATAAAAATGCAATGCAAAAAATATTCTATTATTTAAGTCAGCGTTTCCCAAAGTGTGGTACGCGTACCCCCAGGGGTACGGGAACAGTTCAGCAGGGGTACGCGTTCTTATGCGAAATATCTTGCAACATATGAAAATTTCAAAAATTTTTATTTAAAAACAAAACTGGCCATGAAAATTTACGATTACGTGTTTTTCTATTGGCTATTTTTGGCAGAATTAACAGTTAATAATTCGTGGTGTCAACAGCCAGTTGTGATTTTTAACTTTTGTGCATTTTTTATAGTAAAAAATACATTCATTTTTTTATTAGGGGTACACAGCGTTACGAAAAATTTAGAAAGGGTACACAAAATTCATAAGTTTGGGAAACACTGATTTAAGTAAATATAATTAACAAAAATTTCTTTTTCCTCTTGAAAATTATTTTCATTTGCATTCATTTTATTCAAATTTTTATGTTTTGCATTGAATATTTCATGCTTTGTTCATCTTGAATATTATATGTTTTGCATTGAATATTCAGTCATTCAAAATTTATTTTTTAATCATTAGAACCCAGATTTTTATGAGATAAAAATTCATATAAATACTTTTTAAAAATTAAAAAATGACTTCAATGCAAAAAATATTCTATTATATAAGTAAAAATTAATTTCCTCTTGAAAATTATTTTCATTTGCGTCAAATTAAGTTTGAAATAAATGGTACATGCTAAAATAACAATATATATATTTATATATCAACTCTCGCACATTTCGAAAAATATATATATATATATATATATATGCAAAAATAAACTAAATGCAAAATTTCAAAAAGAATACTGTTAAGGCCAAAAAAATTTTCAAAAAATATAAATGTTATTAAAATTCAAGCCTTAATTATATGTATATAGAGGAAAGTAGGGTAATACCGGCTACGTAAGATTCGAAGGCCTACGTAAGCTAAACTATTCAACCTAAAAACTATCAGATTTGATCAAGATATTCATTATTTAGTTACGTACAATTTATCATTCCCAAAAAGTCATTTTCTAGAAAAAATCATATCACTCGGTTATTCTATTTTAAAGGAAAATTTAAGAAAATCATGCATGCAATTTACTTGTAATGTTGTCAGGGGGGGGTGGCACTGCAAAGGGTTAGGCCAAAATTCCATTAAAAAATATAGTTCTTATTGATTTTTTTAAATGAAAATTGCAGATAAAACTATGTTTTTTATAAAAAGTATTCAAAATTTCTACAAAATGTGAAAATAACTCTTTTGGTGCTTTAAAGAAGGGGCTCGTAAAACCTTTTTTCAGTTTTGGATGTAATTAGAAAGCTTGGACTGCAGTTTTCATGGGCTCAGTATAGACACACATTAGGAGAGCCACACATCCCGAGAGCAGAGATTATCGAAACAAAACAGTGTTACAATTGGACAAAATTCTTATTATTTGTTAGGGTATAAATCTTTAGTAAATGTATAATAAGATGGACTTGAAAAATTTTTTATAACTCCAATGACCAATATAAAAGGATAGCTTAAAAACAAGAGAACATTAGAGAATTGACATAGTAAAATAAACTTATCAACAATGCACTTATGGGTAGATCCTTCTTCTTTGCTAGTAAAGTTTAACGCAAAGTTTGTTCGTTAAAAAAAACAGAATTTCCACACAAACGATGTACTTGAGGGATCTACTAATGTACCAGTTTAGAAGAACCAGCATGTTATGAAATGGAAAGTAACATAACAATTTTTTGCTTTCATGTTAAGTTTTACTAAATTATTTGATACCTAGTATGATTTTAGAGGTGCAGGGCAACTAGGATTTGTAGATCCCTATATATGTGTATACAAAGAGCTTGTGGCATTATAATAATAACATACATTTTAAAATTGCTCAGAAGTACCCTTATTCCAAACAGGCAAGTCTGATTTCCTGAGTTATCTTACGTTGAAAAATGTTTTATAAATTTGTTAAGTATGTATCTAGTAAAAATACAAAGGAACAGTTTAACGTAAAATGTCACTTTTAAAAAAAATTGCAGCTTATTACATAGTTCCAAATCTGTGCTAATCATGTAAGTGTTCAATTAAATGTAGAGCTTCTTTGAAAACTGCATTGTATCAATAGGTTTTTTTAATGCATTTTTTAAACATATATATATATATATATATATATATATATATATATATATATATATATATATATATATATATATATATATATACTGCAGCAAAACATAGATATTTTTAAATAGCACAGCGAAAGACAATAAAAGTATTTTATTTAGATAAACATAAGTAATTTTACAATGCATATTAACTTTAGAATGTCAACTAATTTTGATTTGCAATGAAACTAATATTACACTGCTGAACTATAATAGATTTTTGCTTTATTATTCAATTAAAGGTTTAAATATTCAAAGTTAAGTGGACAAATAAATTTTATGCACATTAGTATTTCATCTTTAATTTAGCTTAAATAATGTTCAGATGATTATTAAAACTAAATATTCTTAAGACTTGATATTTAAACTTGAAGAGCACAGAAACAAAAATCTTATTGTAAATAAAAACAGCTTATTTCAACAAAATGCAATTAATAAAAAAATCACTAATATATACAAGCAAAGAAATAAAAGTTAGAAAATTATGAAACTTAAACAAGATTTTTTTTAATAGGAACCAAAAAGTTTGATAAAACAAAATTAAAAACTTAAACAAGCATTTTAATAATATTTTTAAAATAAATGTTTTCGTTTCCAACAAATCACAGTTATATTTTGTACACATTGATTAAATATAGACCAGTGGTTCCCAACTTAAATCTCGAATCACATTAATTTTACCCCCAAACTTCTTTAAAATATTCTCACCTTTTGATGATGATATCTAATTGAAAAATATAACTTAGCTTCTTTTTCTTTTAAATAAATATGGTAACACAATTATCTTTAGGAAGAATACACAATGCGAATGGGGGGGGGGGAAGACTCTTAACTGATTGTTTTGGTTTGAATGTTTATGTTTACCTCATAAGTATGCTTCTCTGAAGCAAGTAAGGAGGTTCAATAATTTTTATTACGTAACAGCTCCGCTTTGTATATGTTTGAGAAAAGAAAAACCTTTTTGCACGTTTCAGAACCATTTTTTGTTTATATTCAGAACAAAGATGGATTTTTTATGAATAAATAATTACATTTCGGCTTTAAGCTTCATCACATAATGAAAATTTGACTAGTTGTCCATTGAATGTAAATTTTTTTTGCTATAAGAGCTGAAGATAGCTATACATTTCCAATAATGAATCATTTTATAGAAGCTGATTATACAGTCTAGTAAACTAACTTAAGGGCTTGGGGAGAAAGCTCATTGTGGTTCATCAATAGTGAGACCTTTGTTTATCTGAAGAAAAAAAAAAGCCAACTATTTAGAGAGTTTGAGGGATTAAGATGTCATTAGAGCATCAAAATGATTAAGAAAAAAATAATCAATATTAGAAAAATAGCCTTGAAAAATTAAAATGAATGAAAAAGGCATTATGCATTAGTTGCCAATGTTATAGTAATTTTTGGCATTAATATAATAATAAATATATAACCACATGATTTTTGTCTCTAAACTTTAGATAATATCTTTAGACCCTCTGTTTTTCTGATTTTGCATCAAAATATATAACAAATATATATTTTTTTCGGTTAAAAAGACCTTCTATAATTCAAAGTTGGTGATGAAAGAACTATTAAAATGATGAATATAACAATGATATGAATGAATTTTTTTAATAATGATTTGCTTCATCGACAACATGGAACTTTTAAACAATTCATCAGTTGAGAACCACTAATATGGTCAATAAGCCAAATATTTTTTAATCTAGGGAGACCTTGGCATAGACTGATGGCAATCATGTGACTGCCTGCTCAATACAGTTTAGAAACATAATAAAAGTTACAATAATTTTTAAAATTTGTAAAGTATGTACTTTAAAAAAATTACATAATCCTATAATAATATATGCACTTAAAAAAATGCTAAATTATAAAGAAACAACTTTCCGTGAAATTATATTTTGATAATTATTTTCAAAAAATATTTCAATTTGTGCAGACATGAAAACAATGTCTTGGAGCTTTAAACTTCTGATATTTTTTCCATACAACTACAAATTGTGACCCCCCTTGTTAAAGAAAAAAAAAATAATTTTAATAAAATGACTAAATAAGTTTAATAATACTATTATAAATGTGTATAAAAATTCAAATTTTTAATATTTTAGATGAATTAACAGTTTAAAAAAAGGAAAAAATGCCGAACAAAAATAAAATATGTTCACACAAATAAATTATCACAAATGGTATTTTAATTGAAGAGCTTAGTGAAGGCGGATTTATAGAGACAAAAGAACATAAATATGGTATTTTTTTCAGTGAAAACTGCCTTATTTTAAGACTTGCCAGAATAAATTATTAAAATTACATTTGAGGATAGCCTCTGCACAATGGAAAATTTCAAGTTTCGATAAGTGATGTTACTCTATACTCCCAAACTCAATAACCGCAGGCATCATAATGCTTGCTGATTGCATTAAAAGATTCTTGATCTGTGAAAAAAAAAAACCATGGAACCATGAAAAAAAAAATTTCAGTTTTTAATAAATTTCAGTTTTCTAGGTAAAAGTATAAATTCACCTGAAAAAATAAACAAATGGTGTCTGCTATGTCATAGGTATTCTAGAATGTGCTCTTAAGTACAAGAAGGTAGGAGACTCCTGAAGCAATACATTCTTCCACTAAGCTCTCCAATAGTCATCTGTGGTTTATTCAAAACATTACAATACCTATGTTAGGTCAGTAACAAATAAGTAAATTAGAGTAAATAAGTAAATTTGTGTTGTTTTTAAATCTGTTCACATTTGTCAAAACATATACACATTAGACTTTTTATAAATTTAACTTTAGTTTCAATGAAATAAATTTACAGACAATGCTAACCTTAATTTGAATCTTTTGAAATAAAATTATTCCCGCAATAAATTAGTTTAAATTAAATATTATTTCTTTATGATAGCAACTTTGGTGTATAAAAGGGCAAAATTTTCAATAATAGAAACTTTTACAATGATAATTCAATAATAGTACTTCTGATAATCTAGGACTATATTAATAAAAATAAAGATATTATCATGCAGTTTGGTATAGGAATATCACAGAAATGAAAATATTAAAAAAATAAACATAATACAACAATTTTAACAACTTTAAATCTACATGAAACATTTGACTAGTGAATTAAGTATTTATAGAAAAATACACTAGAGAAAATAAGTTCATACAGCCATAACAACAATTTAAATAAAATAACTACGGACAGTACAGCAGAAAATATGGGGTATAGCATAGGGAAGGGGGTACAGCCTACCCCTACAGAATTTACAATAAAATCTCACATATAGAGAAACAGTACACCATATGGGTTTTTGGATAAAATTCTTTTTCTTTTTTTTTCAATTTTGTAGTTTTTGTTAATGGTATTGTAAAATTTGTTCATTTCTATAATTTTTTATGTACTTATGTACAAGTATTTTAGTTTGTCAATTATAATTTTTTTGTCAATTTAACAGTTTTTCTTCAATGGTATTGAAAAATTTGTTAATTTTTGCAATTTTTATTGTGCTGCTGTACAAGTTCTTTTCGGTCCTCCTAAAAATAATTAATAAGTATAAGTTCTGTGTGTTGTATGATTTTCTGCTGCTACTTCTCTGTTGTATGAATATTTTACATCAATTACAACAGCTATCCACCAAAGATCCTTGTTCTCAATTGCCTTTTCCTATCAAAATTAACAGTATAAGTTTAAAAAGAACCATTTAACTGTAATAAAAAACAGTATTATAACTGTTTTTTATCAGAACTAAACTTTTAAATAAAATTAAGTTAAATTGGAAAAAAAAAAAACTTTTAAAGTGGTTTTAATTTAGAGATTATTAAATCGAACAAAGTTAGAAAAAAAAGTGTCGATAAAATTTTGACATTCAATTAGAAAAAAAAACAAATATAAAATTTGCCCCTACAAAGCAGAATGGCAAGAACTATTAGTTTATGAGACAAACTGTTACATTTCCATACAAGTTTTTTTTATAAAGTAGATCAACTTTTGTAATTTAGCTAACATGAAATGCTTTAAAAAACTGTTGTATCTTTGCATCCTTTAAAATTTACTATTCTTTGTCAATTTTGTAACATTTGTCAAAAAAAAAAATTATGAATGAGTAACAGAATGAACATAAATACACAGTATATGTATTATAAGCTCGATTTACTTACAGGCAAAATAATTATGGATATAAAATGGAAAGTAGAAATCCATTCATTCAATGAAAAATAATAAGTGATATAATATAATTTCAGATAAACTCTAATTCAATTATTTAGGTGACATAAGTTTTCATTACATTTGAACAACAAATTTTTTTAACATTCAATTATGAACATTGTTATCCATGGAAAGGATTTATTGTGGGAAAAAGTTGAAAAAAACAAGAACACCTTACTTTTGATCTATTTTATGGATAGTGACCTAAGATATAATCTTAATTGTTTGAGAAGCTAAACTTAAATAGCTTAAAATATCATTTGTGCAAATTAATTAGCATATTTATGATTACAGCTCTCAAATCATTAATATTGTATCCTAGTATGTGACTATCTAATTATTAGATCAAAAGTTATAAAAATTTTATGCTTTTTATAATGCACACTGTAGATATGCAATAAAGAAAAAAAATTGCAGCACTGTATCAAAGCAATTATACTTTGACTAATGCAAAAGCTTTTATATTAACTGAAATTGTTTCTTCTCCATTTTAAAAGTATATTTCATACAGATATAGATTTAAAATAAAAATTTAAAAGTTCAAAAACAATTTTTTTGACTAACTCCATGAGATACTCATATAAAGAAATAAAATCCATTATTATACGTCATTATAAATTGAAATAAGTCACATAAGTTAACAACAGTAAAAATAATCAAACCCGAAACACAGCACTGCTTAGCAAATGAGTAAATATTCTAGCCTGCATTTTCTGTTTTAAAGTATTATTTTGATCACATGGCTTAAAACATCAGAAAAATAATTACCCCTATTCAAAATTCATTAGAATTATTAACTTGTTTAATAACGTATGAAAATTAAGTTAGATATTTTAATCACAGATTGTTATATTGAATAGAATCCTGATAATCTGAAATAGTTGGGAATGAAACCAACAGGAATTACTAAAAACTCAGATTGACCAGATTTTCTATTATGAAATAATACAAATAAAAAAGACCTTTTTTTCAAACAGACAAATTAAAATTTAAAAAAAGTATAATTACTTAATTCTTTTTTGACACCGATTTTAATAGTAAAAGAATCAATGGAAACTAAGGAACAAAAACTACACTTTCAAAGTGTCAGTGATATTTTAAAAATAATTGATACATTTAACAGATTTTTTTTAAAAATAATGCTTATTTCTAAAGATCCGATATGTGAATTACGATCAATACATATTTTTTTGTTAACTAATTATTTTAAAACAATAATATGAATTTTTTCATGTAAATTTTTATTGTATTAGTGAAATATACACAGATGCATAGGAAATAGTCATTTATTAGATAACATATAATGACTTGCATGATTTATATTCAAAATAGATGTTGCCAGAGACACTGAGATTTTGTGCTCAGGTGCCCTTGGCAATTTGATTTCACAATTTTGATGACAGTTTTTCTCACAAACATCTTGAGAATTGTCTTCTTCTGCATGCATCTGCATATGTTCATTTAGAAGGCTTTTAAGAGAAAAACATTTATTACAAATATTGCAAGCATATTTAGCTTTACTGTGAGATAAAAAGTGTGTTTTCAGCCTACTTTTAACAACAAAACATTTACCACATACGTCACAATTATGTGGTCTATTGTTAGAATGTAATAGAGTGTGAGTTTTCAAATGGGATTTTTGTCTAAACGATTTACTGCATATAACACAATTATAGGGTCTTTCTCCTGTATGAATCATCATATGTCTTTTTAAAAAATATTTCTGTTTAAAAGATTTTTGGCATAAATTACATGTGAAAGGACAGTCATTTGTATGTGTTAAAAGATGCATTTTTAAATTACTTTGTTGCACAAATCGTTTTGAACATAGGGTACAAATATATGGTCTTTCTCCAGTATGCGTCAGCATATGCCTCTTTAAATTACCTTTTAAAGTAAATGTTTTCTTACAGACGTCACAAATGTGTGGACGTTCTTTTAAAAGAAAAGACTTCTTTTTATCTTTTGAAGTTTGAAACACAAAACCCGCAGTAGTAAACATATTACAGAGAAATGGCTGATCTATCTGCTCAGAGTTTGAGGAGCTGTTGTCTTCATCAGCCATGATTTAATTTTGTAAAATTCACACCTTTATACGTAGCATCTTAGTATTATTTAGCACATTAAGATATAGGAAATGTTGAAAGTCATTCTTAGCATTCTTCAACACCTGCAAACATAAAAATATATCAATAAATGAACTAAATCAATAAAAGATATTTAACTGGAGTGCTTTACAAAAATAAATAATATAAAAATCATGAAAAATAATTTTATTTTATAGAGAAATAGTTTTTTCAAGTGAGATGCTTTACATCAAAAAGCAAGAACCTGATGTACCTGAGTACCTTTAGTTCCTCATAGTTCTAACCTGAATGTGTTATGATTATGCAGAATCGGAACTTTTGGTGAAAGTTTGCAATTTTTTTCAATTGCAAAATGTATTAAATATGATTTTGATATTGACTTTTTTGATTTAACAATTCAGAATACACGAAATACCTTTCAAAATTGTAAAATAAGACTTTTTTTTTTAATTGTTAGAAAAGTGAGAAAGAAAATATTAACAAACAGTAAAATATACTAAGACAAATGCTTTTTTTCCATTCCATGAAGATAAAGGAAATGTTTGCTATTTTTCTATTCGTGTTTAATTTAACAAGGAAACATTTCTATTAGGTTTATTTTTCTTTCATAAAAAATAAGAATTGTTTATAAATTGGTCTAGAATGAAGCAGTGTTACAATTGGATATTGCTTAATTTGTACTTCAGTTGAAATAATATAATTAAATCATGGAAGAAGAAAACTCTCACAGCATTAAAATGTTACATAAATTTGTGTAAGAAGCTGGCAGCTCTGCAAAATATTTCGCAACAAATTGGCAGTAAATAACATAAAATAGCAGAATCTTACACATATTTCGATAAGTACAGAGCAAAAAATGAGAGAAAAGATTGTACATTTTAATTGTAGCATGAACTTAAAATCATTAACATAGAAAAGAACAAAAAGGGGTTAAGATAAAGTATCGCATTCTTTAAAATTCAAATTTATTAAATTTTTTAGCACTGCTATGATATTATTTAAATTGGCACGAAACTACAAAATGTAAAAGATTTTAATAATATAGTCAAAACATTTATGGTAGGTATTTATATTTCTGTTAATGATGCATTACTTCAAAAGTATTGATGGTGATAGATTACTCTCATGAAATAAATTAGCATGATTATCCCTAAAAACATTTTTTAAGAGCAGTTTTCAAAAGTTTTATCTATATTAATTTTAAGTCATCTCCATAGATCAGAAAGCAGAACTGTGTTGTTTGTTTTTGATGTTTTCTAAAGCTTCCGGTTTCTTAATTCTGCACATATGAAGGTACGCTTTATAACCAACTTATTTGGAACAAGAATAAATTATGGCTGTTGCTTGGCTGACCGCCTTTTTAATAGAGACATTTGATTGGTCGTTTACATAATCGTTTTCATCGTTATCGCTTAATCGTTTTGTCAGGTTTACTAGAATGGCGTGTTTAGCATTTTTGTTTGGCGCAATCTTAATAACGCGCATGCTCAGTTTGATAATTTATTCAAACCAATCGAAGTACTTCGTAGACAATGAATATAGAAGCTTGTATCCCCTCCTTAGCTTGTGTATACTCAAACAAAGACATAAAGATGGAAAGATCAATCACTGTACCAAACAGATGTCAGGGTGAACTTTGACACTGGACACATCACCGGTCTCTATTTTTTTTATTTGATTTTCATAAATTGTTATGATAAATAATAACATTCTGTCTCTGTACCAGAAAAATCTGAACACATTTTTTTTAAAGATTTATAATTTGTAAATTTTAAATGAAAAAATTAATGTATTTTAAAAAATTGATTTTTATATTGTTCTGAAATTCAAATACTTGAAATAAATATTAAAAAAACAATTTAAGTGCTTATTAAAAATATTTAAAAAATATAAAAATAACTAAAAAATAAATAAAATAATTAAAATAAAATGAAGAACAGTTCTATAAGCAATCTAAGCTGCCCAAAGCATTTAATTTCATGAAGAACAATAAATTGGAAAATGTTAATAATTGCTGAGATAGAGTCTCATAATTGCCTGTTAGCGTTCAGTTAGTTAGTTATTAAAACTTTTTCATGGTTTTCATTTGTGCGTAATGTAAATTCTAATTATTTTCATTCAAAAAGTCTTTCAAAATATAATTTCATTCCTGTATTTAAATTACAAGTAACTTTGATATCTGGGTTGCCTACAAAAATTCAAAAAAGTACAAAAAAAAATTTAGAGCATTTCACAGCATTTACTATTTATCAAAGATGATAAAAAATAATTATTGATTATTAAAAAATAATTTTATTGCGATAATCAACATTAAGCTTGAAACCTATTACTATTAAGCAATTTAAAAGACTTTTTCGTGGTTTTCCTTCGCATGTAACACAAATTTGATTACTTTAATTTAATCTTCATTAAAATAAATTATTCTTATAACTTTCATGAATATGATTGTATTCTGATACTTAAATTGTTAATTACTTTGATCTCTGAATTGAATTAAGCATAATAAGGGTGTTTCATTACATTCACAAAATAAAAAAGCTCACACTTTGATTTCTGGGTTGAGTTAATACGAAGAGCTTTTCGTTCTGTTCAGAAAGATGGTACCCTATCTATTAAGGATAATAATAATGAAAAAATGTCTATTTATAATTTTACACCGATACTTAAATTGCAAATTATTTTATTTTATATACCAATAACAGCAATCTGAAAAACATTTTTGTCTGTTTTTCATAGCGTGTAACGCGAAATTTGATAATTTTAATTTCAATTTAATCTTGATTATAATTAATTATTTTTATAACTTTCGTAAATATGGTTTTATTCCGATACTAAAATAGCGAGTTACTTTGATTTTCGGTTAAAAACTACAAAAAATTGAAGAACATCTCGTTATAGTCACAAAGAAGTCTCTCAAAGATGCTGAAAAATGATTCATTATAAAAAAAAAAAAATTCATTGCGATTACTGAACTTTTAAATGGAATCAAGCCATCTGAAAGATATTTTCGTGGTTTCCCTTCACGTATAATGCAAAATATGATTGTTTTCTCAAATTTTTATTCAAGCAAGGAAGAAAAATATTTATACCATTATTAACCACTCCAAAAATCAGAGTAAATACTTTATTATAAAGCTGATACGCCAAGAATTTGGAATTATGATGAACTTGCCTGTATATTTTGATTCAATAGACTGATTTATTTTCTGCTTCCCTTCTTACCATTATTTTTTTTTAAGTGAAAAATGACTCTTCTACATTACTGTTAGAAAATTTGACGGTTCATCAGGTTGTCATCTAAATAAAATTCGAGCAAATAGTATTGTATTTGTAATGGCGAAAATATCCAAATGATAAAATAAACATGAACTTTTTTTACAGTGTTAAAATTAAAAAGCTTAAGTACTCGGGTTCCTATGATTTTATTATTTTACTAATAACTTATTCTAGTATGTTATACTGAAATATCTGATATATGTTATCTTGAAATATCTGATATATGTATTTTGAAATATCTGATATATGTATATTGAAATATCTGATATATCTGGAGAAAAAAAAAATTTCTAACCAAATGTTCTTTGAGTCAGGAAGAGACAAAAAATACCTGTTGATTTTTTTGAAATATACTTTCTATCACAAACGCTTTAAAACTTTGTTCTCGATAAAAATAATTTCAGATGATTTTAATCCTTCATCTCTTATTAACCTCGTTATATCATGCTTTTGATCAAAGTTCAGCAGCGTGTGCGTTCTTTCTCTCCTAAATATTAATTTGATCCCTACACACGTTTTTTATTCCATTACTTATAAGGATTCGTAAAATATATATTAACGGCCCGGATTAGAGAACAACTGAATTATCTTCTTCAAAAATGGCAGTTATTTAATTTAAATTTGATACTTTTGTGTGTGATCATATCTCAGAGTCAACCATATCGGTGTCACGTATCAATGACATCCAATAAAAATCTAACTGTCAATGAACTTATTAACTGAGGTGAAGGGATTAATTGAATGCTTAATAAAATAAGAGCTTTCTTTGATGATATGTTTTTTAAATTAGTGGTGAAATCGTCTAATAATTATTTTTAAAAACCGTTGCAAGAAAGGTTTGCAAGGGTATTTTTTTTTCAGATTCATGCGAGTTAATTCAAATCAAATAAATATACTATATGTACTCTCTTTTTCTTTCTTCCGGATTCTAACGAATTAAAGAGTTATGTAATTCTGTTGCGATCGTAATTTTTCTTAGAAAATTATTATTTAGATGATTAGTTGAATATTCATAAAGTACGTTAAGAAGAGGTTTGAAAAAAAAAGTAATCAATATCATGCGTAAATGCTTTGGTTTTTTTCCTTCTTTTTTTAATAATGTGTTACGTTTTCTTTTTTTAAATCATTCATTGCCACTTATTTAATTTAATTACATATAATTTCAAGATAAAAACATATCTCAGTTTTTACATAAGCATGTGAAAATCTAATATTTCATGCAGTCTTTCTGGTGGTTTGTGTTAGAGTGATAAATATTTGTTTCAAAACTATAATGTATGTTTCCGCAACTCTATCTCAGTACTATGACCCTTAGCAGTGAGTTCATTAACTAACATTATATTCAAATGTTCTGTAAATGAAATGAATATAATAATTTTAAAATCTAATATTTCATGCAGTCTTTCTGGTGGTTTGTGTCAGAGTGATAAATATTTGTTTCAAAACTATAATGTATGTTTCCGCAACTTTATCTCAGTACTATGACACTTAACAGTGAGTTCATTAACTAATATTATATTCAAATGATCTGTAAATGAAATGAATATACGTATATTGATTATCACTAAATGTCAAGTTTACTACTATGGATTGCAAATTCATTCAATTTCTTCTATTCTTTATGTAAGTCAATTTCATGAAATTTTGAGAAATTTTTTGTACTATTTAGAGATAAAAGAATTCTTTGCATGCATTCTGAGATGTATAAAGCAAGATTTTAGAAATGTTTAATTAATTTTTTTTAAGTACTTTGAAAACTCTGGTATTTGATAACTCCTTTAATATTTACGCGATTTCGTTATAAATTTGTTATATAGATAACTATTAATCTAACTAAGTAATAACTATTGTTATTTTAATTAAGTAAAGTTAATAAACTGTATACGATTGGAACAATCATTTGAGCAAAGCACAAAACGGGAGTAAATTTAACTATTATAGGTCATATTCTCTAAAGAATAACTACCTCGTTTTTTTCCCACAAAAAATTTACTGAATTTTAAAAAAAAAAATTTTTTTTAAGAAAATAAGATCAATGCAGAAAAGATTATATAGATAATATATAATTGATTTTATTTTGAACTAATATTTATCTAACAGATAAATTTTATTTAGATATAAAAAAAAAGTTATAAGGATAGAATATCTCTTTCTAAAATTAGATATTCATGTAAATAAACTATTTCAGCTTAAAAATTGGCGTTTAACTTCTAAATTGAGTTAATATAAATGAACACATTAAGTTATATTTTTTAATCAAAGTAAAATAATATGTTTCTTAAAATTCAAGCAAATCTTTTTCGTGTATTATATGACCAAGTTTAATCATAATGCAAAACTGAAAATGTGTTTCTCTCATTATAAATATGTAAAGTCACACTTTAGGGCCAAATTAAATACTAAATAAAGAAATTAAAATCATTTTTTCTTTTTTAATTGGGTTGCTACGTCTTTCTGTTTTGTGCATATTCCATATAAATAAGAAAAGATTGGTTGCAGATAAGACATTAATGTATAATTTATTCAAAATAATTCATAAAGTAATCAAGAAGGATAAAATAAAATTATCAAGATCTCTGGAGAAGTTTAATTTTTATTACAGCATTGATTGTTATACCATGTGTTCATTTATTAGTTCAATAATGGATCAGTAAAAACTTATTGCAACATTTCACATATTTCAATAACGGTTTTGCCAACTGTAGAGATTTCTTTCCTCAACTATGTTAAACATAAGTTTAATCTGTAATTTAATCTACACAAATAATCAAATGAAGGATATTAAATCAATTAACCAGTATCTTTTGAAAAGCTAATTATATTGTTTTAAATTCTGATGTTAATTATAAAATCAGAATGTGAGAGATATAACTTGCAACATTTTAATATTTCAACAGATTTTTTCTGACAAAATTGTTATAAGTCGGAACAAATTAGATTTGACCTGTATTATCTTCTTTCATATCATATTTTGCTGGCATTTCACTATTTCTTTTTCTCTTTAAAACATTGAAAAAGTTTAAGTTACATTAGAAATAAGATAATTTTAAATTTTTTATAGGCTCAAAGTATATTAAAAACAAAAAATAGGTAATGGTTGTAAACAAGTTTTTGTTAATTTGGTAGGCTATAATAATGGAGATAAACTATCCTGTTCAGTTCTTGCTAAATAGCCATCTATATCCATTCAGTACAACCGACAGCTAAAATAAAAATATATTCTATCATTCTACTTTTAAAAACTGAGTCTACAATATCAGTACATTTATTAACATCAAGAGTGTCTATATATAAAGAGAGAAAAAGTTAAAAAAATTTTCTATTTGGAATTTGACAATTTATTTTAGAAAATTACTCGCATTAAAGCTAAACCTATTGTTTTTCCTGCACACAAATAATATTAGTTATGATGTGATGATGTGCTGCAAAATGATACTCAAGTGTATAAACAATTTAAATTATCTTATTTTTTATTTATGAGTTAATTTTCAGTTTTTCCAACTTAATTACTAATGGTTAAAAAAAAAATAGAACTTAATCATTTTCAAGAGTGTAAAAAATATATGTCAGCTTAAAACTTTCAACAATTTAGCATTTTTAGTTGAAACAGTGGCTAATTTCTACCATTGTGGGGAAAACTGCCCTTGAAAAAATTAACTAAGTCACCTTTTTTTTAAATTTAAAACTGCATGTGTTTATTTTTATTTGTGATCATTTCTTTTTTTATATATAAATCTAACCAAAGAATTATATTTTAATTAAGATTATTACATGTCGTATCCTCTATATTCTATACTTGATTTATTAATAATATTTATTAATTCGTACAAAAATGTTGCATTGAAATTTTCTGCAAGTAATATAAAGAGGTTGCTAATGATTCAAATGCAGTCAATAAAATATGACTAAAAATAAACTTTATCTCCCTTATTTTTTTATGCATATAAACATTAATGAATAATATTTTATTTAATAATAATGTAAATATAGCACAAATACATTACATAATAACATAAATATAGCACAATAAAGATAAAAATGATAAAAAGAAAAGAGAGGAAACGTGTTAAATAATATAATAAAGATTAGCGAAAAGAGAAAAAGAAAAATTATTAAAATAAAATATTTTTAGAAATATTAAAAACCGGAAAACAAAATAATAAAAAGTTGATGATTATATTTTTTCATTATTTTGTTTTCCAGCTCTAAATTTTTTTAATATTTAATATTATTTTCCACGTTTTCTCTCTCTCTCTCTCTCTCTCTCTCTCTCTCTCTCTCTCTCTATATATATATATATATATATATATATATATATATATATATATATATATATATATATATATATATATATATATATATATGCTATAACAAAGAAAGTTTTAATTCTTTCCCCATTGGTTACAACGAATTGAAGTTCTTAGCGCGTAGGCTGCCATAAGCATGAAAGTAAAATATACATGTCAGCAAATTTCTGAATGAAAATTCTATGCTCGTGTGGGCCACGAAAAGTTGAAACAAACTGAGCCATTAGTTGGAAAAATTTGGTTCATATCAATGAACAAAAGTGTTCTATATTATGTTTTATTTATTCTTATGCAGGTCAATTACATTTTAGAACTACATGATGCATTAATTACTATGGAAGAGAGATGCATCGCATTAATAAAGATTAGTCACCTATATATTTTTTAAAAAATTTTTTTTACAGTGATAAGTCAAAATTTTTGAAATTGATAATTGTGGTTTTAAGAAAGTTGTGAATCTTCAATTGCAATTGTTTTTTAAAAGAAAGCAAAATTATTTATTTGTTTCTTAAAGTTTTTCTATTCCATGTTATTTATTCTATTTTAAAATTTTGTATTTCAATAACTTACTGACTAAAAATTTAATAATTGATTTTAATTTTTAAGATTTTATGCTGGATGTAACTTAGTAGCAATTGAGTACGAATTAGCATGTTCCATATAAAATTGCACCGGAATCTTCGGCAGTTGGGGTGGAGCCCACTATTAGTAATTAATTTCTATGGAACATATCAGCAGTTGCATCTTATTATACTTAAATTAGCAATTTTATTGAATGTAAAAATGTCTGAAAACTCGCGAACTTTTTTAAGTTGCCAATTATATTTACTTCATCAAAATTTTTTTAATTTAAATAAACATTTAATTAAAATAAAAACTTGTTATTTTAATCAAGTAAAGTTAATAATCTGAATACGAGTGGAATAATCAATAGATCAATAGTTCATTTACAGTGGAAAGGAGAACAGGAAAAAATTTAAGTCCATTGTAGGTTATATTTTCTAGACAATAACTACCTCTTTTTTTCCCACAAAAGTATTACTGAATTTTAAAAATAAAATTATTGTATTTAAGAAAATAAGATCATTGCAGTACAGATTATGTAAACAATATATAATTAATTTTATTTTATACTAATATTTAATTGACAGACAAATTATATTTAGGTATAAAAAAAATGTTATAAGGATAGAAAATCTCTTTCCGCCAAAACAAGAATCCAGTAGGGTTTCATAGCCGAAAAAATTGTGAACCGCTGATCTAATACACACTTACTTATTTAATTTTCTTCATTTTGATAATGTCCTCTATCAGTTTCCATGCATCGTCTGAGAAAAATCTTCGCACAGTACTTAGGTTTGTTGAACGATCGACACAGGAAGCCGGGATTTTCTCAGGCATTACTTCTATTTCTTCTTCTTCAATCATATCCCCATTATTAATACTTTGTTGTGCCCTTTCCTCTCCTACGAACCAAGACAAAATTGTTTTTTGTCTTATCAACAAAGGCGTTTGTTCAGACACAGAAGATGGAATTTTCTTTCGTTTCAAGCCGATTACAGTTTTGTCAAAGCCTGTAAAACATATAAGAGTGGAATTTAAGTTGGAACTAGAAAGGTCAGTTAGAGAAAAAAAAAATATTATTACTGTTAGTATTATTTGAAACTTTCACATTTTTGTTAAACAACTTGCCTTTTGGGCGTCCTCTTTTCTTCAAACTCTTTGGGAGACTTATTCCACTGCACCCTGCTATTGCTGAAAAAGAGAATATTGCAGTTTTAATAATAGAAAATTAAAGTTTTAATAATAATTCAGTAACTATGACACAGCCATACTGTTTTTTTTTTCTTTTTTAATTTTATAACCATCGTTAAACAGCCAACCCAATTTTTTGGGTTTTTGACTACTAATGTTCAACTCCTTAGCCTTGTAATTTTGAACCCAATCCGGAAGACAAAGGAACTCCTGGATCGAGTATTGGGAGAAATTTGTCTTCGGGGAGGACATTTTGATGAAGATAACCCGCATTTGCGTTACATGGAGAGGAAGACCAACAGAACCTCCCACGCGTAGCGTGATGGCAAGGGGACTCTAACCCATGATTCGTCTACCACATCGAAATTTCACTAATCGCTGTACAGGAAGTAATGAACAAGATGTTATGAATGGATGTAATGAACAAGAAACAGAGAAGAATTTAAAAACAATGATTAAAAATACCTATAATTAAATCTTTTTTTCTTTCTTTTTTTTTTTTTGTTCGTGTTGATTACATCCTCTTTATTCTGCTTGATTTGCCAAATTTCGCAGAATTTTTTTTTTAATGCTTCAAAAAATTTGCAACTCCCATTTCGTTACATTTTTGCTTTCATCCTTGATAAGAATTCTTAAAATATATGTTAACGGTGTTCTTTACGGACTTTTACGAATTTAATATTTGGTTCTAAACTTTTTGTTACCATAAATTTCTGTAGTAATATAAAAAATTTTTTTAAATAAATAATTTTTTTAGAAATTAGTATGATACGCCTATAAGGAAATTCAAATATTGATATTATAATTTGAATTGTTATTCCTTAATATTTATAAATACTTTTCCTAGGATGTGTCTAAATTAGTCTAAATCTGCTCTTAAAAAAGGCGATTATTTAAACCCAACCTTTCTTTGGAACACCTCTCGGCTTGCAACGCTTAATAAATAAGGTCAAATGTTTTGAACACATCTCTGAATTTTTTACATACTTTATTACAAATTTGTGCCAACCGATTATTAATGGTATTTCAATTGCCTTTTACTTCCGTTGTTATATTTTTAATTAAAGAATGAAAACTTACTGTTGTCAATTTTTGGCACTTCTTCTACACTTCTGCTGAAGAAAGCTGGTGAAACGTCAGTAGTATTTGCATTAATATCTAAATAAATGATATAATATCATATTAACACTAAAAATAATGAGAAGGTAATTAACAGTATACCGTTATTATCAAATGATTTACGAATCAATAATTTAAAGTCAAATGCCTGAAAAATACTCAAGAAACCTTGAAAGTGGCCAATTTTTATAATTAACTTTGAGCAGAAGTTTCAGGGACGTCTGTTTCAGAACGCTCGTTTGGAAGAACGGGAGTTTGAATCTTGCCGGTAGAAGACTCTCTTGTGCAGTAAATGGTGACTGGTACACGTTAAATCTTTCGGATCACAAAGTCCTCCATGTTCCCATAACAGATCAATACCTCTAAAGGTGCTGAATTGTAGATTGATCGTTCTCCGGTTCAGGTCAAAATTACAATCTGTGGATGAATGAATAGGTCCACCCTATAAACGGGTGTGGCAGATGTCGAGTTTTTTGCCATAGCTGGAGCAACCGGAAAAACAAGAGCAATCGCATCTCTTGCCTTATCGGCCTATGACAAGAACAACAAGCAGAAGTATCCTTTAGTGACAGACAACAGAAAAATCTAAAGTTTTTTTTCTTTTCTTTTAATTTTGTAAAATCATAAAGCAAACCTGGAAAATTGGCAGTCTTATAAGTAACAGTAACAATAAATTGGTACGCATTTTGATTTAAGTTAAAAAATTTTAAAATCTGAAACAATTAGACATCATAACAAAATTTTTGTGATGCATCACTATTAAGTGTTATTAGTTTCCTACAAAATATAACATATTTTCGGTACTACATTAAATTTAAAAAGGGTATATATATATATATATATATATATATATAATATATATATATATATATATATATATATATATATATATATATATATATATATATATATATATATATATATATATATATATATATATATATATATATATATATATATATATATATATATATATATATATATATATACGCACAATGATGAAATATAAACATGAGCTTTTATACAGTGTTTAAAGTCAAATACTTAAGTACTCGGGTCGTTGCAAGAAAGATTTGCACGGATATTTTTTACTTCAGACTCATAAGAGTCAATTCAAATCAAATAAATATACTCTATTCTTATTTTCTTTCTAAAGGATTCCAACTAATAAAGGAGTATACATACTTATTAAATTTTAATATTAATTTTCGTTTTATGTTCAAACTATCATTTTAATAAAAATTGATAAAATTTCAGAAATTATAGGCAAAATATTCATAATATACTTATCAAGTATCTAATCCTAAAAATATTTAAAAATGCTTATATATATAATGTCAATAATAATTTTGATTGGCTCAAACTTTAATCATTATCATTAAGTTATTAAGGATTAGTTATTAAAAATATTCTTGTATTCATTTAGTAAAAATATCTTTCCTAAATTCACTATTAATTTTTAATTTGAAATTTTCAATGCTTTTCTTATTTCCTAATTATAATTTTAACAAAGTTCGTTATCAGATGTACAAAATATACTCAATTCTATGATTGAAAATTTGATTTTATCGCTACTTATTTCTTGCATTTGATTTTAAAATTAAATTAATTTTAATGGGTGCTCTTTTTAACGTATTTTTCACCGTCGACGAACATCCGGTTCATAGTGTGAATTTATACATCTTTTGTGCTCAACTTTTATAACATTTGTATTAGGACTATGGACTCTAAGGACTATGGGACTTGTTATTCTTTTCTTCATTAAAAAACTAGCTTGCATTCATACTACAAAGTATACATTTTAAATCTTAAAATCCAATTTCAATATTTGATATATATAGGTAAAAAAAATCGTATTTGTGTGGTCATATTGTGCAAATTATAATTCACAAAAAAATTTCGAAAAATGATTCTTAAACACAGCTCCCTTTTCTTCCTTTAGTTAATGAAAAAAAAATTTAACGTAAAATTTTGAAATCAATGGGCGCCAACACAACCTTTACGTAATTTACCGATTACTTTTTCCAGTTGCAATGAGAATATTAATTAAAAATACAGTATAAGCAAATATTTTTATAAAAATGTCCAACACATAAAAACATAAAAAAAAGTGTAAAAACTGCAAAAAAGTATAAAAACTGCAAACATGCATAACACAGTTTTTTTTTTTTTTTCGTTTCACATCAAAAATCATATTTTTTACATCATCAAATTATTGCATTGAAATTTTTTAAACATTTTTTTCAAATCAAATTTTTTTACCAAAAAAAATCAAATTGCTGAAGTATTGACTTTGCTACAACTGCGGAAAATATTCTGTAAACATAAATCGTAGCAGTATGCTATAAAATCACTATAATCGATAAGTAGATAGAGATATTATCGCATAGGAATTCACTACCTAATTTCATTATAAGAACAAGAATTTTTTATACATAACATCCTTCGTTTTTTTTTTCTTTTGTTGTGAAAAAATTCGCACTTAGAAATGCTTGTTAACTAGAAAAATGATTGAAACCCTACTCTTAAAATGGAAGCTCAAAATAATAAATTTATAAGCAATGTTTCGAAAAAAAATTGTGTATTGCGAACATTTAGTTAAGCTTTGTGGTGCCCCCTATCCTCTGGTGCCCTACGCACATGCTTAGTTTGTATAATGGTTAATCCGGCCTTGGACTGATCGTAAAGACACGGTTCCCAGTAGAACTCAGAAGTCAAGCATCATTGGCTGTGGTCAGTAAGCGGGTGGGTGACCACCTGACTTCCTCAGGGATGTTTTCCAGACCGTTGCCAATAGTCCATTGTGCAGCTCTAGTGCGACGTAAATAAAGTACCTACCACTAAGCTCTTTGATTGCGATCAGTTACTTATTTATTACCAAATATCGCAGCTAAAGTTTCTTTGTTTTATTCTTTTATTTACAAACTTATTATTTACAAGCTTACCATCACCACCGACATCCGATACGATAACCTCATTTTAAGTAGAGTTCATAAGGTCCTTAAGAAGTTAAAAATATGGCAGCAAAACTAAGAAGATGTATTTTATTATGTTTATATTCACCACAGCATTCAATATTTAATTTCAAACGCTTGTAAATTCGTGGTAACGAAATGTGTGGTTTTTCAAAATTTTAAATTTAATGATAACTTTATAATTACGACACAAATGCCACAGTTTTCTGACTTTATTAAGGACATTATAAGTCCTGTCAAAATATTAAAATACAGATGTTTGCTACAAGCATAAAAACTTAATTTTTCTAAATGAAAGTTCAGATTTTAAAAAAACAAAATAGTTTCACATCTTTGAAGAAATTAAAATTCGCCAAAAATTGACGTCTACGCTCTGAGGGCTCTAGTAAATTGCAGAGTAAATTTTACTTGGAGTTTTTCTTTGAATTTTGCAGTTGTAGATTGATTAAAGATTTGCTAATTTTAATTAGAGTTTAACTAATTTTAATTGTTACAGTAGAGAAAATAATGTTCCACTGCTCCGACATTCTAAAAGGAAAATTAGTGGCACTTTATGAAAATGGAAAAATCTATCAGAAATTAGTTAGGTGTTGAATGTATCTTATTATACAGCAAGAAAATGGTATATGAGGTTAATAAATTGTGTTTTTAAGTTGAAAGTTCATGATTGAGAGGCGTATAATTCAATATAAATTCCTTATTACATAAGTGTATAAAGTTGTAATCAGCATCTGATTTTATTTTTAAATTTTTTTATACATTGTTGTAAAAAAAAATTAGTTTCTCAAAACTATTTGCATTATTAACTGTTTAAAAGATCCTTCTTTTTTCAGTAATTTTATGTTAAACTATATTTGAGATTTACTTGTAAAATAAAAGTTCATGGAGCCTAAATCTAATTTGATTTTTAAATCCTTTGATGGATTGTAAAATTTTACTTGTAGTAAAGAATTGATTATTCTGCGCTTATAAATAACCGGATTTATAAATTCTGTTTGTAACTAGAGAATAAACGTAATTAAAAGTAATGAATTGAAGGAGCACTTTACGCACTAGACAAAATATTTCCCCGGATTTGGCCTCCATTCTTGCCAGCCTACTACTACCCTTAACTACTTCCAGCATTTATGTAAACAAATCCCTTTGGTTTTTTTTCTTTTCTGAAATTATTAGAAGATGGCCCCAGAAATAATCAGTGAATAAATAGCTTATCAAAAATATTTAAAAATTAATGCTGTTGGTAGGAAATATTCTTCCTACCGACTTATATAAGATAAAAATGCTTAATAAAATAAATTATCTGAAACTAAATGCGTATGTGGTAGATAACTCTTTTAAGTTTTACTGAGTTGAATTAATAATTTAACTTTTCGATCAATTAGTCAGTGATCCCTCTTAAGCATTTTGAACTAAACAAATATTGTATAACATAAATGAGCTAAATACCACAAAACTTCACATTTTCAAAATTAAAAATTATATAAATTAAAAAAAAAATTCTGCGAAACACGCGTGGACAGTAACTAATTTATTCTGAGATTAAGACGATATATGAGATGTTGAGAAATTTTAAGATATTTAAAAATGTTGACTACATATTAGCATTAATAATTATAAAATATATAGTGAAGAAATCGATACACAATTCCAAATCTATGCCTACCTTTGTATATTATTAAAATTGTATCAATTATTGAAAGAACAAACTAAAAAATAAAATTAAAAAGAGCTGATGTATAATTACATTCTATCAGAAACATGCTTTTATAAAACTCAACATTTGTTGAAAAAAATGCTTTTTTTCAATAAAATGTTTTATTCAAATCTCTTTATTAAATTACGAATAAATTTTTAGACGACTGAAAAGGAAACACCCTATTTTATAATTAAAAAAGAAAAGGAATAGCAATCGGTTATTCGCGAAAAAAATGTGAATGAAATTTTGCTCTTTGCGCGTAAGTCAAGTTTCTAAGTTAACCACTTTTAAATATTAATCGTCCCATTTAAATACGTCTTCATTGTCACCAAATTACTTTTTTAAAAATAATTAATTAAAATTTTTCTGGGCTGCTACCATATAAAAACTCTTGGAACTTTACATTTTGAAATAGAAAAATAAGTAGATTAATATGGTATTAAAAAAGTTATACCTCATAATTTAAGATTTTTTAACCCGCAATTAAATAAAATAATAAATATTCATTAAAAATTATTTTTTGCATTAAATAATCTTTGGGTAACTGGGTATAAGTGAGAGCAATTAGTTTTAAAAATATGACTAAAACTCAAAAAGTGAAATTCTGTCCAAACTATGGGGACCGTATTTTCCAGATTGCGGCTACCTCCTATGTTTTTAAACTATTACCTTAACGCTAGTTTCGTGTACAAAATGAATAAATTATGAAAATATGACCAAGATTACACTTAATCGTTCTCATTTATCTGCGAACTCGTTTTTCTGCTATATAACCAAAGTTTTTCTGGAAAGTTGGTATATCGCCAACGAAAGACGAAGCACAGCAGTAAGTTGTAATTCTGGGATGCAATAACCCAATACCTAGTTTTGTTAGGAGAGCAGTCCAAAGTTTTGAGCAATTAATGTTAATTCTACTTTTTGATTATTTTACCATATCCCCAAAACCTTTATAGGAATTTGAAATATTTTTGCGCTCAGTTATAAAATTCGTTTACCTAAAAAGAATTCTATGCAAAACATAACTTATAATAAATGGTAATTATTTTATTTAATAAGAGTCAAAAAATTGAATAGCAAGGTAGAACTTTCACTAATTGACCGATTTCACTGATTTTTTTATTTAAAATTGTTATTTAAAATTGCATTCTCTTAAATGATTGTCATTGTATACAATGCAAAATTTTTCCGACTAATATTAAATAAAAAAACTAATGATTATTTACTAAACGATATATTTTGTGTGGATTTATATTTGAATAACCGAATTTGACAATTGTGAACAAAATTTTTTTTCAATTCGATTAAAAAGTATTCCAGACTTAGTAAAATACACAAAAAGTAAAATTAATATTAAGGGATTCAAGTTTTGGAACTCTCTTCTGTTCAAACTATTAGAACCATATTTCCTTCGTTCCGGCTACCCATAATATCTTGGGGGTCAGAAATCCACACGCGTAAAAAAGTAGATTCACTCAGAGAAAGTGAATTTTTATGTCTGATTTCGTAAAATATTATTACTGTAAGACTATGTCTTTTTTGTGTTAAAAGGGCATTTATATTCTATTTCTTTACGTTTTGATTAAAAGCATTTAGAGGCCAAATACTGTTTTAGGGGATTCTGGACCTCATTTTAAATCAACTTAAATAGAGTTAAACCGTTTAATTCTCATTATATGAATTATTTGTATTTGCTTAATATTACATGGTTACTGCTACTTTATAACCTGAATTAATAGTGCTTTGTTTTTTTAATCAAGTGGAAAACTGTATTCTTTCTTCTAAGATGTAATTTATCTGTGCTTTTAGCATGACGCTGATCCACCTTAATAGGACCAACAGAACAGAAATTAACAATAATGCCTGCTACGTGCCATGAGGACATATGTTGCCCGAAGTGGTGGGCATTGAAAAAATATTTCCGAGAAGTATTAATCTTCGGAATGTCTCGCACATCATTAAAGGTCATCTTAAGAACTAACAGTTAAAATTAAGTCAGTCACTTTCAAAAAAAAATCTTATTATTTTTTTTCTTGTTTGTGTTTGAAATTTTATAAATTAGAATGTTTTTAAAGAATAACAGAATATTATATTTCAAGTTTATACGACTGTATAATATTTTTATGACTGAATTAAATAATAAATTTTATATTATGCCTTTTGAGCTAACAGTTTTAATAACTTTTTAAATCTGTTCTGGCTCTTTCTTATAGTATATTTTGCTTTTTTTGATGTCTCATGTTAATGCATTCTTTTATATATATTTAACGTCGTTGCCGTGAGGAAGGATAAATACTAATACAGGTCTTAGACAGGGAAAGAGGGCACAATATTTAATTTTTAGAGACAGAACAATCATCAAAGTTATACAAAATCCTTGAGCTCCTTAATTAAAATTTTCCCGTAACTCCGGCTTTTCTTCAAGTCAAGTGCTAGCTTCTATTGGTCAATGCTTTCTACTAACATACTTTAGGACGTATTTTCTAAATAAGAAGTTTTTAATTAAATGTAGTAGCATTAAATTCTAACTTGAGAATCATTTAAACTGAAACAGTTGTAGTGATATAGTAGAAATGATAAATAAATGAATAGCTTGTATATAAAGTTAATTAAATACCTAGAATAGATATTCTATAAAATAGTGTATTTCTCTTAATATGTATCTTCAAGAAATGATAAATAAATGAGTTACTTTTTCTTTTGATAATCTTTATTTTAACCTTTTTATTTATTTATTTTTTAAGCATAGCTGCCAACACTGATAGGAAAAAATCCAGTAGATGCTTACTCAGAATTTTGAATAGTAATAGGCATTTAATTCATCAAAGATAGTTAAAATATTTTTTTAATTAAATTAAAAAGAGAGTTCTGAATAAAAATAACCTGAACATTTTTGAACAAAAAAAAAGTGTTGAACTATTTTTTATAAATGAGGCTTGCATCATTATGAATTATTAATACTTATTTAAATATTCAAGCAATAATCTGCGCAAAAATACTATTTCAATAAGGATTTTTTTTAGGAAATTTCCTCAATATTAAGGAATTTTCTAAAATGTACAAAAACCAGGAGAAATTTTAATGAAACCAGTAAACCAGGAGAAACTGGCCTAATCCAGTAGAGTTGGCAGCTATGTTTAAGTGGTAATTAAGAGATAAGCATATGTATAAAGTACAAAATAGGAAGAAAAAAAATTTATAAATTTGGATCTGAGTATTGGTAGCCAGAGTATTTGGACAAGAGTATTGGTAGCCAGCTTGACTCTATGAAGGTGCTTGCTGGTGCCATCATATAAGGTCTATGCCCACTACTAGTGGCAACATCCTGAGGAAAGGAGCAGCTAAAAGTCTTCTTTATAACTATCGTCTGGTTAACCAGCTGTAAAATAGAAGCATTTTTCTTGATAAAAAAAAAATAGAAATCATGTTACCGTAAAATTCTGCAGTGGGTCAGAATTTAATCTAAGACTTCAATTATATTAATATCTGAAAACCATGCCAAACAATAAAGAGCATAATTATTTTTTATGAATTTAAAAAATATACAATTATATTTATTACATATTGCAAAATCAATGACTGAAATGTTATCATGTTATGGCACAAAGATATTCTTCAAAGTAAATGAAAATCTGCATAAACCATTGTAGAAACATAGTCCTGGTAAACATATCTCACAGAAAAGCTTTAAGCAGACAATGCTGTGAGACTATTCCCCGGGACAAATATGGATCATCAGTAGAAGAACAAGCTGCAATCTGAATACTAATTAAATTTTTAGATTAAAAACAAACTATATTAAATAAGTAAAGAATAATTCCATATATAATCCAGGCAAAAGCTAGAAGAGAACAAGTTGCTTCTAATAAGTATTGCAATTAAGATACCTTGTAAAGATTTCAATCAATGGTTAAGTATATAACTAAAAGCACAGCTTTTTAAATTGTAAATCTATAAAGGATTGCATACATTACCTTGAATCAACTTGAGTAACAGAGTGACATTCAACACAAAAGTATACATTTTAAGATATTTTTAATTACTGGAAAAGTGTTAAGCATGCACACATGCAATTACATATATATATATTAAAAAAAACAAAACATTCACAGGCTCACTCATGTTGACGCAGTCAACGGAACATTGGAGCACACATCCACAATTAGACAATCTCTCTAGTGCTTTGCTAGTTGACCAAGCCCCCATTATTAACAATAAAAAATTGGCCCACTTCCTCCATATATGTCTAACTTGTCATGAGGTTGAACTAATTCTCTCAATTCAATCTTTTAGCATTCAGATGTATTACAGTTATTATGGGTTTTAGTCAATGAGAGTTAAATTGCTAAAATTAAATAAATTATTGTTATGACAGGTTTGTTGCTCGGTTTCAGACTTTCAATTCTTTTGCTGGTTTCCAATTTAGTCAGGTTACTTACGTCTAAAAGAGAGGGGTAGTGTCTGTTTAACCTTATTTCATATTTCTATTGCAGAACCCATCAGAGTTTAGACATAAATACTAACAGCATTAAGAAAAAGGCAACCATAGGACATAACATCACAACATTTAATAGTTACTCATAGCACAGATTTTTAAAAAAAAATTATTTTCTTTACATATGACATAAACGACCTTACAGCCAACTGCTTGGTTGGCGGGTGCACTGCCTACCAAAGAGACTAGTTGTAGAAATGTGGTGGGCAATAATTTTTTACAAAATAAGAGATTAACAGCAGAACAACAATTTTGCGCTTTGTATAAACAACTGAAGTTAATCTTTGCCTGGTCCTGTGAGTGTGCCATTTACATAGCAAATGTGAAATTGTATTGAATGAAATAGCTGTAACTTTATCATTAGTCATTATACAATTACTATGTCTGGAATTTTAGATTCAAGAGAAAGAAATAATGGTTTCTACATCTAAACTGCTAGTAATAAACTGTGCTACTGGATAACTATGCCCAAACTATGTAACTGTAGTTTATTTGAAAACATGATAAATATTTGTGTTATGAATTATGCTAATACTACTAAATCAGCAAGTAAAATTTAAATAGAATCAAATATTAAAAAACAAACCTCATATTTCTTTTAGACTGTCTCTTATACCACACAACTTGCAAACTTAATTCTGGTTTTTCCGATCAGACAGTAACAGACTGATGGCTGAAATAAGAAATTTTTAAAAAAATAACATAAACAACTAACTTTCTGATACAAGAACTATGTTAACCTTAAAGGGGAAAATACAAATCTTTAAAAAATAACCACAGCATCAAACCAATATTAACAAAAATATGGTTTAATAATAAAAGTTTATAAACTTTTCATTGCTTTTTTTTCTGTTTTCTTCTTTAGCCCATATGTCATTTAGGGAGAAAAAAGAGACCTTACATTACTTTGAAAGTTTTATAAGTAAAAATCAACCATGTTGAATATTTATGCATGATAATTCATTTATTAAGAGGTAAGATTTAAATACTTTTAAAATCTTTCACCATTTTTAGAGATTGAATGCTAAAATAATAAATTTCTAAAATTGATAAAGCAAATAGAATAAATAATTTTTAAAATAATTAAAATAAAAAATATATTAATAAATTTATTGTTTAATAATAATAGAGGAAGATAATAACCAGCAAAACATTGACTTTTTCTTAACCTACATTTGATTAAAGACAAATACTGATAAACATTAAAAGATATTTATTTTGACTTTTATTATTTTATTAAAATTTTAATTTGCAAACAGAATACTACAACAATATAGTTGAAGAAAAAAAACTAAAACACTTAAAATGCCACAGTTAATATACAATTAGTTGAATAATCAAAATAAAAAACATTATACTAGTAGCAATAGTACTAACTACTGATACTAACTGAAATACTCGTATTGGCTCCTCTTAATCTGTCTGTCATTTAAGCTAAAAAAAGAATAAAATTAGATGAATCTCTGTGCAATAGACAAATTTTTATTACAGTAATCTCTCTACTTAGTTTTGTATAATGTTACTTTGTATATACCAAATATATTTAAAGTGAAAGAGTATTTATAATTCAGGGGCAATGTTCTTAGCGATCTTCCCTCTGTCCCTCAGGGGCAGAACCACAACCGTTGTGAGAATTAGTACTTAAATTAACTCATAACATTCTATTGCCTCTAAACATTTTTCTCCATTGTGTAAAGTAGTACAAAGAAGAATATCAGGGAAAAAAACACTTTCTACTGAATATTTTTCCTTACAGCATCAAAGTGCTAAGTCTGATGCAGTTCTTTGACTACTCTCTCTTGTTTGAATGGGCTGAGTTGTGGTGATCAGGCTTAAATGTCAAGACAAGAGTACAATGTTTTCATGAATCTAGTTAACATATATATAAGTAAACATAAAGTCGTGTATACATACACTTTCTTTTTAGCAACTTTGTCATGCATTCTTCACAGACTGAATATTGCCCTGTCAGTTTTAATGAATGCCATCTTTGCTAATACATTCATCTGCGACAACATCAATATCTCAATAAGGTTAAACATTTAAGAAAACAGTTAAATATGTCACCATGGAATCCCTTAGTAAAAAGAGTAAAGGGGACAGAAGTACAGAAGAAATAAGCAAGGTTTGGTTTACATAGTAGTTTTTGACTTAAACATTAACTGTAAAAAATCTTGGAATTTTGAGAAAATAAAAATTATAGATAGAAAAAAATATAAATAGTTTGTAGTAAATGAAAAATTTAATTTCAAATTAAAATCTAAATAAGTTAATTTAAATTGTTATTAATTTGTTAATATGAATTATATTCTAAAGAAATATAATAATTTTATATGCATTTGAAATAAAAATTAAATTATGTGTACAAATTGTTTTGCACATAAATGTGATACATATAGAATAAAATTTCTTGATTATAGTATGCATGCTCATAATTTATGTAATAGTTTAGACAATCTAAAAGAATAATAAGAGCAGTAATTGTGAACGAAAATGATAAATATTATCTAAAATTCAAAATAAGAATTTTTCTGTTTCTTTACAGATTCATATTTAGAATTTCTTTTTAACATAAGTTTATAATAAAATTGAAACAAAACTATTTTGAATATGATTTAAGAACTCTCCCCTGTTATGAAGAAAATTCAATACAAAAGCTTCCTATCAAAATAAAATTTAATTAATATATTTTCTAGAAAAAAAATCTCTTTGTATTATGTCTCTGAAATAAACGTAAATCAACTCATTTAAATTTAAGAAATTTCATTACTAAACTGCGTTGCTAATTTTAGACAATCTAACTAAAGATTTCTGGAAACATGGAAAAACTTTGATAAATGAAAATTTTTTCTTTTGGTTTATGATTTTCAAAAATACATAAATTTTACACATAAAGGAAAACAAACTATGTAATTTAAATTCTAAATCTTTGCATTTTCAGGAAATTTAGTATGATCTCTTAATATTAACAAAATCTCATGATTTTTTAAAATATAATGCTTTTAAAACATACACTTATATTATAAATCTTTAATTAATAAGAATTACCTGTAAATAAAATTTTCATGATGACAAAACATAAAATCCAGCTCAATCAAATCTAGAAAATGGCTTTGAAAAATAATTTTGTTTATGATATGACAGGAAACTATAAATGCAAAATAACTGATTTCAGTAGTGATGTAGTTGCAATATATGGGTAGCAAGTAAAAATATCCAAGGCATTTTGAATTAATTGAGCAAATGGTGCAGCTCTTAGCATTCGAAAGAACATTGGAGATAATATAGTAAATTTACAATTAAAAATATGACTTACCTAGCGAATTCGTTTCATTGCTTAATCATTCCGAGTACGTCCAGCTCAAACATTTTCGCCATTTTCAATCACGTTCAAAAAGCGGGCATCCAAGCAGTTGGCGATAGATTTCGTTTGGCAATCACCCATTTCAGCTGATCGCCAAAGTTTAGGGTTATAAGAGGGCGGTCAGCCAAGACAGTGCGATAAATTATAGATGGCACTATAAGTTGTCAGTATCTGGTTATGGTTTTTTTGGATTTGCCTCGTTTATATCAGAACCGTTCTCACTGAATGCGAAAATCAGATTTTTGATCGCATCGCAAATTCGAATTCGCAAAAGCGAGTTTTTCGCAGCTAGTGTGAATGATCTTGAGACCATACGCACTGGATGCGGAAATATCGCATATGTGAATTCAGAGATGCACATGAGAGCCTGATTGGCAAGTTTTTTATGGGTAAATATACTTTATCAATCACCACTTGCAGATGCGAGTTTTCTCATTCAGCGTGCAGGTCCTAGTTAAATGTCTCTTCACTTTCAATCGTAATCAAAGTACCGAAAGGGAGCGGGCCGCATTACCTGATTCGTGAAAAACATTTTCCTGCGAAAAACTCACTAATCAGGATCTTAATTTCTCTCCGAAGGGATCGTAAGTATGTGAACCGCTTTAAGTGAGAATAACTGTGAAGGATCATTTTCACTGCCTGTGATTTTTTTCGTAGCGAATGAAAACCACAATGGTGGGAAAAATTTATCCGCCAAAAACTTTTCAATCAGGTTCTTGATTTACACGTTGCACTAGAGCTGCACATTGGCCTATTCGCGACAGTTTGGGAAACATCCCTTAGGGTGATCTGAAGACAAGCCAACACAATTTTGTGAGGTCACTTCTTCAATTTTGACATAGATCTGAAGGGGAAGAAAATTCCCTTCAGATCCCTTCTCCCATGGTACTGCTCAACGACCGACCACAGGACTTTCGCTTCTACAGATTTTGCGAGCACGTATATCGCACGTAGTCGGTGGGTCTTGGAGGGATCGTGGAAGGGTGAGTCTTGGAGGTTTGATCCTCCGGGGAGTCGAGGATCGAACAACGACCCCTCTGGACCGGAGTCCGATTCTCTAACCACTGGACTATCACGCCCATTGAATGCGAATTCGAACCTGATTGTTGGAAAATATTAACCAGCAAAAAGTTTGCCAATCAGGTTTTCTTTCTCACGAGACTTTTTCGCTTGCGAAAAAATTATATCCATTGAGAATTGTTTTACAGTCGAGTCCTGTAGTTATTATTCGTATATGCTATCGTACGTCAATGAACAATTTATTCTGAATTGGCGAAAAACAGATTCAGAATATATAGAACCACTAGGATAATGCTTGCAAATTACTTTGAACCAAATAAAAACACCTAACTTAAATATTTAATAGAATGAAACGATCTTTTATGCTATGGATCACACAAAATTCTTAAATATCTGCATGTTACAATGTTTTTCAATATATTTAGTTCTTCAATTTTAGGAAAAAAAATATAGCGAATTATATAAAACTTTAATAATAAACATTGTAACACTGTAAACTTAAACATTGTAATTATACTCTCTTCCCCTCAATATTTCTCAGTTGGAATATTTTTTTTCGTCGCTTTTCTCGTGCTTGCCAGCACGACTCCATCTGAATATGAATGAATTAATATGCTGCAGTTTATATTTAATTTGGCTCTTAGCAACGAAGAAACACTACGCATTGTTCTCTTGTCAATCATAGTTTATGGTTATTTTAAATTACTTCACCTGCTGTGATGAGATTTTTTGGTATTTTTCGGACATCGTCATTTATGTAATTTATCGTCCTGGCATCCCAATTTATGACCCATAATTATCGAAATCTTGTCTATCCTCATATTTTGAAGGCCAGGAATCCAAATAAGTAAAACAAATTAATTATGTGTTCATTCTGATAAAGTACGTTTTTAGGTCTGATTTTGTTGTTATTAATTAATAGTTAGCTCTCATTGATTATCATATTTGAGGTCACCCCTTAAATTGATAAAATTGACATTTAGAAGATGAAAATCCGATCATTTTCACGAAAGTTATACTGGGTGATATCTTTCTTTTTTATTGCGCACTGTATCCATTTCGCAGAACTTTTTATTCATTAAAAAGCATGCACATTTTGAGCTATTCATTATATTATATCGGGTATAGTCTCATACGATTAAGCGTAAAAAATGCATAGGAAATAATGCAACACTTGTTTAGATAGCAACATTGAAACATAAATACGTATAGATACAAATTTGCACTTTCTATACATAAAATCTTTATAACTTCTAAATTATTAATCCGATGGTCTCGGGATTGGTCTCATTCAGTTGAGAGTGAAAAAATACATTGGAATTTATGCTTTATTTGATTGTCTACAAAAATTTTTATTTTCCACGTTATGCTACTCATAAAAGAAGGAAATGCACGAGAGTTGGGAAGTTTTCAAGTATCATCTATACATATAAAAATTAATGTGTGTCTGTCTGTTCTTTATAGACTCTTAAACCAGAATAGATGAAATTTCGAATAGTGATAGTTCGAAGCATAGGAAATGTCACTGTTAACTTTAGTACATTCGACTACGAACCATTCAAGCGGAAGAAGAGGAAAGCGAAATGCAATTTTTACCTTTGGTTGAGAGTTAGGCATGATATTAAGCTAAACTATTGAGGAATCAGTTTTATCAACTTTTTAATGATAACTTCAGTTATATTTGCTTGCTTATATCTCTACTTGATAAGAAAAAGAGTTTATTGCATGTACTTTAATATTTAATTATTATTTATTCGCTATGTTAGATAAATTCAATGAACAGCGATACCGTGGTATCGGGGGGGGGGGACTACGTCACCAAATTAGTATTTCTGAAGTAATCTGAAACCATGGGTGTATTTTGTTCATAGTATTTGGATGCTTGAAAGAGCCGTCACGAGTGGGTCAACCAATCGGGTTAAATTTTCACAAGGTGACTTCACATGGAACCAATTAAATCTGAAAATTTATTAAGCATCATAATAAACCCAAGCCTTGTACATGTAATGTTAACAAACCATGCACAATCACGTAATTATACACTACCGCGTGATTAGTTGCACGAATCTAATTATTTTAAAACGTGTTTCCATGAAGAAACTAATTTAAAATCAACGGTAATAGAAATTAAAAAAATAGCTATGCATTGAAAGGGAAAATCTAACAGAAAAGTGGAACTAATTCGCTTAGGAGATAAGTAAAAAATCATCAAATCGTCACACTATTATCGAAACCAATGATGCTTAATTAATTTAGGTAATAGATACATTTTGAAATAAAAGAAATAAGCTATGTACTAAAAAGCAAAGTTAATGGAGAAAAGGTAGCAGATGACGCTTCATTAATTTTGGCTATATGTATGTCTTGTATTATGATAATTGGTGCAGTTGTTTTAATAAGAATTCTTCAATGGATTTTCAGTTGTTTCAGAAAATATTTATTCCAATGTTAAATATTTTAAAATATATATTAAAGTTCAGATAGAGAATTGGTTGCACTCTAAAATCCTTATCAAGGTCTTGTAAGAATTTTATTTGTTTTTGATATTTTGGCTCTAGTTTGCTACATCTGACAAATGTATTTCGCACAAAACTCGAATGTTGAAGGGCTATACAATAGGTACCAAATATACTAATATAGGTGTAAAGTATTATTTTGATATATTTTGTAATTATTAAAAAGACACCACAACTGACCAAATTTAATACCGATACAGTAGTAATAAGCGTCTTGCGGCCCCTCGAAATCGATATGTACCGAAAAAAATTACTTGATAGTGGTAAATTTTGAATCTCAAAAGTTGGCCACGAGTAACAGCAACATGCCAAGTGATGCTGAATACAGTTAATCTCTATTCTGAAGGGATGAACAAAAAAAAACATGTTTTGCTTAATTTAACAATGTAAAGTCAACGATATTGCCTTCCAGATTTGTGTATGATTTCGTAATGTAGTTCAGCACTGATTTATATATTCTTTTCTTTTTTTTATTCACCCCGATGACGAAGTATGAGTATTCAGCCAATTTATAATAAAACAACTCCAATATTTTTTTTACCAAAAAATACCTAAGATATAATTTTTTTGTAGAAACATCTTCTTTTTTCTTATAATTGAAGCACAATTAGATTTACAAGTATTTTTTTACCATTTATAAGATTTTTCTGTATTTTATAAATTCTAAAAAAGACGTGAGCCATTTGGATAGCTGATTTTGAGCTGAGATAGCACAAAAGATAAGGCACTGAACTGTCAATGCGAAGGACAAGTGTTTCAACCTCAGTAACGATTCGAAGCCCATCTTGCTTTGGATTGTTGAGTGCCTGTTTTTAAGGGAAATAAAAGTGGTTGGTGTACAATGCTGACCACCTTTCCACCATCACGTCGTTGATTGGGAAGTTGTAAAGTCTTACCTTCTATGATACTACTGGCCCACATTGGGCTATTGCGGAATTATTTATTAATGATAATAATAAGATTAAAAGAAATAATAACTTAGCACGGATTGTGCGTAATTAGCTGATTTAATTTAACCTATTTTGCCAGGTATACACTAGCCCGACATTCTTTACGTTTACATTTTTTAAAGTTAATGTTCATTCTGCGGTATTCCTCACACTGATAATTTTTTAAAGGTATTCCCGACAGACATTTTTGCTAATTTATCCTGAGCGTGAAATTCTTAGTAATCTCCTGGCAAAATAAAATATCCTAACTACTTAAAAAATTAATAATTATAATAATATAAAATTTCAAAAAATATAATAATATAAAATAAATTCCATCTGTTCGAGAAAATGTAGACATGTAATACCTACTGAAAAAAAAAACCCTGAATTAACACATTTTGATCAGGAGTCAGCATAGAATTGGGGGTTTCTTAAATTCTCTTTGTAGGAAAAAAATATACGTACCGGAACTCTCATTATTTTTTCTTTCCTAACGCCATCTGTGTTTTTAGTCATCCACAAGATCACAGGTATGTCATTTTACACGTCAACGAAGACTACTAAGTCATCAACTGAACAAATATGACACTAAAAGTATGTATGATACTTTAAGTAAAAGCTAAAAAATTACGTCTCTGAAAGATTTGATGTTTTTTTTTTTATTTGTTTGTTAATGTCTCACTAGTGTTTCACTAATGGATATTGTCGATGATCTGTAATCCATCTTCAGCGATGACCCTACTGGTGTGGTCATCCTTCGTGTTGACTAAACACTGATGCAGTACCGTGAATACTGCACCAAATACTAATGCAGGCTTATGTATAATAAATGTAATACCGGGAATGTCTGCATTTTCCAAGATTATACTCATACGTACTTTTGCGCTAATACAATTTAGAACAGAAAAGCAGATGATGGCAGTAATTACCCTGTTTTCGTAGCACGTTTCTAAGTATCCAAATGTGCATGGTCTGAAACATCCAGGATGTTAAATGAAAGTGGAAATCGAACAGTACAGTATTGCGTGGCATTATTGCATTCGAATGCAGTTGTCGGTGTATTTTCTTTAAATCGCAAATTCCACTACCCGGACTCTAGCATGGGGTGGGGTATGAAGCCCAAACCCCTATTCTAAGAGAAGCTATGGGAGGAAATTCGAAGTTTCCACCCACTATGCTAATGAACATTGACTATCTTCCTGTTGCAGACATCAAGACGTCATATTTTTCTCAAATTCTTACCAGAACATAGCCGACAAAAGCTGAGTTATCCCGATCAGATTTCGCACCAGATGACAAATGCAGATGCCGCGCACATGCCGATATTGACCATATCATCCTCGTATGTCCACTTTTAGAACAACAGCGGATCATACTTCGAACAAAACTTGGTTTGGGACTCTACTTCTCATCACTCATGGATACTTTAGATCATTGCAAACTTCAATCCCTTATTCAATTCCTAAAGGCTGCCCATCTTCGGTAAACTTCATCCAATTTCTCACTCTACATAATTGATAAGCGAAAAACAGCAAAGAGCTTCAAAAATACACGCCAGTCATCATCATCGTCATGCTTTCTAAGATTAAGAGGTTCGGGAAAAATCTAGTGTTATATAGAAATAAAGGAGAATCAATAATATTCACAGGGTTGCCTTTTTAAGATGTGAGAAGATCACCGAAAGACATCAATTTGAAAAATATAAAGTGATCTTTATAAGTGATGACAAAAATAAATCAAATGAATGAATTGGTCCGATCAATGAACAATTCGTTTAGTTCTAAGCTTATATTTCTAAAGGAAACATTCGAAACATTTTGAATGCAAATAGACTTTGCATTTGATGCAAAAATTAATCGTGTGGTTTTTGCACACTTTACATCGTCTGTTGACTTTTTTTTCCATGCCCATTTATTGTATATCCGATTCTATCAGTCTGTACTTCTATTAGTAGATCTACGGATGATGGGCAATCTTTGTTTGAATGAGTAACTTGTAATGAACTTTCACCGGATGGATTGTTCTTGGATTAAGATTTTAATTTGGCAATAGTTATATAAGATCTATAGTATATAAGGGATATTTTTGAGCTAGTTGAAATACTATGTAGCCTCCAGAAATTTACTATAACGGTAGTTAGCTATGGTATTGTCATGTAAGTCTACATCTCCCATATGCTTATTGTAATCCAAAATAACGTTGAGTTATGAAATCACAACTTCTTTTCTTGAACCGCGATGACTCAAGGGATATGGCATTCGCCTTCCAATGAGGCGAACCGGGTTCGAATCCCGGTGATGGCTGGTTGATACGAATCCTCATCCAGTTGGCACTGAACACAGTGCTGACGAAATATACTCAGTGGTAGATGGATCATGGGTTAGAATCCCTTTGCAGTCAGGCTAACCGTGGGAGGTTCTCGTGGTTTTCCTCTCCATGAAACGCAAATGCGGGTTAGTTCCCTCAAAAAGTCCTCCAATGCTTGTTCTTTATGGCATGTTGTGTCAAACACTGTTAGCCTCAGCACAATAAAACTCTGATAAAAATAAAAACTCAACAATAAAATTAATAAAACTCTGAATGTACAACAAAACTTCAATAAAACTCTGAAACCTTGTATAAAAAGAGGTTTTTCAAATTACGCCTATTTCTCATGGAATCGGCCAATGGTGCGTTATCGCACCATTAAATTTGAATGAAAAAATTTTAACTTTTTTGTGATACTTGTTTCATTTTTATTTTATTTCTAGAACTTTCAACTTTAACCCGTTTTAAAAACATATAATAAAACTCAAGTGGAATAATTATGCTGTTCAAAAAAATGGACTTTTTCAATAACCGTTTGAAGTTTAAAAATTAGCATATTTTGAAAGTTTCTCAACAGAAATTATTTACTCCAATTGATTTACCAATATTTTATAGATGTCTTTAGAACCCTCTAAAACAAAAGAAAAATAAAATTATTGAAAAATATTCTCCACGGTGTTAATAAAAATTATTGATTAAAACAGTGCGTTTACGCACCATTGGCAGAAAATGGGTTAATTGATTACATTACATGCAATTAATATGCATAGTTTTTAAATATTTAAAAGCATGATAACTAATAATAAATATTGTGATCATTAATGAGCACCTGCAAGATAGGTCGAGAGGTCACGCTTGCAACCCCTGGAAATCTAATAAATAAAAAATTATACCTTGTTTTTAAATTTGATTTGATATCTTATTTTAAATATTTCTTACTACGGACAATATTGGAGCGCAAAAGTAGAATTTTTAAGTTTACTATAATAAACTAATTTTTTTCTGTTAATTAAAAGATATAGGTGAAAAATGTAATTTAATAGAAAATTAAAATAAATATGTTTCAATGAAATTCACTATTTTTTATGCTCATTCCATATTTAATTTGGAGAATATTTATAAAGTATGTTTTTTATTAATATGTTTGTACTTTGAAAGTTAAATATTTGTTAAAAATGTAAATCTTTATTGATGGTTTGGTAGCTTAATTTAAATCGTGAGAATTGTTCGTGAAAATTGCTGCATTTAGAAAATTTTTTCAAAAATACAAAAAAAAAAAAAAAAAAAAAAAAGAGGAAAAGAAAAATTTATGCAAGGTTTTCGAAATATTTATTGAATATTTTTCATGTTTGCACTCCCTTCCCCTTTGCATGCGGTCTTTAACGTTACTATTAATCATGATAAGAAGTAATCAAACTTTATGATTGGAAGTAATCATCATTATAAGTAATCAAAATATATGACGACAAATAATCATCAGACCAATGCATTAGCGATTTTACGAATAAGCGAATCGAGAAATCAGAGTGTTAATAAATGAGCGAATTGATGAACAGCATTTTATTATTATCTAAATTCTAAGATAATCGAAGAATGGTCAAATCTATCAATCAGTGAAATTAATCAATGAATAAATGTTTCATAGCTCAGTTATAAATTAATGAATAAGTAATGCAAAGAATCAGCAAAGTGACTGAAACTGGATATATAAATTGACGAGTACATACATGAGCAAGTCAAATATTTAATCAATTGAAGAATGTATCAACGAATTAATAATTGATGATTCATCAGTTTATTGATACGCTTATTAATTTATTTACTCACTAATAGATTTTTTTATATTCTCATTCATTATTTCACTGATTGATAGTTTTGCTTATTCATTGATGTGCATTGATATTGTTTGAATCATTGACTCAACCACGGTTCACTCATTCATTAATTTAGCTATTCATTAATTTACCTATTTATTGATTTGTTAATTTGTTAATTCGCTGATTTATTTATTATCTGATTTACTGTTACATTGGTTCTTTCATTCATTGATTCACTGATTAATTTGTTCTTTCATTCTTCCCCATTCTTCATTCATTGATTCACTGATTTATTCGTTCTTTCATTCTGTCCCATGTTCTGCTGACAGAGTAAATTGCCATTTGCAATTCGAATTAAAAAGACAAGGACATTGTCTCGAAGCATGATTAAAACTAAAGATTCCGATTACTTATACAAAACAACTGATGTGCAACAGTGCATCGAATACCACTTAACCATTCGAAATAACTATAAATATTCGACTATAAAGGATGTAAGAACACACCTATTCAATTGAATCTTTTCAATTGAATTGAAATTATTATTTGAATCTTTGATTTGGTTTCAGTTTTAGTACCAACCACAGCTATTATTTTGCTACAAAAATATATTCGCTGCTGATTTTAAATTGAAGTAAGAAATATATAATAATAGCCATAAAATTGTTTACAAATTCTTATAACTTTTCCTACTGCCAAGGATTTTTCATTGTTTTTTTTTCTAGTACAACAAACTGTTGAGATTGAATTCTACTGCCGACTTTCTGTTGTACGTGAAGGCATTGCATCTGCGACTAAATAGCGAAATAATGAGTACTGACGTGTTTTGCATTCTTCCCTTCCTGCAGAAAGCGACACCTTCATGGTATTTAAATGCTTGTTGTGGGCTCGGGCAGAACCTGAGAATTAAATCGAGATACCACGCAATGCTCCAAATGCAGATCACGCCATCATCTACTAAATCAGCGGCGATGACACATTGTTGTGTTTGTGACACACTCCTAACTTCAAGGATGTCAATGTCAACTTCACTTTAAAAAAAAGTCTACATCATGAGTGCGCTATTAATAATTCATTAACATCATTTTTTTTTAAAGTGGGAATCGTTATTTTGTTCATTAGTGGTACTCATCATAAGAAACACTTTACTTTCAAACCATTGAAATGGTAAATTCGTAATAAATTTGTAATTTAAAAACATTGATACGTTAGTTGAAATAGTTTTCTGGAAGAGAGTTTTATTTGCCTGTATTTATTATTTGAACTTTTAGTATTCATTTTTATTAGAACAAGGTTTCCCAAACTTTTCAGTAAACGGACTCTAGTCAGGGATCATCATTTATTGCATTTGTATGGCAGTCAAACTTGTCGTTACTTGTAGTTTCTCGTAGTTCGTGTTAATTCCAGTTTAATAAATTAATCAGACAATTTCTAATTAAGTGGAAAGATGTATTGTTATATGAAAATAAACAATAGATAGGTAAACGACCTATTTAATTTCGTTCAAGAATTCCGAAATTCATAAATAAAGTTGAACGGGTTAAAATAAATATGCTATAAAATTAAACACCAAATAATCTGAATTTATAAAAGGATTGCCGCAATTTTGAAATATGTGGTTAAATATTTGATAACTGGTGACAGATACTTGGTTAAATATCTGAAACAGCTTCGGTATCTTGCTTTGGTGTCAATAAAGATTGAAAACTTGGATTTCCCTAGATGGGATGTTAGTAAATGGAAGAAAACGTCTTGTGTTTTCAAAAATCAGTTGTAATTTATTTATTTATTAAAATTGTTTTGAGAAATGGAAGTATTAATCTGAATGATAGATTTCAAAGTGGAGTCTAAAGTTTTATCGATTAAACATTAATATTTACTTGACGATAGATGGCAGATTTTGCCGAAATTGTAAACTTTTGAATCCCGTCCTTTCATGATCTTGCAGTATTTTATAACATCTAAATCTTAAAAGGCGTGTTTAAATTGTTTGCAAAGCCGACATTTCATTTAATCTCTCTCTCTCTCTCTCAGGTTATATATATATATATATATATATATATATATATATATATATATATATATATATATATATATATATATATATATATATATATATATATATATATATATATATATATATATATATATATATATATATATATATATATATATATATATATATATATATATATATATTTAACCTTAAGTCTAAGATGGCGAGGGTAGAGGCCTTTTAACTCCTTTCCGAATTTTCGCTTTATTTAGGGACCTTACAATTTTTTTCAATTTATAAGCATGTTAGGATTAGATTTACTGTTTTAAAAGGTCAGGAATTCTCCGCACTTAGTGTTTCGCTTATTGTTTGTACAGTAGTGTTTAGCGATTGTGCCATAAACTTTCAATCAACTAATCAACTAACTAACCTTTAACTCTGAAGATTTCCCATGTGAAGCTAAATGCCTGTGGTGAAGCCTGATATATACACATGATTTATATTTATTTAAACAAGAACTTACCTTTAACCTTGATTTACTATCAAATCTTCATTTTTCTTTTATTCCGGTGTTCTTTCACTTAGCATGCATGCAATAAAAACTTTTATAGCATTCATTTTCAAGGAAATCAAATTATTCTCGAATTCTTTGAACTTTTTTCGAAGCAATAAACTCTCAACGCATATAAAAAACCACTTTATTGTAAATGACAACATAAAGCAATAATACAAGTTAACTATTAGGAATCTATTCTTCAACTTAAATAGCACTTAAAAAATGGTTTTTCTGTCATTGACGTTATTTGAAGTTTGTCGAATTCTCCGAGCAACTTTTGAAAGTATTTTAAGGGTCGTTTCCTGTTTTATTGTTTTAAATTACCAACATTTTCAATACGAAACATGATGTGTAAAATAATAGCAATTGTTTCGAGCAAAAAAGATGGATTTTACAAGAAAATTTATTGATAAAGTAATAAATAAAAACGTATTAATTTATTTTTACGTTTTTTTATTTGTTTTAAACTAGGAATTTAAACGATTTTTAAAACAAATGCTGCATAACTAACTCTTCTATGAAGATATCAGCTAAATTTAAGTTTAAGATTTTGTTCAATTTTCCCCTGAGTTTTCTAAAAATTTTATTAGTTTCATTGCAAGTACATAGTAAATTGATCAAAAAGAGAATTAAAAATGTAATTTTATCAACTGACTTATGAAAAAAAAATAATATAAAAAATAAAATAATATAAAAAAATAAAATGAAATAAATAAATAAATAAATAAAGTAAAAAAATAAAAAAATAATAAAAAATAAAATAAAAAATTAATGAAAAATAAAATAAAAAATTAATAAAAAATAAAATAAGAAATTTAATAAAATAACAAAACAATCAAATAGTGTCGAAAAGTGAAAAAAATCTATTAAAGCCTTTAGTTTTTTAAGAGCAGCATTTCTACTTTTCGAAGTATTCATTTCATTAATTTACGTGACACTACAAAATACGCTGTACTCAAACAGTACGTTAAACCCGAAAATTAATTCGCTCGGAGTAAGTTTGCAGTTTCCGAAAGAGTGATGTTAGAATAATTTTGGTCTATAATAATCGGCCACTAAATTATTCATTCTAGTTTGAATCCGAATGTCCTAGTTTGAATGTCCTTAGGCTAACAGTAAAAGGGATTTTACACTTCTTTATTACCTTTATTTTTGTGTTGAGAATTTCTTCTAAAACAAAAATTCGAGCCAGGGTGGCTCACAAGATGGAGTGCTCGCTTCTCAATGAGGTGACTTGGGTTCGAATCCCAGTGATGGCTGTATATTTGATACGAATTCCGCACCGACCACAGTGCTGACGTAAAATATCTTCAGTACTAAACAGATAATGGGTTAGAGTCCCCTTGCCGTCAGGCTAACCGTGGGAGGTTTTCGTCTCTATGTGGCGCAAATGCGGGTTGCCTCAAAAAAGTCCTCCGCGAAACCAAATTTCTCTCAGGTGTTCTCTTGTCTTCTGGATTGGATTCAAAATTACAAGATCATGGACTAGAATAATGGTAGTCGTAGACTCAAAATTGGGTCTGCTGTTCAACGACGGTAGTATAATTCTGTAATAAAACACAAATTAAATTTCCTTTAAAATGCTACCGAAAAAAAAAGTTACGGCAAGAAAATATCGCAAGTAATATTAATTTTGTATTACTACAGTTTTCCTAGTTGAGTTCAAAATTCTAGAGATGATAGTAAATGTAACAGTTATTAATAATGTTACTTAAGAAAAGGACAACACTATTTTTCTTCTTTTGAAAAATGTATAGCTTAAACTGATGTTATCTTAATCATTTTTTTTAAAAAAGCGTCTGAAAAGCAGTTACTCATTAACCTTCACGTGTTCGGCAGAAATTCAGAGCTCTTAGTAGAAATGTAAACAAGGTCGAGGCAGAGGATTTAAGTTATAGTTATCAGTGTGAAAACAATTAGTTTGTAAAGTGACTGTGGGATTAACAATTTGGGTACCTTAGCAACAATGAGTCCATAGCTTAGTGATACACTGATCATAGGTTGCTAGAATCCTCTTGCCATCAAACTAACCAAGAAGATTTTTGTGGTTTTCTTCTTCATGTGGGATAGTTCCCTCAAAAATTCCTCCACTAAGGCTAGTTTGTCCCAATGCTTCCTTTAAAATGCATCCGGAATTTCTCTTGTCTCCTGGGTTGGGTTCAAATTTACAAGGCTGCGGAGCTGAACATGGATAGTCTTAAACCCTAAAATGTATCGGTTGTTCTACGCCGGATATAGTATAAGTTAATATAAAATCATTATTCTATGAAATGGTGTCATTTACTGTGGAGCTGAGCTTGACTTTTATCTTTTGAATTGGCAGTTACAACTCCAATTTGCATTCTAGAAGATGGCACCATCCTCTATTTAATCTATGTTTTAAGGACATAAATAGTTTTCCGAGATAGCGCAGCGGTTAAGGTACTGAGTCGTCATTTCCCTGGATCGCCTTGATGCACACTTTCCTTCAGATCAATGGACACCAGCTCATCACGGAAGTAAAGGTGGTCGGTGCATAATATTGCCTGCATTGCAAGTCAATTTGCCGTTTGTCACGAAATTGTGGTGCCTTAAGGATCATGGTACCTCTGTCAAGCAACAGGCTGTTGTTACGGCAATGTTTTAGTTTCTACAAATGTCGTTCTATATAATGGATCTTTAAAGCTAAGTTTTAATTGCTTATAACATCAGTTTCGTTCTTTTTTTTTTTTAATTTTTTTTTTACGAATGTCGTTCTGAGAAAATGGAGTTTTCTTTTTTTGAGCTAAAATTTTTTCTAACATTAACATCTAAATCAGCTCTCCTATTTATTGAAATATAGCTATACGAACTTTAAGGCAGCGTGAGAGACAGTTTAGAAAATGATTTACAAAATTATGCCTCTATGTATAAATTTTTTGAACATAAATCCTTTCCTCTGATGTCATTCTGTCAAATGGAGCTTTCTACTTTCGGTTTAGACTTCGATATTTTGTAAGATTGAAAACTTAGTTTATTTATGGAAATGTGTCTACACATTTAATATTGCAAAATGCAGTTAAGAAATTAATTTTACGAAATTACACCGCGAAACATAGTTTTGGAACATAAATTCTTTGTTCTGATGCCATTCTGTTAAATGGAGCTTTTAGAGATGAGTTGGACTCGCTTAGGTCCGATCAATTATTATTTTAATCCGAGCTCACATTTCGCAGTCTCGTTATCAGTCTTCTGCTGTTGTTAACAAAGGAATTAGTCATTAAAATATTTTTCTCCACAATCAATTAAAAATGTTACATTTTTCTTTTTTTGCTTAATAACTGCACTTAACGCTTGTTTAAAAGTAGTAAAAAGTTTACGAAAATTTTATCACGAGTCCGAGCCCATCTTATCTCAAGGAGCATACCTTGGATTTAGACTTTAATTTTTTTTTCTGATATTGATAATTAAATTTTCAGTTTGCCTAGAGACATATGGCTACTCTTTAAACGTACAAAAGGCAGTTTTGTAATTATGATACAAAATTATGCAGGGAAACGCATCTTTTTGGACAATCTCTAGTTTTGGATTTCGTATTGCAAAATAAAGCTTCAAAGTCATAGGAAGTAAACTTTGAATTATTTTTTAGCTTTGGCCGTTGAAACTTCAGTTTGTATATAGAAATATGGCCACTTTCATCAACTATACAAGAGAAAAATTAGAAAATTAATTAATTAAAAAAAAACACCACGAAATATTTATTGTCTGGAGGCGTTGTGGCACCTTCCAATGTCTCTTTGAGCAAGCGTGGGTCTGCGCACGTTTTTTGGGAATCCAACTAGCCCTTTTTGGATAATAGTAATATAAAATTAATATCCCTAGGAACAATTTGACCTAGGTCCCAGTTGGGCTAAAAAATGGCTCAATATGGGACCTACATAATATCCACCGTAAGACCAATGTTGGGATGTCTAGGGGTTGTTTGTTAATGTTGGGATGTTTTTAATATTGGTCCTATATAGGGCCAGTATCGGCCTATATATGGCCCGTATAGGGCCTATATTGGCTGAATAATGAATCTAAAATATTGGGTAAATCTGAATCTCTATAAGGCTGATATTGGTCGTAAAATGGCTGTAAAATATCTGGTGAATCGGACAATTCTATATAAGGCCAGTATCGGAAAATAATGGCCCTTTGAACACTTATTGTGCCAAGATTTTTAAATATTGGTCCGATGAGGGCCCAAGTTATTTTGATGCTAGGGATAATATAATATAATATAATATAATATAATATAATATAATATAATATAATATAATATAATATAATATAATATAATATAATATAATATAATATAATATAATATAATATAATATAATATAATATATATTCTTTATACCGTCTTTGCGCTTTAAATGCCTCGTTGACATTTAAAAAGTTCGTTTTGAAATAATTAAGGTTATTTTTGAAAAATCATTTCATAAGATAAGTGAAGTACTTTCGGCCTTAGGATGTTTACGACAGATTCTATCGCAGTCTAGAATGCATTTTTTTTCTCTCTCTCTCTCTCCCAACAATAAGTAGGCAGCCTATTAGGTAAGTTGAAAACATATATTCTCAGAGGTTAGGGGTGAGCTGTCATAAGAAGAAGACGGTCTCAGACGCCGAATAGAATGGGAATTTCCACTTATAGTATCATCTCACCTGGTGACATAAGAAAACTGAACAACATTCTTGGAGGCGCCTGCTGTCCTTGACCTTCGGGATGAAAACAAAAATTAAGAAGATGAACGCTGTGTGACGTCATAGCAATGCCTCATCAGAACTTAAAAAAGCGGAAGAATTTTTCTATAGCATTCTATAGGCGCCGCTTGGTTATTACCCCCAACCCTTTTGCTTTTTTAACCCTGCTCATTTTTTGTCGGGTTCTTCCCTGCCATTTTAGGATTTAAATGTTGAGCATTTGCAGGATTCTTGTCGCCAGTCTCTTTGCAAATAAGGAGTTCTTTCTGCATTCCTAATTTAGATAAGCATATTGGTTTGATGTATTATTAATATATCGGCGTCCTTGATAAATTCAAAAGTATGCAACGAATTCTTCCTTTTTTATAACATGCGTGTAAGAACTATAAAAACTTTAAAGGCATCGCATATCAATTTTATTTATTATTTTTTTAAAAAGAAATTGTATAGTACGAGAATTTGGAATATGCTATATAAAAAAGCTTTTTCCCTGAAAAGGATTTTGCATTACTAGCAGAGAACTTATATTTTAGGGAGGGGGAAAATTCCCATTTCGCTAAATGAAATTTTGAATTTAACAGAATCATTAATTTGTATTTTATTATCTTCAAACAAAAAGTATTTTGTTGCTAATATTTTCACAATGTGTTAATTTTTTTCCTCTAATAAATTACTGAATTTAAGGAATTTATATTGTTGTTGTTGTAGTTCATTAACGTCGCACTAGAGTGCGCAATGGGCTATTGGCGACGGTCTGGGAAACATCCCTGAGGAAGATCCAAAGACATGCCATCACAATTTTGATCCTCTGCAAAGGGGATGACGCCCCTGCTTCGGTAGCCGGACGACCTGCACACGAAGTCGAGCACTTTACGGTAGAACAGTTTAACGAGGACCAATACCGCACACCCTCGGTCCCTACGCAGACTGATCCAAGTGGTCACCCACCCGCACACTGACCGTAGCCAGTGATGCTTGACTTCGGTGATCTGCTAGGAACCGTGTCGTAACGATCAGTTCACTGCGGGCAAGAATTGATAATTCAAGTCAACAAGCTACGATTGGTCGATGGGCAAGGCATTGAATTGTAATGAAGATCTGGGGTTCGATCCCTAGTGGCGGCTTGATGTCCACCCTGCTTCAGATCGATGGGAAGTAAAGGCTGCTTGTGAGCAATGCTGGCCACATTACCACAATCAGTAATTGCCGTGTTGTGAAGCCTTAACCTCCATGAACCATCTGGCTCATAATGGGCTGTTGCGGGAATGCTTTACTTTTTTTAAAATTTTCTTTCGGAATGCTTTACTAGTAAATCAATAAAGTAAATATTGAACCATTTGATAAATGTATAAAAACAGAAAGAAATTTATTCGCAGCTAAGATGAAGATATAATTTTGCCCTATTGTATGATTCGAATAACATATAATTTTGTAATCAACAAATCTCTTCGAAAACCGGATATAAATAAAATAGGTATTCTGAGAATCCTGTTTTTAAATGAAAAGATAGTTTCAACACTTAAAAGATAAAGAAAAAACAAATAACGAAATCAAATATATGTAAAAAGTTTGCTGAACTCATTCAAATATGTTGAATTTAAAAATGTGAACAATAATAAAGCAGATAAAAATATAGTAAACATGACTTAATGCCTAATTTTTTAGTTACTATACATTAAGATTAATAATAATTCAATTAATAAAATATATAACTAGCATATAAATAAATAAAATAAACATGATTATTTTAAAATTACAATTGTTAATTCGTGGTTTGAATCAATTTCTACCATTTTTTCTCGTACCATTGTAGGAATTTTGTAAGAGCCTCTCATCAATTAAATGGATAAGAAATTTATATCAGCGCTAAGTTCTTTGTGTTTTCATTTATAATCACAAGAGGGATCCGCTGCCAACTCGCTATTACACCCCCCCCCCGAAAAAAAAAGCGAAAAAAAAAATACTGACACACTTCCTTTCGCGCGAGTTTCTTATTCTTTACTCTTAAGTTCTATTTAATACGGTAATTTTTATGTCTTGATATTTTTTTAAATTCATTTTATTAATTATTTTTATTTTAATGACATTAAAGGTTACCCTTTCTCTATTTATCGCTCCCCAATCTTTAGAGCTTTCAAAGTTTAATTACTACAAATAAATATTATTTTATTTTATTACCGGCTACGAACAACCGATCCAATTCTGAGTTTATGACTATCAGTGTTCAACTCCATAGCCTTGTAATTTTCAACCCAACCCAGAAGACAAGAACTTCTGAATCACGCTTTAAAAAAAATAGGTCGTCGTTGAGGACTTTTCGATGGAACCAACTTGCATTTGCGTTGCATGGAAAGGGAAACTATGAAAACTTCGCACCGTTAGGCCAACGACGAGGAGATTCTTACCCATGATCCGTGAACCACTGATGATATTTTACATCAGCCCTATGGTCGGTGAGAGTGGGGAGCACAATTCGTATCAACCAGCCACAGCTGAGATTCGAACCTGGCCCACTTCATTGATAGGCGAACGCTCTATCCCCTGAATCACCGCGGCTCTCCAAATAAATTAGAAATTTAAAAAATAGGGAGCGATTCATAATTTCAATTAACTGAAATAAGAGAAAATGAATTTTTGTTAATATGCCGAATGGAAACCGTGATGGCTCAGGGGATAGAGCTTTTGCCTTCAAATGAGGTGAACCGGGTATGAATCCCAGCAATAGCTGATCGATACGAATTCCGCATCCGGCTTGCACGGATCACAGTGATGACGTAAATTATCTTCAGATATTGACAGATCATGGGTTAGAGTCCCCTTGTCAGGCTGACCGTGAGAGGTTTTCATAGTTTATCTGTCCATGTAAAGCAAAGGCTGGTTAGTTGTATCAAAAAGAGTCCTCCACGAAGGCAACATTTCTCCCAATAATTGATCCAGGAGTTCCCTTGTCTTCTGGATTGGCTTCCAAATTACAAGGCTACGGAGTTGAACATTAGTATTCAGAAACCCAAAAATTGGTTCGGTTGTTCAACGACGGTTATGAAATAAAATAAAATATGCCGAATGGCCAAGCAAATTTTGAAGAATGGTTAAAATATTTGGGAGGTCACAGCAACCTCCCGTCGTTGCGCTTCTGATTAGTGATGTTATTAGCAGCATTACTTATCTCCATGATTTAGATGTAAAGATGTATCAAAAAAATTTGTTGAATTATTTCCTGTCAGAAAAATTTCATGAATAAAAATTTGCATTTTTCTCTAATTTTTTGTACCTTTGTAAATAGCCTGAAAAAATGAAATATATTTAAAAAAATAAATAAAGCATGCAAAGCATATTAAATTATAACACAACATTCAAAATTGTTGCAAATTATCGATGAGTTTATTTCAATGAGTCCATTTAGATTAACTTAGATTTCTTACACTAGTAGAGAGGTTTCTGTTAGCAAAACTGTTTATATTTAATTCTAGAACTCTTAGGAAATTCGTAATTAAAAAGTATGTACATAAAGGGCCTCAAACTAATATTAAAACGCAAACAAAACAAAAACCCTATTAAAATCTGTGGATTTACTAGTGTGAAACACTCCTACATTTCCTCAGTTATTTATTTTATTTTGAATTGAAAATTGTTAATTTTAGAGCCTCTAGAGCTGATGGATCATATTAAAAAAAAAGAGTACCTCTTTGTAAAAGGAGGAGCAACGAGAATATGTGATTAAAAATACATCACAAGGGATTAATTTTTTGCATCTTTTTTTTTTGTTTTTGTTTATGAGATGAAAAACACCAAAACCAGTTTGTTTTTCTGATTAAGCTTGGAGGTGTTTCTAATAATGGCCTATCATCTCTTCTCTATTTCCTCCGGTATTGTTTTCAATGTAGGTTCGTTAGATTTTAATAGCGTTTTTGTTCCCCTCTTCTCGTTCAAATACTAAATTGTGGCCTTTGATGTATGCACTTCTTTAATTCATTTCTTGATAAAGATTCTACAAAAGTATATTGAATACATAAGTTTTATTTTATTTTATAACCGTCGTTGAACAGCCGACCCAATTTTTAGTTCATGACTACCAATGTTTAACTCCGTATCCTTGCAATTTTGAACCCAATCCAGAAGACAAGGGAGCTCCTGGATCAAGTATTGAGAAAAATTTGCCTTCGTGGAGGACTTTTGATGAAACAAATCCGCATTTGCGTTACATAGAGAGGAAATCCACGAAAACCTCCCACTGTCAGCCTGACGGCAAGGGGACTCTAAGCCTTGATCCGTCTACCACTGAGGATATTTCCCATCAGCACTGTGCTCGGTGTAAGCCAGATGCGGAATTCTTATCGTCAGCCATTGCTGGGATTCGAACCCTGTTCACCTCATTGGAAGGTGAACGCTCTATCCCCTGAGTCATTGAATACATTAATTTTATATTTAATGTATCCCTCATTGAACAGCCGATCCAGTTTTTGGGTTTACGTCTACTAATGTTCAACTTCGTAGCCTTGTAATTGTGAAACAATTCAGAAGACAAGGGAACTCCTAGATCAGTACCCCCAGATGTATTGATTTGTAATGGGAACATGGAGGACTTTGCGACTCGAAGGATTTAACGTGCATCAGTCTCCATTTGCTACACGGAGAGACTTCGGCCGGCGGGGATCGAACCCACGAGCTCTTGGATATGGGCCCAGCGCCCTACCAATCAGGTTATCCCGGTCTTTGAATACATTCATTGGAATATCATAGGATACCTTGGTGACCAAGCACATTTAACCTCACAAAAGGTTATGTAGTTTTGAATATGTTATATATACTTAGGCCCTTACATTCTCCTCTTATTATGCACTTTAGCGTGCTCATCAGAATAGCCGCGTTTGTGTCCTCTGTTCAGGTTTTATTCAGCAACTCTCTACCATTTACTCATGCAAGAAATATCGACTTAACTTTTCTGAAGAGCACAACATAGTTGTTACAGTTTACTATGAATTTTTTTCTTAACTTTCAAGTTGCCAGAGCACAAAAGTTTTCTTCAATTTTCCAAAATAAATAATAATATTAAATAAATAAAAAAGAGGGTTTATTGATCTTAGTGTTTATTGTATCTTAACGGTTTATTGTAAAAGTCACCCTTAATATGCTTATCACCTTCAATGCGCTTATTCTTTGACGTATATGATGTAAAAAAATATGCACGTGATTTACACGTTAAAAATGCCAAACTAACTTGGATTAAAAGTACCAAACTATATAACCTTATAATGTAACCTCCTCCCCCCTTCTTTTTTTTGCAACTTGGCCACCGTGCTAAGTTTTCAGCTCGGTTTTTAATGGTTTGGTGCATAAGAATTGCTACTTTTTCACAACTTAATATAGTTGAAGATTAGAAAACCTTTTATGCTTTAAATAATGTTCATTTTACTGAAATAATAAAAATATTTTTTTAATTAATTAATATAATTTTTTTAATTAATATAATTTGTTTAAAATCGTCCTCTTGAGCTTCTCCCTTTTCCTTGCAACATTAAATTTTATGAATAATGCAATAAAATATGCATTAAAAAAATGAGAGATCGGTTTTTGGTCGTAAAACAGAAAAAACTAAGCCTTCTTTGCCGATACTAAAATTTCAGTAAAATAATTTATCTTTGGAATCTCAAAATCGCACATTTTCATAAATCGGGAAGGCGTCAAACGATAAAAAAAATTTCAATGATTTGTTAATCATATTTTTATTTTATTTACTATAGCTAATATTATAAGTTAGTGGACAAAACTGTGACTCAGCAGATTAGGATATATATAAGCGTTCTTTATGTTCATAGTTTTGCTCTCGCTTTTGAAATAATTTCTCTAAACGAAGTAGTTATAGTATGGGATATACAATGTTATTTAAGTGAGAAGATACTTTTGAAATAAGGACTAGTAGGTTGACTTAGTAAGAATTGGAATTTTGATCTGACGAGATATACAATCCCCGCTGACATACTTTAAATGCATAATGTAATTTTTTTAGATCCAGTTTTTACTACATAATGAGATGAAACAACGTGGAACCACCGAGAGGTGAGTCTTTCCTCGTAGGGTACCATTCTGATTTGGGTTTCGAATGCGTCAAGTCATGTATTTTAATTTAAAAATTTTTTTTTGAAAAACTAAAAGCATTTAGCGGAATGCCTTCAGGGGAATTGATCAACCAGAGGCCAAAAGATGACTAGTTGATAAATAATATAATGATTGCAGGATGGAATTTATGAAATTTTTTTCATTAATGAGCTTTTTAGTTAACATTAATTGTTGTAACTATCAGCTTATAACTATTTTCCTTCTACGTTTAGTTTAATTTGATATGTCATATTTACAATTCTTCATGGAATGAGTCTCAGAAACGATTATGTTTGATTCTTTTTAGCAAAAGTATTGTAAGTAAGTATAAAAATATTTAATGGTTGATGATATTTCTCGATATCTGGAAGGCTTAGGAATATAATAACGTATGGAAGTAGCAGCATTGAGCCGTATATTTCAAACATTTTTAAGTATTGCATATATTAGAGCCTGTCAGTGGATCATTTTAGAAAAACAAAGCAGCCCAACCTAAACAAAATCAAAAATTTGCCTTTGTAAAAACTTCTAAAACTTACGCGCCTAAAAGCGCATTTCTGCTGATAAGTGAAGGGCGCGTTTAGACGCGTAATGGTGAACACAATATTTACCTTACAAAGTACATATTTAGCTTACAAAGTGTATATGTTACAGTTATGAATCAAAATCCGTTTCTACGCATTATCTATGAGTCTAGGAGCACCCGTAACTTCGGTAGACGAGACAATTTTTGCAAAATAAAATTCATGTTATTAAGTTAATGGATGAGTTTGTTTCACAGATGCATTAATTTTAATGCGTGAGAATTTAATCAATAGTTTAGAATTACTATAATTAATTTTTATTTCTGCCATAGGGCAAAAATTTTGACAGCGTAATAAATCTGTTAAAAGAAGGGAACCGTTTTATTAATTTTTTTCTATCTATAGTTCTCTTAAGATCGTCTACAGACATGCTGATATATTGCGACAATATTTGAAAGACACACATTTCACATATTCTATAACATTATATAATAAATTTTTGATAGCAGTATTGTCTGAAAAATGAACAACACTATGTAGTTTCGCACCTTGTTTACATTTTGAAGAGTGAGATGTAATTTGAATATAATGCCGTTTAACTTTAATTGCATAGTTATGAAATCATGCAACGCAGTACCCACATTAAAAAATCAGTTCACTAGTTAAAATAGATACCACATCAAATAACTTTTGTTCTGATGATCGGATTTTCACTTACTAAAAACCAATGAATAGTTCAAAAGGGTAACCTCGAATAGGCTAGTTAATTAGCTCTAGCTATTAACTTAGTTAGGGAATCAGCACAGGCAAGTAATTACTCTGAATAAACATAAATTTTTATCGACAAATTTAGATTTTTGACCATCGAAATATGGAGTAGTCATAAATTAGTCATAAATCATGAAGTAGTCATAAATTAGAAAATAGGATCTCATTAATTTATATATGATAACTGTGGGAAGTTCGGGCTTCTTGATGCTTAGTTCACTTTTTACGGTTTTCGTCATACTCTAAAACTAATAACGAAATTTTAAAAATTCTTGCGACCCCTTTTTACCACTCGTTTATTCAAAGATTTTATTAAAAAAATATACGTAAATTATTATTTATTATTTTGAATAAATTTAATAATCGTTGCAAAAATTTTGAATTGTAAAGGCATGCAAACTTCAACATCAATTTAAATTAAGTAATATTGAAAAGAAAAATACAAAGTTCGAATGAAATCGGTTAAATAATTATCTCAATCCTATGTATGTGCTAATAAAAATACGACAAAGTAACTACGTTTTCATATTTGATTTGGTTACTTAATCGTTATAACTAATTAATCAACACATTTGAGGTTAACAGTTTGAAACTTCAATATTCCTATTTAGACTGTAAGTATGAGTAGAACAAAAGTTATTCAGGGGATATAATTTTTTTGTATGCGTTTTGCTTTGTTTTATAAATTTTCAATGGCTGATGATGTTTCTCGATTACTGGAAAGCTTAGGAATATAATAATGTATGATAGTTGCAGCATTAGGCCGTATATTTAAACATTTTTAAGTAATACATATATTAGAGAGTGTCAGTGGAATATTTTAGAAAACCCAACCTAAACAAAACTAAAAATTTGCCTTTTAAGAACTTCTAGAATTTACGGGTCTAAACGCGCATTTCTGCTGATAAGTGAAATGCGCGTTTCGATGCGTTACAGTGAACACAATATACTATTAGTGCATATTTAGCTTTCAAAGTGTATATGTTACAATTTCGAACCAAAATCCGTTTCTGCGCATTATCTATGAGTCCAGGAGCATCCGTAACTTCGCGTTCGAAATTGAGAAGGACACGAATTCAAGTTTTAACTCTGCTACTTCTCGCAACTTTCAATTTGAAACCCATCCTCACAAAACTTATGACAATAAATGACCAAATTACACCACTTAGTCAGAATTAGACAAATCTGAGAATTAGAAAATCGTCATATCGACGGAAAGAAAATCAACGAATCATCAAATCAATGAATGAGCGAATCAATAAATTAATGAAATAAAAGATAAAAAAAAAAGAGTGAATGGTTGAATCAGTAAATAAATGAGTTTGTTAACACATATATGAATCAATATGTTTACGAACTTATGAATACAAAAAAAGACAAATAAGTAAATCAACGAATGAGTGGATAAACAAATCATCAAATCAATGTATGTGCGAATGCACCGACCACAGTGCTGACGTGAAATATCCTCAGTGGTAGATTTATCATGGGTTAGAGTCCCCTTGCCGACGGGCTAACCGTGAGAGGTTCTCGTGGTCTTCCCCCCCCCCATGTAACGCTAATGCGGGTTAGCTCCATCAAAAAGTCCTCCACGAAGGCAAATTTCTCCCAATAATGGATCCAGGAGTTCCCTTGTCGTCTGAATTGGGTTCAAAATTACAAGGCTACGGAGTCGAACATTAGTAGTCGTAAACCCATAAGATTGGGTCGGCTATTCAACGACGGTTATAAAATGTATGTGCGAATAAGCAAATACATGGATGAGCGATGAAACGAATCAGAAAACCATTTAACGATTAAATTAATTAACAAATCAGTGATTAAGCACATAAACGAATCAGAAAATCAATGGATGTAAAATCAGGGAATCGATGAATTAGTAAATCAGAATTTGTGAAAGAGCGGGTAAACATATCAGCATCATCATCATCACATCTGGCTGGACATCCCAGGGTGGGCCAGTGCCTTCCTTTGAATTCGAATCCACTTCTCTCTACTTTTGACACTTGTTCGCCAGTTTTTCTCCTTTAGAGTAAGGAAATCAGTCTCAACTAAATCCAGTCATCTCAGCCTGGGTCTACCTCGTTTCCTGTTCGTTAGGGGTTTGTGTAATAATTGTGTAATAAACATATCAGCGAAACAATAAATAACGAATGAAAGTGTTTAATTCATAGAATTCTAAGGTTTAATTTAGGTTTGTCCTGACCTCCAATGTGGGAATGCGAAATTATGTTTGCCTTTATACTCTTCGCAATTTTAGTGGTAATTAATTATCCGTAAAAACGAATATCGACAATTCATAGTAACATATAAAATCCACAAACTTATAATGTACAGCAATTAAAAAAATATTTTTGTGTATTATTAAGATATCAAAATACTTTCTAAGTCATTATTCATGGAAATATTGATATATTTTGTACCTTTTTGGAGAATTCTTTTTGAAAGAAATTAAATTGACATCCTCCTTCACAAAATTTAGAGTAAACATAACACAGACTCCTTTTTTTAAACGAAGATGAATGAAAGATAGGTAGAAAAATTGGTCTCGGAGATGTTGAAAACAAGTTAGTTTTTGTCACGTATTTTTGTTTTCTCAAGGTTACCTGTCGTCCAAGGTTGAACTATTCCATCTAAATATTCATATGGACACAAGATTGATCTATATTTATTGCATAATATAATATGATATATACCAATGGAAAAGCGAAGAAAATTATGAAAATTATGCGTAGCTCAAGAAATTTGTGTGATTATTGTTAAGTATATATTAATAGTGACTGGGCACGAGACAGAAATAACGCAATAAAATTTTATTCTATTTTTTTTAGGATATGTATGTTTTCCGTGCAAGCTTTTAAAGAATAATAAAGTTAGCTACTTCTATGTAATTGTATTTTTCTTAAATATCTAAGTATACTGAAGTTTTAGTAAACAATGCATCATTAAGAAAAAGGCTTACAAATTCTACTTGGTAATTCTACTATTAAAAATCTTTAAAAAAATTATACTTGGTGATTCTATTATTGAAAATCTTTAAAAAGCATGCTTTTAAAGAATAATAAAGTTAGCTACTTCTATGTAATTGTATTTTTCTTAAATATCTAATTATACTGAAGTTTTAGTAAACAATGCATCATTAAGAAAAAGGATTGCAAATTATACTTGGTAATTCCACTATTAAAAATCTTTAAAAAAATTATACTTGGTGATTCTATTATTGAAAATCTTTAAAAGGCATGCTTTTAAAGAATAATAAAGTTAGTTACTTCTATGTAATTGTATTTTTCTTAAATATCTAAGTATACTGAAGTTTTAGTAAACAATGCATCATTAAGTAAAAGGCTTACAAATTATACTTGGTAATTCCACTATTAAAAATCTTTAAAAAAATTATACTTGGTGATTCTATTATTGAAAATCTTTAAAAAGCATGCTTTTAAAGAATAATAAAGTTAGCTACTTCTATGTAATTGTATTTTTCTTAAATATCTAAGTATACTGAAGTTTTAGTAAACAATGCATCATTAAGAAAAAGGCTTACAAATTATACTTGGTAATTCCACTATTAAAAATCTTTAAAAAAATTATACTTGGTGATTCTATTATTAAAAATCTTTAAAAAGCATGCTTTTAAAGAATAATAAAGTTAGCTACTTCTATGTATTTGTATTTTTCTTAAATCTTAAATATCCAAGTTTACTGAAGTTTTAGTAAACAATGCATCATTAAGAAAAAGGCTTACAAATTATACTTGGTAATTCTACTATTAAAAATCTTTAAAAGGCATGCTTTTAAAGAATAATAAAGCTAGCTACTTCTATGTAATTGTATTTTTCTTAAATATCCAAGTTTACTGAGGTTTTAGTAAACAATGCATCATTAAGAAAAAGGTTTACAAATTATAATTGATAATTCTACAATTAAAAATCTTTAAAAAGCATGCTTTTTGAGGAATAATAAAGTCAGCTACCTCTATGTAATTGTATTTTTCTTAAATATATAGGTATAATGAAGTTTTAGTAAACAATGCATCATTAAGAAAAAGAATTACAAATTATGCTTGGTAATTCTACTATTAAAAATCCCTGATATTTTATGTGAATAAAAAGAAAATATAAATATTCAAACAGAAGACTAAATAAGTAATGAAAATAAAAAAATGCATTGCACGAAAATATTCTTAAAAAAATTAAAAATTGTTCAAAAATTTGTTTTAGTGAAAAAAAAAGAATGGATATGAATTTTTTTTTAAAAAGAAAGTAAGAATTAGAATTATTATTTTATGATGGAATAAGGAAAAGAATTTATTCTTTCCTTTTATTTCTCTTATTTTGTCTTAAGACAAAATAAGAGCACAGGAGAATAAAAAAGAGCGGAAATTCTAGAGATGGCAGTCTGTAAAAAACAGTAATTTTTCGTTAACGGTTGATAGTTTAGTAAAACATAGATCCATATGGGCAAGCCAAATAATAAATGGTTATCATTTGAAGAGGAAATGCTAATGGAATTAACAACGCTATTTCGAGGAAAACTTTTGTAAGTCAGGGACAACGCATGATAGATATTTCTTCAGTTCAAGTTCATTACTACATGTTACAAGTTCACCAACACCTTGGTACTATTTTATGATGGAATGAATCATTATCAATTCCAATAAGTTGTGTAATAAATGACAAATTTAAATTGCGCCCTAAGGGAAATGAACTCAAATAATTGGCTTTTGAATAAGGAAACACAAACAGTGAAAATCCAAGAGCTTCCTAAAAAGCGCAGAAATAGTTCTAGGCTTATTGAATGCTAGTTCCGTAGACATAATTTAAATTAAGCACTTTTCTGAAATGCGAAATGGGAACATTTAGTTTGGATGTAACAGATTCTAATACAAAACGCACGATTTTGAAGTCAAGATTAAAGAAATATGTTTAATAATTAAAATGCATGTTAAAATTGCGAAAGTCATGATATGTCCCGCAGTGGACTGATCGTTGAGACACGGTTCCCAGCAGATCACCGAAGTCAAGCATCACTGGCTGCGGTCAGTGTGCGGGTGGGTGACCACTTGGATCAGTCTGCGTAGGGACCGAGGGTGTGCGGTATTGGTCCTCGTTAAACTGTTCTACCGTAAAGTGCTCGTCTTCGCGTGCAGGTCGTCGGGTTACTGAAGCAGGGGTGCCACCCCCTCTGCAGAGGATCAAAATTGTGATGGCATGTCTTCAGATCATCCTCAGACCGTCGCCAATAGCTCATTGTGCAGCTCTAGTGCGACGTAAAATGAACTACTACTACTACTACAAAAATGATATCAACGATCTGTTTATCACAAAAGTTGGAAGATTTCGTCTGCGCAAAATAATGAATTTAATGAGCATATAAATGTATATTCTTTTTTTCGAAATTCATTTTATTGTCTATTATGGGATACCTGTAAGTGACGTAGTGGGGGCATCTCGATCCTGATTGGTTGTTGAAACGTGGCATTTGTTTACGTTAGCAAATGCTCTTTTCATTCAATTTTGAGTAAGCCAAGCCAGTCAAGTATCAAATCTCTAAAGTGACTCATTCTATATTCTTTCACAAAGATTTCAATTCTTTCACTATATATTTCTTACTTAACACTAAGAAAGGCGTAGAACATAAACAAACTAATTATGCATCGAAGCTGGCAGGTACACAAAACAAAAATATATCACGGTAACAAAAAAAAAATACATAAACAAATAATAAATCTAAGTTAAAAGTAAAAGACATAGACGAGAAAGTATTATATTTCAACAAATTTGATGCACGATAAGGAGCTGTATTTAATTAACTTCACGTTAATTAACTTATTTGAAGATACCTCAACTTTAACACGTCATGTTGCTTATAAGCGATCAGCTGGCGTTGACGTCATAGATCACATGCGTCGGTATTCGCTTTCTTCTTGAAGAGCAATTTATGTCTTGAAATGTCATTTTAGAAATGGTGAAACAAAACAACAATTTTAAAAACTTCCTTTCTGTTAGGTACTTATAAGACTTTTTTGTGAGAAATAGTAAATTTTCACAGCTTTTCTTGAATCTTAAAATGTTCTACGTAAAGATAATTTTTTCAGACGATTTTGATAAATTTTTTTATAAAATGTTCGTCGTATGAATTCGAAATTATGTGTGAGAGTTAAAGTTTTAAAGCAGGTTTTTCGTTTAGCTTATTTTGAAAATTATATCCAACGAGAAAAAAAATCACACTATTTTCATAGGCAATACACAATTTTTCTACAAATTTTTAAGGAGCTTAGCGGGAAACTATGTGATTTGTTTCATTAGCTTATTAATCCAATCAGCATCTGATTGTAATATTGAAAATTCCTGGACAAACAGTTTTCAGAGAATGAACAGTAAGATTTTGAGGAGATCTACAATACAGGTTCCATTATCGCCTGTCTTATATTAGGCAATACTCATGACATTGTTCTGTGTTCTAAAATTTGGAATTCAGTAATATTTTTACTAAAATGTACAAAACTATTCCTCCGTAAAGTTTTTTAACTTTAAGCTTTTTTCTTCTTCTTTATTTCAAAAAAAAAAAATAAATAAAATAAACTTTAATCTTTCAGGTTTGTATAACTTTATAAGTTTAATGTTGACAAGAAAAGTTTGAGAAACAGTTGCCTATAAATAGTGATATCTACATAAAAAAAAACATTAATGTATATCTCCTCTTAAAATAAAATGTTATTATGACCTTTAATTTCGAATGAAATTCACATCGAAATTTTAACATTATTTTTTTCAGTTCAAAAAAGAAAAATCTCTGTGATCGTTTTAGGAAAAACACTTGTGTGAGATGATTATTCTTCAAGGGTGTTAATTTATTTATTTCGTAATAAATAGCAAGTATGATTTTAAATATCAATTAATTAAGTAACAGGGAATTTAAACATAAGCGTGACATAAGAATCTCTTCTCAAGATACTAACTAACAATGGGTTTTTAAAGCTTTGTCATTTTATTTATCCATTTTTCTTAAATATTTTTTACTGTAAATGTAATTTTCATTAATCATTGCGTTCTTTTAAAAATATTTTATCTTTTTTAGAAATATTTTAACCAAACTGAAAAAAAAACGCATATGGCATGAAAAATTCCTTATCTTTAAAATGATAATTAAAAAAGATATAAATTCCGAAAACACTTTATTAATATAAATGCATAAAAAATGATTCACTATATTATATTAGCATAAGTAAAGTGAAGTAAAAAAAATATTAAGCTCGCGACAAAAAAAACGGCAGTTAAGCTGACAGTTTCATTAAAAACTCAAGAACAAAAAGATTTCTGATTTCTTATGAAATGCAATACCATAGATGAATTAAAAAAATTATTAACAAGTAAAAGTTTAGACGTTTACTTGTTCATAAATTTTGTTAATTAATTTTGTTTGTTAATTAGTTTTCAACGTTTCGAATAAAAATCTGCAAATACCAATGTAAAAACTAGAACTTAAAGAAATAATGACAACAGCAATGCAATATTTCTTTTTTAAATTTCTCAAGAAATATTTAAAGGATGATTTTAAAAATTTAGAGGTGTTTAGAGTGCAGTTTATCATACTTATCAATGAATTTTAAAGTTGTCAAAGGTTCGATTGACCAGCAATAAATTACAAACGAAAACAAGGAGTTTTATAAACCTTATGCCAGAATATATAGCAGTAAGCTTTTAGTTTGTACCGACTACTTTGGTTGTGATTTGCAATGATTGCATACAATTTTGTAAGTCTAGTTTAAATATATTTGGAGATATGAATATTTTTTTATTAAAAAAATTACGTTATTTCGCTATAGCTTAAAAAATATTCAGTAAAATTAAACAAAATATTAAAAATAATTTTGAATTTATTGCAAAATTGTAACTTTAAAATTTCAGAAAACTCTGTACAAATTGCACAAGAAATGAGCATTTAGAGTAGATCTTTCATGGTGCGCATGCACGAAAAAAATGAAAAAAAAATTTCATTATGTTGTCGTAAATTGCAGTTAGTAACTAATTTAAAATATTCGATTTGAACACATACCGAAAATTAAAAAAAAGTTTCTGATAATTTACTTAGTAGTTCTTGTAGTTGAAAGCTCTGAATGATTAGGGGTTTTTCACACATTTTATTTTATACTATTATACAAGACTTATTAAAACTGACACTGGCATTGTGAGGGATAATAAAAGTGTGCTTTTTTTACACGTTTTCTTTCCTTATATCATCACATTTTTGTGTACGAACGATTATTGTAAGGTATTATCAGTTGTTATTTAATTTTGCCTCATGATACGATTTAAAATTTGTGGAAAACCTCTTTTCATTTAGAGCGTTCTTTTAAAAAAAATTAAAAAGAACTAAGAAAATTGCTAGAAGCATTTAAATTTTCAACATAGAACTTTTTTTTATTAGTTACTAAATGCAACTCATTACAAAAATGAGGAGAAATTTTAAATTTCTCCTCATTTTTAAAAATTTTTATCCACGCATGCGCAGTACGAAATAACTACTTTTGAACTGTCATATCTTGTACAAATGTTTGAATAATAATCTTGTAATTAATTTAAACTTGCTCCAAAAATTCTGTTTGACTTTTTTTTTTAATATTTTTAAATTTACATAAAAAAAAGACACAAAGATTAGTTTAATATGAAAATGTCTTTATCCCCATAAATATTTTAGATAAGTTTACGAAATTGTATGCAATTATTGCCAATAGCAACCAAAGAAACCAATACAAGCTGCAAGCTTATTGGTATATTTTCTGGCCTAGGGTGTTTAAAAATACTTGTTTTCCGCTCGCAGTTTATTACCGGACTCATACCACTGAAAATTTTAAACTTCATAGATAAATATGAGAAATTGCATGACCTAAACACTTCTTAAATTAGAAAATAATCCTCCTCATATTTCTTGAAAATTCTAAAACAATATCAAAACTGAAGAGATCTCTTCCATTAATGTAGGATAGTGTACCTTTTCATATGCAAGAATGTCACTTATAGTTTCATTTTAAAAGTATTCTTTATATCATATATGTCTTAAAATATATCCATCCGGCATTATTTGCATCGTTATTGACCGAATTCCGTAATTTTTTGACAATCAGTTATTATACACAAATTACTAATTTTTTTCGTTTAGCTACTGGTGATTGATTATAAATTAGGTAACGAATTTCCATCATGTGGACTGATGTTTGTTAATTAAGTAAATGAATAATTTTTCTAAACCTGATATTTTTAAATATTATCAAATTAAGCAGTTTTCCAATAAATTTTATCTGGGCAGGAATTTTTTTTCAAACTCTAAAAATTTCAAACTTTAATTCAAACTTTACATTAAAAAAATCTATTTCACTTTCAGTGTTTATTGAGTGCAGTACTACTTGTATCTAATGTAACTATGTATTGGAGTGCATCAGAGAAAAATAAAAAGGCATTAATACATTTATCACTACTGCAACAATTTAATAAATTAAGAATAAATGTTTCTTTTGTGCATTTTTTAATTATAACTAATTTCTCAATACCTTACAAGGGAGAATGCAGCACCTTGGTACAGTTTTCAATTTCTATTTTCGATGACTAAATTTTAATTTCCTATTATTAGGTTGTAAAAAAATATATTTCAGAGGAAACCGTTTGTGTATTTAAATGTTGTCTTTAGATTGTAAATAAGGTTATATTTGTCCAATTTCAAAATTAAGATATGAAAAACGACCTAAAATACAATACTTTTCTCAACATATTTTTGATTGCGAGCCTATATGTTAATCAAATCAAATTTAATATTAAATCCTTTTAATCGAGCAATTATTTTAAAATTTGGGAAATGTTTCAAATCTACTTTCATCTGAAATTCTGTAGTTTTTATTTTGTAAACGGTATTTTGCATTGCAATATTAATTCTTGAATCAACTTAAACTTTGTAAAAATAATGTTTGTAGGCTATATATACACTTTTTGAACGATATAGGAATAAAAATTCGTCGGCATTTGAAAATCTTATATCGTTTCGTCAGTTAATATCTGTAGTTTCATTTTTACGTTTAACACAAATAAATTTCTCCGTTTGAATTTTTAAAATACTTATTTTTCAAAAAAATCTGGAAATTTTTTTCATAATATTTTACTTCAATTTATTGAACAAAAAATAATTAATTAACAAATTCTACTTCAATATTCCTCAAAGCTAAATATTTTCTAAGAGACAATGATGCTAATCTAAAACGTGATTTAAAAGAACCACGCTCATGAGCTAAATTACCGCCTCGGGCAAATTGCAAAAAAACCATATTTCATATCCAAATTTATAAATAAAAAAAAGAAACTGTAATTTAATGGAGTTATTCTAAGAATTCGATCGTATCTAGCATCTCATAAACTACGAATTTTTAATATTCACAAACGACGTCAACCCTTGATCCGAGTTAGGCACGCACAAGAGGTGGAGAGACGTAGTGGGTACGTTGGTTTTTCCGTTCATCCGTCTCTGTTTTCTCTCTGAAGTCTGTTACCTGCGACATTTATCTCTGACCCCTTCATCTCATCTTCTCGAGTTACCTATAAAAAGAAAGACGAGACTCGGAGGTTCAACACAATTCTGCTCTCTTTCACCTTGTCCGGAAATCGAATAACAAAACCTGATCGTCGTTATAGTTTTTTTAAAGTGTTCTTATTACGTTTAAGATATGTAAGAAAGCCTCGATTTGTGCGTATTTGTTTAAATTTGTAATTTGTTCGTCATGAATTTGTATGTTCCTTTAGCAGTTTTGTTCCTAATACTTACGAAAAGTGTTTCTCCCAGTGCAATACCCATGTGGGAAATGCTGAGTTACGAAGAAAAGGTATTTAATGTCTCTAAGGATTTATTTATTTATTTATAATTTCTTAAAATGGCTTCAAAATTTTGCTCTACCTGTAAAGTACTGCTGTAAAATAATGTATGTGTCAAAAGTGCTTTATTGCTTATTTCATGCTACAAAAGCTAAAAATTCTAAATTAGAAAACGATAGAAAACAATTCCTCATTTATTTGAATCATTTATTTAAAAAAAATGCATCTCTTATCTTGAAACGTTTTAAGGGCATCGATAAGACACCGTATAGAATACTAATTATTCTACAATTTGAAACTAAAAAAGTATCTTATTGTGTTTAAATTTATTCTGCAACAAAAATTCAATTTTTTATTGAGAAAACGATCATGAAGACTCATCATTTATTGAATTTGTTGCTGAGAAATGTGCTGTCACATAAAAGCATTTTTGATTAAAGTAAAGAAGTTTTTAGGGTACAAATTATTTTACAATTCCTAACCAAAAATTTTTTTTTGGTCTACTTTATTTCGTTCTAAAACTAAAGTTTAATTTTGAAAATTGCAAAAGCGATTGCAGGATTGTCCACATTTTCTTAATCGTTTGCTGAACGGATTGTCTGCATTGATGTCATTTTTGATTAAAATTAAGCACAGCATTACGACGCATCTTGTGTACAAATTATTTTACAATTTGTAACCAAATAAGTATTTTAATATGTTTCGTTTCATTTCACAGGTATTCGTATTTCTACTTCGTATTTTCTACAGTCATTTAAGATGTTTCATATGTTTTTCAATGTTTATGCTTTTCAAATATTTTTGATTCGAATATGGCATTTCAATACAACACATAATTATGTAAATTATTCTTCTGCAATTGATAGTTACTTACGCTAAATTTAGAAACATATCAACAAATAGTACCTACTATTTTTTTTAGAAAATGTTTTTTTTTCTCTCAATGTTTTGCTTTGTTTTTACTCTAAGCGACAACAGCTTTAAATAGTTTAAGAATTATTCCAACCATTTTGAAACTTTAAAATTTTATTTACAAATTATAATTTTATATTAATTACAATTTTTGAACTGTTGATTATAATTTAAATTTTAAAGTTGCCCAATTGTCAAAATTACAGTCTGTTCTCGGGATGAATAATAGATATTGTATTACCTTCACGGTGGTTAAAAAACTTTTACTAATTATATTAGTTTAATTAATAATTTTTTAATTTTATTCTGTACTTATTTGATTCTGAACAATTTTTTTAGCAATTATGTATTTGTTTATTTTAATAAAAGGAATTTAGTTATGAAAATATTTTGTATATAATTATTCCAAAATGAAAAATCGTCATAATTTTCGATTAAGGCAATTGATATATACTTTCTTATTACATAAACTTCAACGGGGTATTTAAACTTTAAGTTTATTATTATTGTTATAATTAAGGGCACTTATATTTTCCGCTTTTTTCTTATTTTATATCATACACAATTGTTTTAAAAGATATGGTATTTTTCTATAAATTTTCTAACAAAATAATAAACTAGGTAATTGAATTATACTTATAATCCATAGTCTTCACAATAACTGAAAACACAATCTGGCAATATTTTCGAAACATTTTCTACACATTAATTTTATTTTGTAAAAACTAAATATTCCTTTTTAAATCGATAACCAAGTTTTCGGATTATTATTATTTCTAAATTGGGGTATTTCCTAAAGTGAACTTCGTCTTTGCTACGCCTCTCTCGTTTTATTTCAACCTTCTTAGTTAATGAGATATATTTAATTTTTTTAAAATTCCGATAACAATGAAAAAAGAAACTTAAAATACTATGTTTTTAAAATGGATCTAGGTTAGAAAAGAAAATAATTTTTTGAGTTGTTAAGTTCAGTTTGACATTGCAAAAAATATCTGGGTAACTTCTTTGACCTCTAATATCTTTATTCATGTAATTAAAATGCCATTTCCATTCCAGATGGGTCGTCTCATGTACCAGTTTGTTCACTTGGTAGAACGTTATTGCAAAACATCGTCTGCTCCAGGTAATTTTTTTTTTAAACATATTTAAACAACTTTTTAAAAAAATTATTTTTCGGAACTTATTGAACAATTGTGTTATGCAAGATTTTTTTTATAACATCTTAAAGCTTTTTTTTTCTTTCAAAATTATTTTTTGGAATTTATTGAACAATTGTTTTTTTAATGTTTTTTTTTTATCAAATATATTTTGTTTTTCTTTCTGTATCTATAATGTGGGAAAAAAAGAAATTAGAAAGCGGTTTTTTTTCTTCGAGTAATATTAATGGAAGTTTAAGTTTGATATTTATAGAAAGTTCTTTCATGTTTTTAAAATTCAAAATAATGATTAATGTGATAATGATTCAAAATAACTTTAAGTGTTTGTTAAATATTCTGCATGCTTATAACCTTTTGACCCATGAAAAATAATTACATTGGTTTAACATAGAATTAAATTTTATGATTTCAGAATTTCTTTGTTTACAACTATAACACCATTATAACAATTTTAAATTAAAAATGAAACTTTTATACAATATTTCATAAAATATTTAATAAAATATTTAGAAATAAACTCATAACAAAAAAACTTAAGTAATTCTAACCCATTAAAATTCTCTAAATTTTATTGGTGTTCTACATTAAATTTAACATTGAAATACATTAAATATTTATATATATACATTTTTTGCATTGCTACATTTTATATTTCTTACAGTTTCTGGATGGTGTGTTTTCATAGTAAATACATTCAAAATAAGTATTTTCAAAGATATTCACACATATGAAACAAATGAGTTATAAAAGCTAAATTTAGCTTTAAAATATCCAGACTTGTAAATTCCATTTTTTAAGATAACACCTAATTTTAAGATTATTACTAATTTTAAACTATGAAAAAAATTAATTTAATTCCTCATATTCAAAATTTTCAAAACGATGCTTCCTTGGTTAATCTGTTTACTATTGTTAATTAATTTTTAAATCTGGGTTCCACAAAAAAAAAAGATCATTAAGGAGGGTAACTTAGCTGGAAAAAATAGGGAGCCGCTGAGCTAGAATAACACCTGTGCTTTCCAAGGCATCCTACTGACACGGCCTTGGAAATGTTTCCGGAAAGTTTCAAGTGCATCGTAGTTCTATGAACTTTTTACTTCCGGGTACAAAGCTATACTCTTATTATACCCAAATTCACCTCTAACCCAGAATCAAAACCAATACCATCTTTTTCGTAAATTTGAAAGTGCTTTTACACTACAAGGAGAAGAACATTCTGGTAAAATTACCGTATTGTATGTTAATAACATTTCTGGTTAAAAAAACAGCTTAATTCTGTTATTAAAAAACAAAATATACGATATTTAAACCATTCATTTGGTAATTGTTTTCTTCATACAGTTACGGTTTACCAGAAATTCTGGTTTTCAAAATTGTAGCTCTTATTATCACACATTTAATAAAAAATACAAAAGTAAATTTAACTACATAAATGGTTTCATATGCCATGCTCTGAGGTATCATGGTAAAGTTACCAAATTTTATCATATTTAGTAAATTATATCACATATTAATAAAACTATATTTTAATGTTAAATTTATCAAAATCATTACCAAAGCGCTTCGGTTAAAATCACTGCACTTTTTAGTGCTACCATAGAGCAAAGAAACTCGGAAAATTTTATAGTATTCTGCTAGTTTTGTGTCTGATTTTTTATTTTTAAATATCGTTTGAACAAATATTTTAACACATTTAAAGTAAGTCTCTTCATCATTAATCATTAGGATTTGGTCATGTGAAAATCCTTTAAATCTAAAGTTATTAAAGTGTTTAACTTTTTATTTCGAGCACTGTAAGATATTTAGTAAACTATTTATGTAATACTCCTTGCTTTTTAAGGGGAAAAAACTTCCAGGTAGCTTTTTCAAATTCGGGGATATGCCATAATTTATTGAACATTGTTTTTAAAATATTTCAAAGACGTGCCATATTTTTTAAAACAATGTTTCATAAAATTTGGTGAAAAAAATTACGGAAAAAAAACTAGAGTATCCTTTTTTATTAAATATACGAAACTAATATTAGAATCTTAAATTTTATCTATAATAAATGAATTTTAAGTTAACTAATATGTGATAATTTAGTATGTATACTTGAAATATAAATCTATATTTATATAACTATATATATTAGGTGTGCTACGTTACCATAAATAGGTTACATACACCATGGCGATTGTTCTTTTCTTCTTCTTTTTGATTTCAAAAAACAAAAAAGATTCACTAAAATTTTTGGGACGATTATTATTTTCATTTGTATTTGTGCTAGTTTTGTGAAATGTTTTGAGTCTGTAATGATTAAATACTTTTTCCCACGGAATGTTTACCTGAAAACTTCAAGCAATGAGAAATAAATTTTCAAAATCACTTATTCAGAAAACAGCACTTTGTCGCGTTTATTTAGACAGCACGAATTTCATTTGATTATAAATCACTTTTTCAAGAGTAAAATAAAAGTATGTCGAATGACAGTTTTGGTAATTTCAATGAAAATGTCATTAACATAGTTTTTTTTTCTTTCTTTCAGATTGCAGAAAAATTATGTCTTTGCATGGAATATCAAACCTTTTGAACTACGACGAAAATACACTTGATCTACTCGATCCCGACCAAAGAGAAGGACAGAAATTAGGTAAAATAGAATGCTTCTGTTTATGTAATAATAATATTAATAACTGTTATTATTATAACTATTATTTTATTATCAATTTTAAACTATCTTTTTCAATAAAAGTTTAAAAGTTTTTAAAATTATATTTAAATTTCTTTCTTTGAAGTCAGTTTTTTTGAAAGCTTAAATCAAATTCCTTAAAACTTTTTTTTAAAGCAATGAAAGAATAAAACAATTCTGAAGCTATTTAAACATTTATGTTAAAATTAACACTTAATGAACTTAAAGTTGATTCTGGTAATATATTAAAAGCTAAAAAAATTTCCTAAAATTTTTCATGTGCACTAAATTTTAAAGACATCCGCATTTGAAACATATCCAGGATGTGTTTCTCTTTCCGTCTTTCTCAAAATAAATACCTATTTTGAAAATGAAAATGCAAAGCTTTAATAGTAATTGCACTGGGGAAAAAAGTATGGTCATAACTACTAGAATATAGTAAAATTTACCAATGGGCCCACCAAGAAGCTTGGTAATTTTTAACGAAGCGCTTTAGTAATACTTAATAATAAAATACCTATAAAATATGGTTTCTATGTAACAAAATTTAGAACTTTTATCATGATACCTTTAAATCATGGCATATAACACTATTTATTCAATAAAATTTACTTTTGAGTTTTTATTTTCTATTAAATGTGTGGTAATAAGAATTATAATTTATTTTGAAAACCAAAAACAGAATTTCCGGCAAACCATTAGCATATGAACAGAAAAATTACCAAATGAATGGTTTAAATACCGTATATTTTGACTATCATTACCAAAATTATAAGATATTTTTTATACCAGAGATGTCATAACCAATTACTATACAGTACGGTAATTTTACCAGAATTTTTCTTTCCATATAGGGACGGATATTTAAAATTTACGAAAAGATGATATCGTTTAAATTGAATTGCTTTAAAGCACGCATTTCTATTTAAAAATTATTTTTTAAATAAAATACAATTTGAAAAAAAAATAATGTACGAAGCTCAAATAAAAATTTTTGATAAAAGGCAACTGTTTCAACGAGCTTGAAGGAATCGTCAGAAAAAATTATGCTGCTCTCAATATTTTTTAAAGTTTCATGCATTATTTTAAATCCTTTAACAAAATATTTACCGATTTCCTTTATATTTTATTTTTAATTTTGAATGTTAGACGAAAATTTTTCTCTAAACTTTAAGTTCACTATTACTGCAGTAATATATAATAGTGAAATGCATGTATTTAACTATTATTTGTTACGAATATTATTTTAATGGATATTATATTTAAGCTGAAAATTAAAATATATGAAACGATATACTCAACACGGATGTCTTATCATAATCAAAATACATATTTAAATTAGATTAGAAGAAATGAATGTATTTGTATGGGTCTTATAATTTGTAATTTTAGCTGTACAATAACAGCAATTACAATTTCGATGGAAGTTCTTGGAACGAATAATTCTCAGACCAATTATTCGATGTTATGATAAGCAACGTAATTAAACATTTGCACAATTCTAAAATTTATTAATAAGTAATTTGTTAAAAGTTTGTATTTGTATACTTTTTTCATTAAATAAAAGAAATAAAATTTCATCCGTAGGAAATTATAGAAAGGTTGATTTAAAATATTTGTCGTATATTAACGCTCAAAATATGCACCTTATTATTTTTTCTTTATAAATTATAACAGCAATATTTAAACAAACGTAATAATAAATAATGGAATCCTTATGAATATCCTAAATACATATATGTGTGAAACATTTAAAGAATGTTATTAGTTTGCATATTTTGTACAGAATTGCATATTATTATTAGTTTGCAGTTACTATTACCTGCATATTATTATTAGTTATCAGTTTCAAATTTTGTACAAAATTGTATATTACAGTGCGAAATATGCAAATTATTTTTTTTTATAAATTATAACTGCAATATTTTAATAAAGATAATAATAAATGAAGAAATCCTTAAGAATATCTGAAATACAGGTACATATAAATTTGAGACATTCAACGAAAAAAAAATTAATACTTTTTTTGCTTATGGTATTCACACGATATAGAAAACTGAAAACACAGTTCTCAAAATTTCTGCTCCATTTTTATTCGTCAGTACAAATTTTAAATCACTTCTAAATCAAATTGAATTTGAAAATTAATTTATTCTTTTTTCCTAATTAGAGGTACACCATCATGAAAGTAAGTCTTTCGACTTGGTTTCTTTAAATGTTTTTTTATTTTAATTCTATTACTACTATTTCCAAAATTCTAAGAGGGCTTGGATTTGTGATAAATATTGATGTATTAGAATAATCTTATAAGAGTAAGGTGATGCGAAAACTAATAGAAATATTTAATTTTATAACAAACACATTTGAAATTATCGAATCACAGATATAGTTTTGGAAACTAATTGTAAGCATCAAAGAATGAAGTGCGAAAAACAAAATTAAAATAAAATAAATTCATGTATGATTCAAATATTCATACGATTTAATTAAAAAATTAAAATAGAGTAAAAAATTGAATAAAAGAATAAAATGTTAGTAGAAAAATGTGTTAATGTGAAAATATTAACATTGAACAGAATTTTCTGGAAATGTTGTTTAATAACGCAGCAATACTTTTAGATTTTTTGTTTCATAAGATTTATGTAATTGAAATGCTATCTGAGAAATAACATTGCTATTTCTTGGTTTTTTAATAGTCATTTAAGGCTACAACCTATTTAAATTCGTTCTCTAAGAGAATTAATTTAATTTTTCAGTGTGGCAAGCTGCAACGAAGTCAGAATATAAATATCCATTTGAAAAGAATCAAGATACTATTAAAGAATCATCAGGTAAGCTAACATCTAATAAATGGCTCTTTAAAAATAATTTTAACAAATATTACATTTTTAAGGTGTTTTACATTAAATGAATTATATAAGTACGGTATTCCTCATAAAACGAAACTTCAAATTAAATTACCTAATGTTAAATAGTTTAAACTAACTCTGTATTCGTATAATTCATAAGAAAAATAATAAAATAAGTTTAAAAATTTTGCATTACTTATTTTCAATTACTACAAATTCTTTTTTAGAATATAAACACAAGAAAAATTAAAAATTATTTCAAAATAGGACTAATTTATAGAGTCGTTCGCTTAAACAATTGTGCATGTGGTTTTTTTTTCTCACGTAAGTAATGATTTTTTTTCTTTATAAAATAAGGCATTTAGAGATATTTTTGAGTAAAAACTTATTCAGAAGCAAGCTTCGGTCAACTTTACGAAATTTGAAAAGTAATCTTGATTGTTTTAAAATCCAGGTACCATGGATCCTTCACCTTCTTTATGCGTTAATAATAAGCGGAAAATTATATCTATAATAATGAAAAAGTTAAAGCTTGTGTGTGTTCCCTCTCCTGTGTGTATAAGTCCAGAACCGTTTGATCTATTGTCTTCAAATTAGGACAGTGGGTAAAAGGAGCAATTTTAGCGCCCGACCCAAAAATCGATCAAAAACTTTATTTAGATCATCCAGGAGAGATATTTAAAAAGGGAATTTTCTTATTGGTTTTAGAGAAAGCGCCACTGATAGAAATTACGATTTTAAATGCAGACGATTTTAAAGATAGCGTCAGTGATGTTTGCTTGCTTATAGCTCTCATTAATCAAGAAAAGGAGTTTATTGCATGTTCTTAGATATTTAATTAATTTTTATTCGTTATGTCAGACAAACTCAATAATCGACATGAATGTGATAGCATAGGTGAACTACGTCACCAAAATAGTATTTCTCAAGTACGAGGATACCAAGTGTTCCATTATTATTATTTTTTTATATATAACATAAAACGTAAACATAAACTTTTAAAACAAAACTCTATGAAACTAAATAATTTAAAATCAACGGTATTTGAAACAAAATAAAAGATACGTACAGAAAAGCCAAATTAATGGAGAAATAGAACTAAATTGGTCAGGAAAAAGGTTAAAAAAATCGCTACACTCGTGTTGACAATGATACTTGATTAAATTTGGTAAAAAGTACTAATTGAAATTAAAAAATAATAAGGTACATCCTAAAGAGAAAAATTAATGAAGAAATGATAGTAATTCATTAAGGAGAATCGTAGTAAATCGTCAAACTGTTTTTTGATGCAAAAACTAAAAACTAAAATAGTGGAAAAATTTTACTAATTCGTTCAGGAGGAACGTAAGAAATTGCCATACTACAATTAGTGACGCCGATGGTACTTTATTAGTTTTGGTAATGGGTACTTTTGGTATTGTGGTAATTGGTGTATTTTAATCAATACCAAATATAATCGAGATAAATTAGTATATTTGGAACCTATAAAAGTTACATTAATACCGTGCAATTTTAATACAGATAATGTGGAAAGAGGTATTTAATGGGTAATGAAAGGGATAAGTATCAGAGAAAATCGCTTTGTTGGGATAAATTTTGACGATCATGAGTTGACCATAACATCATTCCAAAACAGTACTGTATACAGTTATCCTTATTTTGATGGGATGAACTACTAAAAACGTGTTTTGCTTGAACTAATAATGCAGTGCCATCGGCAAGGACAAAAAATAATAAATGAAAAGAAAATTATTTTGGCTTTATTAATCGTGTTCAGTTTTCAGTCGTCTTTCAGTTTTGTGTATGGATTCGTAGTGTAGTTCAATACTGATTTATTAATAGCTTAATTTTTTCCCAATACGAAGAACGATTAATGTGCTGATGGAACTATAAAGTTTAAAACTGATAATAACAAAAAAGGAGATATTTAGAACTTAAACGAAAAGATTCACTCAATTAGGTTCACTAAACTACCTGCTTGTTCTTGTTTTTTATTTCCCGTTAAATAAATGCTTATCATCTACATTTTTTCTTGGAAATACTAAATTTCCTCTAGTACTCAAAGGAGTAAATTTGATAACTATGAAACATTTATATTTTAGCATACGATGACTGTATAAAACATGCTATTGACCTTCAAATGATATACGACTCAGAATTACTTATATAAAAATATGAGTCTGATTTGAATTTTGATTCGTGTTGCCATAACGATTTTACATCTGCGCAACCATTGATTTTCCATGCACTGTTTAGTTATTGACTTCCATGATGATTGGTTTGTTCCGCGATAATGTTATCGCATGGAATTGTCATTGATGGAATAACAAATTATGAAGATACGGATTTAAATATTTCACAATCAGATGTTTATAAATACAAACATTTTGGAAATTGTACGCTGTTTTGCAATAAAGAATAAGTTTCTCTTTAAGCACATAACAATTTAACAAGAATTATTTCATTCTCACGACTGAAAAAATTAGAATTTACAGAGAAAAAAAATATTTGAATTAAAAATATTAATGTGAATAAATTTATTTAATACTAAATATTTTATTTAATACTGATTATATTTAAAATAATTACTTATTAATATTTTTTAACAATGAAAGAATTGGTACTGTTTTGAAAAGTTTTATTTGGGAAAAGAAAATTGTTTATGAATTGGAAGAAAAAGCTTGATTACAGGCGTAAACAATTATTTGTTTATCCTAATTACATACAGTTTTTTAATTGTGTGTATATTTTTATTATTATTTTACAGATCAGGAGCCTAGTTTTTCTGAAACGAATGATGATTATCCTCAAAGGGTTGTTGTTCCTGCTCCCAAATATCTTCTTAGACGCTGGGGAAGATTTTGAGTTCGCTGAGAACAAGAGAGTGTGCCAATACATTTGTAAATTATATCGCTTTCATCCGTCATTTCTCAAATTTATTTAATAAACATTTATTATTCTTATAGAGTTTACTGTATTTTATGAAAATGGTAAATTTGATTTCTTTATTTTAGACTTCAGATAATTTATTTTTCGTCACTCCATACAAATATCTAAAGAAACAGAACTACTGTTTTTATAAATTAGAATAAATCAAACAACCATTGAATATTGAATCTTCTATATCGTTCAAACTATTGGAGACAAAGCAAAAATAAAAATCTTTTCTTTTTTCCAAAACATCCATGATTTTATTCATTTTAATCCTTTATATATACAACACGTCTTCCTTTCGTAGCTGTAAATTCTTCTTGTTTTGTTGCTGATTTAATATATATTCTGATTTTCGTATCTGAGAACTAGATTTTTAAGGCATTGTTTACCATATTTTTTTTTTTTTGTCAGACTGTCCAGTTTACCTAAACAACAAATCTTTATTCCACATGTTCTCCAATGGATTTAGGTCTGGTTGAAGCTTCATGCAATTTCAGACGATGTTAATCTAATATATATAATTCTCTTACGTGGCTCCCAAATTTTGGCTGTATTTCTTTTCCGCCGGTGGCAACGTTTGCTTTGTTTTGTTTACGTGACTAGAACCCCTGAATTAGACATTGAATTAACGGCGACAAAAAAAAGCCTCATTACAACTCCCCGAATGGCAACGCTAGAAAATCGACCAATGATTGCCGCTAAAAATGTCACATGCCAAATTTAGCTGAGGTAACTCAACATACAGCGCTTTTAAAAACGGAAACTGAAATAACCGGAGAGCATCAGCTGCGGCAATCTCATACTATTAAGCTTTCAGAAGTGAGTAGTCTTTGTCGATAGATCTCTATTTTAGTATTTTGTCGAAAGCGCTTTTTTTCACGAATTTATATAATACGAATTTATTTGACAATTTTTGATCTATATCACGAATTATACTATAGCACATTTCTGCACATGTCACTTATTTGAATTCAAATTTATTTTAATGACTTAGTATTTACTAAAAAGATGTAATTTTTTTTTAAAAAGAAGTTTCTATATGGAATTGAATGAATTTTGTGCATTTGCAATGTACCTAAGTTAGTAGCGAGCGAAACAAACCAAACAAGATTGCGTAGCAATTTTCGGGGGTTGGCGAGAGTTAGCGAGCAGGGGGCGCAGCCCACTAATATATATGTAAACAAATATAAAGAGACTTAGAAATTCTCCCTATCACTTTTTCCTCTCGAAGATGCTTTTAAAGGGCTATTTGTGTTCGACACAATGCTAATTTCTTCATTTGAGAGAAAGAGTGAGTCCAGCGGCTTACTCACTCATTCTCTCAATGAAGAATTAAAATTCGAAAAATAAAGCTAAATTTTTAATAATTTTCTATTAAAAATTTTCAATTTGCGTTCTAGAAATGAATATAAATCATTTTACATTTCTGAAAATTTGCAATATATGACTGCTTTTTGTCTGCCTGTGTCTTATTTTCTCTTGCAGAAAGCAGACTTTCCAGCAAGATTTATCTTTCGCTCTGCAGAACCCCTTCAATTACATATCAGCGCGAAACATTCTTTCCACTATGATTTAAATTTACTTTAGCTTTTATTTTTATGAAGTTTAAGACACAAAAAATTAAAGGGGGCTGAATTTCGGAAAATACAATTTTTCAAAATTTGATTTCTCAGGAACTATTCGACCGATATTGCTCAATTTTGTATTTATTTGCCATTTAAAATTGCATTCTTTCATCTTACGAAAAAATTGCATGTTTTGCAATTCAAAAGTTTTTTAATTATTATTTAATAAAATAATATAAAATAATAAATATCTACTAAAAGTTATATTCTGCATGAAATTATCTTTAGGAAAATGAATTTAATAATTGTGTGCAAAATTTTTTTCGATTCGCTTAAAAAGTTTTTGGGATATGGTAAAATACGAAAAAAGTAAAACTAACATTAATTAGCATATTTGAGGTCAACCTTTTGAACCATAAAGATTGAGTCCTCGAACATGAAAATCCTAGCATTAGATCAAAAGTTATTCAGGTGGATCTGTTATTTTTTTTTCTTGCGCACTGTACATCTATTTGAAATATAGGACAATATTGCTGATGACAGCAAAATATTTTTCATATTTATGTAGGAAGATAATTTATCTGGTGGTTATCCACATATGTATGCTTTAATAATTTAAAAGATTAAGATAGAGAAGAAGAAAATAGGGTGAAATGATGTTCACTTTCACTGTTAATATCAGACATAAATAAAAACATATATCTTCCATTTTGTCCTTTTTCGTATAACTTAGTTAACTTAAATAACAGAAAAATGCATTTTCATGAAAAGAATTTTTGCAGCTACAGAGTTAGGCAAACATATTTTTTAACAAAGAATTTTTGTATCTTAAATATTAATATTTTGAAGGTATCTATACATCGAACTTCTTACAATATGTTTCTCGATATATCAAGCTTTTTTTATTGCATTTAAAATTTTCACAAGGATGAAATGAAATTTTGATTTAAAGAATAATTATTTGCGGCTATGGAAGGTATATTAAAATTATACTAAACTAATTATATGTGTTGCAAAAATTTCCAGAAAAAAAATTACAATTTCTATTTTTTATTTTTTTTAAATTTTAATTGCGTATCTTTTATTTTCATGCGTTTTTAAAGTTTTAAAATATAATAAGTTGAATAAGTAGTAATCGTTCATCTGCTAATGAAAAAGAAAGGAAAGGGGAATAAACCTTGCAAATGTACATTTACTTAACACTAGACTCTGTTGCAACATCTTTTGTTTCTGTTCTTATTTTTAGATGTTTATGTATGCTGTTACTGTCTATAATCTGCCATTGGAAATAAAAAAAATATAAACAATAAAAAAAAAACATTTAGAAAACAAAAAGAAGTTGGTTTTAAATAATTATGTGATAGTATCTTTTCTTTTTCATTTCATACAAATATCTTGGCAAAAAAATAAATGAATAAAATGTTCAATTTACTTTAGTACTGGTATTAATTCGTGCAGATGATTTTTTTGCTTTTAATGCTAAAATTCGTAGTTGTGCAATTATGAACGGAACTTAGAGTACAAAGTAACTCCTAGGTAAAGTTTTAGGACAAATTCACTTTCATGCAGGATATCAGAATTGAAGCAAGCTCATATTTATTTGCTTTACGTTAGTAGAAAAAGACATGAAAATATCCCACGGTTAGCCCGAGGGCGTGATTACTCTCACCCATGACATGATCTCTCTACCACTGTAGTATTACTGTTTATCGCAACTTTCGTCAGTGCAAACTGAGAGCAGTATGCGAATTAAAACGGGGATTCAAATCCAAGTCTCCTCCATGGGAAGTGAGAGCTAAATCACTTATCATAAAAGTCATATCGGCGGCTCTAGAATATTTATTATTTAAGTTGTAAAAAACTATGAAAAATTTAGAATGCTATACTATAAATTTCGTTATAATGGCTCAGGGGGGATAGAGCGTTCGTCTTCCAATGAGGTGAACCGGGGTTCGATCCCGGCGATGGCTGGTCATTACGAATTCCTCATCCGGCTTGCAACGACCAGTGCGGACGTTAAATGTCTTCAGTGGTAGATGGATCATGGGTAAGAGACCCCTTGTGGGACTAACAGTGGGAGGTTCTCGTGGTCATCCTCTTCGTGTAACGCAAATGCGGGTTAGTTTCATCAAAAAGTCCTCCACGAAGGCAAATTTCTCCCAATACTTGATCCGGGAGTTCCCTTGTCTTCTGGATTGGGTTCAAAATTACAAGGCTACGGAGTTGAACATTAGTAGTCGTAAACCCAAAAATCGGGTCGGCTGTTCAACGACGGTTATAACGCTTATAATATATGTCGATCAAAGGAATTGCTGTGCAGTTTTGCCATTCCTCTATCTCACAATTTTGGAGAAAGCGGTGCCTATAATAATACTAAAAACAAATAAATAAAATTCAGCATAATAGAATAAATTTATATATATATTTTTTTTTTTAAAAACATTTTCTCAACGGATAGGTGAACTTTTTCGACGAGGTCATCTTTATTGTAATTTATAAGACAACTTGGCATGTATGGGTATTACAAGTTTATTTTCTATTTTAACTCATATCTGAGCAATTATAATTGGATTCTTGTACTTCAAGAAAAAGATCACGGATACACACACATGTGACCTATGACGTCAGCACTATCTGATAGTTTATAAGCAAAATGGCTTGTTTAGATTTAGCCAAATTTCTCCACATAGGTTAGAATGTTAATTAACGTGGAGTTAATTAAATACAGTGTCGTATCACACATTGAATTCATTGAAATATAATTCTTTTTCGTCTACGCCTCGTACTTAACTTAGATTTATTATTTGCTTATGTATTTTATTGTAATCGTGATAGATTTTTGTTTTGTGTTTCTGGCAATTTCGATGCGTAATTAGCTTGTTTATGTTCTACATGGCTTCGTACCTGTCTTTGTATTAAGTAAGAAATATATCGAAGAATTTATATCCTTGTGAAAGAGTAACGAATGTATCACTTAAGAGAATTGATATTTGACGGGCTTGGCTTACTCGAAATAGAATTTAAAGAACAGTTGCTAACGTAAACAAATTCCGCGTTTCAACAACTAATCAGGATCGAGATACCTACACTACGTCACTTGCAGGAATCTATTGAATTTATAAGCATATATAAATATGTAAACTATTTAAGAGCAAATTAAAAAAAAAAAGATTGACAAACCAACTTACTACTTCATCTCTTCCAATTAATTTAAAATTGGAATTCTTTAACTTTTGACGATGCAACGTTTTACAAAATTCTTTTCTTTATTGAATGTGGAGAAAGTGTGCATGTATTATAGTCAGTCTCAAAAAGTGTGGTCACGTGAGGACGATGGGTAGGAGTTCAGATAATCTTCTATCCCTCAGGGGTGTTGAATACCTTTCCATACTTTTCCACAAACAAAAGGCTTGACCCTCAGAATTTTTCGAGGAACAAAAAGTTTGTCAACTCAATAGGAAGTTGGCATTCAATTGTAAGTAAAATGAACACATTCTCGCCCTTATGTTTTTAATTAATTCTTATTTACAAAAAAAAAAAAAAAAAAAAAAAAAAATTAGATTTTTTTAAGAATTTAATTATATTTCTTTGCAAGACAGTAGCATTTTTCCGACGATTTTTAGATTTATCCAATGGGGGGAGGGCAATTGCCCCTGATTAACTACTGGCGCCGTCTTTGATGTGATGATCTGATTTGTATGCATCATTATAAAATCTTAATCTTTTTTTCTTCTTTAAGCGTATTAATAGGCTAATTAATTAATGTAGACGATATGTTAAGTATTTATCTGAAAAATCTGGTTAAATTTTGATATATTTCATTTCGAAATAATTTTAAAACACAACTTTTGTTTTCGGATTACTTCCCAAGTAGCACATAACATTAGATAATATCAGAAAAGCGGCAAAATCTAACGTTATATTACACAACTTGTAATATTAGAAAGATATAAAAGGTCGCTGTTTGCTCAGCCTTTTATAATATTAGATTCAATGCAAACTAATATTATCTAGCGTTCGCCATAATATTCTTTTGCGTTAGTTTTGATGCTATATAATATTAGATTTTGTATTTTCTGATATTATTCTGCTTTTTATTTTTTTGGAGTAAGCAAGAGGAAAATATGGATGGTAGTAGAATAATTCGACGATACAATTTTACTTAATTTTCTGTATTGTTGTGAAGCAGTAAAACATAGAACAGTAGTTTTATGTCATTCCATGCATTATTTACTTAGCAATACAGAAATACTAAATAAAATTATATTAGAGAATTCTGCTACCTTCCATTTTTCTCCTCCTTACTCCAAAGTATATCTTATGTTCAGCTGATTTTTTCGAATATTTAAATTAGGAAATATTTTATTGCAACTTTTATTGATATTTTTTTCTTTTATTCATACAATGGGTTTTCTGACAAATTTTATATCATTAATAATTTTCAAGTCTTTAATTTTAAAATGTACTCTTAATTTTTTTTTTAAAAAAACTGGGTTTATTTTATTAAAATCTTAGTTTAATTTGTTAGTTTGTAATATATATATTTTTTTAAATGGTTTCACAATTATCATTCATTATTTATATTCTGAAATTATATAATAAAAACCACACTATATAATTATAAAGTTATATATTTACATTTGAACTGAGTGGAAATTTAAACTTAAAATTTTTTCCCCTTACAATTGTTCAATTTTTAAGTGGACATTACTTGTAATAATTGGCACAATAAAGAAAAAAATTTAAAAATATTCAAATTACTTACTTCAACAAATTTACACATATTTTTTCCCCCTTCTTTTTTCACTGGAATTGCTAAATGGAGAAATACTTACGTAACTTTATTCTTTTAGTATTTGAAATTTTATTTAGCAAAACACCTAAAAACAAAACTCAAACGCAAGGTAGAAATTTTTCCAGGGAATGAAACCAGGAAAGCAACTAATATCACGAAAATTACTAATATTTTTTTTAAATAATGTTAGAATAACTTCAGGAATTTTCATCAATTCGATAATTATTTAAAGGTGTTATGTTCTATTAAACTACCAATCTTTGCAAAAAATTAACATAACATTTTAATTTCAAAACTGTCAGTAAATATCATATTATCTAAATTAAATTTGCACAAACATATAATTGCATACAAGAATGAGACGAAAAAATAATAAATTTTTTTACATTATCTTTTAAAAGTTGCCTTTCGTATTAGTGATCAAAATCGTTTTTCTCTGATTATATAGTATGCGTTATGAAGAATTAGCCTTAAAAAAACATATATTATGCATTTAAAAAAGTTGCTTTTGCAAAGAATTTTATGTATAAAAATTTAAACAAGATTCTTCTTTAAGTTGATTTAAATTTTCTGTTTTTACAATAATGTAAATAAATGTTCTGCTAAATTTTAAATATTAAGCCTAAGAAATTTTTACTATTATCATTATTTTACAATTACATTAATTTAAATCTTTGCAAAAATCTATAAAATCATAAAAATCTATATACACTTCTTATCTCAAATTTGAACTGCAAAATTGAAGTTAATAAATACAATGCTAGTAGTATAATTGCTCATAAGTTAGAGTTAATGTTTAACAATGATGTTAAAATAAAATTTCTTCTGATATCTTCAAAATTTCTCGAATTTTCATAATACTTAAACATAAGTATAATGACTAGAATAAATTACACAATGCAGTAGTTAAGAATAAAAAAATAAATCAAATCAAATCATGACAAACATTTCACTACTTAATTATTTTATTTTAAAACAAAACACAATATAAATATAACTTCACTAAACTATAAAAGCAATACATTCTTACCATCATTGTTTAATATAAGCTTATCAATATTCTTTTGTTAAAATATAAGTTAAGAACACGTATTTGTAATTAAATAAAATAAATTTTTTTTCTAAAAGCAACAGTAGGACCATGTGTTATCATTTTAATTATTATTATTTTTAAATTAAAAAAAATTTTAAAACTTTACAGTCATTTCATACAGTTTAAAGTTTTTCTTCAATTCAATTTTTTGTTTTTGTGCTACTGAACTATATTTCAGAGCAATAAACTGAAAATCTTTGCTTTACTGAAAGATTTTATAAATTGGTCAGCAGCATCTTTGCATATCACACAAACGAATCGCACAGGGATGCACCTTTCTTCAAACTTTCAGCTCCGGCAGATTTAAAGAGAGCCTCCAGTCGTTTTGTTTTCTGTCAGGATTGAACATATGGCTCCTAGTTTTCTACCAGAAATTAATTTCCATTTGCACTGTACAGCACCCAAGCTCAAAAATGAATGGCTCCTTCCTGGTAGATAAGCTTGTTTATCCAGCAGACGAAGCTAAAATTATAAGAGAAAAAAGTTAACTTTACATTGAAAACACTAAACTTAAACCTCTATATTACTTTATATTGAAAACATTAAATTAGTTAAAGTAAATTTAAAACTATTAAGCATTGAATATTTCTTTAAAACTTAAATCATTTTATTTGAAAATGTTTACAATTTAATGGGTAGATTTCCGTAACAATACCTGCACCAAAAAATCTCAGTATCACCAAGAAAGAATAGAAAATTATTTCACTTATAACGGCCTTCAAATAATAATTTTATTTTTTCTTAATTATTATTTTTTTAAAAAAGAAGAAATTATAGGTCAAAACGCTTAAGCTCTTTTCAATTGAAGTGAATATTCAAGTATATATACAGATACAAAAATATATCAAATTCAATACTTTTTAATTTTTTTTAAAGATTAAGTACAATGACACTTAACTGTTAAAATATTTTTGTACATTGTATAAGCTCATAGAGCCAATAGGAAATGTTCACATTTTTTTTAAGAACTTCATAAATAAAAATTTTAACACCTTTTAAGCACTGTTCTTCATTTAACGTTAACATACTTTGAATAGACCATATTGTTGCTTATTTTTTAACTATTTGCTATCATTTATAAATTAATATAATTAATCATATATCAAAAACATCTGTCTAATTCATGAAATGAAAATAAAGATATTTAACTCACCATTTTACAATATATTAAACAGGAAATTCAAAAAATGTAACAACAGTGTTCAACTTGTGAATAAAATTTCAAACATTCTAAAATGCAATGGTTTTAACTAAAAAGTTATTGATTAATTAATAATTATTTAAACATGGCAAACTTGTTTACAAAAAATTTATTTTTATCTTTATCGTTGCAATGAAAAAAAATTCAAACTGCAAAACTCTTTTGTGACAAGCCAACAAAAAAAGTGTCGAAAAGTGTTAAATAAACAATTGCTAATTTTTTCCATTGCTTATTTTAAAATTTGATTAATGTAAAAGAACATCAATGTAAAAAGATACTATGAGAATTTAAAATCATCAATTCATGGATGAAAAAATCATATAGAAGGAGAATTCTCTAACAATTCACATATTTCAAAGTTGTAAATATATATTAAATATAGTTCGCCCCTTCCCCCAAATATTTTGACATAGCATTCTTTAAAAGTCAGTATGCATACCCAACATTTGTCAAATATCTTTTTTCTTATAGTTTAACAAATTTTTACAGCATTAGATTATTTCTAATAGGAATTTATTTAAAAAATACAATTTAATCAAAGCTCTACATTCACCATAATCACCATTTTGAATAGACCATATTATTGTTTATTTTTTAATCATTTACAAATTAATATATATAATGATGCATCAAAAACATTCAAATAAAAATCAGTCTATATTTAAATAAAAATGTTTAATTCATTGTTGTACAATATTTCAAACATGAAATTTTAATTAAAATTTCTTGAAGATGAAGAGCTATATCTGAAATTGTAAGGGAAAATTAAATTTACAATGGAAAAACCAAATTTAAAATTCTTAAACAATGAATATTTATTTTAAAGTTAAATTATGCAATTTGAAAATTTTTTTAAAAATTTTTAATATCTTTTACAATGAAATTCAATGAGTAAATTGCAGTATCAATACTTGCATCAAAAAATCTTGGTAGAGCCACACGAAAAGCAAAAAGTAACATAGTGGGAAGGAGATTAACAAAAGAGTTTAGCTCATAAACACTCTCAAGCAAACTATCATATGTTTAAAAAAAAAAAAAATTCAAACTACAAAACTCTTTAACCCCTTTTATTAGACCTGAAAATAAATACTCACTATGTGGCAAGCTATCAACAAAAAAAGTGTGAAATAAACAATTGCTTACTTTCGTCCATTGCTTATTTTAAAAATAGTAGATTTTCTTGAAGATGAAAAGCTATATATACTGAAATTTAAAAAGAAAAGAAATTAGATTTTGAAATGAAAAAAAAAACACATTTAAAACTATTTAACATTGAATATTTATTTGAAACTTTAATTATTTAATTTGAAAATGATTTTAAGAAATTGAAATATCCTTTACAATGAAATTAAATGATAAATTTCGGTATTGATACCAGCGTAAAAAAAATTTCGTTAGTGTCACACAAAAAATAACACAGAGGGAAGGAGATCAACTAAAAGAATTTAGCTCATAAGCACTCCCAAGTAAACTCTCAGATATTTAAAAATAAAATCAAATTGCAAAACCTTTTAACTTCTTTTATTATATCAGAAAATAACTACTCGCTATGTGGCAAATCAACAAAAAGAGTGCCGAAAAATATTAAATAAACAAATGCTTATTTTAAAATTCGTATAAGTACATCAATATAAAAAGATACTATAAGAATTCAAATTCATCAATTTATGGTTGAAAAAACCATTTCGGAGAATTCTTTAACAATTCACATATTTCAAAGTTGTAATATATATATTGTCCCTCCCCCCAAATATATTTACATTACATTTAAAAGTCAGTATGCATAACACTTATTTTTTTATTGCTTAATTAAATTTTTAGTCTCAGATTATATGTAATAGAAATTTATTTAAAAACTTTATTAAACAATAATTATTTATTAGACTAATTGTTATCATAATAATTATTTAATAAATATTTATTAAACTAATAGAAACATTACAGAATAGGACAAACTCGAAAGGTACAACCCCAGGCAAACATATACATATTTTTGTTTAAAAAAGTTACAAGTTTAAAATCTATTTGGTGATTGCACTTGGCGGGACAAATCACGATACTGAAATATCCCCAAGAAATTTAAATAAAAATGTTTAATTCTTTGTTTTACAATATTTTAGACATGAAATTTTAATACGGTAACAATATTGTTTGTATTGAACGTTAAACATTCTAGAATGTAATGGTCTAAACTGAGCTAAAAGTAGCAGATCATTAATTTTCTAATTGTTTTAACTAGGCTAATTTGTTTACAGACAATTATTTTTATCTTTTCCACTGTTGCAGAAAAACTTTGTTACAGTCGAATTACTTAGCAAACGTTCTTTTACAAGCATATTTTGAACTAATTACATTACTTATTATTTATAGCTAAACAATAACTTAACACAGAAGTCAACTACTATGTGCGAACAATAATGATCACAATTCATAATATAAACTGACTTTATTTGATACATGATTTTTAACTAAAGCAAAAACATTACTTACAATACTTCTTTAACGTTTCATGTAACTATCATTGAAATGTATAAAGTTTTCAAATAATTACTAAATTATAAATACCTTATGTAATTGAAAAGAAAGCAGCTAAGTTCTGACAATGGCGCCGTAAACAAACGAACAGAGGAAGCCAACGAGGAAGAAGGGGGACAAGATTCAACAGTTGAAAAAGTTTTTTGAGTTCAATCGTTCGCAAACTACTACTAATATTATTTTTCGCTTTCTTTGCATTGGCTAAAAATGACATTTTAAGTAATATTTAATTTATTGTTTTCTTTCATAAATAAATGTTTATTTATTAATAATATGGGATAACCTTTCGCAAAAATGTGACGCTGTACCAAAAGTAATGAAATAGATGATTATTTTGAAAGTTCGAATGTTAGATCGAATACTATTTTATTTTATATAATATTAGTTCTAAAATTAGAAGATAGGATTCAAGAGCGTTGCGTTTTCTAGCAGGGCAGTATTATATTGCATCTTTCTAATATTAGATCATATCTTTTTGCTACCTGGGTTACCTTTAAAGTAATGTAATGGAGTACATTACACAATCTGGAAAGTATAATGGAAATATTTTAGTCTGTGGCGTGTAAACGAATGTTTGAGCTCCTTAATATGCTAATTATATTTGAGTAATTCAATTAACCATACCTAAAATTATTTAAGAGGATCAAAATTATTTTGCTCACAGTTCTAACATTCGTTTATCCAAAAATAATTTCATGCTAAAAAATATAATTTTATAATTATTTATAATCTAATTTAATAATGATGAACATTTTATTATTGTAAGACGAGCAAATTTTTACATTACGGGCATTACATACGTAATTTTAAGTGACAAAATCTCAAAATTGAACGAAATCGCCTAAATGTACTTTTGTTGCTGTTGTGTAACAGCTATCAATCAGATGAAATACGAACTTACTTTTCCGTTTTTACTTTTTTGTATAATTACATTGATAGAAGAATTTTATTTCCGCCTAGGCAAGTATGGTGGGTATATTGCTTCGCCTTTCATGACTTGGGTCAGGGTTCGATTTCCATTGGTAAAACTGAGTTCGCCCTTTCTCTAATAGTATTTTAGTGGTTCCGAATCAAACCTGCTGGTGGTTTTTAAATCTTGAAAAGTCCAAGCATGATTCAGCGGTTGGAAGGCGTGGTGCGGAGACGGGTAATCAGTGCACAATCTCTAGGGATCTGGCAAAAACTCACACGATTGCACGCTGATGATCAATCACAGTCCTTCACCAACAGTGCAGCAATGTGACTCTTACGCGATATTAACATTTAAGCAAACAAAAGAACTTCAGATTTTTCCTTGCAACCTTTCTTTTATTGTTGTTGTTGTTGTTGTTAATTTACGTCGCACTAGAGCTGCACAATGGGCTATTGGCGACGGTCTGGGAAACATCCCGGAGGATGATCCGAAGACATGCCATCACAATTTTGATCCTCTGCGGAGGGGATGGCACCCCCGCTTCGACCTTTCTTTTAAAACTCTTTTTTTTCCATTTAAACTTTGCCATCAAGCCTAATGTCGAACGTATAATACCCAATATTTTGATTCCGAATAAACTGAAAATCTGATTCAGTTACAACGAGGCTTCCTCTAAACTGAAAAACGAATATTTTACGTTTAAAAACGAGAAACATTTTTTCAACTTTTAGTACCGCTAATTTACTAGTTCTATATTTAAATTCACGTGCTGGCTTCAATCGAAATGAAAACAAAACTTCTACTACAGCTATCAAAATAGAACAACATGGCGGCGCGCATGTTTATAACGTTGTTTTATGTGTGTTAGTGTAGTATTAGTACTGTTTTAATGTTTTTAGCTTATTAGAACTATTAACAAGTGTATAAACAACCAATTGTGATAAAGTTGTGTTCAAAATTTATAGTCATAGTTCCAAATCCGTCTATCAGTGTATAATATTCGAAGAAATGCTAGTGCGACATGGATCAGGAGGAGAACATTACGACTTTGTTGAGTATGGGATTTGAAAATATTGACGATATTAGGAAAGCTTTGCGGCTTGGAAAGAATGATATCAACGAAGCTGTCTCTATACTTACTAATGAACATGCTGAATTTCATTTAGGGAGTGATGAAAATATGAAAGATGTTTCTTCTAGTCATGTCAGTAATGTCGCGCCTCCACCTTACGAGCCGCTTAATAACACCCAAGTGAGTTCAATTTATAAACAAATTCAATAAAAATGCTAAAATTAAATCATCTTATTGTGATATAGAAGTATGAAGATATTGCTCGATCGACTCGGTGGCGATCATTGAAATCATATGATTTTATGAACTCAGAAAATTAAGTTAATGGGAGCCAACCCTGGGAGAACTGTATATTTTTTAATAATTTTTGCAAATAAAAAGTCTTTAGTGCCTTAGGTTTGGTAATTAGCGTAGTCAGGTACCTATGTTGAAATATCCCCTAAATGGGTCAGTCAGACTTATAGTTACTAACATTTGGTGCTGTCTCCCCTTGGAGGGTTTGCTTGTAATAAAATGAATTCAGTAAATAAATTTCAGAATTTTTTTTTTTAACTAGTTGTAATTGTTCCATTTCGAAAGATGGGCGATAAAAATATTTAATATGTAAACTTGAAAATTATAAAACATTAATATTCATTATTTCATCATTTGTGTTCATAATATATTTACAGGGTGCATAGCATTATTAAAAAGTGCTTAAATGTACCTATTTTCGTTTTTTTAAAAGCCCATAAAGGTGCTTTTTTCATTGGGTGTTTTTAAAATGTGCTTAATTTTCCCTTTTTGAAAATGAGATTTTTCCTGTACCTTGTTGATTTTCGTTATGAATTATGCCACAAGACACGGTTCACATTGTTCTATTCAATGTTTTGTTATTTTCACAATTAACTCAAACCCAATCTATTTCGGCGTATTGTCAGTTCATAGCGTATAAAAGTGCCATTTGTTTTACATGATTCAAAAGTTCATGATTTTTGACAATTGTCAAAAACTTTCCATCCCTGCCTAACTATCATATTTTTTTAGAGTGCTTGAAAATATTTTTTGAGTGCTTGAAAGGTGCTTATGTTTTGTTGAATAATTTGGCTACGCACCCTGATTTAATTAACGCAATAGCATAATAAAATGAATTAGAGCATGATTTTTTTTATTTTTATAAATTCTAAATGCTGTTAAAAATGTTAATGTGTAGATTTTAATGTAGGTTTTAATAAATTTATTAAAATGGTGCGTGAAAATTTCTGACACCCACTTGTAAAATTTTTTTCAGAAAAAAAAACATAATTTTTAAGTTATTTAACTGAATATTTTAGAAAAACTTTTTGCATGGCCCTTCCTTCTTTGAAACTTAAATTTCTCAAATTTAAAAAAAAATGTGAAATTTTGGCAGAATGTGTTCATCCCATCCCTGATTTGCCTTTGCCAGGACTAGTTTAGAAAGACTATTGTAATGTATCTTTTTATAAGTTTTTTTATTATTACCTCTTAATTAAATGCAAACACTAGAGTTTCAAAGTTCAAGATTATTAGCTATCAAAATAACTGACCCACAAGTTTCAAAATTTTTACCTCAATTTCATAAAACAGTAGATAAATTTTATAAAAGTATCATGTCCGTCAATGTTTGTATTTCTCTAAAGTACACAGATATCCATGTTATTAAGAGCAATTTTTTAACCAATTAAATAATCAAAAATGTATCCATGGGTTGTCGTGCCGTTGAGTTTAGTTTTTCAGATGCTAAATAATACTTGTTAAGTTTCATTTTAAAAAATGAAAATAATAAGTTTTTGACTTATTTTTAAAAAACTTGATTCACTATTGATATTTAAAATAATGATAGTATAATTCACTATTTATGCTTTTTTCAAATGGAAATTTTGCAGTGACAGGTTAACACTGCTCTTTATAAAGTTTCTAAAATAACATAGAATCTCAGGAAGTTAAAATTTTGAGTTTTTTAAACATTTATCTAGCTCTTTGCATCTTTATCTCATATTTTTGTCGGTTATGTTCTACATGCATTATTTTTATGATTTAATTCTTATATCGCTAAATTTGAAAGGGAATTATTTAAGTAGATTTTCAATTGTTTATAATTGTTTTGACTTATAGCTTGTAAAATTTCCTTAACATCTTTATTTTATGTGCATATATCTCATGTGTGCATAATAATTATAAATATATAAAATGTATGAAAAAGCTGTTTGCAGTATGTTACATGTATTATGAAGGTCAAAATTTGCTCATAGGGCACTCAAAGTTAGCTATCCTATTATGAATCTTTCATTTTACACTAATATTTTGATTTATTATTTACTGTAATAAAGAAAAAAAAATGAAAATTTCGTACAAGTCAGTATATGTTAAATGTATATCTATGTTAAATTCAGTATATATTTTTCTTTGACTTATTTTGAAAGCTTGATTCAGCTTTATTGTATTTTTTCCACCCAAATTTGTGTTTGAATATTTTCTAAAGTATAATGAATTATTTTTTTTGCATCTTAATTACAATCTCAATTAAAATTTCATTTTTTAATGTCCCTTTTTATCTTGCCTACATTGCAATTTTTGAATCAATCTTTATTAACTTTAATTTTGTTATCAGTACTGACTTTAATTTTGTTATCAGTACTGATACGCTCATACATGCTACCTGTCTACCAAAAAGAAAAAAAGTTTTAAAACTTTGCATTTTAGAATGACTAATTAATTTAAAGTTAAATAAAATATATTGTGTTTTTATTATTGTTTGAATTAAACATGTTTTAAGAAACATTTGTTGCCTATTTATTTCCTAGTATCTTAACGTATCTAACGATTTAAAAAAAAAAAAAAAATATGTAAATTTGTTTTGTAAAATTTTATGTATGATAAGGAAATATGAGGTCAAAATGACATAGCATGTGATGCATATTTTCTAATTTTATTAAAAGTTTTTGCCTTCTTTTGTCTAGCTTTTTAAAATTTGTAGAATAATTTGACTGAAAATTGTGCTTTGAATTTAATGTTTATTCATTTATCTATGTTGTATTATAATATGGATATAATTGATGTTACAACAGTGAAATTATAACAAAGGTGGGGAAAGATTCTTTTATCTTTTGTTTTGAAGTTTTGTTTAACTTTTATTTATCTTATCTTCCAGGCAGTTCAAACAAATCTCAACAAGCCAGATGAAGCTATGGAATCTGATGAATTTCCAACTACTAATTTGTATGAGCTCGAAACTAGAATTTTTACAGATCATTGGTCCATACCTTTTAAAAAAGAAGAATCACTTGGAAAGTGTATAATTAGTGCTACCCAGCTTGCAGAAGAAGGTATGTAAAAAACTATAAACTAAATATCTCTGTTTAGGTGTTTTTCTTATGTCACGCAGAATGCTGTAAATCTAACAAGTTTATAATGTGTATGAGTCAAGTTCTGAGTAACAACTGCTACTGTAGGATTCTGAAAAGACGTTTGAGTTTTTAAAGTTTGGGAATTAAGGTTTGTTATTTGTTTCATCAGTGTTATTTTTCTTTTTTTCTTCGTATTTTTTATAAATTAGCATTAAATAGTTTGAAATAATAAAAAAATTCGAAACTCCACATTTAACAAAAACTTGTTTTCTTTAAATATTTTTTCTTAATTTGTTGTCGTTTAATATTAGATTTAAATTTTATGAATGTATTAGTTATGCATGAAAGGAAAAAAAAACTGAAAAGTAAATGTTTACTTTTCTTAATTCTTAGCAGAATTCTTAAAAATAGCATAAGAATTATTCTTTTCTAAGAAAGATAACTTGGTCAACCCCATACAATTGTTTATGAACATTAAAAGTTAAGGTTATAAGAAAAAAATAAGTTGAAATAATGTCTTTTTTTCACCTATTACCATTGATGTCAGAAATAATTACAAACGTTGGTTTGGTTCTATAATATTTCCCTTTTTCGTCGGTAACTTAAAAATTGTTGTAACAGTGAACTTTCATAAGATGCTGTACTTGTATGTCAACTAACTAGCAATATGTAGCAGTATGTAACTACTAGCAGTATGTAACTTTCATAAGATGCTGTACTTGTATGTCAAGTTTTTCTGTATTTATGTATGATTCTTACTATAGCATTATTATTAGAAATTGATATCTTTTTTACATTTTAAGGTTTATGTGAAGTCCATGAAAACTGTAGAAGATTTATTGAGCGTGTATTACCCGAAGCTTTTAAAAAGGTATGCTGTCCATTTAATATTTTAAATTCAAAACATATGTTTTTATTGATATGACATATAGATTTTACAGCATGACAATTGTCATTAATGTGAAAACATTTTTATGAAATTTAAATTTTATAAATTTATTTCTGTAATTTATAAATTTTTAATTTTAAAATTCGGTTATTTCTCATTAAATATTCTTTATTTTAAGTTTTTTGTAACAGTTTCTCTCAGTATTTATTGAAATTCAGGGCATGATTATAAGAATCATTTGTTTGCACAATCTATATTTGAATGTGCAATATCTTCTTAAAATTAAGAAATAATAAAATAAATGTAAATATGTAATTTTTAACATAAATGTTATAATTCTCTTTTTTAATATAGCTTTTGACATCCGGTGCTGTGCGTAATTGGGGCTTAGATGTTCAAGAAGGTGTTCGTTCCATGCTGCATTTATTTATTAATTTAGTCACCACTCGACTTAAATCTGATCCAGTTCCTGAAACATTATGCCAAGTTTTGGAAAAGGTATGTTTAGGCTGAGAAAATATTTCTGGTTATTATTTCGACATTGCCTATCTCTGAAAAAATGTCTTGTAGGCAGTGCACTATTTTATTTTCTCTGATAATTGTATTTTATATAAAGCTGTTTTAATAATTCACTTATAATGTTTGTTACTTTTATTTAATTGTTATTGATTTCTTAGGCTTTTGATCCAGAAGCAGAATTTCATATGAAAAATAGGCATAAACCCTGTGCATCTTCACATTGGCTAGATTCTGTTTTTGCCCCTGACCAAGCTTTTGCTGTTAGTCGCAATAGCATTGTAAGTACTCTTACAGTTGTCGATTTTAGTTATTGAATTCTTGATTGTGATTTTGGATGAAAGTGCTTATCTAAATCTTATTTTAAATTTCAAATTAAAAACAGGACATGGTGTTAGCACTTTTTAATTCGAAGCATTATGAATTTATTTTCTTCAGAAAATGCATGTTTTTTTCCCATTAAATTTGACATTTACTATTTTTTTATTCGTTGCAGGAACCTTATGGTTGGTTAGTTGACTTGATAAATAAGGTAAATATTATTAATTAATGAACAATATGAAATAAATTTACCTTTACTTCATTGATTTATGTGCTTATAAGTTTTTGCTTTGTATTTTCCACAAATGTTATTAATTTTTATAACGCATCATGAGTTGCTGGGTCAGGGCACATGGTTTGATTGTTCTTCATTCTAACATCAACTGATGTTTTTTTTTTAGTTTGCAGAAATTATGCAGGGGTACTATCTATTGCATCTCTTTGCCCATGGTGCTAATCTTGTTCATTGAAATACATTTATTTTTATGCATTCTAATGAATTCATAACAATATTTTATTGATTTTATTTTATGCTCAAGTACACATACTGTTGAATTGTATGAAGATAATTAAATTGGTTATTTAAAATTTTAACAATGATGTTTCCCTTTTATTTGCCCAGTTTAATAGAACTATCTTTTCGGACATTTAAAATTTATCTTTCATAAATTAATTACTTTTTATAATTATACTTATTTTATTTTAGTTTGCACAGCAAGGGGGATTTAAAGAAATTCAAGAACGTTTTAAAAGTGATGATATTACAACTTTGGTAAGTAGCAAGTTAATTGAATTATTGTGTGAATGTGAAAGAATGTTTTCTTTAGTAAATTACTTTATTTATTGTTATGCTTTTTTTCTTCCTCTTCAAAATACTAACCATTACCAATGCTAATCATTGCCATTAAGTTCCATTGTTTCTAGTTTTGTCTGTGATTTAAAGTATTGAAATGGCTTTAAACTAACAAAATATTTGAGGTAACTCTAACAAAATACTACAGAGCCGCTCTGAGAAAAAATAACCACATAATTAAAAAAAAAAAGAAGAAAAAAAAGCCTTAATGTAAAATAACTTTAAATGAATTAAGCCAAAAATTTATGAAAAGCACTAAGTTTTGTTATTCACTTTTCAAGAAAAATAAAGAGTCAATATTTTTTTATTAATTCCTAATGTTGTTCCTTCAAATGAAGTTAAAGCATATGTCTTGTTTAAAGATTTTTTTTTTACGAATCATTTATTCAATGAGTAAAATAGTTTGATTTTAAATTTATAATTCTTTGCCTACCTATTCTCTTAATATAGGGTATGGCGGCAATGCTTGCACCATTAGCTAAATGTGCAGAATTTCTGAATCCCACCAAAATATGTCCGCACCTCTCAGTTTGTATGGATATAGCTGTGCATCACATAAAGAGCTTGACAGACAATGATATCAAAAGCAAGGTATGTGCTTGTTCTTTTCCTATTCTTTATTTATGAATATTTTGCAATTCATTTTTATATTTGTTTAGAAAGTATTTCAATTTTATTTTATCTTTTCCTGCTTTTGCCTTATTTTTACCTTTTTATTTCCAACATCTCTTTTCAGAACGTTTGTTCCATCTCTGAACTTTTAAAGAGTATGAAATTATTGTGTCTTCACTTGTGGCCTCAACAGGTGATTGTTACTAACAAATTGTGTCTTGAGGTCATTCTTCGTATGTTAAAATGCCCACATTTTAATGCTCGAATGAATGGCTTGAAAGAGGTTAGTATGAAAAATTATTATTAAATTTTATGTAAGCTGCTAGATAATGGTATCAATTATTAAATAATTTGTGTTCATTTTTAAATTATGTTATTTTTGTCTAACTCCGTAACAGTACCACTGAGCAAGCATCGATTTGGATCATGTATCGACTTGGATAATTTTTTACCTATTTGTATCAATTTGAAAGTGCTAACTTGGGCAAAATGATTACTTCCTTGATCCGGCTGTATTCAGAAATTACTGATTCATTAGTCAAGGAAGTTTATCTTTTCAATTTGATACTTATTTGATTTGTCACAGATTTTCAAAATGAATATATTTCTACATTATATATATTTATAGTATTTTAAATTAATCACATACAATATTTTAATTTGCTTTAAACATACAAAATCATAAAAGAATTTTCATAAATATTTATTGTAAAGCTATATTATTAAAATTTTTAAGTATTTGTTTTTAGTATGTTTTTTGTGAGCTTTTTCTAACTATTTTGTCTAAAATTACAAATCCTTTGCTTTGTTAAATTACGAATTTTTTTTTTCTTTTTAAAAAATTAATCTCATTTAAATATATGAAATTTGTAAATATAATTAATTTGAATTTGATTTCTAAATTGTCAATTTGTTTTGAACTAAAAGTCTTAATTTTTAGCTCCAGTTTTAGTTAAGATCTAAATTTAAGATTAATGTGTATCTGATACTTGAAGTACCAGATTTTTATAACTGATCCCAAAAACATTTGTACTTACCCATCTCTAACGTGTATTGTATAAGGTTATTTTGAGCTTAATCTTTGAAATAAATAATTGATTCACATTGATTTTTCTTTTATGAGTTCTTTTTTTAAATCGTCTTTTATAAAAAAATGTTCATTTTTGTATGATACGAAAAATTATGTTTTAGTTGTATTTTTGTTAATAAATATGTTTCATAAACTAAAAGAAATTGTCAATTTATATAATTCTTTATCTTCATCATTTAAAAAACAATGATTTTTTTAGGTGATGAAATTAATTGATGATACTTCTAGCATGAGATCATCGAAAATTGCTATAGACTCAGACAATCTTTTAAATTGGTTGTCTGAAAACAAAGTCTTATCTATAGCTTTAGAAGGTAATAGTTTTGTTTTATTTTTTGTTATAGTTTTTCATTTTTATCATACTGGATTATAGTATGTTTTATGCTTGAAATTTAACATCTATAAAAAAAGAATTGTTTCAAAAAATATTTTATAATTATTTATTGATTCAGTTTTTACCTCTGCTTAAATCGTAATACCTGCTTCAACTCTGTCAAATTTTTTAAATAAATGTATTTCAGGCAACATTGACCAAGTTCAGTATACAGAAAAGATTAAAGGAATTGTGGAATTTACTGGACACCGATTATCATTAGAAGAATTGACTAAAATTTGGATGATGCAGGTTGATTATCTTCTGAATTCTTAAACTATAATTTAATTTAAGTATTTATTTAGCTTTTAAATGTTTTGGTACTTTTTTTTTGTTATGTAGAATTTAACTTAAAACTAAAGCAATTTTTTTTTTTTGTATTAAATGTGCTAATTTGTAGATTCATAAATTTTTTACTTTCCATATAATTTGATATTGATTTAAATTATTTAAATATTAGTTAGTATATTATTTAATAAATAACTTCGGTATTTGTTCAATTTTATTTTAATTTAGTGTCTTTTTTTTATATACAGATTTAAGTTATTTTCAATAAAAAGGTGAAAATTTAGGAGCTTTCACTTTAAAAATAAAAACCTTTCAAGACATCTAAAAATAGAAGTATAGCTTGCTTTAACCTTAGAGAGTTTAAAAAACTGAAAATATGCAGGTTATTTCCCCTCTTACCATTTAATAATTTTTTTAGCAATTGATAATTTTTTTAGTAATGAATATTCAATATTTATATCTATTCTCTTAGAATATATTATTGAGCATGAATGCAAGAAGGTATGAGTGTTTAATAATGCTATTTAATAAGGAGTATTTAATAATGCTAAATGAGTATATGAGTATTTAATAATGCTTATGTAATATACATGAATGCTCATTGCATAATAAGCAATATTAAATATTTTGAAGACTTTGTGGCGTAACTACCACTACGAAAATTAAACATCAATTCACTGGTATATAAGACATGCTAACTTGATTCAATCACGAGGTACCTTTTGATAGATGAAGGTTGGCATGGTCGATAACTCCACCCCCACAACTTAAAATGAGAAAAATAAAATTTATGAATTTGATGAAAGTATAAAACCAAAGAGGAATAAAATTTGAAAACTATTTATTACATTTGTTAACTTGTCTAACATTGATAAATTTGTTATCAGTTATTTGTTTTTTTTTTCAGGATGGGCAAAATGCACAGATTGTTGATAACATCCACTCTATAATGTTAGCTGCTTCATCAAAATTTAATTCAGAACAGTTTGAACATATGCTGCAATTAGTGCAAGAAGTAAGGGCTATTTTTATGAATTATGTCTATGAAGAAGGGCTTTCAGCTTGTAGTTAAATTGAAAGATATTTTTGTTAAAATTTCACTGTCAGGTTGGAAACATGTTTTAGATTAACTTTTTTGTGTAATCTATTAGTTTTGAAAATTAATAAAAGTATCAAGAGAGCTATCTTTTAAGGCATTTTGTTAAATTATATAGATATTAACCTTTTATTCAAATTTTTTATTTTATAATTATTTAACTGAATTTTTCAAGAGGCATGTCTACATTACTTCAATGATATTTTTTTCTAAATATCTATATGGACTTTCTAATGAGAAACTAACCAGTAAAATAATCTATGTTAGTAATTAAACCAACTTTAAAATTTTTTATCTGTAGCATTACATAATTTGTAGTATTACTCCTTATATTCTTGTTTTTTGGAGCTTTAACTTTTCTTTTTTTTGCTGATTTTATATTGCTATGTGCATGTATCTTTTTTCAGAGTTGGCAAAATACTACTGATCAAATTAGAAAGCGATTAATAATTTTCATTGGTCGAGTAGGAAAAGAGACAAATCAAGGAAAGTCATCAACCAAAGTATGAACTTTTTAAATATTTGTTATTATTATAAGAGTCATTAACTGTAGTTATTATTTTTTATCTGAAAATATGTTGCATAAATCATGTATTATCTCCAATAAGAAAAAAGTATGCTAATATTAAATATTGGTTTCTGTATTAGTTTTTCTTATTTACCCTACAGCCTTTTTTTTTACCTAAAATTCCTCATAAGTATTAAAAAATAAGCTTTATGTTTTCTGACTCTCCTTTAATCATATTGTGCAAGTATCGCAACCTTCCTTGTTAACACATTTTAATGAGAAAATTATTTATACTCCTTAATTTGATCCAGAATCAGTCTAGAAATTATTCTTACTTTATTCAAATAAGTGAGGTGAATGTGAATTTTTTTTGTTACATTGCGGGATTCATCTCCAATAAATTAAAGTGTATTTAAAATGGCATTAATAATTCTGAAATTCTTTTTTAAAAATATGCCATGATCATGTATTTAAACGCCAACAAAAAGTTTTTAAACTTTTATTTCTTTATTGATATTTTTAAGGCAGCAGTTCCCAAAATGTGTTCCATGGAACCCTTGGGTTCTATGGAAAATTGAAAGGTGTTCTGCAAGTTAGGAACATTTTTGAAACCTCTAATTATATTAAGATATTTAAAAAAATCATTTTTATAAGAAATTTAATAATTTTTACTGCAATAAATAACCAAGAAAACACATTTATTTTAAAACAATTGCATGATTAATTTGTCAATCCTCGATTTGTGATAAGAGAACTATTAAAGTTACAAGCATCATTTTTTTTTATACCGCTGTACTATTTCTTAACTTTATAGATTGGCTCAATGACTTCTATTTTAATGCCCCTCACTTTTTTAAATTGGAAGTCTATGTAACAAAAATGGCTTCAGTTAACTATGTGAATTTGGCTCTGCTTTCTTAATTTAGTTATGATGTTTCTTTTAATAGTATTAAAGTATTTTTTTTCTTCCAAAAAACTTAATAAATAGTTTCTTTTGCAGATTGTTGACTTACTATGGGAATTGGCACATTCATTAAATCTCTCTATGAGTTTGATTGAACTTGCTTTAGAAGAACAATTTTCAATACTGAGAGATGTTTCTCATAAAGATTGCATAAAAAAACAGTATTGTGTTAAATGTATTGAAGATATAAAAAAAGTGAGTCAATTTTTAAAAAAAATATTATATTAAAATGTATTTAATCATGCAATGTATAAAACCCTTTATTATGTTTAAGTTTCAATAAGCTTTTAAAAATGTAATAACTTTAATTATCAATTAATTACATCATAAATAGCTTTTTTTAGAGATACTGAAGAAAAAAAATTAAAATATTTGAGAACTTTGCAATAAAAATTTTGATCATGATATTTTTTATGTAATAATTGATTTAAAAAGTTTTAAGTTGTTAAAAGCAAATTTATGAAAATTTATACATTTCGGAGGTTAAATTTTCTTACTTTTAGGAGATTGTGTTTTATAATTTAACACTGCAATTGTTTTTCAGTCATAAATTAGTTTTTTTTTATTTGCAGGGAGTTAATGTCCTTCCCGCACTTCGTTTATTACACAACATTTGTAAAAGCATTTTAAAATCTGGGGTATATAAGCAAGACCGAGTAAGTAGAGCCATTATTGTATTGTTTTATAAGAATTTTTAATTAAGGATATTTCATGAATGTGTTATAGAATTTTAACTTGCAATATTTGTTTTTAAAGATTAAATGGTTCAATTGAAAATGTTGGGCATGCATTAATTAAAATATAAATGAACTATTTGATACTTTAAATAAAATTGTTTGAATGTATAGTTTATTAATCTGTTATTTGTAACTTAATTGTTAATGTTAGCTTAGATTGTTTTTTTGTAAGAGCAATTACAAATTTAATTTTTTAATTTATAAATATGTTTAACTTTTTTTTATAAAATATAAACTTGTTAGGTAAATCTACAATTTTGTTTTGAAAATTTCAAGTACATGTCCATTTGTAGTTCTTAATAGCTAAAAGACTGACACTTTTTTTCTTATTAGTTTTCTGCTACATTTAGTCATGACTTAAAATGATTAAACAAGTATATTTTTAATATATATTTAATAAAATATGATATTGCAGTTGTTCACATAGATGCCTTTGCAAATATTATATGCACTACAATAATTATCTTACCAAATTTCTTGCTTCTGTGTACAAAAAACGTTTTCTAAAATTTATTTCTTACTATCGCTGTCTTTAAAGTTTATATTTTATGGTGTATATTTCATTAAAAAGTAATTTAGTTTATTTATTATTAAGGCTTTTAATTTTGTTATAACTTCTTTTAGGCTAGTTTGCATGAACTGAACAAAAATCATGACATGTTAAAATTAGTAACCACTAGTTTAGCTAAGTGTCACAAACAAGCAGCTTTAGCTGCCGCTAATGGAGATCTGAAGCCTTCAACTATTGTTGATGGTAGATACTCTCATGAAGACGTAAGTTATGTTTTGTAAAAACTTTCTTAACTGGAATTAGTGTGATCACAGTTATAATATTTTATTACTTTTATTTTTAGTATCTGATTGAACATTTAAGTTTCATGCAATTCATTTTACAAGATGGTGCTCAGTATTTACCATGGATTAGAGCTAAAGATATTTGGGAGGCTTTGATATCTGATCCTGATGCATGTGACAGAGATAGGGAGGTAAGTTTTTCACAATTGATTTGCTATAACTTGGAATCTTACATAATTGTTGTTAGGACAATGTGGTCGCTTTTGGCTCTTCTGTCACTGAACTCGACCCTCAACTAACCAATCTATTGGTAGCATTTCGCAGTTCAAAACCACAAGCAATAAAGTAATAAAATGAAGACAAAGTCATTGAAATAATTTACAATTAAGAGTTTTTAAAAAGTAAATGATATTTTTGAGATATGAGTTTTTTATTAGCAAAAATTTCATATTTTTGAGAATTTTAATTAAAGGTAATAAATATTTTTATTAGTTAAAAGTTATTACACAAAAATGAATTTATTTTTAAGGAGAATCATCCCATTTTTTGGGAAAATTATTTTAATGTTAATACAAAATGTAGGTTACAAGAAATTGTTTTACAGATATTGATTGTTTTTGTTTAGAAGATTGTATTTTTTGCTATTTTAATAACTTTTTTTAAATATATATATGCTTTAATTTTAGATATGTTTGGAATGGTTTACTAAATGTCTTCAAGATCTTGAATCAGAAACTCAAACTTCATTATTTCAAAACAAGTTATTAAAGTTAGAACCAGCTCAGCTGACATATACAGGTTAGTGCATAAATTAGTATAAAATTAGATGTGCTCAAAATTTATGCAAATGTTAATTTTAACGAAATGGAAGCCTACTTATAATATTTAGCCCATTAGAGATTCAATGTTATCATTCCCCTACCTTCTTTTTGCATGAAAATCTGCTCCACATTAGTTTAGCTATATATACAGTGATTTTCTATGAATCTTTTTCTTATGAATCTTTTTTATTTTTGGCTATGCTGTTTTCTTTTTTACATGGGTAAAATATTGTTAGATGAAAAATGTTAATTACAGACTAAAAATTGAAAAATGTTAATTACAAACTACAAAATGTGATATTTTTCCACAATGAAACCATTACAGGTAATTTTTTTTCCAGTTTGAAGATTCATTGCAATTATTGTTCCATTTTAAAGTACAGATGATAGTGATTATTCACAAAATGAACAGGATTTATTTTTATAATCGAATTTACTAAAATTATTTATTTACTTTTTGCACTCTGCATGCAGTGATTACTAAAGTTACCACTCTCAAACTTGAAGTTTTTATATCTTAATAATTAGGAATCACATTATTTAATGAATTTTAGAAATTGTATAAAAATGTTGTACTATGTCGTTTAAATGATTTAGTTTACATCAGTTTAAACAGCAAAAGCAAAAAGTACTCGAAGTACAGAAGGTTATTTATATGTTATATCTTACTCTTTCTTAAAGTTTTTTTTAAACTTTTATTCTTTCTTATTTTAAATTAATATATGCTCATTTTATTTTAAAGGTTTTAATTGTTTCAAAACTTACTTTGAGAGTGTCAATGCTTCTGAACATAGATTAAAGCGAACACCATCATCATTAGTAAGTCATCAAAATTTTGATTCATTATTGGTTGATTATTATTTAATATTCCATTTTTTAAAATTTTTTATGTTGATGTCAAATTCAAATTTTTATATATATGTATATTAAATGAATAAACATATTTATTTGGCCACAAAATCTAATTAAATGCTATTTTTTTAGAATGTAGAAAAGTTGGAGTTAAATGGAATAGATTTTTTATGGCAAGTTGCTTTATCTTCTGATGAGGTTATTGCAAATGTCGCTATCGATTATTTGTTGGAAATATCTTATCATGCCCTAGTTCCAAGACTAAAAAAAGTAAGAGATTTTTTAGAAATTCTTTATATATTTTTATATTTAATGATTAAATAACACGTTTTTGTCCGAATCATTGAAATAAAAAAAGGCAAAATATTGGAATAATTTTTGATTAAATGAACTTATTTTCAAGCATTAAAATGGGATCTTGATGATTCAAGGGACTAACCTTGAATATGTAATTAATTTGCACAGAGAACGTTTTTAGTTACAAACTCAAATTTAAAATTATGATTCTCTTACTTTACATATTTTTAGTTTAACTGATTCTTTATCTTGAACTTTGAGTAGTAATCCCAATCTGGAAAATATGGTACAAAAGTCTTGTACCGTATGGTTCAAGACAGCAATTGAAAGTTTGAGTCCCTTAATGTTTATTGCATTTTTTTTTTACCTATTACATTTTTATTTACCTTTTACCTGTTGTTACCTACTAGCCTGTTTCACAATCTTGCCTATTTCACCAAAAGCATGTTTTATAATTGTGTGCAAAAATATTTAAATTCGCTTTGTTAATTCTAGAGGCATGGAGAAATAGTTAAAAGTGAAATTAACTACAAAAAGTCCAAAATCTCAATGACTATACTGATCTAACTATTGGGACTATATTTTCCAAATTGCAGCTGACCTCCACATTTATTTGTTCATGGAAAATATAATTTGTAGTGCAAATGAAATCTAGAAAAAACATTGCAAAGCCTACAAAAAAAAAAAAAAAAAAAAAAAAAAAAAAAAAAAAAAAAAAAAGAAATTCAAATCAATTTTCAAAACCAGTGAAATCAGGTAATGACTCAATTTTTGTTTAAATAGTTTTTTCTGTAAGGAGTTTAAGAGTATCAGTATTCTAGGTAATAGTCTAAATGGATTTTAAAATAAATACCTACTTAACAATGCTGTACCTATTTTTCAAAAATACTTTCATTAAATTGTCATAATATAATTAAATTTAACTCTTAATTAATATAGCTCTTACTATTGTTAAAAGACTCTTGATTTTCAAACTTAATTAATAAAAATCAAATGAAAAACGGTGTTACCCTTCATAAATCGACTTTTTGGATTATCCAAAGTTAGTTTATCTGTAATTTGTAATTACTGCAGATAATCAAAATCCTATGACAGTCGAGAATCAATTATTTGGAATGCTTGGGACCATCACTATCCTGGATGTCTAGATTTCCCGGTTTTCTGAATCACTGTTTAATACAGCTTAACTAAATTTCTATTTTAATATTGAATAAAAAAAATAGCCTTATTTTAGCTGATTTTATATTCCAATTAAAAATTTGTATTTTCGCTTCACTCTTTTTGTTTTATTATATTTATATAGTAAAGTATGGCAATGTATTTTTCTTGCAATTTTCCTATCACCATCTATTTGCTGATATTTTCCAGTTGTTAAAAAGAGCAAAAACGAAATTATCATTCATTCATCTGATTTAATTTCCAAAAGTCAAATTATTAAATAAATAAACATAAATAAAAAATCTGTCAAAATTCTTCTATTCTACTACGCGGTCTATTTGGCAGCGACTGATTTGAAATTTTTAGCTATGTTTCAGTACTGGTTTGTAACATTTCAGTGCCTTTGTAATTATGTAGCATTTTGTGTAAGTGTATTAAAGTAAATTTTTATTTATAGGATGTATTGTCTTTACACAATAGATTTATCAATGAGTGCTACAAAAAACTTGAAGTAAGCATTTTTTTTTTGTTTGGACGAAATTTATTATTTTATTTTTGGTGTTTTATTGTGACTATACATTTATGTTACACTGATAATGCCATGTTGAGATAAGAAGTCCAATAAAAAAAAATCAAAGGACATGTCATCATTAAGTAAAATTTTAACAAGACGAATTGTATTCAGTTATTTTTTTTAGATGATGAATTAGAAGATTTCAATGATCTCTTTTTTGTTCCGTTTAAAGAAAAAGTAGTATTTGTTAATAAAATGTTGCAAACTGGAAAAAAGAACAATAATTTTAATGAATTTCACAAAATATGTTCAAAATAATATTTTTTAATGTATAGAAATAATTGTGTTGTCATTACTTTAAATATGATTGTAAACCCCAACTTGTAGTTTTAGGTCAATTATAATTTGGGAAATTAGAAAGTTTACTTGTGGTAGTGAACTGAAAGTAGAATTTTTCTAAACAAATTTTTTAGAAAAATTTATTAAAACTTAGCATTCTGCTATATGACCTTAATTATAATATATTTAATTTATTAAAATATGAATTATATATGACTATAAACAATAGGATGATAATAGAAATTTTTAGACATGTTTTTCTGTGATGATGAAACAATAATTAATGTTAATATATTAATTAAAATATATGGTAGATGATCTCTTTTATATAGCCAATGTCTGATTATATTGTTTGTCTAAAACATGATTTCTAATAAAATTTAATACACTAATTAATCTTTTAGAATTGAAACAATAAATCACTATGTTGTAGCATCACACTGATTTTACTTGTTAAGTTCTAGGTTTAATATAATTATTTTTTTAGTTAAATTTCAGAAATTTTGCAGTGAGAGGAATTTTTTATGTTGGTGATGGGAGTATGATTGTAATTTTGGTATATATATAAAGTGTTTTTCATTGCAAGAATTTTTTTCTTCTAGTGTGTTTCTATGTCTTTAAGTGGTAATGCTATGATTGCTGCAGTTTCTAACGCAACAAAGACACTCACAGCTATTTCTGTTCTTGAAGCAGCTACATCTCCTGCTCCCAAAAAGTATGAAATTCTTTTTCGTCTAACTCTTTTTCTTTTTACATTTCTGTTTCTTAACTCTTTTTACTCTATATTCTTTTTTTGAAGACTTGGAACTGTCTACTATTACATGGTAAATGTAAAATGAGTCGTCTTAAGTAAACAATTTAAAAAAAAAATTAAATTAAATAAAAATTTTGAATATTTTGTGAATTGGAAGTTTACTTGCTCATTTAGTTCTGGTTCCATCACTAATTTTATTATGTAACCTTTTATTCTGTGTGAAGTTTTTACCAAAATTTTCTTTGTAAAATTATTTAAGTTATCATAAAGGTATTTTATTATAAAGCTATTATTGAAATATTACTGCTTATTTAAAACTCCCTTGCACTTTACTGACTTACCTTCTCATTATGTAAATTTCAACTAATCTTAATAGATTCATTAACCATGGTTTTTCCTCATCGCAATTACACATTGTTGTTTTTCCTAACACTGAATTCAATATCGTTAAATAATTCTACATTAATTATTTATTACTAAATTTTTCGTTAGCTTCGTTAACCTTTTTAGTTTATTCATCATCTTTTTGTACTTGCAGAAAGGAAATGATTGATTTCTAATGCATTTGTTTGTATTCATTTGAAAGTTTGTTACATAATTTTTTAAGTATGAATAAATACTTATAACAGCCAAAATTTTGTCTGATCAAGAATTATTTATATATATTTTTTATAATTATAATTATTCATAATAAAAATAAAGTTAGGCATCAAGTATTGTGTTGGTGGGAAGTTACTTAGTACAGTAGAGAACCGATTATCCGGAATGATCGGGACTATCGCTATTCCGGATAACTGATCGCTATCCGGAATCACTACAAAAAGCCGTTTTTTTAGTGTTAAACCCAACTAAAAAAAAATTTTTTTGGAAATAATCTTAAAAATAAGAAAAAACGATAAGGTAATACACTAATGATTATTTCTGAAATGATGGTAAGGTAAAAATTTTTCAAAAAAGAAAGAAAAATCCTAAAGTCTTATGAGGAAAAAAATTTTTTTTTTTAAAAGTTGCGGGAAAATTTATCGAATTTCGTTCCGGTTTTTTGGTTTTCCGGTTTTCTGATTTCCGGATAATGGGTTCTGTACTGTATTATTTAAAAATTAATCTTATTTATTTGATAAAAAGCAATTTTATTTTCTCTACTACATAGTAATTGGAATTGTCCAATTTGAACTAATTTGAACTCTTTATGGTCAGTATTATTATGTGATAATTTAGCTTCGTTGTATTAAGACTAATCAATTTTATTTACTTTAGGTCTGAAAGATTTCAAAACATCTGTAGGTTACTGCAAACAGCTGAACGATACATTTCATCGATTGAAGAAAACCATCCGACACCTCGAACTATTTTATCTCATGGGACTTCTTTTGTTGGTCATCCACTTCTACTTAAAATTTGTATTGAATCAACAAAAGAAGAACATCTTGTTATTGTGAGTTTCTAGTTAATTTACTTATGTCTCATTTATTTTATGCTAATTAGTATTAGATATGTATGTGCCTAGGGTAAAAGGATGAAACAGAAGGAAATTAAAAATTCCCATATCACTATTTAATAATGATCATGTAATAGTATTCATGAGTATTCCCAGCAATGCCTCTAGAGAGTAGTAGTACTAGTCATCTTATAACCCATGACTTTTAATTTTTGAGTTTGTATTTAATGAGTTCTGATTTGAAATAATATGAATCCTTATTTTTTAAAGTAATATGAAACCCTTATACGTTATATGAAAAGTAATTTTTTTTATGATTAGAATAATAAAGCTTCAGTTAATATTTGATTCAGAAATAATTTGACGAAATGCCACAAAAGTTCAAAATTGAGGTATTTTTTTCTAATACTGTAAGTATATTTTTTGACATGCAAACCATTCATGATGCTTATTAGTTATAATTTATGCTTTCTTAATAGCAATGCTTAAGTCATTAACATAACAAATCACATTATCATTTATAACTGAATAGAATATAACATTTATAGTGAATATCAACTGCACTATCAAAGAAAAGTAATTAAAAAATAACATTGAAGTTTTTGAAGCAAATCAAATGAGAAAATTTTTATGACTAACAAATATTTCTTTTTAAAAGAATAAAGTAAAAAAATATTTGATATTTAATCATCATTAGATAATGTCAAAAAAAAGGAAAATATAAATAAATTATAAGTAGTCAGAAACTTTAATTACCAGAAACAGATATTATATACAAGATAGCTAAATATTTATAATTTAAAAAAAATACTAATCTTAATCTGTAATTGTAAAAACTAAAAATGAAAAGTAATTTCAATTATTTTCAGTTTGAAGAAAGTCAACTTTGAAAATTTTTTTTTTTTTTGTAAATGTAAGCTAATCTGTAAGTGATTGTTACAGACTCACAGTAATGAGACACTTGGATCTGTGAAACAAAGAATCGCCCAATACTTGCACCACAATCCCCTTCAAGTTCATCTCTATCAGGATGATATTTCAGTTAGTATTTTTTTAAGCTTATTTTAAATGTTAAATTTTTATGATATGTTATTATATTTATAAATTGAAAATATTTATAATTGAGTCATTTGAATCTTGTGAATTATTAACAGATACCTCGAAATAAGGAGCAGAGACAGATGAGCCAATTAGGTTTTCAGGATGGCATTGTTTTGACAGTGAAATGTGTAAGTATAGTTCAGTAAATATATTACATTTTATTCAAATTTTATTGGAGAGTTTAAATATCTTAAACTTGTTTTAAATTGCATTTAGACCAAGATCTTTCACTATCAAACTTATTACACAAATTAGTAAATTTTTTTTTTTACTGTGTGCTGTTTTACTGAAAATGGGGAAAAAAAAATACCAAGAGAGCACTTGGTTTTTAATCTGAGACTCAGTTCAGTTTAATATTTGTAGTTTCCAGACTCAAAGTTGTGTTATGTGATTTGTCTGTCAAAAAGAAATATATGTTTTTATGTAGTTACATAACTTTTATTTTTTAATTTAAATATGGTAAGTTATTTTTTTTTATACCTTTTTGTGTGAAATTTATCTTTGTGTTAGATCATAAATCAATTTGTTAATAAGTGCATTTCTTTCTGTGACATTTTTTTTACCTCCAAAATATCATATTGAATGAGAATTAAAAGAAAAGCAATTTTTTTCCTCAAATGCTAAATTTTATTTCTCCTGTGAGATCACATACATATTTTTTCTTTTGAAATAAAACTTTATGTTAAACTTAGTTTTTAAAACCTTGTGTAAGAGTCCTTCACATAGAATTCTGTCTTAATCTTTCTTTACCACTAGAAAAATTTGCTTTGTTTCATTTGATTCTGTAGTTAAAGGAGATAGATTAAAATGACATTGGTATTCAAATTTTAATTTTGAAATGTTCTATATAACTTTTGATTCTCTTATAATTCTAAGTTGTGTATTTTATTTTTAAGTGATGTATTAGGTTAATACTAAATTGCAAATTTGATTTGTTATTACATGAAATATTTGACTCAATAAACTGATAAATTGTATAAGTTTTTGAAATTGCGCCATAAAATATATATTTTTATATATCATGTTGTCATCTAAAGAAATAATTGCATTAAAATTTTGACTTAAGGAATTGGATAAAATTAATTTATAGATTAACACTTTATTGACCGGCAATTTTACACGAAAACTATGTAATGTCACAGTTATGATTTTGAAATTAAATATGGAATCAAAGTAAAATATTCTAAGTAAATGCAAATATATTTTATTTATACAGAAGGAAATGCCATTAAAATTGGTATATTTACGCAGTTAGAATAGATAATACAAGTACAATTACGAGTCGATTCGACACCAGTCAACAAAGTGTTAAGTAGTAAAAATTATGATTATTTTTATTTTTATATAAGTTCTATAAAAATATTTTAATTAAAATTAAATCAAGAAAGAAGTTTTATTTGAGCGTTTTTTTAAATTTTAAAATTTGTTCAATTCGATTATCTAGGAATCTAGAAATTACTCTGGTTATGGTTCATTAACTCTGATGTCTGACTCTCTTTCTGCTGGAAATCATTCACCATTTTTTTCAGAACATTTGGATCAGGTCAGTTTGTTTTTTCTGTTCATAAGATTTATTTATTCAGAAGTTCCTTTATTTATACTTTAAATATCTATGACTACTGTTGCAGCAGTTGAAATTTATTTAGTTTCCTTTCTTTCTATCTCTTATATTTAAAACATAAAAAGGTTGTAAATGAAAATTTTGTTTACTCTCTGATGAATTGGGAAAATATTGCAGAATAAGGTATTTTTAGTTAAAATATATCTCCATAAGATAAGGATTAAATTTTAAAGCAAATTTCCAACATATAATCGTGACAGCAGGTTTAAACACAATTGATTTGAATCCTGAAACATGAATTTTATTTGTTTATTATGTTTTTTACTTATTTATTTTCTTGTTTCTGTCTTTCACTGTTTTATGAACAAAAAACTTCTGTGCTGTGAAAAAAAGGGAGGAATCTAGGTTTGTTTCATTGTTTTGTTTGTTGCACCAAGATTGAATTAAAAAAAACTGTCGATGACTTATTAAATATATAAATTAATGAGGTAAAGATTAGTATGTTGCTAAGATTTTTTTCTCAACTTGTACAAAATGTATTTAACTAAATTCATGCTGTATTTTTCATTTTCTAGCTTTTCTTACAATAATAAAGAATAATGAAATCCTGGAGAAAGAATTTTCAAATTTTAATATACATAATTCATCAAAGATTTTTTTTTATTTAAATAAGCAGCAAATTTAAAGTCTACAACTTAAATTATTATAGGTCTTTTTGAATGAATGAATGAATTCCATTTTTTATTATTTCTATTTTAGCTTTTAACAGCTATGAGCTAAATAGGTTTCACACTTGAAAGCTTGTTCTTATTGATTCAGCATTTCATTGATGCAGTACTTCCTTATTGTAAAATTTCTTTGAACTTCTCTAATTTATTTACTTAAATCAAATTTTCATCACACTTAAAACCTAAATATTTCATAGCTTTGTGAATCTAATTTGACTATCAACAAACCTGTAATTATTATAAATAATATTTAACATTTAATAATTATTTAATTTTACTATGATGCTAAATTCATGGTCATTTTCCCTACTTATACAACTTCCAAATCATTGCGGTAAAATTAATTTAAAAGTAGAATAAAAATTTAAACTAATTGAGTTCTAAAGGAAGCATATTTTCAAAATTAAAATTTGTTTGCTGAATATTTTATTTTATACTTAATATTTTTATTAAAAATGCAGTGAAGATGTTAAATGTTTTTGTTTACTATAATGCAATTCTGATATACTACCTTATTACACTACATTTTAGGATAAACTTATTTGAATCTGCGTCTAAATTAATTAACCATTTTAAAATTATTATTTTTTGGTGCAAATTACTTTAACTTTGTATTAAATGTTACAGTTGAAGAGATTCATTGATTAATAGATTCGATCAGCTTTATGCACAATGTGATGCATGCACATTATTTTTAGTCTATCAGCCTGTGTTTGGTAAACTAAAATATTTAATTACTGCTGTACACTCACCAGATTTGTTATAACAATATACTTTTAATTTTAAATGTCATTTAAAAAAATTATTTTTATTAATAAATTATAATTATTTATAAAATTATTTATGTTCACTGATAGATCTTAATAGTATCATTACGGAAGTAGAATCATACATAATCTTTCATACTATTTACCAATCAGATTTGACTAAATATGAGCATTTAATTTAAAGAAATGAAGTGGAAAGTGAAGTCACATGTGTAAGGCACATTATTGCGAATCAATCATGGGAGCTTTGTGTGCGGCAGCAAGCAAAAAGCTTAGCCCCCTAGTATTGAATAAAAATTATAGCATGCTAAAATATCTTCCCTTATTATACTTATTCTTTCCTGGATGTTACAAATTGATCCACTGAAATGACTCTTTCATTGATCAGCTGAAAATGAAGCTATAAAAAATATTTTCTACTAACAAGTCTTTTTCAACAAATACCATTACTTTTATTGATATGTATTCTAATATAAGGTGTTATTGCTTTGCATTTTTTTAAAAAGAGATTTTAAATTTTTAATTTGTTGGGAAGTTTTGTTGGATATTTTATTAAGATATAATCATTGTTGATAACAATTTTCTTGATCCAATGATAGATTTAATAGGATTTTATTTTTGTATTCACTGATAGAGTTTCTTCAACAACCTTCAGTATTGTTATTATCTCTATACAAAATTTTAGATCTAAATTATTTTATATTTTTTAGGAGAAAGTTCTACCTGGTGTAGTTATGGCAGCTGGAGGTCATGTATTTGATAAACTGTACCAGTTGTCTACCTTTGAGGATGCAAAGTAAAATATAAAATTTGATTAAGAAATGCCTTTGAATATGCTAATCATGAGCACTACATTTTTAGGAATTTTATAGCCATATCATTATATTATTTTATATAACTTTTTCGAAAATAGTTTTAAAAAAAAGATTATTTTAGTTCCGTTCTGTTTCCTAGGAACATTTTTACTTACATTAATATTTATACTTCCAATTTGCTTTTATATTTTTTAATTTTAATCCCATTAGTTTTGTTTTTTTCTTGGTTTGTTTTAATCCCATTAGTTTTGTTTTTTTCTTGGTTTGTTTTTCTGTAATGTTTTAGTACAAAGCCAGCACACACTTATGTATTTGAAGTAAATGAATAATAAACAAAAATTTAAAAATGCATATTAAACCTCTTTAATCCTCCAATTAACACATAATTATCAACAGGACAATAAGCAAATAAAGCAGCATGTGCAATAATCCCCCCCCAATCTGTTGAATACGATATAATTAGTACATAAAGTATGTGTGTGTTGATCTTTTATTGATCAGTAAATTATTTAGCCTGAAGCAATTTATGTGCAATATTTGTCAATATAAACATAGAAAGTACATTTCACAAATAGAAGTTAAGTATAGAAACCGTTTTTATAACTTTTGTTAACTGTCATAAAATACATTAATTTGACCTTTGTCAAATGTGAAACATCCATAGTGCAACATTGTAATGTATCATATATTTTATTTTCAGTTCCCAAACTTTTTGACATTACCAAACGTAACTTTTTGACTTAAACTTTTGATATATACAAACTTTTTGACACAACATGACCATATCTCTGGGCATAAATTTTTTTATTTTTTATATCAAAGTGTAAACCAAAAGAAATGATTAATTAAGCAACTTGAAAGCTCTTTTCTATAATTTGAACTGAAAGTTATGAAAAAAATTAACATTTAAAGGTGAATGGTTTTTTTTAAAAAGGTATTTATTTGAAAAATAATTTTTAAATTTAAAATTTAAAAAAAGTTTATTAACCACCCCAAATAAAGAGATATTTATAAAAATTTAAGCAGTTGAGAATAATTTGAACAAAGTAAATATTTGTAATTGTAATCAGAATAAAAACTGTAAATGCAGATAATTTTCAGTGTGTAATTATTATTTAAACAGTGAATTTATTTTTTTCAAAATGGAATATGAATTAAAAGGCAGTGTTTTTATTGGATGGCAGCTTATTTTTCAAAAAAGGGCAAAGAGGGAGAATTTATAGGGATCAAAGAGCTGGCAGGGCAGTCCACCCTTCTTAAAACAAGACAAACACTCTAAACTCTTTGAGTATTAATTTGAAATTTACTTGCCATTTAACTTAGCTGTTTTCATATGTAACTAATCAGTTCCTACATGTTAAGGAAAAAGAAAATAAAAAAAAAAAGATACAAGGAGAAAATTTCCTTAGAAATTTAGAGGAATAAAAACAGTTTCCATTTATAATTTTTTTTAACTGTGCGGAATTACTTTAAGATTGTGTAGGTTCATTTCTCAAGCAAGTCTTGTGAGAAAAAATAAACTTTGTTAAATTATCTACAATATCTTTTCTTTAATTCTAAATTTAAACTTTGATTCAGTGTTTTAGCATCAAATTCATACTTCATAAAATATTAATGTAAGGATGAATTTTATTTCAGTATTACTTCCCAAGTTCGAAGTTTATTGCATCTTATTCCTACTGATCCGGCTATACTGGATGCATTGGATTCAATAAGTGTTAAAGTAAATATTTGATTTCATATTTGTAATTTTTTTCTCAATATTCTTCTCATTCAATTCAATTCAGTCATTCAATTCAATTTCGGTTCCTTCTATTTTTCTTCTCTTCCCAAAAACATTTTATAATTTTTTTTTCACTCAGAATTATTTTCAAATTTCTTTCTTTTGCTATAATAATTTTGAGTAACATATTTATAACTTTGCTGAACATATTTATAACAGGCTGAATAACTTACTTAATATTATGTTTCAATTCTTAATTTACTGTTAACCTTTAGTATTAACTGCATGCAATTAAAAGAAATCTTTATTTGATTTAAAAAATTTCAATACTTGTTGTTTTCATTGTTATGCAATTTGTTATTGTAAAAATTTTTCTAATTTTCATTTTGAAATATTAGCAACCATGTTTTTTATATAATTAATTTATTATTGAAATTATGTTACCTTTAGCAAATTTTTAGGGCAATTTTTCTTTTTAAATCTTTTTTTATAATGTAGTCAAATCTTTTTTTATAATGAACATTAGAACATTGTTGGCAAAATTTTGATGTCAACACAAAATGATCAAAAATCTAATCAAACATTAATCTTGAAATTTTTCACTTTTTTTAAAAATGCACTTTATTTATATTAGTTTTTCTTAGATTATTCTAATATTCTTGGTCCTAAATGGTACATAATTTCCCTCTTGATGCAGTCTTTTGAACTTTAATTAATTAATTTTATTGCCAACTTTCAAATTCTGTGATTTTTTTAAAAATAATATTTTTGAATTCAGTTACTTATGTTCTAAAAAATTTTATTGTAGATATTTATATTATGAATATTCTGTAATTTTTTTCCAGTAATTGCATATTCATGTTCAAAGTAAAAAAAAAGTTAAAAAAAAGAAAATAATGCTAAAAGTTCATTTTTATTTTGTCTAGAAAATCACTGAAATTCCATCTCCTGGAACTCCAAAAAGCAGTCCGAAATCCAGTCCCAAGAAGTTCACTGTTACCTCTCCCACTAAAGAGCGATGCGAATCACCGAAAGAAGTTCTGAAACATTTATTTGATGTTTCATATCAGATGTCACCTTTTAAACTTTTGTACAACCTTGAGGTACAAAGAGTATTTTGTATTCATTGATGTACATTTGGTTGTTTGAGGATTCAGATATAACACAGAGTTATAATTTTTTAGGTTCTTAGTGGAAAGTTGATGCCTGTCGTACAAGATACTAATACGCTGCAAAGTGCCCAAATGTTCAGCAATCATCTTTTATCTGCTGGTGGTTTATCTCTTGTTCTGAATGTTCTTCAGAAGGATAGCATATCATCTGATATAGATTATGATATAAGGCAAGGATGTTATTTGACAGCATTGGCTATTGCAAGGTAGTTCATTGTTTAAATAATTTGATATTTGTGTTGTTTCTGTTTTGATAATTGTAATTGTTCTGACATGCAGTGAAATCCCAATTAAACAAAACTCTGTTATCGACTTTCATGATTTAATGCATTTTGCTATTTTTCCGCTTAAAATGAAAGCAAACACACTTATTTATACAGGGATTTATACGCTTTTTTCGCTATAGTCTCTCGAATTTCAGCTTTTCCGCTTTTTGTGGAAATTCAGTTGTTGAAATAAAATAATTATATTTATTTTCGATTTTCAAAGATAAGCAGAAAATGCAAACTACGTAGCTGTTAACCCTTCCCATTTTCACTTATTTTAGCTATTTTCTCCACTTTTACTCGCAGAAAGTTAGATTTTCCCAACAGATAGCTCGTATTTTTGTAATTCGGACGTCGTTGCTTCCTGTTAGCTGGTGCGAAACCAAACGAAATAATGAAAAAATAGTGGTGGATTTACGGTGAAAATATTAATTTGCTCATTCAAATCTTGTAAATTTTTATTTATTATGGCTAAGCAACAATACAAACAATCCTTTTAGAAATCTCAAGTCAAAAATCTGCTAATATCTCGATTCATATTCACTCGATTTTAATTTCAAACATAGATTTTCGTAAATATTGTGCATTACTTTCTTATATACGAGATTTGAAAATCCAGTATCGTGATTTATATACACGCTTTTTTAAAACTCTATGTAACGATTCTTATTCACGCGATTTTAATATGAAACATCGATTTTCGTCGACTCTTGTTTACAAGATATATATAGATATAATAAATAAATTAAATCATTCTTGGATTTCCTCTTTTTTACTTTCTGACTACTCTCATCCCTGATAATAAATCTTAAACTAACAAATTATTTCATCACCTGAAAAAAGAACTTCTTATTTCAGGAAGTTGAGAACAATATTTTTTCTTCTGATTTGTGTTTATATAAGTTAGTGAAGATACAAAAGAGAAAAATACTTTTGTTAATCAATGTCAGGCTCGTTTAGTTAAAAAAAAACTAAATAGTTCAAATTTAATGATTAAGAGCTTGAAATCAGCTTAGACAATGGACTAACATTATTATTGTAGGACTAAAAAGCCTTTAAAAATAAAATTAACATAATTGATTGTGAATGCTTTCTTGCATTAAGAAATATATAGTTATGTAGAAAAAGTTGGAAAATTGTTTTAGCATATTAAAATAAATTTCACTGTAAATTTTTTCTCAGTTTTAACTCATAGATTATAGGATATCTATCAGCACATAGCAACTGAATTCATCCTAGGTAAATGTTAGAGGAAGGATGAAGATTGAGAAACTTAAATGTTTCTTTCATTTCTTTCATTTTTTCTTAATTTTAACATAGCACAAATATTAGGTAGAAGCCAAGCCATCTACATTCTTTTCGTACTTCTTTAAATGCTATTTAATTATTTTGATTCTTATTACATTTTTCTTGTGTTACCTTTAAAAGTTATCAAACTTAATTTTTGATGTAATATTGATTATATTGATTTTTCGATTAGTGTTAACCTATTTATATTACACTTTTAGATTCCTTTTGTGTGGTGAAAGTGGATTAGAAGTAACATCATTGTTTGGCCATCCTTTGTCAAATATTTTAAGTGGAAATGGTGGAAAGTTATCTATTATTGAATTTTGTACCAGCACTGCTATAACTGATGAGTTTTCAAGTGCAGTAACTAGACTAAATGGTGTGAAAGCTATAGAAGTGAGAATAAATTTTATTTTATATACTGTATTTCACATTTCAAAATTTATATTCTTTTAAAATGAGGCTTATTATGCCCCAAGAATAAATTATTTTTTGCTATCTATTCACCAATTGTAGAAATGTTTTTTCAAAAAACCTAAATAAATATTTGCAGTAACTACAAAGGTTAATATTTTTTTCTGAATTTTAATTGAGAACACGTGTAGATAATTATTACTCAAATATTAGCTTAGTAGATTGCTGGTCACTTTATTTCTGATTTATGCATAGCTATTATTTTTTTATAAGTAATAACATTAAAAAAAAATTTCACTCATCTATAAGGTAGAAAAAATTTATTTTGAAAATATTTGGGTAAACGATGGTGATTTTAGAGTTTTTGTTCTTTATTCAACAATGATTGATTATTCTGTTCCAATGTATGTACTATTTTCACCTTTTTAAATGTCTTGACGCATTCTCTCTTAGTACTAATTTAGTTCCATACCATATTATTTTATTCAACTCTGATGCAAGTGAGTTTCGCACATTTTACGAAACATTTTCGTCCAATTCTGAACAGGCTCAATAAAAAAATGGCAGCTTTTATTTTTTTTTCTCTTTCTCTTTACCTAGTTAGAAAACCCCAAAACAATGTAATTTTTAATATATTTTGATGTACTATTTCTCCATTTACTTCTTCTATATACATATAATTTAACCAAATATTTAATTAATTACCTGCTAAAGAAGCCATCCATATATTATATGGAATCATAGCTAATAATAATGCTGACATTTTTGTTTCTTGAATTTCAAATTTTTTTATTTTTAGTGTGTCATATGTCAATTAGTTTGATAAAAAATGTATAAAAAAGTGTCATTTATTATTTAAATCTACCAATATGAGTAACTCTGAATATTTTTCATTTAGACCATAAAACCTAACGATCTTTTGCTTACACTGTCAAGTTTAGTTCGTTTGTCTTGGGCTGCTGCAGCTGGTAATTTACTTCTTGTAAACTGTGCATTACCTTCCAAAGAGAATGCACATTTTAGCATGGGAAGAAGGAGTAGGCAGAGCAGTACTGGTATATAAAAACTTTTATCCTTGTTTTTATTATTCTTATTCTATTATATCTATTATTCTTATTTGCAAAAGCAAGTGAATGATCTTATTTGCAAAAGAAAGTAAATTATAAGTGGCTTGAATCCAAAGGTTTATTTAGATTTTGATAACATTTCATTTATGTGAATTTGCTAAATATATTGCTAGTTAGTATCATTTGATAAATAGATAGATGCTAATGTCATTATTTATTCTCGAGTTTTGCTGTAGTTATTAACATGTATTCTATCTGAAAACTTCTACAAGTTTTTAAAATTTGTGTTTTTACAGATTTGTTTAAAAGCTTATTTTTACTTTTATTATTATCAGAAACAGTTTCTCCAGAATGCTTTCAAAACTAATATTGTGAATATCAGTTTTACAAATTGCATGAGTAAACATTAAAATGATTCATAAAGTTTTAAAAATAATTTAGAAATTTAAATATGCCATTAGAAATTACTTGATGTAGCTTTTATATGACAGTTATTTACTGTAAAAAAGTTGCTATAAATGACCTCCATATTAGTTGTACTTTTGTTCATTAATATACAATGTATAGTGCGCAAAGAAAAAAAAACCTGGATTAACCTGAATAACTTGATTTAATGATCAGATCTTCTCGTTATAGGACTCAATCTATGGTTTAAGGCAGTGTTTCCCAAAGTGTGGTACGCATACCCCCAGGGGTACGGGAACAGTTCAGCGGGGGTACGCGTTCTTATGCGAAATATCTTGCAACATATGAAAATTTCAAAAAAATTTATTTAAAAACTAAACTAGTCATGAAAATTTACGATTATGTATTTTCTATTGGCTATTTTTGGCAGAATTAACAGTTAATAATTCGTGGTGTCAACAGACAGTTGTGATTGTTAACTTTTGTGCATTTTTTATAGTAAAAAATGCATTCATTTTTTTTATTAGGGGTACACAGCGTTACGAAAAATTTAGAAAGGGTACACAAAATCCAAAAGTTTGGGAAACACTGGTTTAAGGGGATGATTTCAAATATGCTAATTAATTACTCTAGCTGATATTTTAAGTTGCGAAATCAGACATAAAAACGTACTTTCTTTGAATAATCATACCTTTTTTTCTGAATGATATAGATTTTTGATCCCCGAAATATAAGGGGTAGCTGCAATTTGGTAAATATGGTCCCCATAGTCATAGAGATTGATCCAAAGTTTGGGCCCCTTAATGTTAATTTTACTCTGTGTGTTTCTCCATATATTTCGAACTTTTTAAGCAAATTGAAAACTTTTTGCACACAAATGTAAAATTCCTGTATCCGAAGATAAGTCCAAGCTAAAAATAAATTATAATAATTATTTATTATTTTTTGGTATTTTATTTCACAATAATAAAAAAAATTAAGAATTGAAATATGCAGCAAATGAAATTAATATTAAGGGGTCCAAACTTTTGATTGATCTCCTGACCAAACTATGGGGAGTATATTTCGCAGATTGCGGCTACCCCTATATTTTGGGAGGTAAAAATCCGAATCCGCTGAAAAAAATTATGTTTATGCAGAGAATGTAAGTTTTTGTGTCTGATTTCATAACTTAAAATATCTTCTGCACTGATTAATGATTAAGTTATGTTTATGCAGAGAATGTAAGTTTTTGTGTCTGATTTCGTAACTTAAAATATCTTCTGCACTGATTAATGATTAAGTTATGTTTATGCAGAGAATGTAAGTTTTTGTGTCTGATTTTGTGACCTAAAATATCTTCTGCACTGATTAATTATATTTGAGATCACCCTCTTGAACCGTTATCATTAAGATTCAGTCCTAGAATGTGAAGATTTGATCATTACAACAGAAGTTATTTAGGGTGGTCCTTTTTTTTTGGCGCACTGTACATTGTGTGGATATGTAAATTGATATCATGCATGATTTTTTCTAACTTTTTTAAAGCTTCAAAAGTAGTTAACTTGAATCATTGTTGAGGATTTTAGACCACATAGCAGGGTTTAGCTTTGAAATTAACAACACCAGATTTTAACTAACATTTATTTGAAGTTTAACTGAAACTAAAGACCAAAACTACTGCTATAAAGCTAACACATTTGAAATTTTTGAAGTACAAGACACATCTTGGAGGTCAGCAATTTCTCTCATTATCAGCAGAGATTAATCAGAACTACTGCCTGCTACAGTCCGAAAAAGGAAAAAATTAGCCTCTTTTTTTTAATACTCTTTTTGAGAATTGACGTCATAGGTTTTGGTCTGATATTGAGTCTCATCAGCTCATTTCTTTCCACTAGATGGATCTTTCTGATTAACTTAGAATTTTTTTTTTTTGTTAAGTCTAAATATAACATGAAAATGAAGCTATTTGTCTCAACTGTTTTATATTTAACAGATTTTTGCAAAAGTGTTGAAACAAGTTTACTGTTTATTGTATATGTGGATTTTATTTATGATAGCACACTTTTCTGAAGAATATTTAGTTTTATAATTAACTAATATATTTATTACATCTCTGTAATTGAAGGAAATCACAGTTTTCTCTATGGTTAAATGGTGTAAAATCTAATAATATTGCTCAGCTTATTATGTTCCGAACTCAAATGTGCTCAACATGATGCAGTTAAATTATAATTAATCAAATAAATTTTCATAGATTTTTGCCCTACTGTCAAATTTTTTAAATCTGTAAAAGTTAATGTACAAAGTAAGTATTGAAGTAGACTCATTTTTAAGGTTCAATGAAAATGACCACAGGATTATTACTGTTGTAATCTAATGTTAATGCTTTGAAAATCTATGATTCATATTTTCTTTTTGAGGAACATAGATGTCTAAGCTATATATTATTTAAGCTATATACTTTCTATATACTAAGATAACACTTGCTAATGTCCTGCCTGACTAAAATTCTGCCTGATTGAAATTTGCTGTTCGAGAAAGGGTTAAACTTAGTTTTGTGACACAATAAGATGTAATGAATGAGAAGTTTGCTGTTATGCTCTTAATTTTTCATTTTATTTAAATATTTGTTACTTTTTTTTGACATTAAGTCAAGCACTAACTTATAAAATGTAGACCTCAGGAGTTATATCTTTTAACTGCAATGGATAAATAATTATTATCATAACTTTTAAACAAGCTAAAATTTAAAAAAAAAATGCATTCAGTTTATTATTGAAAGAAAATGGCCCTATCAACATATAAAATTTCAACTGTGAACTTTGGAGTTGCAATTTGACAGACAATAGATCAGCCTTCATGTTTTTTTTTTATTTTTTATTTTTTAAAATTTTTTTTATTTTTATTTTATATTTCATCAAACTCCTTGTACATCTTCTTCATATGTCATCTTCGTAAAGTTTTTCTTATAAGTTTTAAGCAAAATGTGACATAAAACAAGAAAAAAAGTGAAAAAAATTTGAAGAAAAGCACTTTAAATTGCGTCTACTTTCAAACAAATTAAAACTTTAAAAAAAAAGAAAAAGAAAAAAAGAAAATTGCATTAGTTTTGTAAATAAAAATGATTCCTTCAATATGTAAAATTTCTACTCAACAGTTGAATTCCTATGGTTTGTAGGGTGGTTGACAAGGCATCTTTTTCTACGAGTTAAACCGTTAATAATACTCCAACATATTATCGATTTATAAATTTTTGAAAATTAAATTTTTCTTATTTTTTACATTTTTCTAGCCTGCTACTTTCGTCTTATAGTTTCAGCTCAGCAAAACAAAATGTAATGTTAAGTTGAACACCCGAAATTTCAATGGCTGTACTTGCAATTTTTTTTTACATGGAGCAAAAAGTTTTGTGCAAGAAAATTTTTTATTTTTTGATCTTTAAATAGATTTTAGATATTTATTTTTGCTGAATTACATGCATTGCTCACCACAAAAGTGACATTTTTTATTTTATTTTGAAAGTTTTGATATATTTCTACTAACTTAATTGTGTTTGAATTAAGTTTACATTTCATTGAGTAAATAAGAATATATATAAAAAGTTCTTGAGGAACTTTTCATTATTTAATTTAGACCCCTTAAACACTTTTAGCCATTTTTAGTTCATAATCTGGTATTAAGGAATTTTGCTGATAGTTCATTAAAAAGCAATTTCTAGGACAAAATAAATACATGAATACTGTGGGAAAAATTCTGCAACCTTGTGTAATTCTTCACTCCTATGTGTGTATGGGTATGTGCTTGTATGTACACAATAAAAATAAAAATGGAAAATTCAGCTCCAAAGAAAAGACAGAATTTAGAAAGAAAAGTAAATAGGATAGGATAAGTTAAGAAAATAAAAAAATTGGTTACTCCTTACGTAAGTAATTATTCTTTAAATTACATGCTTTTAAAGCTAAAATAACACGGAACATGTCTTAAGAATGTCTCTCCTCTCATAGAAAATAAAAAAATAAATTTTTAAAATAGTACTCAAGTATGAAATTGGATGATTCAAATAGTCATAAAAATGTATGAAGCAGAAAAAAATACTTAAATTATTTTTATGTCAAAATGTCCTATATCTTCCGATTTTTAATTTTTTAATTTATTTCCAAACATTACTTTTACTTACATATTTTAACTTATATCTTTCTATGTGTTTTTACTTGAAGCAAATAAATTCTAAGGCATAAGTTGATTATTAATATCTTGTAATTATTTATTCACTATTTACATCTAAAATTTAATTAGACCAATGTTTAAAATTATTCTGGATATCTTCCTGAGAGACTTAATAAATGTTTAAAAATAAGGACTGCAATCTTAAAAGCAGGATCACTTTTCGAAACTATATTTAGTTTTCCTTGGATAAAATGATGTGTCACATAATGATGACCTTTTTGCTCCTCTATCAGTTAAAGGAGTAACTTTTTTCTATAAATCACCATCACGTCTTCTATTTATCCCCTCCTCCCTAAACGCAATTTACTCCTACTGTAGGATTTCTTGCCGGTATGCAAAAAAAAAGGTACAGCGTTTCTTAAATAAATTAATGAATCTAAACAAGCTATGTAAAATTATTTAAAAATAATATTAAGAGATATGTTTTCTATTTTTTTAGGTAGTAATGCTAGTAGTGGTAGTGACAATGGTGATGGATTCACTTTGCAAGGCGGTGTTTGTGCCCAGCAGCAACATGTTGGAGAAAAAGATGTCAGACTTGCACTCAAAGCGTTAAATTTTTTGGTCACCTGTATCAAATTACGGACAGACGTTTTCAGTACGATGTTATATATATTTAATGATAGTTTTATAATGATACTTTTAGTTAAAAATTTTATTTTGAATTTTTATTATTATTATTCTTTTAAAGTTTTTCATTTATTATTATAAAGATTTTTGTATATAAATTTTTTTTAAAAATTACTTGTTTTTCTAAATATTTCTGTTTCATTTTAGGTAAATTTGCAGCGCTGCCTTGTATAAGTGAATTTGTTATTGATGTCTTATTGTGTTCTTCGAGTATTGCTGTGCGACAGTGTGCTTTGGAGGAATTTACCAAGCTTAGCTCTCTTGTGATTAATTCTTCTCCAAATCCTCGAGATTTTTTAATAGGAATTTTGCTCAAAGCTCGCTTGCCTTTATGGGTCCCTTCAAGTTGTACCAGAGGAGATAGTCAAAAGTAAATATCTTAGAAAACTGCTTAAAATTCTTTAAACAAACTGATAATTTTGTTTTATAACATCATTTTGGTTCAGTTTTTAATATAATTGAGAAAATGTAATTGTTTTTGGAGTTAAAAAGTACCCTTTCATACTTCAAGATATAAAGGAAAACTAAAGTAACTTATTAAAAAAAAAATGCTATGATCAAGTTACTAGCTTTATTTCATTAAATCAGTGAAACCTGCACACTAATCTTGTACAGTGTCAGTTATTGATATATTTTTTTGCATTCACATAATGTTAATTAGTATGTTAAGCCTAGTATGCAGGTTGTGAAAAATGGTGAATTAACTTGCAAAAGGTTATGTAGTTTTGGGTTCTATGTATGTATGGATATGTTCTAGTTACCTAGGTGCTTATTTAAAATCCTAGATTTTTAACTTATCATGCCTGCGAGTGCACCAGTTTGATCACTTTTGTGTTTTTTTTCTTCCAGTCTATATTAAATTTCTTTAACCCTAATGTCTTTTTTTGCGTTTATTTAAAAGGCAACATATTTATGTTTAAAATGATAATATGGTGTTTATGTTCTAACATAGTAAATTCTAGACATTTAACTTCAAGCATTGTTTGCTATTTGAAGTATTTTTTCTTCTGTAGTGTACAATAAATCTTAATTTTATGTAAATATTGGTGTTTTTTTAAAAAAAAATTTAAATACATAAAATTGATCAATTATTATTGAAGACATTACTGATTGCAATAATTTGTGAGGTATTTACCTGTCCTTAACTATCTTAATTATTGTCTAATACATATATTTATATAATTGGAAGGAAAATATTTATATGGTATGTTTTTCTAGACTGCTTTCTCAATGCACAGAGTATTTTGAACTTGGATGTAGACTCTTAAAAGGCTTAACAGGTGACTAATGAAATAAAAAATATTCATTTTTAAAAAATATATGATGAATTATACCATTATTGCTGAATTAATTTTAAATTTATTTTAAGATTTTGATCAGAAAGGTCTACATATTGATCCAAGACAGATGATAGAAGATGAAGTTGCTTGGCTTCAAGGGTTCTCAACCTCTTCATTACCGGCATTGCAATCTGCTGATAGTGCTCTGTTAGCTGGGCATTTTCGCTTGATCAAAACTCTTCTTACTTGTGATGGTGTACATAAACTAGAAGCTGGTAAAGTTTTAAATTTATGGTTCAAATGTTTACAGATTTTTCAATAATTATCTGTTTATGTGTACAAGGGGTGAGCAAAATAATGGAAACACTTCTGTACCAAGACATTTATTCATATTTCTCAAGAAATACTTACAGAATCAATTTATAACTTCAGAAGTTTTTAGATCATTCAATTTCTCATACTTATCAATGAAGTTTAAAGCTTTTAGAGGTTTAAGAGACTGACATTAAATGACAAACAGAAAATAGTGTTTTTGAACACCTTATGTGGAAAAGTGTAGCAATAAATTTGTAACTTGTAATTATTTTAGTTATTGTATGCAATAATTGAACAAAATTTCATAAGCCTAGCTTAAATGTTTATGGAAATATGGACATTTTTTAAAAAACTAATTTTTTTGTTTGACTCTTTTATGCTATAACTTTAAAAATATTCAATAAAATTGAACTAAATTTTCAGAGAATTTAAAATTAGTTATTGCTTGAAGATTTTAGAAAAATTTGTTTAAAACTGCGCATGATATGAGTAATAAAAGTAGCTCTTTTATAATGCTCAGGCACAGGAAAATTTTTAATTTTTTTTCTTAGCTTTGTACAGAATCATATTTGGCAACTAATACAACAAGTCCTATTGGAATATCTTAATAAGTTTCACTCAATTTTCTAAGTAGTTTTCTTACTTTTTAAATGAAAATCAAAATGATAAATGGTTTTCTACAAATATTATTTTGTATCCAATGATTCCAATGGTTCTTGATTATTCTTATATATTTTATATTATTTTTTTCTTCATATTATTTATTTAGTTTAAAATTATTTTATTACCAGGCAGTAATTATCTTTCTCACAAAAGTAAAGAAATAAAGATTTAATATTAAGTATGAAAAAGAAAAATACTTTAATGTACATGGAATAAAGTGTATATTGATCTACAAATTCATAATAAATATTTATGCATTATACTTTTCTTTATAAAAATTAGGTGGTAAAAATTTGGTTTAAACCGTAAATACTTATTTGTTTAAAAATATCTTCTTATTTTAAAACATATTGTTTTAGGTAAAATACTGATACCAGACCTTTTGATGAATTTTTTATTCCCTGCATCTCTCATGATATCAGCTGGCAGCACTTGTACAAATAAGAATTCTTCACAGGATTTTGCTCCTAAGTATTTTTATAAGTTCTCTCTTCAATAATTTTATTATGTAAACATACTTGATATTTATAAAGTTCAGTTAATATTTAACATAAAATTTTTATGAATTAAAGTTTTGCTCTTTCTTTACACTAAATCATGTTTTCTTGTTACAAAACTGTTACTTTTATTATCCGCGCACCTGGAAAGTCATGAATTTTGGTATTGAACAAAATTTGTTATGAAATGTCATGATTTTAACTATTTGTTTAAAAAAAAATCCTGGAAAGTCATGGATTTAGGTCGAAAAAAAATTTCATTTTTAAAATGGAATCCCTCCTCCCAATTTTATGGTGTTCCGAATATCTGAATTTGTAACAAAATCCCCACTCAGAGTAATATTTTATTAAAATATAAATTGTTTTTATCATGTTTTTTAAAAATTATGGTGTTTTTTTAAAAAATGAAAGAAAAAACATTTCTAGAGTGAAGTATCTTTTAAACTTCTGTGATTTCAGAATTATTATTAATTATTTTTATTTTATCAATTTAAAATTCTAGCTGAAGCAAGCCAGTCATTGGGAATTTTTTTTAATTCCGAAATGAGAACAGAAAAATCAGGAGTATTTCTTCCCTTTCTGATGAACAAGAAAAGTATCTTAAGAATATAATTCTGCAGAAAAAAGAAGAAATTTTTTTTTTGCTCAGCTATTATTTTTTCAGCTATTTTATTGCTTTAACTCTTTCTTAACTCTGTTTTTTAAATTTAAAATTTATAAATATGAAGATGCGGAGTATAACAGTTTTGGTTATGCCTATCATTTCAATTAATGTTATTGTAATGCTTTTTAAATTTATTATTCTGTTTTTATCGGAGAAAATAGTAACTTTGTTAAGTCATGAAAAGTTCTTGGAATTAGTCATGAAAAGTCATGAATTTGAAAATCTAAAATGTAGCAGATACCCTGTATGTTAATTCATTCACTTTGATATGTTTGGGGGATATTCAATTCAGTGATAAAATGTACTTTTAATTTCAAAGTCATTTTTTGTTGATCATTTTCTTGAAACCCTAGTCTTATAATGTAAAATTTATTTTAAGTAGTGTTCACTTACATTAAAATTTCTGTTTTTGTTAAATAAAATTCACTTAAATAAAACATTTTTGTTTATTTGAACTCTTAAAAACCTAGTATTTGCATTAAAATAATTGAATCAAAAATTTACCAAATCTAAATATAGTAGCATACCTAGGCGTTTCCAAAAAAAGAAATTAATAACTAAATGAATAAAATTAAATTAATATTTTTAAATTGTCTTCTGTTCATTGCCTAAATATCATCACAAATGTAGCAAAACAGGAAAGTAATTTTGAAAACTAAAATATCGTTAAAAAAGATATTGTAGAAGAAACAGTAAATACTGTTAAATCCGCAAACATATTTATCTAGGTTTTAGATCTCTTTTATTTTAGTTTTAGATCTCTATCTCTCTTTTATTAAGGTAACTTTGAAAACATGTTCATCATATTTATATTAAATTTTAATTCAAATTTGCTTTCTTGTCTTTATTTTAGATCTAATTTTGCTTTCGTTATTTGTTATAAACTAAGTTTTAATTTATTTTTAAAATTGTCTTTCCTCCTATTTTTTGTTGAAATGTATTTTATTTAACTATGATTATTTTTAGGTGTAAAAGTTTAGAATCTTGTATCGCTGCATTTGAGGTTTTAGTTGAACTTGCTACAGGGTGCCCAGAGAATATGGAAAAAATTGCTAAACAACTGATATCTATGCATCATAGTATGAAACCTGAACTTGCTAAGGAATATGAGGTATTCACCGTTACATTTCTTCTTTTTTTTCCCTTTCTATCATGTATTAATAAATATTAGTTTTTAATACATTTAAAGTGTAATTGATTATAATTAAAGACATTAAAGCTATTGTTTCAAGAACTTAAGTAACATTTTAATTAAAGTAAAGATTAAAAATTATACTTGGAGTTGTAGGGATTCTTAAAAAATTCTGTTTTATTTAATGGATTTTGCTTTGAAACTAAAATTGTTAGTTATAACTCTTGATGTAATGTGGTAAGTCAATAATAAATCATTATTTTAATTTTCATCATATTTTTAATTCTGTAAAAATGTATTTATTTAGATTAGAAATAAACTATTATTTTATTTTAAATTTAAGTAATTATTAATTTTTTTAAAAATATTTTATTAGATTGCTTATTTTTTAAGCTGTACTTATAAAATTTCAGTTTAATTACAGATTGTTGCAATTTTTGTTTGTAAATTTTTATTTGAGGCAATCTCTTTGTCTACTTTAATTCTTACTGAAACTTTTATAATAAAAAATTAATTCTGAAATTTCATTTTGTTAAAGTTTGCCTTAAATCTAGTTATGATATTAATTCATTAAATTAGTTTTACTTATTTTTGTTTAGTTTATTATAATTAATAATAAATTGATGTATAAATATGCTGCTTTAAGTAAAATTTAAGTTTAAAAACAAAGGGGGTTTCTGAAACCAAAATTTAAATTTTTAATCAATGTAGATTTAACAGCTGAGTCCATGTAACAGTTGTAGTCGTTCATTGTCCATTCAGTTTGGGTTTTAACGCTTTTCTTTTTAGAAACTTTTGATTACTTTGAAACTATAAAGCAGTATGTAGCTTTAGTATACCTAAATATTTGTTCCTAATGTGTTCTGTATTGAATATGTATATTTTCAGGAGGGGTAAGTATATGTAATTATAATGTGTGATATAATTATTTTTAAGGGAGAAAATAAGTTGTTTTTAGCTTCTAGCCATTATTGTTTTATATATTTTTTTCTCTTATAGACTTGATTAGGTATTTTAATCATAATTGGATTATTTTATTGTTTTTAATAATAGTGCTTATTTTTAGTATGAACCTTTAGTGGCTGCCAGAGCTACATGTGGGTACGTCGGCTTAAAGAATGCAGGTGCAACTTGTTATATGAATTCAGTTATTCAGCAAATATATATGCAACCTGGTATAAAAGAAGCCATTTTATCGGTTGATGAAAACGAACCTGATGAGGATGGGTAAGCATTTGTTTTTATACTTGTAATGCTTAAAGACATTTAATGTTAAAAACTATAAAAAAATATGTTTATATCAAAACGCAATCAATAAAAAATTCTTGAAAAATCATCAAACCTTACAAAGAGTAAATATTAAAATTTTTAAGCATAACTTTTATTTTTTTTTCTTTATCTATGTGGTTTTAATTTTACTTATTGACTGTGTTCTAATTATGATACTGATCATAGTTCAAATGCAAAAATCAAAGTTTATATATATATATATATATATATATATATATAGGTATATATAAACTTGCTTTTCATTAGATGCATAAAAGAGTTATGATCTCTGAAAACTAATTAATTATAAACATTATTTATTCGTGTAAACTATTCAAAGTTTTTGTGTTTATATGAATTTAATTTAAAGATTCTATAGATTTTCTGTTAAACAGCAATAGTCATGAAACTGATGACAGCTTTGTTTTTAAAATGAATTAATGTTGATAAAAAAATAAATTTTCAGAAATTTAGCATATTTTATTTGCAGAATTGTTTCTGCTTCTCTAAAAAAATTTATGTTAATGCATATTTATTAGCAATAAAATAATGATATAATTGGAATAATTTTGGAGTATTGCATATTTTCTACTGCTGAGTTAAAATTGTGTTGAAAAAGTTTATAAATTTTGTACATAAAGGTCTGCTCTTGAATAGGTACTAAAAATTATTTTGTAATTGTCATTTAAAAGTTGTTAAAATTATATGTTTCTTGTCTTTATATGATAATGTCTCTTTTTCATACTTTTAAAATCTTACTTTACATCATAAAACAATAAAAGTTCTTAAACTGATTAATTCATAATTTTATTACTTTTCTATAGCTGAATGCAAAAAAAAAAAAAAAAAAAAAACCAAAAAACAACAAAAACAAAAAAACATTTAACATAGAAAAAGCATAATTTCAATTACATGTTCACTAAGCTACAAATTGCACAAATTACTAAATGTTTTACTATTTATCTGCATTCAAACTCTTCAAATAAATTCTAGAAATATATTAAGTTAAAAGTATTAATGTATTATTAGAAATAATGAGGTAAATTTTTCAAATGTTTTTTTCATTTTTTTCCCCACCAGATCTGCTTTTTTAACCTAAAATTTTATCCATTTTAAAAACAACCTATCTTTACTTTTTTCTTTTATTTATTATATTACAGAAATATTTTCAATGTACATTCATGATATTTTAATTGTTTTTATTGATTAAATAGTTTTATAAACCCAGTAATATGATGTAGCTTTATTCACCTTATTTTTTTGTTGTAGCTTTATTTAAAAGACTTTTATGCGTTATTGTTTAGCATTATGAGTCAACTTTCATTTCATCTTAGTAAAAAAATATTAGCGATGATAAGTAATGTTAATATTTATCATTTTAAATAATGTTAAAATGTTTTTATTTATTCGTTTCATTAACTACTTAGAAATTTATTATTCTATGTTAAAATTTTATTTTAAGACTTTAATGTGTTTTTTGCTTTAATTTATTTACAGCCTTTTTTATCAATTTCAAATGGTATTCGGTCACCTCTTGGAGTCTCGTTTGCAATATCATGCACCAGAAAAATTTTGGAAATGCTTTCGATTGTGGGGGCAGCCTATTAATGTTCGAGAACAGCAAGATGCATTTGAGTTTTTTACTCATTTGATAGATCAAGTTGATGAATATCTTATCAAAAATGAATGGGATCCAGTTTTTAAGCCTAAGTATGAAGGGACATTTTCTGATCAGAAAATATGCCAAGGATGTCCTCACAGGTATTATCTTTTTTCTTAATATTGATTTTGCCAAAACTTTACTTTAAAAATATTTTTTGATACTTTTTTCATTACTATATTCATCATTCACATTTCATAAATTTATTTTCATTTTTTGTTATTAAAAAGGTTGATGAACATTGGTGATTATGTTGATATGCATTGATAATTATGTTACTCTAAATAAAATTTTTGAGACCATCCCTTAAAATGCTGTAAAAATATTATTCATTCTGCATTCCTTCATTCAATTTTACAAATTAAGATATCTCATTTTAAAATCTGTTCAGCTATTACTTGAATTGGAATCTTAATTATGTTTATAAAGTTATAAGTTTCTATGTGAAAACAATTTATTTCATTCATTGTGTAAAGTTTAATTATCATCATCTATGTTGATGTTTTTGAATTAGTTAATATAAATATTTTTTTCTGAGTTTCTGTTTATGTTAAATATCATAAATAATATCAATCTGTTATTCAGAAAAATTCCATGATACTCCAAATTCAAATCAAGACTATTGTTTATGTAAGGCCACAGTGTTTAATATTATTGACCAGTGAATTACTACTATTTTCAAGAACTTAATTTTTATAATTATTGTTCGTTATTGCTTCCACAGATAAGAAATGAAATGTACGGATATTTATTCCATAAATTCGCCCAAAATTTTTATATTTCGTTTGTTTGTTTGTACTATTACGCTTTTAATTTTGTAGAATTAAAAGTGGAATATTATTTTAGGTATGAAAGAGAAGAAACGTTTATGGCTTTGAACTTGCCTATTAAGAGTCAAAATCTTATTGATTCTTTGGATCATTTTGTGAAAGGAGAACTTCTTGAAGGTCCCAATGCTTATTTATGTGAAAAATGTCATGAAAAGGTAACGCACATAAGAATTGAAAATTTAATTAAATGTGCTTTTTTTTTGCGACTGGGTACTTGCCATTAATCACATGATAGTATCTAACCACATGGTTGTGCATGGCATGTTAATATTTCAGCTTTAAGGCTTAGTTTTAATATCACTCTGAATCAATTTTTGGATCAGATTTTATTGCATACTTCTAAGCAAGTCACAGAACTTCAGTGGCTGATCAACACTTTATCAGTTGCTGGTATCTAATTGTATTAACTAAAAGTTTTATTTATAATAATTTTTTTTTGAAATATTGCATTTTTAATCCATTGTTTTTTTTAAATGACTAGTTAAAAGTTTGTGATATAGTTAATTATTGTCAGAAAGTTTATTCAAAAATTTTGTTTCTCTCATGATATCAAATATTACTGTTAATTCATGTTTTTTGTTTGTTTTAAGTACCTTGTTCATTAAAAATTTGAAAATTTAGAATTGTGAATTTTTATATTTTAAACAGCGCAACACTATTAAAAGAACTTGCATCAAAAATTTACCTCCTGTGCTGGTTATTCAGTTAAAGAGATTTGATTATGATTGGGAGTCAAACAGATCCCTAAAATTTGATGATTACTTTAAGGTACAATATTTCTTAGTTTCATTTTCTATTTTATAGTATTTATTGTTTGTTTAAAGTCTGTTTTATGGATTAATGTTTGTAACTTTTGATATTCTACAAACATAGATTTTCTATAATAGCTCTTACTGTATAGTTTGTTTTGTATTTTTCTTTGTACTTTATGCAGTTTTAGATTTCTTTCTTGCAATACTTAATGAAAAAAAAAAGTTACATTTTCTTTCAAATAATTTTTGAGGCATAGAAAAACACTAGCTTTTCTTCATGTTGAAAAGTCTTACAATTTAGCTGTTTACTTTGACATTAAAATTTTAATATTTTTATAACAGTTTCCTTGGAAATTGGACATGCAACCTTATACTGCTGAAGGTATTCACGAGAAAGAAAGTTCAAAAAGTGACAATGATAGTGATGATCAAGTTGTACCAGCTTTTACAGGAACTCCTACTAAAGTTGGGAACTCAATGTATGAATTAGTTGGAGTACTAGTACATAGTGGGCAAGCTAATGCTGGACATTATTACAGTTACATCAAAGAAAGAAGGTATTTTTTTCTTCATACCAAAAGATCTGTTTAAAATTTAAATGCTTTTTTTTTCAGTTTACTGTATAAAAAATAGTGTCTTTCCTGAAATACTTTAACTATAAGAGAATTTCTTTCATTTTTATTGAATACTCAGAAGTATTGAGTTTGAAAACATCAAAAGTTTAGAAATTTGCTTATAGATTTCTAATAAAAGTTATTACTTTTCTGTAATATTTTTATCAAAAAAATTTCTTCAGTTTATATTTATTACACAGAGCTATTAGTATGAAGGATCAATTCCTAATTGCAGCTGAAAACCTATCCAACTGCATCAATGGGTATCAGCTTGTCTGCGAAGTAATGGCAGCTGGTCTGCAATCCCGATTATGCCATTAGTTACAAAATTGTGCAGACTTAATCTCCATGAACCCCCTTGGACGAAAACTGGCTGTTCTATGAATGCTTTGCTTTTTTATATTTACTTTTATTTAACATTAAACATAGCAACACCTAATATATACCTATTTCTACCATAGCCGGTCAAATGACTGGACTTTGTTTCTTCATTGAATATATGAATTATGAATGTTAAGAAGGAAATAAACTAAAAAACTTTAATATAATAAAACAAAATTGTATATTGCCAATTTTATGTATTACAAACACAAAGTGTAAGAATTTTTAATTCATTGCTCAATGCATTTTTTACATATACAGGGTGCTTCCATTGTGCATTTTCTGCAAACACATTTCTTCTAATTATTATTTCTATAATTCTTATAATTATTCTGATTATTATAAGAATATATAAGAATTATAATTCTTATAATTATTCTGATAATTATAAGAATATATAAAAATTATAATTCTTATAATTATTCTTATAACTAATATTATTATTTCTAAGAACTTGTGCTGTCTTGATTGTTTCGACATTTTTCTTGGTAAAAACTAACAGTTAGTTAGAAATGAAGTAAAGCTATCAAAATAAAATAAGCTACTTACCAAAACATTTAGTTTTTGTTTCTTTTTCCTACACAAAAGTACCAATCTAAAATTTTAGATACTTTCTTGAAATTTTATTTCACAGTTATACTGATTGAACTAACTACGCAACAGTCATGTGCAACTAATCAGATGCTATACGATGAGCATGCATTACATCGTAATTTCTGATCCAATAACCTTTTAAAGCAATAAATTGTTCTCCTTGTCAAATGACCAGTTGTGGTAGAATTAGGTATACTGCAAGTATTATTCAAAGTAAACAAAATTAAAAAAATAAATAACTAATAATAGAATATAAACTGTATACAATTGTTAGAAAAAGTCATAAAGTCAAATATGCTAGAACGATAAGATTATAAGCGCATTTTCAATGCAAAAGTTCTTAAACGTTCATTTGACCGGTTATGGTATGCTTAGTGTTAATTACCTTTTTTTTTAAAAATTTGCTCATAAATGATGGTTATAAGTGAGAACAATTCAAGCAATTTTCAGCAATTTTCTTTTTTAGGTTAGATTCTGGAGACAAACTTTCAAAATGGTTCAAGTTTAATGACATAACTGTTGAAGATGTGGATATGAATGATATGACTATTGAAGCAGAATGTTTTGGTGGTACATATAAAGCTAAAGTTCGAGATTCAAGTAAGTGTTATTTTATTATTGTTTCTCATTTATTTTATTTGTTTTCTTTAATGAGTTTGATTTGATTATTTAACTGATTATTTATTAAATAATTTAAAACATTTAATTATGGATTGCATTAATCTATATCAAGTATGTGATTTTTCTGATAAAATATGGAATTTCTCGAATCTCAAGACTGTTGATGCTGACAAAATTTCCTCAGAATTCCGCTGATCTTCAATTTAAATTTCATAACTTTCGTGAAATGATCTTAACAAGATATTTATCCCTTTTTTTTTACAAGCATGACCTTTTTTTTTCCCTTCCATAATCCTTGTTCACCCGAGAAAGTTATTTTTTTATGCAGATAAGAAAAGAGAGAATTGTAAGAGTAAAATGCAATTCGATTTAACTTTGAGCACACGAGAATTAATACAAAAAGAAGGGATTTCCATAATAATGACTTTGGCTAGACTTGGCAAAAACTCAAGTATAAAATTGACGATGTAAAAAGTAGTTTAAGAATTCCCAACATTCTAAAGAGTGTTAGCATAAAACATTGATGATGATGTTCTTATCTGATTTTTTTAAGCTTAAAATTTAACAATGACTATTTTGTTACAAATTTCTGTTTGTAACTGAAAAATTATTTAATCAATGTTACGATTTTTTGTTTTGTTTCACTACAATCAATAATTAATATTATTAGTATATTGCTACATGGAAGTTTCAGAACTCACATTTGAGGAATCACTTTTCAACAAGCTAAATTTTCACTGATACAGTCATGAATCAATGAGGTGTTTTGTTCAATTTATCGGTTGTTATTGCTTTGAAATTTTAGGAATTCTTTGAATTTTCCTGTATTTTTCTTCCAAAATTATAAGATATGTAAAAAAAAGGGAGGAATATATATTTTAAATATGGGATTTAATTGCATAATTATTTTTCTTTCTTCCTCTATATTTTATAAATGCTACTATATGTGTAAAAAAACTTAGTGTCTTTTATTCATCTATGTTAAAAAAAAAAAAAATTAAGCACTGAAATGAGAAAAAAAAGAAATCATTGAGGTAAAACTGTTTTGTTGGAAAAAAAAAAAAACTATCTAATCATGAAGAAAATTCAAATAATTTCTTCTTTCAACAATCACATGTCTGATCTATTTAATTTATGTAGATTTAACCATGCTCTGTGTAGTATCCCAACAAATGTAAATAGTATGCAAACAGGTTTGTTATTCTAAAATACATTATCTAAAATAAAAGCCATTATGCTGTTAGAATGAAGAAATTCGGAAAGATATCTCAATATTTTACTCTTGATATTGAAAAAAAAATATGTAAAAAATTAGTAGATCATTCATGTTTTACAGGTGGTTAAGTTTGAAATGTGTTAATTACTGACTACACTTTTAAACAAAACAACTTTCTTCGAAGGTTATGTATTTTGGAATATGATGTGAAATGATCTTTTAAATCTGGATGATAAATGTAAAATTAATTTTGTGCTGATAAAATCTTAAAAATCTTATCTTAAAAAATATTGATATATTGATATTTTTGTTATATTCAAAAACTAGTTTGCTTTATTGCCCATGTAAAAGTAGAATATCCAATTCTACTGTATGAGTGAAACTTAAATCGTGAATTATCTATACTTAAATTTACCTAGAATATAAAATTTTCTTGTTACTCATATAAATTCTTATATGAAGATATTCTTTTGTAGACAGCTCTTATCCTGAAACTAGGCAAAGGTACTGGAATGCATACATGTTGTTTTATGAAAAATTAGACGAGGTTATAAAAACTCCAAGAACACCTCGAAAGACTCCGAATAAATTTTCTTTTCGAAAATCCGAAGAGTTTTCTAATCTTTCTAGGTAAAGAATTTTTAATTTACCACTATTTAATAATATTGCTTAGCTCTATAAAGATTATTAATTAGCTTTAATAATAGATTTTATAATTAAAGTCATTGTGCAGGTTTATTAATATTTTTAGTGCATGGAATATATAGGGCACAGTATGCAGTTTAATAATTTTTTTATTATATATTTCTTCATTTTTAAATTGATGTTGAAGTTACATTCTGATAACTCAAATTGTATATTCAGAATTACTTTTCATTAGTTTTAAGTATAATAGTATTTATTACTCATCAAAGTTGCAATGATAATTTTTGGTCACTTTATACTTGTCTGCTTATACATTGACTGTTTCTTATAAAACAGCTGGTTTTTAGCTGCGTTTTGTAAAAAAAAGCTCCAAGAAAGGAAGCATCATTATCTCTAAACATATTGAAATCACCCTTTAAAACATCATCAATGCTTTCATCAAACCAAAAAGATATTTTTTAAAAATGGAAGAAATCCTGCTTTTTCTTGTGTAAATACTCAAAATTTCTCTTTTCAATTTGTCCTCCACAAACAAAATGAGCAAAGCTACAGTATGGTTGCCTTTTTATAGAAAATTATGGTGGTCAAACTTGCGTTAAAGTATTCAAGTAAAAACTGCTAATAAATTAAAAGATATTGAAGGTTCTTTTATATTCAATGTCAATGACCAACACTCTTTCAATCATTCAATGGGATAAACCAATCTTTAATAGATTGCAGAAAAACTCAAGATCAACTATAGAGCAAAGAGGAGGTAATATTGTAAATTAAAAAAAACTTGTTTAGAATTTGTTTATCAGCAATAAATTAAATATTAAATATTTTAAATCTTTAATTTAAAATTTTAGTTATCAAAACAATAAGGCATCAATATTTTAAGACCCTTCTGTAAATTAAAAAAATGTAGCTTTTGTTTAATTAAGTAATGTGTCAAATGTTAGTTAAGATAGAGTAAAATATAAACATAGTAATTAATTTAGCTTTTAGTCTACTTTAAAGTTTAATTTTGAAATTTTTTTTTGTATCTGTAAATACGGTAGGTTACGAAATCAGTTGTTTTTTTAAAATCAAGTTTTCTTGAAATGGATATGATTTTAATAGAGAGTGGCCATTTTATATGTAATTTTTTTCCTTTTAAAAATATGAAGGTTTGTATAGTATACAGAGACTCAAACACTGTTCTCAGGATATTTCTCCCGATGTGGAAATTTTTTAGTATTAATATTATAAAAAAGGGTCAAAACTCCCTTATTTTTCCCGGCAGTCAATATTTTTCATCATTGCAGAATTTTTTTTTCGTTTTACTCTTTATTTAAAAAAAAAGAAAAAAAAGATCAGAACTTATTTTTACTCATTAGAAATAAAACTTGATCAATACTCTCCCATTTTACCTCACAGACAATATTTTCATCATTGCAGAAATTTTTTTAGTAATTCCCATTAAAAAAAAATGGTCAAAGCTCTCCTATTTTGACCCTCCATATAATATTTTTCATCATCAGGGATAATTTGTTAGTATTACTCTTAAAAAAAAAAAGTAAAAATTCCCTATCCTGACGCGCAGTTCAGTTTGGCAGAAATTGAAATGATATTTTCTTTCTCTGTTTTACACAGCTTTCTCATGATTATAGTCATTGCATTTGACTTTTAGGCATGCTGGTATGTATAATAATCAATATTTTAGAAAAAATAAACCATGTTTTAAACAAAATCTGTGCTTTTAAAGCTTCTGTGCTTAGGTGGCTTTGACGGGGTTGAAACTTGTTGTAAGAGCTAATCATTTGTATAGAGAAAGTTTATTTTAAAAGAGATTTTGTGTTCTCTAAAAGTTTTTCATTTTATCTAAATCTGTATGCATGTATGATCGTACATTAATGAAATATACATATAAAATTATGAAATAATTTTAGAACACCTAAGAAGCAACTACCATTGCAGCACAACAGTCCACAAAGACAAAGAGATAGTTTGAGTCAGTTGACTCAGCTGGTTGATAGAGGTGAAAGGCATGGACTGTTTTTAGAAAAAATGCCAGCTCGGATACAACAAGTTGTCCAGGACGAAAATTTACGCTTTATGCACAATTGTGATATTTATAATGATTCCTACTTCCTATTTATACGCAAGCTGCTCTTTGCAAATGTTGTAAGTTCTTCATTTGAAATTTTTTTTTTATAAATAATTGAAGTGAATGATTTTTATTAATGTGAATATAGGAATACTAACTACCTTAAACTTTCCTATTTTTTTTTCTTACTATTCCAACTATGAAATATATGGAAGCTTTTAAAATTTACTAAAAGTCCTATTTACTAATTTTTTAAGGCTATGTTTTATAATTTTTGTTAAGATTGTAATTGATTCTTATTCTATATTATTCTATGATAATTATTCTATGACTGAAGTAAGAATGCTTCATCGTTTCATGTCTTTTAGGATCTTGTGAATGCTCCCAACTTTCCATATTATGCCGTAAATAGCCTGATGCCACTTAGTCTAAATTTCCTTTTGAACACTTATTTGCGTTACAAGAAGCGTACTAGGTATGTTTAAATCTTTTAATTTTGTAAATGACGGAGTAAAATTTAAGTATGAAAATTATGTGTAGCTTATGTTATAAGTAGAAAAAAGTTTAAAGTTTAGTATTGGGGGATTTGGAATAATCATTAACAATAATATATTTTTAGAAAATGGCTGCTTGAAATAGGTCACAAAAAGCTTTAAAAAAATCTTAATAGATAATCTTATAGATATGAACCTAATAGATATGAAGATAAGTAAGAAATGATTATTAACTAATGCTTCGGAGCACAGAGAGAGTTTCTCTTCTGTCACTTTATTGAAAATGAACACTGCCGAAAGTCATACTAATTGTTGAGCCTATTCCATGATACCTAACGTTAATTTTGAAATAATTTGTTATAAAAATTTAACAACAAATAGTTTGTTAAAAAAGTAAACCTAGTAATGTGTATGCTACTATTTGAAAGGCTGAAGAAAGTAAGATTAAAAATAGATTTTTGATATTTAGTTAGCGTGACATTGAATAATAATTAATTGTCATAACATTGAATAATAATTAGTTGTACACTTGCATTGAAACAAATCTGTTATAAAAAGAAAGATTAAAAAAAAAAAGAGTTTTTCATTTGATCATTGTCTCAGATTGAATTAAAATAATTGATTTATTTAGAAAAGGATTAGAAATGATTAAGAATAAATATAAATTTATGAAAAAAAAAATTAAAAGCTAGAAAATATGTAATGCCATTAATAGTGGCATGACAAGTTATTTGTAATTTAACCAACATCTTGCATTGTTCATTCTTTGTAGATATTTTTGGTATGATAGTTAGACTTTGAAATATTTTAAACTTCTCATTTCAGTGATACTATGAATGATATGGTAGATTTTATTGAAAAAGTTATGACTCATTGCCAGGAATCATCTTTTTGGTTTATTGAATTTTTCAGCTCAGATGCTGGTTTGAGCTATTTAAAGTAAGTATAATTAAAATTTGTTAGTACATTTGCTTTTATTTATTTTTTACATATTTATTCTGTGCACTGTATATCATTAAAGTAACTGCAATTAAGTATTCCTAAAGGATTAAGTATTCCTCATTTAGATTTTAAAAGTTAATGTTTGACAGGAATTTAAAGGTTAATATTTGGCATTGTAGAAGATAAGTGACATAGACATTCTGTTTTATTTTTGTTTTTTTTTTATCACTTTAAGTTTTAACAAAGTGTTTAAAAAATTATCCTTTTTTATAGATTAAGTTTCATATGACAAAAAAGCTTTTGAAAAACTGCCTTAAAAAGTAAATTTTTTCAAAACTTCTGTTATAAAGTATGAAAAGCGGAAGGAGCAAAATTTTAGTTTTCTTGAGAATAGACTTACTTTAAGTTCTATCTTAAATTGTTTTACATTTTGCTTTTAAGGAAATATGGTATTTCCATTCAAAGCTATGTATCTTTCTTAATTAATATGATATGATTTGAATGATTCGTAAACCTCACATAGTAATTTAAAAATCCAATATTGTATTTCTTATTCTCGCTATTTTAAAGTCAAACATCATGATTCATATTTCCAAAATTTAATAGTCACTCATTGTGATTTGTATTTACACATGTTTCAAAAACTTCAGATTCCGATAAATATTTGAAAAAAAAATCAAACTTTACAATTCGTATTCATGCGATTTATTTCCAAGAGTTTGCAATAATGAACTTTATTGATCAAAAGCTAAAAAGAATCTTAAGTTTTGTATCTAGCTGTCAGTTTTCTATCTAGCTATACATATAAAAGAAATAAGTTAATTTCTTTTCATATATCAAAGTTTTTTGTATCATTCTTCCAGGTCTAAAAACTAAGAACAGGGCATGTGATTTTTTCGCGAATATCGCAGAATTCGGCATATCTCAAGACCATTGGTTTGCAGATCAAAACTTAGATTTTGAAGCTTTTGCTAAATCTAGTTAACAAGACAATTACATACATGTGGTTCTTCCACCAATTTGATTATTCTGATGTGGCGGATTCTGGCCATTTTGACTATTTGGAACTGCACCGGAATCTGTTAATATCGCAATTCTTTTTTATGCAATATTAAAATAAAACATCAATTTTTGTTTTTACCTGATTTAAAAACTATGCATTGCAATTTGTATTCCCACGATCTAAAAAATATGCATCGGGATTCGTATTTACCTGATTTAAATATTCAATATCGCAATTTGTGTTCGTGCAATTTTAAAATACAATATCACGATTTTTGTAGGAAGTAAGTTTTTTCTTGAATTAGTTACTGTAAATGTGTAATAATCTTCATTAGTAGGCAATTTAATTACAAATTTTAGTTCAAAAAATTATGTTAAATATGAACAAGTATATAAATTGATATCTTGATATCAAATTTTTGATCATAAAAGTTTCAGAATTTTTAACTTCCTGTCACAATCACCCCTAGTGTTATCATGCTTTGTGTTTCTATTTTTGTTCTTATTGAGTTGGCAGATATGTAAAAAAATTTTTTTTGCCCCCCCCCAAAAAAAGGCATGCATGGCAAAAAAATGGCTTTGAATTTCTTTTCCTGAAAAATTTTGATAACTTAGTTTATTTTGTTTTCAAATTCGGTTAAATGTTTTAAATGTTAAAAACTATCGATGATTAATGAATTAAAATTTTTTCCAAAAGCATTGGCATTTTTAGAGGGAAAGTATTTTTAGTTTTTGATAATGTTCTCTGAAATTCAATGTTTTATTTAGTAATGTACATTGAGTTATTTAGTTACTTTTTTTTCCAGGCCTTTTTTATTAGACTGTCCATGTAGAGAAGTGAGGCAAGTTTTTGCTAGGATTTTAGAAAAGGGTATTACAAACTTTCTTCGTCATGATGGCGAAGTGGTAAGTTAAAAGTCTACAATTTATTTGTGTATGAAATTCACTTTGATTACATTTAATACTTACTAATTGTTAGTATGCATCAAATTACTCTTTTACAACAATAGGAATTATTCTGCTAGTTAAAAATTTATCTGCCAGTTTTAATTGGTATGTAACATGAAAAATATTTTATTTACAAAACATACAATTTATAGAGTCAACCAAATTTATTATTGAATGTGTAAATTTGACTTTTGCTTATATTTTTTAAAATCTATTTCAGTATAATCTTTTACCCTTTCCAATTCTCTATGTTATGAATCATTAAGATATAATTTTGTGGTATTTGCAAAATAAATTGCTTGTGTTTAATCAGTTAATTTAATAGTTGTTTGTTATTTTTAGTCTTTTTAAAATTTATATTCCTTTAATATGCAAATCTACTTTAATCGTAAACTTCTTACAGCTGAAAAAAGAGATTCTGTGTCATTGCACTTTTTCTGTTCATTACTGACAAATTTTATTTTTAAATGGTTAAATAAAATTTTTGATTAGTGCATTTTGAAAAGAGTGTATTAAAACATAATCATGTGAAATTGTATTAATTTTCATTGTCAACAATTAGTTAAAATGAATACATTTTTCAATTATTCTAAAAGCATAGATTTCCAAATGTCAATTACCAATATTGATAACTTTAAGTAAATAAGTGACGCCCGGTGGCTGAGCGGTAGCGCTTCGCGCTGTCGTGCCACAGGTCCTTGGTTCGATCCTTGGGCCGGGCAAGGCCGACTCAGCCTTTCATCCCTTCAGTGGGTCGATAAAATGAGTACCAAGCATGCTTGGGAACTAACACTGGGGGTTCCGCGTTCGGCTGACCACCTGACCGGAACATATGCTCCTGCACCCCAGAGCCCAAAGGTCAAGAAAACTGAGATGGGCACAGTCGGCCTTGGCCCTCTTAATGGGCTGTCGCGTCACTGAGTTTTTTTAAGTAAATAAGTACTTTTCACCATAGATTTTTTATATGTGTATGCAATTTTTTTTTTTGCTTTGGTTTAAAATTATAGCGTAAAAAAAAATTTCTATAAAATTATAATTCTCCTAAATCAAGCAAATAATTATTTACTGTGCAGCCAGATTTTAGGTAATAGCGAGGCTCTGAAGCAAATTTGTAAAATTAAAGTTTAGCAAAGAAATGCTCTTTTGTAATCTTGTAAAAATATGACAATTTTTTGGTGGTGTCATATATATATTAATGTTTAGCTCAAAGTAAACAAATCAATATCATATGCTAAGATGCATTTATGCTCAAAATATCATCATTGCAGGTATGTTATGCTAACAGTATTTTTCTATGTAATTTTTTTAAATTAGTTAATGCTATTTAAAGTTTTTATTATTGCTAAATTTAGAGAATTAGTGCAAATGTTTATTACTTATATCAAAAATTTTTAATTTCTGCCATTTACTGTTGTTCAACAAGAGAAGCTTCATTCATTCTCAGCAGCTGAAGTATTTATCATTTTGTGCTTCTAATTATTTTTAATTAGTGCCTTAAAGTGCTAAAAATGTTCTTTGTTTTGATTTGAAATTACAAAAATCCTTTCAATTATTGTTTAGTTTTATTCCTTACTTAAAAAGATTTCCTTTGAAATTGATTACAGACTTCTCCAAACTTGCACAGTATTATCATCCATCTTCTAGACATGCTGTCTCATGATGTACCGGATAATTGTAAAAGCTGTAGCCAATACTTTTGGTTACTCAGTACTTATGCTCAATTGGTGAGTATTTATGTTTTTTATTAATCTACGTTCTTATTGCTTGCTTATTGTTTTATGGTTTTTCAGGATATGACCAGGCCCGTATAATATAGACGAACGTGTGAATGACGTACGCAGAAATTTTTTAACTATTACTCAAGGGGAAAACAAATATTGATTTTCACACATTTTCTTACCAATGCAAACTTGATTTAAAATTACACTCACATGACTTAAAATCACATCGCCATTCCTATTTACGCAATTTAGGATTGCACATCATGTTTTGTATTTTTACAATTTTACATCAAATATCGTGTTTCGCATACACGCGATTTGAGAGCCACTTTCATGGCTCGTGTCCAAGTGAGTTAAAACTGTATATTGGAATTGGTATTTATACGATTTTAAAATAAAACATCCAGATTCCTACAGGATTTTAAAGTCAAATATCGAGATTCGTATTCGCTTGATTTATGCATTGAGATTCATATTAACCCAATTTAAATAAATATATAGAATCTTGTGAATAAGTTTTACAAATATATTCCTCGTTTGTTTTGATTGGGAGTTATGTAGAATTTCTTGAACAATGGAAAAACTTCTAAAATATTGTGAAAGTTTTGTATAATTTATAGCTCACTTTTACTTATTTTGCTCAAATTTAATATGGAAGGCAATAAATAAAGTGTGTCTTAATAAACTAGGGGTTTTAGTGAAGATGATCACAAATTGTTGCAGTCAAAGATCAACATCAGATTATACTTTATAGTAACTGGGTGACCTTACACTTATTTAGATGACTTCTCCAAACTTTCCACTTTACAAACGCATTTCGATAATATATTCTACATAAATTAAAACTTCATAATTTTATTGTGAAACAAAGTTTCATTAATTAAGAATTTTTTTATGATTTTATTTATTAATACTTTTGTAATTAATTTCCATTGTATTAATTTCGATCTTGTTTGTTCTTTGCATCGCTCAAAAAAACCCACTAAAAACTGTGGGTGAAACTAAATTATGTTATAGTGCTATTATTATGAACCCTTAGATATTGCTTCTAAAGTAGGGGTGCACAACCTTTTTGAGTGAAGGGCCACTTGCACAGCAGGTTGGCTAACGAAGGGCCGCATATGTATTTAGACATGTTAATGACAAATGTAGTAATGTCTATTTAAACATTAGCGTTCCATTTTTTTTTTAAGCAATAAACTTAGTAATATCAATAACTTAGTAGTGTTCCATTATTAGAATTCATTCAAAAATAAAAAAACTTATAATTTTTTTTTTTTTTTTTTTACAAAAAAAAAACTTGCTATTTTTATCATATGGACAATAGATTTATCAAAATAAATAAACATTGAAGAAAAGAAATGTTTTTTTTTATCATATCATGCAATACGAAAATTCATTTTTGAATTAAATTCCAATAAATAAAAAAAAACTGCAATGCCCACAGAGTGAAAGTAGGAAAATTTTAGTCATAATTAAGTAATATAAATTCAAATTAATATTTTAATTGTAGAAAATTTATAGGTTTTAAACAAAAGCCTAAAATAAAAACAAAACTGTGATAGTTCAAAATAAAATTCAATGCTTATTTTGTAATATACTTTATTATTTTATTAATTATTAGATTCTTTTATATCGTAAACATCTTCTTTTTTTTTTATCGAAAAAGATCACTTAAGCAACAAAAAATTGAAATCTAAACTACAAACAGTGAGCAGTTTTAAAATTCACGTTTTCCGCCATTTTATGAATTTCTCAAGTTGCAATAACATTGCATTTAAATTAGGGAGGGATGTAACGAGTATTTGGCCCTTCTGTGAAGAATTCAGTTGGTTGAATGATCAGTCAAATATTCGGCAGAATATTTTTTAGAAATGTATTTTTCTAAGTTTTTTTATTTTTAAATTTTTATAGATATTATTTTTTTTTTAAAAATTATAATCAGACAAGTCAATTTTGTCTTTTTTTCGATACTTTGAGAATTGAGAAGGATTTCTTTCCCATTTTTTGCTGTTTTTATTATAACCCAGCATTTTAACAGAACGTCATTAATTTATTATCACTCTTTCCCGGTACTGTAATCTAAATAACCAGTAACATAGAAAAGTATGATTTTCAGTATTAAAGTTTTGTTTCAGGAACTAAGAAAAATGTGTTTTTTCTGTTTTTCTTTTTTTAGGCATTTTTATTATGACTCTGCATTTTTTTAAAAAATAAAGTTACTAATAAAATTTATTTTCTATAAGTTTTTTTTCCTTCTAAAATTATGGCAATGAGAAAAATTTAAATTGATATTTTCGGCATAAGAATTTAATTTAAAAACTTAAGAATGTTTTTTCTATCTTTTTATTTTCTTTAAATAAAAAAAAACTTTTTTAGACGTTTTCATTATTAAAGTAATTTTTAATAGCATTTCTGTTGGCTTAATTCTTTTTTCTTGGTGTTTTCTGGTAATTGTAAAACTGAGATGTTCAGCTTTAAAAGTTTTTTTCAAAAATTAAGATTGATTTTTATGTTCTCTGTTTAGCTTTTCAACATTTTCAAAAACGTTCTTGATTGACCTTATTTTTTAGAGTTAATTTATGAATACGTTTTTCCAGGAAATATTATTCTGAGCTTGCTATGCTGCTAGTAGATTTTGCTATTTGGCCCCAAGTGTACAGCGTTCAGTCGATTTTTTCTTCTTTTTTTTGCTGAATATTTGGTTTTTGATCAAATCACAATTCATTGCCACATTCGACCAAATCATATTCGTTGCGGAAATAAAAACGAAGGGAAAATAGCTAGGATTTACGATAAAACTGTAACGAAATACCTTATCAAAAAGTGATTATTTAATTGTGCCATTAACAATCACGTAACAATCATGTAGAAAAGTATAGAAATAATTGTGGAAAAATATATTTATGCTGAACTCAGCACGAATAAAGCGTGTCAAATGCGTGATTTAAAATTTGCATGTCGTAATAGAATAATTGGAATTTTTTATAATGCGTGGGAACGCATAGCAATAACTGCTGAAAAAAATTGTGGAAAAAGAAGAAAGAATTGCAAAAAAAAAGAAAATGATAAAAAATCACTTAGATTTAAGATGAAATCGTCACAAATAAAGTGCGCAAAAAGTGATTTTTTAAATTTGCGATCTAAAACTCGCGTCGTAATAAAAATTCTGAATTTTCGAAATCACGTAGAAAAGCGGAAATAACTGTTTAGAAAAAAATCATTTATATTTACGATAAAATCGGCTTAAAGAAAGCGCGTTAAACGTACATTTACTAAAGAATCTGATATAATTGATTGTGTCAAAATGTGATGACTTAAAAGTGCAATTAAAAATTGCCATTTTTTAAAAAAAATGTATTGTGTTTAGAAGCTCTCGCTTCAATAGTTGAAGGGCCGCATTTGACCCGCGGGACGCAGGTTGTGCACCTCTATTCTAAAGTCAATATGTTGATTGATCTCATAATGTTATTTTGGTTTGTTTTATCAAATTGTTACCTTTTGCTTTGTTATTGATTTAATTTTGAATTTAATAGGGTCACAAAACATGCAGTCATCTAATCCAGAATAATGCTTTCCAAAGACTTCTTACTTTTTTGTTAGGACCTGCATCTGCAAATATGCAAAGTTTGGTAAATATATTTTTTCTTTATCTGTAAATGGTATAAATTTAGCTAAAAATTTAGATTAAATTAACTTTTTAAAGAAATGTCTCTTTTATTATTCCCAATTTATTTTATTTTAAATTTAAAGTTTATATTATTTATTTATAATTTATTTTCCTTTGATAATTGTGTAGGAAATTCATGCTAATGTATATTTGATAGAATGTTTTTATTTTAGGTTTTTCCATAACGTAAATCTTTGTCTTAAAATTAGTTCTTTAAACAGCATTAAAAAAAGCTTATTAAGATGATTGTTTATTTATAAGGTTGTAAATATTAGATTTCTGATGTAATTATTTTGATTTTATAATTTTTTTTTATAAAAGTTGAAAAAACTTAAATTTAATATATCAGTTATAAATTATGTTTATAATTGTTCTTTATTCTTTTCAAATTAGGATATAAGTTTTTTTTCTCCCCATTTTTCCATACAAACTCCTCACGGACCAATATTTAATGCAAATGGGATTTTCCATTCTCAATTAGCTTCAATTGTTTGGTCTATTTCTTGTTTAATAATATTTTTTTTTACTTAATAATTCTCAGTTCATCATATCAATGTAAACATTTTATTTAATTTTTAGGAAACCTTCCCAAGGAGATGGACACCCTTACAAACACAGGAATTTGGATCTCTCCATATAACTATGGCATTTTTAACATTAAGTTGCGATTTAACGCCTCATAGAACAACTGGTAATTCTATAATTTTTCCTAATGTCCAATTTAGAAAAGGTTTCTTAAAGGTTAAGGATCTTAATTTAAGCATTAATAATACTTTTTAAATTTTAGAACTGGAAGATTTCTCCGAACGCACTTCTATTTGGTCCGCTAGCGAAACATTTCTTTCTATGCCGAAAGAAATTGCTGATGCTTTATATGGTCCTGGTTCACCAAGATACTTACAGGAGGTAATAATGCTTTAGTAGTTTTTTAGTTAAAGAAATGCAATTATAATTTTTAAAATTATTTTCACTTTTGCTTGCCATCTAATATATGAAATATTGTAGTAACTTTTACTATTATTTATGGCTTTCTTTGCATGTTTTTCAACTAGATATTTAAAACTTTTAATGAGATATTTTTATTTTGCTTGGTGTAATACTTATGAATTGAGGGTTGCAGCTTAGTTCACAAAATGTTGCTTCAATATTATTTAAAATTAAATTAATTAAGTCTTAAAAAATATTTGTCAAAGAAAATCATTTTACATTATGAACATTTATGAAACGTTAACATTTATGAAAATACAAAATTTGTTCTAACAATATGGAATTAAGATTTTTAATCTTAACTAATAAGTATAATAAAAACTTCTAATATTTAAATGAACTTTTTGCTGGTACTTCAAATACTTAAATAGTACACATGTAAAAAATTCTTCTACTTGTTTTTGTTTTACAAATTTTAATTCTTATCTCAAAATATATTCAAGTAATATTTTTTGATATGAGTATTTTTATCCTATTTAAATCCAGTATCCACACAATATATGAGCAATTTCAGAGCTTGAAACTTTGCCTCCCACAGTTAATCTTGACAAACATATAATTTCATTTTTTTTATTAAAAATTTAATCTAAATTTTTTTTTCTACATCTATGAGGTTCTAACAGTTTTTGTTAAGTATTATATCTGTGAAATTATAAATACAGAGGGAGCACACTGAAATAAAAATAAGGAAAAGTGCGAAGAAAAAAAACCCTTTTAAAAATGCTTATGAATGAAATAAAAATAGTTATAAAAGTAATGCCATCTAGGAGAGGTATGGGTCATTGAATAATTAATTCAACAAGGTGAACTTTTACTTTTCTTTCGACAGTTTTATTTGAGAATGTCATATGTAAACTGAAAAATGCAAGAATTTTATCTTGCTTAAAAATTATTGAAAATAATATTTCCAAAATTAATACATATCTTGTCGTAATTTGTATACATATATCTTAATTATTATATATTTGTCAGAAGATTCTCCACATTTAACTCATTGTAAAATTTTACAGAACTGTTAAAAAACAGTCTTATCACCAACCAATTTTCAACATGAATAACAACTGCATTCTAAGTTTTCTTCGGCAATTTTAACTTTTTCTTTTTAAGTTATTTTTAAACATAGTTTTATTATATTATTTATTTAGAAGAAAAATGTATTCTATAAAAATGCTCTTTAATAGGTTGTGAGTGCTTGCAGAGAAGTTTCTGGATCTATATCTGTTTTTACTGATATGCTAGTGCAGTGCTCATTTTGTAATGAAGTTTTCTCTATTTCCGTTGTTCGTCAAATTATGGTGAGTATGAAATTTCCAAGATATGTCTGTGTGGAGTTTCAAATTTAATTTTGAACTAAGTTTTAAAATAATTGTGAATAAATTAACTTACCTATTTTTGTATTTTTATTAGCTTCAGTACTCATCCGTGCCATCCAATGAATTGAAAAATCTGTCATTTCTGTTATTAGAAATATTAGTGAGTATTAAACTTATCATTTTGGATTATTTGTTTGAAATCATTCTACTCTTATAAAGTGCATACAAGTTATTTAGTTGTAACAGTTGGGCTGAAAAGTTCGTAGGCTGACTCATAGATGGAGCTACTATTATTAAAAATATATGATTTTCAGTTAGTTCTAATCTTCGAAAGACACGTGTATAAATTTGACAGCTGTCGGACTAACAGTTTGTGAGATATAGTATTTTTAGTGAAGCAACTTTTGTTAGCTTAAGAACAATGGATAAAAAGGAATTTCGCGTGTTCATAAAGCATTGCTTTCCAGTGAAAAAAAATACTCTTGAAGCCAAGGCTTGGCTTGAGAAACATTATTCGAACTCTGTACCAGTAAAATCAACCATTGAGAAGTGGTTTGCTACGTTTAAACGAGGCCAAATGAACACTGATGAAGATGAGCACCCTGGACGCCCCAAAGAGGCTGTCAGCGACGAAAATATCAAAAAAGTCCACAAAATAATTTTAGATTACCGCAAAGTGAAGTTGATCAAAATATCTGAGACTCTAAAGATGTCAATGGAAAGTGTTAGTCATATCGTGAATGAATATTTTGGTATGAGAAAGCTCTAGGCAAAGTGGGTGCCGCACGAGCTCACAATTGACCAAAAATAACAACGAATTTATGATTCTGAGCTGTGTTTGAAGCTGTTTAATCCTAATAAATCTGAATTTATGCATCGATATATGACAATGGGTGAAACATGGCTCCATAATCCATGGCTCCAATCGACCGTCAGCCGAGGGAACTGCACGAGAAGAACCAACTCCAAAGCTTGGAAAGATGCAAAAGTCAGCAGGCAAAGTTATGGCATCAGTATTTTGGAATGCTCATGGTTTAATACTCATTGACTATCTTGAAAAAGGAACAACCATCAACATCGACTATTACATAGCGTTATTGGAGCGCTTGAATTACGAAATCGCAGAAAAGCGGCCCCATTTGAAGAAGAAGAAAGTGCTGTTTCATCAAGACAACACACCGTGTCACAAGTCAATGAAAACGATGATAAAATTATATAAACTGGTCTTCGAATTGCTTCCGCATCCACGGTATTCTCCAGATCTGGTCCCCAGCGACTTTTTACTGTTCTCAGACCTCTAGAGAATGCTCGCTGGAAAGAAATTTAGCGCCGATGAAGAAGTAATCACCGAAACTAAGCCCTATTTGAGGCTAAAGACAAATCGTACTATAAAAATGGTATCGAAAAATTATATGACCGCTATAATCGTTGTATCACCCTTGAAGGAAGCCATATTGAATAATAAAATGAAATTTTATCCAAAATTTTTTTTTTCTATGTTAGCCTACGAACTTTTCAGCCCACCTGTTATGTTGCTACTTTTATTTATTAAAGGGTTAGGTAACTATTGGTGAAAAAAATAAGAATTTTTTTTCCCCAACTACTCAATAAAATAATTCAAAATTCGGAAATTTTTTTTTAATTAAACAACATGTGTATTTTAAAAATTGATTTTCTAAAATTATAATCTATTTTATCCATTATTAATTATAATCTTTTTAAGACCATTTTTTTTAATACGGAACATCTTTTGCTATGTTAATGTATTTATTCCATATCCATTAATTCATAACTTACATGATTTGTATTTATAAATTTTTTTAAGTGTTTGTTTTTTAAAAATACTATTCTTTTATATATTTTAGGCTATAGAAGATTCCTTGCAGTTAAATCGTGTACAACTAGTGATTGATGGAATGTGTACTGAAAGCCTTCCTTTCTTTGATGGAATGCTTGGTAGGAAAATAATTACTCTTAAAAGTCAATAAATTAATTTAGTAATTTACAAAACTTGATATCTATTCTTTCATTTTTTTGACTCATTAAAGCATAAAAAGCTTCCAACCTCCCTTTTTGTATATTTTATTGTCTCAATATTTCTAAATTGAACTGAATGAAATTTTATTACGAATTCAGTATTATAATAACAGTTATTAACAATGTCTTTTTTTTATTGTACCAATGCTGCATTTTAAGGCATATCCCAATAACACAATAAAACTTATGTGGAGTAATCTATTGTTTTTTCAATGGCTTAATGTATCTTTTTTATATTTATATAAAGCTCAAAATGTAGAGAAAACAAGGGAAAAATTACAGAAAAATTAACTTATTGTTTTTCTTAATTTTCTTCGTGTTTTTTTTTGTTTTTATTTATTATGCTATATATATATATATATATATATATATATATATATATATATATATATATATATATATATATATATATATATATATATATATATATACACATACTGTAAAAAATTTCTGAACATTTATTAGTGATTTTTATTGTGTGCAGTTTAATTATTTTCATTTTTTTGATTTTTTTTTATTATCCTAGAAGTTGTAATTTTTTGAACAATTTATTCATGAACATTTATTTGTTGTTGAATTTTGTAATTAAAATGTGCTTATATATGTTTTTATAGCTATTATTCGAGCCAACGAAACTAGTGATAGTCGTAGGTCATACCAAGGAGTGAAATTTCTTGTTAGTCTTTCTTTAAAGTAAGTTTTAGTTTCTCCTTTTACAATTTCTTAACTGATTGAATGTGTTATTCAATTTAATTCCATGGAATGTAATTTTATATAGGTTTGTGAGTACTGGTGTAGGTGATTTAAATTATTTGCATTTATCTTTAGCTAAACTCTTAGGAGATTTCTGTTTTTGAGGATTCTTTTCGTGTAAATATTATTGGTTAATTTGATAAACCTCTGTTTTAAACCTGTTTTAGTAAAACTGGAAACATGTCTGAAATTTACTGTGTTTGGCATTTCTTTTCACAAAAATAATTGCTTAAATTGTCATTATTTCAAAACAGCATGTTGTATAAAAATTTTACAAATATAGCAATTATAAATTGATGACTTAACTATCAGATACATTAACTGAACTTTAATTTTGACCTCAATATTTTATTAAAAATTTAGGAATTTTTTTAAATAGGTTTTTATCCGAATCATCTGTAAGCATTTTGTTAAAAAGTTAAGAATGCTTATAATTAAGTTTTTATCAGAATCTTCTAAAGTAATTTACTTCAATAATTAATTTATCAGTTAGCTACATTAAATGGTTTTTGTAATAAATAATATTTTATATATAGTTTTAAAGTACATTTAGTTATATAGTGTAAAGTATAGTTTTACATATAGTTTAAAGAAGTCTTGTAGTAAATTGAACATATATCTGCCAATAATATGGTCAGTGTTGTTTCGATGAATTTGTCGATTGTTATTCATAAAAGATCAATTTTTAAATATCTTAAATTGTAGGTTAATAAATGTAATTTTTTTTTATAAATGTTCATCATAAAATTTGTGTTAAGCTTTTCATTTTTTTTTATGTTCTGTATTATGGATGTTAATTTATCTATATTTAAAGACTATGATTTCTATGACTGGGTTTCTTTCATTTATCATAGTAGCTTTTACAAATACAAATGTTAGTTTTAAATATTTTAAAATTTTGGTTACATTTTTAAAATATTATTTTTTCCAGTACTTTTAATTCTGTTTTCTGAGCATTATGATTTGGTTAGTTTTTTCCTTTCATTCATTTTTTCCTTTCATTCATTTTTTCCTTTCATTCATTAAATTACATAACCCTTTTTTGTTGTATTAGCCACTTACGTTGTAACTAACTGCTTCCAGCTGGTAATGATCAGAGAATTAAGAAATTTTCTATTCTCTGTTTAGAGATGAAATATTTTTTGTCTATGCTAATAATTCGAGAGTTAAAATAACTTTTCTTCTATTAATTTTTTTTTCTTTGGGTATAATAAAGCCTTTCATTGAATAGGCTATAGAAAGTTTTTTTTTTTACTGACTTAAATATTTTATTTTTCAGGTGCTCAGTTGCAAAAGATTACCTTTTACAAACGCCAGATAAGTGGCAATGGGCTGTTAATTGGCTTAAGAAGATGATGTCAGAGCATAGCTATTGGACGCCATCCAATGTTTCCGTTTCCAATGAAGATTCAAACACCAAAACATTTCAAAGGACAGTTAGTGCTCAGGTTTGTCAGTTAAATGAATCCTTTATAGATAATGCTGGATGAAAAAAAAAGTTTCTGTCCAATATATTTTAATGGACATAGTAAATTTATAAGTATGAAACAGGTAGATGTGCTGGTGTGCTAATGCAGTATTACTTTTTCCTCTTGCGTTTTTTAAAATTGGCAATTTTATAAATGTATTCATTTCAATATAATAAATCATAACCACTCTTAAGGAAAAACTTTAGTAATGGTAATTATTATAAAACTTGTTTTATAAAAGTATGCTTTAAATATTTATAGTTCTTATATTATTAACAATATAATAAGCAACTTTGTATGACTTATTGTTCTTTTTTAAGTGGAATTAATAATTTTCGTTTGGAATTACAGTAGAGAACCAATTATCCGGGATGCTCAAAAGCATCACTCTCCCGGATGTCTGAATTTCTCGGTTTTCTGAATTTCCCGATTGGCCAAAATGTTTCATTAATCAATGTTTTATCAAACCTAAATTAGAATTAAAAAAAAAAAAAAAAAAAAAAAAATTTTGAAATAAGAAAAAAAAAAATGAAAAGCTCTTCTAAATTAAAAAAAAGGTAGAAAAATAGCATTTTAAAGAATAAAAACAATCAATTACAAGTTTGGACAAGAAAAACAAATTTAAAAAATACAAAATTCACATTTATTATTTGAAGATTAATTAAACTCACCAAATTAACTAAAATAAAACAAAACCAATAATTTAAAAATGCAATATACTTCATACCTAATTGTAAAGAAAAAAGAAAAAGATAAAATAAAAGGAAAACTTATTAATCAAATGAAATAAAAACAACACTTGAAAATTACCAAACAGAAATGATAGTTTGAAAAGGCACTAACATAAATACTTAAACCCCAGAGGGATGATATTGGGCAGGATATTATAATATAAGGCAGAATATTATAAGATCAACTGAATTAAAAAATATCTTAATTATTAAATTTATGAATAAAAAGAACTAATTTATTGAGCATGAAATTTATTGTGAAGGGTGAAAAAAAGACACAGTGGAAATGTAACACTTTTTAAAACAAAGCTGCAATCTGCTTCATAGAATAATCATCTGCTATTAGTAATAAATAATTGTATGCTTAAACTAATAAAGAAACTTCTCCTTTTATTTTTTTTATAAGCGCAGATGATTTTTAATGATAGCATGTGTGATTCCACATCAAGCAAAACCTGCAAATTATATATATATATATATATATATATATATATATATATATATATATATATATATATATATATATATATATATATATATATATATATATATATATATATATATATATATATATATATATATATATATATATATATATATATATATATATGTGTGTGTGTGTGTGTGTGTAAATTATCTATTTTACAATCCTAATGCTTAACTTTGCTTTTTCTCTGTAATTTTTCATTCATCATTTATGATATTTGAAGTATTTATATTCAGTATTTTTTAATTCTTGTATTAATCAAAAGATTAATGATAGTGCAAGATTTTTTTAAATTTATTAATTTAATTTTTTTATTATCTTTGAATACAACATAATTTGAATTATACATAATTATTTTTAAGAATGTTTTAAATTTGCTGCTGAAAAAGTTTGAAAACTACTCAAAATTTTCATGGTTACAACTGGAAACTGAAACCAAAAGTTGGAGTCTCTAGTTATGTTAATATTATTAATAAAAATTTAAAAAAAAACTTTGTTATTTTAAAAAAATTAATGTTAAATATTTTTATTATAAAGGACACTCTTGCTGAAGCTACTGCCCTGCTTGTTGGTCTGGAGTCACCCGATTCAAAAGATATTGTCATGGATGTAGATGAAGATGATAAAGAGATCACTGTTGTAGATAAAGTACCTTCTCATTTTTCAGCAAAAGAATTAAGAAGAGCTTCAAGAATGCAAGGTCTAGATTCTATCGATACATAGACACCTCAAGCCTTAATGGGGATATTGTTGTGCCTTTTTAATAAATGCCAAAGTTAAAACTATTATTGTACAGAAATGAACTTTTTGAAAAAAAAAAATATTTTTGTGTTACGAAATCTCAAGGTGCTGCTTCAATAATAATGTTTTGTTACAAATGTGTTTGTACAGTTAATTATTTTGTACAAGACGTTGAAATAATTCTGTGTATTTTATTGTTAAAAATTGGTATTTGTGTTGCTCAAGAATAATAAGCTTTCAATTTTAATCTTTAAGTACTAATTGTTAAGGAATGCTTGAATTTAAATTGATATTGTAAATAAGTGTAAATAGTTATGTTGAAGTATGAAATTAATTCTAATGTACAGCGTGGAAAAAAAGAGACCATCTTGGATAACATTTGATCTAATGATCAGATCTTCACGATCTAGGACTTAATGGTTCGAGGAGGTGATTTCAAATATGCTAACTAATAAGTGCAGGCAATATTTTAAGTTATGAAATCAGACACAAAAACATACTTTCTCTGAACAAACATACCCTTTTTTATATAAACGGTTTTTTTGAAATTTGATTTCTCAGGAACTATTCTACCGATTTCGCACTAATTTGTATTTTGCCTTGTAAAATTACATAGTTTAAAATGACATAAAAAATTTTATTCTTTACAATTAAAAAATTTTTTAACTATTATTTAATAAAATGATAAAGAACAGTAAATATTTACTTAAATTAATTTTTGCATGGACTTATCATTAGATAAATGAATTTCATCTTTGTGTGCAAAAATTTTTCAGTTCTCCAAAAAGTTCTTCAGATATGGCGAAATACACAAAAAATAAATAAGACTTTTTAATTAATATTAAGGGGTTCAAATTTTGGACCTCTCCCCCGATTGAACTAAGAAGACTACATTTCCCAGATTGCGACAACCCCATATATATTTAGGGAGAAGAAATCCAAATTCTTTTTAAAAAAGGTATGTTTATTCAGAGAAAGTATGTTTTTGTGTCTTCTTTTCTAACTTAAAATATCGTTTGCATTAATTAATTAGCATATTTCAGGTCACCCTCTTTAACCATTAAGATTGAGTCCTAAAACGTGAAGATCTGATCAAAAGTTATTCAGAGTGGTCTGTTTTTCTTTGGCGCATTGTACTTGTAAATTGTGTTTGTTATTCTTAAAGGGCATTAATTGTAAGACTTTGTAACTGTGTTTTATTTTCAGCTTTTTTATTGAACAAATTTCTTTTTTTTTAATATACATTTTTATACTTTTTTAAAGTTTTATTTTTTAGTAAATTGGGCTTCCTATAAATACTTTAGTCAGGAGATTTCTTACTGTATTATTTTTTTTTAAAACTTTGTATGTAAGGAATATCACATACATTTATGTTCTAAAAACAAGAATGGTTTTCTCTTGATTGCTCTTGCTTTTAAATGTTTGTAAGAAATGAAAAAAAAAATGTTTTTTTTGTTGATTTTTACGACTGTTTAGAAAAAGTATGTTTGTAAAAACAATGTCTGGATAGAAAAAAAGTAACAAACTATATGTATTACTGCTTCGTTAAAATCAAAATTTGCATAAATGTTTTGCAAAATGTCTACTAAATAGATGCACGTAAGATAAAAGCATCCACTCTTAATTAGCTTAAAAAGTTTATTCTGTATTTATTCTTTATTTGTAAAATATTCAAACGATTGTTGCTTGTTTATGAAGTATATCATATATTTTTACATGTTTTATTTCCAAAATGAAGCAAATAAGTGCTCTGTAATTGATGAGAAGTCATATAAAGTTGGGGGGGGGGGAAGTACACTTAATTTTGGTGTAAGAAGAAATTTTACGAAAATCTGGAAACTTTATTTCATTAAATATTTTTTTTAAAAAACGATTTACAAAATATTTGGTTTTTTATATATTTAAAGGAGGTTCTAGTTTCCTCTGCACATGTATGAGTGCAACAACCTAGCCAGCACAGTTTCTCAGTTATTAAACAATTCAAACTTTAAGAATGTACTTTTTATTTTAGTTGATAATACAAAAATATTCCCTTAAACTTGTGCCAATTTTATCAACTCTGACTTTTATTCTGTGAAATGATTTTAGATGAGTCTTGTTTAAGTGTAAAAAAAACTTGGATCTGTTTGCAAAATTTAAAAACTAATGAAAATAATCATGCACTGAACTTTAGAAAATCTATTAAACAGTTAATGGGATATACAGTATTTAAAATCTTAGTGGTGTAGTTCCTTATCAAAAATTATAAATTGTGCAAAATGCATTTGTGTTTTAGAGTTTTTAATGGTGAAAATTATTTTTTATATTTTTCTGATGTATTGGATAAAGGTCCATCTATAAGGTCCATAGGATAAATGTCCATTGAATAAGGGATGTAAGAAAGTAAACATCAGTGAAATCAAGAACACCCGTGATGAATACCAGTGAAATATTTAATTATATTTTAAACTATTTAAGGTACTTAATAAAACAAGAAATGGAAACACTAGAAAATCAAAATAATTTTAGAGGCTATCGGTTTCTGTAGTTATTTGTGACTTTAAAATCGACTTTATATTTTGAAATAATATTTATAATTTATGTATTATTTTATTCATTCTTAAAACATGATGGTGAGATATTTCTCTACTTAAACATTGTAGTTTCCATTTCTTTCCGGTTCTTTGATTACCTAGATTATTTTTCCTATTTATACATTTAAGAATATAGTTTCCCAGTACTTTAATATTTTTTATTAATGTTTTGTATGTGGTGCTAATATTTCTAAGTTAAAGTTACTTATATAGATATTTAAATTTGTTGCTATGGTGTATTTATCCATTTTAATCAAAAGAAATAAATGAATTACAATATTTGAATTTAGATTTAAATTTTGTTTTAAAGTTTGTAATGTTTTAATGTACTGTTTTTGGTAAATTTAATGATTTATGGGTATTAAACAAATTTCTGTTTTTTCTGCCATCCTTTTATTATTTTGTCTACAAATGGGTAAAAAAGTATTTGAGTAATATTCTGTTTTGACATTTCCAAGACATGTATTTTTTCCCCTTAAATTATGTTAAAAAAATATTTAGAATGATTTTAGGATACAATAGAGTAGCTGTTTTCTGTAAATTGTAGATTTCTTGAAAATTGTATTAAAGGGATAAAAATTATGGGTGCTTGCTTACTGGAAATACCATTAGTGTTATGACTTTTGAGCTCATTGTGTTAACTTTTATTGTAGAATTAAATTATATACTATGTATTTTTTAATAAAGCAATAGTTTTGTGAATATGTAAATACAAAGTTGAGCCTTTGAGTTTTAAATTTTGCCTCTTTTTTTCGTTTTTGAAATAAAATATTATTTTTGTATTTTTAATTATGTTTATTTGACTGTAAATATATCATCACAAAATGACAATTTTAAAAAGAGCATGCTGTAAAAGTCAGTTTGATAGGGAAACGATATAAAAAAGTACATAAAATTAGCTGTAATCGAAATAAAATTTTGGTTTAGAAGTTACAATAATACCATTATTTGAAAAAAACTTTAAAAACTATGATTTTTCTAAAATTATTTCGCTGGCTTAAATGTTCTATGATTTACCATCACTAAACACAGTCTTGCAATGTCTCGAAGTTCATATCAAAAATTTTGTTTTCAAAAAATGTTCAAAAATTGCTGCATATTCCACTAAAAAAAATTGTGTGCTGGTTTTATTTTTAGTTTATTTTGAAAATGAGTTAAGTATTTCTGACTACTGCGATTTATCTACAGTTTATAATTCATACATGTGTAGTGCGCAAAATAAAAACGGACAAAAAATACAACTTTCTTAAAATTTCATTTTTCAAGAACTATTTAACCGTGTAACAAAATGTTGTATTTTACCAAATAAAATTGTATTCTTTAAAATGATGTAAAAAATTGTATACTTAACAATTCAAACTTTTTTCGACTATTATTAAATAAAATAATAATAAATATTTACTGAAAGTTATTTTTTGTACGGAATTATCTTAGGGTAAACGAATTGTATCATTGTGTGAAATGTTTTTTCGATTCGCTTAAAAAGTTCTCGGGATATGGAGAAATACGAGAAAAGTAAAATTACATTCAGGGGTCCAAATTTTGGATCTCTCCCTCGACCAAAATATTGGGACCATATTTCCCACATGGTAGCTACCCTCTATACTATGGGAGTCAGATATCCGAATCCATCTAATGTATGCTTATTCAACAGAAGTACATTTTGGGTGTGATTTCACAACTTACAATATCGTCTGCCCAAATTAATAAGCATATTTGAGGCCCTTGAACCATTAAGATTGATTCCAAAAAAGTGAAGATCTAAGCATTGGAACAAAAGTTATTCAGGGTGGTCAAGTTTGTTATTTTCCGCACTGGACTTAAAAAATTTTAGTGCCACAATTTCTTATTTGGTGAAATAAAAGTTAAGTTTACCTTTTTTTATTTTTCTAATTTTCATTTTTTGCTAGCCCGACATTTCATTGTACAGATTTATGCTGTAAAAAGAGTTGGGGTAAATGTTTTCTTAGTAAATGAACTTAGTGTTCCACATTTTTTTTGACACATTTCTAATCAAATTTTTTTTTTTTAAAATTTAAAAACAAACATTGATCTTACTTGATTTTACTACTGATATAAATGATGTTAGATACCAGGAGATTAGTGAATTGGATCCTGGTTTCCGATCAAACAACCGGCGTGTAAACGCAGCTATATGCACCTTAAATCTGTCCTGGCTAAAAGTCCTCGTTGGTTGTTGAAGTTTGGAGCATGGGTGCAAGTCTTCCGTCCCCAGGACGGATTTCCGTCTTTCGAAAATGTCCGCTGGCGGAAGTAAGACGGAAACAAGACAGACTCGAAGACGGAAATCGGAATTTTTTTTCTTTTCTGTCCTTTAAAATATTTTTTAGGTCTACGTTATTGGTCTACTTTCTTATGTCCTGTTGTTATTTTATCAAAGGACAGATAAATAAATATTTTTTGTACAGTATTTGAACGTGATGCATTATGGTAAAGATTTCTCAGATAGTTTGCATATGTCGAGGGGGTATTGTGTATGTTAGGTATTTCAGTCTAAAAAATTTTCAGTCTTGGCTTTTTTTCCAACTTGCACCCATGGTTTGGAGAGAGGGCACCAGCTCAGGCGCTGTCCTTGTCGTCTAATGAGGGTCAGAAATACGTGGCATTTACATAGTGGGAGTAGAAATATAGATTCCTAAATATGGGCAGGGTGCCTGTCTAGAGAGAGAGAGAGAGTTGACGAGAAAATCTGCACAAACGGAAAAAAAAGCACGTTAGAAGTGATGATAAAATGCCTGATTAAAAAATCACACACACACACAAAAAAAAAAAAAAAAACGCCTAAAAAAATACACATAAAAAATACAATAAAGCACACATTTAAATGCACTACTCGAGTGTGGTATTAGTACATATTAAATATGATTTTTAAACCCCGTGGAAAGGCGTAGGACCAAAAAACAATAGAAATATTGTTTGAATTTACAATAAAATTGACACAAATAAAGCACGTCGAAAGTAATTCAATACGTTGCGAGTCGATATAATACCGTATTTAAATGATCGGGATTTTAATAAACACGTGAAAATTAGACAATAACCTCCAAAAACGCGATTGAAAAGTTACTTGGATTAACTATGAAAGGGGGCGCAAGTAAAGAGCTTCAAAAGAGATTACTAAAATTCTAAATTCACGCATAATTTTATCGTATCAAAAATATTGGAATTTTTAAAAGATTGGAAATTTGCTCCGATCACCACCGAAAAAAAAGCTATCTGAAAACTTCATCCATTTAGATTTAATGCGCAAAAAATTTAAGTGAGCAATTCAAAATATCCTTTTTTTTTAAATTTCACACAAAAAAAGTTTTTTATTATTATGTTCAATGCTACCGCGTATCGAAGGTTGTGTACCTCTAATATTTAATGTATTATTTTCGGATCGGGAGCCGTTAAACCTCATGGGCCCCTCGCATCACGGGGGTGTTATTTACGTCACTGTTTGTGAGGTAACTTATTTAAATTCTTAATTTACATACTTTTAAAGCACAACTGAAAACATAAGCATATGAAAGATAAATGTTTCGGTAAATCATATTGTCTGCAATTGTAGATTTACTTTCAAACCTAGTTCAAACAGTTACTACAGTGGTTTGGTTACAAGGTGCGAAGTTCTCGTATATGCTATTTTATTTATAATTTCAATTCAATTTAAAATTATTTTATTCAACTCCTGTTTACATAAAAGTTAAATAGAAATAATTTTATATTCATAAGAATATCATAGATAAGAATATCATAACGTGATTACTTCAGAATTTTTAAGTGCATACTGCAAAATATTAAATTAGGAATAGCTGAATTTGAAATCCAATTGTTGCTGCAATACAGGGTGTCCCAGGATTATTATGACAAACTCTAAGGGGAGAAAGAGGACATCACAAGTACTCAGATTTGCATAGCAACACATGATCGAAAACAGGGATGGACAGGGATACGTTGGAGGGCGGTGGATATGTATGTATTTATATCAGTATGTAAATATATGAGTGATTCTTTGGAAACATGACAATTCGGAGCAAAAAATTTCTTCAAATTTAAAATCTTCAAAATAATCTAATTTTTTTTGTGTATTTCTTTAGTTACATTTATTAATATCTTACAGACTGCAGTGTAGTTTATTAACATTTGCTGAAAAAAAAAACTAAATAGAAATTTACTAAATATTGAATGCCAGGAAAATGACATATTAGCTTAAAAGTTTAAAAAACTGTCATTTTAAGCTAAAAGTAAGTAACTCAACTCAAGCCTTTGCGTTAGATGGACCATGAATTGCTTAAATTAATTCTTTTATCTACTGTAGAAAGAATCAAAAATGTTTTTGTTGTTGATGTGTACAGAATAAAATATTGCGCAAAATAATTAATCATTAAATAAATAACTAACTTCAATTACATACATAACTTTAATTACATTAATGATTACAATCTTACATAAACTAGGTATTAGGTTAATATTTGCTTTCCCTCTTTACATTATACTGTTTAAAAAAATTTCTCGTAATTGTGTCAATGTCGTGGCATTCATAAGTTAGGAAAATGACAGCCAGGATAATGACAATTTACCATTTTACAGCACTTAACTTTAATACTTCGGCCAAAGACGTTTACTTTCCGCAGAAAACAACAGGATTTCTTGAAGTAACTCAGGTAAATCTATATAGTTTATGTTATTAATGATTTCAAGAAGACAGGAAAATGACATCATAAAACCCATCTCACCTTGTAAAATTCTTAAAAATAGATTTTGACTAAGAAAGTTGGTTCTTTATTCCTGAAATAAGACATGTTCTGATAGGATGGTATTCTAATCAATCTCTTAACCTAAGACACAGATTGCTGGCACTATCTATTTTGATTATAAATTACTAATAAAAAGTGGCCAGGAAATGATTGATTTTCATGTGACAAACAAATTATTAATAGAAAAAATTATTTTAAACAACGTTTTTGGAAATAATACCCTCTGCATATATTCTAGAAATGCTTACAACGGTTGAGATTAAAAAAATAGATATTGAAAAATTTATGGGAAGTTTTGAAGCTAGGTATTATTGGAAATATTGTTTGTGACATACCAGGAAAATTACATTTTGAAATTCAATTAAATTTTTTAAATATACTAAACAGTCAATGCTAGTGCAAAATCATTTTAAAATGCTAACAACTATGCTATTTATAAATTTTTTTTTTAAAAAAAAGCTATTTTAGTAGTATAGTATTAGATATTGGAGCAAAAGACTGTCAACAGTCTCATTTCATGATATAAAATAAATTGGAAAATTTAATTTTTAATTACTCTTGTAGTTATACTACTTTCAAATTATTTTGAGTTATTCAGTTTTCGAAACAAATTAAATACAAATCATAAACTGAAAGTTTAACGATAGAAGCGTAATAACTTTCATAATATTTTAAAGTATTGCGAAACACTAATCGAATTTTTTTTTTCAAATGGACTAATAAATTGACCTTATTAAAGAGCATAAGAGTCAGTAAAATCCTTACTAAACCTTTCTAAAATCTTTACTAGTACAAAGGAATAAAAAACATTTATATTGCAGTTTTCGTATTCTGAAATTTTTTTTTGTTGTTGCAGGTTTTCTGAAAAATTAAGACTGTGCCGCTTTCAACAGTTAAAATGCGCCTCATTTCTAGACTGGTTTCATATAAAAGATGTTACTTTTAATAGGAATTTAAATGGAGCATTTTAAAGTCATATGTATTATACTATTCGTCTTTAAGTGAAAAACGAGCGAATCAATAAAAGTTGTCTCTGTAAAACAGTTTCTGTGCAAGAACAGTGCTTTTGTAGGAAAGCTAACATTTCTACTTATCTTTTTGCTTCCGTCAAAATACATAATGCCATATATTTATATGCATTATTTTAAAAATGCTTTTTAAAAACACATTTATTAAAAGTTATTCGTCTTTAAGTGAAAAACGAGCGAATTAATGAAAGTTGTCTCTGTGAAACAGTTTCTCTGCAAGGATGGTGCTTTTGTAGGAAAGCTAACATTTCTACTTATCTTTTCGTTTTTGCCAAAATATATAATGCCATATATTTATAAAAATATTTGTAAGCATTATTTAAAATGCATTTTAAAAATATATTAATTAAATGCAATTCGGCTTCAAGTGGAATACGAGCGAATTAATAAAAGTTGTCTCTGTAAAACAAGTTTTCTACTTATCTTTTTGTTTTCGTCAAAATATATAATGCCATATATTTATAAGGATATTTATATGAATTATTTTAAAAATGCTTTTTAAAAACACATTTATTAAATACTATTAATCTTCAAGTGAAAAACGAGCGAATTAATGAAACTTATCTCTGTAAAACAGTTTCTGTGCGAGAACAGTGCTTCTGTAGGAAATCTAACATTTCTACTTATCTTTTTGCTTTCGTCAAAATATATAACGCCATATATTTATAAAGATATTTATATGCATTATTTTAAAAATGCTTTTTAAAAACCCATTTATTATATACTATTCGTCTTTAAGTGATAAACGAGCGAATTAATGAAAGTTGTCTCTGTAAAACAGTTTCTCTGCAAGGATGGTGCTTTTGTAGGAAAGCTAACATTTCTACTTATCTTTTCGTTTTTGTCAAAATATATAATGCCATATATTTATAAAAATATTTATAAGCATTATTTAAAATGCATTTTAAAAATATATTAATTAAATACAATTCAGCTTCAAGTGTAATACGAGCGAATTAGTAAAAGTTGTCTCTGTAAAACAGCTTTTCTGCAGGACAAAGTTTTTGTAAGAAAACTATCATGTTTACTTGTCCATTTGTTTTTCTTAATGGAAACATTTGTTGTTGAATTATATGATGACAGAAATAATCAATGAAAGTATTTTTATGCATATTCTCAATTAAAAGCAATTGATAATATAAATTTATACATTTATGAAATCATTGAATAACGTTTAATAAACATTAAATTCTTGTGTTTAAAAACGTGAATGAATACCATGAATAATTTGAGTATGTTGTACTTTTTGCAATCAGGTATTAAAAAGGAGTTTTTTTTCAAACACATTTTCACTTATTTTACTTGTAGTTTTTAAATGCATTTAAAAGGTTATTTGTTATGGCAACTTTTCGCTTTAAAGATAGCTATTGTTTTCCAGCAAATTTAAGAATGTTTCAAAAAGTTTTGACAGAGACTATCTTTAATTAGGAAAACCTAATGAAAGTTTTGAATTTATCGTTTAAGTTAAATCGAATGCTTAGTTAAAGAAAAACAATAAACATTTAACGCTAAAAATTTTTAATCTCCCTGACAGCCAATTAAAAAAAACTTAGTATTCGTGTTTCACGCGTGTCACAGAAGTTGCAATTTTTAAAAATTTTTTTTAGGTGCATTTTTTATTTTTTTATTTTTTGTGTTTGATTATGATTTCTAAAGCATAGAAGAGAAGGCACTTAAATTTTATGATAAAAAAAGTTCTGGAAAAATTACCGTACTGTATGGTAATAATATTTCTGGTACCCTAACTCTGGTAATAAAACCAAAATACACGATATTTAAAGCATCCATTTCGTTCATATGGTAAGGGTTTAAGGGAAATTCTGGTTTTCAGAATTATTGTTTTTATTACCACGTATTGAGTAAGTAATGCAAAACTGAAAAGTAAATTAAATCGAATAAATGGTTTTTATACCATAGCAGTTCTAAAGCATCACGATGAAATGACCTAATTTTACCTCATTCCCAAATTTTATAAAATACTATAAAACTATATTTTATTGGTAATTTTACCAAAATAATTGCCAAAGCACTACGCTAAAAATTAAAAAGCTGTTTCGTGTTCTCTAAGAACCAGAGACACGGTGAATTTCCCCATATTCCGGCAGTTTGAACAATATCTTTTTCTCAGTGCGCATTTAAACTAGACATTTATTTTCAAAGATTTTTTTAAATTAAACTGCGTACGCATAATACGTGACGCATCACTAGTGAGACAAAAGATTTTGATTTCATTTTGCTAAATGAAATCGTCAATTGAAGGGCGTTCGTAATTTCAAATTCGTTTTTCAGTTAAAGCGTTTTTTAATTAAAAAACATAAAACTATTTTATTTTTTCACATTTGGTGTTACGATATTTTAGAAATATTACCTCTTTTGCAATATGTTTTACAAAATGTGTTTCTGCATAAAGTTTAATGTAAAGTAATAAAAATTTTAAATGCTTAAAATGAAGTCAGAAATAACTTCAAGTATTTAATATTATGCATCTTGATTTATATTTATTTTTTGTTGATGATTTCCTCATAAAAATGCATTTTATGATGTTCTCATTAATTACCAGTTTTGTTTCATTTAGAGCCTGTTCACAAGGAACAAAACTTGTGATAGGTAAAATAAAAACTACATTGTATTAGTTTTTAAATTTCATTAAAAAACTGCAGTTTTTTTCCTAAATAGAAATAGCTATTACTTAAAACCTTAAATCAACTCATACTTATTTATTAGAATAATTTATTTTGGAGTGTATTTTCAACTGAAATTTTTTTTTCATTGACTGAAAATTTTGACAGAAGCAAAAAATAAATAAAATTATATAGAGAAAAAGATAATGTTCTTATTTTTCGAAAATTTCATAATTAATATTAATATTCTAATTAATGCTAACATTCTTTCATTTTATATTTTTCCAAAATTATTTTATCTATTACAATAAGTTTAGAGTATTTTAATTTAATTTTGCTCCAAATATGTATTTAAAAAAATTCAGTTATTTTAAGTATTTTAAGGATAAAATTAACTAGGATTAATTTTTATTGAATGTTTTTAAAGTAGAATTATTTCATATTTTTAATACTTATTTGTCTCATGAATAAAAGTAATAGATACCCACTACCTACACACAATTCACGCATCTCAAAAGTTTCTATCTTTGAAACTTCTCTTCATATTGATTGTCTAAAAAAAACTTACTTTCATTCCTCTGAATTTTTAGCAGCTCCAGGCACTGTTTACTAGGTGGCGCTACTAAAATTACGTAGCTATTGTCGTTTTCGAATAAAAACTGTTGCCCTTTGATTTGAATGTTGTGGTAAATTTTTCGTTCTAGTAACTTACACGCAAGGTATCGTATACCTTGACAGGTAGCTCACGTGTCTGTATCGTAAACAATACACATCGCAGAACTGATGTTTTATGATTTGCGTTTTATAAGTAGTTAATCAGGATTAAAGATGATGGATGTTAATTCCAACGTCGAAGATATTTCAGAATTTAAAGAAAATGATCGACCACCATCGGAACAGGTATTTAAAATAATTATAGACTAAAATGATTTGTCAATTGCATAATTTACTGACAATATTTCCTCACGGTAATTTTAATAATTTTTTAAATGTAGAAAGAAATATAATTTTTATCTATGAGTGTAAAATATATGAAATACTTAATTAATGAAGAAAATACTTAAAATAATTTGATTTGATGTGAATTTATGATTAATGAAGTATTTCAAACGAATAATTTGCATTATTAAAAGCATTTAGTTATTGTTATGCAGTGTTTTAAATTTTTTAGTGATCATATAAAACAGCATAAAATGATGAGTAATTTGTATAAATTTAAATCGCATTGTCTTTTTTGTTATTAAAATAATGTGATAGATTCTTATATCATTAATTATAGCTATATAAATATTTTTATTTTTACTGACTTATTGGTTATTATTAATATTATTATCATAGTATTTCATATTTATATTACTAACATATTGGGGATATTAAGTCATATTTATATTTGTTTTAGCTTTTTTTTATTTGATAAGTTATTTCAGAAAACATTAATGGTGCGAAAAAATTAATTAAAAGATAAAAAGAAAATAAAACTAAAAAAAATATCCATTTATGAAAATATACTTTTTCCCAAATAATTTAGTTTATTTTTACATCATTAATTATCCTCATACAAATAAGGAGCCATATCAATTTGTATTAATAATATTGCCACATTAGTTCATGTTAATGATTTTTCATATTAGCTATTGTTAGTTATATTTGTATTATTGTTTTTGATATTTTTATATTCATTTAAATACGAAAGTATGATTAAAATTTTTCCTAAGACATTTTTATTATAAAAGAAAAATTCAAAGCAAAATACTTTTCACTGAGTCACATTAATTCTGATTAAAAATAAATTTTCGAATTATTAAGAGATAACAATTTTTGTGTGAAACGAAGAATTTCACTATAAATTAACCTAATCTAAACAACTGCTCATTATGTTGTGAAACATTAACTATTTCTGGTTTTGTTACAGTCTACGGTATTTGAAGAATACTTTCGAAACTGAACCGACATAAATGTTACGGCTTTAATGAGTTTAAAGCACAATTCTGTTTTATCAAAAAGGAAAAAAAATGAATTTATAACAAATGAATTAAAAGGAGATACATTTTTTTCCTAAATTTGGTTCTGAAAATTTGATTTTTAACAATACATATTGCATAACATAAACCTACAATACTAATCTCTACTTTAATCTCTGAAAAAAAATTACATAATATTAGCAGTGATTTGAATTCATTTGTATACGCCATACATAAATGCATTTATTAAATCTCATAGTATTAAAACGTCTAATAAAGCATTTTAAATATCAATTATTAACAGGTGAAAATAAATAATGAAACAATAGAAAAATGGTTAAAAAAACTTAGTGAAAAAATTCGGTGTAGCGAAAATGCGAACAGTTATTTAAAAGAAATGGTAACTTTGAAGTGTGTATTTTAAATTTCCTTTAAATCTTCTGAAAATTTTCCTTAAAATTTTTTGCCAATACCTTTGATTGTTTAAAAGACAAAAGAAAGTTGTACTTATACTTAACTTTTCAATTGTATGTAAGCTATGTACTTTTAAATTTAAATGAGATACCTGCAAGTGATATACTGTGGGTATCTCAATCCTGACTGGTTGTTGAAACGTGGAGTTTGTTTACGTTAGCATCTATTCTGTTTCGAGTAATCAAAGCCCGTCAAGTATCAATTCTTAGCGATACATTCTAAATTCTTTCACGAAGATTATTTTTCAAAGAATTCAATTCTTTCCCCAAAACAGACTCGAAGACATGTAGAACATAAACAAAATAATTACGAATCGAAGTTGCCAGGTACACAAAACAAAAATATATCACGGTTACAGTAAAATACATAAACAAATAATAAATCTAAGTTAAATAAAAGAAGTAGACGAGAAGGAATTATGTTTTGAACTAATTCGATGTGTGATACGGCTCTGTATTAAATTAACTTATAGTTAATTAACATTAGAATTAACATTATAGTTAATTAACATAGAATTAACATTAGAGAAACTTAGCTCAACTTTAATACGTCATTTTATAATAAAGATTAGCTGATGTCATAGGTCACATGTGTGGGTATAGGAGGTCTTCTTCTTCTTGAAGTGCAAGTATCCAATTACCACAAGTAATTTATTTTGAATTATTACTAAACTGGACAATTATTTCCCCACACATTTTAATTTTTCAGTCACTTGCATCTGTTAAACAACGACGTTTCAAGTTAAGAAACTAGTTCTACAATAAAAATACTGTCTTTATAACATAGAGAGCATCATCTCCAAAGAACAAGTTTTGCAGGAAAAGAAAGGAAAACGAGTTTCTTCACTCGTATCAAAGAAGGGTTAGGTTCTATATGAATTTCAAATCACTAATTTAATTTAAGATCATTATATTAGATTTAGAGATTAGTGATGTCTTGCAAAAAGAGTATTCTTTTAGACTGATTCGGAAACGATACAAAAAGAGTATTTAGAAAAAGTTGGAGTTAAGTCCCTTAAATTATGTGCAAAATTAGGGTCAATATAAAATAATTGTGTATGTTAGTTAAGGGTAAGGAAAATTTGAGTTGAGCTTTGAAAATAACAATCTCTTATTTAAATCTTTATTATTTTATGGTAATCTTTTATTTCCATTCTTTTCTTTATTGCTTCAATCTCTTATTTAACTTATTTTCAGTGATTATTCTTATAATTTGTTAGGTTTTATAACTACAGTTTCATTTTAGTGTTTAAAATGACAACGCATCGTCCAAATTATGCAGGGCAATCGGGTAAATGATTTTTAATACAGTGTATTATTTAGAGTTTTTAATTATATAAATACAGACGTCATAGACCAAAAAAGGTAAACATAACTCTACAAGAAATATTCAAATCATACTATGGTGATCTAGATAAGATCATCTATACTGTTTAGACCTACAAAAAATCAATTATTGTCTAATATATATACACATTATTTTAAAAAATGAACGTCTGTGTACCTATTTTACATGATTAGCAAATACATAATTAAACTACATGACAGTTTTTATGCATCCATGCCATACCAGCTCCCTGTCATGTTCTATCCTCATCTTTCAACACGTTAAAGAGCTTCATCACATTCAAGCCAAAAGTTCAAAAAAAAAAAAAAAATGGTAGACACTTGGCGACAAGCTTAATCTATAATGTTCGTGTGATGATATTTCATTGAACTCGCTGCAGAAGATCGAAGGTTTGATGATGTTGGTGGACACTGAATTTTTTCGAACATAAATCTTACAAACTTGCTCGTCTTTTCTTTTCACCATTCCCTTAAAGCCCGTCTAAATTTCATCGCCCTATCAGTGTTTCGCAGAACATTTATTGAAGCCCCAGACGGTATTAAATTCGCGTTCTCGTAATTTAAACAATTATACTTCAATTAAAAGGTACAGAATAAGTTTCAGTGCTTTATCCAGAATATAGTGGAGAGCTTATATGATCATGGCATGCAAAAACAGTTATAGGGTCTAAAAATGCATTGTCTCTAAAATAGTGTAGAGAAGAAGAAAGAAAAAAACGTTATACCTTTAAGTCTAAGCAAGTATTAATTTTGAATTTCTAAAAACCATGTAAGAATTATTGAAAATTTATGATTTTTTGCTTTTTTTAAAAAAAGACGGCCTTCATCCTTGTATATTTAAAACATTCACTTAGAAAACAAGCGTAATCATTATCTAAGCCGCCTTAATATTTTACTTTTATATAAAAATATATTCAGAATAATGAAATGTTTTTGAAGTGCTTGCTTGAAGAAAACCATATCCTGAGTAAATATTTTTCAGAACCGGTACTAAATAAGTAAAAATGTTCTTAATATGAAAAGGTACTAGATGTTTGAATAAATTTTTAGGGGTGAAATTATTATGGATGAGTGTAATGAAAAAAGAAAGGTAAATGAAATAAAACAAGGTATCTGACACGAATACGAAAAATAAAGACTTGTTCGATACTGTTACCGATGCGTAAAGTTACTGTTCAATGAATCCTTCTCATGAGGTTATTTCCCTCTAATTCATGGCATACACTTGGTGAATGGAAGAGAGAACTATAGTGGTATATGGATCTTAATACTTATCAAATTAAACCAGTGAAAATATTAGGAATTTAAAGATTATTTATTTAAATTTATAAAAGGGAGAGATCTTTACTAGCTAATCTCTAATAATTGCTTCGAAATTCGTAATTGCACCGTAAACTAAGCTTTAATATAAATTGATGAGCTGGTGATTGGTTTATGTTACTTAAATTCAAGTGGAATACTTAAACCTAATTTCCTTGTGTTATCTAAATTCATGTAGCTTTACTTATCCTCTAGAATGCCAAGCATCCCATTAATTTCATTTAGTCATACTGTGTGTTCCTTAATGACTATTCTTAAATGTGGAGCCAAAGAAAGGCACACAAATTAAAAGTTGAAAGTTAATATTTGAGGATAGATAAAAACAAAAAACATGTGAAATTTGGGAATCACTATAGAGGAAAGAGTTGTAAAAATAAGAAACCGATTTGATTGGCAGTTGAAATTTCAAGGTGTTTAGAATAATCATTTTTGACGTCTTCTTAGTTTCTTTGTTAATCATTTAATCATATTTTTTTGCTTTAAAATTAATTTGAAACTTCTAATGAATATATTTATTATTTCACTTTTTCTAAAGTGGATAACTCTCTGCATATAAGAACATTCCAAATAACATTTTTATTTGAGCCGCTCAGAAGCCAATGCGGTTAAGTCCATTTTTTGATATTTTCTGATTTTTGGAAATTTTGATGAAATAAATAATAATCTTCTTAGTTATTAAAGGATTTACTCGTTGGTTACTTTTTTCTAGGTTAGACAGCCCTTTTTTTAATAGCTTCTGAATATATTGTATAATAATTTCAGAAGCCATTGTGAATAAGTCCACTTTTTATCAATATTTTTTTACATAAATTTCTTATCTTTTTCAGCTGCCAAAAGGTATAAGTCCTAAAATTTTTAAGATGCTGTCATTATTTCAATAAATACTTACGTTTTTATTTAGACATCCTGTACATATCTTGTTTTTTTGCAGAGTTTACACCTCGAAAAAAGACTTTATAAACTTTTCTAATTAAATTATTAAACCAAGAATTTTAAAAACTAATGTATCAAAAAACATTAATTTTCTAAATTTTTGTGTTTTGGACTTAACCGCATTGGCTTCTGAGCGACTCATTTATCTATTGCTACTCAGCGGAAAAATATGAAGAGAAAAGAAGGGGAAGTGAAGTAAAGTTATGTATATAATGATGTTAAAGCAAATCAAAGTGAAAACAATTAATATAAGATTAATACAGAGACAATTAATTCATAATGAAAATAAAATTAAAAATAGAAAAAAATAAAGGCAATATTTCTGAGTTCGCTAACAACATAAAAATTAAACAACATGACAACACACTTAGATCCTACATGCGTAATTAGAGAACAGCAAAGATGTATGTGTATAGTGTAAAACAATATATAGTTGTGCACATCAATATTTTGGCTGAAACTTGGGAGTTTTATTTTTTTTATTTGGATTTTGTTTCTTTATTTTATGTCACTTTATTTAACTGAACACTTATATTTAACTGATTATTAAATTAGATTATGATACATAAATTTTTTGAGTACTGAGATATTCTTTTAATAATTTTATCAATATAGTTGCATATCTAAGAACAGCAATCATACTATTGTTAAATTTCTTTGTAATCAGTAAAATCAGAATTAAGGTTTGAACACCATTGGTTGAATTGTTTCTTTATTCCAATTCAAATACGACTTTATATGACATGATAGAACCAAAAAGAAATTTGGTTGTTTGATGCAATGGTAGTTTTAAGGAACGTGATACGCTTTTGTCTCTCGTTGACTGCCTAATATCTTGGGTAAAATCATTTTCTTTAGAATTTTATATTATTGTGAAGTGTTATTTTATTGCAAGATTAATGAATTTTTTGGAAATTTTGAGCTGGATAACAGAAAAAGAAGTGCTATAATAACTTTGTACTAAGTAATTTTTTTGATATAGGTCTTTTGTGCTATGATAAAAATAAATCACAAAAAAGGTAAAAAAAAGCAGGCAGTCATTTAGGTAATATAAATATGACAGTATATTTAAATTACTTAATTTATTTGCGTTTTACTCATTTTTTCTTAGTTACTATAAAATAAGCTACTTTTAATTATTCCATAGTTTTTCCAATGGTAATACAAATGATCCAAATTATTTTTCAGAATTATTCGCTTTGGAACAATTAAAATTAATATACAAATATCTTTCGTAACATTTAAATAATATTGTATAGGTTTTATAGACTTTTAAAACATTTGGGAAACGGCAGTTAAAATATTTTCAATGCATAATTTTTTTTATCTTTCTTTCATAAATGAAAACAAATCCTTTGGTTTTTTATTTTTACGTTATTTATTTTCTATAATAATCCTTTTGATTTACGTAAATTTTGGTTATGCTGCCAAGAAATAGCTCACTTTAAGTCAAATGAAGTTACTAAATTAAATAAGTTCAGGTAATATTAATTAAATAAATTCAGTTAATATTAGTAATATCTAAAATGAATCAAAGACATAAAATTCTTTTTAATATATACTTATAAGACAAATGGATATCGCTTTTAAACGAATTTTACATCTATTTCTCAAGCAAATGATAATTATAAAGTAAAATTAAAATATTAGTAAAAAATAACAGCTTTTTTTTTTATTTAATATACTCAAATAATTGTTCTTATATGCTTCGGTCCGTATATATGAGGATAGCTGTGTTTTTGTTAAACAAACGATAATGCTATGTTTAAGCATTGTTTTGTTTTTAATTTTATTTATGCAATCGTTTGCTGTAACATGCTTAAATATTTTTAATACTTTGTAATTCTAACCAATTAATAAATTATTTAGAAAATATTTGTCATTTATTTTGACTGATGAACAAAAGGACTTAATACTTTGTTTTTATACTTTATAAATACTATTACTTTTTATTGAAATTTCCAAATTATTATTTAGTTTTTAGAAGATTTAACTTTCATTTTCTAAAAATATCGTTTTCATTTATTTTGAGGAAAATATTTTTTCCTCTGTGCTTTAGTTTTAAAAATGACGTTTGGAATTAAGTTAGACAGAATTGAAATAAGAAAATATGGATTAGATGTAGTAAAGGTTAGTAAGTTCAAAATATTTCTACCTATATAAAAAAGATCATAAAGCGCTATTGAAAATGCATTCGGAATAAAAAATGAAAGAAATATCAAAAGATAACGTCATTCAATGAAATGATGAACATAATTTGAATAACTGTCTTGTAAAAATATTTTCTCGACAAATTAGAAGTGAGTATCATAAAAATATTTCTAAATCTACTGTTTTAAGAATTCTTAATAACTGTCATATCAGTTTCACCATATCTATAAAAATTAACAGAAAACAGATCAACATTTATTTAATCAGTAATGGATGCAGTAGAATATTAATTTGAAAAAATTGGAAAAATGTGTCAAATTTTCTGGTAAAAATGCTTTATTTTGACTGTTCTGACGGTTTTAGCAGTCGCTACTAGAGTTGTTGTTTTAAAAGAGGATCTGTAATTTTTTACTGTTGAATTTCAACATGTTCTAAAACTAAGTTAGTACTGATACCAAAAAACATGAACTCTCAATCTTATTTAGAAGTATTAAAGTAGCAACTGTTAGCATAAGGTTATCTTCTAGGAGGTTTAAACTTCATATTCTACTAAGTATCTTCCACACATCTAAGATTTTAAAAAATTGGTATGAACAAAAATAAATATTTTGAATTGGTCACCATATTCTCCTGATACAAATGTAAAAAAATTAAAGATTACTCGCAAGAAACATTTATAAAAATAGGATGCGATATTCAACTTAGTATGATCTTGTTGATTGCATTTTTGATGCATGGAATGAGTTAGATATTAATTGCTTTGATCAGGGATCGCCAAACTTTTTTGATCATCGACCCCTATATAATTTTTCGAAATCTCCATCGACCCCCACAAAAGTAATTTTCTGTTAATTAAAATAAAACTCTATTAGATACTGTGTTTGCACATTTATTTTATGATTTTAAACATTTATTAAAGTAATAGTACATTGTGTAACAATAGTTTCATGAAAAATATATTTATATTGAAATTTAAATACCTTATTATTAAATAATAAGTAATTATGCATAAGTAGATATAATAAGTAAAGTAACTAAAGATTTCCTGCTTCTTGATCAATGAGATGGGTATGCCTGGTGTTTTTTTGCAAGGTTCGCTATATTGGGTTCAAAATTGGTCAATTTTAATATTCGTCAAAATTGGTCAATTTTGTAATTTTCGTAAAAAGATACAAAGTGTGCTATAGTTTTGTCGTGGGCTGTACTAATCCATATTATTAATGCTTACCTCTTTTTTTGTGCATTGATAATTGAAATTGATATCTAAACTAAACGAATGGTTTTATCGAAACAATAACTAATTATCCAAAACTATAAAAGTTTTAAAAATGACACTGCAAATATTCAACACAGTTTGCAAAGATAGCAGAAACTGCGTGTGATATTTGCATTTGTAACGTCAATGCTCGTCACACGTGACATTTGGACAAGTAGCAGTTTATAAGTCACATATGCATATGACTTATAAACTGCGCTGAGTTCGTGCCACTGCTCGGTGGTACGTAAATACTTGTTTCCCCCCAATAAATATACGTTTATTAATTTATGTTTCATAAAGAAACTGATATTGAGTCAATTATAAAAAAAATTCACAAATATTACATACTTAATTAGGTATGTGTGATTTGCGTATTGAGAACTGTTTTTTTTCCCGACCCACAATCGACCCTTCCGATTCGGATCGACCCCCATTCGCCCCCCTGTCTTAGATCGACCCCCGCTTTTGTTAAATAGACCCTTGGGGGTCTATATAGACCACTTTGGTGACCTCTGGCTTAGATAATCTAATATAAAGTGTATCAAACAGGATGGTGTAATGTGAATAAAAAAAATGGTTTTTCACCAGATTATTAATTAATTTTTAATATCTTTGCATACAGCATAGTTTTCATTTGTTGGATTTATTAGGATATATTTTCATTTTAAATTTCATATGCAATAAAACTTTTCAATGTAATTGTCTTTACAGCCATAATTTCAAATGTGATTTGAATTAAAAACAAAGTAAATAATCAAAACAATTGCATAATTTTAATCGTTAAAAGTGTTATTCGTTTAGTTATTCTTTCCAAATAATTCCTCATCATTATTCATGCCATAGTTATTATTTTTATTAAACCATTTCACAAAAATAAGCTGATGTAACAGAATGAATATTAGTAAACAAAGTAAATTATTAATGCAAATGTATAAAATTTAAACCTTACAAAAAATTGGATTTTTCGAATATTATCAAATAATGGAATGAGTATTAATAATTATCTAATTTTAAAATTCCTATTAAAATAATTATTTGTTAATAATATGAAAATAGCAACTGCAAACGCGATGAGCATCGGGAATCAAAAATTATTAAAATAAATTTCTTGTTTTAATCGTACAAAATGTTGTTTATTTCAAAATTATTTTCAAACATTTTTTAATCATTCTTATTCTTTTCATTATTTTTATTTAATTATAAACATTAGGTTAAAATAAAAACAGCAACAGAATGAGCATTGGGAAGCAAAGTAGCTCATTAAAGTAAGTGCAAAATTTTAATCGTTAAGGAAGTTATTTTTATGAAATATTTTCACTTATAACACAAACAATATTTTTATTTAACCATAGGATAAATATAACTGCTGGAGCAGCATGAATATGATTAAAAAAAGTAACTCATAAAAATAAATGCATATTTTTCATTGCAAGGAAGTCAAGTATTTTTGCCAAATTTTATATATAAATTAGTTTGATATTTAAGGGCAACATTATTTAAGCGTTTTTAAATATCTTAAGGTAATGATTAGGAGGAAATACACTCTTAGCGAGGTGAATGATAAACCATCATATCAAACCTATATCGAAACATAATTGTTCTAAAATTTCTTACAGTTTGGCTTTATATTGTAACTATTAAGCTGTTCCCCATATGAAAATAAATCGTTAGTAAAGTTTTAAATAACTTTTATTGTACTCTTTTTATATGCAATCATTGCTTACTTTTGTTGGATTCAATATTAATTAATAATTCTTTTTTTTAAGCTGGTTGAACTTCACTTGTATTTAGTCCCAAAGGAAAAGTGGCTTGAAAAAAGAAAATTGGCCAAAAACCAAGTAGTGGATCATACTATTTCAGTAGGATTCGTCAGGTAGTTCTTAAATTTCATTTTATTCATTAAAATAGCTTCAAAGTAAGTCCTTAAAAATTTAATGGTAATTATTACAGAAGTCAAAGATTTAAACTTCAGTAAAGGCTTTTTTTATAGGAAAATTTTAAAATCATATTATTACATTGAAATTAATTCTTCTTGTGATGTAACTTGATGCAACGTGTAATTTTGCATTTGAATATTTTTTGCTTTATGAAAATTTAATATTCTTTTTTATTTCTTAAAAAATTCTATTTATTTTAAATATTAAGCTATTTTTTATTGCTCCAGCTCAGATTTATATATATTGTTGCTACACACATTCTAGAGCTCATACAAATTGAGGCTAAAGCCTAAAATTGAAAATGCATTTTAAATCAAACTCTCAGGAAATACTAAGAAATCTGGGGAATGCGATTGATTTTAATTTTAAATCGATTTTGCTTATGTAACTCAAGAAGCAAGTATTTTAATGTTAGTCTGAAAGAAGTGTCAGGTAGTAGAAAGAATGCTGAAATTTGAGTATCATCACTTACAGAGGAGAAAATTTGATTACTGTTCAACATGCGTCACACAAGCTGTAACCAAGTAAATTATAGAGTTTTGATCAAAAAAGGTTGATAAGCAGACGTAAATGCATATATTCATAACGGAAAATCGAACATAATATGCGAGGGGTTGTAATACCTCAGTAAAACTTTTTAATTGTTAACTTCTTTCCTTTATTGGAATTTTATTTCCTTCATTGAAAGCTTTTTCTTTTGTTAAAAACTTCTATCGTTTATTCGAAACTTTTTCTTTTATTGGAAAATTCCATGTTTTAATGGAAAATTTCGTTCCCTAACTTCTATTTTTATTGAAAACTTCTATTCAATATTAAAAACTTCTATCCTTAATTAATAATTTATTTCCCTTTATTCGAAACTTCTATCCCATATTTAGAAATTCTATTATTAATTTCAAACTTTCTATTAGAAGCTTCTATCCCTTGATGGAAACTTCTATCCTTAACCGTTTGAGTGCGGTGAAGGGCTATTGCGCTTCGCTTGTTATGTACCAAAAATGCATGTTTTGTACCAAAAGTGCGGAGACGCTGCTGTTGGTTAGTATATTTTCGCATCTATTGAGAGCAGTTGAATTCATATCAATCGCAATTTTTATTCATTTTACTCAATTGTGATTTTTATTGTGCGATGAAATTACTGCGCATTTCATTTCGCACATATATAAGAAAACTTTTCAGCACTGAAACGGTTAATTACAAAATTCTTTCCTTGGTGACTTTTATATTTTATTAGAAAAAGTTTGCATTATTTAAGTGAAAACTTGGACACTACTTTTCCGAAAATAGTCGCAGGAGTTATTTGGAGAAGTAAAAGAGGGAAAGAATAAGAATCTCAAGATCGTATGAAGAATCATCTGATGCTCACCGTTGAAGGGGCTTTCAATTTGGAGTTAATTGTTACTTAGAATGCCATTGGTTGGGGATCATATATTGAAGCTGAATTGAATAGGGATTCAATGTCAACAAGAAATCTTTGAAGAGTAATTTTTTTGACTAAAGCACTATTAACTCTTTGTGACAAATTAATAGACGTTTTTCTAACCAGGTGATATTAGATAAGCCTTTAAAATTATTACCAATGCTGAGGTGCAATGATACATCTGCGAATCCCACTCAAATTTAAAACTTTATTTAGCTTCACATTCTAGGACATTTAATATCACATTTTTCTCTTTATTGATTCAATTTTACATATCAGTAATTAAGTAATTAAATATCGCGTTATCTAAATGTCTTTAATAACAAAGTTTGATAATTTTTTTGATGCAAAGCCTTCCATCATCACAGCCTAAGCGAAAAAATACTTCAATTCTTGATTCTTTCATTAATATAAATCTGAGAACTATTTCATTTTTTACTATTCTATTACAATTTGTTCAAAAATTCCTGTAACACAGTTGCATATTCATTTCGAATTCTTATCTAATAACCCATATTTATTTCAAATAGATATACGAATATTGAAAAAACTGTCAAAAAGCGTAGCATATCAAAGAAATATTGAGCGACCTACATCGGCGAATCCAATAATTAGAAGTTTATATTTAAATATTAAAAAGGTGTTACTAAAATTGGCTTATTTTTATAAGTTTAGTTTTCTTAGAGATGAAAAATAAGTTTTTCTCAATCGTCACGAAGATTTTGACATAAATAAAGGTATATACTTATTTAATCATAGTTTAAAGCTAGGTTTCAAAATTTGTTCAGATGCTTGACGAAGAAAAAAATTCTAGTAAAGTTACTATTCTGTATGTTAGTGAAATTTCTGGTAAAAAACCCATAATTCTGGTTAATAAAACCAAAATATACAGTATTTAAACCATTCATTTGGTAATTGTTCTGTTCATATGGTAACGGTTTGCCAGAGGTTCTGGTTTTCAAAATACTTGTAATCACGCATTTATTAAAAAATGCAAAACTGAAGAGTACATTTAACAGAATAAATGGTTTTAATGCAATACTTTAGGGTGTAATGATAAAATTACGATATTTTACCACATTTACCAAATTTTATCACACATTATAAAACGATATTTTATCAAAATAATTACCAAAGCGCTCCGGTAAAAACAACTTGAGCTTTTTTGCTTACTCATAGGGCCTGAAACATGGTAAATTTAATCCTATTCTGATAGTTTTTACTATATTTCCATTCTCCGTATTGCTTGAAGCTGTATCTTGAGTAACACCTTATTTTATTTTTGTTCATTTATTTCTACATTTTGATGTTGCAGAAGCTTTTGGATAATTTTTTATTTCTCTGAATGTTTAAAAATGACATGAGTTTTCAACTCAAAAATGAATTTACCAAGTTTTTTTAAAATTTCTTTAAAAATTTGCATATCCTTATGATGTTTTCAAGGTTTTTTTTATGGTAGGGATCTTTCTACAAATTAAAAAAAAAAGCTTCTAAACGTACAAACAAAGCAATAATAAAAACGCATAAAAAATTGACTTGTAAATCAAAATATAACAGCGAATTAATAAATTAAATCACTAATCTATATAAAACTATGTTTCATGTTTACTTTACTTATTTATTTACATCTATTTAAGTTTGAGTATTCTCAAGAAATACTTTGACATATTTACGTTACAAAATGAAACATTGAAATTTATTTCGTTTTCACCCGATTATCGATTGAAATACAGCATTTTTGGCTGTAATAAATTGTGATTGCGTTTTATCAAAAGTTTCTTTGTCTGCAACGATATTTGTCGGTCATTCTTGCTATGTTTTCCACAAAGTTTTTTTAAAATCTTTTTTATTTTTATAAGCATTGAATCTCAAAATTTTTCTCTTTTTTTCAATATTTTTGTGCTGACCATATCGCTTATGGGCTGCAATAGCGGCAGAATAAATCATATTTTAAGATAAGTGAGTTCAAAGTTTTCATTGCTAAGGAAAATGCATAAGAAATGCTTTAGTTTGCTTAAATGAAGATTACCTTCAAGTTGAATTAAGAGTTGTGCTACTTTGTTGCTGAAAAGAATGTGTAATTTCATTTTTACACCTGTTCTTAGTCCAAAAACACGTGTTTATTTAAGTTGTGCCACTATTGCAGCTCATGAGCGATATTAGTTTTTGAGGCGTGAGTTTATTCCTTTCCCTCTTTAAATTACACAAAAGCACAGAAAACTATTTATAATTATATTTCCTTCTATATTAATTGCTACTTCAAATTATCAATCTATACTACTGATTGTATTAATATGTTTGTACGTATGTCTGAAAGAATACGTAAATAAGCACTTGTTTGTAAGATAAAAATGGTTTTTACGAATCATTCATCATCATCTCTTTATGTTACTTGATTAATTCTAGACGTTTATTCTTCAAAATAAGAAGCAGTACATCTTAGTTTTAATAAGTTGTTTGATTTCAACAAACTGCACTGGTAAAAATAATTAAAGGAAGAAATGTTTTTTTTTGGCAAAAAAAAACTGACAAAACAAATAAAACTGAATCTGGCCAAAATATCATCCGACATAAGACCAATATGTGGGAAAACAAAAATGGGCTCATTCTGTACCTTAGATAAGGAAACTGTCACTTATCCAGCACAGCAGCTGACTGACACCCCATCAGTCAGAGAAAAACATGTCTAATGGGGTATGCGATTGCCTCTACAGCTATACAACTCTTGCGCCAGCGCTTCATATAGTTCACTAGGGCACTTCCCTGTGAAAACCACACTCCCTCCTTGAGCTCATCGATAGTTGTTGGAGTTGATCTTTGAGCGTCCCGTGCATCTTCGATAAGATTAGGGTCAATGGACGTCGCAAGCCAGTCCAATCATTGAATATTCTCCGATTGAAGACATTCGTCCACCAACTGAGACCTGTGTGGATGGGTATTATCGTCCAGATGAAATTTATTTCATATACTTCTTGGAAAAGTCTCACATAGGTTACAAATGTCTCGTCCCTGTACAGTTGGCCTATAAGAGTTTCTCTATCGGAAACTTGAAAATCGGTATGCTCGCCTGCCATGATGCTTGCGCAGACCATTACAAGACAGGTGTTCTCGGTACCATGTTACACTGCCCTTCTGGTGGTTCGCTGTCAAAGGGATGCGGACTACAGGAGATCTGACATGCCATCCACCTGCATAAAGTCTCCGAGCCACTGTTATCCGTTAAATGGTTGTTCCTGTTGCATTATACTGGTTGCGAGGCAGTTGTGATGCTGTCGTGGACCCATCCCTCTGTCAAGATGTTTTTAACGGTCTTGAGCCTGCGTTGTTGCTTCTTTGAGGCCTTGACCAGGTCGGTAGACCAATGTTCCTGCCCCTGTTAACTATTTCCAAAGAGTGCACACTACACTTCTCATTTCTGGAAATCCTGAGGTCCTTAAAACAACTTGACTGTGACTGGCCTACCTCGAGTATCGCAACTGTCCGCCATCTTGTGGCATCGTTCAGAGGATGACAACTGGCTATAGTAACGATGTGTCAACATAAAAAGTTAAAAAAAAAGATTGCAATAAGCTACAATGTTCCAAGCTTTGGCAAGCAAATGAGGTACCTCTACACAAATTTGATCACAGCACCACTGCTTTATGAAATCACAGGCCACTGCGTGGCAGAGTTGTCCGAGAAGAGCTTAGTTATCATCTAATACCTTATTTGCATATAGGCGTTTCTTATTTTTTTATTAAAAAAAACGTTCTTCCCTTTAATTATTTTCATCAATGCAATATAGAACTTTTTTGGTTCCAGTGTCTTATGATAATTAATTCGTGCAAATGACATTTTAAGTTATGAAATTATTAAAAAAGTGTGAATCATAGGAATCTCTAAATAAACACCTACTTTCTTGAACAGTTTTGGAATTTTGGGGCCTTGTAAATATGATGAGGGAGTAGAGGTAGTCTGAAACTCATTATTTTAATAGTTTAGATCAGAGAGTTTCAGACTACTTCAGTTACGGGGCACCCTTAAAATTAAAAATTCATCGTGGAGCATTAAATTTTTACATTGCAACTGTATTTAGTACGAGTATTTATTACATGGAATGACAAAATGGCATTGGCTGTTTGCAATCATTTCATTATTAGGACATTAAATTTTATCGTTAAATTTCAGTTTAATTTTCCGACAAAAATATGACAATATATATCACAAAATTTTACCAGAAAAAAATATAAATTTACATTAAATATTGCTGTGCTGTAATTTTATTATTTTATCTCTTTGACATTAGTTAAAATTTTTTATTTCGTTTAGTTAAGCTCAAATTTATTAAGAGAGACCAGTTTTTTTAAAATTATCTATATCATGGAATTATATTTGTGTGACGTTCACATTGTGAAATTTGTTGTTATCTTTTGACAGGAAGTTTAATTTTTCAAATAATGGACTTGAAACTAACCCATTACAAAATTTAACACACTTTTCTTGCAATCAATATTTTATCTGAACGGTACTTGATACTAAATTTAATTGATACTAAATTTTTTCATTAACACCGCGAGCTCAAAATATCATAATAACTAATATTTTTTTCGTATTTTTTTTAATTAACTTTAATTCGTATTATTTTAAATTTAAAATACGTTTCATATATTTTTTTTGGAAATTTGTTTCAAATTTTTTTAGAAATATACTTTTTTGCAGAACATTAGATTAATTTTTTGGTAGTTAAGTATACAATTATATAATTTAAATTTTAAAACCCGAAAAATTATGGAAATTAGACAAATAGAAATCTAAAAAATAGAAATATGAAAAAAATTTTAAAAAGAGACGTATTTTTAAATTTTATTTTTTAAGAACTATTCAACAGATTTTGTTCGAATTTTGATTCATTTTTCAAAAACATATCGATGAAATGATGTATAAGTTTGTATGCCATACAATTTAAAATTATTACTAAATTAAATCACAAATAATTATTGAAAAATATTTTTGAAATCTATTGATCAGCAAGCTTTTATAATCAAGGGCAAAAAGTTTATGATTCTCTTAAATAGTTCGTTAAGTGAAGTGGAATATTCGGAAGAAATTAACTTTTAGGAGTTCACACTTTCAACCGCTCTTCTAAGTAAACTATTGTGACTCTATTTTTCAGAATTCGGAAAACTTCATATTTTAAGGGTCAAGAAATAGTGAAAAAAAAGAAAGAAAACTTCGTCGGAAGAAAAGATGTATTTATTTATTCAGACAAACCGTTGTGTCTGCTTTCGTAACTTAAAATATGCACTAATTGAATAGCATATTTTAGATTAACCTCTCCAATCATTAAAATTGTATCTTAACACGCAAAAATTCGTTACTGGATCAAAAGTTATTGTGTTTTTTTGTGCCCTGTTCTTAGATAATTAATTATTTTAAGTTAGTAACAGAAAAATGATAATATAACATATGAAGAGAAAAAAGCAATTGTTAAACTCATATTTCCAATTCAAATAAAAATGTAATTACGTTTAAAGGTAATTCATAACGAGTATTTTATTTTTCAATGTACAAAAAAAGTACTTATTTCTATTATCAGTTTTTTTCTTTATAGTTTAGCATATCAGACTTTCTAACAAATGACATGACCTCAAATATAATCAATAGCTTCATTCTTAGAAAGCTGTGCTACTGACCTCTCCAATTCCGGTGGTCATAATGTAAACCTTTTACCAAGAATAATTTAATTTAGGTTGAATAATCACTGGGGAATCATTTTATGTCTTTTAGTAAGTTAATAGAATAGTTCTATTTTTATTTAGATTTATTTTCAGTTCTTTTTCATGAACAGAAAGTAATTGAAAGTATGGAAATATTCCACTTAGAGATATTACTGAGAGTTAATGGATTTTTTTCTGCATTTATTCAAGAAAGTGTTTATATATATATATATATATATATATATATATATATATATATATATATATATATATATATATATATATATATATATATATATATATATATATATATATATATATATATATATATATATATATATATATATATATATATATATATATATATATATATATATATATATATATATATATATATATTTTATTCAAGAAAGTGTGCATTTATTCAAGAAAGTGTTTATATATATATATATATATATATATATTTTGTAGTAATTGTAGATTAAATTTTGTTTTTAAATTGTATCTCTTATTACTTATGAAATAAGTTTGATTCAAAATCATTTCACCGTAAATGAGGTACGAGTTAATAAATATAATGATTGGTAATTCATAATTTAATATTGGTTATTTAAAGTAATGTTATTATTTCATATTTCAATATTATTATTACTTGTAATTAAGTAAGTAGAAATTAAAGGGCAATATAGAACAGTTGCTGTTATCTTTTGTTGACGTTGTCATCTTTTGATAAATGTACAAATTTTTTTTCCACCAATTTTATGTGATGCAAAAGTTTTTACAAATCTTTTGTGGTATTAAATTTTAAAAAAGTGTCAAATTTAAAAACTTCAATATTTTTAATTTTCGATGTATCCGAAAATATTATGTTTTAATGCAAATATTTTTTAGTTTATTTTAGTTAGAATTTTCCAAAGTTAAATTTAGCTTGAGCATATTTTGCTAGAAAATTTTAAAAATAAGAAATTTCTAAATTTAAAACTTCATATTTTTTTGGTTATCTTTATAAAAAAAATTATTTCAAAATTGAAGGCAAAATGTTTCATTTCCGAAATACAAATTCAAAATATTACTATTATTTATAAAATATTACTAAAATCTTAATTTTAAAAATTTCAAAGATTATTTTTTTTAAATTTTGAAAAATTGCCTTTAAGCTGAAAATATTGAGAAAAAACAATTTAAAGGTTTAGCATTACTCGAAGTTCTATGGCAGGAAAGAACGAAAGTAACAAGTAGAATACCCGAAGTGTCATCTCTAATCGGGTTGAATGTTTTTTTCTCACAGGTTCGAAAACGAGATATGAAATTAATTTTGTCAATCTCAAAGTCATTATTAAGTTTTAAACTATAAAGGATTTCAATTTTAACCTAGAATGCTTCATCGAATTTTATTCATCCACCCCACAGACGAAAGACTCTGTTGGTGGTCCAAGGTTTCTTTAAGTAAAGACTTTTCTCCATAATCGGAAGTTTTAATGTTCGTAAAATTAAAATTGAAACAAAAATTCTTTTTTTTTTTGTTAGCGTAAAAAATTCTGAAGTTCCTGCCTGTCTATCTCTTCATTTTATAAGTAATTTTTAAGAAAACAATTTATTTGCTGAATTCGAACTTTTAAATTTGAAATTTAACGTAAATATTTTAACTGTAGTTGTTATTGAATCAAACTTTTTGTGATTCTTTACAAGTTTTTTTAATCTTTAATTTATATTTTCGATAAATTTATTATATATCAGCCACCAAAGTAAATAGACAAAATTTTTATTATATATATTTCATTTATTGAAAAAACTTTAGCTTGATTTGCTGTACCATTCAGCTTCGGGTGCCATTCTTATTAGTTTTGTATTGCTTTCGAATTCAATAACAAGCGTTAATTTAAAGAGAGCTGATAGTATTATTATTATTTTTTTAGCGATGAAAGAAATCTCCGTATCCTCATTTCTGAATTTTAAGCATTTTGCAACACTTCAAGCACTTTTAATAATGATTTTAAGAAAGTGTACGAAACTAGCATATAATTAAGATTTTTTTTCAATTATTTCTTTTAATGTTTTTCTACCTAGGGAAATAAATATTCAAAGTAAAGTCGTTTTCATAAGTAAAAAAAGAATTTACTTAGAGAAGATACTAAAAAAAGAATTTACTGAATTTACACAGAAAAAAAACAATCAGGTAAAAATTACCATACTGCATGGTAATGAAATTTTTAATTAAAAAAAAACATAAACATAATTCTGGTTAATAAAACCAATATATACTGTATTTAAACCAGTTATTTGATAATTGTTCCCATTATATAGCAACGGTTTACCCAAAATTCTGGTTTTCAAAAAGTTCTTATTATCACACATTTAGTAAAAAAGTACAAAACTTAAAAGTAAATTTAACGTGATAGATGGTTTATATGCAATGCTCTAAGGCATCACTATAAAATTACAAAATTTTGCAAGTTTACCAAATTTTCTTACTCATTATAAAATCAATTTTTTGTTGTTGTTAATTTTACTAAATTTATTACCAAAGCGCTATGGTTATTTACTGAGCATTTAGAGCCTGAAACATGGAAAATTTTACCATATGTTTGTAGCTATAGCCATATATTTTTACTCAGTGTACTAAAGATATTAGGTAGCTTTTTTAATTTCAAAAGAAACATGGGACAACAATGGATGCACAGTGTGATTTTCAAAATCGTAACTAAACTGCTGTTTGTAGAAAATGCAACACCATGAAAGAATCATCAGAATCAAATGAAATTTAATGCAGAAACGACTTGTACTGATACAAATAAATGATGAAATTTTCAAAACAAAAGAAACAAATTAAGCGTCCGAAATCAGTATTTGGTGCAGCCACCACGCGCTGCAATAAGTGCTGCTATACGACGTGGCATGGAGTCAAACAGATGTTGAATATCTGCTTGAGGAAGAGAATTCCATATCGCTTGTATGCGCAACCAAAGTTCGTCTTTGGAAACTGCAGGACGCGGATCACGAGTGAGACGCCGACCAACCATATCCCACACGTGCTCAATAGGCGACATATCCGGCGAATAAGCAGGCCAAGGAAGAAGTTGCATGCGTTGTGCTGAACAGAAGTCTCTAACAGTCCGCGCAACATGTGGGCGTGCATTATCCTGCTGAAAGATAGCTCCAGGGATGCCTTGAAGGAAAGGAACGACTTCGGGCTGTAGCACTTCACGGACGTATCTGTTGCTATTGAGATTACCCTCAATTCGTATCAAATTGGATCGTCCATGATACGAAATCGCACCCCAGACCATAACTCCGGGTGTTCGACCACTATGTCGTTCAATAATACACTCAGGAAGGCAGCGTTGACCGGCATAACGTCTAACACGAACACGGCCATCATGGGTCCACAAATTGAAGCGTGATTCATCTGAAAAGACAACTTGGTGCCAATCAGCTCGCCAGTCTCTGTGCTCAAGAGCCCACTGCCGACGCAGCCGTCGATGATCCGCCGTGAGGGGAATCCTGTATAATGGCACCCTTGCACGCAATCCACGGCGCAGCAGACGACGACGAATTGACGAAGCCGACAATTGTACACCTGTAGCAGTAGACCAATGTGCTGCCAGCTGCCTGGAGGAAGCTGTGCGATCATTCACCGCCATGCGGAGCAGGTGTCGATCATCGCGCTCTGACGTCACCTTCTGTCGTCCAGTGCCTGTTTTTCGAGTTGTTCGGTGCTTGTCGGTCCACTGCTTCCAAACTCGCATCACTGTGGAACTGTTCCGCTGCATACGAGCTGCTATTGCGCGATAGGAAAATCCTCCTTCTCGAAGGCCGATTATCCTCCCTCGTTCAAACTCCGTAAGTTGCTTGAATTTCTTATTCTTCCGTCGTGGAGGCATACTCAGGTCTCACTAAACGTTTGCCACTAACAAATAATCATAGACTATTTTCAACGTCCCGCTACAGCACTTTATTTATACGCTTTCAGCATCAATTCAGAGGGCGCTGCGCGCGCCACGCACGCGCGATGGCTCTGAAACTTTATTAATTTGCATAATATCCTATAATTGACATTTGCTGCGAATTTCATTTGATTCTGCTGATTCCTTCATGGTGTTGCATTTTCTACAAACAGCAGTTTATATGCAAAAAAAAGAAAAAAAAGGAAAAAAAATGTGCATTCTGACATTTTTACCACATTATGGTAGTTTTGACTACACTTTTTTTCTCAGCTTAGTTTGAAGGCTTTTCAATCAGAATTAGATAGCTCTGGTCACTCCAATCAAATGAATTCATCGGTGAAAATAGTAAATTTAAAAAAAATATTTCTGACTCAATTTTATAACTATTATAGTTTAGTATTGAATATTATGTCATTATAGAGTAGCTTATTGTATGTTTTCATTTTCACCTTTTAGGATTTCAACTATATAATGTTACATATATTTTGATATAAAAAGAGCGAACATATTTATGAAATATAATAAATTTAAAAACGTTTGTTGTTGTTGTAGTTGTAGTTCATTTACGTCGCGTTAGAGCTGCACACTGGGCTATGGGCGACGGTCTGGGAAACATCCCTGAGGATGATCCGAAGATATGCCTTCACAATTTTGATCCTCTGAGGAGGGGATGGTACCTCCGCTTCAGTAGCTCGACGACATGCACGCGAAGTCGAGCACTTTACGGTAGAACAGTTTAACGAGGACCAATACCGCACACCCTCGGTCCCTACGCAGACTGATCCAAGTGGTCACCCACCCGCACACTGATAGCAGCCAGTGATGCTTGACTTCGGTGATCTGCTGGGAACCGTGTCTTAATGATCAGTCCACTGCGGGACAAAACGTTTGTTGAACTATATTAAAATAAATGAATGCATCATAATTCTCAAAAAATCAAGAATGTTCATTTTATGTTTTTTGCTTTTTGCTTTCAACCACTTTTTGTTTTTTTCAAATGTATAATACAATACAAAACTATGCAAAAAAAGAAGAAAAAATACGCATATTTATGACAAATATTGAATTGAATTTTTTTCGATTTGCATTAAAATAAATACTTAGTAACACCAGAAAATCAAAATATCGTTTTTCTACTTATATTGTTCCATGCATCTTTTCTGCTTATATTAGGGAAATTGTACTTTTTTTTCATTTGATGTATTTAGAGAAGTGGCAAGACAAAGATAATCGACAAGATAATCTTTATTTCACTGGTAATATTTTTTCATAACTGAGTACTTTACGATTTAAGAAATTTTGTGTTTTTAAACACATATTTGTGTTCAATTATTTTTTTTAAAACTTATAAGGTGATTAAAGTTATGGGTAGAATAAAGTGAAAATCAACTTGAATAAATTACAACTCAAGTACACTGCTGAAATTTACATATAGAGGGATTCTCTAGATAAAAATTCTCTCGACAGGAGCCTCCTCTCTCAGTGCCTATACACTAAAATTATTATTTTGGTATTCAGACGCAGTGGTAAAAAAATGTTTAAATAATCAATTTTGTTTCAATTTAATAAAAAAAATTCAAATTAAAGTGAGTTCTTTAATTTAAAAAATATGAAATCTCGGTTAAATAAAGTGTTAAATAATCCAACATATATTTTATTTTCTACAAAGCTATTATTTTACTTAAAATAAAAATTTCCTTATGGTATAGAATATCAAATGTAAAGATAAAAGAATATTAAAATAAGCAGTTTTATTTTTCAATTTGATGACAAATCCTTTAAGTACATTTTCATTTATATAAACTCTTGATTTAAAGCGAATGTAAAATGAGTCGCGTATCGATTGTAAAAGTGATAATGTAATTTGTAGATTGAAACTGTTTCGAATGAATATTTTCTCGCTTTCCCCTTCACATATTTTGCTTTTTTTGTAACAGCTTCCCTTAGCTTGTCTTAGGGATCAAGGACCCCGCGGTTCAATGAACTTATAGACTGACCAACCAAAAGAGCACGTGATCGGTCAGTATCGAAAGCTTAAATTGTATCGGAAGGACCAAACGGAGTATACAAAGTAAATATTGGCAAAATGATCTGTGTTTACGGAAACACCACTTTCAAGTGCCATAAATGATTCTTCAGTTTGCATATAGTTTGTACCGTCGTTTGTTTTCCGGATATAGTTTACAAGTATTTAAATAAATTCTAGGAAATATTTCAACGCATTTTTTTAAATTTAAATTGAAACAATTATTCTTTATTTATACTAGAAAAATTCATTTCTTCTTATAAAATTATGCTTATAAAGTTTTAGTTTATTGGTATTTTTATTGATTTTTTTTTTGTTTTTAAAATTCCAGAAAGTATTTAATATATTATTTATTTTATGAAATAAGTTTTAATGTCAAATTTGCATAAATAATTTTGAGATTTTACAAAGTAAAATGCTTTTAAACTGCTAAAAGTAAATAATACGGATTTGAGATAGTTTACCTATTTTATGTGAGTAAAAAGAATATAATCTAAAATGTATGATGAGAAAAAATATCGAGGTAAGTTGAGAGCTTTTCACGTCTATTTTAAATTGATTCTATATTTCTTGAAACATAATATATTATGCAACATTTTTATCATTTATTAGAAAAATAGTATATTTGTATATTTAGTTACGCTTCTCTTTGAAAATAATATTTTGGTTATTAAAAAGTTGCATCAATTTTAGTCTTTTTGAATAAATTGACTTTTAAATAGAACTTTTTAATTATCTTGCTATTAAAATGTATTCACTTTTAATTTTATCCTTACAGAGTTTCACTTTTTAAGACTCAACATAATCATACACTGTAAAAATTTAGGATCAAATTACGGTATTAAATACTAGTACTTTGGGTGCATCATACGTAAAATTCATTTCTTACGTAAAATATTATATCTTAATTTTTTCAGTTATATTATTTAATAAGAGTGATTTAGTTGATTTTATCATAATTATTACTGTAAATATTACGGTATATCAGATCTTTGGTTCCGTAATATGTTTCGGTAAAAATAGATTTTATGGTAAAGTGTACTTTGATCCAGAATATTTTACACTGTATGATTTACTCAAATAATACATATTAAAAAAATAAAACTATTGTACAAATATTATTTTGTTTAGTGATATCTTTTTCTTTCATTCAATACACCGATTATAATATATTTAATCCGCTATTTTAATATAAATTCATTTTTATTTTGAATCCTAAGATTTATATAATTTTCTTTTTTCAAAAATGCTTTATGTTCTATGTCTTAAAATATACACGTTGTTTATGTAAAATGACGAATTCATAATTCTACAAGCATTTACCTTTAACAACTAAGAGCAAAAAGTTTGATAGCAAAAATTTGAATTTAATTTCCATAATTCTAACTTTTTTAATTTTTCTCTTATTTCGGAGCTGTATTAAATTATAAAATTTGATATATTAATAAAATATTTTAAAAGAATTATGTGAATGTTTGTAATTTATTTTTGAACTGAAAGCTCTAAATATATTTAAAATTTATTTTCTGCATGTTGTTTATCATTGATGTTTTTACCCTTTAGTACAAATAAATAACTATATATATAGCAGTAAGATTTTTAGAGTTAGAAAATAACATTTAAACAATAGGAAAAACCGAAGTTACTCTACTTTTTAATCAACTTTTAGTGTATTTTATAATGAATTCTTAATTCAGTCTTTTTATTTCTTCAAGAAAACATCATAAAATTTAGTTTCTATTATAATTAAAGTGTTACTTAAAGCAATTTTACCTTAGATATTCATTCACAAACATTTTTTTCCTAATTTCTAACTATTATTATTTTCTGTTATATACAGATATGTTATATATTTTGATTATAAAACTATAAGAAAAAAGGTATGTTTGGAATGATATATTAAAATATGTGGTATCAGCTTCCAACATAAAAGTGTATAAATAATGGGGCAAATAAAAAAATAGTCGCCATCGGCGATGTAGAGAGAAGTTATGCCCTTGAATAAATATATATAATTACGTAAGTCAGTAGAGCATTTAATTTACCTCATTAACTTATAGGTTAATTTGAATCTATTTTAACATTAATGTCAATGATTATTCAAAGGTTATGCATAGAATATATTTCATGTACGGAATACTACAAATGATTCTGCTAGAGAAGAAAATTCCAAGTGAGCCGCGTGCTAGTAGTTCCACTCAGTGTGCTAAGTTTTAAAAATATGAATAGTTAAAAGAAACAAAATGTGTAACATAAGCTTATAGAATTTTTTGTAAGGAAATTGCTGTTTACTTGTTACATTGTTTGAATTTCCGATGAAAGTTTATGACGCATGTAATTATACAGAGAGAAAAAAGTATTGTAAAAATATTTACATGAATATGGTAAATCTACCGGATTTTTGGCTCTATGGGAACACCAAAAAGTTCGCTAATATTTACCGAAGTGTTATTGATTTTGGTAAAAAATTGCTATCAAATATAACATTGTAATATTTGGTAATTTTATCATGATGTCAATTTTATCATGATGTCTTAGAGCATAGCTTAAAAAGCATTTATTCGGTTAAATTTGCTTTTCGGTTTAGAATTTTTTACTAAATTTGTGGTAATTAAAACTATAATGGACAATTACAGTATATTTTTCTTAAAAAATCTTAATGCATTCAGAATCTCTAAAAACTCTTAAAAAACATTTTATTACTTTCTTAAAAGTGCAATTTATCTCGTTATTTTTAAGTAAAAAAAGCTTACTTTCGTTTTCATCTGAAACGGCGAGTCACGTGATTATTCACGAACTGACGTCACACGTGTCCATCATTTACACGTGTTCATTTACAATCGCTGCTCTGTAAAAACCAAGTCGTCCTTCCTTTCGTTTGAATTTTTATAGTTAAATCCAACTATTTTAGATGGTCAATAACTATCTGTACAATAAATTATGGTCTAATATAGCTTAATGAAAATGTAGGTTTAATATAACGTATTTTTAGAATGTTAAATTTCAATGGTACCCGATGAAACATTGTTAACAGTTGACGTAATTTTCTAGTTCTGAATATTTAAAATTTCTTAGTTCAGTAAAAAAAGGTGTTAAAGTAGGTTATGCATGTCTGGTATTACTTATTAAAATGATGCCTTATAAAAACAAAAAAAAATGTTCTTTCATTTTTTTAACCAAGTTAATCTTAATTTTAAAGTATGTCTCATATTCATTTTCATGTTAAGTGAAAGAATCAATTTTTTTTTATATAGAATAGTTTTAGATATTAAAATGTAGGAAATCGCAAGTTATTGATATTTTTTATTTATTTATTCTAACGAAGCAAGGAATCGTCTTCAGCATAGCAGTAGCCTTTTAAAAAACTTGTGACCCCAGTAAAACTTTAAAATCAATCCTTCAAAAAAAAAAAAAAAAAAACAAATAAAAAGAAAGTTAAAAGAAAAATAATTAATATATTCCAGTAGATTTTATTAACTTTATTTTAATTGCGTTAATCTATGTTATAAGAATATTTAAACTCAAGCATAATCATTTATTTATATCTACATCACAGAAGCAAGAATTACATTTTACGAATGCATATAAAGATAATTTTTCGCCGTAGAAAAGTTCCTATTTACTCAAAGAATAATAAGTATAAGCAATAATGTGCCTTTAAATATTTCATATATAGTAAAAAACGTAGACATAAAATGTATTAATAAATATTTTCTTAAAAAGAAAATTCTGCTCTATTAAACGAATAAATAAATAAAGAAGCAAAACTAAATTACATTATATGAGTTCTTGAACATTAGCACACAGATTGTAACGATGATGGATTCATATTTTTTAATGCACTAGATTTATAAAAGTACTGATTTGTCTCAATGCAATACCGAATAAGAAAAAGTATCCATCCTATATCTAAATATATACTATTTCTATTCAATCTGCAACTGATTTCAATTAAGACTGTAATGGAGAATAATTTTAATTTAAAAATCAGTGGAATAAAATAATATTTTCTATGAACTTAACATCACTGATTTCAGCCGAAAAGAAATATTGATTTGCTGTGATCATTTCTTCAGATATTTTAATGATAAATAAACAGTTTGAAGTTTTAAAATCTTTCTTTTCTTTTGCATACACTCTCAAAACCGTAAATTTAATTCACAAAATTTGTACTAATAATTTATAAAGGATGTTCATACGATATAAGCGATATCAAATCTAAAAGATAATTGAAATATCTTTAGCGGATGGAGACGGCACGTTTCCATTCAGCACATGTGGCATCATAACCAATCAGGGACCGTTTTTGATTGCATTTTGATTGCTTACGGAGGCCTTTTTGGGAAATTTAAATGTTTAACGACTAAACAAATAAGCATTTGGCGAAAAACCAAACAATCAGATTTTCATTTTCAGGAGAAAATTTCCAATAAGTTAGGATTGAAAATAAAAAGAAGATATGCTGCAATTGTCCATTTTAAAAACCAGAATTTCCGGTAAACCATAAATATATGAACGAAAAATTACTAAATAAAATATTTAAATACTGCATATTTCGAGTTTTAATACCAGAAATGTCTTTACTGTACAGGAAGGTAGTTTTGCCAGAATTCTTTTCTCCATGCAGAAATTTGCATCAATCACTAGCTGTTTGGTTTACGTTTTAGAAAAATCTTAAATGCATAGCTTATCTTATCGCTTGCTTACAAAATGTTACAGTATTGCATTCGTAAAAATATCGCATTTTGCAAATAAATGAAACGTTTTTAAGGCATGTTTGATGTTTTTGATAAAAGTTGAATTTTGTTTGATAAATTTGGTCTTGAATTCACAGAAAAATTAATTAGTCGTTTCAACTAATTTTAATACTTACATTAATTTTAGTGGTAATAGGAACTACAATTTTGAAAACCAAAATTTCCTGTAAATTGCTACCGAATGAACGGAAAAATTTTTAAAGGAATTTTTTTAATACCAGATGTTTTTTAATACCAGATATTTTAATTTTATGAACCGGATTTTTTTAAGCCAGATATTGTACGGTAATCTTGTCAGAATTTTTTTCTCGTTGTGAAAAATGAAAATTTTATCGAGCATTTTACAAAAATTGACTGTACACTTGACCTTGAAATTTGTTTAGTAATAAGTAAGCATATTTAATTTATCTAACGAGAATTTTTTCCTTTTTAATATTTATTAGAGCATTTTTGGAAAATATTTGCTGGTACTACACCAAAAATTTTGAAAAATGATAAAAATGAGTCAAAAATAAATATTAGGATAAAAGCTCTCTCAAATCAATATAAATAATATAAGGATTATGCACACCAATATTCTGGTTTATTGGAGCAGTAGAAAAGCGTTCTCTTTGTGTCAAAATTTGAAGTTAAGAGAAAAAAGATACCAATTGAAATAGATAGAAATGCTAACCTGTAGCATAAAGAGTTTTTTTTTTAAAAAAAAGATAAAGCAACGTAAAATTTTTTCATATTATAACTAGAATAAAAACTAAAATTGTTCTAGAATCCTTTGAGTTAGATCTTTATTATGAAATAAAATTAGCCTGTAGAGTTTTTTGGCCAATAAACGTGATAAGTAATCCTTAAGTGTTGCAGTAAATTTGAATGATCCTAACATTTTTAACATTTTAGATTTAACGTCATTTCTATGACACTATTGAATCCCTGTACATATTTTTAAGTATGTTTATGACTTTATTGAAATATTAAAAAATAATTTAAACATGAATCACAAAAATTTCGAAAGAGGTATAAGGTTTCTCATTGCAAATTTTTCGAGCATTTATTGGAACCACCTTGAAGGATTCAAAGTCTCTTTTCGACCCTTAGTTTGTTGACAAATGTAATTTTATGTTGAACTCTCTTAACAGAATGTAGTTTTGAAATACAATATAGGTCTCCCTTGACCAGTTAGCTGGGGTAAAGTGAGAGTTAAGCGCACCGGCAGAGTTTATTTCAGCTATTCAAGGGAAGAAGGTAAATAAAGGGAAAGCAATAAAGAAATGGAGAATCGGGGGAAAGTGAATATAGACTTATTTGAAAAATTGTATAAAAGAGGTTAAAAAAATTCTAACTTATTTAAAAGAGCTTTCTATAGTAGGATATCATATAATCGAAAAAGTATGCCAGTTTGGAGTTCCTGCAAAAGAATTGCGTTCATATTTTGCTCACTTTAATCTTTTTCCACTTATGAAAAAATGAACTCTTCCTTTAAATTTGGTGTACCCCCAGGAACCATTAAGATTGACACTTAGTTTGTGAAAATCCGATCATTAGAACGAAAGTTATTCAGGGTGGTTCGCTTTTTTAAATTTTTTTATTTGCGGACTGTACAAGCCAACTTGTCGTGGTACAAAGTCATCTTCTGTCATAAAAATTTCTCTTACATTTTTGTTTATTTGATAGTTTACTGAGAAAAAAAGTATGATCAAAACTACCAGAATATGGTAAAATTTACTAGATCAATGGGAGCACCACAAAGTTCGGTAATTTTTAACGATTTTTTAACATGGTAAATGTGGAAACATTTAGTAATTTTATCATGATACCTTAGAGTATGGAAAAAAAGCATCTATTTGATTAAATCTAACTCTTAGTTTTGTAAATTTCACTAAATGTCTTATTATAGAAAATATAATTTTGAAAACAAGAATAAACCGTTGCAAACCACGTTAAACCGTTGTGGATATGAACGGAAAAATTACAAAATGAATGGTTTAAATTTCGTACATTTTGGTTTTATTAACCAGAATTATTATTATTTCTTTTTAACCACAAATGTTATACAGTGCGGTCATTTCACCAGAATTCTTTTCTCTGTGTTCAAAAATAACACTTTTGAGTATTTGATGTAGCAGATGGGATCATTTTTATCCGTTTCATAATCAGATGCATTCAGAATTGTTATGTTCATTTAGACAACACCTAACATAAGATAGCAGATTTTACCTTTATCAAATATTAAACTAATGCGTATAAACAGTTTAGATAGAATATTTTACTGTAGTTGATGTCGAAGTATTTGGAGTTAAGAGATACTTTGATTCGTGTTCGCGTGTGTAAAACGAAATCGAAGAAAGTCGTTAGAATTTTTGTTTTCATTTTAACAGAAGACATAACACGCTATTTAGCAATTTCTGTTGACTCATGAAATTGTATTTGAAGAATAATATCTGAAGGTTGAGAGAAAAATCTATTCCAACTTTTCTATTTTTATGCATTTAAAAGGTTTCTGTTTTTGACAACTTTTTTAAATTATTTACTTTAAATGACTGAAAACATTGCATACGGTTGATTTGCCGCTTAATAAATTTATACTAAAACCACAAATTTAAATTTAAAATAATATTTTTCCAAAATGAATGTAATGTTTGAATTATTTTGTATTAAAATTGGTCATATTTTCTTTATATTGATGGCTTTGATTAACAAGAAAAACATTTTTTTCCAGAATGAATGTAATGTTTGAATTATTTTGTATTAAAATTGGTCATATTTTCTTTATATTGATGGCTTTGATTAACAAGAAAAACATTAAACAATTTAAGAATGAGTGTTTTTAATAAAGTAATGACCAGTTTTTATACTGTATATTTCTTTTGAATGCCGACCAGGTGGCCGAGTGTTTAGCGTGCCTGACTGCGGAGCCGATGGTTGCGGGTTCGAATCCCGCTCAGGGTATGGATGCTTCTTTCTCTCTCTTGTGTTCTATGTCCTTTCTTCAGAGTGATTGTGTGAATGTAACCCGCCCTATAAACAGGTTTGTGGTTGTATGACGTGGGCGACGCTACTCCACCGCCGTGGCTTAGCCATAGGTGCTCACTGGGTAACGATAAGAGAGTAGAAATACTGGCATTTCTGAGGCCAATGAGAAATAGACCCAAGTGCCCGCCATTAACCAAGAAAGATCATTTTCTTTTGAATTATTTAATGAAATGCACTGATATTTTAGTATTAGAATATAAAAATGCATAGAATGATTTTTATGCATAATATATAGGCATTTTCTTTAGAAATTAAAAATATGGGCATTGCTGGCATCCAATTTTTGAGGGGGACTAAATTAAAATCATAACTCCTTTCGATGGTGAAGTGGAGGCTATTAGAACTATTTCTCAACCACTATTATCAAGAATGGATGACATAGAGAATGTCCTTATATTTTTCGACTCCATCTCGGCAATCCAAGCAGTAACATCGGTTAATTTTTCAGACTCTCTTGGAATTAAAAGTTGTAAAGAGAATTTTGGCTACTTTTGTCCTTAAAAAAGAATATTGTGTTAATGTGGGTTCCTTCTCACTGTAATATCTATGGAAACGAGACGGTAGATCTCCTTGCTAATAAAGGAACTGGTATTTTACAGAGCTTCCAGAGAGAAATTCCTTACTCTTCCATAAATAGAATAATTAAAAACACGATAATTACGAGTCATGAAAACAATTTAAATGAACAAATTGGTGACAAGGTCTGGAGCGAGACTCTGAATAATATCCCTGATCACTCGAGACGCAATCTGTTTCTTCCTCAAAATATACAAAATATAATTTAAAATATTGATTGAACCTTGAACAACGTTCAATACGTCATCCTTGTCTTTTTGAGCTTAAAAGTGAAGATAAAGGAAATTTCGCATTAAAAAATTGGTCGAATTTACCGCAATAAAAATCCTTTTGAGTGAAAGTTGACTGCACTTGAGTTTTATGATGTAGAAAAAAACTTAAACTTTCTATGATTAGACTTAAAGAAGGGGTCCTTTAATCCATCATCAGCCTATTTCTAGAAACATTTCACATTTGCATGGTGGTTAACGTGAGCATGCCAATGAGTCACACTTTAAAAAATTCTGGATTAATTTACGGTATAAAGTGCCAGCACTTTCGATGTATCATCTGTAAAATCAATTTTAATCGTAAATATACCGTACTTTTTAAACTAATATTTATTTAATTGAGTGATTCATTGATTTTACTGCAATTTTCATAGTAAAAACTACAATTAGTATATTAGTAAAAGTTATAAAAGTAAAAAGCACCGGTATTCTGAGTGCCAGTTCGTTTCACCGTAATTTGATCTAGAACTTTTTACAGAATTGTATCCATCGCCGGGATGGAAATTTGGTCCTTATAAGAAAACCATTACTTGATACTATAGCCATCCTTACTTTAATCAGTAGATATGTGCATTTTCTCTTCACTGGAAAATATTATTTTGTTTTGAGCAGAAAAGGTTCTTGAATTTCTTTCATCCAAGAGATAAATCCGAATAATTTTATGCATTTTATTAATTACTCTAGTCCTAGAGCCCAGTATTTCTTCTTTACAGATCCGTCTGAGTTTGTCATCTGACAATGCTAATAGAACATCCAACTTTGGAAAGTAATGCTATGTAGACTTCAGAAAAAAAAAACGTGAAATAGCACAGATGAAAGTACATAAATTGACATACCATAGTTTCAGTTCTATGAACAAGAACCTTCCTCAGTGACTAAACATAAAAAAATGAATGACGTTTTGACGTTGAGGCTCAGAGAACTTCTTGTTCAGAGAACTGAAACTATAGTATGTCAATGTATGTACTTTCATTTCTGCTTTTTTTACCCTGTTTTTTTACTTTTGTGCTAATAGAACATTCATGATTTTAAGTGTGTCAGAAAAATAATAAATGGTCGTTCTGAGTGACCTTGAAACCTTCTCGTGTTTACGATTTATCTAATGAAAAGTAGTTTTAGTTTGCTTCTGTAGAGGTCATTAATTTTAAACAGACAGAATAGTCAAACGCAAACAATTAATGTAAACTCTCGTAATGACCCATCCCATAATAACTTACGATTTATCTACTCTAGAGACATGTTGACCTTTTAAGAGCTAAAATCAGCTGCTTTTTTCTTTATCTTTTTCCCGCCATAAGGGAATAGCAGCTGTCCGTGGAACATTTTGCATTCCAAGTACCCCACTGCTTAGATTCATTTGAAGATGAACGAATGGTTATTGTTTAGCAGGTGAGACGAATAAAAAACTCTTTCCGATGTTGCTAGGGTAACGAATACAAAACACAAATGTGAAAGATTGAGTTTTAGAAAGCTTTTGTGGTTTCTGGAATTGAGTCTGAGATTGAAGTAATTTAATGAATTACACTATTTTCTGTACAAAAGGGTATTTGTCGAAAATTTAAAAATATTCCCTTTAGATGAATTAATTAATTATTTAATATTGAATTGCCATTTACTAACATTTAGAAAGATTGTTTTAAGATAATTATTAAGTAATTTAAGATATAACAAAAAGTTATTTTTTAAATTTTTTTCGATAGTTGTGGTTTTACAATACTCACGGTGCTTCGTAATGATCACCTTTGATGTATTTTTTTTAGAATTCTTTCAGAAAAAGTAAGTGTGAAAGTATAAACATTGGTGGTCTCTAATTAATATTAAAAAGAGAAAAAAATAAAAACATGATCAAATGATTAAAGGAATCAAAACTTTGGAAGGTAGAACTGAAAACGACAATACATGTTAGATTACCGGATCAGGTAAACAAACTGATTTTATATATATTTTTATCTCCCTTTACTCACTAGTGATTCTGCATACTTTATAGCATTTTTGCTTCTCCCACATTGAAAGACTAATTTGTGATTCCGCTGAAAATTTTTTAAACTTTGGATTATAAAATGAAAGATTCTTACGTAAATATATCTTTGTGTTTAAAATGTGTGTTTTTTTTAAAAATTTATTCAAATTTTTAATTATTATTATTTATATTTATTGAAATTTGATAATATTTATTTTCATTAGATAAGGCAACACTTCTACTAATTTACCGCATTCTTTTTTGAGGGTGGGGGAACACGAGGAACCAATTAGTTAAAATATGAGTTAAGAATTTTTATCAATACCCATTAGCTGATGAAGATAAACGCATTTCGAAGGCAGCCCAACAGAACATGATTTAGCACTCACAAAAAATACCACTATTTTGTTTATGCAACTCACACTATTGTTTTAATTAAAAACAAAACGCAACAGCAACAAATTTTCTTCACAGTCAGCCTATTTAGCACTATTTCATTTTTTTAAAATTTGAGCTCTTGGTAGAAAAAGGAAAAAATTTTTTAAAAAAAGACCTTATTCAGCAAGTTTTTATTTTCCTGAAATAGAGTTTATACTTTTAGATCATAGGAATCCGTATTATTTAATTTATTTTCTTGATTTAACTTTTTAAAATTTCAATAAATCATGTGAAAACTAATATATAGCTAATTTAGAAATGATTTTAAGGCAAATAATATATTTGGTTTAGCAAATAACATTTGAAATCAGGGCATGACTTAATTCATTTGAAAGAGATATGTTTTTTTATAAGAAATTAATATTTAAATTTAAATTTAATTGAAATTGTGTGCTAAAAGTTTTGTTTTTATGACACAACTATAGAAACTCTAAAATTGAGGATAAGATTTATTTAAACTACTCACAAACACTTATGTTCTGAATAAACAAATCTAGTATGTATCGTAATCTGTCATAATGTTTAAAAATCCTTTTTTTAAATTCTAATTATAAAATAAATATTGAAACACCTCTTTAAAATTAGAAGTTTTCATTTTTTAAATTTTTTTATAAATATCTTGGTTGTATACGTTAACTGAAAACAGTGTTATTTAAAATTCATCATAAAAATAAATTTAGCTTATAATAAAGGTAAATATAACTTATTTTTAGTTTAATAATTATACAATGTTAGCTAAATATCTTTATCATAAAATGTTGCTTAATAAGGAAATATTATGTGACTGCTTTATAATGTGATAAAGGAAAAACACTTTTGGTTTTAAAACTTTAATTCTGAATAATTAAAATCAAATACGTCATAATAACAAAGAACAATATTAAAGAGAGATAAGAAAAACATCACAGATAAACACCAGTAAATAAGGGATAAATAAAGAATTTACAGGTTAATGGCGTTATTACTTATTTTTTTAATAAATTTTTATGCTGATGATAGCCAATGTTGTCTGGATCTGCTTTGTTTATTAATGAAGAAATCATGTGATTTTCCTGTCCAATGAAAATGCTCGAAACGATAATACGATAAACATCGTTTTATGAAATTTTTTTGCGTACTGTACAAAACTGAAAAATAAAATGTCACTGTTGATTCTCGAACTAATACCAATGGTTAGGTAGAGAAGAAAAACCTATTATGAGTACATTTTTAGCTTTTGTGGAAAGTGATGTAGTGGTAGAATGAAAGACTCGCCGACACATCCTAGTGATATAAAAAAAACTAGGGTAGACATCACAGGTGTCAACACTTAATGGATGGGCTGGACGATGATTTTGTTTGATAGCCGGTAGGTTATTTAGTTGAAACCCGGAACATTCATTGTGAGTGCGTTATTTTTCGCTCAATGATAAATTTGTTGAGAACTGAACTACTTCCATAAATACTTTGGTGAAATTCATTCCGGAATATTTTCACCTTCATTTTTTTTTTTTTAATTTTCATACTTGTTTAAAGAGTTTGTTGTTCGCAAAAATGATAATTTTATCATTTTTTAAAGTCTCTTTAAGAGCGTTAATGAATTCGATGTATAAAATATAATAGACATATAAGATGTGCACTGTAAAAAAAATCCGAATCAAATTACGGTACAAGGTACCAGCGGTCAAAAGCGTCGGTACTTTTTACTGCTAAATTCATTTTTACCGGACAATGTACCGGAACAAAAACATCTGATGTATCGCAATTTGACTTTAATAAAGAAAGTCCAAGAGATGTAATGTAATAACTATGCATAACCATGTGGTACTTTATACCGTAATTAGGAAATTTTACAGTGCATGCGTAGAAACATTTCTAGTTTAAAACGCTCAGGAAATAAGATCATAATTAAATAAAATATATTTTACAGTAATAGTTACAACGAAATCACTTAATCATTCTAATTAACTTAATATTACTCCAAAAATTTCGGTATAATATTCTACGGTAAAAATAGATTTGACGGATGATGCACCCAAATTGCCGTTGCTTTATATCGTAGTTTGATTCGGAATTTTTCACACTGTGTGAGTTGAATAAAAAGACCTACAAGATTCATAAAACTTATAAAATGTATAAGATTTATTACATAAGATAGACATAATATGCAAATTGTTTTTTCAAATTTTTATGGAAAGCTCAAAATTACAGTAAATTTTCTCAAAAATTGAATCTATCAACTGATGCTGAACAAGAATTCCGTTTGAGACAGTTTCTTGACCTAAGCAAATGCACATTTACATAAAATGTAACGAATTTTTTTTTGTTGAGAAATTATCAAAGGATTGGTTTGAAATTTTCAGTATAGGTTCAAATTGTTAAAAACATACTACATACAAAATTAAAAAAAAATTAAAAAATTAAGAACTAATATTGTTTAGAACTAAAAATTAAGAATTTATATTATTCCTCACGTTCAAAATTTTATTAACATGACAAAATTCTAATAAAATATCAGGTAACATAAAAATTGTTGGGACTATCAATTTTACTTTTTACTCTAAATATAAATAACAGTAAAAAAATGGTCTAATATCAGCATATAACTAATAATTCATTAGTTATTAGTTATTTTTTCGTTGATTTAACATTAGGCATTGTTTAAAATAATCTGTAGATGATTTCGGTCTTTTTTTTTAAGTAATAAATTGATAATGTCAGATATGTGTGGCAGATTACAGCACTATTTAATCAGAAGTGGAATTTACTTCACGTTATTTAATATTTAATTATTTTTTATTTTCCATGTCATGTGAGCTCAGGATTAACGGGGAAAACACATGATAGCTATGTCACAAAATTATTATTTCTAAAGTTATATGAAAACACGTTTTCTTTTTTGCATAGTTACGCTTTTGATACGCACTCTGTACATCCAGCGCAGTACCATGTTTCTTTTTAGTTAAAAAAATACTCAGTATCTTTTACAATGTCTTAGTACAGTTAAAAAAAGTCTGAGCAAAACTATTGAAAACAAGAACATGGTAAAATTTTTCACGTTTCTGGTTTTATGGAAATACCAAAAAGCATAGTAATTTCTACCAAAGTGCTTCGGTCATGGTTCTGGTAAAATTAACAAAAAACATGGTTTTACTGTAATTTTGTCAGTACTGTAATTTTGTCAGAATATTTTTTAACCGTATACTATTAAAAACTAGCAATTACTAGAAATTTCTTCCATTTAAGTTGGAAAAGTCTTTGCTATCGTTTTCTTCTTATTATTACATTTATAGTATTAAATTACAGAACTAGAGGATGGGTTTTTAATGGGCTCTTTTTTCTACCTAAATAATTATTAATTGGTAATACACATTGCTTAGTATCTCTATATATATTTCTCTCACACGGTGACAAAAAAAGCCTCATTACAACTCCCCAAATGACAACGCTAGAAAATCGACCAATGATTGCCGCTAAAAATGTCACATGCCAAATCTAGTTGAGGTAGCTCAACATATAGCGCTTTTAAAAACGGAAACTGAAATAACCAAAGTGTAAAATATTATGTGTTTATGTCCATCGTATTTTTTGTTAAATAATTTATTTATTATATATCAGTTTATAGATGGTAACGAGAAGAGTTTTGTGGTTGCTGTGGTGACTAATTAGAATGTAAATTGTTTTTTTGAGTGAGTGTGAGATTTGTTTTTTGGAACTGCGATGCTGTAATTTTATTGTTTAGTTAATAAATCTTCCTTTTATATTATACGTGATAGTAGTTTCCTTAATTATTTGATTCGAAGTCCTTTGAGTTTTATTTGAGGTCAGTTTATTTTGTATTTTTTGACAAGAGAGAGCATTCTCACCAAATGAGATTTCTTCCGAAATTCAATGTTTTGTTTATGCAGGTTTTTCCATTGCAATTCACTTATTTCAATTTTTAATAGACTTAATTATAGCCAAAATTTTAACCTTTTTAAAGCGATATCAGTTTTAGAAATTTTATCTTAAGATTTTATACTATAGCACATTTCTAATAGGTTTAACGAATTACATGTCATTTATTTGAATTCAAATTTATTTTAATAACTTAGTATTTACTAAAAAGATGTAATTTTTTTTAAAAAAAAAGTTGTTATATGGATTTGAATGATGGTTTTGAATTCTTAGAATTTTGTGCATTTGCAATGTACCTAAGTTAGTAGCAAACGAAGCGAGATTGGTTTGCGAAGCAAACCATATAAGATTGCGTAGCAATTTTCGGGGGTTGGCGAGCAGGGTGCAAGCCCACTAGTTTAATAAATATTGCTAACATTACGTCTGTTAATCTGTTAATATTAATATTATGCTACTGATATTGTCAATAATGTTATTGTTATGTGTTGAATGTTAATAATGTGTTAAGATAAAGTATTTTTTTTTTACAATTTTAAATATGTAGTACATTATTAATTTAATTATTTAAAAGGATTTTCTAACTTTCTCCTTTTTTGCACGTTCAAAAATTTAACTATTCAATTCAAATTATTATAAAATAGTTACGCTGCGTGTAAAATAGTATGTACTTATGTTAATCTTATTTTCGGAATTCTTACAGAATGCTAATTTTTTTATCACCTTAACGTATTAAATGCACGTTATTTTAGAATCTTGGCTCGAACCTTGCCATGAATAATTCAAATCATGGTTTCATATAATGGTATTTTTACGCTGATTTTTTTGAGTTTATTTTTTATTTTACATCATTTAGGCTTACAATTTTACAAATTAAACTTTAATAAACATAACCCAATTCATACGGATAAAATTAAAATCATTATTTTTTCTGTGTTACAATGAATAGTGATAATTTTTAAATGTTCGAAATAACTCTTATTTACTAATTTAATTTCTAAGAATTATTGCGGACTACTTAAACAAAATAACAATTCATTTCATTTGCTAAATTAATGCATCGCTATAAAATTTCATTGTTAAATAAATTATAAAATGCATTTTTTTACAAATAAATCAATTTTATTATAATGAATCTGCACTTTACATCTTAATGAGTCTAGGAAACAAAATTTGGTAACGCTGACATGTATAAATGTCATACGCTATCATATGCTGAGTCACTAAACTACAATTTAGTTACTCAGACTTTTAGAGCATGTTTTTGCATAGGTACTAAATAAAGTCTTTGTGAATAAAATATATTAAGAGCCTTTTAAACTCAAATAATACCAACAGCGAATAAGAATTCTATTCTTATTTCATTGGACACCGTTGTGGATGTAATTGCAATGCACAGTTAGAATTTTGATTTTTAAAAAGACCGTCAGAAGTCTGTCCTTCGAATTAACTAAAAGGTTTACGGTTAGGAGCATTTCTTAACCTTTACTGATTTGAAACCATTTACAACTGATATGATTATAGGAACGTGAGTACAAAAACTATATGGTTTATTAACCATTTACAACTAGCATTGTTTCAAAACCATAAAAATAAAATTTAAATGAACATTATGTTGCACTTATTGGTAGGTAATAGACATCGGAGTTAGGTCGTGGTGAGTTGTGTTTGTTCCAATGAATCGTAGAACGCAGTGTAACTAGTTTATCTGGTGGTGCCATCTCTCCTGAGAGTCTTGAAAACAATAGACTTTTTTTATGTTAAGCAGATCTGTGGTGCTGCCATCTACGCGTGAATGAGAATTTTGTATTTTAATGGATCAGAGTCACCAATTTGGGACTGCAGGATACTAAAATCTTGAAGGAACAGAAAAAATATAATGGTGGTAACATTGGGATTCGAGCCAGGGGAGATCCGAGATTAATAAATAAATATTTAAAATTTTATTTCTCAGGAACTATTCGACCGATTTTGTAAAATTGTTCTTTTACCCATCGATTTTGCAATGTAAAATTATATTCTTTAAAAGTAAGAAAAAAATTGTATAACTTACAATTCAAAACTATTTCGACCATTATTAAATAACATAATAAAATATAAAAAATGTCTGCTAAAATTATTTTTTACATCGAATTATCTGTGGTTTAACGAATTTTATAATTGTGCGTATAAGAAGTTCTTGAGATATAGTGAGATATGCAAAAATACGATCTATCTCTTTTTTGATAATTTGAAATTAGACAGCGATATGAAAATCATTCTTAGTACTTTTATCAAAAAAATTGTGTTAATATTTACGATATGTATTGTTAAGCTAAAACTATCTGTCTTTTTCGATGTACGGGAAAACTTGTTTACGTGTTGAAGCATGTTTCCATACGAAAATGCGGTACTTTTTTTTAACATTGTTCTTAGCGTGTTCACTTTTAAATATTTGGAATTAATTCTTTATTTGTTTCTTTATGAAAATGGAACCTAATTATACATAATATATATTCAGTATTTAGATATTTTGGTGAATTTGAGAAAACTAGTTTTATAACACTAAATATAAACAGAGAATTTGTTTATAAAACATTGTTTTCCGTTGAAAATCGCGCCAACTGATGATTTAAAAGAAATAAGAATAGTTCCGTGCTTATAAATGACAATAACGTGCTTTTTAAACCAGATTATCTGAATGTCTGTAAAAAAATTTAAAATATTTATTAATAGGTTTTCCTACAAAGCTCTTAAATTATTTACTCATTAAAAATTACATTAAAATGTTTATGAAGTGCTTATTTTATATACTACAAATATTATTACTTTTTAAAAAAAATCTATTTCTCATTTTTTTCTCTTTACAATGCAAAAATAGCAGTATTAATGGATATTGAGCATCTGGTTTTAAGGGATAAATGTGATTTTTTGTAATAGTATTCTAAACATAAGTGAAATGTTGGCGTTTAATCAATGAGTAAACTGAAGACGTTGATTGAAAGTATCTCAAGTGCCCATTTTCATCGCTAAAAGGTTTACTTAATGTCAAATAAGAAAGCGAAAAATTATCAGTACAGATTTATGTCGTTTTTATAGTTTCGAAAATGTTCCCGTGAAACGATCATAGTCACATTTTTATTATCAGCACGTCATCTATCCAAAATCGAGAGAATATCGCGTGATGAAGGGTCACTAACTTTCTTCACTAGCGTCAGGCTTTTCATTCTTTTTAGTTTTGCGTTCGATATTTCTTAGTAATGGAGTAGTCTGAAGAGTTTTTTCATTTGGTAAAATAGAAAACTAAAGAGTAATAGTAGTTAAATGATGAAATGTCTACTGGAGAAGTTTTACGAAGTTAAAATTCAACAATATATATATATATATATATATATATATATATATATATATATATATATATATATATATATATATATATATATATATATATATATATATATATATGAAAGTTCAAAACGTATAGAAAACAAGGGAAAAATTACAGAACCATGAAAAAAGGGGAAAAAAAAGAAAAATAATAATAAAAATAAAAATAACAAAAACCGGAAAAAACATTCAGAAAAAAAGAACAAAAAAGTTTAAAATTTTTTTGAAAAAAATCTGGAAAATAAAAGATATAATCATTTCATCAGCTCACACGATTATATCCTCAAAAAAGAGTGCTTTCTAATATTGTATCAATATAGCCAAAGCAAAATATATCAATACAATAGTGTGAGGAGCACTCAAAAAATTTTACAAAAAAATTAAAGCAAATAAAAGGGAACACAATAAGTAAAAATACCACGTAAAAACATAAAATAAAATATAAAGAAAAAACAGAATAAAACATGAAAAGAAATCTATAAAGCAAGTAGCGAATTCAAATAAACTTACATGAACGGGAAATTTTTCAATAAATTAAAATATATTCATAACAAGATTGCCAGATTGCAAAACATGAAAACAAAAGCGCAAATTGAGCTAAAAGCGTAACTAGAGGAGTTTCGTATTAAAGTGCGTTCTTACTGAAGTGTGTTTGATTTGTTAGTTACCAAGGCTGAGCCCGAAAATTGATGTGCGAAAGGTAATATTATACTGGATAATTTAAAGAAGTTGATAATAAATATTTATTTAAGAAAAAAAGAGAATAGAGAATATATAACGAAAAGAACAATTCATTTAATTCAATTTAACATAAATCATTTTTGCAGAGGCATGGTTGCTATTTCAAACCATCGAGCAAAATGATTTAAACAGAAATGCTTTCATCAGTTCAGATCTATTTAAACTAAAATTATAACTAGCGCGTATAAACACATTTTTTAGTAGTAGGTGTCTTTGTTTCTTCTGTTTTCTTGCTTCAGCCAAGTTGACATATAAATAGCACTAAAGTACTCGATTTTAACTTTTTAAAATTATGGCCTATGAAAGGCCATATTCGGCTTTAATTTCGCGAAAATTGATTAATTATAAAGAACTTGTCAAAAATATACTGTGAGCGATAACACCAATTAAAATCTTCAGTGATTGAATGATCAAGAGTAAAGAGTTTTTCCATGGAAGGATTTTTCAGTGTTTAAAATAATTGAATGCTTGTCAATAATGTTTTCTCAATTGCTGAGTCTGATTTTAAACTTAAAGAGCATGGAACGGAACTTTAAAGGGCACAAATACTTTACATGGGTTGGTAATTCTGCACAGTTCTAAAAAAAAATATTTTTTCAAAAAAATGCCGACAGAAATGAAAGAAAATTAAAAAAAGAAAAATTTATTAAAAATAAAAGAACTGAGATAAAAAAAATATCAGAAGAAAAATGTTATCGAAATACAGAAAAAATGGTAAATAACCGATATTTCTCAACGAACTCAACTTAGATGGATGAAAATTTAATATGTTTCACATTAGAGGGAGTCTTCATTGGGGGTTGGCAATTAATTGATTAAAGAAAATTGATTAATTGATTAAAGAATTAATTAAAGAAAGAAATTGGGTAATTATGCAGTCAACCATCTTATGCAGACAACCATCTTTCGTTTGGCATACGTATTTTAATTTTGGTCACATTTAAGTAAATCTATATTTTAATAGTGTGTTTTTTCATTGATAAGTAACGGATTTTAAAATTATAATTTTCCTGGTTTTTATTCTGCAAGTTGTAATAGATTTTTTCTATTAATAAATGCAGTAAAATATGATTTTTTTAAAAAATTCTTTTGAAAAAAATTAACATACAGAAGAGTTGCAAATCAATAAAAACCTTCATTGTTATAAACTTTTAGTGTTTAAAGATGTGCAGTGCAAAGAACATTAACGCATTTTGCGTTTGATTTTTATAAATTTTTTCTATGCTGGTGAGATTAAAATCATTAAATTTAATTATCACAGTTGTAACTCAATTTTTTCTACTACAATAATATTTCTTACTACTTCATTTTTCAAATATCCCATTTTCAAAATGACTGTTTCTCAAAGAAATTAAACTAAAGAAATATAACTTAATATTCCATAATTTCATATAATGAATTATATATAATCTTAGAAATTATTATTATGTGCTTAATACTATACTAATGACGATAATAAAAATAAAAGAACAAAACAAAATAAATAGAAATGTTTCTTTCGTATGGTACATTCAATTATTTCTCTTAAAATCACAATAAAATTTGAATTTCTAATTTTATGTAAATAAATTCGCATAACTACTAAAATATTGTTTGTTTTGTATAAATATATAAGAAACTTAAGACATTCGATATTTTATCGAGTTTAATTAGTGGTATTATAAAATCATAAAGTAGTATCATCTAAATAAGAGCTTAGTTTTCCACTGAGAAAAAATGTGTGGTCAAACTATCAGAATATGGTAAAATTTATTATGTTTTTGGTTCTATGAGAGCGCCAAAGGGTTCGATAATTTTTTCCGCGGCGCTTTGTTAATGATTTTGCTAAAATGAATGATAAATTATGGTTATGTGATAAAATTTGGTAAATGTGGTAAAATTTAGTAACTTTACCTTGAAACCTTGGAGTAAGGCATAAAAACTACTTATTGTGTTAAATTTATTACTTTCCAGCTCTGTATTTTACTAAATGTGGGATAATAAGAACTAAAAATTTGAAAAACAGAATTTATGGTCAACCTATTATAAGCGGAAAAATTACAAAAATGAAAATTTTATATACCTTTTACTTTGGTTTTTATTAAATAGAGTAATGGTTTCTTTTTAAATCAGAAATGTTAGCATACACTATAGTAATTTTACCAGAATAAGTAATTTCATAAGAATAATTTTTTTTTTCAAGCAGCTCTTGCTTTCATTACGATAGTGTGAATCATTAATTCGAGTAAACGAGTAAAACTATAAGAGCACTATATATAATGCTTAAGCATTTGGTGAAATTTTTCTTAAAAATTTTTAAATTTTTATTCCCGATTTTAGTGGGATAAAGTTTAAACCTAATTATTTTGATTTGTTACCTTTACCAGTTCATCGACAATTCGGTTTTTAAATTCCTACTTAATTTTCTGTAACCTAAAAAACTCATCTAACTTTTCACCAGTATTTTGGGAGTTGTGCAAAAACTTAATTCCTGATAATATTCTACAACAATTTATTCATTATTTTAACTGCATATGGTTAGTTAGACACAATATCCATAAATCTTATAATAAAATTAAATTTGCCGTTTTTTTTACTTTTCTAAGTGGTTAATAAGTTAAGATGTGAATTTAAATATATTTATCATAAAGTGCTAGGTAATAAGGAAATATCATAGTATAACATTATGAAGAAAAAGAACTTTTAATATTTTATTGCAGAATGATAATTAAAATAAAAAGCGCAGTAATGACAGAAATTACAGATATATACTTTTAAAGTAAAGCTAAAGAAATATTTTAATAACAAATATCTAAATAACTTATATTAGTTTTAAGCTGATCACAACCTGGATCTTCATTTGAGGAAAATTGGATCATACCACGTATTTTTCTATGCAATAAGAATGCACCGGCAATAATGAAAATACGTTTTTAGGTTATAAAGATATATGCAATATAGACATACATAGTTTAGGCAGTAGCGCAAATAAACATTTATTTTTCTTTAAAAAATAAGTTAAATTTAATTAATAAATTAATAAATTTGAAAATAAGTTAAGTTAAATTTAAAAAATAAGTTAACTCCCAGAATGTTGCTATTCAACTATTCGTTACACATAAAAAGTGTCTTATTGTATTTTGTATTATTTCGAAAGTAGAAGTTAATAAAACTTTTTAAGATTGATCATAACTTTAAGTTTCATCGTATTCTTTTTAATTTTTATAAAAATAAGATAAAAGATTAATTAACAGAAATTTAGATCGTGTAAAGACATTTTCTAATTTAATAAATTGCTGAAGATAATAAAAGTGTTTAGGTTCTGCGAAATGTGAAAACTTATTTTTTATGTTATTTCTCATAGAAAACGTTGCATGTTTATACTCCAAAATTAAATAAGTTTATATTAAAATTCTGAAAAACTAATTGAAAATTTTTGTGTATACTAAGCAAATTTGGTTTTAAGATTTTATAAATTAACTAAAAAATAGTAATAATGAAAAAATGACTTGCTGAGAAACTTTAAAAACTCACATAAATAACTAAAATACAAACTTTACCTCTTTTTACGATGTATTTAATCTGATTATCAGATTTCTATAAAAAAAAACAATAAAGGTCAAGAGTTAAATGAAAAATTTGATTCTTGGATTAATCGAAAATGAAAGAAGTTAAAAAAAGTTGCATAATTATAGGAGAATAAGTTGTTAATATTTTAAAATTCAATTTATTAATCTGATATAAAGTCCGAATAACGACTAGATTAACGTTTTATTAATCATTCTCATTCACTTTAATTTTATCATATAGTTAATTATTTTCATTCAATTCGTTTTTATTTTTATTTTTACATTTCACACACGTTTTCTTTGTAGACTGTTACATTTTAGGTAAAAAACTATCTCCATTTGAAATATGAAAAAACCCTTTTTTTAAACGTTTAATAATCATGAGTTACAATACTTTTCATAAATATAATATTTTTCAAGGTATTTTTTTCTGGTAGTTAGTTAATGGAAATAAAAATTACAAATTTGTCATAAAAGTTTTAAACAAGAGATATTATACGGAAAGCAGTGGTGCCATCTGTTAGCTCTAAAACGTAAAGCTATCAAATATTTCTTCATATCTTGAAACACATTAGTTTTTAGAGTAACGAGGAGTTTCTTTAATAATGAAATAAAATAATGAAATGAATAATAATATAATAATAAATAAAATATATCTATTAAATAAATAATATAATAATAAATAAAATATATTTAATAGAATAAATAGAATAATAATAAATAAAATATATTTAATAGAATAAATAAATAAAATATATTCAAACTTTTATTGTGTTGTTCGTTTTACTAAATAAAATTTTTCAATTAATGAGATCATTTAAATTCAAAGAAAAGGATTTGAGACAATATATTCTTATAAAGAGATAAATTATATAACAATGATGAATTACGGAGACAATGAAGTACAAAAAAATTTAAGATCTAAATTTAAATCTTAAGTTTTTTTGTGCTTCATTGTCTCTGTAATTCATCATTGTTATATAATTTATCCCTTTATTTGCGTACTTGTATTTTTATGATTTTTTAAAATTTACCTTAGAACGGTTTTTTTTAACATAATTTATATAATAGTATATATCATTGAAGATATAAATATAGGAAGGAAAAATAAATGTGATAATTAATAAATAAAAACTACTTTCATTTAATAATAGTTTTTATTTTTAAATAAAAACTATTATTAAATTATCTAATAAATAATAATTATATTTATTTTTTGACATATTTGACCACCAAAAAATAAAAGCTATTTTTTTTGGTGGTTTATCTACGTAAGCCATTAAAAAATGACAAAAATATATTCAAAAAGCTAATTTAATAATGTTTATTATTGCTCAAGTTTTTATTTAATTTCATAAGCTTATTTAAAGGTATTTTTTAACTTAAGTGGAGGCAAAATATATGTTATTGACCAAGATTTCATTTATACCTTTTTTCATGATTTTTATTCAATATATAAACACATAAACAGCTTGAGATAAAAACAAAAAATTTTAAGTTTGAAATAGTATTATAGATTGTCATTAATTAAATCTTGAGATGTACTGCGTACTCGAAACGTAAATAATGGTTTTGATAGAACATTGTATAATGAAAAGAATAAAACTGTCAAATTAACTTAAAAGATTAAGAACAACTTTATTAGTGGTTGTAAACTGAATTCATCTAACCAAATGAAGATTATGAGGTTAAGTTGGTTTTTATGATGTGAAGACTGACTGTTTATTGCAAAATTGCGTGTAGACAAGTCTCAAAATATCTTCTTTACCGACCGCTTGTGGTAATAGTTTTTTCTCCTTCTTATTTTCTTATTTTTTTATTGACAGAAAAAAGGAATGAGGAACGATTTCTCATATCTTTTTTTACTTTATGCAGTATTTTACAGTAAACATAAGGCTCTGCTTAAATTTAAGTGTTTCTTTCAATTGTAACATTCTTATTCTCTTATTGCTGAAGATAAATAAAATGGTTCAGAAATTTAAAATAATTTAAAAATTAATATGTTTTTTTTTTTTTTTAACTTTTGCGTTAGCTTAACAACAATCAACAATTGTAACAATAGTTTTATATGCATTTTTGCTGAAAAGTGGATTGTGAAACAGTACCCAATTATGTCATCTGAATAAGATTATAACTTCACGGTATTCCTATACCATTGTTTTCAAAATGTAGAGCTCCATAAAAAATTAGATCTATATTTATTTATATAATTCAAAGTCGCACAATATTAAATATTGTAATCTTTAAATATGATTTGTTATTATTTTGAAATATTTTATTTATTTGCTTAAATTTTGTTTTCAATTCCTGTGGTAATTACAAACTTAGGCAACGATTTCACGCTTCAGACAGTTACAATTTCAGATATTGTATTCATAATTATAAGTCAGAAATGAAAATTTATATGGTATGATTTTTTTTTAAATATAAGCAAAGGGTGTTTTACTTTATACTCACATTCTTTCATTTTTATTTAATACACATCATCATTCCAAATAAAACATACTAATACGTGTTATACCTACACTTTTTCATTTTATCCTTTTACCAATCAGTAGTAATGAAATACCTTCCATGGACCAACAGGCAGAAGTTCAACTTTTATGGCTCTGGTAAATCTCATTTCACGGCTCACGAGGACATCTTCGGTAATAAGCAGGCTGATAACCTAGTCAATGAAGATCGAAACTCCCCACATCTCTCCTATAGCCGAACCCTTACTGATTCTGATGCAATACGTAATCAATACAAGATAATTGCATTGATTGTTACGTTGGCATTGTTACATTGTTATGTTGTCAGAGTTGGCATTGTTACGTATTTCATTCCATGATGGATGAAATACGTAAACGTATTTCCCAACAGCTTAAGAAGAATTCTATCTCAGAACTTAATTGCAATCGGATAATTTCAACTACCATAGTCAGATTACGCACAGGACACTTTAAGAGAATGAAAATATCCCCTTACGGTCAAAGAAGTTACAATATTTGTCCTCACTGTCCTGAAATCCGACTTTCTACAGGTCATATATTTAATTGTCCTTCTGCACTGGTTTAACTCTAGAACATAGACCCAAATCCCACAGACTATCAACTGCTCTATTCCCCAAAGTTTTTTTTGACACTGCCTGCGCTGTCTTGGACGCCTTCGGTGCTATTTGATTCCTCTGCACTACATAGACAAAACAACAACACCAGTAGTTGATTTTTACGATACCAAGATCGAAAAAAAAAATGATTAAGCACTCTTTGTGGGTCAGTTAAATAAAATAAATAAATTTTTTTTTTTGGGTAACGAAACCTCTTTTTATTTCCGATAAATTTTATATAATTACCCCTCCCCCTTATATTATGATACCTTATATCCTGAAAGTTAATAACATTTAAACAAAAAATACCATTACGTTTATCGTTAACTTTGAGTATTATCTTTTAACCCAGATAAGTGCTATCATTACTCACTTAGTACTAAAAATAGTTTGTATGCGCTCTTGATCTAATTGAAGAAATATAAGTACAAGTTCTATCATATTTAGGTTCCAGTATCATTTAACAAATGGACCTAAGATAAGATTATTTTTCTTTGAATGTTATAGCTCATTTTTTTCTTTAATCAAGATATTTTCAAAGAATTGAAGAATTATTCTACAAGTTTGGGTTTAATTAATCCGCTTTATAAATCCCATAATTAACTTTGTATTGAAAAGGAAGTCGATTGTAATTTTGTTTTTAGAAAATAGTGCTGGTATTAGAGGACGACTAATAGTACTTAATTTATGAAAAGAAGCTATGTTATTTAAATCTAATTTTAGATGATTCTACCGTTTTTTTTCCACACATGATGCATCAAATTCATATATTTGTCAAAAAATTAGTTTGTAAATCTGTATCTATGCCTTAAATAGCTCTATTATGCTTCTATAATACTATTTATTTCCTGAAGAACATTTCTCATATTTGAAATTTAACTTTTAGAAATTTTTTTTTTATTAAATAAAAAATGAACCATATGTACTCGGAGACTAATAATATCAGGTTGAGTAAAAAGTTTTCCGCCAAAGGGAAATACCTCCGTGCCAGCAGCAGCCATTGCCGTGGTGGTTAACTTTTTTTGAAACGGGCTTTTGTATTTTAAAGCAGAAAGTTGGAACTACACAACTGTGTAATTTGTTTGTCAAAACTTTATCATCTTGTGCACCAAATTTTTTTTTAAAATGGAGCTATCACGTTAATAGATCAGACCCATTATGTACTATGAGTTCCGAAATAAACTAAGTGTAACTGAATGCCACAAGAAAATGTGTAAAAGTTTAGGTTTCAATACTGTTTCTTATGAGGATACAGTAAAAGTTTGGTTTCGAAAGTTTAATACTGGGAATTTCAACATTGAAGATGAACCACGTTCTGGCCGCCCTATTGAGGTTGATTGTGACCAGTTAAAGCAAATTATTGTTCAAGACAGAAATTTTTCAACACGAACTATTGCGTTAGAGCTTGACATTTGCCAAAAAACAATAGCAAATACTCTCAAACGCATAAATCTAACAGTTAAGTTTAACCGTTGAGTGACTCGCGAATTGACTGCTGAAGACAAGAGCAAGAGAAAAGCGGCCTGTTTGGTTCTGCTCAGAGATCAAAGAAAAGAGGACGTTCTGGACAGAAGGACCGTACAGGAGGTTGGTCAGTATCCGGGGAATCAGGAAGTTCGGTTGCAAGACGAACGCTACCTAACAAGAAGGTCCTTCTCCGTATCTGGTGGGATTGTCGTGGAATTATCTACAAGGAGTACCTTAAAAGCGGGTAGGCTATCAACAGTGCAATATACAGCAATATGCTAATCAAAGTTAGCGATGCGATTTGCGAAAAACGAGAAAACGAGCTCAGAAGGAAGGTGATTCTCTTTCATCAAGATAACGCTTGGCCACATGTTAGTGCAATGACCGGCATGACGCTCCACACGTTAGAGTGGGATTTGATGCAACATCCACCATACAGCACAGACATGGCGCCTTCGGATTACTATCTGTTTTCAAATCTGCAGCTGCATCTTGATGGCACAATCTTCCGTTCAAATGCCGAGATCATAAATGAAGTCGATTGCTTTCTCTACTCGCGCACCCCCCAGTTCTTCGCAGAAGGGAATGAAAAGTTGCCAAAACGTTGGCAGACTATTGTTGATTTGAATGGAGATAACTATTCTCATTAGCTTTGCTGATTTTGTATGTGTTTGTCATTTTTCAGGATTTTTTTTTTGGCGGAAAACTTTTTACTCAACCCGATATATCGTAGTGTGGTTTAAACGAATAAAAGAATTGATTTCTTTTTTTATAATAAGAAACTGTGCAGTTAAGACATTATTTTTGATTAAGAAAAAAAGATGAATGGAACACAAAAATGAAAAATTTATTTGTTTTAAAAAAGAAATAATTTAAAGAATAAGCTTAATTTTTCTAAAAGGGAAAATTGCCCCGCCAAACAAAACTTGTTTTAAGTATATAAATCTGGGCTTTTAGGAACTAAAATCGAGTAGCATTAACCTACATTGCTTTTTTTACAAAGGTTAAGGGAAAATGATATAATTATAGAAGGGTACTTTCTTAAAATATATAAAGCAAAATTTCTGAGTTGTTTTAATTTTGAAAAAAAAATTAAAGATCACGATGTATTGAATCAAAGTTTATCTAATAAAAAACAATTTAGTGTTCAAGATAGGAATTTTTATAATTTTTTATTATTTTAATTTATGTTTAATTTGTTTTACAGGAGATTTTATACAGAATTGGACAAATAATGCACAAAATAAACTAAAATTCTCATTTAATTATTTTCAATTCTTTATTTATCAATAACCCCTAAACTTTTGAAAACTCATAATAACTAGTTAAAAATTTACATAATAAGAAGTTAACCGAGTATTTAAACAAAAATTTCTCATAAAATACCTTTGGAGGTTGGAATTAGAAAAGTTAAGTTTTAAAAAATTTGATTATTTTGAGTTATTTCTCCAATATGTGATAAATATTTTTTTTCTTCGTTTAATCAAACAATACCATCTTATTCAAATTGGCATTATATGATTAAGTTTACGGTCTTATTACAATATTGGAGCAACTCTACTTATGTTTATTTTGAAAATGAGAGCTCGAAAGTCTAATGAGTGTTTTGTTTTTTTAATTAGTCTGATTTATGGTACTCTCTGTTTGACTAGTTGGAGGTGTATTAGTCTTAAAATGAGATAAAAATTATTTATATGAGCATAGAAATGAGGCTAATTACCATTTTTCAATACGCAGAGTTAGAATATAAATCAAAAATGATTTTTAAATAGTTGTAGTTACAGTTAAAGATGGCGCATTTTGCTTTTACCCTATTATAATATGCTCTATCGTTAAATAAATCTTTAAAAAAAAATCTAAAAACGGAGAACGTGTTTTAAATGGAGGCATGGAAAAAAATCAATGTTATGCTGTCAATGAAAAGTTAAGAATGCTCATGGTTGTGGAATTACTCATCTCTCACACCATAAGAAATATTTAATATTTTTTCTCTACTTCCTGTCTGTTGCAGACCCTGATATAGGTCAACTCATTTACCTGACTCAACAAGACCACACCCAGATCAATGCTTATTCAAACTGCTTTGCTTTTTTTTTGTCATTCTTATCATTTAACAATATACTTTCATTTTTGCTACTTTCGTATTAGCATTTAACTTTTAAGTTTAATTTAAGATGCGTGGAATAAAATAACATGTGTGAAAATCCTGTATATCCATTGCTTATGAAACCAGCGCAACAGTTAAACGAAAAAACCAATTCAATCTTACAATATAATTATTTTTTTTTCTACACACAAGTCTACACTGTAAAAAATCCAGAACAAATTACGGTATAAAGTAACGGCGTTTTGGATGCATTATACGTAGAATCCATTTTACCGGAAAATCAATTCTTATCATAAAATATTAAACCATAATTTTGACAGAAATATCAATTTAATTAGACTGATTCAGTGATGGTACGGTAATTATTGCTGTAAATATTATGGCACATCAAATTTTTTGGTTCGTAACATATTCCGGTAAAAATGAATTTTATGGTACCCTGAGTGGCATTACATTTTATCATAATTTGATCTGGAATTTTTTACAGGGTATAAATTGATATTTCAAGTATGGTGTTATCTAGAATTCTACAATAAATACCTGTCAAGTTAGCATCTGAGCTCTATTATCAAGAACCAAATTTATCCTATATCTGAAACTTCAGTTTTAAAGATTCTCGCCGGACTAAAATTTTTACTCGCCACAACTTAACATTCACGAAAAATATGATCAAATTTTAAAATGATGACAGATGTAGTATAAAGACTTTTATGGTAATTAAAGTCATAAGAAAATGAAGAAACTTAAAAATTAAATCATATTTATAGCGATAATAATATTTGATAATCAATCAAAATAAGGTTGTCTTTAAGGTAAGCATTTTTCATTCTAAATGGAAGGAAAATAGTGTTGCTTCAAATCAAAACACTCCCACCCACCGTTTTATAATAATTTTAGGGAAAATTATCTTATTTAAAACTCAACATTTTAAATATCAAACTTAACTGCTAGCCTTAAATATTTGAGCGAGTGAAAATTTCGCACCTTGTCCTATGTAATAAAAATGAGTAAACCTTAAATAACCTGATAAACTGTCTATTTCGTATGTTAACTACTGGAATAAGACGCATTTGTCTAATGGTGCTATTAAATGCTATTTTGATCCCTTTATAAGTTGTACGAAAAAGAAAAAATGTTGCAGAAAATTTTCCTTAGTATAATGCTATATATTAAAATTCTTCTTAGTGAAATAGTATTAAAAGCTATAATCTAAATCTAATCTAATCTAATTTATCTTTCTCTAAGTCACTGTATATTTGACCTTAAAAGAAGCGTATGAGGTCCTTTATAACAAGTAGAATAAAATAAATATTTCAAGTGATGAAATAAATATATTGCTAAGTTATCTAATTGCGTAAATATTCTGTTGAATTGATAGTAAAATAAAGCATTCTCGCAACATCCCGATGTGGACCATTGGAATCATAGAGGTTAATGCCTCACAATTTTGCGGCCAACGGAATGATTGGGCAATGTGCTAGAATATTGATACTTGAAAAAAAAAAGAGTCTTTATAATATATAACTGTTATGCATAACTTACAAAATAAGCATATCTAATTTTTTTTAACTAATCAGTTTAATAATAAAATTATAAAACAAATTGTAATTCATTTTGTATTCATGAGAAATGATAAAAAAGGACTTATACCCTTTATAAGTTGATAACCTGTCTAAGTTGAACACTAAAGCTAAGCACCGTAAGTGGTCAACCCTAAACAGGCATCACTGAGCTTAAAGGCCATATGTTGGTTAGTATTGTTATGGTTTTTCATAGCATAAAGGTACTGGCTTTCCCTAATCAAAAAGTTTTTTTTTTCACTTAACATGCTATTGAAAAAAATACTATAAACGGAAGAAACACATGGTTTCATATAACTCTAGGAATAGTAATTTAGTGATGCTATCAAGATTAACTTTGCTCATTGAAATTATCTCAAATAGTGAATAAAAAATTATTCAAAAGCGTGCTTAAGTAATTGCCGCGATTTAGTAGCCAATCAGGTTCGACACCCATAAGTGATGTCTCTTGCAGCTATCTGATTCTGAGTTTTAAAATTTTGTTTTATCTTTTTTAATAATTAACAATAGGAAATTAATTTACTTACTTATTAATGTCCAAAACTATACTGTAAAATTGTTCTGCTAAAATTTTAATAATTTAAATGAAACAAACGATGTTTATTAATTTTGAAGTTTCTATTTGCAGAGTATTGCCGCAAACCGTTCTCAGCGATTTGCGGAAAGAGATGGATCGCCAACTTGGAATAGAATCAGTTCCACAGAATTTCGTTTTCCTACGGTCTGTAGGACGGAATTTCACACAGGTAAATCAATTATGATGCTGAATTTATTCCATTTATAAAGGAAATAAAACTTTGTTTATTTTAAATGAATAAAATGGGGAATATTTAACCATGTAAAAAAAATGTTTTTCTTTACGAAAAGGATTTTATTATTGTAATGAGGTTTAAAAATTTGCAAGTTGAAAATTTTTAATCTCATTTTGAATTAATGTAAGACATGCGGATAGTATTTTCAATCATCGCAATCTTTCCTCAAGGAGGTAGAATAAACAACCATATAAATGCAATATGATTATTTACATTCATAACCCTATATTGGATTAAGAATAAAACTAAAGGCATGTTTGAGAATAAAGAATCTCACCCAAGCTTAAATCTCTCCAATATTTTTTTTAAGCAAAAGTTATGGAAATGATGTAACTTTACTAACTGTAATCGCCTTATGCGTGCTTCCATCGTGAAACTTACTTCCTAGTTCCTCTAAATGACCCATTTCTGCAGAATTATGATTAAACATGTCACAAACATGAAAACGTAGGGTCCTTCTTCCTAGTCCATTGAAGAAATCATTCTTATCTGAGTATATTGATCGAGTGTGGGGGAGGTTTCTTAACACTCAACAAAGATTAGGGGTTTTAATAGTGAGCACGCTCTCAAAGTTCCTTGCTCCCAAATAACTGGCATTATGGAATTCGAAGAGTGGAGTCCCGAGTTGGAGTTTTTCGGACTGGTAAGGAATATTATTCTAATTATTTATAATAGCAGATGATATTTAAATTTTATTTTGGCAATCTTTTTTGTTATAAAAAAATTTATGAAACACTTAGATCAACAAATGTCAACGGTAGACGGGTGTGAGTGATTGTCTTTAGACATAGCGTGGCAAATGTAATGTAAACAGCAAAATGTGGCAACAAGTGGATTTAGACAGGCATGAGGAAAAACCCTCAGCAAAATGTTTTAACTAAAATTATATATGCCGCTTTTTGAAATACAAAGTAACATATTTATACTATATTTAATGTGTAGTATAATTTATAAATTTAATATTTAAAATTTATACATTATAACCAGTTACATAATTTATGTCTCAAAACCGTTTTCAATAAAAAGCCCTTACCCCATATTAATTTAGTAAAACCGTTTGTCCACCAGTTGATTATTTTTAGTCCTCTGGTATATGAAATTCTATGCTGGAAATGTGGATATTAAATTGAAGAGTTTAGGGTAATACAATGACAAGCTGCATTTTCATAGAGATCGTTTTTATGAGCATTTTTGGTTACACTATTTCCATGTATACAGTAATATGTTTTTGTGTATTGTTCAATTATCAAGCAGATATTTCAAAATTTTGCAACGTGACAAACTGAAATTAATACCAAAAATTTGCTTAATATAAGTTCTTACCTTAAAGAAAGTGTGACATCCCTTTATGTTGTCCTAAGCCCTTCAAATACAATAATAAATACTTACATTATGAATAGCAGAAAATATATATTTTGCTGTATGGTTATATAATTATGCATACTGAAAGTGTTTTTAATGTACAATTGCAGGTCAGGCCAAAACAGGAAATGGAAATGAAGGTCAAAAACTATATTCCACCCTACGTAAGTAGATATAATTTTTAAGTGCAAAAATCCAATGGTATTTAAATTATATCGTCAAAACAGCAACTCTCTATAATTGAAAAAAAACATTCTATTGGCATCATGTCTTGATTTTAGTCTATATTTATGATCCCAATCCCATGAATTTAAAACAAAATAAACATCTAAAAGAATTTTTTCTGATGACGATCCATTTCACCGTTTTGTTTGTGTCTCAAAAGAGTGAAAAGATTTTTAAATAAGCATATATACTTGAAATGATTAGATAAAACTAATTTTACTATTAATATTCATAAAAAAACTATAATATTATAATTTTGACTTCACCACTTTACAGTGGAATCACCTTTCATCAATAAGGGAATCGAATATAAATTTTTTTCTCTGGTTCTAAATACTATTAATGACTCTCTCTTTTTAATAAACCTTAAACAAGCGTCCACTCATTTCTTATTATTAACATTAACCACCATTAATTAACATAATCTCAGTATGTTAATTAATGGTGGTTAATACTCATATAACAGCCGACGCAAAATTAAAAAAATTATATTTGAATACAAGTTATAAAATATATTTTAAGTTTTATATATTTTATAAAATGCATTTGTTCTGATAAAGCACTTTAAAGCACCAGACATTATTTTTTTAGACATGCATTATCACTGAGTAATTAAACATTTGTAAAATAGACTCCTGAATTTCGCCAGTTTTATGACCTTTATAAGCTACTTTATCACTTTTTCAGATTTAAAATGTTTGATTTTATCATTTTATTGTTATTTTAATAAAATCTAAAAAAAAAAAAAAATACACGATAATTTTCTTCAAACTACGCTTATGTTTTATATAAATCAATTAAAAATAAATATACGTTTTAGTTCATAGTCTTTAAGTCGAATGGTTTACGTCAGAAAAAACTCTGATTTAAGTTTAATTACCCAAGGTTTATCTCTCAATTGCATAAGGCAAGAAATTAAACGAAGTGTTGTTTAATTATAAAAAAATCTGTAAATTATTTTCAGTTTATTTCTCAAAAAATGCAAGGATTAAAAGTCTAGCTGTGGTTTAAGCTATTTTTTTTAAGAAGGCACTCCTAATTTGTAATTGAAAATATTAATTTGTGTAGTCTAAAATATTACACCTGAAAAAGGATAAACAAACTTTTAATCAAAAATAATTTGAAATAGTTATACATATATGAGAAATTATTCGTTATTTATAGATAAATAACGTTTCGAAAAAATGAATATTTATAAATGTTTTGGACTTGACTATATACTTAACATAAGTTTTCTTCGGTTTTTTTAAAGTTTTTTTTTCTTCTATGACATACATAAAAATCACACATAGAACATACAAACATTTCTGTTACTAAGATTTGTCAATTACGTTTAATATCCCTTTATGTTCATGCACGTATGATCTGATGTTATTTTGTACATGTTTAGGTTATTATTAAACTAAGATACTAAGAATGAGCTAGCACATGCTAAGATACTTCAGAACGAGGACGTAAAACCGTATTGCTGGATTCCGCAAGTAATGAAGCCCGTGGAACTAATTTTTTGATGATTGCTGTCAACAACATATATGCGTGTTTGAACTTAAGTTTTTCAAATGGAAGGAAATTAGGGGCAATATTACTTCTAACTCACGTGATATGACGTCAATATCTTATGTCATCATCTTACCATAAAAATTGAATTTGCTTTTTTAGGATTATATTTATTTCCGACATGTTAGAATATAAATTTCGTAATATTGAATTAGGATATTTTAGCGAAATCAAAAAGACAAAATAAAGAAAAAAAAAAAGGATTTTATCAGGTATAAATTTTGATTTCTTCTTTTTTGACGTTAATTTTGCGTTATCACTTTACTTTTTCTTATAAATTTTTACTGAATTTTAAATTATTCTTAGACAACTATAAAATAAAAAAAAGTTTATCGTTATTATGCTATTAAATTTATTTGAAAAGTATAAGGGTAAATTTTATGTCAAAGTACAATCAATATTATCAAAAGAATATTAATTTGCTTTTTCGGGAATTAATTGTTTTGTATGTCTTTAAGGAGAAATATGTATATTTTTTTTGCTTTTGCTTCAACCTATTTCTATTTATTTTAATATTATTTAAAACTATTTATAAAAATTAACGAAACGAACAAAAAATTGAAACATAACTTAATATAAACATTATTCGAAATGTGTTTTTAAGTAAGTTAGAGAAGATTAAATTGTTTTTATAAAATATAGAGCTTTATCAATTTTCAATTTTAAGACATGGAATATTGTTTCTGTCTTTAAATAGAGATGCACTTTCTTTGTTAACATTTTAAAAGATTTTATCAACAATTTTCATGTTTACCAGTTTTAAAATATACTATTTATATTTTTCTGTAGTATATTAAATGATTAGTATTTATTTTTGATTAAAGAAAAGAAAAGTGTCTTGCTGTAAATTAAACTACAATAAAAAAAAGGGTTTTAGTTGTTTTTCTACTGTTCTCTAGCATAAATTAACAATATTTCTTCTGCTATTTTTTTTTCATTGTCACCTACTCAAAATTGTATTTTATTACAATTTTGTAAATAATGTAAATTTTTATTTTAATGAAAAATTTTGTATTTTAATATATAATTATTACGGGTAGATTTTTAACGTTAATGAAAATAATCAGTATAAATTTAAAAAGAGAAAATTGTTTAACTAATCACGTTATTGCAAACTTATTAATATTTGAAATTTCATAAAAATAAATTATGCAGTTGTTGTTTGTATAAATTTTTTTTTATTTATGAATATATTGTTACAAAATACTTTTTTTAAACATGTAAAATTTAATTCTTCGTAAAATAAGATAAATTTTTGTTTTGCTATGAAATTTTGTTTTCTGATGAATTGTGGTTTTTGATTATTCATTATATAACAAAAATCTGTTTTTGCTACACTTATTCATTCACGTGATTTATGAATCAAATTATATAATTAAATTAAAACTGCTCTTCTGTTTATCGATTTGTTTTAGTTCATACAAAAAACTTATTTAAATCTTCCTATAGACTCGTTACGATGATGTAAACTGCAATTTAAAATCTTTACCGCGTTTGTTTCATGTTCTCATGTTCATTTTTGCATACAAAATTATTACAATGACAATATTTTTACTAGCAATATTTTTCTTAATAATAAAATAATAATGCTTTTTTATATAACACATTAAGTTATAAACTGTAACAATATATTTACACTAATCCATACTTAATTTTTTAGCATTGTTTTTCTTTCTAATAAAATATATTTTTTAATATTTTTCAAATTAAGTATTTTAAATTATAAATGTTTTGCTCTTGGTACAACGCAAAGCAAATTTTTCAACTAATTCTTTTATAACACCTAATAACAAACAACAATTGGATATTTTTTCTAACCAAATGACTGGTGGAAAAACTATCGGCCCTCGATCGGCGAGACATATTTTGAATTCTTCCCTATTTAGAAGAACTTTTATAAACAGCCTAATACAAAATAATTATAAGGGATAAAAATGCATTGAGAAATAGCCTATTATATTCGATTGCATATTTCTCTAATAATAAGTTACTACTTTCGGATAACTCTTGTCCAGTTTAGCTTTATTGTTTTAAGAAATTTAAACTTTTGGTTATAAAAATGTTATCAAGCCATATCAATTTGAAATTCTTTTAATTTCGTTAGTTTTTCCTAATTTTTTTATCACACTACCTAATTCAATAATTGTTGCAATAGTCGAAAGGAAAAATTGATCATTCGGTAAAAAATAATCTATTTGTAATTTTCAGTTGACGTCAATATCTGATATCTTCTCAGAAAAAAAATGAAATAATACCTGAACTGAAATTATGAAAAATATTGTTTTACTTAAATAAAAACTGGAAATCAATTTTATTCTTTTATGTAAGATATTAACTGTACACTGTATTTAGTCATTGTTTCAACATAAACAGTTTTGATGTTTACAATATAACTATAAAGGACCACTTTTTAGATATTATTATGCAAAGGTGAAAGGACATTATTAAGGTTTTAAAAAAACTGTGTAAAATTATCTAAATGCAAGACTTTATTACAAAAAACACAATATTTTTTCGAACTTACTGGAACATTAAATTTTTTGATACTTTACAAAAAAAAAAGCTATCACGCGGCGAAAAAAATTCAGGTAAAATTACTGTAATGTATGATATGGACATTTTTGGTAAAAAAAACTATTATTCTGGTTCATAAAACCAAAATATACAGTATTTAAAACACTGATTTAGTAATTTCTCCATTCACATGGTACAGGTTTACGGAAATTACAGTTCTTTTGCAACACATTTAGAAAGCATTACAAAACTGAAAAGTAAATTTTATCGAATCGATGTTTTTTTACACCTCAATAATAATAAAACTAAAAAAGTTTGCGAAATTTTTCACATTTTATTGCATTTTATAAATTTATATTTTGTTGTTTATTTTACCAAAATCATTACTAAAACGCTTCCGTAAAAATTAACGAGCTTTCTGGTATTCCCGTATTGCAGTTTTAGAATTGTTCTATTTTCAAATGTTATATTTTAAGACCCAAATAGCAATTACAAAATTCGTTCAGATACAAATTTTAAAGCATAATTTTGAAAGAAAAAAAACAATTAAATATATTAAGTGTTATAATAATCTTCAATGATTCGAATTTACAAAAACTTAAATTAAAAAACAATCAAAACATTTTTAAAAAATATATGGATTATTTATTTGTACTTAAACTATTTTTTCTCACCAAATTTTGAAATTAATCATTAAGTTTACCAATAGATGGCACTGCTCTGCTGAAACATTCTGAAACAATGTTTTCTGATTTAGTCCATACCATTCCAACTTAAATACTAGCTGTGTGCCTTTTAATATTGCTGATTCTTAAGCAGAACGCTGAAAAATGCGCAATTCTTTTACATTCCACGTTTTCAAAATAACTTTTTAAACCATCTGTTTTGTTGGTGACATCACTAATTATAGAAACACTAACTATGACATCACTAACTATATACAATAGAAATTTTCTGTATACCATTTATAAGAGAAATTATTTTTCAGTTGTTTGAAAATTTTGAAAGTCAATATCAATCCATAGAGATTATTTTGTTTATTGATAATAATTTGCTTCTGAAAACTATAGACTTGAATGAAATTATTTTTTTAAAAACTCGATTAATTTTCAATTTTAATTAAGTGCATAGTATTTTTATTATCATGCTTTAAAAAATACTTACGCACACATGTAAGACGTTTCAAAAGATTAATAACATTTTTGCTTAATGATATAACACATCTGTGAGTATAACACATATGCTTGTATTTTCGCTTAATCGTTTTTTATTTAAATAATGACAGAACAAGGACTAAAAGATTTTTGAATGTTTTCGTTTATATCTTCATTCAAAATGTGTAAAGAAGTAAATTTTATTCCTATATTCTTACTTCCTTACAGCTATTTTTTAATATTAAATTATTTAAAATTATACTTTACTCAGTATTTTACTGTATTTATTTTTAATAGTATTTTATCTTGTATTTTTACATCTGTTTACATATAATTATATCTATTAACATAATGTTTCATTGCATCTGTTTTAATTATTATTATAAATTGCATTTTTATATTTAATATGTAATGACGTTTATACTTCTATACGTAATGACATTGATAGAAGATAAACATTATTGTCAGATTACTATACTTTTTCTAAGCTTTGAATATCATATTTTATGGGGTTTTCGTCTTTCATTAATAAAACCTTTCAAAACAAATATTGGAACTTGTAATAAAAGTAGATTTATTACTTCCATTTATACATGAAGCTATTCCTAATTATGCAGACATCATTGATTTTTCATTAACTTTTTTAATGGTCCTTTGTCATTCAGATATGAACAACTAAGTGAATTGTCAGTGATTAATTTTATTCGCCTAGATAACCTCACGTAGAGCAAGGCAATTATTATTAAATTGGAAGATGTTGAAATAGTTATATAGTTAGCACTGGAAATTATGCGTGTATGTTTCATTTAAACTATATGAATTTCGGTAAATCACTATCATAATTTTCCATGAAATCAGTAAAGCTTTTAATGCCTGATATTTTTCCGAAATAAAGATTTATAATCAATCTGAAGAGTTAAGAAGCACGAAATAAAATATTAACGAAAAGAATAATTGATATTCAAAATATTGTTAAATAAAGTGAAATTCGTTTTTTTGTTGCTAGCTTTGATTTAATGAAATATTGGGCTAACGAAGGCATTTTAACGAATGGTTTGTGTAATTTACAAGCCTGTATAAATTCTGTTGCTAATAGCATAACTTGGATTTAATGAAGAATTTTTCATAATCATTTAGGGAAAAAACTAAGTAAAAATTTTATTCTATTCAAAAGTGTAAAAAAACCCATTTAGTTTAAAGTGTTCGAAAATAATATGTACTTACGAAATAAAGAGTAACAATTTAAGGTAACCTTTCTGTTATGGAATAAATTAGTAAAATTTGAATCGGCAAAGGATGAATATGAAGTCTTTGCAGCTATTAACAAAATATATTGCTGTATATAATCCATTGTAAAGTTTCAACTTGCTATTTCTTCCTTTACTTATTCGTCTACTTGATAAAGGGATAATTTTTTTTCAATCATAAGTTCAAAATTTTAATATGGGTTTAATTATTGATTCTTTTCGTGTCATCTAAATATAATAAATAAGAAAGTTTCTTGTTTGAAACATATTTGATAATAACTAAACAATGATAATAGCTTTACTCATTTGTCTACTTAATATTTTCTAGAAATTTTTTTTCAATTATAAGCTGAAAATTTTAATGTTGATTTAATTATTGAATTTTTTAGTGTCATCTAAATACAATAAATCCTTGCTTGAAACATGTTTGATAATAGCTAAATGCAAAGTTAAATTCAAAAGTTTAAGATAGTGAGATAATGCTGTAGAAATTTACTAAATATTTTAAATGAATACTCATCAATGTTGTATACATTAGGATAGATATAAAAATAAATATTTTTTTCATTCTTTTCATAATGAAATAAACTCAGTATTAGATAAAAATTGAAAAATAAAAATTTATTTTGTGTTCATGCATTAGTTTTGAAATTTAGGGGAAAAAAAATCGAAATTTAGCTATATTTTGTAAATTTTTAAGCACCACAAGATATTTTCTAAGAGTAATGAATGGTTTGGTAGAGTTCCTGCAAAATAACTTTATTAGGGAGCTACTACTCATGGGAAATATCATCTGGTTGTTCATGAGTCAAAATTTACCCAATTTAAACGAAGCAAACTTTTTCTCGTAGACTTAATATAGATTGAGGGTCAGTATATGTTTTCCTACTAATGAAATTAATCTTAACTATTCATCGTATCTATTCTACTCAAATATAATACAAAGAACCATTTATTTTTTGAAATAGTTATATTAAAAAAATTATCATAGCTCTACTTGTCACTTTTCTCAAATTATTTATGTCATGATATACTGAATAAACTGGTGATTCTTTGATGAAGAAGTTAGTTTTCTTGTTAAGAAATTATTTCCATTAGGAAACTTTGCAAATATAGGAGAAATATTGCTGCACTTTGGAGTAGCTTTGTAGTAGGAAAAAAATAAACGTAAAGTTACAAAATATTGGTGATAGAGACGAGGTGTTAGTAAAAATTTGTTGTATTTCAACCTACAAATCTTTAAGAGATTCTGTTTGTTCGCTAATTTTAACTAATTTCCCAACTCTTTTGTTTATGCGTTACATTAATTATTGTTTTTGTTTTATTTTCTTTGAATAAATTTGAAATTTGAGATTTAGAATATTTTTTCCTTTTCTCTATGTGTCCACGTATTAAACTTGTAGGTTTTTTTTATATCTGAAATATTAATTAATTATGCTGCCTTTTTTTTTTACAGAATAGTGAACTACTTTTTTTCAATTTATAGTTAAAAAGCTATAACATAATTTTTTTTTATAAATTATGAATGCATTATTGAAAAGAAAAGAACTACATATCCTTGTGCGTTATTGAAAATAAAAATTTGGGTTGGGTAGACTGATCTGGTGCCCCTTTTTCATGAGCGATTTATTATGTTCTTTCACTAAACAGGAAACATGATTTTAAAGAGAGATTTTCTAATCATAAGTAATCGAGAAAAATAATAGGAAAACAGGAATATGCTACATATAGTTCCTAATTCTATTCTACACTTAAATCTCAAGATATTCCATGAAATGAATTCCATGATGCACTTTATACTATGTTATGAATTCTACCTATATTATTTTTAGAGTTACTTAAAGCCTTGAATACAGTTTGATTTAATACGCAGTATAATCATCTTTAAAAGAGAATAGTTTGTTTGCTACGATCTCATCCTAAATCGTCAAAATGATGATGAATCTACTATGTTATGCATAATATTAAATATTTCATGCTATTTAAATATACTATTACTGATAAATGATAGCTCTCTGAATCTTAATGAATGTTGCTTTTCTACAGTGTATATTTTATTATTAGTATATTATTAATAAAGGTAAATGTTGCTAATATTTGTTTTCTTTTAATTTAAAATTTGTTTTTTGCATTTCACCTCACAAATAGTTTTTTAGAGATAAGCATTCAACAAGTACAACAAGTGGATTTTCATAAAGGTTGTTTTAATTCAAAACAGTTCCTATTAAATCGATCTATCTTAATTGAATCTATTTCTATCTATTTTCTAATTATCTATTTAAAATAATTTTTCGGTAGACGTTGGCTTGTGATTATCTGTAATGATGAAAAGTTAGGAAATTAATGTGCCCCGTGGTTTCCGTTGTGGGTCTAACGTAAAGTTATAAAGTGGTCAAAATTTTGATTGACAATAGGTTGATTGATTTGACAGCATCATTTACAAAATGATTGAATTATCACCATACACAGAGCTCCAGTTGAATCTAGCTAATCAAAAAGTGGTCAAAATAATGAATGACTATAAAATTTATTTGATTATATAAATTATGCTTTTAGAAGTCAGGAAATTATCAATACTAGCATTTTTTTTACACAATCTAGTTAGAGGACAGTCTAGTTAGAGTAACTAGTTAGAAAACAGTCGACATTTGTATTGTTGATAAATTCTTTTTGGTAATATTATACCTAATTAATCTACAAGTATTGAACTGGAAACTATAGAAAACTTGAGTTCTCTAGCTTATCGGGCAGTAGTTAAAATTTCGATTGACAATAAATTTTATGTAGTAATAATAATAATTCTACTTGTATTATATATACTTGATAAATGACCGCGGTTCTTGTGGTAGCGGAATTTTCATTACGGCTCCTGACTTTTCTAGAAAACTTACGATTAAGAATCCAGACTTCTGCTCTGTTTTTAGATCTGAGCTAATTGCCATCGAAGAGGCACTCAACGCTATTGGGTCTATAACATCATCCGCTAATATCTGGATCTTATCCGATAGTCGTAGTGCCATACAGCACTTAAGTAACTGGAATAAGGCTGGCGACAGGGCACCTGTCTCTATACTTAATAAAATTAAACAACTCTCTCATCGGCGTAAAATCTTCATTCAATGGATTCCCTCTCACATAGGCCTCTTTGGTAATGAAAATGCTGATCTTTTGGCCAAGCAGGGAGCTTCTGATAGCACAATTTCAAGTCGACCTTTGACCTTCCCTGAGATTTGCTCCAAGACCAGAACCACTAACGAACAACTATGGAACATCCCTCCGGCCCACTCTTGGTATAATGGACAGACTCCTGGTGGGGCACTTACCATGGGGGCTGATAGAGCCATACAGTCCACTATAAGTAGGCTCATAAGTGGACACATCAGGTGTCTCTCTTTTGAGCTTGGGCGAAAGACCTATTCAACGTGCACGAGATGTAACTCTGCACAGGCTTCTCCCGATCACATTTTACACTGTCTCTTGGTCTGGAAAAGAAAGACCTCTACTCTGGTCCCTTACATGTATATGATTTCCTGAAGACTTTCGAGCTCATTGACTTGGTCTAGCCTGCGGCTGACCAAGAGGAATAAATCAACAACAACAACAACAAATACTTGATAAATTCTGTTTGTGGCAAAGTTGTCCAAAAATACTAATTATTTTATTTGTCATCCGGCTCGGAGCTCCAGTTGAACACTTTAGTTTTTCTGAAAATCGTCGGATAAAAAAATTTACTAGTGAATAGCTAGTTTTGCGATAATTCTGATTGTAGTGAACTAACATTGTAGTCAAGCACAGAGATATCTTTATAATGCCAACACTATAGTATGTTAGAAAGTGATCTGAAATTTGACTGGAGTTAAATTTTCTTTGGCACTAATTTTGGGATTCTGCTTGTAGCAGTTAGGAAATGATTGCAGATAATATTGTAATCCAGTATAGAGCTTCAGTTAAAATTTGAGACCTCTACCTATTTTTAATCTGGTCAGAAAATAATTTTGTTAGATGATAAATTCTCTTTGACATTTATATCAAGATAAATTTTGTTGGAAGTAATCAGAAAATGATTGAAACTTGCATTGACATTTAACACAAAGCTTCAGTACGGTTTTGAGGGCTAGAGCTACTCGGAAAGGGATGTAAATTTTGAGTGCAAGAGGTCATCAAATTTTTTTCTCTCCAATGCCCACCTGGGTTAACATTTCATCAATTCAGGTGTTTTAGGACAGATTTGTAGGCCACTCTTTCTGGGGCGCCGTTGTGGGACAACATTGTTCTCACAGTAAAGACAGATAATACAGTGAAATAAAGAGCGTCCAAGCCTTGTACGGGATCCGAACCCAGAACCTTTCTGATTCAAAGCCAGTTCCCTGGTCCCTACACAGTTCGGTCAGCTTTCACACATACATCGAAAATCCATCGCAAAGATAGCAAGATTCTATAGAGAGAATAAAAATTTTGCGAAATTAAAAGGGTATTTTTATTAAAGTAAAAATTCATTTAGGTGATAAAAAATATGTAAATAAAAATAATAATATGAAAAAAATTGTCAATCAATTTTTCAGTAAAATCATGAATAATGTACTCTTTTAATAAAAACGTTACCCATTTAAACTTCATTATTAACTTATCCTTAACTGAAACATAGCATAATAGTAAAAAAATAAAATATTAAAGTTACAATCGATATTAATGTGCAAGTCAAAAGTTCCCGGCATGGAAAGAGAAAGTGAGATTCATTCACAATCCCATCAGTTCTGAAGCTTTTGTCGTAACTCTCTAACTAGTGTTTGATTACAGGAACTCTAGGGTTGAGTGAATACAAGTAAAATATTATCGGTAATATTTTACTCGGTATTGGTAGTAAAAATATGCTATTTAATTTTACAAAAAAATTATACAAATTTACAACAATTCACAGTAATATTTGCGTTGAAATTCATTAAATATATTTCTAAAAGTATAAGCTAATTATTTGGTGCAGATTTTTTTAAATCTGTTTTTTCAAATGACGTTACATTTTTGGATTTATTGCTGTTTTCTTTTGACGCTTTTAAACACTGTAATACGACCTTTGAAGTATGCATGCTAAAATAATTAAAAATGAATTACTCCATTTCTAAGAAAATAATTCTGGCATTAAAAATAACAATCGGTAACACTTAGGCTTTAATATTTGAATAAAAATTTTTTTAAAAATTCAGCTAAATTTGTATTAATTTATTAAAAAATTAATTAATTTTTCCTTTACTAATTTTTTTCTTTTTAAATGTCATTCATATTATATATTCTTTTGTTAAATATCGAATAAATGATATTAATTTTGAGAAAGAAATGTGAATTTTTTCCAAACTTTTTAAACCAATATTTTTTAACCAGGTGCTATGTAGAATTTAGCAATTTATTTAGCAAATTCTGTTAAACTGATAAATCGTAAGACATTTTTTTTATAATTGGAAATTAAAACTTGATTCGACCATCACTAAATGTCTTTTTAACTTGTATAATGATAATTAAATTTTTTAAAATAAATCTTGATATACTATATTATTTACATTCCGCAGGCTTCTAAAATATAATTTTATTGCACCATGTTTTCAGCAACACTTCTATGCATATTACTGCATTTATAGTGTACTTCATGAAACTATAAGCAGTTTCTGGTTCGCGTGTCCCTAACTTAAGAATGAAATGACTCAGAATTGAAGATATCACGCAACACTCCTTTAATTTAACTTCATGAAACAAGGGGTCCTCTGGGAAGAAGGGCTCTTAAGATGGCAACATGAGAAGTTTTTAATCTAGAAATGAGGTTATGTGTGTGTGCCGGACTTCCTAGTCCAACCAAAGGGTCTAATGAAGTCTCGTTTATGTCTAAAGAATCTTACATTGCTACTTTTTTCTGAGGAATTAATGAAATGGTCATACACTTCCTATTTCACGCTGTTTCTCAGTTTCTCCATTTCCTGCGTGAACTTCGTTACATTTTACACTGAATTAAAGAAAGGTGAATAACATTCTTCGAATGTACGTATCTTTTTACGTTTCTCTTATAAAATATTGTAATTCTAAAATTTCAGTTTTTTGATAATCATTAAACTAGTTCTTGCCTTTATTTGATACCTTACAGCATCCATAACTTCACAGTAATGAAAATATCTTACATGTAACTTTGGATTTTAGACATATAATTATTAAATTAGCTTTTGTTTTATTTCATTCCTTTAAATTCTGCCCGAAATCAAAATGTTTATGCTAAAAAATCCATCCTAAAATATAAAACTTCATTCAAATTTCAGAGCAAATTCTCATTTTGTGAAAAGAAATTGGGCCAGGTATTTGGGCCAGGTAAGAATTGGGCCAGATATTTTGAAAACAGAAATAGAAAAAGCTTTTTTCTTTAGTTTTGACAATTATTAAACTAGCCAACTCATTTAAAAGGGAGTAAAATCACAAAAAATAAATTGTTAGCTATTCGTTTTTTTAAGATGAAATAAATTAACCGAAGCAAATGCAAATGGATTGCACCCTGTCAATAGCATTTTCATTACATATGAAATATAAATTCACATTCCTCTTAATAAAATAATTTTTGAAAATGCTATTACAAATGTACAAATCTATCATAGAAATTTAGTTGTAGAAATTTTAAATATAATAAAAATAAGTATTACAAATGCACTTCAAGAATAATATTTTTTTTCACAAAAATGCAATATGCTTTTAGAATATTTAATAAAAGATACGAAAAATGCCGTCTAAATGCAGTATATTAAAAAAAAATTACAATTCCAAATTTCTTTAATTTTTTAATTTATCAATATTGCTAAAATATCTTCATATTATTTCATTCATATTTATACTAAAATTTTTTCATTTTTATGATTTTTCGTGTTTAACATTCTTCATGTTTATAATTATTCATGTTTATACTTTAAATTGTTTATACTTCAGTTCAACAATGTTTATGATTCAGAAATATATCAGTTAAATTAGAGAGCCTAATTAATAGCCTGAAAATTTTGTGAAAAGACATTTTAAAACAATTTAATTTTGCAGTTTAAAGGTCATGTTATAATTGGTTTATGAATAAAATTCAATAATTTTTATTGTATAGTCCTTATTTAAGGAAATTTAGAACTTTTTTTATTCCTAATAAAATTAAATTTTTTCCAAATGTAATTAAATGTATCTTAATATTTTTTCAATAGGAAATAACGAAGAAAGGAAAATCATTTAGAAATATATATTTATTGGAAAGTCTGAGAATTCAATATTCTTCAAAATACTAGAGCTATTTATAATCAAATCTTAGTTTATCAAATAGTTTAACAATAACATCTTTCCAAATTTGTAACAAATCTCTATTCTAATAGTAAATGATTTCATTTATTATATCTGAGACATTAAAAGTAGACATTAAATTAAATTAATTATTAAACATAAAATTTTTCCTGCAAGTTCCTATAATTAAAATAAAATTTCCTGGTAAACCTTGTGCAAAATGATCCTTGTGCATAACTAGGCCAATATGAACAGTGAACAACTATTTGAAAATTTGATCAAGTAATTAACTAAGTCCAGATTCTTATTGTCTAACTAAAACTTTCGCATTAAGGTAACCGTAAGATACAAGTATATTTTGATTTAACTCTATGTTTAACTATCAATATTTTTTTTACACCGAAACATTAAACGTTTTCTAAGACACTTAAAGACTTTTACTCACGCAATTCTTATCAGAATCTAGAAAAATTATCGTTAAAAATAGCTCTTATTCAACCTCAATTTCCTATTAATAAGTTTTAAGGAAACTAAGAAAGGAAGATTAATCAATATTCCTCAAGGTGAAGTAGCATTCAGGTGTTCTTAAATTCACTTTTAACTATTTTTTAATGATTATTATACAAATTTCAAAATTCAATGATATCTATTAAGTAAATTTAAATAGATAAAAACTGCATTAGGAAAGTAAGAAGTTTGTATTAAAATTTAAAAAAAAAGTCATTGAATTCATATCCATAGTTAAAACAAAGTTAAACTAAATTGTCATATTACTTTTCACTCAAACTAAATAAAATTTTAACTTAGACAACTGCATTTAACAATTGCTGTTTCCATTCTGATCTGATTTCAAAATTTCAAAATGTAAAAAATTGGAATTTGATACAAACTTTCGAAATTAAAAAAATTCTGAATTTATTTATCTATTTTATCACACCAAAACGAGAGGTTTGTACTCTCTTTTTCTTGTAAAATACATCTTAGCAATTTAAGTATATGTTTCTTAACACTACGAAGACTGAAACTTAGTAAATACCTATATTGCCCAAGAGCAGTTAGATGCAGCAGACTGGATTGTGAAGAAATAACTAATGTGTGAAGAAGTTCGTTTAAAATTAATTTTTAATATTTTTCATATTATTTATAGTTATATAACAAGATATAAGTAAATATTAACGATATAAAAAATTATATGTTGTACAAAAAGTCGCAAAATTCTAAGAAATTGTGTCATTATATACACCGAAGAGCCATTACATTATGACCACCCTGCTAATAACACGTAGGACCACCTTTAGCCCTCAAAACTGCTAGCCCCCGCCTTGTTAGCAGTGCAAGGTGCTGATAGGTAGTCTGAGATATCTGGTACCAAGCGCTCACCAACTGGTCCTGCAATTCCCTCACATTGCGAGGGGGTAGCGTGTCAGACCGAATTCGGTTTTCCAAGTAGGACCACAAATTATTGGATTAAGGTCAGGTGAATTTGAGGTCCAAGACATAACTTGAAAGTCACTAGAATGTTCCTCGAACCAATTATTCGACCCTTATGGCATGGTGCATTATTCTGTTGGTAAACACCATCCCTCGCAGGAAAAACTGTTGCCATGAATGGATGAACCTGGTCTGCAACTATGTTCAAGTAGCTTACAGACGTCAGAGATTGTTCTATGAGGATTATGGGTCATAATGTGTCCCATGAAAACATTGTTCCTGGGCGAGAAACCATGAAAACCTGGGCGAGCCCATTGTTATAGATGGAGGGTGGTCATAATTTAATGGCTCTTCGATGTACACCATTGTTTTTCTAATTGAAATTAAAAAGCAGTCAAAATGACTTCCTAAGGCAATCTAGTGTTAAAAGTAGATAGTAGGTTAAAAATTCTGCTTCCTTGTGATACTTCATTCCATATTTTGAAGGAAATAAAATATTGATTATAGTTTAATGGAGTGTTTGGAAATATAAAAATAGTGAGTTGAATAGTGAGCAATAAAAAAGAACAAGGACTATAAAACTTTTGATAAAGTGATTGAATTTTTCCGTACTACAATACATTCGAGTATATAACTTTTATTATGATTTAGTGAGGGTGATGTTCTAAGTTAAGAAATTAGACACAAAAACGTGTTTGAATCTTCGAAATATGGGGGACAGCCACGATCTGAAAATTATGGCCCATTCGTTAAACCAAAGGCCAAAGTTTAGGATCTTAAGTGCTAAATTCCCTTTTTGCATATCTCGCTACATTTCACACTATTTAAGTTCATCAAAATATTCTGCAACAACTGAAAAACTGTATAGCAAGATGAAAATTTCATGGAAAATATAGTTTTTAAAAACCATGAATTAATTTTTAATTATTGAAATAAATAATGGTGTTCATTTGTCTTATTTATGGCATCTTTCATACTTCAAAAATATTTGATGTATGAAAATATCAAAAATATCAAAAATATAATAATTTTATCACTATGAAACTAATATGAACTATTAGTAATAAATTTATAATAATAATTGTTTTCGAATCAACAATAATCCATTTACAATCAATTTTAAGTTTTCAGTGCCAGGGTTTTACATTTAATTCTAAACATGTTTTAATTGCTAGGAAAAATAGTACTGAAACGCAGATAGCGCACTAAAACTTTATCACAAGAATTAAAATAATACATTAGTTGCTTTATGTTTTCAGAATTAGTATTTGAAGAAAATTGATGAAAACAATTCTATTTTTAATCGAAATAATTTCTCTATTCCTTTTAGAGTCCTTTTCTTTCTGTATTTTGGAACCATACCAATATCGTTATACATGAAATACAGTAGTTAAAATGTTATAAAAAGAAAGATTTACATTATTATTCAAGTTAGATGATTTGCATTGAAAATAGTAATCAAGGAAATGGGATATAAAGTGCAGATAAATTGTTAAGCGAAGAGAAATTGCACTTGCCTCTAATGAGAGGAAATCATTGCTTTCAAATAGAAAGTATGCGATTTCTGAATTTAGTATCGGAATTGATAGTGCCAAATTCTCTATCATTTGCATTTAACGAAATTACCAAAATAAAAGAAATATTAGATCGAATGAAAAAATACAAAAAATTTCGTTTTTATCTCCAGATCATTAACAAGATTACACATGAAAACTTATTTAATACTGAGTTACTTCTTTTCAGAATCTAATGATACTTCTTTACTTAATTATGTTATCAATTTTTTTAAATTGTAACTGTATTCCTTTTTTCTGATTGCATTATCCAAAGGGTACAAAATTTCCAATGTCTAGCTTTTATTGTGAAATTACGTTATGCTCCTTGAAACAAAAATGTATCATATATTGCCAGAAATGTTTATGCAACGTTATTTTAAAAACATATTATTTTGGAAGAATTTGAAACCTTTTTGAGTTTACTTTTCCTTAAATATTTTATTTTGCTTGCAAGCGCAATCTTTTTATTGAAAATGAAGATAAAAACGCTCTATATTGTAAGTATCGTTAATTCTTATTGCATTCGTTTGGATAGAGTATTCTTTCAGTTTAGAATTCTTTCAGTCACGAATTTGGCCAATTTAAACGTTTTTTTAAATGTATATAAAATTTCTCAGAAACATGAGTTTCAAATGTGGTTGCAAAAGTGGCAGAAAGTTGTACAATTTCTATTCTTAGAATTTAAGGCAGAAATAGTTTTGTAAAAAGAAAAAAAAATTTAGAAAATTGGATGTTGCAGAGGGGTTTCGCCGAAGCAACCCCATTTATACAGTGAACAGATTGTCAGCCTTGTATCAGAGCCTGTGAAAGGAATTTTTTTTTATAAAAATGAAGGAACATATTCTGCATTTTTACACTTTTTTTGGATTTTATATTTTATATTATTTATATTACAAACATAATTCCGATAATTTAACAGAATTTTTTAGTAACTATTAGACTGCTTTTTTATAATTAAAATTTGTTCAGCTTCTTATGATGCTGAGAAAAATTGTTTAACCATTTCCACATTTATAAAATTTTTTTTTCATATTACTTTTGAATTATCAATATATTTTTGTAATTTTAGATGAATTCTTTTGTATAAATTTTTTTGTATAAATTTTAAATGGACATAAACACGAAAATTGAAAATAGATGTAATCAAGCCGATGTTTGTAATAAAAATAAAAGTTAACACATTTCCCAATGTAAAAATTTCTTTTTACTTTTCTAATCTAGATATAAAGGAGCAAAGTAATAATTTTTTCCCCGATCCGTAGTTTTTTCCAGTTAAATGACAAATATTTTTAGAATATTTGTACAATAATATATAATTACAGCTCCTTAATTGTATTAAAGCAATTATATTAAAGCATTTAAAGCATAATTGAATTTGATTTGTGTAACATCTAAAGATGGCTGTGAGTCTTTAAAATTTTAATACAACTATAACTTCTTTTGACTCGTTTGTTTTCACTTTAAAATTGATAACGAGGTTAAAGTAAAAATAGATGTTACAAATATGAACAGTTCAATTGGTTTGAAAATTTGTTCATTAGTTTAATGCTTTTTATTTTATTTATAATTCAGTTTTCATTAATTTGCAAAAAATAAAACACCGTATTTGACTAAATAAAACACACATATTTTGAGACAAAAATTGCGCTATACAAGATCTAAATCTTCTTTTCGAAATTCTACTAGATTAATATGATTATATAAGTACTCGCTAATACTATTTTAATGGCTACTAAGTCTAGGATACATTAAAAACTGATTTTTGTCTGTTTCTTCCACAGACTGCCTTTCGGTATAGCAGCACAATATATCAGATACTAAACTTCTTTTTCAAGTACTATAGAAATTAGGTCTATTCTTCCAAAAAGAAATTTTTTTTTCTTCCAATTGGGACATTTGAAATCCATTTTAGACCTCATTACGGTATTTACTTATAGCAATTGTTCTTATAAAAGTTCGAAAAAAAATTGAGTTTCTTTGATTGTGCTATCGAAATGAAAATGATATAAGAAAAAAAGATAGGCTAATATTCCTCGTGTCGTCTGAACACGCAATGAATCGTTTTTTATTGGAACAAAATGGGACTGAGGTGTAATTTGTCCCAAGAGAAAAGTTGAGAACATGTGACATTAAGATTCTTCCAAGGTCATATAGCTCTATATCAGTACTAAAAAAACGTATGTCAAATATAAACAACAAATACTCGAAAAAGTGAACATATATATATATATATATATTGATATAATTAATAAAATTAATAACAAAAAAATTAATATGTATGGATTCTACTAGTGAGATGATGCAGCTTATTTATATTTTACACAATATGGAAGTCAGTCGAAAAGTTCGAAAGTTATAGCGAAAAATAAAAATTTACAATGAAAGATTACATTATTTTTAATCATTAATTACATTATATTTAGTAAATTTATATTATACTTTTGGAAATGTTGAAGTTTTTCGAAGCATAATATCGTTTGAATTCACCCCGATTTGACTATCGTGATAAGTTGATACTTATTATTATGTTTCATAAACTTAATTCCATAATGTCCTGATTTTAAATTTAAACAGATATACTGTTTAATTTATTTAATACTTCATTAAGGTTGCAGCAAAATCACATTTAGCTAGTGCGTAATAACAAATTAGTATATTAAGGATCAAAATAGAATTGATTTTTCTGCAGGTGTAAAATAAAAATACAAACATTGCAAGTATTAGTAAAGTACAAATATTAGCCATGATTATGAAACATATTTGTAAACAAAACAATTATGTTTAAATATACAAAATAATGTTTATAAAAGGTAGTTGAATATAATAAATATTATGTTTTTTTTTTCAAATTAAAAATAGCTTATTTCTAAAAAAGAATGATAATTCAAACTTTTCTCAGAAACAAAAGAAAAAAAAATGATTCAGCTAGACACAAGATGAAGAAAATTTCTTAATGGAATGGTTTAAATAATATTAATCCTTTTTCGTTCAGTTTTTTTTCGGACTAAGAAAAATCACCTGACTTTCGTGTGGAATTTTAAGATACTATAAGAAAACAACATCACTTAAGCACAACTGAAGAAACACGACAAGTTGCTTTATTTTGAGTGCTTTAAATCTGGTGTGAATGACTGGTTATTTTATACAGAAAAAAACCTTTAAACGAGCATATTTTTAATAATTTAACGGTTTATTGCCAGTTTTACTCATATTTCATTGCATAGCATAGTTTTTAATATAAACTGCCACTTAGAAAATTTTTATTCATTTTGCTCAAATATAAGCCACCGTGATAAGTTTCAAATTCTTACAAATTTTACAATCTTTTATTTATTGAGAAAAATAGTAGCTGTGAGTCAAAAAGTTCTTTTGCGCATTTGTAATGAATGTACTGTTAAATTTACTCCAAATAAATTTTAATTATGAAAAAGAAGAATTTTTCAAAAAATTGCTTAGATTCCTGTAAGTAAATAAACAAATCACATTCAAGAGTGAATTTAATCAATATATCCTAAAATTATAAATGTTAAAGATTATTTTCAGAAACCATGCAAAATGGTATTATTATAATCAATTGTTTTGAATAAATTTCAATACTTATTCAGCAAGCTTGTGAATGTTAAAAAAGAGCAGTAAACCTGAAAAAAGGAAAATCCTGAACATTAGAAATCGTAAGGCATGACCAGAGATATACTGAGGATATTGAGGTTTTTAATTAGTGAATCTGATTATCAGTATTTGAGTAATTTGAGGGCGAAGTTCGTAAATAAATAAAAACCAGAATTGAAGCCTTAAAGAAGTTTAACAACTCCAGTGTAAAATATATAAAAACATTTAAATCTAAGAAACATACTTTGCATTAAATTAATCAATGAATACAGTTTTATTTTTTTTTTCTACAAAAATATTAAGTTGAAAAATTTTAAAATGTTTGGAGCTGATCAGCATACTATGTCGTATGTTAATAAGTGGTTATAATTCCATTACATTTATTATTATTTTTTTTATTATATGCGAAATAGTACTTATCTTCAATTTTTGTCGGAGCAAGTGAAATTACTTTATTTTAGACAATAACATACAAAAAATGTTAATAGGCTCGTATTAAATTATGATGTAAATATTATTTATCTGTTATAACTGCGTAGAGTTAAGGTAAAACATCTTAAATTATATGAAAAGGGCGAGAAAAAAAATATTTATCTACTTTAAGAAAAAAACATGTTTTTATTAATTTGTCTGGTAATTTATTTAAATGCTTTACATATCTGCTTATCATTATAGGAACACTCATTTGAAGAAATAAAACTTTCGAGGCAGGGTAACAAAGTTAACTTTTCCATTTTATTCCATTCTGAATCTTCTATTGCAATTAAAACAAAATATACTTTATTTATTAAACAAAAACTTTTAGCATATCATATTTAGAAATCATACATTTATTTATATTCATTATTTGGCTAGTTTCAAGAAATATTAAAAACCCATTTTTTTAAAACTCACTTGAAATAAGATGAAACGTAAGATACTTTCATCAGTAAACTGGATAAAAATTTTTTTGTTGCATTTGTACAAATATTTGATCTTGCCTATATGGGGAGTTCAGATCTGAAATTAGTTTTGCTCCTAAAGTTGTAAATTATTCCACAAGTAATGTGAAAGTTTTGAAGCGTTATAAATAACAAGGACTCGAGTAAATGTTGTGACAAACTTTGTTGCGTGCAATTTTTATCCTGATCACATGATCAGGATAAAAATTGCACGGTAACACATACCTAGAAATTTCGTTGCACCTGGATAGAGGAGCTTTCTTATTATGACCGGTTCAGAAGCATATAAAGAAACATCTCATAATAGAGAAGCACCTATAGCAGCGTGCGATAATTTTTTCGGGCACTCGTTTCCATACAATTTTAATCCTGATGATGGGATCTAACTTGCCCGGAAATTTCTTGCAACATTTACGCGACCCGCTAAGATTTTTAAAGATTCTAAGATTTGACAAAAAAATAGATTTAAAATGTATTTAAAAATTTTTTTTAACTTGGAGAGAGAAACTGATAATAGATTTAAAAACACATATCTGAAGGTATTAAGGAATTGTTAAAAAATATCATGCAACAGAAAAAATACATATACTATTCCCCACTGTAATTGACTCAATATTTTGTTTAGCAATTGTTTAACTTAACGCAGCCGTGCCCCAAATAGATAGATCGTGTGCTTTTAGAATGAAAATTCGTGCTAAATGTTCTTTGTTTGATAATGCTGAATGCAATAGAAATAAGTGTTTGTTACATAAATGTATACATCAAACATGAAAATCAATGGTTAACTTGTTTACGTAAATGAATGGGTAATTGAAATGGTTTGCCAAAGAAACAAGTTTTGTAAAGTACTTAGTAAATGAACATAAAAAAAAATTATTGGAAAACATAGCCTTGAAACGCAAATTGTTTTTATTTCACGAACTTATCTTTCTATAATGAAATTGTTTTTAGTTAATAGAATTATTTTTGACTTGGAAATAGGGCAATTTGTTTCTTTAACATTTCATTACTTAATCCAAACTTTATTACAAATTTGGGAATTTCTTCTTCACATATTGTTTTTTCAATGCTTCAAATTTCTTAGGTTTAGATTAATATTTAGTTATTACAATAAAATACTAAATTATCATAAATTTTTATTCCCGGTGGATGGTTTACTTTCTTAAAAATTTTTTTGAGAAATACGAAATAATATTATAAAATGCATTCAGACTTAAAAAATAAACCCGTTTGTAAGAATTAGATATCGCGCTATTTAGTGATAAAAAAGTTTCTTCTAGCATTTAAATTGTTTGATACTAAAATTTCCTTTTTATTAATTTTTTGATGTGCGCAAGAGAACTCTCTTAAAAAATATAAAATAAAATTACTTTTAGTTTGATTTAATTTAAAAAAGCTTTTTTGTATGCAACTGTCTATTAAAATATTTAGATATTTTTGTAGCAAGCGAAGTTAAAAATATTTCATTATTATTCTTATATTAAAAGTTTAACGTCTCTAAAAGTTACAAACAAGGTTTTTGTATTGTTTAGCTTAATTTTTATTTATTTATTTGTTTTTAGATATTTATGAAGTGTATTTAATTAATTTGTATAGTTATTTTTTTGCTGTTTACAAAAAAATTTATATTTTATAAATGTCAAAAATATATCATTTAAAGTGCACAATGAAAGTTTTTTTTTCACATATATACAACAAATTAAACTATTCCTTAACACAAAACAATATTTTATTTTGAGTACGTTATTCATATCATTTTTGTTTAAAAATATGATAAATAAATAAGAGAGATTCACTAGGAAGTAGACGTGCGCCGGTCAGTTGTTGCGCAGAAACCACAACGCATGTTGTTGAAGCTTGAGTTGTTTCGGAGTTTCTCTTAGTCGGTACGGAGCGACTATTATCTTTGCTTTCTATGTTTGGAATGTTTATCTACATCAATATGCATACAAAGATACCAACAAATATTAATTGTTAGTTAAGTATGAATTTATTTTGAGTTTAACATGAATGGATTAAACTGAAATGTATTTGGAAAATAGTACGTGAAAGGTATGTTTTTTTTTGTTATACTATATTAAAAAATAATTATATATTATTAATTTAATTTGGAATTACTCTAATGAGTAAACTTTAAAAATTCGCTAAACTTAATTATATTTCATCCAAATGCATTTTGTTATCATTAGTTTAGTATTTTTGACAGTTATGGTATATAACATTGTGATTGATAAGAGATTTCATTTTTATTAACTTCATAATTTTTGAAATATTGTTTTTTTGAAAAAATAATTTGTCATATTTTTATTTTCAATATTGACAATATATGATAAATGGATGTATGAAAAATGATTTATTTTTATTAACTTCATAGTTTCTGGAAGATTGTATTTCTTTTTTTAATATTTCCACTAATTTTAGCTCTTAAAAATAATTTGTCACATTTTTAATTTTTATATTGATTTCTCTTAAAGAAATTCCAAAATGGAAAATCGAACGCAAAATCACGTTATTATGTAGTCATTATTTTGGCAGTCTTAAAAAGTAACACACTTGTTTCCAAAAATAAGTTCTCTTCGTTATAGTTAAAATAGAACATGCTACTTTTAAAAATTTAAATAATATATTGATATATTTCATGCATTTGAAAACAAATTTGCTATTACTACTATTGGTATAAATTTACAGTATATAATTGGTGGGTCTTTTTAAGAAAACAATACACATTGTTTGAGTAGTTCCAACATTCACTAAAATTAATGCAAGTATAAAATTTGTTACATTGAAATTCAAACTAGTTTTAGCAATTGCAATTGTTTGTTAAGTGATTTATTAAATTTTGTGTGATGAATATCAAGTCTAGCAAATATTATTACACTTTAAAATCTAAAATAGAGCTTCTATCGTAACAATTAACATTATGATTTTGTAATTTTTTTACATTTATTGATCATAATTGAGGAATTTACTGGAGATAAGGATTTCTTTTTTGAAAACTTAATTTAAAAATGCAGCTTAATTAGAGTTAAACAGTAAAGTTATATATTATCAAGTAATTTAAACTGATTAATCTTTTTACATTTTTCTTGAAAATATATTTTCAAGATATAGCAAATACAAACTTATCAACATTCAACAGCCTTAAGAAAATCTTAGCTTTGATAAATATTGTGTTAAATGTGAATATTTTTCTGATTTTCGTTGTTCTGTTTGTTTCAATGCTAATATTTTAAAAAATATGGTGGCTGAGTTTTCAGGTTTTTGTTGTAAATATAAAAACAACTCGACCTTCTTGCATTTTTGCTCAATTAAATTTTTTGTAAATATACGTGTGTCTTTTTTTAAAAAAATAAATTAATCTTTCATTGGTTTTGTTTATTTCCTTCTTATTAAATAGTAGAAAGGAATATTTTTAAGCTAGATCATGGCATTAAATTTATTAAACTATTAATATGTTAAGAGAAATACAAAATATGAATTTTAAATTTTTTTAATGCTATTAATTTAATTATTAAAAATGCGTTAGTTGTCATTTTTAAAGTTCAAATGTTTGTGCAAAAAATTTAAATTGTGTTTATTATTTTTAACATTAAACCTATGAAAATAGCTGAATAACAATGCAACAATTAATTAAATGTTGTTTGTCATTTTTAACAATAGCTTTCATAATTTAACCTATGAAAGTATTTGACTAACAATACAACAGTTAAATAAATTTTGTAAGTCATTTTTAACATTTACGTTTATAATTAATCCTTTGAATATAACTGATTTAAAATACAACAGTTAATTAAATGTTTAAGTTTGTAGCTAAACCTATGAAAGTTGCTACAATTGATTGGAAAAGAACTTTAAATACATGACAGGTCATAAAGAACCGAATAAATAAACGTTATTTTAAGTTTTTGAGTTTAAGAACGATGTTTGCCAAAATGCATTATTTCCACAAAATCAATCTAAAAACATTTCTGCTATCATATCCATTTGGAAAAACGCAATCCAAACATATCTCATACAATTTTTATGAATTGGAATGGGTCCACTTGTAAAATCTGTTTTTATGGTTCATTGCGTTGATAGTTCAAACATAAATACAATGAATGATACTGTATCAGTCACCTGGATAGATAGTTTTTGGGAGAATTCATTGGATAAAATACCCTTCTATTGGAGAGGGAATCCGGAAGTGATCTTTTCTGATCAATTTTTCATTCTCGTTCAGAATGAGATACGTGATAGATTAATCGATAGATTACCGAATTGTATTTTTATGACTTTTTTAAATTAAAGTTTATAGACAATTATGCTTACAGAATCAATATTAAAAATGTTTATATTTATTGAATCTAACTGCATGAATTAAAAGCTAGACCTATTTTTATAAAAACTCTATGTTAAGCTTAAAATGAGGTTATTTCATGAAGACATAATTCATGTGGTATCTATCATTCACGCATAAATATTTTATTAGCTGTATGAATAAAATACACACAATGTTAATAAATAGTTTTGAAAGTTTGTTGTAAATAGGAATTTATAACACCAAAATGTTTTTAAGGAACTCATGTATTTGTAATAAATTTGTTTCTGATGTCTTTAAACTAAAAATGGGCATTAATATTTAAAAACTTTTATGGCATTTATGCATAATTTTTTCGTTAATGGTACAGTGCTTTGATGATCACTGTTTAGATTTATGTTAATCATTTTCTGTAATAACACTGCAGATTTTGCTAGATGATGATAATACAACGCGGATTTTTTTTTAGTTTTTGTGATAATGGATAAGCACATATTTTTTTAAAAATAAATCGTGATTTATTATTTTCAGAATTTTTTTTTTGTGTTTTCTAATGCGTAGCAATGTAAACAATTTGATGAATTATGAAAATTTCTATTATTTTTTTGCAAATAAATAAACAATACAAGTTTAATAAAATTTATTTAGAGCATTTCCTTTCACGTAAATTTAACATACATCATGATAATAATTATTTTATAATTTATCTTATCATTGGTGTTTAAATTTTTTTAATATTGCTCAAATCCACAAGCTCATAATTTTAGTGCCAAACCAGAAGGAAAGGAACGTTTTGGTCAAGTGAACGAAAATATTAAGCATAAATATTAATATTATTCCAATTTGACACTTCCAACCGAAATTGAGTTTCATTTGTGGTTAATGAAGTGAAATTTACGGAAACCTCGCATGGTTAGTTCCACGGTAAAAGACTTTAAATCGTTACTAATATACAGTTATGTAGGAATATGGTCCGAATAGTATAAATTGTTAATTTTTTAAATGTGGTACTAATGATTTTACATTATTCAGTATTTTGATAAACATTGAATGACACGTAATTACATTTATTATAAAAATTAACAGTTGGAATTATTTCTTTCAGGAACGGGTAACTGGTTTCATTGATAGGTTTTTTTAATTCATGCGCTTGTGTATTAAGACACTTAAGTTATAAAACTGAAATTAAAAAGAATTAAATTCAGAATTGGTTTATTTATATTTTATTTTTAATTCAAGTTTTAAAAAAAACTTGAAGAGTTTTCTTGTATGAAATTATTTATAAAATGTGGATGAGAAAGAATCATATTTTAATCAAACAGTTTTAATGCATATTTAAAATAATGATGAGAAAGATTAAAACTAGAAAATTTATATCAAACAATCTCTAATTTCCGCATAGATACCGTTTTGTTTTGAAAACGATGTATTATTATTATTGCTTTTCAGTTTTACTAATTCATTCAGATTTATATTATATAGGTTTACATTTCATTTTCGCTTATAACGTTCGTTTTACGTTATATTTCATTTCCGTCATAAATAAGCATTTACATTTTGAATTTTAAAAAAAAAAAACATTATATAAAAAGATAAAAAAATGTTTTTATTTACTCTAACAAGAAATATGATTAACAATCAATGGGTGAAATATGTTTTTATATATTTTTACGAATAAGATAGATGAACATGAAATTATAAAAGATTTTATCAAACATTTTAAAAATATTAAATAATTCTGATAATAAGGCTAAAAATACATTGCACATTATTATAGAGAAAAAGTACTGCATATATTTTAATGGTGCATATTTAGAAATATGATGTAGATGTTTAACCAACATAATATTAAGACCCTTTTTCTGTAAAACTAACGTAAAATTTAAACCATTTGATCTTTTAATTACTTTTCTTAGAAAAACAATAAAATAATATACAAAATATGTCTAAAATATTTATGACTGATTGGATAATCATTTTCGAACTGTGAGTGCTTTGAGTGAAAATCCACTTTAACAAAGGGTATAATAAGCTTATTAAATATAATAACATTACGATAAATAAAATTTAAAATTAAAAAAACAAACATATATAATCAAATTCTATGTACCAGTTGGTTATTACTTTTTAGATAGCTTCAATTTTAAAGGCAATAATGTATTTTTATAAAAAAGTCCAAAATTTGTGGATTGCAAAATTTGAAACCAAGATTTTCTCCAAGAAAAAAAACCATATTTTTTTTAAAATTACATACTGCCTGATACATGCGTTGATAGGGAAAATGAAAAGTACAAATTACTGTGAAAAAAATATTGTTTTTTCGTATTCTTTTGAAAATAAGACGAATAATCTCTTAAAGATAAAATGTATGCTGACACGAATATATTATTCCGCCTCACGTATACTTATTATATCTGACGACTTATCATGTCATACTTTAAGCAGAGAGTACATTAAAAAATATTGCAGTACATAATTATCAAGAACATGCAAATGATATTTCCAGCGTTTCAGTAAACTATTATAAATGTTTTTGAAAATGGTGGCAAATAAGACAGAGTTTCTTGTTGAAATGAGGGCTCCGATTATCGCTACAATGATATTATTGAAATTGTCAGTGTTATTCATGTTGAAAGTAACTCTCCTTGAAGGAACTAAAATCTTCCTTAACAATTGGTTTCGATCTGGTACCCTTTTTCGTTATTAAAGGTTGCTTATTTATTTACTGTCTCTTTATTTTTTAAAAATTTATATTCGAAAAGGCTTTTCTGAGGCTTGGAGACAAATTACAATCATTCTTGTTAACAAGAAATGTAATTTAAATGATTGTAAAAACTACAGGCCTATAGTATATGAGAAATTTTTCCAAAATATTTGAAAGTATTATTTATAAAAAAAATTCAGTCAACTTAAAATATTATATACCACATGCGCAATATCGGTTTATTTCTAAGAGATCCCCGACAGAAAATTTTCCAAAGCTTTTGACTTTGGCATATTGTTTAATACATTTGTTGAATTTGATTTTCATGAAGATCAATGATTTACTTATTTATGTGATATACATTTAAGAAGATAAACATTTGAGATAAAAATATATACATTTAAAAATCTATCTGTAAATATTTTTGGTAAGCTTGCTTATTTTTCTGGAGTATCTCTTGGCTCAAATCTTTGACCTCTGCTCTTCATTTTACTCATGAAAGATCTCTGTTGTGTTTCGAAAATTCTAAATTTTTACTTTTTGCAGATGATTTGAAAATATCGTAGTTAATAAATACAATTTCAGATGTAATTATTTAGCAACGAGACTTAGATAGTTTGTACGATTGGTGTAACGTTAACCATTTAGATCTTTAAAAAGGAAAACTGTTCTGCTGTTGATTATGCACATAAATTTAACCCTTTAATATTCTCGTGTAAAATTAGCATTCAGAAAATAACTAATATTATATTTATTATCATATTCCAGCATTTTTAACACTGTACAATAATTATTATTAAAATACTAATTTTAAGCTTAATTGTAAAGCTTTTAATATGATTTATTTGCCAAATTAAAAATCACTACTCTGACGGATTATTTATACACAGTTTCTTTCATTAGGGGGGGGGGGTTAAACTGTAACACTCTCAAATGTAGTTTCCATTTCCGTTATAACTGTTCAAATAAAATTTTTTGTTAAAATAGTGAATGAACTCATTCATACTTCGTGTTAGTTGATTAAAAAGAGCGAAAAATTACATTCGGGGAAATTCTTATGAATAAAAAATGCAACAATGTAAAATTTATTTTTCGGGTGACTTTCTAAACAAGTAACAGTCACAATCATGCAAAAACGTATGAAGTAGATCTATGTCACAGTTTGATTATGCATTAAAATTTATCTAGAGAAATAACATTTTGAGCTTCATTATAATATTTTTAATGTGATTTAAGACTCACACCTCTGAGAGTTTATTTACGCACGGAAATTTTCAATTAAAATTGTTTGCAATATCTCCAAAAATGATCATTTATTCAAAACAACAATGACACTCAACCAAAATATTGTGTTAGTAGGTTAAGAAAAAGGTCGAAACATCACATTTTCGTGCAAATGCTTGTAAATAACAAAAATATTTGATTACCAGAATGGTTTTGCTACAAGTAACTGTCTTAATCACGAAAAAAGTAAGCGACTGAGGAGGTCAATGTCACTGGTTGATTATGATGTATATTCCTAGAAAAGTCTAATCGATGATCCTATTTACAAATCGCTTATCATGTGCCAAAATAGATGTCTGAGTCTCAAGACTACGGTTGCTAAGGGAAAATTGGCTAGTTTAGTTGGCCCTTCGTAAAATGAATAGTAACCTTTGGTCAACGAACTAATATCATAAATTAACGGGACGCTGAAATATTAGGCTACTAACAAACATTTTCTATATCAAGGTTTCTAGGAATAGGTGGGGTTTCAGAATTTTTTCAGAAAGTTCTTCGAATCTTTTGTAAGTTGTGAAACAAGAAAATAGTTTACGTTAGTAGTTTTCAAAGTCTCTTGAGCCGTAACTAATGTACGTTAATCACTTTAGATGATTACTGAAAACTGTTTCCAAAGATACGCTTAGCTAATATTTTTCAATTAATGAAAAAGCATATGCGTGCAATTAATTGGTAACATTGACCTCTTTGGCAAGATTGAAAGCAAAACATATGGAAAACTTTTGGTGTTACGTTTTAGCCATGAATTACAAGGTTATAGCAAAAATATTATTATTTTTGCTAATAGTCATGAAACTAAATTTCTTATACATTAATATTATACAAAAAATAATCTTTCTTTAACAGTAATATTTCAGCCTATTTTTTGATGATTAAAAAATGGAATCTCAAACAATTATAACGGTTATTCATATGAAAAATTATTTTCAAATAATTGAGTTAATTATCTTTACTTAAAAGAATTTCAGAGTTAAATCTGATTTCGAATCATATAGTCAGAAATGGCAAAATCTAGAAATTAAAATGGTGTAGAAAAGGATGATATTATGACACTTCAATTCGTTTTTTAATTTTCTAAAAGTATAATTTTTTCAACTTACCGGAAATATAACTTTAATTAATAAGGGGGAAAGCAATTTAAGTAAAATAAATTTGAACTCAATTAAAATTGTAGTAAGAGTTTTTGAAATTCATTTAAATTTTTCATTAAAATTATCATAAGAAAATGTAAATTCACCTACGTAGCTGTTATTATTCATCCTACTAATTTCACCTACGAAAATTAATAAGAGTAATTCCCTTTGGTAAACATTAAGGAATGCAGATCCTTTATATTTAAAATAATTACTTGCTGTTATTTCTATTGACAATCAAATTAAATGTAAAAGAAATATCTAGTTAGTTTTTTATAAAAGTAAAAAAATACCTAGTTAATATGTTGAAAAAAAGTACCTAGGTTAATTGAACACAAACACTCCATGTTTGTTTAATTCTTATCCAAAAACCGAAAAAAATCTTAATTATTTAGAATTATTTCAAACATTTATCTATATAATCATGAGTAATACAGATGTCCTCCAAATATTTAAGTTAATTTAATCTTGAAAGTGAATTATTTTATGAGGAAATTAAATTTCCTCTCAATGTTTTCTTTGAAGTATTTTATTTCGATTGATATACACTATGAAAAATTCCTGATCAAATTACGGTAAAAAGTACCGGCACAAAGGGTGCTGGTACTTCATTTTTACCAGATACGTTTGCACAATTATGATAATTTGTGTTTAAATTTATTCAGATTTCAATCACATTTTTAAGAAATACTAATTTTTTAACGTTTTATATTAAATGCAAACAAAAACACATCATTAAGAATTTGTAAAATATTTTATAACATAACAAATTTTAATTGTATATATTTTTTTGAAATTTAAATCTGTTTTATTTTTTAGATTGCCAAGCTAAACTACTTTACTTGCTTCATTTCCTGTGTTTATTTTTGCATATGCAATAGTAATGAAGTAAACATAAGCGTAGCCTATGATTATCTATCCTCTTAAAAGTTTCTCCCATAAATCATTTATAAAACAAATGGTATGAATAAATAAATATAATTTCTCTCTACTCAAAAACATCATAAATAATTTGTAAAATTTAACATACAAATGAAAAAATATTTTAGAAAGAGTATTGTTTTTCTTAAATGCGCTTATAAATATTTTTTCGGAATCGATTACTTTTTAAAACTATTTTAAAATTTGATTTAATAAATGATTTTATTATTGTTAACTTAAAACACCAGATTTATTTACATATTTAGCATGAACTCACTATTTGTTTAATAATTGTCAAGTTATAATGTGTATTATATATATATATATATATATATATATATATATATATATATATATATATATATATATATATATATATATATATATATATATATATATATATATATATATATATATATATATATATATATATATATATATATATATATATATATATATATATATATATATATATATATATATATATATACACTACCGGTCAAAAGTTTGCGAAAATTTTGAAATCTACGAAAAAATGGTCTAAATTTAAATGTTCATAGAACTGCGAAAAATCATTCAAATTGCATGAAAATTTGATATGTTCTAAAGTGAACCCTTTACATTTAGTTACATATGATCAAATTGCAATACTTTATTTTTTGCGAACTGAATCCAGCTTTTCATCATGAGTTGTTTCTATGGTTAAAAAATGTGTTAAGTTTGAACACCTGCCAAACTTGCAAAAAAATTTTTTTAAACTTTCTGTTAATAGAAAATAGTTATTTCAACCGTTCTATGTAAGCCCTAAAAATTTCAGATCGATTTGATTTTTTTTGACGAAGTTATAGATTTTTGAAAAGCATGTGTACTTTTCTCGATTTTTGAGCATTCCACATATGAGGTCTTTTGGTCTATACATCTTCTACCAAAGAACTTTTTAATTTTAATGTTTTCTATATTTTCAACTAATTAATATTGATTATAACAAATATTCTTATTCATTATTGTAATTACAAGGAATTTATTATGAATATAATTAAAACAATATCTCATAAATGTCACATTTCATCGAAAATTTGTTTGTTCTTGCAAACGATGCTCTGATATTTCGAATCGAAATCAGTTATGGGACATTTTACAACAGGAATGGAACTCTATATCACTTGAAGTGATTAATGGTTTGTTAGATCAAATGCCACGCATATGTAAGGCTATAATAAAAGCAAAAGTTGGATGGTTCGAGGAATCTAAGATTTAAATGTTAATTTATTTAATTACAAAATACGAATAAGAATATGTTAAATATTTGACCTGTTGTAAATAAAATAGTTAAGTAAAAATGCAAATTTTTTATACTATTGATATTATTTTTTTAGAATTATTTATGTAATTATTGTTATAACTTTTTATTTTAATTTAATGTAAAGTAAAAATATCACAACAAAACTAATACATATATATATATATATATATATATATATATATATATATATATATATATATATATATATATCCTTTGTAACTTTTTAATACGTTGAAAGAGTTGAAAATCGAAGTCATAATTTTTTTTCTCAGATAGCTGCCATTCAGGTTCGATACACTTGCTCCAATATCTAAATCAGAATTTTTAATGAGAAATTTTATTTTTCTGAGAATTTTAGCTAATTTTTCTTCTTGTTATTATAAATTTAATTTTACTAACATTACTTTAGTCAAATAATGTGTGTAAATATTTATCAACAAATTGTGTAATTGAAGTGATTGTGTATTTCCAAAATATAAATATGATTTTCTTAGTACATTTTAAGTGTGATATGTTACAATAGTACTTAATTTGAAAATACCTTATTATAATAGTTTTCTTTGCATAATTTCACAGCATACACATGTAAGAACATTCCCCCCCCCCCAAAAAAAAAAAAAAATTGAAATTCGCTGTAAAAAATAAAAACAGCGCATATTGCATTGATAAAAATTTAAATCCTACTTTAAAACCGAAAGTTTTACTTATAATGACTCTTTCAGTATCATTAGATTTATTTAACTTGGTAGCTAATCTATTTTAAGATATATTTTTAATTGTGTTATATTTTTACGATATTCAGAATGTAAAAACAAATATCATGTCTCTTGGCGCTTTTTTTGTTCAATGTTTTGAAGAAATTTTGTTAAATACTATTAAGCGCTTCCCTTACCAATTTTTTTGAAAAAAAATTGCAAAAAAAAAAAAAAAAAAAAAAAATCAAAATTTTTTTATTTTATTAATAAATGCAAGGAACTGAGGCAAAAAATAATACACAAGTTTTAAGTTGAAATTTCAATTTTTTATTTCTGTAAAAAATATTTAGTTTATCATCAGTTTACTATCCCGATTTATCTCGGGCAAATGAAAAATGTTAAATATTAGTCTTTGTATGATAGTTTTTAAAACAAGGGACAACACAAAGTGATACTTTCAACACGCTAGTGAAGTTTGCCCTTTTTTCTATATAAATTCTGCAATCATTGTACACGCAATGGCGCAAAACACGTGTGCAGTCCCACAATCCAACAAAACTCTCAGACTATATTTGGTAAACTTCAAATCACAACAGATTTTTTATTTTTTTGCTTCCAGCCGAGAAAAAATGTGATAAAACAAAACGTACTGAAAAATTCTGCTACCGCTGAGTTTTCTCAGGATGATTAATATATATATATATATATATATATATATATATATATATATATATATATATATATATATATATATATATATATATATATATATATATATATATATATATATATATATATATATATATATATATATATATACCAGAGTTAAATCGGGATAATCAGGGAAGCGGTTAAAACACAGCGCGTATTGGCTACATCATCTTGCATGCAACAAATATTATATCTGTGACATTGAAGCCCTTAAATTTTTAATCAAATCAGATAAATATTTAAAAAAAAATTTTGATTTTTGAAAATCTTAAAAAAGGTTTGCTTTATCAAACATAAGAGTGTTTATTTTCACATAATTAAGAATAAATTTAAATTTATATGTTAAAAGAGTGCTTAATCAGAACAGAGTAAAAAAAATAAGTATGTATTTTAATTATGAAATATTTCTCAAATTTATTCAGAAAAAAATAGTATTTTTCTAAGAAACTATAATTGGGTATAATATGAAAAAAACACAACTGCTTCGATTTAGTAGGAACAACATATGACGCAATGCTAAACGAATGGAATTTAGTTGTTGTTTACTTAGTTATTGTTATTAGTAGTTGTTGTTATTTGTTTTAGTTGTTGTTGTTTATTTAGTTTCAATAACTTTTCTTTATAATGCAATAAAATCTGGCGAGCAGCTATTTAAACGATCAAACACTTCGTTTGTTTATTTGTGGCTTGAAGTTAGGCTCGCAGAAAATGCCGTTCATGGGTTAAATTTAGTAGGAACAACACAACCTGTGACGTAGGCTATATTATACCCAATTGCGTTTCTACTTATTAGGTAAAATATCAAGCATGTAAATGAATTAAATGGGTTAAATTGCAAAGTTTTACAATATAAAGGAGATAAAATTAACTGACAAAATAAATTTTTAATTGTGTCATTTTTTTGAATAATTTCTTAATCATTTTCGATTTTTTTTAAATTTTCAGTTTGAAAGTAAATGGTAGTAATTTTTTTATTGAATGAAGCTAAATCAAATAAAGCACTTACAAATATTTAAGTATCTTATTTATTATAAATTGTTCTACCTAAACTGTTATGCATGTTCCAAAAATACAACTCTTATACTTCAGTATATATTTATTGAAGGTAATTGAGCTTAAAATTCATTAAAATTTAATTTTAATTAATGTTATTGCCTGCCGCCTAATAAACTTTAAACTTCGCATTTGATTTTGTTATTTTTTTGTTTTTTTCTTCATATGTTTTTTTTTCTTAGTTTCTTTTGTTTTATCCTAATATATAAACTCAACTCTGCAGTCACTGAGATGTACCTGGAGATCCAAACGTGACTCATCCTTTTATTTTTATTATTTTTTTTGTGTTCGCTACTGTTGTATGCTATTGTATGCTTATGGAACTAAACTTTCGTATCCCAGATTTGTGACAGTAGATAAACAAATAAAATGCCATATTATCCAGCTTTAACAAAATTGAAACAACAATTTTCTAATAACCTGTCAGGTAAATTGATATAAATGAGAATAATCCGGGCGTAAAGCAATTGAGCAAAAGTCATTTCGAATGCGATACACGAGATCAAAGGTTCATTGCCCTCTCCTAACTCCAGTTTTTCCTGCACTGCTACCCTTTCACTTTTGTGATTGCTATTAGACCTGCCTGCATAAGAGTCATTTTGATGTACAACTTTAAGTAGTAATTAGAAAATTATGCACTCCAAATGTAAATATTAATCTGATTGTAGTTTTACCAAACCGGAATGAAACTTCTTTTATTGATGACTTGCTTCATATTTTAACGACATGTTATGAATTTATACTGATTGAGACGTAAATTAAGTAAATGTACAATTTTTCGGAAGAACTGGAATAATATGTGTATTTTAGCTTCAATTAAAATTAAATTTAGCTTTAAAAAGAATTAGGTTTAAAAGCAAAGCTTCTTGAATAATATTAAAGTATAAAAGAAATATTTTAAAACCTTTTTTTTGCTCTTAAGTGCTTTAGTTTTGACATATTCCTCTAGTTTTTTTAAATTTGTTTTGAGGAGGATTTCTGTTTGTAGAATCATTTGCCCCCATTAACTATCCATTTCATTGCTGTTTATACCCTTTTATTTGTCAAAAAAATATTTTTTAGAAATTAATAATAAACGTATGGAAATCCAGAATACAGTTAATTGTATAAAATTCTGTAAGCGTTATAAACAAAAGTTTTATTTTGTTATTTCCTTATTTTTTAAAAAAAAATTTTAATAATTATTTTGTATCAAACTTTGCAATTAATTGAATTGAGTTCTTTGAAAGGTTTTGTTTTAATATCTATATGCTCTTCCGGAAACTCTAAAAAAGGCACAACTAATTTAAATTCACTTACGATGATTTATTCTCAAAATCAAGTTTTTTTTTTTCAAATCAGTAACGATTCTTCAAATTATTATTATCATTTTTAAGAAAAGCAAAGAGGTCAGGTCACGTAATGTTGCTATCTAAAACAACATATCCGCAGATTTGCATTAATATGTTTTATATATTTAAAAAAGTGGAAAAGTGTTTCACTATATAGTATGATGAATGATTCATCTATGTAAAAATTACAATAGCAAATCAATGGAATAATTTCTTTCAAAAAATCTAGTATTTTATCCCAAATTATAAGTGAAAGAGAGTGAGAGAGAGATTTGAATTAATTGGGTATACTTTATATTTCCCTTTTCGTTAAAAAAAGTAAAAAAATTAAAAAAAAACAATAATGTTTTTTTTTGCACTTATAATTGTGAAGTAAGTAAATAAAAATTAGTAAAAATTAAATATTTTTAGATCTTTAAATGCAACGTTGAAGTTTAAATGTAAATATACATAAAAATTCAATTGAATTTAGTGTAGAAACCCAATAGTGCAGTGTAGATAATCCATTAGTATGGAATAGTAACTTAATATTTGAATTTCCTATTAATTTATTTTTATTTTTTTACTTCGGCATATTTTATTACTTAGATGATTAAATATTTATATACTTTACAATCAACATGCTTTTTATTGCTATTATATAGGAAAAATATTTAAAAGTAAAAATGATGTTTTATAAAATTCTTTTTTTGATTTACAAGTATTATAAGTGTAGGTAAGAATGTTTCAATTCGCTCAATAGTTGTGGAGATGAATAGAAAAACAATAAAGCATACTTCTGTATTGATTTTGAAGCGTAGTTAATATTTAGAATTTAATAATTAGAATGTTTGAGAGGGATATTTAAAACTCTAAAATTGGATTTTTGTGCGTGCAAATCCCATTACTAAAACAAATATTGTTCATACTGACATGCTAATTCGTTTTCTTTCTTTAAATTTTATTACGTATTTTAATTTAATTATTTATTTCATTTTTAATATTTATTTTAATTTTATTATTTATATTAATTTATTATTTCTTGCTTTTTTTATTTTAATTTTATTCTTTTTCATGAAATATTTTAATTTATTATTAATTCAATTATTTTTATTCTACTTTATACATTTTACTTTATTATGTATTCCAATTTTTTTGTCCTTTATTTTATTTTACAATGCATCTATGCTAACTTCATAATTAATAATTATTTCATCATTCCTTTTATTTTATAAATTTCTCTTCACTTAATGTTACAGCGTTAATATTAAATTCAAGAAATAAATCTTAGGTGTAAATTAAAAGACGTATCTTAGTACTCTTAGTATCTATTCATGGTACTTTTGCATTTTTTCTCTTAGGATTGAAATTAAAATAAGGCATTATAAATTTGTGTTAGTAATATAAATAGTAGATATTTTGAACCAAATGTTTTTCTGAAAGTATTTAGAGTTTTTTTTGCATTTAGATTAAAGAAAAAATATTTTGAGAAGTCACTAGATACTAAGAATAATTTTTATCCTTTATTATATCTTTTATTATATTAAATAATTTTATTTCACATTGCATCTATATTATTTCCTTATTTTATCATTCGATTTATTTTAGAAATTTCTCTTTACATAATATTACAATTTTAATATCAAATTAACGAAGGAAAACTACAAAAAATTTTCCTCTACATAAAAACGTTGGAATATGCATTTTAATATTTCTACTACTCATAGTACATGCTTATGGTACTTACTCTTATTATCTATTCATGGTATTTTTGTCTTTTCTCTCTTCGGATTGAAATTAAAATAAAGTAAAAAAATTTGTTTTAATAATATAAATAGTAGATATTCTGCGTCAAATTTTTAAAAAAGAATTTATAGAATTTTTTTCTTTTTTTTTTTGCATTTAAGTTTAAAAAAATATTTTTTTTTTACCAGACTCCAGAACCCGAACTGTTTCTAAAGGAAGGTAACTACACGGGTCCGAGCAATTGGTCACAAGGTGAGGATAGTGGGCTAGAGGAGAGCTTAGCTGACAGCAACAGTCAGAGATCACACGACAGAGGTAATATCGCAAGTTTAATTGACAATCTTTGGAATGTATTGAACACGTTATTTGATGACTTTAAACTTTCAGTATTTTTTGTAGTCCCATTAAATCATATACACGAAATTATTTGTTATGCTTTTATTTTTTCTTACTCAGAGCATGAGTCATTTATACCTATAAAGGCTTAAAAAACGTTAATAATTTAGCCCTTCACGCTCGTCTGAAACCACAATTTCGTTAAAGGCACTCAGCGAAGAATTGACAGCCCTTGTAAAAAATTCCTGGAAAAATTACCGTACTGTTTAGTAATGGCATTTATGGTGAAAAAGAAAAGAACCCCCCCCCCCCATAATTCTGGTTAATAACATCAAAATATACGGCATTTAAACCATTCATGGGGTAATTTTTCCGTACATATAGTAACGGTTTACTGGAAATTTTGGTCTTCAAAATTATTATTTCTAGTATTATTATTTCTAGTATTCAAAATAATTATGAAATAATTATATTTAGTTTCTTTTTATTATTTCCTTACTTTTAAACTTTTTATTACTACACATTTAGTAAAAAATGCAAAACTGAAGAAAAAAAATCAACGGATTGCAACCGAAAAAATTAAATGAATAATGATTTTTATGTCATGTTCTAACGTATTATGATAAAATTAGCACATGTTACCTCATTTGCCAAATTTTATCACATATTATAAAGCATATTTTATTATGAATTCGACCGAATTCATTTCTAAAGCAAATCGGTAAAACTTATCGAACTTTTTGGTGTTCCCATAGAATCAGAAACGCAATAAATTTTATCATATTCTGGTACTTTTGTCCGTACTTATTTCCTGAAATCAAATGTAAATAAAATTTGGAAATTTTTTTCTTTCCTACTGATTGTGAGGTACTGAATTCAAAAATGAAATTTAAATATATCTTAAGTTTTCCGACAAAAACTTTGAGACTACATTTTAAAAATAAAAGATTTTGCAACTCATGACGAAATGTTAAATCTGAAAAGAAATTCTTATCTGTCTCAGCAATAATAGTTGGTTATTTGTGTCCCATTCTCTTTTAATTTTTCTCTTTTCTCATTCTCCTTTAATATATTTTTTTTAAAAAATTTGTCTTATTTTAAGCAAATATTATTTCTTAGGGAGTAATAAAACGTTTTAAAATTTTATTCAATGCATTTTTCCAGCTACTCCGGAGAGCCTAACCGATGACCCTCTCATCCTACCGAAATTGACCGATTACTTGGACGTTCCTGTGCGGGCGGACCTCGATGATCCAGGTGGACGGTCCTCGATGCCACCAGGCGCGATGACAGTCTCCATGTCGGTGGATGATCTCTCCTCAGCAAATCTTTTTCCGCGAGGTCCAGGTATTCGTAAAGGGGAGACCCCCCGCATTCGACCTATTCGAGCAGACCACCGATACAGCAGTGAAGACGTGCGGTTCCGCAGAGTTAGAGAACATAGCATAGAAAAGAAAAGACAAAATGACAGCTACATGAACAACGATGAGTTCGAGAGATCAATGAGGGGAAGCAGTTGGAACAGGTAAAGATCTTGAAAATGGGCGTCTGTTTTTGAGCGCTTCAAACTGCCCAACTGTTTTTTTTTCCTATTTATGTATTTTTGAAGTGAAAGAAGTTTTTAATCTATTAATATTTTACCGCTTCAGTTTCTTGGGATTATTAATTTAATAATTGAAATGGTTTTCTTAGATTTTTTTTAAATTTTTAATACATAACTTTATTTTTTCGATTGAACTGATCTTTTTTTCTCCATTACAATACCAAAATAATAATAATATTTAGCTAATTCGAAAACACCTATTTTAATACTATATCATTCGCAAATAACAGAAAGATTTAAGACATTTCTATATTTATTATAGTATTATACCGATTGCGCTAAAATATTATTACTAGATTGAATTGTACTTAAATTCTTGTTAAGATTTTTAAAATATAATTCTTGGAGTAAGCAAAAAAAAATTTTTTTTTTTTGACAATTTTTTTTTTCCTAATTTTATACGGTAATTTTTTTGAAATACATTTTTGCAACATTTAAATTAAAACAATTGTTAACATTAGGCAATAAAGGAATATTTTAATTTGTTTTTTTTTTCCTTAATAGTATGTGGTAAATGATCTGATTTTAGTGAACTGTAAAATTCTACAAGTTGGCCCTACAGGGAAAGGTAGGAAATGCTATACTACGCCTTTGAAAAGTAGTTCTTCGCTATTTTGGAATTAATTACAGTTTAAATGTGCGTACAAATATAGATAAATGTTGTATAATAAGAAAAGTTTATCTTGAAGCTTGTATTAGAGGTTTTATCAAGTTTAAATGTATTTAACTTATAAATAAACTATAACTTATAAATAATGTAATTAACTTATAAACCTTCACAGGAAAGTGAATGTATAAAGAAGAAGGCGTTTTAATTTGATGATGAATTAGTTTCCAGTGACGAGGAATTGGCGCGTTGGCTATGTTTTTGTACTGGTCAGCGCTTTCTGTCACTCGCTTTGTTAATTGTTCTTTTTTTTTTTATTAGTTATTAACTGTCAATATTTTTTGTAGCTAGTTATTAATTGTTAGCTTGTTTTTGTTATAGTTGTTCATTTTTTTGCATTTATTGTTAATTCTTTTTGTGATTACCTGTTAGATTGTTTTCTTCTTTTTTTTCTTCTGCTAATTACTAAATGTTAGCTTGTTTTTGTTTCGTTAGTTATCCGTTGTTAGCTTGTTTTTGTAGCTATTAATTAAACTTTTCATCGGATTCTTAAGGAGCTGAGATTTTCTTTCAAGAAAAGAAAAATGCAATCTTCTCTTATAGAGAGGTTTCTTTTAGAGATATTTTTAGGTAGGCTCTTCTGTTTCGTAGAAGCGAATATATTTCAGAATGCAAGAGAATAATTACTTTTATAACAAAAAAAAACTTTTCCTAAATAAAGGTGATTTCTTTATTTATAAAAAGGACAGTAAATATTATAAAACATACAGATGATCGTTTTCATGATCAATAGTTTTATGCTCATGTTGACTTTTCCTTCCCGCACAAAACACCAATGTAGGATAAATTAATATCTATAAATCAATTTAAAAAAAAAAGGTTCCACACAAAATAAATATCTAAAGTAAAGTATTCATGAGGAACTGTGTTTTTTTTTTATTATTTTATTACTTTGATTTAATAAAAAAGATTATCTTCTTAAAATTAGTTTCGCTTAGTTAAAAAATATTAATAAGAAAATCTGTTTTTTAAGAATCATAATAAGAAATCAGCTAACAATTAGTATCTCAAATCAATTATTATAAGAAATGCTCTAAAAAATCTTGTTTTTTTTTTTGTATTTTGTTCAATATTTTAGTAAGATTATTAGGTAAAACGGAGTATAGTGTAAAATAACTACTTACACATCTGGCGGGTCAAGACAATTTACGAACATCAGCATTTATTTTTAGAACTGAGAAACAGAATTACATTTTTTATTTAAAACTTATCTACAATCACGATTGTAACTATAAGATAATTAAATTACTGAGCTCCGTTACATATTATTTTTAACAACTTAAAAAATATATTTTTAAAAAGAAGATTTAAGAATGTAGCTTTATCTACAAACAGTAAAAAGTAAAAAAAAAAAAAAAAAGTACTACATTAATGATAATGTTTCTATAAGTTGTTTTATATTTCCAAAACCGTTATTTCAAGCAACAGAAACAAATTAAAATGCAATAAAATAAAGTTATTAACTTTCAATCAGAATTCAATTATTTAATTTTTATTTTATTTTAATCAGAATGAACTCAAAATTTTGAATTTAGTGTTTTTTTTTAATTTTTATTCATTTAAATTTATTTGAAATATTGATGACTGTTTTGAAAAACGTAATAAAAACAATAATAAACAGTTCCACAATTAAAATGATTGTCAAAGAATATGTAACCATGAATCGGTTCAAAAATATGTTACCTTTTTACATATAAGCATTTAGGTGTTTTAATTTTAAAACAATATTTCTTTCATGCTAGACATGCCTATTCAAAATTAAACAGCAATTCATGAAGAAGGAGAGTTTGACAATGGTGACTTCATGGTTTACATATATTATACTTTTTGTAACAAAAAAATACAAAACTTAACAAAAAAAATTAAATACAATTCATCTTAAATAAAATAAAATCATCTGAAATTAAATTAAATTAAATTAAAATTAAATTACATTATAATTACTTTATTTTATATATTAAACTATATTAATTTATCATAATTATTTTATTTAATTTATTTTTTACTTTTTGATCTATCATATTATTTTAATATTTTACCACTAGGAAATGAAACGTAGAAATTTATCTTTTTTCTATATTGATATCAAGTTAGCGTTAAAAATAATATATTTCTTTACTTATTCAATTTTTCATTTTATTTTGAAAAATCATAATTTTTTTTTTTGGAAGGAGATGAACTTGTTTTTTCAATAATTATTATTGTCAAAAATAACATGAATAAGCATAAAAAGTATAAGCATAAAGTTAAAAAAAAGAAAAAAACAGAATTAGATTCATTATGCTATTGGTATAAGAATATAATGATGGTTTGAAATTATACAACCTGAAAGACACGTTTAAAATTTCATCAATAGATGGCAGCACTATAAACTAAACAAATCACCGCACATCCAACACGCATTAAATCTATAAAGAACATAAATTTGTAGATTAAAATTTTATTGTTTTCTTGAATTTATTTAATAAGAGCAGGACTACTAAATGTTAAAAGAAACCAAAACGCTTCATAATTTTATGCCTCTCTAGTCATGTTCTGGATCATAAGTTTTAAAATTAAATTCGTTTTCAATATAAGCCGACAGATGACAGCACAGCGAAAAGTTTCATTCAAATGTCAAACTGTTTACAGTTTTGCTTGCAATTAGAAATCAATAACATCAAATAAAGGTAAGTTGCGCAATTCATTTTTCCTTACTTTTTAATAATTACCATTTCTTTTTCTTTATTAAAATAAAAAAAATATGATATGGATAAGACTAGGTTCTTATAAATTTAGCTGCAATTTCATTTTTTACAATTCAATTTAAAAAAAAAAATAAATAAATTTTTATTTGAGACATGTTATTATAGATTCTACATTTTTTTTCATTAACTTCAAGATTTATTTTCTCAAGAAATATTGCAATAATTGTATGTATTTTTCTTAGACTGAGAAACGCGTGTTTCTTATGGAGTATCTTTAGGAGAAAAAATTACATCCGAAAAATCTAAACATTTAAAAGTACAACACTCATTAAAATAATAAATTTGTGTCTTTTTCATTATATCAATCAATAAATAAAAAAACATGCATCTCTAAACTTATATTATTTAAACAACTTAGCAACGTGTTCTCGTAATGTCTTTTTATGAATCAGACATTTAAACGATATTATTGTTAATGTTTATTTACAAAGACCGAAAATAACTGAGAATTAACTATTTAGATGGATACAAACCAACTACAAATTTAAAATAAAAAAAATTATGCTTGCGGTTTGCTATACTCAATAAAGAGATGTCCTTTTGTAAAATAAAATAAAAATAATGTCTTTTTTTTTCTGGGTATATTTATGTTCTCTAACTATACTCATATTTTTTTTTGCATATTTCATTATTTGCAATCAAAACTTAGCTTAATAATCGCATATTTATCAGCTTTTACAGTATCATTATCAATATGTTATTTAGGAAAGCTCATACAGGTTTGCGGTTGAATAAATAACGTACAATTCAACTCAGTAATCATGAAAAAAAAAAAAAAAAAAAAAAGGAAGAAGAGAAAATTAGGTAATTAACTTTTGCGATGCCATGAATTTGTATTATTATCTATGCCGAAATAAAGAATCACCCTACATACCTTTATAATTTTACCCTGCTTATCGTGTTGTTTTTGTGTTCTCGATTCTGAAAATATTAGTTCTTCTTATACCTCTTCACTCGAATTTTCATCGTATTCCTTTTTATCTGTTTTAAACTTCCTAATATAATTTGATTTTTACTTGAGAAAATAGAATGTTTCAACATGTTGTTCTATTACAACAAACATTCAGAAGGTTTGTTGTTATAGAATTATAAATTTCTTCATTAATATATACTTTCGATGACTATACAATATTTTATTAGTTTCAAATCTTAAAGTATATGAGTATTTATTTAAAAAGCGTAACAGCAGAAGCTACATCCAGTGACTGTTAATCATAAAATTGTGAGTACTTGAAGTTTTTTTTAAATTTTTTTTTTTCTCTTCGGAATTTTTCCGAAGATCAGTCTTATTTATTGCCTATGGAAATTTTTTCAAAAGTTTTTCTCTCGGCAATGGTTTTCATATCTGTCTGATTTTATTCATTGTGATGATTAGGAGTTTTTTAGCATTTTGTTTTAAACAAAATTAAAAGCCAAAACTCATGACAATTAATGAAAACTGCCACTGTTCTATCAATTTAAAAATTTCAAATTTTTTTTTTCTACAAATAAAAATAGCTTTCTTTATACTTAGTTTTATACTTAAGCATTTTTTTAGTGGTTCTGATGAGCCAAGCCATTTGAAACATAAAGAAGAAATTTTAAAAGCGAGAAATATCAAAAAATTTAGTTTCTAAATTTTCAAAGAATACATAAATCTAAATACTGACATAATACGGTAAACTGACATGCATAATGTATAGATTGAAATATTTTTTAATAAATTATTTTAAAATATTTATAAAAACCAACCGGATGGAGAAAATAATTGTTTAATTGGAAATATGAGGGAAGAATTAGATATTTTGTAAAAAAAGTAAGATTTGAAATTAAGAAGAATTTTTATTAAAAAATAATTTCAAACAAGAAATTATTATTTAAATCCATAAAATTTTCAAATTCATTTTAATTTTAAAAACTAAAAAATATAAATGAGTGTTAAAAAGGGTTGTCTTAAAACTATTTTTCATTTCAGAAACTACTTAATTTGTTTGAATTTGGGTATTATAAACTTAACCCTTATTTTGAAAAAGTCTACAATCCCAAAACTAATGTTAAGCTTCTGAAAAATAATAATGTAATTGACGTTTCCCAATGATATTAGCGTAATAAAATAAAATTTAGCGAAGTAATAATTGAAATTTTTTTCCCCAGCCTACCAAAGTGTTTGTAATTATCACCATGGAAACGAAAGGCTTAGTTGAGTGTTTTTATTTAATTCTTGTGATTTTTCTCCGATATTTAAGGAATAAAACAGCCATTGCTTTGCACTCAGTTTCAGCCATAATGTATTACTGACACACCGATTTATTATATTCCTGCCCTCTATTAGTATGGGTAATGTGCGATTAAAGAAAGGAAATAGCGGAAAGTGGTTAATGAGATTTTGTTAAGCTAACTCTACATTGAGAAATGTTTTTATTATATTTGGATATTTAAATATTCCATTGTGCTTGAAATATGAAAATCTAATAAATTTTGGATTCAATTCATAAATTTGTATGAATGTGTTAGGTTCACACACGAGGCATATTTGTGATTATATTTTTCTCCTCCTTTTTCATATTTTTTATTAAGGACGGAGGGCGGCTAATTAAGTTATGCTAAGTAAACTGTATATTGTGAGAATCGAAAATGTTATTCCTTTACGATATTTGTAACCACACAAATGAAGTATAAATATATGAAAATATCATTCAGTTCTTTGATTTAAATTAAATGTGTAATATACATAGTACATAAGACAAATTTGTGTTTTTCTTCATATTCTGCAATGCATAAAAAGCCGACCGGTCTGTGTGGGAGTTAGGGAGCTGCCTTTGCAAACGAAAGGTTCTGGTTTCGAATCCCGGGCAAGGCATGGATGTTCTTTCCTTCTCTGTTCTATCTGTCCTTACTGTGGGAGCGACGTTGGCCCACCTTATATGGTGCCCCTGAAAGAGTGGCCAACAAATCTGCCCTTCAATGCCTGTATGAACTAGGTCATTCTCCAGGTGGGAATTGGAAAAAAAAATCATAAAAAAAAGAAAGAATGAAATCACTCACAACACTTCATCATAAAATTACTCACAGTTCAGAGATTTGGGATAGTTAGAAAATCTACTACCATTAGTAAAATAATTGTCAGATTAGTTAGATACGAATAAAGGTCAAGCTTATGATGACTCGTGATTATTATTATTATTATTATTATTATTATTATTATTATATATATATATATATATATATATATATATATATATATATGCGTGTGTCTGTGTGTGTGCAATTAGTTTAAATAATTAACCATCATAAACATCTAACACTAATAAAATCAATTTTCTAACTAATCTTTGCTAAAAAACTCTAGATTAAAGTGAATAGAGAAATATCACAGAATTGAATACAAAATATTTTTTGATCAAATAGGTATTATATTTATAATATACATAACTATTTTATTCCTTATTTAAATTTTTTTTATTTGATTAGCATTGGAAATGAGCTTATATAATTGGTTAATTCTAATTCTAATTATTAAATCAAAACTCAGATTTTCCTTTATTCAGTTTGTGATTGTTGAACATTATGTTCCGGTGAAGTGGCTTATGCTCAAGAATTCTGTTTAAGCCTTTACTTATCTTTATTACTGTTGAGCACGTATTTTGTATAAGACTAATGATAAACAAACTCTGTTTCTTTACACGCAATTGTATGCCCAGAATCTCTGATTGCTGTTAATTAAAATTCATTCTAGATTCCTTTCAGAGTCGCTGCAGAAGACACTTTGTCTTATTTTTGTGACTTTCTTTTTCTTTCTAGACGCCAAAAGCGCAACTCATCAAAAGAGCGAGGTGGAACTCAACTTCCAACATGGGCAGAAACAAGAACTACTCGATTGCGTCGAAGTCGAGCACTTGGAGAAACCAAACCCCCTAACCAAGCACAAAAGGTAAGACACACCTGAATAAATATCGTTTTATATTTATAACATTCAGACCATCAGAGAAATTGAACTCAGGAAAATCAGCTCAACAATTTTCCTCCAGCATATTTTCTGATCAGGACATTCAGTCTTCAAATGATTAAGAATATACTCTGAAAATATGTAATAATTATTAGATTATACCAGTCAAGTTTCAATATATTGTTATCAGCAAGAAATCGCAGTGTTAAAACTGTTTTCCAAATAATATATAAATTTGATTACAGAAAGTAATTGCGTTTAAAATATTGTTTTCCTTTAATTTGGATTGAGAAATGAGTCACTTTGACTTATTTGCAATTCCTTATGAAATTTCCTTATAAAAATTCCTCACAAATAATAATAATAATAGCAAATTAAAAGATCATGTTAAGATGAATTTAATGATGTGGTGAGAGGAATAATTGTTTTGAGAAAATCAGCAAATTTTGATATTTAGATGTTACCATGCATTAAACTTTTTTTTATCAGAAAACTAACATTTGCTGCGTTGTTTTAAAAACATTCTTAAGGCAAAATTAACAACTAACATTCACAACACGTAACAAAGTATGCTATCATGCTCATTTTGTTTTCAATAATTAAAGAAAAAACTTAATTAAGGAATTTAAAAGTAATATTTACGTATATATTTTTTGCTTAGCTAAAAAAGTTGTTATAATGAAACCACAGACAATCACAAGAAACGGATTTGATCACTCATTTTCTGATTTCTGCTGCAATTAGCAATTATATTTTTTATGTTCTTATTAGGAAAAGAAACATTATGGATTTTTGTCGGGAAATATTAATGTCTAATTGGATGATTAATGTCTTTTAAGAGGCAAAATATTGGCTTAAAGTGTAAAAACTTTGACGTATTTCTTTTTTCTTTCGTAGGGGGATATAATTGACTCAATAAATATATATACGAAAATAATGTGCATAATTCTTAAATTGTATGATGGTTTAATTCGTTGATCACGTGATTTGTAAAACTATAGTTGTTTTAATATGGGAACTAGTTGGTCCTGTTTAGAAAAGCTACACTAGTTCAACGAATGATTATTACAAGCTGTTTTCCGTTGCTTTTTATTACCCTATATCTCTTAAATTTTATGAGCTATTTTATGAAGAAAAATTCTTTAAATGCATTTATGGAAATTTAAATCTATTGTATGGAAAATGAATAAACTACAAAAACTTTGCTGAATTTTTGTTAGATACAACGTAATCAAAAATGTTTGAGTGTTCCCACTAAAAATTTTTTTATCGTGTGAAATTTTTTTAAAAATAATTGAAGCCTTTTTGTATGCTAATTCTTAATTTAGTTAAAATTATGACATCAAAGGGGATAAAAAGTACATGGATTTCCAATAAAATTAAAGAACTTCAACAAAAACTACCGAGCTTTTTGGTGTTCCCATAGAGCCATGGTAAAATTTGCCATATTCTGGTAATTTCGATAATTTTTTAAAAAGTAATTTTGAAACATTTTGCAAATCAATATGACCTATAATTCATATTAATTAAATCAATTGATAAGAGTGAAAGTTTAGAAATGAGCTTATCCATATATTAAAAGAAATATTTTGCACAACTATACAAAAATAACGAGAAAAAAAATAGGTGACACAAAAAAATACTTTTGCTGTAAAAAGTAAAGACATTGAAGCAAATACATTTCAATAATTGAGAAAGGAATATTTCGTATTGAATGAGGTCGGCAGATGCTTTTTTTTAATTTTAGTAGAGGGCTTTCATAGATTTTTTCGTACATATTAGAATCCACTATCTTATTCTAACAACACTTAAAGAAATATTATTTTGAGACTTATTGTTTTTAAAGTTGTACAGAAATGGAAAACACCCTGCTATACAGTTACTTTTATTTCAGGATTGGACGTGTAATATTGGAGGTAAAAATTTGTTAATTTCTGAATGTTAATTTCTCTCGGCATTTTCCCATATTTTACTTTCATTTATTTTAAAAATTTATTTCAAATAATGTGGTTTTAATATTTTAATACATTTTTTTTAATTGTCAATTTTTTGTTGCTTTTTAATGCTTTATAATTGTAAATAAATGCAAAAATACTTTGTTAGAGTAGAAAAAAAAACTTTTTATAAGTTATAGGTTTTCTGAAGATGAATCGTTATGGATTTTGGAAGTAAAATACACAGTAAATGAGTAAAATTTTAAACACATTGATATTAACGAAAAACAAGGGTGAAAAAACAAAACTGTATGAATTTTATTATTCGTAATTGTAAACTGGAATTGTAATTCATAATTGTAGACTTGTAAATAGAAGTTATTTATTAGAAGTAGCACATGACTTATATAAATTGCAAATAAATACTAAACTTTATATACACGTCGTTACACATTTTTTTTCATACATGTTCTTTTCTTGCTTGTAAAAATAACACGCAGAGAGAAAATTTAATGCACTATTTAATAGAGTTATAAAGGTTAAATAAATAAACTTATTTTAAAAGAAACTGAATTTTTAAAGCTGTAAAATATGGATTAGGAGTAAAGAATGGATTCTCAACTAGAATTAATGTAATAAAATTAAACTTATCCATTACGACTTATATAAATATTATAAATATGTTGTAAATTCTGTCTAGCATAGATTAAATGATACCATATGCATTATATAACATTTGACATTCACAAAAATCTTTCTGATATGATGATATTTCTTTTGTTAATCGGAATTTTTACTAAAAGTATGAAGCGGCAATGTATTATACAACAAATAACAAAAATATATAATGTAAGTGTAGTGGTGATATTAGGCAACTTATCCGTTTCGGATTGGGCTAAAAATCTTATTACTACAGTACCTAAATCGGCGATTCCAATAGTGTTTAATACAATATTTATTTAAAAGCATCACAGGAGTCAATAATAGTCTGGTGATTTTTACGGCTTTCGAAACAAGTACCGATCTTCATTCGTCAAAAATCAATTATGAAATAATGACGTTATTAATTTTTTCGAGAATAGCTATAAATTTAATTTTGATTATAGGTAATAAGAACTTAATAAATGAGGGAAACTGGAAGAGCTTTGATTCGGGTCGGCCCAGATTTTAAAAGCTACTTGGGGCGGCCTAGGACTGTAACAGGCTGCATTGCCTTGAAAGAAGAATAGGTACAAATTGCAATAAAGAAATAAACTAAGTCTTAAAAACATAATTCAATGAAAAAAATACTTATCCGTATGTGAAAACCGTAAAAAATTGTGATTCTGTTATTATCGCCAATGATGCTTAGTTAATTTTGGTGATAGACACTACTTTTATTAAGTCCATTGGTCTTTTTCATGTGTACTAATTATATTAATATTGGTACTAAGATGCTATATCATACTATAGGTGCCAAAATAGCCCACTATAAGTACTGTGGAAATAGGATTCTTACGACCCAACGAAAGGGATAGGTACCAAAGGAAATTGATGATAATGGTAATTTTTGCCTATCGACTGTGGTCTATATATAATAATAGCATTATGAAAAATGATACTGATTACATTTAATCCTTATTTTGATAAGAGAAAATTTTGAAAACATTAATCTAAAAACGTAAAGTCACCAAAAAGGGCAATGAATACTAATAATATAATTTTGGCTAATTGTGTCGGCTTATGTGTTTCAGTTTTGAGCATGATTTCTCAATGTCGATCAATACCAATTTATTGATTATTTACTTTTTTCCAATCAGTACGAAAAACGGGTATTCAGCTGAGGAATAAATAAAAGAAAAAAACATTCCATTTTGTATTCATACATTATATTTAATATATCTGTTAGTTTATTAACCTTTTCTATTTAAAGAAAATGAATTGTCCTTAAAACATTTTCGTCACGGTATAATTTTTCTTGTTAGTTTACAACACATGCATTTCATATATACAAAAAGATCCTTTTTTCTATAGCATACGGCAAAGAAAGCATCATCAAAAACAGAGAATAACAAACTTCCTCCTGCAACTCGCCACCAGCCACTCGATGCAGAATACGAAGCGGAGGTAGACGATGATGATGCGGGGAAGATTTTAATGGAAAGGATTCGGGCTAATTCAAGATGCCTAAAAGCCCAACTTTCATCCCACCACTCGCATAGACGCACAGTTTCTGAAACGGGTACAGCGAGTCAAGAAAGACCTTCCAGAGAAAAAAGAACGGATAGTCAAAAAAATGGAAAAGGTAGATAACATTTTCTATTTGTATCAATATGTTTATTGTATTATTACAAACAACGAACTTGAATGCTTTAAATTGCATTGGGCAAAGAACTAGTCGAATGCCGACATTTCAAAATTATTTAATCGAAAAATGAATATTTTAAAAACCTAAAAGTTTATTCTATTTTTAATTAAACAACTTAATTCTTTTTATTTTTGAGATAAACTAGCTCTGTTTCAAAAAAATTCCCCAGCCTGCTTCGCACTTTTATAAGAAAAAAAGAATTGAAATACAATATGAAAATTTGAGAATAGAAGAACTTTTGATAAATATTTTGGTATCAAAATACATTGATTAGGTTATTAGTGAGTTATTTCATGTCAATGTGTTCCCTTTAATTCAGTTTGACAAAAACTGTTAAGGCTACAGTGGACCTTCAAAAAAAATTTTTTTTTTATCTTTAAAAGTGAATTTTTTTCTTCTTCCAACATGTATCTTAGCTAACTAATTATATTCTGAAAGTTTAGAAAAAAAATTTCCAGCCATTTTTGAAAAATTCAATTTTTTTAAAAAAAATTTAATAATTTTTAAAATGCTCCCAACGGCTTTTATTTTGAATTTTTTAATTTCTGTTTTTAGTTTTGACTTTAATAGATATATCTTAACAGAAGTTCGGATGAGGAGCAACAGTACACAAATTAGAATTATAAATATAGAACAAAATAAATTTTAAAATTAAATTTTCTCTAAAACAATAGCTTTCGTGATAAATAAATACCTATAACTTATTTGCTATTTATGATAATTCAGAAACTATTCAGATCCGATTCAGACTTATGATAATTCAGATCCTAACATTTATTCTAACATATCTAGTAAATGTCATAAGTAAAAATCAAGGCAATTAGATGAAAAACGAGCTCCCTGGAACGTTTTGAAAAATTGAATATTTACAAAATTTTCATTTTGAGAAAAACAGATTTTTATAAATGGCAATTTCACTTTTATTTACTATTTTATGTTATTTTTGTTGTTCTAAGCAATTGATTATGTGCGAATTGCTTGATAATAAACAAAAACTCATCATAGTGACAAAATTTCAATTGTCATTTACAAAAATCTGTTTTTCTCAAAATGAAAATTTCGTAAATATTCAATTTTTCAAAACGTTCCAGGGAGCTCGTTTTTCATCTAATTGCCTTGATTTTTACTTATGACATTTACTAGATATGTTAGAATAAATGTTAGGATGCATTTCTGAATTATCATAAATAGCAAATAAGTTATAGGTATTTATTTATCACGAAAGCTATTGTTTTAGAGAAAATTTAATTTTAAAATTTATTTTGTTCTATATTTATAATTCTAATTTGTGTACTGTTGCTCCTCATCCGAACTTCTGTTAAGATATATCTATTAAAGTCAAAACTAAAAACAGAAATTAAAAAATTCAAAATAAAAGACGTTGGGAGCATTTTAAAAATTATTAAATTGTTTTTAAAAAAATTGAATTTTTCAAAAATGGCTGGAAATTTTTTTTCTAAACTTTCAGAATATAATTAGTTAGCTAAGATACATGTTGGAAGAAGAAAAAAATTCACTTTTAAAGATAAAAAAAAAATTTTTTTTGAAGGTCCACTGTAGCCTTAACAGTGGGATAATATTTTTTTTGCAGCTATGAACAAATATGTCTGAACATGAGAAAAAATTCTTTCTTTGTTTAAAGTTTAAATTAATTAAATATTTTACATTGACAGTTTTTTCGGTTTTTTTTAATGTAAAAGAAAAACTAGACGCAATTGATTTCAATGCATTTATGCTAGCATGTTGGATAAAAAGATATTGTCTATCTAATTATAACACTTAAAGGGAAATTGTAAAAAATTGCCATTGTCTTTATTTAAACATATATTCGAATTATTTTTTTAAAAAATTTTAAATCCAGCCTCTAATATAAATAATATCAAGTATGAACTATATATTCAAGTATAAACGCTGGGGTATTAGAGAAGATAAAAGCGGATATAGCGAGAGAATAAGTCAGCACAGATTACTAAGTGATCTGAAATGAACTGAATAAACGATTTCGGGGATCGGCAAGTCTCACTAATTATTTTAGAAATAATAAATAAAAGTTTTTTCTTACAGCATTAATCAAAGAAAAATTTTACACGCTAATTCAAACTTTTATATATTATAATATTGGAATAATCTTTCTCCAAAACTCAGTGAACTCTTAAAGTAGTAATGAAAAAACGAAAATCCTTTCTAATAATATCTAATTTCTCGAAATAAAAAGAAGTGTCTTAACAACCCAAACAGTCTCCTCCAGGAAATGTAGTTTCTAGAAAATGCTCAGCTTCCCCCAACCAAGTTACATGATGATCATTACATTTCTTTCTCCACAGCTCATAACGGAGTCTACACGATGCACGCAAGAAGGAATCAAAAGAATAACTCGGAGGACAAGACGTCTAATCATACTTCTTCAGATGGCGCCGCAACCTCAGAAGTCGAGTCCACCACCATTAAACTTGTGGACGAACACGGGCGAGAAATTTCTGGAGACAGTTCGGAGGTCGCACACAATGGAACCCCAGAAGATCCAGAAATTGTTCACCACCACACGCTGTCTGTGGATGGGAAGGACGGAAGAGTGGAAAGCAGTCATAATTCAGGTAAAAATGCTTATTGGATCAATGTTCAGAATAGTAAAATTGAATTTAGATTTGAGTATTGATTAGAATCAATATTAAAATCAGCAATTCTAATGTGACGAATACGACATTTTTTAATGAATTCGAATCAAACTGTTCTACTCATTTCTTTATTACTTTTTTTGAATATTTAAATCTGTTAATTCTCATTAAGAAAATCAGTAAAGAGATTCTAATTTCTCTATTTTAAACAATGGAGAAATATGTGAGCGCAATGTCCTTATTCATTAAGATTAAGTAGAATCTTTTGGAATTTGTTTTTTCATCTCACACAGTAAAATATTTACATTTAAAAGTAGTTACTAAATTTTAGTTTTGAAGGTTGCAAGCGAAAACTTTTTCAAAGTTTAATGTTTAAAAATCACTTACAATCTTAAAGTCTGAAATTCGGTAACTAGATTCATTAATAAACAATGAAAAGCATGAAAAATACGAAACAAATATCAAATATATTAGTTATTTGCTTATAAAATCAAGAAATCAGGTTCATAATCTTATTACTAGGTAAAAATGGGGTAAAGTGGAGAAAACTTTAAATACCTATTTATTTTAATCTAATGATTCGAAATAATCTACTCATGTGAAGTTTTATTTTAGTTTCAACTGTTCTTCATGGTTTAAATTTACGCAAACTATTCGGTCGACATTAATGAGTTTAACGATTTATTTTCTTCTTAAATCTTATTATTGATAAAATGTGGCTTTGGCGTTACAGAAAATTGAATCTTACGTGAAAAATAATATTTGCATGTATCTTTCAAATGTAATATATATTAAAAATTCTCCTTCAATTTATTTCGATTCCAAAAATGAAACCAAAATAAGAGAATAGTTACATTTAAACTTATAAAACAATCAATATAATTACTTTTATGTTAACAACTGAAATTAGTGATCAAGCTTTCAAATAACGATCACTCTCAATAAGGTAATAATTAGTGTCAACCAAAAAAAAAATTAATTCAAGAAAAATGCATCGATGAATTATGTAATATATTGAAAAAAGTAATGTATGAAAATTGCTGTTTAAACTCAGCAAATTTTTTTTCAGAATATTGAAAATTGTTTCTTTAATTATGCTACAAAAACTGTATTTTTGATGAATTTACATATTTTAAATATAAATTGTTGATTTGTTTAATTTTCAATAACAAGTATAAGCCGTTTAATATAAAAAATTTTACTATTTGGATGAAAGACAAAAAATTCTTGAAAATTGTAATTTCACCTAATTTTGTATGACGACCTGTTTGGGAAAATTTTTAGAAGGGGGAATATATAAAAATAAAATTGAGAAATGAGTTTTATTTGTAAAAGAAGAATGGTTTCAAAGCAAAAATTAATTTAAAAATGACTGCTGTATATGCTTGCACATCTTTTTAAACTTTATTATGAAAACTTTTGTTGAGGCACGTCTTTCCAGTTTTTGAAATAAATAAGATTTTAAAATTAACTAATATAACTTATATGTATCTCATATAAATATAACTTATAATTGTTTTGTATTTCTCTTTTATTTCAATATTTGTTTTACCTATTTGTTACCATCTACTAAGTGTGTACCTATCATGTGTACCTATTTGTTACCATCTACTAAGAAAAGCTGCAAAGAATAAATAGAATACGCACATATTTTTTTACCAGACACAGTACATGCACAGAAATATGTACTTGTTAATATATGTGTATGTCATTTATGTCTATATAATAGTATATATAAGTATTTTCTCAACACTAATTAACTTACAAAGTACGCATTCAAAAGTACAATTTAAAATTTTAATTTAAAATTTTAATTTAAAAGTATATTTTTATAACTCAATTTTTGACTTTGAATTTATCTCTGTTTTGTGAAATATGAATATTATGCTTACATCATTGTAGTTTTTTAATTTATTTATAGCATTAAAACGTATTAGAAACCATGCTGGTTAACTCACCTTTCTGCTTCAGCAGTGTTAAGCAGAGTATTTATTTATTACTTACATATAAGATATGTCTTTTTAATTCCGTTTATAATTAATAAACTAATTTGAACTACATTGGATATTTTATACATTTATATCTTTGCCGTTTTAGTTTAGTGTGTTTTAACATTATAATGTGTTAAATTAGTCTAAGTATGGTACTTATAAAGTGTCTTATAAATTTAATTTAAACATTACTAAACTAAATTCATGCTAGCAGAGGTCAACTCGTTTTAACGGAGGAGGGAATAAACATACATTCAAAATGCTAGGCTAATTTTAAGATTTACTTATTTCATATATTGACTCAATGTATATCTAATTACAAATTATACTTTGTTTCGTTTAAATACTTCTTAAATATGAAGATTTCTTTTTTCAGATTAATTTCGTAATAAATGTGTACTGAGAGGAAAGCATTGCTATTGCTTATTTTAAAACTTTTACTTTTGTAAATAATATGACAGTGAAACAGTAAAAACTATATGTTGCGTAATTAAAGTGGTATTTAATATTTTTCTACCAAACTTAACCTAAAAAAATATTTTTCATGGCGTTATATATAATAAATATGAATTATTTTTTGCTATTAGTGAATTAATATGCCTATTATTCTATTTTTCAATAAATCTTATCCTTTATATATATTATTTAAATTTTAAAATATTTGCAGTTAAATCAAATTATTTCAAAGAATTATAATGGTTAGAATTATTTGAAAACATATTCTTGATTATCATGTTTATAACTTATTAGTATAGTTGGATAAAAATTACTATGCAAATATTTATATTTCATTTATATAACTTTTTTTCAGATATCATTTATACAAATGTTAACCTTAATTGTGTCAAAATATCAGAACCTTTTTAAAACTCTATATTTTCTTCAAATAAATTATTTCAAATAACTTATAAAATATTTTTTTGTTATTTAAATAGTTTTATTTATTTATTTATGTTTAGAGAATATTTGATTTTTGTATAAAGCTTTAAAACTTTTTTCTTATCGTAATTGCCATTTTTTATTTATTTAATGAATTTTTTTCAGCTCTGTCAAAAATGTTTTCAATAATACTTTACCACAAATAATTTTGAATATAATTTAATATTAACTATCACCAATCCAAAGCTATGTTGTAATTTAGTTGTGTTAATATTATATGATTATAGTAATTATATTACAGATTTTCTTTGTAATGCAATTTTATTAAATTATCTAGTTATATATTCAGCGTTATTGTATTAACATTATACATAAAATTTATAACTAACCAAAAAAATAGAATTTGAAATGCATTTGATTTAAACGAGATGTAAAAAATATTGGCAGATAATATTTTCGTATTTGATTATTATTATTGCGCAGAAAAAAATATTCAGTTAAAATTACCGTTCTGAATGGTGAAGATATTATTGGCAAAAAAGAATATATAATAACAGTTCTGGTTATAGAACAAAAATATAAGGTATTTAATCTATTCATTTGCTAATTTATCTGGCCATATTGTAACGGTTTACCGGAAATTGTTGCTTTTAAAATTACAGTTCTTATTACCACACATTTAATAAAAATACAAAACGGAAAAATAATTTTAAACGAACAAAAGCCATACTTCAATATGTCATGTCAATTACAAAAATTTGAACACATTTATTAAATTTTTCCGCATAGTATGAAACCTTATTTATTTTTAATTTTGCCAAAATCATTACCAATGCCCTTTGTTAAAAAATTACCGAGGTTTTGATGTTCTCATAGAGCCACAAAAAAGGTAAAATTTACCATATTTTGATAGTTTTGATCATACCTTTTTTCTCAGTGTGCGAATGAAGTTTATTAATAAAGAGCTACTAAAGTGTGTCTCATCAACTAGTATGCCGAATGTTATGAAATTGACAGATTTTGCAAAAAATCTTATCTTAACATTATTACAAATTTGCCAATTTTCACTTTTCCAAGAAGTAGTAAAATATTTACCGAAAAATAATCATACTAAAAACTGTATTTATATTTTGATGAAGTTGAAATTCGCTACGGTAAAGATTATTATGCTTTTATATATCTGTTGTAGTTATTTATATGCAGTGATGTAATATAATATGTAGTGTAATTATTTATATGTAGCAAACTTATTTATAATTAAAAAGTTTAATGGAACAACATGAGTTTCGATTACACTTTAAATATTAAAATAAAGAATACTGAGAATAAGTTTAAGCGTATTTTATATACACTTCCATAGTTAAGATAGCAACTTCGTAAGATTAAATTCAAACACTCGAATAAATATTTTATTCATGGTGATTCCAGTCATAGAAGATCACGTTAATTTATTTCCACTACTGAATTTATATTTTAAGTTGGTTTCATAAACTTTGGGTTAAAATGATATAGTTTGTTTAATATTATGTTCAATTTTCTTGTACATTGTTAGATGAGCGTAATTTAAGAATCGATTTTTTTCACGTAAAAGAAAAACGGAAAGTTATAAACCTTACGCATGAACAATCAAATTTTAAACAGTTGGCTTATTCTACTATCCTTCAAAACTCTTTGTTTGGCATGTAATTTAAACTTTAAACACGCAAAAAACTAAAAGCAGCGAATGTTATGAAATATAATACAATTAATTTGTAAATCGAAAAATCTTTAAAAAAGAATAATATATTATTAACACTATCTAACAATGTCAACTTTGTTATTTCAGATACACAAAATGTACCTGGTGAATTAGAGAATATTTCTGAAAATGATTCAAACAATCTGAACGTCAAAGACCAAAACGATAGTAACTCCAATCGAGGGTCAAGCATAAGTGGGAAATCGGACAACAATGATGGATTTTCAAACGAGCTTGCGGAAGGTCGTCTTATAAACGAAAATGGGAAATTGACAATTGAAGTGGAAGTCAAAGAGTTGGGCAGCAGCGAAGACAGTGGAGATACACCAGATGCAACAGGTGCCACCGTAGAATCGAACCTGACACCCATCCCAATAGATGATACAGGAGAATACGATAGTTACAGAGTATATTCAGAACAAAATTATCTGGCAGCAGCACCTGATGGCACCAGTGAATCTCCCCCCCATTCCAGAAGGCCAAGTAGATCGGATGTGCTGAGCAGGAATGAGAGCACTAGATTGGCAAGGGCTCGCCAAGCCAGGGGTGTCTATCTAAGGAGAATGGAACACAGAAACAGCCAGTCCAATCTGAACAGAACTCATTCGAATGATCAGAATTTGGACAGGACTGATGGAGGTGGATCTCCTTTAAGAAGGTATGGTGGCAATTCCAGAAGCATTTCTCATAACAGAAGGAGTGGGCAGCGTAAACTTGAAAAATGGAGTACTTCTGCTGCTTCTACTGGTGATCTGAGAGAAGCTGCTTGGGATTATTCGAATGATAGTGAGTTTTCCATTTTTTTTATGAATATACAATTTCTTTCTCGTATTGCGGGAGAAACCTTTGATGGCAAATTCTGTGTTACCGACATTAGTAGTTTAAAAAAACCAAGTTTAGAACAAAGGGAGTTTAGGTAAACCAAGAGTTTATCATGTAGCTCGAAATGCTGTAAAAATTATTTAAGAATATCTAAAGGCAAACAAATCATAATAGGATTACACACAATTATACAGTAGGGAATTAATTCTGCCATGATTTCTCAGAGATTTTGCCATGATATGAAATTACCGTACTGAATGATCTTGATATTTCTGGTAAAAAAAAACTCTTAATTTTGGTTGCTAAAATCAAGGTAAACTATACACCTATGCAATTCATTATTTCGGATGTTTCAAAACTTCACACAGTTAATTTTTATAAATTTTTTCTAACTTTACGAATAAGGTCTAATTCCTCGACGTAAATATAAAACCTTTGCATTTATAATTAGCAACAGTACGTTACGTTAATTTAACTCTAATCGTGCTTGGATAATTAACTTTACCTACTGCAAATTTCGCTTTTGGGTGAAAATAATAGTTGCACAGAAAACTTTGAGTTATTTCGCACTATATATATTATTTTTAAGTCTACTTTTATTTTCATCTGGTGATATTACAATGCTTCGAAAAGTTATCTTTATAAATAAAATGTGTTTGATTGGAACAGATATGTATTTCTTTCATATTGTAAACAAGAGAGGAAGCTTTTCAACAAACAAATCATTATTTGAAAGAATTCATTTCAATTATTAAAAAAATAAATGCCACTGAAATTCGTAGCTTGCAATCAAAAACGTTTGTCGTACGTTCTCATTCTAGTGAAATTTATAAATAATGGTACAGAAGAATCGAAATTTGTGATTTTAAGATCAAAAATTAAAAAAATATAAAGACCTAAAGAATTTAATACAAATTTCGATGGGTGAATAGAATGTTTTATTGTTTGGAGTGTTTTTTACAAAAAAGTACAAAGGTAATCATCAACAGCTCAGACTGGTCCAGACACGTGCTCAACATCGTTTACTTGAAAGGAAATTATACAGCGAATTACAAATAATAAGATCAAAAATATTTTTGCTGCAATACTGATAAAACAACTAAGCTAAACAATGTCTCTTCTTTTGCTGGATTTATCTAATGTTGCTAAATTTGATAGCCATTTCGATTGATCATTGTTTCAGATCCTAAATGCTCATTAATTTTATATCACTAAATTTTTAATCACTTGGTGAAAGCATTCTCATTAAGAAACCTAATTTCTGCATTTTGTTTATTTATTACTTTCTTTTAAATTTATTTTTTAGACAACAACGTAATAACATCAATTTTATCTCTGATTTGGGTCATTCTAATATTTTGTAGGACGATATGTTTTTGTTTTTTCGTAGATTGTGGAGTTTGCTTAACAAAGCTGTAAGCGAGATTCTTTTTTCGTCTCGTAGCCTTTTCAAAAGAGATCTTTTTGAAAAGAATAGAATTTTTGTACCTGTAAAAATCTGCTTTGAAATAATTTTTTAGAAAAACAAATTCTATGGCAAACTGCAATGTCAAAATTTATTAAATTTTTTTCCAAATAAATATATGTATTTAAAATTCTAGATTAGTATTTTATTAAATTGGCACTATTTAAATTGGGGGAAACTTTATAATTACGTTGACTTGTTTTTGGAAAAGTGTTCAGTTTTTTCTGTAAGTTGCGAAATTTTTAATATTATTTAAATGTATATATTCTATTATATGCGGCCGATTGAAATTTCAATCCTTTGAGCAATCCTAAACTTCAAGTATTTTCAAAAATAATTATGCATTAGAAAATGTCACAGCTTTACATCGTATTGAAGCTAAAAATATTCTCTACTAAAGGAAGACAAGGAAGAAGAACTTCAGGTAATAAAAAAAGCGGTGCGAAATTTAACAAATAAATAAATGTACGTTTTTGAAGATGTTTTTAGTTATGATTACAGTAAATTACCGGTTGTATGGTGGTAAGGACATTTCTAATAGGAAACTCATTATTTTGGTTAATAAAACCAAAATATACGTAATTTAAACAATTTGTTTGGTAATTTTTCCGTTCATATGGTATTAGTTATCCTAAGATTTTCATTTTTAAAAATATATTTCTTATTACTATACATTTAGTAAAAAATAAAAAGAAATTTAACGGAATAAAGGGCTTTTATTCCATTTTCTAAGATATCATGATAAAATTATCTCACATATTATAAAACCATATTTTATTGTTAAATTTACCATTATCAAAGATCTTCGGATAAAATATCCAGCAATTTGATGTTCCCATAGATCTAGGATAAAAAATAATATTTAAATTTAAATTTTCTCATATTCTGGTAGTCTTGACCATATTTTTTTCTCAGTGTAAAAAAAGGCGAATCAAATTTACATATCATATCGAAAACTGTAATATTATGTCATTCTTGTTTTAAAATATATGCCACATATTTTGCGGACCATCGTAACTTGTTTAATTGCTGTTGTAAATTGAAATATTTAAACATAAAGAAAGAAATAACAATTAAAGGCTAAGAGACAGCATTATGTATCTTTACGTATAAGTGTATCTTTACGTACAAGTGTATCTTTACGCATAAGTGTATCTTTACGTATAAGTATATCTTTACGTATAAGCGTATATTACGGATCTTTACGTATTATGTATCTTACGTGGAAGCATTACGTGTTCAAGTAATGAGTAAACTGATGCTGTAAAGTTTTAACTTCTAAAATAATATTTTAAATTTCAACACTGAAACTCATTTTTGTTTTAGTATTATATTATTATTTTAACAAAGGTATTAAAATTAGATCAATCTTAAAAAATGAGTTATTAAGACCATAAATATCACTAAATTTACAACAACAACAAATAACTTGGGTTACTCGAAGCCTGAACTGTTAGAAATCTCTCGTAAAAATTGTTAAATGACAATTTATTTATTTGTTATTTTACCATATTCAAATAAAACAGTCAAATTATAATAAATAAAATGGTATTCAAACTATTAACTGTGAGAAAATTCGTTCATTAACTTCTCTTACTAATACGGTTAAGCAACCAGAATTTTATCACACTAACTAGTGAACGCACTATTGAAGACATTCATAATTTGTTCCTAGTGGATAGGTTGCTGAGAGGGCTAATCTGTCAATTTTATAACCGAGAGAACGGAGATTTGTGTTACAGCTTTGATCCACAACATTTCCCCTTTTACCTTCAATACACGAAGAGTTTTCAGTATCGTGCACCCCCCAATTTGTGACCCTTGACTGTTAGAATACTATACTCTCATTCACAGCAACATAAAGCTGCTAAACTATTTCCAGTGTCCTCTTAAATTTCATTTTTGCGATTTCGACACCATGCTAGTTGTAAATGTTAAATAACCGTAAAAGGTAAAGAAAGTTCTTTACCGTAAAATTGCGGTTAAAGGACAGACTGATGCAGGTTGTTTTACCATAATTTCAGAATGAACTAATAATGTGGTTATGCATAAGACATGAATGAAAAACCAAAACAATTACTTTTTTCAGCATATATTTAGTAAAATAAAGCATTCCCGTAACAGCCTACTGTGGGTCAGGGGAGTCACAGTGGTTAAGACACCTCAATTTTGTTCTTTTTTCGTTTCCTCTACATCAGAGGTCCCCAAACTTTTTTTTCTCGTGGACCGCTCTCAAAGTTTTACTATTTTCGGTTGACCCCCTGCTGCTACATTTCTATTATATTGCCAAAACTCCTAAAAAATATCACCCTAAATTCAGAAGAAAAAAAAAGTAGCACATTTTCTTGTGTCTTATTTATTAAAATAATGCTTGTAGTTATACATAATTATAAACATTTATTATTACAAACAATCAACAATTGACAAAAATCAACAATGAACTCTGAAATGTAAATCAACAATAAAAAATAGTCATACTTTTAATGAGACGGATGTACTTGATGAATTGACAGCAAATTATCAATATTTGGCTTCAGTTTTGTAAGAAGTAATCTCAAATCTCCCCGTTCTGTGACGTTCAATCTGCTCCTTTTTTTGTTAACAGGTTGGTAACGGCACTAAAACTTCTTTCGACAAGATATGAGGAGGGAAACGCTATCAAAACTTTTCTAGTAATTTCCCATAGCCCAGGATATTTTTCGGGGATTTCTGCCTGCAGCCAAAATGTTTGATAGCCTTTTTTAAATTTCACCTACAGTTTCTCGTTGGTGATGAGCTCAAGTAGCTCCTCTTGTAATACCACATTCGCCTCTTCCGTTTCATCAAATGGGGTTATGATCCATGGTGGTATTTCCATCGTCAGAATATCTTCAAATCTATATTTGAAGTCATCATGCAGGGTATTTAAATGTTGAGCGTATGTCTGAATCTATCTGTGAACATCAAGACATTCTATCTGTGACAAGTGCGGAAACTGGGAGAATTCGCGCCGACTAATATTTTGCTTCATTAATATTAATTTACCAAGAAAAGCTGAAATTACAACCTTTGTTTTTATTAAATTAAGGCTGTCCCCTTGTAACTGCAAGTTAAGGTCATTGAATTTCATGAACAAATCTGTTAAGTACGCAACCTAGTACCTACCTAGTGAATGATGCTACCTGTCTACGTTGATAGGTAAATCCAAGCCAAAATTTTTGCTCTTTATTATGATAGCCAGATTTTCGTGGACCCCCTATTACAAGTTGTGAACCCCTGTTTTCTCTTCACGTCTACGTGGACCCCTGTGTGGTCTCCTATGGACCCCGAAGGATACTTCAAACTTTATATCTTTTTTCGCCATTTAATATTAGTGCGCCAAATTGAGTGGGAAACACTTAAACTTTTTCAAATGAAGCAGAAATTCATATGTTGTAAATTTTAAAAATTATTTTACTGGATTAAAAATATTAGCTTATAAATGGTATTTAAAAAATTAAGACCATAGCATTAATGGGTTAGATGAAACTGAAAAAACTTTTGTTAGAAGGAAACGAATCATCCGCATAAGTAATAATATAAATCGTCCGCATAACTATCAAATTCAACAAAATTTATGACATGATAGATTAGACACATACGTTTAGAATGCTTTACTTACGTTTTTGAGAAAGCAAAACACTATTATGCACCATTTATATTCGAATTATGCCATAATTCTTTCATAAATAGGTCTCTCCCATTCCAATTCAATAATACTATTCACAAATTATAATAAAACTACGATAAAGAAAATGCGATGCTTTCATTTAATGAAAAGTTTTTAGAATATTAAGTGACCGCATTACTTAATTTTGATTTCGTTATCTAGTTCAGTATATTGAAGCAATTTTAAAAGTAAAAATTTACCTTGATTAAATTGAATAAAAAACATTAAAGAAGACTAGTTTCACCTTGATGTAAGTTTAGTACATCTAATCAAATTAAAACGCATATCTATAAGCCAAGTCATTAACTATCAAGAAAAGTCCATCTTTTTTTAAAAAATCGCTGAATGAACCCCGAGAGATTCGAAGCTGAGTGGATAGAAAGTGACGTTTTCAGTATCGTCTGCGTGTTGATCTCCTGAGAATTAACTAAAAACTTTGCCATAAAAATCGATTGATCCCTCGTTTTGATTCTCAAGGACGAGAAATGACCGCACCCAAATGAAAGAATTTCGGTCAGAGGCTAAAACATTAATTTATAGTTCTTATTTGCAGAAAATTAAGAGAATATCCTAATTAGACTTGTAGTTCCATAGATTATGTTAACATGTTGCAAATTTGTCAACTGAATTGAGGTTAAATGCAATCAAGAGTATGATGTTTCAAGTTATTCATAAGAAATATATTTAATTACCAAATGTTATATCGGAAATTTGTCCTATAATACATATTTTATGCTAGGCCGATAAAACAGACTTGAACTTTAGTTACCAATAAGCTTCCATTTCAGTATGAGAAATAACTGGATGAAAATAATTTTAGAGACCACCTTTTAAATAGGGAATTTTATGAAAGGATTTAAGAATAGTTGCGCTTTAAAAAGTTTGTTAACTCTTAATCTTACTGGTAAAATTTTAAAAAAAAAGAATTTGGAATGTTGTAAAAATTTTCAAGCGGGAATTCACATTACGTAAAAAAAGAAAAGCAAACATTTTTAGATTACAAAAAATATTTTAAAATTTTTTGTTATTCCTGCATTTTATTTTTTAAAGTTGATAATTATCTCTAAAAGCAATTAAAAACGCTTTTATATTTTAATTGCTGAGAAATTATAAATAATTTTATTTAGCTGTTTGACCACTGTAAGAAGACGATTAAAGAGGACAAACCATGGTGCGAATCCATGATTACTTAGAAACTGAAAAAGAAAGACGATTGGTTGCTTGAAATTAATCACTTCTTTGTTTCCAATCATGTGGTTGTGCCTGTAGTGTTATCGTTGCTACATGAAGGCATTGTGTGTAAATTATTTTTTAAACTTGCTTCAAAAGTTCTTGAGATTTTGAAAATAAGTAAAAAGTAAAATTAACATTAAGGGCTCTAAACTTTGGATCGCTCTCCCGCTCAAACTAACAGGACCATTACTTTCCAAATTGCGACTACCCCCTATATTTTAGGGTTCACAAATCTGAATCCGTTGGAAAAAAGGTAAGTTTATTCAGAGAAAGTACGTTTTTGTGTCTGATTTCGTAACTCAAAAATCGCCTGCACTTATTTTTTTACCATATTTGTGGTTACGCCCTCGAACTATTAAGAATGAGTCCTAGAACATGAAGATTCGATTATTAGATCAAAAGTTATTAGGGATGATCCGTTTTTTTTTCTTAATGCACTGTACATCATATATGAAATAATATAAGTATGTGTTTCGGTAAATTACTTATAATTGATATTTTAATTTGTTGACATTTTAATTATTTCACAAATTTAAGCGACATGTATTGAAATCAATTTAAGTAAAAAGAATAAATTCACAAAGTAATGATCGCTGATTTCTTTTATCGCAAAAGTAATGTAACTTTTAATTTTTAATTTGTATACGTTACGATCTTGAATTTTCGAATGATTTAATTTTCAAATTAAGCCAACAAAAACTAGTTACTTTGTGGAACCAGTACGAAAAGCCTATGGAATTATAAGAACTAGCATATGTCTATCGACTGAATCCCATCACTTTGCATTTAATTATTTAACTAAATTACATATCTAAATGAAGGAGAAGGGTTATAATTCACGTTACATATGAGTAAAGCTACTATTTCTCTGTTTCAATGCTTTAAAGGCTCGTAATTATAGAGCGAAATTATAGTAAGTCTTAATAGCCTTTTTTCGAGTGTTATTGTCATTGTTTGGCTTTATAACATTCAGTTAGAGTATGTAAAATAAATCATTGGCATCAATAATAGTAAGGCTATTTTTACCTTTCTTTTAAATGAATTAGTACTGTTTATCTATCAATTTTGTTCTCAGAACTTGTCTTAATTTTTTCATTTTATTTTCCATTCATTTTAAATGGTTCAGTTTTATAGAAACAGCACATAACACTCAAAATAAACACATGGTTTCTTATAACTTTAGGAATACTAATTTGCTGATGTAGTTCATACTGCCACTTCTTACTGACGTAGCGAATTAAATTTAATTAAATTTCAAAGTAGTATTTTTTTTTCTTGACATTAAAAAAGAAGTAAGTGCCTTAAAATTCAAAAAATGTAAAAGGAATCAAAACCGTCTAGCACAAAGTATTCGCACAACGAATGAACAACGCACACAAAGAGCAGGTGTCAGCATTCAAATAAACTATCAACTGATATTGTCTAGCTGTTTCGAAGGGAAATCACCATTACGAGTATTGTTCGTGTTAGAAATCTGTTGCAAAATGTGGTGAAAATTATGACGTTGCCCAAACTTGATTGGTAATCAGAGATGGGCATTTGTCATTCAGAATAATGAATAAAGAATGATGAATAATTATTCAAAATCTGAATAATGAATGATGAATAAAGATTTATTCATTAGTCAGAAATATTTTGAATAAAGAATAAATCATTCATTATTCGTTATTCAGTATCCTTTATTCATTAGTCAAGAATAACTGAATAATTTCACTGGTCAACAAAAATGGGCACGGAATACTCTAATTGACTACGATTATGACAACTAAAAATAAAACGTTAATCCTTTTCAAGTATATTTATATAACGTTTGAGAAAATTTACTTTTGTCTAACATAATGCATACTTTTGAGAAATGGTTATATGGCAAAAAAGCGTGTAATTTTTTAAGTTAAAATTTTATTTAAAAATTTAAAATAATATTATCGTTTGCTTTCAAAAACTATGAAAAAATTGCGTTTTATAGTTTTTAGAACAAAGTTTTAAAATGAACTTAAGTAACTAAACTGTTATAAACCTACTTTTTAGCACAACTAAGTATGTTACGCTGGAGTAAGTTAAAATAACATAAAAATAAATAGTCATAGTTGTCTTAGTTTTATAGTTTAATTCCTAAAATAAGACGTTTAAGAGCAAACGATGTTTTGCATCTCGTTATAGACAAAGACATATCGATTGCATTTTTTGCTGGTTATTCAAAATTTTATTCAGAAAAACTAGTCATGACTAATTAGTTTATTCATCAATCATTATTCAAATTTTTTTATACATTTGCATAATGAATGATGAATAATGACTAAATTTTCATATGAATAATCACTCAGAATAAATTTATTCTGAATAAATTTAGTCATGAATAAAATTTTTGTGAATGATGCCCATCACTGTTGGTATTAATAATAACTGGCGATTATTATTAATATATATATATATATATATATATATATATATATATATATATATATATCTTTCAAACTAACTTTGGATATAGAGTTTTTTACAGCAGTTCACAAAATTATTTTGATTTTTTTAAATATCGTCAATAAATATGATGAAATAGATAATAAAGGAAACTAACAACTCTAAGGGATGCAAACTTTTAATTTTTCTCCTGATTAATTTATTGAGACATTTTTTAGAGTGCTGCTTCTTTTCATATTTTGAGGTTTAAGAATTCAAATGGGATAAAAATAAAATTCAGTAAAATTCATTTTTTTTGCGTAAATATATAAAGTAGAAATAAAATAAGCTTTTTATTTGTAAAATGCATGTAAAATAACAAATACTGTTATCAGATTCCTAGGAGGTGATATTGTCCTGTCAAAAATAGTAAACGAGTTTAGTCTGTGTTAACATAACGAATAAAATACTTCTATTTGATTTGAATTTATTCATAACTCTTCTTAAAACTTTCTGTTAATTATCATTGTAATAAAGATATATTGATTCCCATTTTTCAAGAGAAAAACGATTAATAAACCCAAATATAAAAACATTACTTTCGAAGGTTTTGCCATTTTGTGTTTGAAGCAATAGACAACTTAACTATATATTAAACTTTGTCTAACATCTATATTCCCTTTTGTAATTGTTGTATTAATGTCAAAAAATATAAATAAGTCATAAAGAGCAGCAAATGATTAAAATTGAATTTTTTTTTTAAATATAGAAGTTACAATTTTGTAAATTTTTATTCCTAATGTCAAAAACTGTATTTTACCAAAATCACGGTACTTAGACTTTCAAAAAATAAAAACAAATTAATTATTTCCTTTGTTAATTCCTATTCTGTTCACGTTTTGGCCTAAAACTCAGGAGAGTTTAACGTGAAGTAAAAGGTTATCACGCAAAGCAATATGTTACTCAGTGTTTTTTGTTAAATTTTCATGCTTATGTTACGTCTGGAAACAAAAAGCGGAAACTTTTATTTTTCTTAAAATGCAATATTTTTAGGATTTTAATTGCATAGCAAGTAGAGAAAGTTAAAGCAAATTATCTTATACAGTATAGTTACGTGAATAAAAATAAATATTAATTATAAATTATACTTTGTAAGGAAAATTATCTTTGAATACACAAATTTTATAATTGTAGGACATTAAGGGATCTGAACTCTGAACTTATGTTTAAATTATTGGGACCATTTTTCTCTGTAAGCGGCTAGCTTTCATATTTTGAGGATCAAAATTCTGATTTCAATGACTTTTCAATTTTTTACTTAATTTTTCAATGATTTGATTTCATGACTTAAAATATTGTCTACACTAATTAATTAGCATATTTGAGGTCACTCCCTGACATGAGTCATAGTACGTGAAGATCCGATCATTAGATTAAAAGTTATTTAAACTGGTCTGTCTATTTTTTTGCGAACTGTACACTGTTAGTACACATTGACATGTTTGCTATTTAGACACGTTATGTTGCTGTGTTGCCTTCTTATGTTAAAATAATACATATATGTTTCAGTAGAAATCGACTGCAGTACTTTTTTTTTAATACTGTGTATCAAAACCAGTTTAGAATGTATCGTACAAAATATATGGTAAGTATACCATTAACGAGTAATTGCGTACACGCTGTTATATTTTCACAGTATATTAAGTAAATAACTGTAATGTAATCTAAAATTAAGAACTTTTAAAATTTTAATAATAATCGCAATGTCATTTTAGAATTTTAACTTGAACATATCTAATTAAGTTTCAACAACATATGACTGATTATTTTATACAAAGTGTCAAAAAAGTTCGGAAACGTTCAAATAACTCGAGAAATATACATCGGCTAAAAAAAAAGGGCAAATAGCCCCATTTAATATTTTTAAAAAACTATCGAATGATACTAAATTTGATCTATCACCCTCACCCTTTGGGCGCGCGGTGGGGACAGCCTTTAAATCTTAGATAAGAATCTGCATTTTTATTGCAGATTTGGAATTTTTTAGGAAAAAAGTAACCCTAATTGAGTTGTAGAGGGCACTGGTCCCATGTCCAAGAGTTCGTGGGTTCGATCCCCACCGGCCGAAGACTCCCCGAGTAGTAAATGGTGACTGATGCACGTTAAATCTGTCGAGTGGCAAAGTCGTCCATGTTCCCATACCAAATAAATACCTCTTGGGGTACTGATCCAGGAGTTTCCTTGTCTTCTGGAGTGGCTTCAAAATTACAAGGCTACGGAGTTGAACATTAGTAGTCGTAAACCCAGAATCGGGTCAACTGCTCAACGATGGATAAATTAAAATAAAATTGAGTTGTAGAGAGCCGTGGTGGCTCAAGAATAGAGCGTACGCATTCCAGTGAACCGGGTTTGAATCCAAGTGATGACTGGTTGATACGCATCACGCATATATCCTCAGTGGTAGATGGATAATGGGTTACAGTCCCCTTGCCATCAGTCTAACCGTGCGAGGTTTTAATGGTTTTCCTCTTCATGTAACGCAACCACTGCTTAGTTTCATCTTGAAGTCCTCTTCGAAAGTAAAATTTCTTCCAATACTTGATCCAGGAGTTCCCTTGTCTTCAGGATTAGATTCAAAATTACAAGGCTATGGATTTTGCTTCACAGATGGCGCTGTAACGAAAACATTAAAAAGAATACAAACTGTTTAAAATTGTGGTTACTCTTAATATTTTTTTCGAAAAAAAATTAAGATTTAGATTTTTTTTTAAAATATGGTTTTATCTTCTTATTCTGATTTCTATTTTCTTCGATTACATACACCTGTGTAGCAAAATGTAGAAACCTACAACTCAATTAGGGTTATTTTTTCCGTCAAATCAAAATCTCCAATGAAAATAGGGGCTAAAATTTAAGATTTAAAAGTTGCCTCCCAAACCCTCCGAGGTGATGAAATATCGAGTTTGGTATTATTGGATGCTTTAAAAAACATTGAATGTGTCAAGTTTATTTTTTAGTCACTTTTTAATAACATAATTACACATAATTAGTCATTTTTTAATTATTATTTTTCCTTACGATAATTCCCTTTATAAAAATGATACATTCTTTTTGTGTCAGACCTTGCAATCGATCCTAATAATTAGCTCATAACAGTTTTAATATGGTTCAAATTTTTTACTTACATACATTAAGCTGATCTAATTTGTTAAAAATTCTAATCTTTACCATTATACCGTCATATGTTAGCTTCACAACACCTGTCAACTAAATATATTTTACCTCGCTTCACATTCCTTAACGTAGGATGACAGCGAATTTCTTCTTCCTTGAAGACATATCTTTTACGCCCCCTGTGCCATTTTTCAAATATTATAGAAGGCTTCAGCCTAAAATAAAAGGGCTGAAATCCTGTAGAAACATTTCTGAGATGAATATAAAATTACATATACTACTAAAAAAAAAGTAAAAGGCGACAAAATGTCGCGTGATGCATTTGTGAAAGTATATCCCTCCCTATAAAGATGGAAAATAATTGCGAAGCTTTAGTATTTCTCCACAGCACGCACAATGTATTCGCCTGAATTGTGGAATCTAGGTCAGCACAAAAGAACTTAACAATCTTCGATAAAAATAAGGTATACTTCTTTAACGGACTAATGGCAGAACGCCAAAAATTAGTTTCCAGAAAAGTATGGGATTTTCATTGATCTATCTTGATCTCTAGGTGCTTTTATAAGTTCAATCAATCGTTAAAACATCTTGTTTATGCCCTTAATGATTGTATTACAAGGTCGCTTACCGGAATGTTTTTCTAGCTCTTTTCAAATTGAGGATAAAAATCTTTTGTAAGGACACAGTTTAAATAGGAAATTAAGATAAAGTGGTGTTTTTCTTCTTCCTAGATTCGACGTTAAACTGATCATGTTTTTTCAGAGGGAAATTTAAAGAACATTTTAAAAGACATTTTAAGATTTTTATCTAGGAAGTTGTAATTATCAAAAAATCTTTCTCGATGATTGAAACTACATTTTAAAAATATGTTTTTTTTAACAATCTGATTAATGTTACACTGCTTGTTTGAACTTTTTCTTTGATGGTAAAAAATTCGCTAACTTCTTATGAATGAATGCAATTTCGTTTATGAACAAATATTAGAATTAAAGAACAGAACACTAAAAAGTGTAAATACTGACTTAAGACAAAAACAATTTTTTTATTCCTAAAGAAATGTATAGGGTGATGAAAAATCCTATCACAATAAGCTTATTTTAATTTAATTATAAAATTTTCATGCATTAATTCTTGATCTTAGTGGTTGAAGGGCTAGGCCTGGATTAAATTAGTTATTTAGATCTGACTATTACTAAACTATCTAAAAACTAAATAAAGAATTCTTTCAGGAAAAGGGGGCCTCAGTGACATAAAAAACACTCAGATCCAAGCAAAAAAGTTCAAGTACTCTAATTTCCTTTTGAGTTTCGCGTAGCCCATCATGGTCAAAAAGCGATGAAACTTTAAGAAGTTTCTTGGATAAATCCAAGAGTGGTTTTTTTTTCAAATCTGCATTTTTTACTTAAATTATATATTGATATTGTACTTAGAATTGTTTATATTTAGTAAATATTGAATATGTTTTAGGTATTTTTTTAGCAATTGCTTTAACAGTTCTTTCTTTAGACAGTAAATTTCTTAAAAATTTTAATTTTTTCTTTTGTCTTGCAAAATAATAATAATAATAAATCCCAAAATATGTTTATTTTTTTTCGGTAATGTAACATAACTCTTTAAATTAAAAATAGAGAATAATGCCAATTGGAAAAATGTGGGGGGAGAAATTTGATTAAAAAAAGAGTCAGAAATTTGTTAAAATTCCATTTTAAAAGTTATTTTGTAAATGAACATTATGGCCGTCTAAAATATTTTTAAAGAGCAAAAATTAAAATACCAAAAAATAGAATATTTAGTTATAATGGAGTGCATGAAATATAAGATTTCTATTTGATAAAGAAAGTGGTTAAAAATCTAGAAATCTTTAAAATTTCATTTCCAAAGTAACTCAGGAACTGAACCCTATTTTTTATGACTGTCTAAAAAATTTTTTTAAAATAAAAATTCTTATAAACTGATTAATTAGTTGGAATAGAGTATACTAAAATTTAGAATAAAAGATTTTAATACCTCAGTTTTCTCAATTTTACTTTAACCCACTGACGGTTCTGCACGTAAAAAGTTGTATTTTAACCTGCAGTCTTCTCTGCATAGCAAAACCGGTTTTCCCATGTTAACTGATAGGGGAACTGTGTGTAGGGGAGAAACATTCGCCCAATTTTGCCCTTCTCCTTAACCGCCAGTGGGTTAAAACCTAATTGTTTGTCTATTTTTCTACTATTTCTTCTATTATCTACCTTTATGGTAGATTCAAACACGTTTTATTTTAAGAAATTAAAGACATTCATTTAGAAATCATTACTTTAACCGCCTTTCGTCCAACATTAATTTTGGTTTCTTGTAATTATTTTCAAAATGCACGAAATAAAAGGTAGAAGCAAAGCTTTGTCTTTTCATTTGTTCCATTTCCTGGTTTTTTAGTCATTGTGCACTAATGTATATATTACCGTTATTTGGAAGAAAAATGACTAAACCGTTGATTTGAAATAAACTGCTGTCATAAACCCAATTTCCATTTGAACCGACGTTGGTTAAAAACAAAGAAAAGATCCAAATCAAATAGCGCTGCCCTCAATGGAAACTCGCTCCGTTTTGTTCTTCTGGTGTCATCATTGACAGTTGATGTTCATTAATAACGTTAAAATAAATTTAATGGATGAAGCTGCCTTGTTGGCGAAGTTATCTTTTGTGGCTCTGCGGTGTTTTATGATTTCCTAAACTTTTTAAAGAACGAAATTTAAATTAGATATTAAAATAAGCCAGTTTTTTTCTACTTAAATATATAAAGTCAATATTCGAAATCATTTCCATCTACTTTTCAAAAGACAAAAAGTAAACCGTTTCTAGAAAGCTTTTTTAATTATAGTTATCTGATATGCAAGAGAAAGGTTCTTAGTATAAGATACTCTTTTTAAAATTATGATTAGAACGTAACAGTGTTACAATGTACATCATTATTATATCTAACGTAATTCATTTTTAAGCGATGTAAGCCATTAAGTATCTACAAATTTTCAAAACTCAAAAGAACCACACTGTTATCGAAAAAGAAAATTCTAAAGTATCTGCTAATTTTAGAATAGGTCTCCTAATATTAAATATTATTATGAAAGAACAAAAACATATCAAATACGTAAGCTCTAATCTTAGACCTTAGTTGTTTACTGATAATTTTAAAGCAAAAAAGTATTTATAAGACACAACAAAGGGTATTCACTGGTATTTGACAAAAAATAATCCATTTCAATGACTACTCAATGAAAATTTCTTAAAACACTATTAATGCCAACACTACAGACAATAGATGGCTACTGTTTTCTTACTGTCATCTTCACATAACACTCATGTGCTTTTTAAATTTGTTTTTTGTTGAGTCCACTGTATCCTTCGGTTACAATATCGCAAAAAATATTGCTCTGTTTATCTGTCAAAATCTGTCCATCAAACTGAAGAGTAAAACCCAGAAGTTGAAAAATAATATCAGTAATAGGCAAATCAATTCAAGTAAAGCGTGTTAAACTTAAAATGCGCTGTGAGTAACAGACAATTTTATTTATTTATAATTTATTTTTTTATAGTTACACTTGTATTGCATAATTAAAAAACTAAAGAGCAGTTTCTAATGCTGTCTATCGGTTTATTATGCATGAATTATTCGATTTATTAGGTTTAAACAATAAAAATGTATAGTAATAGTAACATTTATTGTGAGTCAAAGGAATTTAAAAATTTTGTTAGGTAAAAAAAAGAATCCGTCAACTTGACTGACATATTTACTTTATTTATAAAATTGATGAATTATCTAAGTGCTCATAGGCATAAAATATATTATTTTAAACGATAAATTTTAGTTAAAAAATGTAAATTAAACTTTAATTGAAGCAGGCAAAAATGTAATTTATTATTCGAAACATTTATTTGCATTTCATTCATTGAAATATTTATTAACTAATTATTAAGAATAATTGAATTAAAAGCTAGTATCATTTTTATTATCGTACTTTTATTACTATAATATTACAGAATATAACAATTATGACTAATATTTGACATCTGAAATAAGCATGAAATACTTTTGGAAACAGAAGCAGTACGTGAGTTATTGAAATTAAAATTATTATTTCAGGATGCTAAAAATTCTATGCCTTGAAACTTTAATTACATTTAGCTATTCTGTTACTTAAAAATTCAAATTTTAGTTCTTTAATATTCGCAATTTTATGAATTCAAAATAGTGTTTAACTAAAAAATTCTCCTTTTTATCTTTTTTAATTCCTAATTAAAAACTGAATGAAAAAAGAAATAGTTCTAAAATGTTATCTTGGCATTTAAGATCAATACGCTCGATCCTTACCTAACTATCTCTATTAAATATTTGGCATCAACATATGCTTAAAATCGACAACCCTCCCAGCTGATCAAACGACCTTGGATTTCGTGCCTAGAGTGTCCAGTTTCCGTTCGAGGTCATCGCCGGACAGACCCCGCCCTAGTTCTATCCGGCATATTTCCTAATTTCTTTTTTCCTGCAATATTTCGTAACGATACCCATTCACTAGAGAGAAATAGAATTTCCCACATTCTCTAGAGCCACTGCCATCGGTCGGAGTGGGGTGAAGGGTTGCAAGGGATATAAGATGATGGAGTGGACCTTCTGAATGTAATTTCCGTCGCCAATGTAGTTATACAACGACAACCTTTCTTGTTGGACATGTGTGCTCATTCGTTGTTGTTGATACTGTTCCGTATGATTGATTCCAAGACTTTGTTCGGACTTAAGGAATATTTGGCGATATATTTATTTTTTTAAAATCTTTTTTAAAGGGATCTTTTACCTTTTTAAAGGATCCTACCTAAAATCTTTTTTCAAAAGGATTTTTCTTCTGAAGATCCGTTATTGCAAATATTGTACCATCCGATTCACGTTGTTCTAACTTAGAAAACATTTGGTGATATAATTATTTGTTCAAAATAGAAATTTTTTTCCCTCCAAAGTAGATCTAGTATCATATGATTGACATTCGTCAGAGTTGGGAAATATTTGGTGATGTATTCATTTGTTTAATTTTAGAAGATCCTTGTGATTAATATCGTCTCATAGGAGTGATTATGAGATACTGTTCTGGATTTGAGAATTTTTAGAAATAAATATAGATATTTATTTTAAAGATTCATTTTGTTTTCAATTGTTTCTGAAAAAGCCTTCTAGTGATATTTGTTATTTTCAATATTTCACGTGATTTGTTTTGAGGCACTTTGAGGTACATAAAGATATAGTTATTTTCAAATTCTCCCGTTGAAACGAACTTTTTTCCGATAGAATATATGAAAGATAATTTGATCTGATGACAAATAGTCTTAGAAATAAAGTTTTATGCTAATTATTTCACTTCAGATTATGATTTGAGTAGATTTTTATAGATGAAAAAAAGTATCTAGCTGGAATTTTTGCAATTAAAAGTTTTTATATCGAAGAAAAGTTTGATGGAATACATTAAAATATATTTATTTTAGACAATTGCTTTCGAAGTTTTGTTTTACTGCTCAGATTAAAGCTTATGTTCACAAAGGAAAAAAAATAATAAAGCAATTAGCTTAGAGCTCTCATGAAAACGAAGTCAAGATAGAATGCAAAGCTAGCAGATCTATTGAATTTCTGTAGAAATATTCGAAATTAATATTATACTGTTTTGAATCATTTTTAATGCAGTTTCACAACAAAGGTGCAAAATAACTTGACGTATTTGTTGAGAGAAATAGTTTCATTAAGATAGCTGGAAAAAACTGGAGCTATTTTAGCATTATATAAGATATTTAAGATATTATATAAAATATATCATAGCATTGTAAAGAACATTAGTGAATTAAAATTCAGTTTTACCTTTGATAATAGTTTATCTTGTCTCAGAAAATTGAATACTCTATTTTGATATTTATTTTTAATTAATATGTATGCAAAGAATATCTGAAATCAGAGTGGATTTAAAATATTTTCAAGCCAGAAGAAAACTAATTTTCGACTATGTCTGGAATGTTTGCTACAAAGGACAGAATATTTCAGGCCCCAAAATTCTACCGAAAGAGAATGTATGCCGGCTTGCATCTTGGTGGTTATGTTCGGTCCCGATTTGGACACAGACGTCCAATACAAAGGCGGCATTACCTGGAATCGTCACGCAAATATCGACATAATCGCTCATATCGCACAATTTACTACCCTCCTTCCGTTTTCTCGGGTCATTTAAGCAGATTGCTGAATGCTAAGCACGGCATCAGCAATGAAAAAGCCACTGAAGACTTTTTAGCAACTTGTCGCCGCTACGATCTTTTGCCTGTTTACATTCCATCACGTCCTGTCTACCGCCCTTGTCAAGTTATTCGAATGGCAAAGAAAGCTGGAGAACTTTTTATTCAAGAAAAGGTAAGGAGTGCGTATCGTAGATGGCTGGATAAAAAAATTGCGCCCTACATTAAAACGCACCGGCGAGTCACGCCCCCTAGTCAACAAAAACAGAGACGGAAGAAAAGGGTAGCCTCCGGTAAACGGTCAGCCCTTTGCAATCTCAGTCGAGAGCAGATCGACGAAATGGCACAGGTGGTGATGACGCCGCCCTATCCTCCTCAGGCTTTATCGTCTGAAGTGGCTAATGTTGATATTTGGATTGATGGTAATACAACTCCTATTTTTCCACTGCCTATCATCAGAAATCCTGCTAGATATGGAAGGAATAGAATTGCTCGAAAAAGAGTTTGCGCATTGGTTCGAACTCCAACTCCACCACAATATTTACCAGAATTATTTTCAGGTAAAAAGACTTTGAAAGTTATATTTTAATACAAATAAAACAAAAGTAAAATTTTGTAATTTCAACATTTGTTTTATAAATAAAACTAGCTTTATACGAAAACACATATGAAAGTAATTTTTAGATTAATTATTTCTAATTAACACGTAAGCAACGATATTTTATATCACACTTATAAAATTATTTTTAGCTCGTGGTTACGAATGATTTTATAATTATTGTTTTTTGTTAAAGCCATATTTGTATAGAGTTCTTTATCTTAAGTTTTAAGTAATACATTCATTTTAATAACTCTGTATATCATATGTTTACTCATAGATATCTTTTTAAACACTAATTAGAAGTATTAGTTTTCAACAATACTTATAAAAAATAATAGTTTTTTACTGTAATGACCATATAAAAATGTTTTGGTATATATAATATTACGAATTTTGTCTTGTTTTAAGTAAAAATATATTTTTTATCCAGTATATGTTACATTTATTTAAAATTTCTACTCAACTCTTTCATTTTTTGATTGCTCTAGCATAGCAATACAATAGATTTAGTGCATATCGGAATTATATAAAAACTGACTTGTATGACCAACTTTGAGTATGTTGTTGGAATATTCGTATTGATAAATAAATTACACGTCATGATTATTAATAAGCAAGTAAGATTTAGATACCTTTATCCATCATTCTGCGCAATTATTAATGTCTGATTTTGGTTTTTATCCAAAGTTAAGGCTTTAACTTAAAAGAGATGTCGTTTGTTACTCTTCAAAATTTATGTAGCATTACTTTTCAAATTTAAGCACATTTTCATTATTCATAGACTGTGCGTACTTTTTGATTAATAAGTTTGACGTAGTGGTTATTTTAATTGATTTAATTAATAAAAACAAAGTTTAAAGCATTTTTTTGTTATTCTATATACTTTTAGTAGAAATTTGTTTCGATACAGAAAACATGATTTTTAAATGTTCATATAAAATTGTAATAACAATTTTAGTGTTCAATGTTGTCGAAGAAAAAATTAACATTCGTAATTTAACATTTGGTGATATGTTTAGAAAAAATACTTTTCAGGAATACATCATTTCATTCAAATATAATTATAATTTTTTCGTCTTTTGTTTTTAAACAATATTTATTTTATGGAATTTACACGGCAAAATATTTAGCGGTTGGGACAGTACCGATTTCAAAAATCAAACTACACTGTCAAGTTATACAGGCTTGCAATGTTAATATATATGCTCAATATATATAACGTATCGTTTTTAAACGTATTTTTAGAAATCTTATCATAAATAAATCGTAAATAAAAGGATGATAGTCAGATTACCTCCTAATGCTCCCCGCCCTGGTATAAAACTAGATGATGGCTTGCTGATTCATTGGATGTATCATAAGTTAGAATCTTCTTGCCACAGGGACAATCGTTGTGGACTTGTATAATTTTCCTCTCAGTACAATTCAAATGGGTTAGTTCATCTAAGAATCCTGTACGAAAGCGTATATGTCCCAATACGTACATCTAATATATTATCTTTTGGGTAGAGTTCAAAATTGCATAGCTATGGAGTTGAACACTGGTTTTTTACAAATGCGATACAAATCAGTTGTTTAACTACAAAGATAAAATGCACATACATTAGAGATAGGAAATTAAAATTTGCGCTTGAAAAAATATAATCTCTATAAAAAGTTTGAAATTATTATCAAATAAATAGATAAATAAATAAAGCAGACTACCAGTTCATTCTTAACTGAAGCTAGTTCCATAAGTGCAACTAGCAGTTACCGCATAATTAAGTTCGTTATTTCGGTTAAAACTATTGTTTGTGTAAAGTATTGTAAGTATAAAATGCTCTATAAAGTATTGTAAGTATAAAGTCATTGTTTGTTTGGATAAGTAATGCTAAATTTACACAATTTTAAATATTATCCATAATAACTAAAACATTATCAGCGTTTCACTTATATTCATGATTTGCTCATATTGAAAAAACTAGAAAAAAGGCACAAAATTAATACCTTCTTGAGCAGGAACTTTATTTAAATGTTAATTAACTCACGTCAGGACGACAATTTTTAAATTTCATAAAGTATACTATGCTGTCATTAGATATCGCATTTTGTCAATAATTACAAAATAATGGAAGTGGCCCAATGAAAAAGTCGTTAACCGTGTCTTATATTTTATGGATTCCATTTATTTGCTTTCATCTGATTTTTCTCAAGTAAATCAATTACTCTGAAAATATTTGAGATAAACGTAGTTGTAAAACTTAGTCTGCCTGTACTATTTTAACTGTTTCTGTAAATTATGCTTGGAACATTATCTAGATTAATGTCAATATATCTCTTATTATAATTTTCTTTTCTCTTGGGTTATCACAACTGGTTTTATAACAAACTTTATATGGTTTTAAAACTATTCAAATTGTGTGGTAAGTGCTTTGACGTTTTAAGCAGATTCATTAATTTCGAATTTCGGTGATGATAATGCAATTCTCGCTCATATTTTAATACATTTTTTTATTATAATTTTTACTCAGTAATTAAATTTTTACTCAATATCTTAATTTTTACTCAATATCTTTTACTCAATATGTTTTTACTCAATATTTCATCTTAATTTGTACTCAATATCTTAATTTTTACTCAATATCCTTCACTCAATATATTTTTACTCAATATTTTATCTTAATTTTTACTCCATATCTTAAATATTTACTCAATATTGAATTTAAAATATAATATTCTGGAATTCAGAGTTCTTGTTCACTTAGAAGGAAAATTTCAAGAATGTTTTTTGATATGTTTATTTTGCTTCATTTTTCAGAGGATCGTCTACTGACCATTTTGAGTGAAGTTAGAGTTGAGACGAGGTTAAGGCAGCGTCAGCGAGAGGAGCTTCTTCGAAAGATAAAGCAACTACAAAGTAGAGCCCACCAAAGGAGGGAACAAGGTGAGACCTACAGTTGCTTAAGCAAACTACCGAATTTCTCCGGGAGGGCTGAGTCCGCGGCAGGCAAGCACAACACACTTATCTAGATTGCATCTCTTTACTCTCTCTATCTCTCTCTTTGTCTAAAAAATCTCTCATATTTAATTTTTTCTTCTTTGTTGGAATGGATTGGACTTTAATTTAAAAAAAAAACTTGGTATCCTCTTTTAATTATAGATTTTAAAATTTAACGTCTGAGTGTGGCTTCATGTATGCTGTTTTTTCAACCTTCGGAGTGCTATAAAATAAAATATGCTAATGATGTTTATGCGTTGGAACGTACTTTGCGGCAAAATTAGAGTATGGTTCAAACACACAAATAAATAAAATGAATCGGTTTAGCGTTGAATTATAATATCTGTCTGATGTCTTGAAACACTATATGGTGCAAATTAGCTGCAATATTAATAAAGTTTCAAAATGAGCTGCATTTTCTTTCAAGGTTAAGAAGGACTAAATGAAATGATAATATTGTCTAACGTTGTGCTTGTTGCTTCAAATTTGAATAATATTACTGTTTAGCACGCTTCCTAATTTTTAACAATTCGCAATGTCAAATTATCTTCAATTTTTAGCATTACTTTTACAGAATTTTTCAGATCAAACAAAGAATTTGAATTATTCTAGAATTAGGAAATTATCAATTTTGAACTGTCAAACTTATCATTCAATTATGAATGCAGAGTATTTTACTGCTAATAAGTAAGAATTTTTTAATTAAATATTTTACTCATCAGTTTAATTCGCAGTTCTTTTTGTCAATCTGTATTATTGAATAAATAAGGCAGAGTCTTACGAACAATCATTTTATCAAATTTTTTGCAATGAAAATTAACATTTAAAATTAATTTTGTAAATTTGAGGCATTATTTGTAAGCATTCAAAGGGTATTCTTCACTTTGTAAATAAAAAAAAGGAAAAAAAAAGAAAAAAAATACGGTTTTCTAGTTTTATTTGCCATTTTTATTTTCTGATTAAAATCTTTTGTTTCCTTTTACAAATCTTGTTCTCATTTATCTCTTACGAGTCTTGAGAATGGGAACTTATTTTTGAGTGCTAGAAACATGCTTATTTTTTCACTATTTATAATTTTTTAAGCAAATGAAGTTTCTGTATTATTATGTAAGTCTTTCCGCTTTATTTTCTTGAGATTATTCGTTTTGTTCCTAAGTTATACTGCATCACAAAGTTTGAAATTTGAAATTCCGTGCAATGAAATATATATCTTATCTGTATGAAGTTCCGTATATTACAACTTCACGCATTTTTCAAATAAGGACTTAAAAATCTTGGCTCTTTCTATAAGGATTTCATTAAAACTATAGATAATCCTTGATTTTTTTTTCACCGAAGGTTGAAATATTAAATAGCATTTGTATTAATTTCGTTTTGCATGAAAATTATCAAAGTTTGCATGGGTATTGCTGTGATTATTTGCATGTAAGTTGTTGAGCTGTTTGTATGTTGCATGCTTGCTTTTATATTTAAGAACGAATTATAGAAAATTTCAAGTAAATATTTTCATAAAATGACTTGTGCAGTGCAACTCAACATTTGATGGTACTTGCATGGACATTATGCGACAAAAAAACGCACTGGTACTCAGGGGCGGATGTATAATTTGCTCGGGATTTATGTATAATTAGCTTTTACTCCACAAACATTTTTTAAATGGTGAGACTTTGTTGAACACAGGAAACACTATTAAATAAACAAAGTTACGTTTTTTTGTGTAAAATTAAGAAACTAATTATTTAAAAAAATTAAAGAAGTCACAAATTGTACTTATGCGAATAATTGTTTTTATATTTATTTTCATTTAATAAAGTTATCATTTGAATTTTAATTCATTTAAATTTTGGAATTATTTGGATTTTAAATTTGAAAAGATGCCACAGAAACTAATGATTCAAAAATATTTATTATGTTATAAAGAATATTTCTAAACTGGAAGAACAACAAGGCAATAAAAAGAAAAATAAGGTTATGTAATGCATTATTGCACAAGCCAATTTTAAATCTAGGTTAAATTTGAATTACTTAAAATTTGATATTGTTAAAGTTCATACGTGATTAAAATTATGATTACAAATATAATTTAAAAATATTTGCAGAAATAATTTACATTATAAATATGTAAGTTAAAATTTCTGTTTTAAATTTCGCAGCTTTTTTTGTTTGACACACACAGCATGTAACACCTGCATAAAATTCACGCAAAGTCTTGAGTAATAGTTTAATTCAAATTGCAAATCACATCTTACTGTTTCCTTTTTTTCGACATTCAATAATTAAATAAGTACTTTCTAACAAAAATTAAAACAATATATATATATATATATATATATATATATATATATATATATATATATATATATATATATATATATATATATATTATGTTTTAAATTTTTAATAAAAAATAGCCTAACAAAAAAAAGCATGCTATTTTGCTTAAAAATGAAAATTATCACATTTTTAAAAATCGTTCCTTTCTTGCTTTATTTTGTTAACCAACTTTTGATGCATGTCTGTGTATTTTTTCTCCATGTTGCATGACATTCAATTTCTATTGTGATAAATATTGCTAATAACCCCGAGTTTTTGTTGTTTCAGTTCGAGAAATGTGGAGGAAACGGTATTTGGAAGCGAAAAAAATTACTCCACGATTGGAGGAGGAGTGTTCCAGACTGAGACAGGAGCTTGAAAAATTGCACAGAGAGCTCTTGGCGAAAGTCCAAGCTGGCGTCTGGGCTTTGTTGACTATTTCTGGAAAAACTGAGAGACCCTCCAATAAGGTTAGTGAAGCATATATTTTGAAATCGATCGTTTAATTTGAGTATTATTCACAGTTTGTTACTTAGCGTAGTTACAAAGTATAAGTTTTAAAGAAGAACATAACTTTCTTGAGAACTAATGTAAGGTTTTAATAAGTTAAATGAAAACTCATCCAAACATATGATATTAAATACAAAAGTTTTTAAAATAGGATTAAATTTGAATAAAGGATTAATTTAATTATTTTAGAAAAATAATACAAAATATTCAATTGCAAATTGACAAAACATTCTTTGAAAGAAACGCGCTTGAAAGCAGCAGAATTTTCAAAAGAAAGAATAAATATAGCAATAAGGAAACGAAGGAAATAAAAATAAGAATATGATCACCGAAGCCGACGTCTTCAGGGGTTATCGGCCATAAAACAAAACCTTTTCTACTGAGAGAGAGGCAAAATTAAATGTCAAAAGTAACTCTCTCGGTACCCCGAAGGTTTTGTTTCTTAAGTCCAGGAAAAAATGCATGAAATACATAAAACCAATTCAGAAAAGAAATTCAAACAAAAACTTGAGAAAATAAAAACTCACATTAAACCGGTCAAACAGCGATTTCACAAGCAAACTAAATGCAAAGGAAACACTTAAAACAAAAGAAAACAAACCCCTCTATTAAAATGCGCAGATTGAAAAAAAAAGAAGTAAAGTAAAAGAGCAGATTACGTAACAAATTAATATAATGCTTAACTGGGGCTGCTCAGTTACGACTTGATTTGCGCCCTGTTAAAAGAAATAGAAATCTAGTATTCTTCAATCATTTTCTTAATTAAAAAATTAACATTACAAAAGTTAAAAGGAAAATCATTATTACTCAAATTATTAAAAAAATTATTTACAGCCTCCTTAAGACTTTTAGCGTTATTGCAAATATTTTTAATCCTAACCAATTGTGAAAGAACTTAATTTTTAAAAATTTTATTACACAGATTGGTTTTAAAGTTGCAGAAAAAAATAACTTTAAATTTAAAAGCTTTCCTTTCATCAAAAACACCAATTTTGATTATTTTATCAACAATATCAATTTTGAAACCTAAATATTCAACATTTAAGCAATACTTTAGTTTGTTTTATGGCTTCCGATGCCGGTAACCCCTGAAGACGTCGGCTTCGGTGGTCATATTTTTATTTTTATTTCCTTCGTTTTCTTTATTGCTATATTTAATTCTTTTACTTAGTCTTTAGATTGTAAGAATTACATTTTATTGCAAAGAAGAAGGAATATTCACAAAATTATACCATTTAAAACTTATATGTTGTAAGATACTTCGAAACTGTAGTCAAATAAATGGTCCTAATAGAATATATAAATCATCTGATACTCATATTTCGCAGGTGAGAAGACTTTTGAGCCCGATGCTAGGGCAACTTTGGATACCATCTTCCTGGAAAAGTTATGTGTATTTACAATACACAGCAAAAACTTTCATAGTTTCCCTCAAATCATCAGACTTTATCCCCAAATCTTTGAGAATATTTCAAAGATGGAATTTAGAATTTAGCTTAAGAAAATAAACTACAAGAAATATTTATATTCAAGATATTGGGCAGGTATATGTCCACTTCGGGTTTGTTAAAGGATCAATATCTTTCGTATAATGTGCTTTAGATATGTACAAGATTTTTTTTTATTCAGCTGGAGTACGTAAATAGATTCCATAGACATTTTAATTATTCCAGGGAGTCTGTTTATAATTTTAATATAGCTGTAATTGTGTTTTACATTGTTGCATATTTAATAAGTTTTTACATTTAAAGTTTGTAATTGTTACTCGTATTACTTTCTAATTCTACAATTTCAGCGTATTTCGTAATAAGAAATTTGAAAATGCAGCTAATAGTTTATGCCTCAAATATCGATAAAATTCTACTAGAGCTAGGTAAAGGTTAAAACTAATAATTAAATAAGTTCTTTTAATTTTAATTCTCCTAAATAAAACTTAAACTCAAATTTTTTCTTGTTTTTATCTGTAAAAACCATTTATCAATCAGCCAAGAGAAGCATAATTGGTATCACGAACTTCCCTTATTTGAAATACAAGCAAGCTGTAAGAAATTCTTTCTCTATAGATTGACAGTGCAAAGATGTTAGAATTAAATTGGAAGATAAAAGGAATTATGAATTCGAAAATGATACTAAAATAAGAAAGAGTTTACACTTTATAGCCGTTAGAGTATGAAGTTCAAACTATAAATTAAATTTGGTTCAATGCTGAACCCTGAGTTATCTATAATGTTAAAACCAGAAATTTGATTAAAAGATAAATGGTGTATGTACTGATAATTAACATTTTTCAGAAGGGCAAAACGTAGCTTCTCTAATAACATAAACATTTAAATTACCACAAAAACCCAAATACAAAAATTGCAAAAGCAAAACATTTTAAAAGAATAATTTTATAAATAAAATATATATCGTTATAAAGTTTATAGCTGATTTCTCGTGTTTGTTGCAATCAAGACACGAAGTAAGATAAATTATAAATGCATATTCAATAACTTCTTTCATTTGTCACACTTCGGAAAATTTTCGGAATATTGATGTTATATATTTATTGTTTTGATTTAGAACACAGAATACACCAAAATCCCTTTTCTAAATATCTTTCGTTCTCAAAATTGATTTAAACAAACACATGAAACAATACAAAATTTAATAAGTTGGCAAAACTATGAGTGAATTTTGTGGGAGACAATAATCTTGCATTTCATTTTACGCGAAAACAAAAACTACTAAATGTCATGCTGAAATCATATTGATTTAAAATTTAAACTTCAAAATGTTGCTTCATATTTCAAACAGTTCTTCGTTGCTTTCTTAAGAGAAAAAAGTATAACTTAAAATCCAATCAGCTGAATTGTTTTTTAAGAGAAGTGACGTTTTATATCATGTTATAAAGAAGAAAACTTAATATCAAATAAATTTAATTATTGAGGGTTTATATTTATATGATTAGAATCAGACTGAAGCAAAATTATTTTTTTCTTCAGTTGAGCTACAAAATAATGATTGCAAGATTGCTTCAAGAAATTGAAGATCTTACAAGAAGAGTGGAAGGAACAAGACTAAAGTTGCACACTGAAGTGAAGGTAACATAATTTTTTATAACTCTAGCTTCAAATACCTCATTAGAAATAAAAGGCTAGTCATACAAACATTTGAAAAATGCCAAATCGTGAGAGAAAATAGTAATGAGTTTTCAAATTATTCTAAATTATTAGCATTTATTTACTTTTTCATATGCAGACCACATTCATGACACATAACTGATATTAAAAAAAAGATGCAATAATTGAATTCTTGTTCTGGTTATAACTAAATTGATCAATACAGTTGAATCTAAAATATATTCATCATATGAGTGCTTCAAGTGTAAATTTGACATGCAAAAATAAAGTTTCAACAAGGTAAAGTCATGGTCTAGAACAAGACTCATTACATTTCAAAATTTATTGTACAGTGGGACAAAGAACAAAACGGACCACACTGATTAATTTCTGTTCTAATGATCGAATCTTCACGTTCTTGGACTCAATCTTAATACCTTGAGAGGGTGACTTCAAATATACAAATTGATAAGTGCAACCGATATTTTAAGTTACAAAATCAGACACAAAAACGCACTTTCTCGGAATAAACATACTTCTCTTTCGATGAATTCAGATGTGATACCCCCAAAATATAGAGGGAAATATGGTCCCAATAGTTTGCTCAGGAGAACGCTCCAAAGTTTTAACCCCTTAATGTTAAATTTACTTTTAGCGTATTTCGCTATATCTCATGAACTTTTTAAGCGAATTGAAAAAGTTTTGCACAGAATTATAAAATTCGTTTATCCAAAGATAATTACGTGGCAAAATACAAAATATGAACCGTTTTCGCTCTAATTTCATATTTCGCAATGTAAAATTACGCATTTTAAAATTATGTAAAAAATTGCAGACCTTACTATTCAAATTTTTTTTACTATTCTTTAATAAAATAATAAAAAATACTAAATATTTACTAAAATTTATTTTTTGCACGGAATTATCTTTGGATAAATGAATTTTATAACTGTGTGCAAAAATGTTTCAGATAGCTCAAAAAGTTCTCGAGATTTGGAGAAATGCGCAAAAAGTAAAATTAACATTAAAGAGACCATATTTCCCAAGTGTTTATTCAGAGAAAGTATGTTTTTGTGTCTGATTTCATAGCTTTAAATACCTTAAGCACTTATTAATTAGCATGACCCCCTCAAACAATCAAGATTGAGTCTTAGAACATGAAGATCTGATCATTAGATCAAAAGTTATTAAAGTTGATCAAAAGTTATAAAGTTAGCGCATTTGTCATAAACTAATATTGATAATTTCTTTCTCAGGATATGTTTAGTTGCATATTCTCTTTTTGCTCATAAATATTAAGTTTCATTTCATTATTATATTTATTAGAAATTTTGGATTTTATGTTTTCCTTATCTAATCAATAAAATTTGATATTTTTGAAGCATTATATTTCTTAGATAATTTTTTAACAATTAGTGCTTATTACAAGAAATAGAAGGTTTAAATTCAATTAAAAAGTGTAACGATCAAGTAGTAAATAAAATTATTGTAAATAAAATTATTATCTAATTAAAAAGATCCAAGGCTTTTAATAAGTCACGACAAAAATAATCTAGTGCTGAAGTATTTAAGCACTAAATAGAAAGTAAAAGTAATTTAAAATCAGCTACAATTCCAAATCTCGCACCATAAATAAAAAAGAAGTTTAAAAGGGATTCATGACTTCTTTCTTTAACTGAATGTTTGATCAGATTTTTTTATTTTTCAATACAAAATAAAACCTTGAGTTGTTTTGTTCTGTTATTTAATGCAACTGAAACTAACTTTTTTTGTCTTTCTAACTATAAATGCTCCTTTTGCAACTTCTGTTATTAATTCTATAGAATTTTGTTTTAATACTTAAGTCAAAATATTAAGTCAATATAATTTAAAATTTTTACTAATTCGAAAATATGGGAAACATATAAAGTATTATGTAGGGATTTAAAAATCAATGTATTTATAATAACGATCTTTACAGCTCCGATCGATGGCTGAAAAAGATGTTAGAAGTTTGCGAGAGGAATTGCTAAAGAAAAAGATTCAAGTTACTTTAACACGAAATCAAGAGCAAGCTGCTATGGGTAACGGATTAAGACAACAATATTTCATTAGTGCAGTTTGAAACGGCGAAACTTAGCTGTGAAATTAACTGAGAAAGACTAGAGAGAGAGAAAGAAGAGTAAGAACTCTAGTTATGAAAGAAATATTTGTGATATAGTCAGAATTAAGCTTTGTGAAGTATCATTCCTTTCCGTGTAAGGGAATGTATTCTTTGTGCAATGTGAGCCCATAATAACTATTTTAATTTATGATATTTTAATGTTTTGTTTACTTCTGTAAAATGTTTTAAAGTGAGTTTTATTTATTTTATGAGAGAAATGTTTGAAATTATGCAGGGTATGCTTGATGCTTGAGAGAAAAAAGTTTTATCTACTTTCTTTTGCACATGATTGTAAAATTTATCACTATTCAGGTATAGTTTTGAATAGATTTTGAATATTTATTGTAAGTCAAAGTCAAATATTTCAGAATTCAAAAGATTTAACTTCACAGAAATTTTAATAGAAAGTTTTCATTCATTTAATCTTATCTGGTTTTTACTGAAAATTACATTTATTAGGATTTAGTTAATAGAACTATTTAACTACTACAAGACTATATGAGTTGCGCATTAAAAATAAATTCAAAGATAAATTGTGATTGCGATTACAGAAAAAATTTCATAACCTATTGTATGAAAAAAAATAGTGTTTTATTTTCTCACATAGTAAGACTAAACTATATTTTGGCATCTTTAGAGTTGATCTAATCATGCATAAATACATAATTCAAGCTTTTGTTTTTAGTTTATAATTTTTTAAAATTCAAATACTTTTAAAATTTATTTTATTCAAATCTAATATGCTAGAGTTCAAATATATTCAAATATTTGTAACAATTAAACTTTCATAAAGTTCCCTATTTCGTAAAAACTAAAAAAAGTATATAATAAAAAAATTAATCAGTCATTTCTACATTTAAGAAAGGTTCAAAGTTTAGACTTTTGTTGCCAGTCAAGTACTTATAATAATAGTAAAGATTTTTTGATTATTTCATTTGATTTTATATGGAACAATTAGTTATTTAGAATGAAAATCAGTTACAAAAATGACAATTATTATATAGGTATTCAAATTAAGATTTTTATTATAAAGACGTGAAATATTTCTTGAAATTACATGATAAGATTTACATAAACTTTTATTTCGAAAAAATAAACTTCACTAATTAAAGAAAATACTTCTTATAAAATAAATAAGAAGATATCTTGCCTATTTTTAGTAGCTTTTTTTAAAACGTGTTTTGTTCATAAATTATTACAGAAATATTGCCTTGATATATAAGTTTGAAATTGATTTTCGTGTGAAAATTATATATAGAATATAGATTTACGTAAAAGGTTCAAAAATTCCTCAAGCCGTTTCCCACTCTCTCATACAGGAAAGTTTTCCATGTTCAATACCTTCTTAAAACTGTCTGCAATACGTTTGTGAAAATTCCCAAAGATATCACAAAACGCTTTAAGGCTCAATTCAAAATTTCAAAAGCTTATTGTGTATTGTATTATTTCAAAAGCTTATCGTCTTATTTTATTTAAAAATTGCGAATCAAGGCAATATTTTCGTAATTTTTTTCTCAATATGGTAAAACATTTTATTGACGAAGTCCGATGCTCTATAAAAATTTGAAGCATTAATTGTGATTGGTGTTTGAAATAGAAATAATTTTAGGAAAGGTGCTGTAATTATTTGTAATAATTTCAGTAATTATTAAATACTGTAATTATTTGTATATACATTTGCTAATAGCTTGTCATTTTTAAGTTCGCACGCAACAGATCAAAATGAGTAAAACGTAGAAACATGTTTCAACAGCATTATAAATGTACACTTATTATTATATATTAAACAAAAAATTTATTTATGAAATCTTCTCCATCCATTATATGTTTCGAAAATAGTTATACATGAGTGTTTTTTAGATAGTAAAGTGTAACTTATTTACAATCGTTTTTGTATTCTCCTCCGGGAATAGTCTGTAATCCGTCCATATTAGTATGTTTTTTCTATTGTTAAATAATATTCCTGCACATGTTTAATGTAAAGGTACAAGAAAATTAAAGTTTATCTTTTATTTTCATTAACCTGGAAAAAAATTCAGTAAAGGAACACCTGTTCCGTTCCTTCACTGGTTTTTCATCGTTTGGTGATCCAGTGAATAAACACCCCCTTATCTCAGTACTTTATTATGCTATGATGCTTAAAAAAAATAAAACGTAACTTCAATAACTATATTCTGAATTCTCTTTCTCACAGTGAGAAAAATAAAACTAATACATGCAATTAACTCCACTTCAAACATAGAAATACAAACACTCACCTTATAATTTTCTCAAAGAAACAAGGTGTTGCAGAGATAATAAATTCAAAAAATTTTCCGGGGAAGTCTATTTGACCAGGTAATCCAAAACATTGCTAGATGACTTCCTATTATTTGGCAGTAAGCTATTGTTACTAGTAAATCTAAAGAAGAACTTTCAAATTCTTATTCTTAATCAATATATATGAAATGTTCTTTCACTGGGTAGTGCTCCTTCACTGGTTGGTTTACCCCATTTTGAAAACTAATTCTGTTCGTTCATATATCGTAATTATTTTTAAATGTCTTATTTAACATGACCGGAGACATATGTATTAGCCACAGCAAATACAATATTTTTAAAATATATATTTTTGCTTTAAAGTTTGATTTATGTTGAACTGTAATATCCTTAAAATTTTCTGCTATATTAATATGATACCAAGTTAAACCATATTGTTGCTTAAATTAATTCTTCTTAAACTGGATTGCTCGATGCTGTAGTTCAACTTAAGTAGTTAAACTTTTTCCTTCTTTAAGAATGATATATTTTATTCCTAAAAGTAAGAGTTTTAGCTCATTGCCAGATGATAATTTGATTTACACGTATTTCAATTTTATATGTATCAAATATACCTAAAATATCATTCATACTAATTTTATTGAAATTAAACATAATAATAGCTTAATTTTTTTAAAAAAATTCTGACGTTTATTTATGGTCTTAAAATTTTGAATCAAATAAAGTTTTTTCTGTGAATGACAATCTACATCTTAAGATAATTATAAAAAAATGCAAAGGGCACCTCAACGGTAATTTAAAAACATGTTCGCGGAACAAATTTCATATTTTGAATATAATTAAGACACAAATAGTTATTTGTAAATACACGAAATTAATGCTTACATCAATTATTTCTTAAGAAGGAATTAATAATATAAGAGATAGTATTCTTCTGGGACATAAAAAAAGGAAATTGGTAAAAGTACGAGTTTTTGATTGACTTTTATGAACTTAAAAAAGTTTTTTATTCCTCTTATGCAAAATTTGTCTTCCCAAATTATTGAAAAAGTTCATATATAGCTTAATGATTTAAATCTTTTATGCTAGACAACGTGTTAAGAACATAAATTCATAAATGTATTTTCTTTTTTAATGGATTTATATTTAAACTCATATTAAATTATGTTACCAATTAACCATATTAGATCACATTAAATGACATATTAAATAGTTAGCCAATTAAATGTTCATTGCAAAGCACTGTAGTCTTATTATTTTCGCTCATATTTTATAATTTTAACTTAAATACACAGTTTTGTTCAGATGAAACTAAACTAGACGAGGCATTTTAGTTAAAATTCAACAATGTTTTTTTAAAATATTATTATCAAAGTCCTTATTGTCTAAAACAGCAATTTCAATGTGTTTAAGCAATTTGTTTTATTATGCTAATAGTATTGAAATACGTACAAATAGGTATTTTTATGTATTAAAAGAGGTCAGATGTGGTAATATGATTATAAATCATTTTATGTGAAGCAGGACAATCAAAACAGAAATGGGTCAGTTAGAAAATCTTCTGTAATATTAAAACAATCCAAATATTTATATTTATCTTAATAACGTAATCACGTTAAAATTATCCAGAAGACATTTATTTCTTAAGTATATTTTGAATATTTATGTAAATTGAATTTATAAATGGAACTAAAACTATTCTAGTTTTAAACCGTTAATTCGAGAAATGCTAGTTTAAAAGATAGTTTGTGTAAAAAACATTTGCTATTTTTGAGTTATACTTCTTCACCGCATGATAAATTTCTTATAAAATTTAGCAATGCTAAATATATCAAAATCATCTATCAATCACTTTATCGGAGTAATCATTTATCTATATTTAACAACCAATTTAGATTGATTTTTTGTACATCCACATATCAAAAGTATGATTTTACTCCACCACACTGCAAAAAGATTTCCAAAACATGCTAAGATCAATTATTTATGCAAAGTAGAAGACTTGAAAAATAATGAATAAGCCAAATGTGTTCTGAAAGAATGTTATGTATAAAATTAGGACCAAATTGCTTCATCTGACTCAGTAATTTTTCAGTTTTGCAATCCATTTTTAAAGAATTAAATAATTATTAAAGCAAAGAGCCCCTTTTTTCTTAGTTTAAGAAATGATTATGTTGCTTTTACTGTTTCACATGAAATTATCACATTCCAAATTCCATTATTCTTTACATTTTAAAGTATGAAATTAATTTATTACTTTAATATAATTTTCTAATCATATTCGGATTTGAACAACATTTAAAAATGCAACTATTTTTATAACGTATAAGGGTTTGATACTAAACGAGTAAAAACATAAATATTTATGTATGCTTGACTGATGATTTATATGTTCTTCAAAGCGTATTTGTTGCTCTCTTATTAACACTGCCTTTTGTCTGCTTTACTTGAATTTATTCATTGAAATGTTCTCAATGTATATTATTTCACAAATTTTCGGTATGAATAAATAAAGCTCTGTTTCTGTAACTGTATGGTTTTATCTTACTTCAACGAATGCTTTTTTTAAGCCTATAAACTAGATTCTCTTCATTCAGATAAAGTTTTCTGTCTTTTTTATATTGATAATATGGAGCTCTATTGTTTTTAAGCTCTTTGAGTATAAAAAAGGATGTTGGAATAAAATAAAATTGTATATTGCAGCCATTATTAGAAAATAATTAATAGCCACTTTGCCAATACACATACATTAAGGATAAAAAACGCCAGATACCAACATTGTTTTTTTAAGAAAACATTACGTTTTTGAAAATTCCAATTAGAAAGAAGATGAGTGCAAAATTTATGTATTAATAAATATTTTCTCATCTTGTAAGAATTGCTTGGTTTCATATGAAATTGAGCAGTTACTAAAAAAGTGGTTTATTCTTTCAAGTTTTAAGTTATTTTATGGTGTTCTTAATAATATTAAAACATTAATAGATACATTTTAATTTGAAAATAAGTTATGAGACTCCGCACGCCTACATAAATTGCGATGGAATTATTTCAGGTTTGCTTAGAAAACTAGACTTTCTTTTTTCAGCTGCCGAAATAAATATATTTAATTATTTCAGATACCTAAGAGTTTCTCATTTTTATTCATGTTGATTAACAAACAATAGTTGTTTCAAAATTGTTTACTTGCAACTCGAGAAGAGGGTGATCACTGATGCGCAGACACGTAACCTATGATCTCACTGTAAGCTAATCGTTCATAAACAAGATGGCATGTTAAAGTGTGGTGTGTTCTCCACATAAGTTAGAATGTCAATTAACATGAAGTTAATTGAAATGTAATTCTTTCTCGTCTACGTCTTTTACTTAACTTAGATTTATTATTTGTTATATATTTTATTGTAGCCAAGATATATTTTTATTTTGTGTACTTGGCAACTTCAATGCATGATTAGTTTGTTTATATTCGTCATGGATTCGTGTCTGTCTTTGTGTTAAATAAGAGATATATAGTGAAAGAGTTGAAATATTTGTGAAAGAACCATTGTTAAAGAATATAGAATGTGTCACTTAAGAGAACTGATACTTGACGGGTTATTCAAAATGGAATGGAAGGAACAGCTGCTAACGCAAACAAGGCCACGTTTCAACAATAAATCAGGATCGAGATATCTACGCTACGTCACTTGCATGCATCGCATCCTGAATAGAATTAAAGCATTGTTTTCCTAATTAAAATATGTTAAATTTCATATTAATAATAAATTATTTACAATACATGTCAAGCACAAGCTCAGTTGTTTGGCAACAATTTTTTTGTAAAAATAATCTTGGCTGTTATTTGCTCTTCAAATACGTAGTTTTGCTTACTTTTAAAATAATGTTTCTAATATGAGACGCTATATAAAGTATTTCTTTTCAAAACAAAATGAAAATATCATCAGTAATTTCGAATCCTTATTTGAATACAAGCATATTCAAATTCTTTTGATGCATAAAATGAAAAATATATTGCTTTTTATATAATAATACTCCACACAATGCAACCAGGAAAATTAAAGAATATAACATATAGTAGATGCGTTTGATGTTGAAAAGAGCCAAACACGCACTTTCCTTTTGCTATACAGGAAAAACTAGAAACAAATATAGATATGTATATATGTTTTTACCTAACGATTTTGAGTTTAATTAATGTTGTTCCAACTGTTTAAAATAGGACATATTCCTTGCTATAATAGTCTTATGAAAACTCGATAAAATTTGGAATATGCTCAATTTCCTAAACTTATTATTGACTTGTATTCTTATAGCAACTTGTTGGCCCCTCAGCGAAACAAGTGAGTTTAGAAGCATTTTAAATATTCTTTAAATTATTTTAATTTATTAAGTTTAAAATTAGAATTAATGTCTTAAATTATAAATCTAATGGAGTTTTAGTCCCTCACATACCAATGTTGATGCCCAGTTAGCATCTCTCAACATAAAAGGCCGTCATCTTAAAATTAAAGTAATCATATTATAAGCATAAGCCAACGCAATTATTTAAAAATCGGTGTGTTAGACAGAAAAAAGTTTAAAATTTTTTTTATTTGGTATGCTGCATCATAATGTGCAAGTTCAGTTAGATTTTGCTTTAATATTTTCTGCATACAGTATTTAAAATTAGTTTATTAACCCCTTCCTTCTCGCTCCAGCGAAAATGACGGGGTGGGTTTTTGCTCGCTATTTCTCGCTCCCGTGATATTGACGGGCTGGAGTGTTCAGTCAATAAGAATAAAACTAATTCATTTATTTTGCCCGGAAAACATTTTTTTCTCATTTTACACACCATATAGCAGTACCAGGATGTTTTTAAGGTAATTGTAAATAGATAGTTTATCTCAAACTAGATACTAGCACTAATCAAATACGTGTATTTGTCAAAATAGACACTTTTATGACCGTTTTCTTGAAAATTAACCGATCGTTAAGGGATTAACGTTAAATTACTTCCTTAAATTTTTTTCCAACTTTTATTTATTTAATAAAAAAAAGGCTTTTCTAAGTACCTTAATTCAGCACAACTGGTGTTTGAAATGCTTCTCTTTTGGGATTAATAGAGCTAGAAAATATATAATGAAAAATAATTTTTTGGGTGGATATTACTCGAAAAGAGAATCGGAAGTTGATCTTTACGATATTTTTAACATATATATGTATTTCAAATGCATAAATTTATGAGCATGAACTTAGTTGCATTGTAGAGTAAATATGCATACTAATAAAGAAAAATATTTCGACTCATATTTTGCAACTCTATTACATGACAATCAAAAGGTTCTAAAAATAGAACGTAGTGATGGAGATGGCAGCCAATGAAGAGTATTTATGCATTCTTTTTACTCTATTTACACTGGATAACTAGATGCTTTAAATTATTAAATAATTTTTTATGCAATTTCTATGTTATTGGCCGATTGACAATTTAAAATGGCAGATCAATCAGGGAGTTTGTCACTCATTATTGTATACATATTGCAAAAGTTAGTATGATTTCGAATACTTGAGGAATTTTATTCGTTGTATTTTTCTATAAAATAGTCAAAAACGTTTTCAATTTTCTCTAAGAGTACCGGAGAAAGCAATAAATTGCATATTATTATACACTATATTTTAAAGTCTGATAGATCTGAAATTTTAAAACTGGTTGAAATTAAAAATTCAAAGTAACAATTAGTAAAGGAAGAAAACGTTTGAAAATGGTATTTAAAAATCCCAACAATGAACTCATCATTAAAAATGGTATTTTTAAGCGAAAATTATTATTAACAAACTCTAAATTTAAAGATGATGAACGTTTTAGTTTTTAGAAATAGATAACGAAAGTGTAACTGCTATTGAAACTAAAAACAATAGATTTTACTTAGTAAAACAATGGATTTTACTTAGTAAAACAATGGATTTTACTTAGTAAAACAATGGATTTTACTTAGTTATTGATTTAAGCTTAAAAGTTTCTTTTGATTTTCTATTGTGTTATTTTTCATTCTATTTTTTTGAAGTTAATTATTTTTAATGCATCAATTCATCTGGGAAATATTGTTTTGAATATTCATAGTTTTTAAAAGTTTCCTGTTAGCAATTTTTTATAAATTTTGCTCAGAAATGAGCTTCTACTTAAATACTACTTTCGAGCATTTACTTAAATAACGTAATATGTAAAATCTGACTTTTTTTTATTAAGAAAACTATACTATAGCTTTTTAAAATGAAGTATGGCTACTACAAGGAGCTCTAAAAATACCAAGATGGCGCTGGTAACTGGTTAACCAAGCAATTTTTTTTAAATAACCTCCATTTGTAGTAACAACTTTATGCAGTCTGACAACTTTATGAGAAAATTATTAATATTCTAGGAAATCCAGTTAGTTGCAAGCCCATGCAAATATTTTTATTAGCCATGCTATAAAAACTCATTTTTGTAGTTTTCTAGTTAGTAGTGGCATCTATCGACAAGCTTTGCAACTAATTTTTAAATTCAGTTCAAATAAATCCATATACTAAACAGAATGAAGAAAACCATAAATAAAACTAATATATTCTTCTGTAATTTTCAGAAAATCCATTTGAAATTAATTTGAAAAACTTTGTTGTAAAAACTCGGCATTTATGAGGAATCTATTATTTTTTGTTTGTAGTTAATTAGCATAATAATCCCCTTATAATCTTTTTGTTTACTCTAACTCTAAAAATCTCCTGAAAATCGTTCCTTGTGTTTTTTCTGTTAAAAACAAAATTTCATTTGCAAATTTTGGTTTATTTTGAATTTATTAAACACAAATATTTTATACCTTATTTCTGACATCAGCATTTTCTATACCTTACATTAGAGCCCCTGAATTAGACAGGCCGACTCATCATCTATTTTTGCTCCAAAGAGCTAACATAAGCACAATACTAACATAACGTTAACTTGCGAACTTTTTTGCTCCAATATTGCTTGATAGGTCAGCTCTGATAGTATAGGAGTCTTACCTTACGTAATGAGTAGAAAATATGTGATTCTTCCAATTTTTCCCCACGAGTAGAAAATACTTTATTTTAAAATACGCACTTGTAACCTGGAAAAAATAACATGTGATTATTTACTGTCACTTCATTTGTTTAATTTCGATTAAATTCCCGATAATGTAGCTGTCAACACTTCAGCATATACATTTGCTGGAATTAGGCTAAATGATGTAGAGCTCTTGTTTTGGATAAGAATGAATGGGAAAATTCAATGCAAGAAATAATCTCGTAATTTTGAACTTTAAACTTTGCTTTGAAAGAAGTCATGTGGAAATGGCAGGCGTCATTACCTTGCCCTCAAAACAATTTAAGTCCTTCTAGTACTGTTAAAATATTTTCCGTTATAGACTGATAACACTAATCATATATTTTTGACTTTCAAGGCAAAGAAATCTAAAATATCCTCCCCTTGATTCACTAGATATATATTTGATTTAATGCTCAATACTATATTTAAAAGAAAGTGAAAGTAATTTCTACTTATATAGGATTTTTTCATACATGCATTTTTATTTTATACATTAAAGTTTTTAACTAGTGAACTCATTCAAAAATAGTTATGCTATAAATCTCTATGCAGAATGTGCATACAACAAAAGTGATAAGTTTTAGCAATGTGCCATACAATATTTTGTAACTGAGTCACAAGCATCGTACAACCTCATACTCACATAAGGTCCGACAGGAAAGCATGAAATGTTGAAGAAACATAATTTTAACACACAAACACAGAAAACACACATTGCACTCACAAAAGTGGATGTTCATTCATGAAATGTCCCGCAGTGGACTGATCGTAAAGACACAGTTCCTAGTAGAACACTGAAGTCAAGCATCACTGGCTGCGGTCAGTAAGCGGGTGGGTGACCACTTTGATCAGACAGCATGGGACTAAGGGGGCGTGATATCGGTCCTTGTTAAACTGTTCTACTGAAAAGAACTTGACTTCTCACGCAGGTTGTCGAGCTACCAAAGCCGAGGAGCCATCCTCTCGGCGGAGGATCATCCTCAGGGAGATTTCTGAGACCATTGCCAATAACCCAATGTGCGGCTCTAGTGTGACGTAAATAAAGTACCAACCTGTTATTCATGAATTGACAAAAATAGATGACAAAGATACGTTTGAAGATATTCCATAGATTGATTGGTTGACATAATTGAGTGGACAAAATCCTTGTTGTTAGCCCTACGCATGCTACGTCATATATTCTCACCGACAAGGAACACAACTTTGTAATGTCATATTTAAGTAAAGAGGCAATTTGCTATGAAAGTATAAAATGCTTACCTAAAAGGTTACAAAGCATAAAAGGTTAGAAAGGTTTTGCCAATAAAAAATCTTTACTTCTAAAGTTTTCCGTTTTATGTGCCAACCTTTATGTCGAGGTTACATTCTCATTTTCAGAGCTTTAGACGTTAGCTAAATACTGCGAGGGGAAGACGGCCTATATCTTGTTAATAACTGTTATGCTTTGTTGTATATGCCTTTTAATATCAATGCTGTCACGGTTATAATTTTTTTTCTACAATAATGTGTTAAAAATATTTGCAATTTGAGTTTAATTTTTATTAGATGATCTAAAAAACGTATCTAGATTTCGTATGTTACTGTCAGAAAGGATACATCGCTTTATGTAAAATTGAAGGCATGTCTTTATGTATGCAATCTACTAATTTAGTGGGTCTGCCGTTTTGAATCGTTTATTCCAGCAGTTTAAAAATATTTATGGTGTGGTTGATTACCACTCGCCACTTTTTAACGAAACTAAGTTTGAACTCAATATCTAAAAAGCGAACACTTATTGTGGAAACTTATTGTAATAAATTGAAATTTTCTTTAAATTTTTGAAGGATTTCAGTGGTTACTGTTGCATTTTTTCCAAAAAAGGCTAATGTTTTATCATTTTTAAATTTGTTTTTGCTCGCAATAACTAAATTGTTCACATGCAACCATAAATAAAATTATTTTTCATTATTTCAGAATGCGATGTTGTAAAGGGAAATGTTATAAAATTTTCTTTCCAACAGCAATTTTTTTCTTTTCAATAAAAAAAATAGAAATTGTCAAAATAGAGAGAAAAAATAAAACTACCAATTTAGAACATACTGATCAATATTGATCTGTACGCAAGAGTTTGAAGCATAAATTTATTTATTTTTTCACTTTTCCTTGCGTAAAGAACTTAAAAGCGAATTATCCTATTTTATATTTAAGCAAGAAGTTAAAAAAATAGTCCATTGTTTTTTTACTCAAGTTCAAAATTGAAAAAATAAATAATTACAGAAAAACAATACACTGTGAAAATAAATTTCAGAATTAAGATATGTATTGAATTATTGAATGCATTGAACTATATGACTATTGAACTATATGCATATTATGCATTGAACTATATGACTTAAAAGCTGAAATTTATAGCAAAATGTACAGGAATTATGATGTAATAAAAATTAAGGAAAATTACTAATTGTAAAACTTGTAGGAAAAACTGCTACACGGGGGCCTCTCTACAGGCCGCAAGCATGCAATTACAGAGTGGAAATTAGACATGATGAAAGGGTCGCATTTTTGTATTAACTAAATAGGGTGTTTTTTTTCAAATTTTCAATTTGTTTGAAAATTTTAATTTTTAGAGTGTTTTTTTGCAATTTTGTTTTGATCTGGCAAAACTTTGAAACTTAAAAATACGAAGCTGTGTAGAAATAAGTATAGGAAGTACTATAACGTAAAAGAAAAAGCAGTTTGAAAATTATTAATTGTTATATTGTAGTAAAAAAACATGTTGGTTAATTTACTGCATTGCAACTACACGGTTGAAATTTGGCATGCTGTTAGGACCATTTAATATTACACTTTAAACGAAAGTTTTTTTTTCTCGAAATTCCTATCTGATTGAAAGTTATTGCAAGTTAAAGTGCTTTTTCGTATTTTTTTCAGATTTTTCGCTTTAAATAATTATTATTTATCCATTGTTGCAGAAAAAGTACTTTCCCCTCAGGAGATCTTTGTTTCTTGATTTTATGAGATCGCGCTCGGACAGATATCAATTAAAAGTAGCAAGTGAGAGAGTGAAGGAAATATTACACGTTTTCAGATCTAAATCGTTAAATTCATTGTGAAATTAGAAAAAAACTTAATAAATAGCAATGAAAACCATTTTCTATTTGAATTGTTTTTGAATTTGAAGTCTCTTCAGGGGAGCATCTCTTCTTATTGAGTCAAACAGTTCATATTCCCGGGGTCTGTACAAATGATTATTTTTTAAATCTGGGTTATCGTCTATTTTATTATGATTAATACAATAACAAAATGTTCTTACATGAAACTACAATAATTATATATTTTGAAAACAAAATGCGATATATTTACTTTTAAGAAGAAATAGTGGAGGCGAAGCAGTTATGGGGTTGAAAAATGGAGCGAACAGGGGTGGAGCTTTCTGGTTATTTAAAAAATATTTTCTTACTCGAACATATGAAAGTTACTATAAAAGAGTTGGATATGGAATTGATATGCTTAATTTTTATATAAATAATTAATTTTAATTTAATGTAATTAATACTTAAATTTTCCAATTGATTCGCAGTCTTAAGATCGTTTTGTCGAAGGGTTTAATTACATTTAAAACTCAATATCTTCAATTTTATTGTGCATTTTCAATTAAATATGAGTTATAAAATATTGTAAGATAAAATGCTTTCTATAAATTACTATGCAATACCAAAAGCTGTTTCTTCTAGTTGTATAACTTAACATTATAACATTTTTACAAAATTAAGTTTTCTGTTGGTTTTGTAATATCAATCATCCTTTATCGAATACCGAGTAATTTTCTAGACTGCTTAAAGAAGATAATCAAACAATTTGGAAGCAGAAGCAATTAAAACAATCTTTCCACAATGGACAAATTTTTTTTCTAGAAAGTTCAAATTTGTAACCTACCCCCTTTTAGTATTGACCGCTACAATTGTTTACTTTTAGAATGCGTAGAGTTTAAAAGATTTAGTCACATTTAACAATCACGTGATCATTTAAATCTATAGTCAATTTTATCCATATCTTTACATTGAGTAAACATAAGTGTGAGAAATAAAAAAGATAGCCTTGTTGATAGATAGTCATTAATTCTATCACTTTAAATGACGCAGATTGTTCGCTCATTGCAAACAGAATAACTTCTGATGTGATAAAAATATCTGAAGTGCAAAAGAAGTATATGACACTTTTGATTAAAGATAAACATGCATAGATTTTTTTAAACATATGGAGTATTGGATGGATGGATGGAGTATTACATTGAAAAAACTCTTGTTTTGAGAGAATATGCTTAAAGTATTTGAACAAAATTTAAGCTATAATAACTTTGATTGAACAACAAGTAGGATATGTTGTTTGACAATGTCTTATAGTACTTTTTCATTTGAACTATTCCTTAAAATAGTGCTGATTTTCGCAAAATATTGCACCAATATAATAATTGCACAAGGAATGTTTCGAAATTCGATATCATTTTGAAATAAGAGTACGTTTGAATTGTTGAGTTCTATAATAACTATAATAAGCACTTGATTTCAAGTAACTTTAGAAATGCTAATTGTATGATGTAACCCTCACATGCCATCCACGCTGACCTTTGAGCTATAACACAACGTTAAAAAGAGAGAGAAAACAAAGAAAAAAATTTAAAGATTTTTTAAAAGAGAAAAAGAAAAAAATATTAAAATGAAATGTTCTTTTTTTTTAAAAAAAAACTAAAGGAAAAAAATTAAACTGCCAGAAAACAAAACAAGGAAAATGCATAATCCAGCCATCAGTTCGCACGAAAAAGAGAGCTTCCTAATATTGTATTAATATAGCCAAAGCAAAATATATCAGTACTATAATGTGAGAAGCACCAAAAATGATAGATATAAAACTGATGTTCTATTGTCTTTTCGATTTTTTTGGTTCTTCTCACACTATTACATTGGTATATTTTATTTAATTTTTGTTAAATTTTTATCTATGGTTACAGTAAAAATTAGTGGAAAAATTCCTTTTTTAAAAAGTTTTTTTCAGGCAAACTAGTAAACTAATTGAAACTTTTAAGCCAATTTTAGAATCGAGCTTAATACTTACTTCTTGCTCCCGAGTGTAAGTTTAGAGAACCTAGAACAAATGGTTCTAGAGTTATAAACCAGAGACACTCATAAACTCATCATTTTTATTAAAAAGGATATAAAAATATAGACTCTCAGAAAAATTCCTTCAACTTTGTGCGACACTGTAAAAAATTCCGAATCAAATTACACTAAAAATTACTGGCAGTTGAGTGCAACTAGCAGTTGAGTAAATCCATTTTGCCACAAAATCTATATTTATTGTAAAGTTTCATGCCGTCATTTTCACAGTAATATTTGTTTTACTATCAATCCTTGCTAACCCAATGGTGTAATCAATAAGAATTTACAATTGTTTCACATTTTAATTATAACTAAAACACCACGTTTTTTGGGGAAATTACTACCTTTAAAAATTATTTTGTACAACACATGATGTTTAATGACTATCCCTTCATTAATACTTTTATTGAGTCATAACTTGAGTGTCGTATATAATATATATGCGCTTTTGCTTGAAAAAGGTTAACTTCGTCTTCAATAATTAGTATGACAGTATTCGGCAGCATGGAGCCATTAATATGTAAAATTTCTACAGCCACTTTAGAAAGGATCCAAAATAAGTCTAAATAACTACCTTAGAACTAAGATTTTATTTCTGTAAAAATACAAACAGATTTTAGATAAATACTAACGCATAACCGCTGCTAACCGAGTAATCCAACCGAGTAGTTGCCAAACGAGAAATATCCGAGTTTAAGGTGACACATATGAGAGTTATAAGTCTATGATTTTACAGTAAATATTACAGTATATCAGATTCCTTGTTCCGTAAAATTTCACGGTAAAAATTGATTTTACGGTAAAAAGCATACAAAGTTAAATTTGTTGTAACTTTTATTAAAAGTTAAGTTGAATCATATTATCATGTAAACCAGTTTAAGGTAGTAAGATTATCATCATGGTAGTAAGATTATTCAATGCAATCCTTATTTATGTTGCAGTTAATTTGAGCGATATTGTTGCTTAACACAATTAAAGATTTCTAATTGTAGGTGATGTAACTAAAATGTAGTAATGATTGCAAATTATAATCAAATATTACTAGTTCTAAAATTTAGTAGTAGTTGCGGTTTGGAAATTAAATGTCAGTCAATTTTCATAAAAATAAATAGTATTATTTATGTAAATTATTTTTATTTGTACACTTTTCTCATCGAAATTCACTATACTCTGTTGCATGTTAAGAAAAGACCATTATGCCTAGGTAGAGAGCCTGTATCTAAGTGTACACCAAATGGAGGCCAAGCTCCAAGCACGAGCATATATCAATATCGTCAACTCTTGAAATGACGTTTGACAGCCTCCTTTTTGCTTGTTTTCTTATTAGTATTAATAACAGTTATTAACAACAACAATCAATTAGCAAGTAATGAGAATAAATAAAAATAATATCTTAAAAATCATAGCAAATGTACGTCTTTCTGTTCTCCTCTAAAGAAACTGATGAAAGAATAATAAATAGTGTTTCTTGCAGATGATTTTCTTCTACAGGGAAACAATAGTAAAAATTCTTTATATGACATTCAATTTGTTAAGAGCCTGACAGCAAAAGCCATGCCATGTTTAGTAATCCAATCAAATCCAATGCTCTTGCAACGTAGAACGTTTCTTTTTTATCAAAATATGCCGCCAAGTCTAGGATTCTTGTAAGACTACGGAACTATAATCTTTTTTTTAATAATTCTATGATATATACCGTAAAAGATAGCACGAATTAAATTTCAGTCTCATGTGTTAAACTTTAAAAAACTTTTAAATTGTTTTGAAATCATATTTCCATAGTTTGATTATGAAATAAAATGGAACTGTATGCAGTCGCTAATAATTACTTAAATCTTATGCACCGTAATGGTCTCTTCTTAACTTGCAACGGTGTATGGGCTTAAATTTTGGCTATAGCGGAGTAGTTTTTGTATTGTTTTCAGTTTGCCCCTAACTCAAGCGTAAAATATTCCCAGAGACTGGTGGGTGTTTCATTTGAGTTTCTTTGTAAACTGTATATTTCTGTATTTCATCACCATTCAAAGCAAATGCGATTTAATATCATTCAAAAAGCTTTTCACAAAGGCCAATTTATTCCAATATTTGATCTAATAGACATTTCGTCTTTTAGGTTGTGCTCAAAATTACTAGTCTACTGAATTCTGGATATAACGAGCCGTAAACATTAATAAAATATTTTCACATTGCGAATAATTTTTTTAATTACAAAAAGTCTTAAGAAAAAATAACTTATAAACTTCTAAAAAATTTCGTTCTGAAGGAAAAAAAAAACTTTCCTCTTAAGCCACACACCACCTGCATGATTTTTCGTTTTCTGACCGTGCTTGAATTACAAGGATATTTATATAATGGAATGAGCAACAAAATCTTTCAACATGGATAACTAATTTTATCATTTTAAATTATATCATTATCATTAAAAAAATGAGATACCCAAATCTTCATTTGATTAGGTTCATTCATGCTCGTTACCCGAAATGAATACAAGAGGCGCATGATCATTACACGAGTGTATCGGACAGGTCATTACACGCACGGTAAAGATTAAAATTGTGTAGAGAAAGAAAAAAAAATAGTTTCTGTTAGTTGTTCGCTGACCTTAAGATTTAAAGTTATCTTATCAGTTGTTTTTCGAAATATTGACGACTAAGAGACAAAATGTGATTAGCTAAAAGAAAAGAAGGTTTTTGGCTTTCAGATAAATAACCCCCAAAAGATTTTAAATTCTTAAGTGAGGGTTAACGCACCGCAGAAGTTCACTGAACTTATCCATCATATATCATTATTCGGAACGAAAAAAAAATTATAAAATTCTCCAGATTGCCTAACTTAACAATGATACATACTATTAATATTCGTCTAGGACAATAATATATTTTAGGAAATGGTAAGGTTGGATTGGACCTAATTTTAGAAGTTTTAAAAATTTATGACAGCAAAAAATTGATATTTGACTGCCTGCTTAAGTTTTAGTTAAATTGTTAAGTTTTAAACAAAAATTTTAAATAAATCGGAATTTAAATAAAACAACTTTAATAAAAAAGTAAAATAACTTTAAATTTAAAGTGAAGTTTCAAAATAATATAAAAGAATTACTTAAGATATTTTCAATTTAAGATATGCTCGAATTTACGAAAATGTACTATCGAAATTATTTAATTATTACAAACTTGGGCTCTTAACTCTATGCATACATTTCTAATTAAAAAAAACATCATGGGTTACGTACAATATAGAAATATTAAATCAGAAAGCAAAGAAGTCAAGAAGCATTTATTTGTTGATCATGGTGTAAAAAATTCTTAATGAATTTTCATATATTCCTCAAAGCATTTAGCAGTTAAAATAAAAAAGCATAAGAAGCATTTTATGTTTTTTATGTGGAAGTTTAAATATTAAACAAAGGTATAAACTGAACCCGTCGTGATAATTATCTTTCTAACTTATGTGATTACAATAGTTAAGGACATTATCGAAACTGATTCAACTGTTAAGAGTCAATTTTTTTAAGCAGCCGAGCAATTGCGTTTTCAGCCATGTACTTCTTAGAATAACATGGACAAATAAAATAAAAGTAGCTCAGATCGAAAAAACTCCGATTATTTGTAACAATAAATTTAGAGTTTTCTAGAATAGGAAATTTGTCAGGTTAATTTTAATAAGAAAAGTGCATAAAAATCAAAAATAATAAATTTAACTTATTAAAGAATGTTTAAAACTACAGTTACTCAAAACTCAAGTTACAGAATTACGAAATCAATAACAGCATTTGATATTTCCTTGAAATTGAAAATAATTCATCATTTCAAGCATCCTTCATTCAAATGCACTTCTGGATCCTGTATTTAAAGTTTGTTTTTGGAAGTAATAACAGCAAGCTTTTTGCAAAACGTTTGATACTCTCTAAAGAGAACAATGATTTAAAAATATAGAAACTAATAGAATTCTAAAAGTATAGTTTAAATAAAGTAAGCCTACAAGGAACGTAACATTTAGGATTATGTTTAAAAATGTATTGACAGTACAACTTAAAATTACCTGGTGATTAAAATTATGAAATTCAAAAATTAATAATGAATTTATATTCAATATAAGTAAGCTTTTTAAGCATACTTCAAAAACACTCACATCATGTTAAGTAAACCATAATCCAAATGCACTGTGCAAAATTGATGGCATGAAACTGAACAACATAACTCAAAAGAGTGTTTCTAAAATTAGTATCAGAAATTTACTCAGCAAAAAATTTGTTTGAGTTACTCCAGTTGCTGGTACTTCAACTACAAGGCAGTCGGATAACTTATGTAGCATTGTTAGCTTAGATTTCTAATTTTAAATTCAAATTTTATTACAATATTGAAGTATATATTTAATGCTCGATCCTAATTTTTATGTTAAAGAAAAATACTTACAAATATTTTATAACTGAATAAATATAATTGTTTGCTGGTTGTTGGAATTTGTTTTTTGGAAAATATTTTAGTTTTGATAAATATTTGACTCTAGTTTTTAAACTTTTAATAAAAACTATTTATAGTGTTTCTAACTTTAGACATTTTACGTTTAAAATTTAATTTACACACGAAAAATAACTAACAAAGGAAGGGAAGAAATAACAAAGATAAACTCTTTCTTATTAACTACTTATAATTAATTAATGTGTATGTTACGTATTTAATGAACGAATTTTACATAGGCTGAAAATGCCCTTGAACAAAACAAATAATATTACTTGAAATTACTAAATGATAAGCGTACTGATGAATGCTTCTCTAATTTATAAAAATAACGAGAAGATGTGTAAAATCCTTCAAACAATTATGCATTACTTATGCAATTAGTAATACATTAGAATATGCAGTAATAATATAATTAATTAAAAAAAAAACAAGTTCTGTAAAAAATGGTGAAAAAAGTTCGAAACTCTTTCATCAGCCCAAATCCTTTTTCCAATTCCTTTTAGTATCGATGGTTTTATGATAATATTCAAAATTAAATCCTTAGTCCTTAAGAAATAGGCTTCGTTTTGGTTTAGGTGTTTTAGATATATAGGCGAAATTAAATACCAGACCATTTAAAAAATACTTGTTTTCATTTTCGTATTGTTCATTTAAGAAATTTAAAATCAAACTGAAAAACCTTTTTTCATTAAGTCCTCATAAAATACTTTTCTAAGTGAGTATTTTTTGAAGCATCAAATTTTTGTTAACATTTGTTTAATAATTGATGAAAATTGACAAACATTCAATGTATTTAAAAAGTTGTAATGCAGAAAATATCTATCAATTTCAATTTTTTTACGATTACTCTATGAGTTTTATTGTCGTTATTTAGTGACTTAGTTACATTGTACGATTTTGCTCAAGACAAATCGAAAACATATGGTTAAAGATGTCATACAAAATTTTAAATTTATAAATAACTCAGACATTTTAATCGGAACCTCATTTGAAGCATGTTTGTAAAATTTTCTTAGAGTATTCCTTTCACATTATAATTTAAATGTAAATCAGACGATAAGTTTAAATCTTAAATGTGTAGTTTGCTTTATATGCTTTTCAAAATTAAGTCTAAAATCCTACTTTAAGATTTTTTTTTTTAAATTTCCGAAGACATTTCCGGATTAAACTTTAAATCTTAAGAAGTACAGTGTGGTGAAGCTTACGTATCGTACGTACCATACGTAACCTACATTCGTTACGTACTTACATACCTTAACGTAAAAGTTTTAAGCAATTTTTTCTAGCTCATTGAGAAAATTAACAATAACATTTGGTGATAAAATGATGCAACCAAGCGAAAATCCGAGCAATTGATATACTGTAATATGATCTAAATGATATTACATGACCATTGTATCACTTTAAATGTAGCTAAACAATAGGCTACAGATAATATTCTCTGGTAGTGGTTTCTTGCTTGGTTACACTTATGAATCAAAATAACGAAATTATGAAAAAGCAGCATACACACAGTTTTAAAATAGTATTTTATTTTATTACTTAATTTTCTTTAATGATATAGTTTACTTTAAGTGTTATTTAAAATTGAGGTCAGATTATCTCTCAGTAAAAACAGTTCAATTTTGAACTCCAATATGTATGTCTTGAATTAGTTGCAATTTTAATTAGGTATTTAATTAGCTCCACGTGTTTAATTTCAAAATTTAAACATTATAGGGCCCTATGTTTCAACTTTCGATTCTTTAAGGTTTTTACATATTTAAGTGATTAAATGGTTCTATTTGCTCCTAACTACATTGAAGTAGATAACAAGAACAAAATTGACAGCTATAACAGAGTTCAATGAAAATAAAAACTTTGAACACCTTAGTGTTTAAGAGAAGGGAATGCCAGACAGTATTTAATTTTTCTGTTGTTGAACAAATTTTATATTTTTTTGCGAAATGTCTTAATATCACTTAGGAAATTTCGAACTATGGCAAAATATATAAAAAGTAAAATTAAAGAGTCCGGATTGTTGAATGCTCTCTTTGCCAAAACAATTAGGACCATATTTTCCAAATTGCTCCCCTCATTAGAGGGTCAAAAATCCAAATCCGTCAAATAAAAAAGCATGTTTATTCAAAGAAAGTACGTTTTAATGCAAAATTTCATAACATGGAATATTGCTTGCTCCAACTAAACTTTAGATTCTCAAACCATTTTAATGAAGGCTTAGTATGTAAAAATCCAATAAATAGATCATAAAAGTAATTTAGGGTGATCACTTTATATTTTTTTGCACTGTGCAACTTTATCAATAGTAAATGCTTCTACTTTGTTTTAAAGAAAAACATTAAAATTAACTGAAAAATTTCAGTTTAAAAATTTTAAAAAGGAAATTTTGAAAATTTTGAAAAAAAATTTTTTTTTTGAAAAAAATAAAAAAATTAAGTAACTCTAAAGAGTTTTTTTACCTAATTTTTTTCATTTAAAAACAAGTTTAATTTCATTTTATACACAAAACATTCTTTTTTATTAAAATGTACATCTTTATTTTTATTTTAAATGACAAGATGTCTCTACCATCTACTTGCTCCACTTATGAACCCCTTTTATTGCATATTATTCATCACCCCCTTTTTGCTCAAAAGTCAATACTTCACATGAAAAAAAAGTATATTTTGTTTATGTAGGAATATTTTGCCAATATAATAATCATAATAAAATGATTGATTACCTGAATTTGAAAAATCTTCATCTTCACGTGAAAAAAATTAATCTAAATAATGCAGATTGTGCGAATCAATAGGAAGAAATAAGTAGTAAAGAAGTTATTATACTCAGTAACGAGGCTTTTCAAATAGGAAACGGTTTTTGACTCTTTTGTGTAATTTATTTTTATTTTCGGAAATTGTAATATTAATGTTAAGATTCATATCTTGCAACATGTAATCTCACCCTCTTTTTTTGTTACTTTTGATATCAACTTACAAAATAACTATCTCGAAATAGATTTTTTCAGTAGATAAATAGTCAATAAAGCAAATGAAAAAAAGCTGAGATTAAATATATAAATGACGAACGTAAAATTGTAATAACTTTCGAACAAGTTCGAATTTTTCAAATAACTCACAGTAGGTTCACAAATAAATATGTTTTTTTCACCCTGTGTAATTTCAATTCCGTTGAAGCAGGCTGTAGCTTGGTATTTTTTACTGTAAGTTAAGTTGTTAAAATTTTGAACTACTTGAATCATTTTTCAAATTTTAAGTCTTGTAGTTTCTGCTCAGCAAAAAGTCTACAGCATCTTACTTTTATATTTGTTTTGCTGCAATAAACATAAATAAAAAGAAGTTTTAAAAAATCTCGAAGAAAAACAATTAAAATAATTTTAAAAAAGGTGGAATATCGAAACAGAAACACTTGTTTAGTTCACAAACAAATATGGCCTTTTCAGTAAGTCTGCATTTTTGCGCTGTGTAAAGCTTCTCCACAGTATTTTTTTACTAGAAGTTTGACATTCAATAATTTTTGAATTTGCTGTCGAATATTATATTTGTTTATTCCATTGTTCCCCTCAGCATGTTCTCGCGCACTTTCGTAATGTGAAGTTCCTAAGTTTAATAGATTATGCACAGCAAAACAAAATGTTTCAATGCACATAAACAATTACTTCACGACCACGTGTCTACACTATGACCTCATGAATTCATCTGTAAGTGTAAGCCTAGTATTGATTAATTTGAACAGGACAGTAAACAACGACTATTTAGATATGCAATAAGCATGCTCAAGATTGAAATGTTATCTTCCAAAACTCATCTCTGAAAAATGGAACAGTAATACTATAAAATATGGTAAAACACAGAATTTATCTGTCTACAGTAGCTTCATGTTCGCACTATTCCTCTGCCTGCTAAATTTTCGACATTTATATTTTATCTTTTTATTTTTTTTGTAAAATTAATCTTTCTTATTTTTGCCAAAGTTTAAAATTTTTCGTAATAGAACTGTAAAAAAGGATTTTTTAAAAATTGATCTAGAATGTACCAAAATAGCTCCGAAACAAATATAGACAAATTTGAAAACCCCACATAATCCAAACTGAAGCAGCTTACATTCATTTTTGATGCATTCTCTAAAAAGTGATGTGAGGAGAGAAAAGTATGAGGTATGTTCGTTAGTCGTCGGCAGGATTCGAACCATTCGATCGCAATAGGTTACTCTATCCATCCCAGTTTTACCTATCTAAACCTGTTCAGGGAGAGTTAGGAAGTTTTATACATTGTTTGCCCCCCGTTCGCTTGAGAGTTTTTGAGATCTATATTAAGATCGAAGAAGAAAAAAGTAAAATTAAAATTAATGATCTTTTGACTATGGAACCATATTTTATAAAATTGCATTCCTTCGTACCATTGAAATTAGAAATTAGTATGACATAATGTTATGATGTGTCATTGGAGGTGGCACTAAGTGAAGCTGTGTAACATTCCCTGAACTGGTTAAAGCATTTTACTATGGAATCAGAGGTCCTTGTTTCGAATTCCTCCTGCAGCCAATGAACATCTCTCACACTTTTCTTCATCCGCATCACTTTTGAGACAATGCATTTTACTCAAAAATGAGTCTATGCTATTTCGATGTTGAATAAACGGGGGTTTCAAATTCGATTTTATTTGTTTCAGATCTTTCAACACATTATTGCGCAATTTCGAGAAACCATTTTTTACAGTAAACTAAGGATATGAATGTGAATTTTTTGATTATTACAATAAGATGTAACATAAATGATTTATTATGTAATCATACGTTTATCTGTATTTAAATCAAACCAGTTCAATGCTGAGAATAAAAATTGATTCATCATCCTACTTAGATATATCTTTGTAGTTTCTAGCTGACAGATATACGTTCTCTTAATGAAACAGCTTTTATAGCTTATCGCATATTTTTCACTTCTCAATTACTCTTCATTTTCCATATCAATTCTTAATCAAGTCATTGAATAAATTTTACATAAACAAAGACATTTTTTAAAAAAAAATAATTATGCAAGAAGGTTACCGCATTCTCACATTTTTTTGAAGGCTGTGTGTGTGCTAAGCAATAATTAAAAGCAAATTTGTAAGGAATAATAAATATAAAAAGAATAAATTAATTCTAATCATAATAAAAAATCTGTTAAAACTAAAGCCATTTTGGTAAAAGTATTTTTTATAATATATTATCTCTTAATAATAATAATTTATGTTACAGTTGGGGAGTTATAAAGTCTAGCTTTCAAAAGGTTGAAGATACTTTATTGCAGAGTTAGTTGATTTGAGTCAGCTTGATTTAAACTCAATCGTAAACGGATTTTCCTTTCAAAAAATCATTTATTTAAGGAAAAAACATTTATTTCAAAAATTTACAAAGTATTGTAATTATAAATTACTAAGTATTGTAATTATATTATTATGCATTCATACAAAAAATTTACTGAAGATATATAATTTTTAATTGTATTGTTATGATTTAATTTGATTATATTTCATTTATAGTTATATTTATTAAATTATACCAACTCTAAAATAAAATTTCTCAAAGTACCTAATTTCAAAATAAACATGAAGCGTATTAATTGCACCAATAAGTGACAGCATTCAGTATAATACAAAAACTATTACTCATTTTGAGGGGATCCAAACCACATATATGAAAGATAGAAGTGCACGATAAGTTAGAAAGAGATAAGTATGTCCAAAAATTTTCTGAAAACTAAACTTAATTTACCCTGTTAGCATTTTCATTCTAAAATAATGGCAAAATAACCGACAGCAATCTGTCCATCCAATTAACGTTAAAGTTTACGTAAAACGCATTTTTTGCCCTTACGGGTTTTAAACCGTTTACAACTATTATAGTTAAACAACCATGAATACAAAACTGTTTTTAACCATTTGCAATTAACATGGTTTCAAAACCATAAAAAAGAACTTTTACTGGACATTAGAGTTAGTTTTGCAGCTTTATGGTGCTGCCATCTATTTGTAAATTAGATTATCTAATTCTAACAGTGAGGTTCACAAATTAGTGAGCTCTTCATGTGTAGAAGGGAATGGAGGAAATATTATAGTGTTAACGCAGGGATTCGAACCCCCATTTTGTCGGTCATGATATTGACAGATTAGTCCTCTAGGCCAGCGATTCTCAACCTGTGGGGCGCCCCCCTAGGGGGCGCGAGCACACTAGAGGGGTGGCGCGAGAATATTCAAGAGAAAATATTATTTAAAAAAATTTATTAACTGGATGAAAGGAAAGCGCACATACTAATAGAAAACAAAATATATTTCGACATGTTTAATAACTTAATAAAGTGAAACAACTTATTAATTCAAAACTTAAGGTGCTTTGAGGATTTTTTCTAATTTTCTGATTAAGTCTGCGTGGCTGAATTTTTTTCTGTAACATCTTACATCTATCTCTATATACCACGTATATTTTTAATTGTAAAATAAAATTTCATTTATTTTGTAGTACAATTTCAAAATTGTAGCTTCTGCGCCTAAGGTTTCCCACAGGTTCCAAAGATGAGCCATATATTGAAATCACTTTTTCACTTACTCAAATTATCTTTAGCAAAAACACTTGGACTGACAAACGTCTTTTTAAAAAGCACTTTAAGTGTCTTGCTGGTAGGAACAAGTTTCCCGACTTTAAAAAAGATATTTGTTTTCAGAGTGTATAATTTGTTTATTGATTTTACATTGATAGTCCTTGTGTGAAGTCACTAGCAGTTAGTTAGTCACGCAGCTAGTTAAAAATAATTTAAGGACAGAATTCAAAATACTCAATATACATTACTGTTGTATACATTTTACTGTAAGGGGGGGGCGCGATGAAAATTATGATTGAAAACTGGGCCGCGAATACTGAAAGGTTGAGAAACGCTGCTCTAGGGTATAATATGTACTCATCTGAACGTAACGAAGTGGTTTCATTAGATGTGTCTAGTTGGTGCGATAAAACTCTGGTTGCTTAACAGTATTAGGTGCAAGTAGTTATTAAACGGTTTTTCTCACAGTTAACTGTTTGAATAACATCTTATTTATGGGTATTTGACAATTATGATAGAATATAGTGCAATCAAAGTTATATAAATTGTTAGTTACCGATTTTTCGGTTAAATAATTAATTCATTGAACGATATAAATTTGAATATTTTCATTACGGCATTATTCTGTTTCAAGTAATTATGTTTAGATTATAGTATATGCTTGTCACAAGATTGATTTTAATATTTTTTGTATTTAGTGAAAGAAATTCTCTGTTGTAATCTTGTCGGCAAATAAAACACTTAATTCCTTAACTATCTTAAGTTGTTTGTGTTTGACTTATCAACACCCTCAGAAGTTCAATTTATTTCAGTTTAGTTTTTCTTAGAAATCAAACAAACCTCGTTATAAGAAATCGGCAAGCTAAGCAAGTTTTTGAAGAAGCAATATTTAAGTTCTTCACATTTATCTACAAAGTTATTGAATTTAACGAATTTGTTTATTTAAATCCGAGACAACAGATAACTTATTTGTTTAACTTTTGCTGACGAAATTAACTTGAAATTAAAGCAATAAGATGTGTAGAATTCTGTTCTTATTCCGTTGAAAAATTACTATTACATTATTATTAGTTTAAAATGTATAACTTAATGTAATTATATGCGATTTTGTTTAATTAAATATAAAGACGAAAATGCACATATTTGTAATTCTTATGAGAAATTATGAAAACAAACGAACTCTCAAATATTCGGTTTTTTGAAATGACAGATAATGAATTTGTTTTTCTTTCGCAGACTTGAAAATCAAGTAAAGAAATGTGTAGGATATACTTATTCTATCGACAAAAAAATTCAAGATTTATAATAAATTATATTATATCAAAATGCATAATTTATTTTAATTATATAATTGTATGCAATTTTGTTTCATTGAAATATAAAGAAAAAAATATACATAATTACATTTTTCATCTGAAATTCTGAAAACAACTGCACTCGCAAAATCTTGTTTTTTTTTCTACCTTTAATCACAATACAGTTTAAGTTTACTAAAATCTTCAAGTGTTTAAGTTGCACAATAAGCTAGTTCAGGGGTGACGAACCTTTATACACCAACGTGCCATTTTTTCTAAAAAATTGTTTAACGAAGTCAAATAATTTTGACTTCATGATTATTGGGAAAATAATAATACTATATACTATCAACTCAAAACTCTTAATTTACATTGAAAATAAAAATACATTTTGCAATGTTTCAGTTATACGCGTAATTCAACTTAAAGTAACAACAGTGTGACTTCTGCTGTTGCAGGTAAGATGACAAATAGCTAAATTTTTTGCTAGTTATTTATTGTTAAATTTTTTTTTATGGTTATTAATTGTTTTTTTAGCATTAATTGTTATTTTTTTATTAATAATTGTTTATTATTTTGTTTGTTTTTTGTGAATTTTAATTTAATTGTTACATATGCTTCATAGTGTAATAACACTTGCGTAATAACAATTCATAGTGCAATAACAATTGAGATCGGTGACGTGGCCAAAATATTGTGTCGCGCGCCATAAATGGCACGCGTGCCATTGGTTTGCCATCCCTGAACTAGCTCAATCTTTCACTTATTTAAGTTTTTTGAAAATTTGTAGGATATCGCTCATCACTCAGGAAAATTTCAAAGCAGACTTGCTTAAATTTAATTAAAAACTTACACATGCATTACAATGCATTTTTATGCATTAAAAGTAGTATGGAGTAAATAAAGACAATAAAAATATCAGGGTGAAAATAAGGATCCGAAACGAAGAAACGAAAATTACAGTAATCTCAATAATGTACAGAATTGTATAGTAATGACATTTCTTATAAGAAAAAAATTATAATTCTGTTTAGTAAAAACAAAATATATGGTATTTAAATCATTCATTTGATAACACTAGGGAACAGTGTTTCTGTTACATTCTTTCTGTTACATAAGTTTTTAACTGATCTTGGATACTTTCTCGTCACTGATTTCAAATTTGCAATCAGTTTCCCCCTCCAAGCTATAGTTTTTTTTAAGAAAAAAAGTATGTTTTTAATCTATTGACTGCCGAAATATTAGTTTAAAAACGTCATATATAACAGGGGGTCAAGTAAATGTTGTGACAAACTTCGAGGAGAAAAAATTACATAGGAACTCATGTCGTCAAACGTCTCTAGGGGCTCTTCTTAATTATGAACTATTTTTTCGTGTGCTTCTGAGTAGTTTTTAATAGGGAAATGTCCCCAGCTGCACATCATGCTATTACCGGGCATGCAACATTAATCCTGATTATGTGTCTTAACTCTCGTAGAAATTCGTCAATCCCTGTTACATACAACGTTTTTAAGCTTGCACATTTCGACAATAAATAGACTGAAAGCGTCATTTAAAAGCAAGCAAATCTGTAATTTTAGGAACAAAACTAATTTCAGATTTGAAAGCCCCACACCCATATTAAACAAGATCAAGTAACTGCATATAAATGCAACAAAACATTTTTTCCAAAGAGTAATTTTTCAGTTCATATTGAAACGGTTTCAGTTTTTATACCACACATTTAAAAAAATTTAAGAAACTAAAAAGTAAATTTGCCGGAATAAATTTTTATGACATGCTCTACGGTATCATAACATGTTTATAATTTTTCTTCTTTTTTTGCATATCCTAAATTTTATCACACATATTAAACAGTGTTTTAATTAATTTTATCAAAGTCATTACCAAAGTGTTTCGGTAAAAATTATTAAGAGTGTTGGTGTTCCCATAATGTCAGAAACACGGTAAATGTTACCATATTCTGATAGTTTTTACAATACTTTTTGTCTCAGAGCAAGAAGTAAACGAAAAAAAATACTAGAGTGCTATTTTAAAGAAAAATGTAAAGTTTTCTTGACCACTTTTAAATAAAATAATTAGAAATAATAATTATTTATCAAAACTTATTTTTTGCGTGGAATTATCATTGGATAAACAAATTTTATGATAATGTGTAAAAAATTTTCAAATCACTTAAAAAGCTCTCGAGATATGCTGAAATACGCAAAAAATAAAATTAATGTTATGGATTAAAACTTTCTATCGATTTCCAGACCAAACGATCGGAACCATATTTCTTAGATTGTGGTTACCCCTTATATTTTAGATTTTAAAAATCTGAAACTAATGAAAAAATATATGTTTATTCAGATTGTTCGTTTTGTGTAAAATATCGTCTACACTAATTAATTAACGTATTTGAGGTAACCTCTTCGGACCATTAGAATTCAGTCCTAGAACGTGAAGATCCGATCATAAAATGGAAAATTACTCAGGGTGGTCTAGTTTTTTTTTTTTTTTTTTTGGTGCACTATACTCTTGCCCCCCCCCCCTGTACTTATTTGCGCTACCAGTGAAGTAATTTTGTTGCAAGATTAAAGAGACTACGTCAAAGTTATCTCACAAAATTTAAAGTAATGCTTACTATTTTCTTGGGTTGCCTCGATGCTGCGTTTGAAAACGAAGTTGTGTATCATTATTATTACTTTACAGATTGTCCAGGCAGTTAATCTAGACTATTATTTAATGATTTTGTAGCATTTGCGTGTTCAGATTCGTCGTAAAAGGACTGAAGGCTAGAAAACTAACACCAAGATAACGAGCCATTTCACACTGCATTTATTATTAGGTAGTTTTTGTCAAAACATTTAACAAATACGCCCCCCAAGCACTGTATTCTCTTAATGAGGCACAAAGTTACTTTTTTCAACAACTATCATATTTGAAATTCTCCCTTCGTAGTTTGTCCATTTATTTCAGTTCATTATAAGCCGTTAATGAAAATTTGCTACGAACTTTGAATAGCGTTCACAAAAACTATATTTCGGCTTGCTTTAGCGATTGATAAAACATTAGCAGATGCAGTAAAAAAAGTAGGAGGAGAGTATTTAGAGTGTGATCAAATAAATTTTATCGAAGTAAATTGATTGCTTTAGCTTTATATTAACATTCCAAATACTTTTTCATCACGCACCTTTTTTTTAAAAAAAAGAGATTATGATTGCTTTTTTTATATACATAGGGGAGAGGGGGCACATGTGAACATGGTATGTTTTACCAATATGATTTGAAATAAAAAATCTCGAAAAATTTTCGATTGGTAACAGAACTAGTCCTACCTCTCTGCAAAACTTTCAGAACAATGAGACATTCTGTTGTTCTATTCTGACAATTCCTTTGTATCAGCTGGTGTTGTATATATTATAATCACTCGCTTCTTCAAGTTAAAGCGTAGTATAAATCAACTAATAAACTAAAATTAACTATTGCAGACCATTATATGAACATTCAGGTAAGTTTATGACAATTATTCCTTTGTTTTTACTCGATTAAAATTTCTTTATTTTTCAAGTTAGGTTTAAGAAGGATGGTGGGGCACTTGTGAACAAAACATCTGGGGCAGATGTGAATAGTTCACATGTGCCCCTACATAGTATTAAGATTATTATCCTCATGACATTATAAGTTTAAAAAATATGCATGCATTTAAAATTATTATTTTTTTAATTTTCCATAATTAATTTATTATTTTTTCCCTAAATTTTTTTTTATTTTATTAAATGGTTGATTGCGCATTGCACATATTAACTGATACACCTGAGAAAGACAGAATTGCTAAATCTACAAAAGGAAAGATAGAAAAAATGAAAAAAAAGCATGAAAAAGTATTAGAGAAGAAAGAAAAAGGCCCATTACAACTCCCGTGGAACATGAACTTGAGAAAAACCCCACAACGGAAAAATTATTCTACAGCTGAAAAATTATTTTCTTATTGACAGTACTGTTGTAGAATTCAAATTCACATAGTAAGCTACAACCCCTTCAGTATAATGCGTATCTATATCTGTTATATTAAAGATTTTTTTTCTTTGAAATATGATGATTGCTTTCTGTCTTTAATTTTGTTCATATGTGCCTCAGGCATGTTCACATGTGCCCCCAATAGGGGCACATGTGAACAATTGAAGTCATTTTTCTAAAATATTATAAAGTAAAGAAATATTTTATTGAAGAATCTCAAAAAATTCCTTAAGACAAAGAAAAGACTATTTAAACATATGGACTTCTTTACTATGAAAAATTGATGATATTTTCTGAAAAATGAAGAAATAAAAAAATTTGTTCACATGTGCCCCCCTCTCCCCTACCTATGAGAGAATAATTTTCATGATACATTTTTTTGTCTCATCAGATATTTTTTACCATTAAAAAAATTAATGCTTAATATATTAATTATATGATTTAATGTTTCACAAAAGAAACTCAATCTGTATATCTTATTATTGATTGTTAATAATAATATTACCCATACTACCAGTTAAATAATACAACCAGTTTATTCCGTTGTGTTCATTTCCAAAAATTTTGAATAAATTTTGAATGTTGCTATGTATATTAATAAGCATACTCATTTATACTATGAATGTATTGAAACCTTATATTAAAGCATTTTTTAATGCTGCGCAAATTTGTTATTTATTTCAATAAAAAGTAATCATTGTTGTTAGTAACAGAAGTAAATAAGACAAAACAAAGACTTTTCACAGTGTAAACACTTTCATTACAATTTAAAAGAGTAAACAAACTCTTAATCTTATCCATTTGAATTTTGACCTTTTTCTGTTTTCAGATATAAATTGTAAACATGACTTTTGACTTTAATTGAACAGTAGTTTGAAACAATAAGTTTTCATTTATTAGTATTTCATTTTTAAGTATCATCAATTATTAATTAATTTTGTTAATTATTTCTTTTACTTCAAGTAAAAGTTAACTTCATACAATATCGATTTTGATATGTGTATTTGATATATCGTGCTAAAGTTATTATACTTTTTTTAGTTTATTATTTTAATTTTTCCTTATTTGCAGTTACTTATTAAAGTAATGATATGACTTTCAGACTGAATCATCAAAAATTAGCAGAAAGTTTTGAGTTGTTTATTTAAAATCCTTATCTCAACACAAACTGTTCTTCTGAATTCACAAGATTTTAGTTCTAATTTTCTTTTCCCAATTATTGTTATTATACACAATATTATTAAAAATTTTAAGGAATACATTGATATACGTAATATTATAATACTGTATGTGAAAAATGAGAGCATATTTTAAATTTGATGCATGTGTTTAATTAAAAGTTTAACATCTTTCGATTCTTGCTAATGGTAAACAAATGTAATTGAATCTTTTTTCATTAAAAACATATTTCTAAGGTATGTTAAGGGCTTTTTATATGCAGAATAGTGGACCTTGATAATTGCATTAAAATAAATAAAAAACAATTAATATCAAAATGCTAAATTGGGTTAAGCGTAAGTAAAAGCATTGCATTTGCTTGCCTATAAAATTTCCAATGTTACTATTTACCCTAATTTCAAAATTAATTTATCCAAGTGCAATTCACTACAGAAGTAGATTAGGTACTATAAGTGCCGAAAAAAATGCAAACTGTTATGTATGAAAATTTATACTTCCGATTAAAATAGTGTAATTTTAAATGGCAAAATACAAAATTTGAATGAAATCAAGTTCTTGCAAAATGAAGGCTAAAGAATGCAAAATTTTTGAAACCTAATAAATCAGAAACAATTTGACTAATTTTTCTCCAATTTTGTATTAAAATTACACAATTAAAAATTGCACAAAAATGGATGAGCTAGTTTTAAAATTGTGTGCGAAAATGTTTTGTTTCACTTAAAACTTCATGAGATATGACAAAATATGAAAGAAGTAAAATTAACATTAAGGTACCCAAACTTTTGGCTGCTCAACTGACAAAACTATTTAGACCATATTTTTCAGATTGTGGTTTCCCACCATATTTAAAGACCAAGATTTTAAAACTGTCACACCCGTGTGCTGATTTGGTGAAAATATGTACAGTTAATTTGATTCTATAACTTAATTAACTGTTAGCACGCATTAATTAGTATATTTGAAGTAGTATTTTTGAACCATTGAAGTTAGTTCATAAGAACTCGATCATTAAAACAAAAGTTATTAAAAATATCTTTATTTTGTGCACTGAACTGGCAGCTAGTGTGCAATTTATTAAAAAAAATTATCATAACAATATAAATTGGAATTTCCTTATTATATTTCTAAAATAAATAAATAAAAAATGCAGTTTTTGAAAATTCAAACACTTGATTAAAGAAAGTCTGCTCTGTCTATAAATTTTAAGCACAAGAAGAATAATTTTTACATCTGAAATTCAAATTTAGATAGATTTTCTTGGGAAGTTTGGAATTAATGTGGCACATTATTTTTTTAGGTAATTTAAACAGTTACGCTTTGTTATGAGCAATGGGAAATGTTCTTTTTTTTAAAAATATGGTAATTGTCTTATTCAGTGTTTAAATATCATTTAAGCTAATATTTCTTTTAACGCAAGTATGAAAAAAAAATTATATATGCATAAACAAAAGCATATGAAAAAAAGGTCTCTAAGGCGATAAAATGTTTTAAATACAGATTGTTTTTTTAAAAAAAATGTTTGTTTGCAATGTTTTAAAAGCATTTTTTTTAGGTTTTCAAAAAAAAAAAACGTTTTATAACGTTAAAAAAAATAATAAAAAGTGAAAAAATAATAAAAAAGCTGTTTTCTCGTTGAAATCTCTCAAAGTAACGGCAACATCGGTTTTAAATGTATGAAAGGATTAGCTTTACAAAAAAGTGAAATGCGTATTTTTTGAATATAACTGACTAAACACTGCGTTTCTATTATTAACTCAGAAGATTTTATATATTTCAATACGTATTCGAAAAGATTTCATTCAGTTTGTGTTAATATAAAATTTGTAATTTGATACATAGAAAATATAATATTATTGTACGAAAATTTCTTTTGATTCAAAAGTATTATGTATATTAATATCAGTATCAAAGTTTTTATTGAACTTAAAACAAAATCTGATCAAACTTCACAAAAGGAATGTTCCCGATTAAACTCTGCAGAAAATTGCTGGTTCCTTATCAAACTAACTTTAAAACAAACAAACAAATAAACAATAAACTTGACATCTTAAAACTAAACAAACATGGCCTCCAATGTAACTCGTAAAAAATTCATAGTTATGTCCCGTTACTTTAAAAACATTTCGTTCATAAAGTCCTCGGAGACCTTTTTTCACAGGATGAAAGATTTGCGGATATTGGGGGAGAGTTAATCTTATCAATTTGCTGATGAAGGCAGATCTACATCTATCGGAGGTCAAATATTGCGAAAATACAGTCCGAATCTATGAGTGGACTCTTGATCTCAGAATTTCACCCATAAAATCACATCTAGTTACGCAGACGGACAAGTATTCTATCTTTCGCTGCCATTACAAGTGGAACAACAGCGATTTTTCTGAGGCATGCAGTTGAAGTGAATTATTACCTATTTCTTCTATGGCATCCCTCCGAAAGCTTTTGCTTTTATGCGGCTTCGTCGCCAGTACAGTTGCAGGTAGGATAATTATCTGCATGTTTTAGATGTATTTATTTATACTAAAAAGTTAAAGAAATTAATAAAATAACATGTTAAATGATACTAGTTTTTTAAAGAAAAACTTTAAGACATAAAATCTGAACGTTTAAGCCTGACGCTTTAAGCCGTAAAAGAAATACAAAATGTTACAATATTTTCTGAAGGCTTCTAATAAGGAGTTTTTTAGTTTACAAAATGTTTTTTAAACAGTTTCTCAATAATTTTATCAATTATATATATTTTCCGAAGGCTTTTAATAAGGAGTTTTTTAGTTTACAAAATGTTTTTGAACAGTTTCTTAATAATTTTATCAATTATATATATTTTCCGAAGGCTTTTAATAAGGAGTTTTTTAGTTTACAAAATGTTTCTTAACACTATTAAACAGTTTCTTAATAATTTTATTAATTATAAAGCTGATTTTCTGAAGTTTATTAAATATCTTTAAGTTAATTAAAATTTCTTCAGATAAATATTGAGAAAATTGTTCAATAGTACTATTTCAATACAAGTTTGTCTTCTCCTAAGTGATTTGTAAGTTTCAAATTTACATTAGTATGCTACGATTGTACTTAATAAAACATTTCTTACTGAATATCATTGAATTTTGAATACGATTTAAGACATCAAGCTGATTTTGAAATCAAAATTTAATAATATTTCAGTTGCTCTGAGTAAAAATTATTCGGGTATTATAAAAATGGTTAACTGTTACAGTTATGCGATCAACAGTTTTCAAATATTAAATTTTAACATTTAATTAGTTTTAACGACTTCTTTAAATTTCAGTGTTAGTTTTTATTGTTATGTAAGTCAAATCTTCATTATAATTCTAACTTCTGAAAATTTTTGCCATTCATTATAGTACTCATATATTATTTTGCATTTTGAAATTTTTGGTTACAACTTCGGTTATGTTTACTCGTCAGTTATGTTTACTTGTCAGAAAAGAAAAGATTTACATTTTTTCATCACCTAAATTTATTTAGAAATCATTTTTCTCAAATAAAGTTCATGCACTTATTTAATAAATTATAATGTCTAGGATTTTCTAAAATAATCGCGTATGAGCACACAAGTTTAAATGCATCAAATTGCTTTGAGTTAATATTTTTTTCCTGCCTTTACTCAGATGAATAAAAAGTATATAAAGTCTTGGTCTTGCCTGCAGAAACACTTTTTCTACAAAAATTAAAATTTTAAATTATCTAAATTTAATTAAAATAAGTATAAATAATTGATCACATTATTAAAAAATTGAATAGTTCCCAAAAATAATTTATTAAGATAATTAAGCTTCAATTTTTTGTATCTTTATTGCTGTTGCTATGCAAAAGATTTCTTGAAAAAGAGTGTAATGTGCTTTATAATACTTCAATTATGGCTAACTAATACAACCTGTTACGCATAATTTACCATTATTTTTTCAAGATTAATACTATATCCTATATTTGCTTTTAAAATCATTTTTAGCACAATATACTAACTGATATAATTAAATAAATTATACAAATAAAGGGGAATTGAATTTTCTTTTAAATAAAAAAAATAAATTAAAGGAAATTTGCTATTAGCCTTTTTTAGTTTAGAAGAAATACTCACTACTCTAAGACATGACTATTGCTTTTTTTTCTTATGTAATAAGATTATTAAGCAGTATTTTTATTATTTTGTAAATATTTCATAAATAATTGAATTTGTCTTCGTGATAATCTTTTATTTTGCAATGGTAATGGTACAATCTTTTATTTCGCAATGGTAATGATATGATCTTTTATTTTGTTATGGTAATGGTATAATCTTTTATTTTGTAATGGTAATGGTATAATCTTTTATTTTGCAAAGCTATATTTAATAGGAAATATAAACTCCATCTCCAGTTTTGAAACTACTTTGATTTACACATAAAGTCTTAACTAAAACAAGCTTTATTATTTTAAGTTTGGTTCTGCTAAATTTTTTGACATCTCAGTTTATTATAAGATTAAAATTTAAGCATACAGTAAGCTCATAGTTTCATGTATATTTTAATACACAATAAGTTGAAATCACGCCATGCATTTTGTTCGTTTACATTAATATGGTAATTACAAGAAGTAAGAAAAATATTTAAAAATAAATATATTCAAGGTAAATTTTTCAAATCAGGAAATAAAATGAAATCACATTATTTGGTTATTTGACTCAGAGTTGATAGGCCATTTTGTCTAACATAAAAGCATAAAGCAATAACATTAAAAAAATATTAGAAAATAATTCAAAAATGTATATAAAAAATTAAGAGTGTGTTTGTATGGAAAAACTACATTAATAAATAAAATGCTTAATACTCTTGCCTAAATTTTAAAAAAAAATTATATAATTTAAAAATCTCCACTTCAATCAGTGAAAAAAATTCTCAAAGGAAACCACATAAACCGCCGCGTAATGGCGTCAATTAATTCTTGTGTTTATAACTACGTATGAAATGTTTGGAGTTTTTTTATTTAATTTAAAACACCACATGAATAATGTACAAAATTAAAAGAAAAAACCCAGAATAAATTTTGATTTTATCAGGTTATGCACTAAGATCCAACTTTTAATGGTTCAAGGACTATGCCTTTAAACAGTATTATAGTTGTTGTATTGTTAGCTAGTTAGTTCAAATGATATTTTAATTCAAAAAATCCTGCACGTAAGCGTAAATCTTTTTTTTCCTCTTTAATACACGAAACCGATTTATTATACTTAAAATATGGAAATAAAGGCATTACTCAGAAATTTTAATTCTTACTATATTGTGCAAATTGATTGTCAAAAAGGGATAAAAAGTGTTTTTTTTTGTTTTGTTTTTTTACAAAATAGCAGTTCTTTAATTTACTGTAAGTCCTTAAATGCATTAATGAAATCACATTGTTAAAATATTTTTTAAACTGTGGTAAAAGAATCTGCAACATTCTGTTAATCCAATTAATCGTTAAAGTTTACGGCTATGAAAATTTTTTTACCTTTACGAGTTTAAAACCATTTACAACTGGTATGGTTAAAAAATCATGAATACAAAACTATACGGCTTTGTAGCCATTTACAGCTAGTATAGTTTCAAAACCACGAAACAAAATTTAACTGGACATTGGATCTACTTCAGAGTTAGGTTAAAGCCATTTTGATAAGTAATTTACTTTAGATTTTGTTTATGGCTCAGTTGTGTCAAGTGAACCATAGAACGGAACTTATGTAGTAATGCCATGTATCGTTAGAGCAAGGAATATTGGACTTTTTTGTACTAGACAGCTCTGTGGGACTGTTATCAATGCGCGAATGAGAATTTCGCATTCCAATTGTTCCGGATCACCAATTAAGGAGTACAGAACATTGAAAAATCCTCGTGTGTATAAAGAATGGAGAAAATATTTTGTGTGTCAACGCTGGGATTCAAAATTCCGTTCAGCCGGTTACGAGATTGGCAGATTAGTTCTCACGGCGAAAGCATGTTCCCATACGTAAGAAACCAAATGGTTTCCTTAGTGTATAAGCTGTGTATGAAATTATTAGGTATCCGCTCTTGTATTAGGCATAAGAGGATAGAAAATAATATGACTTAGTAATCCTTATCCTTATATCTTATCTGACTGAGCTCACCTAATGAAGCTAATCAGTTCCATGCAGATGAGTACATATTATAGTCGAAAGGGCTACTCTGCCAATCTCATTACTGACAGAGCGAGAGCTCGAGTTCCAGCTTAAACATCACAATATTTCCCCTTGATAAACCACAACTTAGCTCTAATGCCTATTACCTAACAGAAAAACGAACCCCTAAATCAGTGAAAATTTCTCATTTTGGGTTTTAAAACCATGCTATTTGTAAATCGTTAAAAAAACCCGTATAGTTTTGCATTCATGGTTTTTTGACCAACCTAGTTGTAAACGGTTTTAAGCTCGTAAAGGTAAAAAAATTTTTACCGTAAACTTAACGGTTAATTTAGATAGACAGACTGATGCCGGTTGTTACATCATAATCTTAGAGTGAAAATTCTAACATTGCACTATTTCCTCAGAACATAGCAAAGGTGAATATAACTGAATATCCTCCGTAAATTTCAGACAATATATAGTATGTATCGGTAGATCCCGCGTTCTTTGTCAGATAATAATAAGTAGTAAGTTAATAGTATTAATAAATAGTAAATTAAATTTTAATTTACGTTTAATTCTCTCATTTTGGATTATACACACGTTTTAAATCTAAAATGCGTAGTTCCTTAATTGTTAAAACATAAATTTCGTTTTATTAACTTTCCCTTAAAAAATAAAAATTACAAATTTCGCAAATATATGTACTTTTACATTGATTTCTTAAGTGTGGTGGAGACTTTTAAAATATTAACACTGATTGTGGGACCATGCATTTATATAATCTTGAAAGATTAAAATTATATTTTTCATAAGTGTAAGAAAATTTTAATTTTTTGATAAAACTAAGTGACTCCATCCCTTCTCATTTAGTTCACAAACTCCCATTATTATTTTTCCTTTGCCATCTGTTTTATTTCTTAGAAGTAATTTCTAACAAAAAAACACAATAACTATAGTTTTAAATAAGAACATTTTGTCATTAATTGCAAAGTAATAAATGATTTCCTGGATTGAGATTTTTTGTATTTAAAAATTTCAATATGAATGTTTAAAATCAGATCTAGTGTCATCTAATCTCTTTCTTCCTGTCTTTTTCTTTTCTTACATTTAAATTCAACTTAAGAGCGAGCTTATAAAATAAAGAACTCGAGGGAGAAGAAAAAATTTTCTACAGAAAGGGAAAAATAATCACCATTTTAGGAAAAAAAACTAAAACAAATTGAGAAAAAGTACATTAAATTCCAATAATTTTCAAACAAAATGGAATTTTGAGAAGAAAAAAAACTCTTGTTAAGTGAACAAAAAAAATGGCTCTTTCACCATTTCGAATTTGATCTGCGTATTTGCACTGCAGTGGATAGCAGATCGGTCTCATGGTATTTTATTCCACAAATTTAACAGTAAATAATTCTTGAACTACTAATCGAATGTTATTTTTTCTAATTCCCTCCCATTTAATTGATGGTAATAATTAATGGTAAACTGGTAAATTTTTATACCCCATGCATAATTTCCAATTTGAGGTATCATAGTTTTTACACAAAAAACAAAATACCACTGAAAAAAGGAAAGGAAGAAAAACTCATGAAATAAAATCCCACTTAAAATTGCAAAATTAGAATTTTGAAGAAGGAAAAAAACGCTTATTAATTTTATAAATAAATATGATCATTTCCTAACGTAATACTGTTTTCTTTGCATTTCTGCCTTTTGTACAGCTGTTTGAATGGTGTTTTTTACTACAAGTTTAACAGTTAATTTTTCTCCAATTAATTATCTATTGTAATTTTTTTTAAATTTCATCGTACTTTCTATTCAGGTACATATTTTTACGCTATCTTGTAGTTTTTTGCTTCTTTGTCAAATAGATTTTGTTGCTGCAAAACAACATGTAACGTGAATTAACATGCAAAATAAAGTTAAACCGCAGTGTTCTTACGATTAAAGGGATTCTTAAAAAAATATTGATTTCTTAGAGAGTAGCATAAAGAAAGATACTTTTCATTTCAATATTATTGTATTTTTAACTGCTTAAAGTGCATTTTGATTAATCTAAAGTTTATTCGAGTTGCATTTACGTATTTGACCATAGTCAGTTTTGGCAGTATATCTGTGGTACTATCTTAAAAATCCAGAAAAAAACAAATTTAGTTCCTCTGCAAGAGTTTTTAAAATTAAGTGATTTTTTTAAAAATATTTAGCAAAAATTTAATACGTATTTTTATAACTCCGTTATGTATTTACAGTAATTTTTTTCGCTGTTTTTTTTGCTGCTAAAATGAGGCTATGATTTCTTTATTGATAAAATTTTCGCAATTAAGGTTTTTGCGATTATTATAAGTCTATAGTTATTAAAATAATGAGCATATATTAAGCTATGAATTCAGCTCATTTAGAATATTTTTTGTTGTATTATACAATTTAAGAAAAAATTCTAACATTCTGTTCCACTATGCACATCTAACCCAAATATTATTAAAGTTATTAATATTTGTAAAGAAACTTTAATTTACAGTATTCAAACATGCTCTAAATTCTGAAAATTTAAATGTATCATATTTTTGGTATGGGCTGTGTGGAAAGTTTAAAATGTAAAAATATAAGCAGAATAAGGCAAATTTCAATTTTAAAATTATCATAAATTTCAATCGTTAATTAGTAATCATTGTTAGAATATAGTTTTGTAATGTTTCTTTTTAACATCAAATTTTAAGTTAAATGCAGATTGGTCTTCAAATCTTTTTGAAGAAATATGGGAATTAAATCACATGCAAGTTTTATTGTCGTGTCTAAGCTTTATATACGGCAAAATATCATAGTTCATCATTAGTTTACAAAAGGGACTTAATTTGTTAGCTTCAGTTTAATTTTTTGTTTCCTTTTCTAAGTTTATAATTCAGTATTGAAAGCGACATAAAATAGTTTAAGAAATCTAGATATCTGTAGAATATATCTGCTTTTCATGACTATTATTGTACAAAACTTTGATTTGTTGTTTCATAAATCTTTTTAAAAAATATAACCATAAATTTTAAGGAAAAAGTGATGAATGTATGAGCTTCATATATAAGCTTTAAAAAATACTGTTGTGCAAGATTAGAAATCTATTTAGTTAGCAAGATTAGCAATCTAGATTAGCAACTCTATTTCATATAAATTTTTTTATTAATTTTATACATGTTGCATTTTTTCCCTAGTTCCTGTTTCTCAAAAAAGTCAGTGTGCAAGGTACTGTTCAGGTAAGAATTACTAAATATTCTTATTTATGTTTTTATTAGTTTACACCATTTGACAATTTAAAGCATATTAATATTTTTGGCCACTGTAAAGATTAAGTATTTTTTTATATGTATGATTATTTTTATAATCCTGACAAACTTAACTTTTAAGCGTTGTTTATACTACGATATTTATGCTCTATCACTATTAAATTATTACTATTACATTTTAAAAAGGGAGAACTAAACAAATACAGCTTATTATAAGGGAATAGTAGCAATTGTGCTTAATTTTGATAGAAAGAACGTGAAAATCATTAAATTGATTTCATGAAAAACTTAAAAAATGCTAGCTGCACTGTAAAATATTCCAGAAAAATTGTGGTAGGAAATGCACCGTTACTCTGAAAGTAGCCTCTTTAAAATCCATTTTATCGTAAAATTTAATACTCCGTAATTTTACAGCAATATTTATTTGATTACAGTGATTCAATGATTTAACAGTAAATATTACTGTTAAATTTCAGGCATAGCAGATTTCTTGTTTTGTAAAATTTTACAATAAAAATGGATTTTATGGTAAAAATTACTACCTAGAGTGCAGATACTTTTTACCGTAACTTGATCTGGAATTTTTTACAGTGTGGTTGAAAAAAATAACAAACTAGCTAGGCTGATCTATCGGTATGGTTATTTCCAGGCACTTTCGTTATAACTTTTCTTTTTTTCTTCGTTTGCTTAATCCATATTTATATCTTTTTATATGAATTTTTTATATATATTCCAAGACTACGGAAAAATTTAACTCAATTTAAAATATCTCATAAATATTTGATAATTATTTTTACAAATTTGAATTTTTTTTCCATTATTATCATTGACGATAAAAGGAAAAATCATTTTCATTAATATTTTTATTTGATTTGTATGGCGTTTCCTTCAGTATTTCTTGAAGTAATTTCAAAAAAATTATAAATAACAAATACTGAAATATTAAAATATGAAATAGTTTGGGAAGTTTAATGCTTGAGTTTTTTAAATAAGGATGTATTATGTAAAACAAAACATATTATACTAAAATAAATAGTAATCGAATTATTGCATTCAAAGGATAGTTTTAATATCTGTAGTAATGCAGGGAAAAATGAAAACGTTCTTTTAATTCTATTCTTTTGTTAACCAAAAAATATATTGGCCAAAATTTAGAATCAAAATGTACTCAGAAAACATAAAAATACAATGCAAATCGAAAAATGTTGACGCTTTAAGCTTTGGTTAACCTGTAAATCCATTTTAGTTATTTGCCAACCCGAGAAATTTACTTACGTTTACAATAATCCTAATTTCTTTAAGCATTTTTGATGAGCAATGTTTAATTTATAAAATTCTAATCTATGAAGGAAACTATGCTTTAAAATCTCAGAGTCTAATTGAATTTAAGTTTGTAAATTTTTTCATGCATTAAAACTGGTTTTCGGATTGAATATATGTCTTACCTTGTTTTTTCAGACGAAAGCGACTTTCAGCTAAATCCAGGTAGTACTTATACATATGATTATGAAACGACAGCAGTAACCACCGTCCAAGGAGCTACTCAAGATAAAACACAACTTCAGCTCACAGCTCATGCAGACATAGAAGTTTTATCAAAATGCGAACTCTCTCTAAGGGTAAATGAAGGCTTTTATTCCAGTGCCTAAAAATTTTACAGTTAATCATTTAGATTAATCATTTAATCATAGTTAATCATATTTAATCATAGATTAATCATAGTTAATCATTTATAATTTAGTTAAAAAAAGTACTTAATTTTCCTCCAGGAAATTTAATCCCGTGAATGGTGATTTTAATAAATTGAAAATGTTAGTGTAAAGCACGTTTTCTTAAAGAAAATATAATTAAATTCTTCGAAATATGAATATATTTTTTGCCAGGAGTTTGAAACTTGTCGTCCTAAGAGCCACAGTGCCTTCTCCATCATGTTCAATAAAAAAATACCAAGTAAGAAAAAAAGCACAATTTAAAGGTCCTCTCTCAGGTTCAGAAAGGCATCAAAAATTGCACAGTTCTTGCGGTTTTCAAACTCGCAACCATTTTCAATGTACGTTGAAACTTTTGTCTTCCTTCTAAGAAATTTAGAAAATAATCGGTATTTGAGTATTTTTAATAATTTTCTCACTAATTTGCACAAATTTTTGCTTTGGAAGGATACAGCAAATAAGCTATTTGTAACGCTAGGTGCTAGAAAAAGTCACTTTGCGGGAAATTTTTGAAAGTAGAAATTCCATAGAGGTAATCAAAAATAGAAATATGTGTATCAGATAATGTGTTGACTTTTTAATAAAACTAATAAGGGATCGTTAGCGTTAAAAACTTTTTAAACATTAGCGTTAAAAACTTTTAACGAATATTAGCGTTAAAAACTTTTAACGAATATTAGCGTTAAAAACTTTTTAAACAGGATTAAAATAAGCAATGAGTGATCCGCAACTTAAAACCAGATTTGAGATGTAGGCGAATTAGGTTTAACCCTTGGCTAGAATTTTGAAGACCCCAGTCTAATATTTTTCCGGCTTAATGCTTCTCCATAACATGTTAATATAGAGCAAATAGGGTATCATCGTGAACAAAAGAAAGCAAAGCTGCATATTCTAATATAAAAAAGAGAGAGAGAGAGAAAAAAAAATATACAAAAAAAAATTGAAGAAATGAAATGAAGCATAGTGAAATAAATAAGAATTGACAAAAAAAAACAGAGCTCTTTGTAGGAAGAATTACTCAACTGAGTGACACTAAACATATGATATATAATTAAGTTCCATGTGCTATTTGACAAATTTTATTTGTGTGGGACTGCAAATTTCATTCAAAAATATTATCATACTGTGTGTTTTAATCAAAATTCCTTTCTTTATCTCCCGTTTTGAAATTAAATGAAGAAACAAAAAGAAAATATTGTTGAAATTCTACTATCTCTATTATCCAATGCGAGTTTCAGATTTGAAGGGTTAACATATGGTTTAAAAAAATATCTAAAAATACCATTAACACTAAATGCTGTTCCTTATGCTGTTAAGGTTCAATTGATGTTGAGCTTAACGAATTCTATGTTAGAACGGCAGTTTTTTTGCCAAATTAAGCCTAACTCAATTCCAAAAATATGAATCTTTCATTACGAATCTGTTTCCGTGATGAACTAATAAAAATAATTTTTTTCGGGTATTGTCTGGAGTAGAATTGAAAATAAGGCAGAAAAATTCAAACAATTGTATAAAATTGTAGGAAAAAACGCTACGTTAATCTGATATATCCTTTAAAATATATCAAGGACAGTTTAATCAGCACCCGCATTTGAACAATATGTTTTCGTATTTTCGACATCGCACTCAAACTATGAAAATGGTCAAATAATTTTTTTAAATAACAAAACTTCGATAATTTCATTTTCATTCAAATTTAAGTTTATGGAGAACTATTTGACTAATTCAATCCAAACACTGAAGTTTATCATTTAGAATTATATAAAATGATGAAATAATTGCTATAGCCTTCAATTAAAAAAGAATTATTATTAAAATAATTCTGGATGAATAACAAACTTCTTGAAATTTATTTTAATACTATACTAGATTGAAATTGATTACAAAATGCTTATTATCAGAATTACTTTAACTTTCAAAAACATCTAAAATACATATAATTTTTAAATGAATACAAATGCTCATACAATACATCAAGTACGATTTGAAATTTGAATAATTGTTCTTTTTCGCTTTTAACCTGAATAAAGCTTTTAATTATTGCATTCCACATTTTGAAATGTTAGATTTACATGAATTATTTTCAGCTTTTTTTAAGATCATTTGTCCAATATGAAGTTTTCCTTAAGGGCATCAAATAAACTTACTCTAAAAAATAGAGATTGTTAGATAAGACTGTACTCTCTCATAAAACTTGTGAAATTTCTCTTAATTTTAAATCTTACGTAAACTGACGAGAAAAATCAATTTCAAAGAAGTGAAAGCAGAGGAGAAAAGTTTAATGAAAGATTACTTCTGGTGTTTAATTAAAGTTTTTTAAGGATTATAAACTCGGATATACTAAACTAAGGTCGCTGTTTTATCCATGTTCTAAGATGTAGTGGGATTTATTTATTTATTTATTTGCATACATATGTTGGTTTCTTTGTAAATACAAAGAACGGCTTAAAAACTCTTTTCAAATTGAAAACAGAAAGCTCAATTTTACGGAAGACAGCAGAATATACATCCAGCTATAACTCTGGATTCGAATGCTTCAGAGCGGTTAATGGAAAAGTAATACTGCTTAGCGATGACGATGTGTAAGTAAAACAACCATTTGTTATTGGGGCATCCACTTTTGTGAGATGTTGTCCTCCCGCTAACCACACCAAAGCGTAGAGGTTGCGAATTCAAAATCTATGTACTGTGTTTCTCATTTTTGTGCTATGTGTTCAATAATTTGACAAAAAGCAAGCCATTCTTTGCATTAAGCACACGAACCTGTATATCAAATTTATTTAATTACTGTTACACATTCATGGTTGCGCTTTGATTTCGAACCCGTTACCTATATTTTTAATAGCGTTAAGCAGAAAGACGAGACTGCTGTGAAAGAATAGTTAAGAAAAACATTTACAAAAATGTATTTATTTATTTATTGCATATACACATGCAGGTGCATATATGCATATACATACACATACCTATGCAGGCTTGTATTCATTACAAAGTAATACATTATAAGCCCCTATTAAGTGATAGATCAGATTGCTCAAATTAAAAAAAGTCAATACAAAGATGCATCTAGGGATAGCGGTTTCGAAGTATGCTTATTGTGTCTTTCTCTATCTTTCATTTCGATATGACACGGATATATAAACCGTGATATATAAACCGGGCTTCGTAATGAGGGAACAATTAGGCGTATGTGAGCGTCTCAATAAATAAATAAATATAAATAAATAGATGCATCCAGGGTTACCGTCTGATTTGAACCCGATGGCACTGCGATTCTATTTTAGGATGGCGGGAATTCCCTGATGCGTAACAGTTAAGATCCTGGTTTAGTTTCGCCTTGTGCATTTCAAATGTAAATTTTTTTTTAGTTTTAAATGTTCGTGGATGTTAACTATAGCTGTATATAGTAAAATGCAAAAAATAATAGGGAAAAAATAATTTACCGTTATGAAACAAAATTAATAATTGTTTACTGAATGAAATAGAGACTCAAACGGAACTTTTTTTCGTAATTTTAAACAATACTAGAGCTCTTAAAATTACCGACTTTTAGCTAAAATTACCAAATTTTATCATATTTACTACCAAACAGCATAGTAATAAAATCCATATCTCATTGTTTATTTTACCAAAGAGTCCTTACCTGAGTGATTAGGTAAAAATTACCGTATCTTAAGGTGTTACCATACAGCCAGAAACCACGTAAATTTTACCTTATTTTGGTAGTTTTGAACACATTGCTTTCATAGAGTAGTAAAAAGTATTTTAACTAAGTGAGAAAATAATTTTTTTAAAAGTTACAAAACCTTTCATTTAAATAATTTCTACAAAACTTTGTATTGCAAAAAAATTGAAAAATAACAGAAAAAAAATCAAAACTGTTAAAATAGAAAACACATTTTCTCAACGCCTTTGATATATTTTATTTTGGGTTCAATTATGGCTTTATGATTTTAAATTTGTTAACAGTGAGTTTTTTGACATGCAGCTGACCTTTTTTCTACGCATCTGCTAAGAGATAGTTATCTGATAGCAGTCGTACTAGTTGCGAAACAACTTAAAATATCTATTCTTCGGAATTTTCTGTATAGCCGATACTAAAGCAAATCAATCGATACCGAATATCTGTTTACTAATCTAAGAAAAACAAAAAAAGTGTTTGTTAACCTCTGACAATCTCTAAAAAAAAGCAAGATTACCCTGATCTTTGAAACTTCTCAATTAAGTAGTTGAAAGCAGTGAACCGTGAGAATATTAACTTAGCTGAAGGCTGAAACTATGCTTGTGTTTAAACATGAGTGCTTACTGACTGACGTGAGAAAAAAAAAAGATAATTTAATCGATAATTACCGATTGATTCATCAATCATCTTAAGGTTATGTAACTATATACTTGTAAAAATTTCATTATGATAATATTAAACACATTTCGTTAAACTGCATACATAAGTAAATAACCTGTAGTACATAAGTCAGATAACCTGCTTATTAAATATATATTGAAACTGTTTATTTGTTAAATATATAGGGTCTGACTAATGAACCCTAGTAATGAAAATTAATTTTGCTTGAGATAATAAGTACTCAAGTACAATAAATAGAACTTAAATTACATGCTTAAAACAGCCAGGATGAAATGAATACGGTATTTATTAATCTGGAATAAATACGGATTTTACTCTTTTATACAATAAATGGGAATTTATACCTACCAACTTTCTCTCTTTCCAAGAATGGGCTTTTCTCAAAAATATATTAAGATTTTGATGATGTTTAAATTTTCTATCGTAAAGTCTATTATTCTTTTATATATATGCTGTAATTATTTATAATTTTTTAATTATTATTATAATTTTAAAAATTTAATGGAATAACATGAGTTTCGCTACCACTTTAAATATGAAAATAAAAACAGAAGAGTTGACAGCTATGGGAATCAAATAGCGAACACTAATAAATGAAATAAATCAATTGTGGAACAAATTACAATTTTAGTAAGCATAAATACAATAAATATAAATACAATTATGAGCACTAATAATCAAAACAAATCTGTTCTAGAAGCAAATAACAATTTAGTTGAAGCGCACTGATGCTTTGAATAAGAATAAAAAATAAATCCCTTGTTTATTTGCTTCATAAATGCGTATTAACGCAGATGAAATTCAAATATTAATTTACATTATTGTAAAAAATAGCACAATTTTAGAAGAAATAAATTTTTAAATAATTTCGTACTAGAAAAAAAATAGCGTTTCCAAAAATAGAGACAGTAAACGGGCAACAAAAGTGCTAATTCTATGTAAGTCTATCTTATAAACAATAAAAACGTTTGAATTTGTTCTATTTATGTTTGAGTTTGTTCAAAGACTTTTAAGGATCTCATTGAAAATAAGGTTTCACGTTATTTCGACATTTAAATTGATTTCATGTAATATTAAATGTAAAATATTTAGGTTTTTGATGCTTAAGTTTTATTTTTTATTTATAGACGTTAATCTCCAATGAAAGTCGTTCTAAGAATTGAAAAAAATTAATTCGAACTGTGAAATTTTGAATGAAGAACTGGTCATAGGGTTCAATAAGAATTAAGCTCTAAAGAATGATATAATTGATTTACAGCATTGATAAACTGTTTGTAAAATTCGAATAGTATTTTTGAAATTTATAATCAAAGCTCAATAAAAAAAATTAAAATATTAGATTTCGAAGACTGCGTAATATCAGTAAAAAGTAATAATGTAAGTAATAAAAATTCTAGGTATCAAATTACTAAAAAATATCTATTTGGAAGCTCCAAATTATTACGTAAGCAACAACGAAAAGTTCCATTTAGTAGTAAAGTTGGGAGATGGTGATACATGAATTGGGAAGAATTTTCTTAGAATACTATATCAGATCTCGCTTTTATATGGGGAAAATAAGTCATTCTAATTGCCAGAGTAGGTTATAACTTTCGAACAACATCAAGCATATATTTTACAGTGTCGAGTAATAAATTTATACTACTAAAACTTTCAGGTTCTAGACTGGCCAGAAAACTCTTGGGACATATCCCCAATCAAACATATTTCGAGGATAACTGCCAAAACTAAAAATGAAAAGGGAACGACCACAAAAATAATTTTAACTCTATCTTGTTTAAAGGGAAGTTTAGTTGCAAACGTACTGCAATAATGCATTTAACAATCCTAAAAAGCTTTTTAAATGTCTACGTGGTCTTGATCTCTAAGAAAGAGATCATGTTATTTTAAATTAAGGATGAAGCTTTTAAAAAATGGGATAATAAAAAGAAAGATAAAAAGAAATAAAATAAAATACAATGATTTTTCTCGATTAAATAAATAAGCACTTGCCATTTTCAGACAACTACTGAAAGGAGTGAAACTGATAATTACTAATTAAATATTAATTAATTTAACAAACTAATCTTTAAATCATGATAAATTTCGATAAATATTTATTTAATATTATTTCAGATTTCACACTAGTAATAACTTGGAACTATATTAAGATTTGCTGTAAATTTACACGACATTACACTTTAAACATTCTTGAATTTCTGGTAGTGTTATATTTCTCTTTTCCTGTGATTAGTATCATTATTGAATTTGTTTAATATTTTAAATATTTTCACATGATTTAATTGTTTTTTATAATCTGTAGAATCATCTTTAAAATCGCTTACTTACGAATGCATTTTTATTCATTTACTTTTTAGTTAAGAGGTGTACAGCTTAAACTATCTGATCCAGATAGCCCGGATTATTTAGTTTCTTTAAGAGGGATTCGAGAATTCGGACGGTCTCTTGAAAAACACATTTTGAGGTTCTCCTTCCAAAATGGTCAAGTTGAGCACGTCTGTCCACTAGAAAACGTACCAGCTTGGATTACCAACATACAAAAAGGTGTTTTGTCTGCATTCCAAACATACATACTTAAACCAGATTGGAACGCACTTATACATGAAGTAAGTTCAATAAATCAAAACATATCATTATTACATAGCCAAACTTTCAGAAAAATAGACGGCATTTGATTTTTACATTTTTATGCAGTAATTTCATGACATTTATGTTATACCATTTAATACTTCTATTTATTTTACACTATTGAATGATACCATTTAGATTATTAATTAAAATCAATTATTTTATCTAATTTAATACTACCATTTATGCAATTTTATTATTTTTTGCCATCAAAACTAGACCAAAACTTATTTTATCTCGTTTAGTACTACCACTTTTTTTCATTCCCTGAAACCAATTGTTTTCTTTTCAGACTGACATTCTTGGAAAATGTTCTGCGCAGTATCATTCTTTGGGAAGGAGTTGGCAAGGAATGCACACGGTTCGCAAAACAAAAGATCTTTCCTCGTGTACAGAAAGAGAAAATGTCGATACTTATCTTCAAGGAACTCCATATGCCACAGACTTTGTATGTATTAATCGAATATTTATTGCTTTAAATATTGTATTAGAACTTTAATTAAACAAGTGCTTATTACTTTAGAACTGAATCGAATCTTGAGCCTTTTCTAAGAACAGAGATGGTGCAGAAAGCAAAAATTTCGAAATTCATGAACTTTTCTATAACATTAAAACTGAAGCGATTAATTCTCTTTCTATATGGAGAAAAATGTTGTTTTTATTCCTTAATAAAACTTCGAGATCTTGATGATAATGTATTTTTCATGCATTATTACCGTCTTTCAAGCGATATTTTTTCAGAGATCTTATAAAACACGTTTTAAATTTATTTCATAAGTTTTTAAAAATCAATGAGAAGAAAAAATATGAATTTTGCAGTATTAGGTATATTTTTAAACACTAATTTAAAAATTGCTAATGAAAAATTAAAGCAAATATATTTTTATTCAAAATAAATCAAAACTCATATTATTTTCAGTAATATCAAAAATTAAAAGCCTCAAATTCCCAAAAAGTCATACTCTAATAATCAATGATACTCTATTTATAATAATACTATAATACTTTAATAATCTAATACTTCAAAATCTAATGCTCTAAAATAATATTCTTATAAAGTAATAAAAATAATGAGCATTTTCAGCATATATTTTTTATGGTACAGCAGTATAAGTAAATTTAAAACTTTACAAGCATTAAAAACATAAAACTTAAAGACCCCCTTCAATGTTGTCAATTTAGAGTAAAAGGTCCAGATAAGTAAAATAACAAATTAGTATGCATTAAACGATAATATTACAGATTATACTTATGTGAAGGTAAATTTTGCATAAAAGAATTCACTTTACATAGGAGCGTTTATCAAAGCATTTTTAGAAATATAAGGTTTTATTATTGCAAAAAAAAGTATTATAATATTGGTGAATGCAAGTAAAATTTATATATTGGTTTTAAATAAAATTATTTCTTAGTGGGATATATGATAAACCAATCTGTTTCAAATAAATATACCAAGGAAAAAAATTCTAGGAATGTAAAAAAACTTTACATTTTAGTAAGTAAAAAATATCTCTTTATGATTATTTTAAAATTCTATAACATATATTTCATTCGTAAATAATAAATCGAAAATAATTTATTTAACTTTCTAAACAAACTACGATTTGAAACAGTTCCAAAAAAGATTTTATTCACCACTATTATTAACAACTGACTATGATCAGCAGAAATCCGTTTTAAAACCAGTCAGTTAAAATTCTTATCACTCAAAAAAATAATTAAACACTCTTGTTTACGTATCATATAACATCATCAAATTTCAATTGCATAATATATATTTAATATAATAAAAAAGATCTTCAATATACTTTAAGAATTAAATAACTATCTGTGTAAAATTCTAAATGTATATTCAATTTTTATTCTTACTTAAATTTTTTTTTTAAAAATGAGTATAAATGTAGTAAATGTATAATGTGTTTTAATTTATTCCATAGCAATCGAAGTCACTACCTGTGGTGAAGGGACATCAAGAGTGTGAACAAGTAATTGGCAATGGCTTCTTACAGACCTCTAGCTGTAACGAGAAACTAGTTTTCAGACCTTTCTCTAGTAAGGGCAATGGAGTTGTCACCACAGTAACTCAGAAACTTATTTATTCCGTAACAACAACCAGATCATTTACCGGAAATGGCAAGTTTAATTTGTTTAATCTTTATTTTCCATTACTGTTTCAAAATTTATTGAAAGAAAAAGAAATTAGTAAGTCTATATTCTGGGTTTTCCACAATTACCGTACTTAATATATATTTTGAAATTTTTGTCAAAAATGAAGAACAAACAAAACACAGATTAGGGATTGCAGACTAATATATTTTACTGACGGTTAATAGCAAAACTGGCAAACAGTAGAGTGGAAAACGGAATAGAATACATCAAAACTGGTTTGGTTGCCTTTGGATGTGTTCTTGCAATTGACTTTCAGCTCCTCTCTGTTTTCTCTTTACAGAGAAACAAAGTAAGGTCAAAACTGCCAGATAAGATTAAATTTACTGTGCTGTATGGAAACATTAAAAAGCTGGATAATTTTACCGAAGTGCTTTGGCAATGATTTTGATAAAATTAACATAAGATATGCTTATTAATTTATATCATAAAATTTGGTAAATTTGGCGAAATTCAGTAATTTTTCATGATACCTCAGAGCACGGCATAAAAACTATTAATTCGGTTAAATTTACTTTTCAGTTTCATATTTCTTACTTAATGTGTGGTAACGCGAACTATAGTCTTGTAAATCAGAATTTTTGGTAAAGTATTACCATATGAATGGAAATATTACCAAATAAATGGTTTAAATATCATATATTTTGGGTTTTATTACCAGAATTATATATATATTTTTAACAGAAATGCCATTACCATACCGTATAGTAATTTTACCAGAATTTTTTTCTCGTTTGCCAAACAAATTTAGTTATATTTCAGAGCTGCCTTCCTCAGAAGTTTTCAGTTTTTATAGTTAATTGATATATTGCTTCTGTTACTTCCTCTCTGAAATATTAATTGGCGACCACTAACATGCGTAGTTTTTGGCAGGGATTCTAAAAATATTTATTAAAGCCGAGATTGCAGAACAACATGCATATTAAAAAGTTTATATAATTATATTTTGAAGAAAAAAAGTTCAAAAATACATATAAGGTTAAAAATTTGGAAGAGCTAGAGCATTCTTGTCAGTTATAAATTTGAATGTGACAATGAATATACTCGCAACACTTTAAAAAATGTTTTACACGCAAATAACCAGATGCTGTAATTTTGAAGTCGACTAATAGGATATCTAGTAAATCAAATAATTTAATTTTGTAAAATTTCTCCAAGTTGATATAAATATACGCTTTTTTGTGTGAAGTATAATAAAAGTTCTTAAAGTTGGTTTAAAAAAGATACGTGAATTTAAAAAAAAAAGTTTGGAAAAAATTATATTATATTTCTAACATTTGCTCTTTTGTATTCATTTTAAAAACTTCGTTAATTTATTATATTATATCTATAATACATTAGACTAAGAACTTCTTTTAATGTTATACGTGGTCAGATTCTGCTCCTTAAATAAAACATTATTCCTAAGATTGGAACATTTCTCCTTAGAAGTCCAAGCATTCTTTGTTAGTCAGTGAATAGCCGAAAGGTTGAACATTAATTAACACTTTTTTATCAGAAAAAAATTAGACAGTAAAATAGTTAGACCTCTTCTAAATAAAAAAAAATTAAAAAGTGTACTGTAAAAAAGCAAAGTTTTCCATAAAATTTTCATATTTAAAAATTGAATTCTTTTCATTTAACAATTTTATGTATCACTATGAATTCATTTTTTTTGCATAAAAGTATACATAATTATAATAATAATGCGGATAAATATTAAAAAAATATTCACGTTATATTTTTTAAAAAAAGAATATTTTTCATAGATTAACTAAGCATTTAGCATAATAAAGTAATATTAAATTACCTCAGACGAATTAAGAAACCTGAATTGTCAGATTATAAATGTTTTATTTTGAATATTTTTATTTTATTTTGAATATTTAAAATAAAAATAAGGTTTACAAAACCTTTCAATGCACTCACCATAATGGAACATAATTCTAAAAGTAAAGAGTTATAAAAGTGGAAGTCAAAATACAGGTTTAAGAAGAATCGTTTGCTTTTTTCAGATATAAAATAAATAATGATGGAAATTATTTATTTTAGACAATAAAATAAATATTTTTAACATTTCATAAATATTTACTAAAATATGTGCTGAAAATAGTAAATAAATAAATAATACGAGTTAAAGAAGTGTAATTTTATATGCAGTTTTTATAATAATCGCTTGCTTTTTTTTCAAATTAAAGTGATTTTTTTTTACTAATTTCTTTCAGACGATAAAATATATTTTTAAGAAAATAAATTTAAATATCTGTATCAAGTTGTATAGAAAGGAAATTAGCTGAGCAATTACTTAAGGCCTTTAACTAACTAGTTAGCTTTTAGCTAGCTAGCTGGCTTTTATCTAATTTGTCTGCCGACGATGTTTTGTTAATGTAAATTGGAAACAAAGCATGGATGCAAAATAGGAAATACAATTTCTTTAATTATTTCTAGCTTTATAACTGATGATTTGAAATATATGGCTTGGAATTTTAAGTACATGGCTTTTTTGAAATATATGGCTTGTAGTTTTACCATTTTAAAAGTTAAAACTTAAGTAAGAAAGATAACTTTTCAAGGACTGTTTGTAAACTTAACTTAAAATGCTAAACTATTAAAATGAAAGAAGTATGAAAAATATGTTTAATAAAAATTCTTTTGCACGCATGCTTATGTATTTGAGATTTAAAACAGAATTTTTACTTTTATTATTTAGATTACCGCCCAACAACAGAACCTCTGCTTTACCAACACGAGCAACCAGTTATCGACGCTGCAAAAGTCAACCAAGACAGCGAAACAGCCTTAAAGGAACTTTGTGATGCATCCAAAGAAGATATCACAATTTCAGTACCCAGAAAATTTTCAGCTTTTGTCTACAAACTTAAAAAGTTATCCATTTCTGCTTTAAAGGCACTTCACCAGAAAACTGAAAAGATTTGCCCAGATAACAGTAAAGCAAGGTAACTAATCTAAAAAAAGTATATTTGGCGCTGTAAGGGGTTTCATCTTTTAAAGCATAGCAAATTTACTGTACACTGTAAAAAAAATCCAGATTAAATTGTGGTAAAAAGTACAGACACTCTGGAGAGCGATACTCTTACCGCAAAATCCATTTTTACCGTAAAATTTCAAGGAACGAAAATTTGATATACATTAATTTTTACAATAATATTTACTGTAAAATTACTGAATCTCTGTAGTTAAATAAATATAGCTGTAAAAAATTAAGGTACAAAATTTTATAGAAAATTGGATTGGTGGTCAGGGTACCAGTACTTTTTACAGCATAATTTTGCGCAGCGTAAAATTTGATATACCTTACAGTAAGACTTACTCTAAGATTACTGATTCTTTGTAATTAAATAAATAGTGCTCTAAGAGTTGCGATATAAAATCTTACCGTAAAACGAATTTTACAGATTCTGGTCTCAGTTAACCTGTTCTTTTAACCGTAATTTGATCCAGAATTTTCTACAGTGTGACTAGACACTCTTTTTTTTAATCAAAGTTGCGGCCATGATCCGCCTACCACTGAAGTTTCTTTACGTCAGCACTGTGGTCAGTGCAAGCCGGATGCGGATTTGTATCGACCTGCCATCGCTGAGATTCGAACCCGGTTACTTCATTGGAAGGCGAACGCTTTATTCCCTGAACCATCGCGGCACAACAATGCTAATTAGAATATTATAGGCGAGAATTTAAGTAATAATTGGATATAATACTATAATGTCTTAAAACGGCATGTTTCCCAAAATAACAAAGGGCCATTTTTCAGGAAAATGAAAATTTAATCATATTTAATAATTTGTCAAATTCGGTTTTATTTAACTGAAATAAATAAAAAGAGGATTTTTTTAGTTATTTTTTTTAATATTCTGCTTCATTGAATGTTTATTTTTAGAAAATTCTTCATGGATGCCATCCCTCTAGTTAACTCTGTTGATTCGGCACATTTTATTTATGAAATGATTTCAAGTAAGCAAGTCTCTGAATCTGAAAGCAAAGTTTGGCTCACGTCTCTGTCTTTCCTGAATGATGCGACTCCAGAAATAATTGCTACATATACGGTAATTTTCCTTCTTTTTTTGCTTTTTCATATATGGTTATGTGAAATTCTACACACTCTTTAAATTTAACAATAATCCTTCACTTCTGATTACATTTCTTACACTTAGCAATGGCAAATAATATTCCCATAAATGATTTATATATCCATCTATAGTTTGAAAGCACAAAATTTGCAACTTCTCAAATAAGTTCCCAATATACATAAATTGCATAGCAAAAAAAATATTCCACTAATGTTATTATATTATGAATGCTTGAGTTGATTGCATAATTGAATTGTTTATAACTGAAGAATAGTATTGATATTTTAATTGAATAGTTAATAATTAGAGAACTCATAGTCAAAAGTTTTCGATTCTAAAATATTATTTAGGAGAATTATAATGCATGCTTTAGTTGAGTTGTTTATTAGCAAATAATTAACACTTTCAACGTACGAGTACTGTAAGCAAAACTGTGAACTAAACGCCATATAGTTGACTTTATATGAGAATTTTTAGGAATGCCATGAATTAAAGTCTGTCTTTGAATACAGAAAGATCTATTTGCCATTGTCGAGATAACAATCTCATGCATAATTTATGTTACCATTTATCTAATTTTGTCAAATTTATTGAAATTAAGTCAAATTTTGTAACATTTTAAAAGCTTTCTTTTAAACATCCTTTGAATATTAAAAGAAATAAAAAATAATGCGAAATAAGTTTTAGATTTTTTTATTGACAATATAATCAACTATTGCTATTTACAAAAGTTATATTCAAATTGATCTAATCATTCAGAAAGATTTAATTTGTATCTATATCACCAAAAAAGGATAATCGTGCATGACAAATATGAGAAATAAAACTAAAATAAACCATTAGAAAGTAAAATGCAGTGTAACTCAAACTTTTTATACTATCAACAGCACTTGTTTACTTGTTTATAAAACTAATTTCACGCAGTTTTTATGATGCGTAAGAATTAATTTTTTTTAATTATTAAAAATTAATTTTTTTCTAGCCTCTTTTGGATGGTAAATTTGATCAAGCTCTACTAGGCGTTTCGTCTTTCATCCACAACTTCTGTTCTTCTAAAGATTGTTCTACCATCCCTCAAGTCAGAGCAGCTGTTAACAAACTGGTTGAAAACCTAGGAGAAAACTGCTTCAGTGGTGACGAAAAAACAGTAAGAGATTTTTGAAACTAAAGAATTTGAATAAAACATCAATTAAATAAAACCTTAGATGTCGTATATATTTTTAAAAAATGCATGATCTTTAATGGTAAACTTATTAAGATTAGACTTCTGTAATTTAAAGAGATATCAAAATGTAATTGTCATTTCAAGAAGAATTTTTTAAACGTATTTTTCTTACTTAAGCATTAATTTGTGAAAAGTATTTATAAATTTTGTTTTGCAGATTATTTTGTCTTTGAAAGCCATTGGTAATATCGGACATCTATTTGGAAGAGAGAATATATTGCAGGCTTGCTACAAAAATCCTCAAATCAGAACTGAAACTCGACTTGCTGCCATTGAAGCTTTCCGAAGAGTTAATTGTGAAGTAAACGTAAGTTAATTTCTAAAATGTTGAAGGTGCAATCTCTTCATGCTTTAAAAATGTAAGCAATAAAGTAAATACTTTCCTTTTGTTTCAGTTGGAAAGAATTCGAAATTTAATTTAGTTTTGGAAGAAAAGTCAATCATGCTGTACGCTTTCTTAACCTAGAGTAACAAATTGCAAAAGATTAATTAGTTTTATCGTTTTGTGTGTTTCAAAGTTTTCCAATTAGTAAAAAAGCAAATATTTACTAAATAGTATATATTTGCTTTTTTACTAATTGGATAAATGGAGGATGCTTTTTTACTAATTGGCAAGTACGATGTAAAAAATAACTGATCAAATTACATCATGAAGTATCGGCACTTTTGGGTGCACCATCAGAAAAATTCATTTTACTTTAAAATCCATTTTAACCGTAAAATATCATACAGTAATTTTTACAGTTATATTTTACGAAATTTATTACTGCAGATATTGTGGTATATCTGATTTTGTGTTCCGTAACATGTTCCAATAGAAATGGAATTTACTGTAAAAAGCATCGGCATCCTGAGTGCTGGTACTTTTTACCGTAATTTGGTCTTGAATTTCTTACAGTATAATTAAAAATATAAATTTAAAACAAATTATGTTAAACGATCTTTACGCAAAAAGTATTTTTAGTAATCAGTAGTCTGCAGTAATATATAACAAAATAAATTTTAACAGAGTCATTATTTTATTTTGATAGAGGGAAGATTTATTGAAAACTTACAGCAACTACAATGAAGATACCGAAATTAGGATAGCTGCATATCTTGCTGTGATGAGGTGTCCATCTACAAGCGTCATTGATGATATTAAAGGTGTTTTAATGAATGAAAAGATCAATCATGGTAAGAAAAATAAGACAAAATTATTTTTAGACAATTAAAGAGTATTTAAGCATAAAGAAATAAGCAATATTTTACTTGTTCCTTTACAGTTGGGTCCTTTATCTGGACTCATTTGAATGCCTTGGCTAAAAGCAAACACCCAGAAAGACAGGATATCCGCCAAATCATCTCCAATTTATACCTGATGAATAAATTTGAATCGGATGCAAGGAAATTTTCCACTGCTCATGAAGCAACATACTTTTTGGAATCTATTGACTCGGGGCTTCATTTGGACAGTCACTTAATCTACTCAACAGACTCATATTTACCTCGGGCAGCAATGTTTAATCTCACAGTCGATGTTTTCGGAAAAACCTGCAACCTTTTGGAAGTAAGTCTATTGCTTTATATAACCTTTCTAAAATGGATTCAAATATCCCTAATTTTTTTCAAGATGCCATATGCAACAAAGCCAAAAAATAGTTTTTTTTTCCTTTTTAAATTTTTGAATTTAGTATTTATGAAGGGCGTCTTCAATTATGATCCTACCAGTATCAGCTAAACGATAAAACATTTTTGTGAGACCTATACTCGATTGTAAAGATGAAACAATTCGCGTATGGTATTTTTCTTGTAGCAGCAAATATTAATATTTATCATAAAAATCTGCTTTTTTTAATTTATTTCTAAAAGAAGTGTAGTGAGTTCATCTGTTAAAATATTTTTAATTTATATAAAGTGAATAATAATAATAATTTTGCTTTATTGGTTTTAAGAATAAAACCAAAAAAATCTCTTCTATCGAATCGACAGCCGTTGATGGGCCTAAGCCTTTCTTAGGACCATATTCCATTTTGATTACTGCTTGGCTATAGGTTACTCTGCCACCCTTTTCAGTTCCATACTTAATATTTAAAGATCTGAAGTTGTGGTTGTATGTAGTTAGCAACCCCTACTAAAGCATTTTCTAATAAATAAAAAGCTATTAAAATAGAAATAATTCTACTAATATCTTTTTACATAAATAAGCTATTTAATTTATTAATATTTTAAGGAGCGTTTATAGCCGTAATTTATTGATAGTCATGAAAAGTAAAAACTGTGGGCAGGTATAATTTTACTTTGCAACATATTCTATGTGTCTACTTTTGAGAAGTAATTTCGATTCTGAAAATAATAATTCTGCCCTTTAAAGTCTTTTATCTAAAACTTTTATTTCGTTTACTTTAAGCTTGATGGTCGTTTAGAGGGTTTAGAACATGTAGTTGAAAGTTTCTTTGGTCCAAGTGGATATTTCCCCCAGAAGCATGTTGCCAAGATTCTTAGGGAGAAGCGATCACTAAATCAAAACAAACTCAACCAAATTGAGAGTAAGGTAAGTAGTACTTCATTTTTCATTGATAAAAATTTTAAGACAAAAGAAAAAAGAAATAAAAGTAATTAAGAAAAACCTTTATTCCATAGTATAACGAAAATGCTCGTCCAGCTCAACAACCATATGGCTCATTAGACATAAAAGTTTTTGGCACTTCGATGTGGTACAACCAATACAGACACGATGACGAAGCAAGAACTGAAATCAATCTGCTTGATATTGTTTCAAACTTGGCTGAGGAGCACGAAAAAGAATATTCTCGAAGTTTCATGTTCTTAGATACCACCTTTACCATTCCCATGACCAGTGGAATGCCCTTGAAGATTGCAGTCAATGGAACAGCAAGCGTTGGCCTTAAAGTTGGAGGAAAATTCGATGTTAAGTCTTTCAAACACGTTGATGTTCTTGGTCACTTTGAACCCAGGTAAGGATGCTTTTATTTATATCATGTTTCTATGCTATTACTTTAATAGTCTATTTTATATTATTCTTCTATATGGCTCTAATTTTATACTAAGTTAAGTAATATTCTATTCTATACAATACTATTTTATGTTATGCTTTTTTCTATACTCTTTATTTTATATTCTGTTTCTACACGACTCAGCTTGGACACTTAGATATACCTTTAACTTATGATATCAATAATAAGGTATAGCAAATCATGAATTTTCTTTTTAGAAAAGAAAAATAAATCTGAAAAAAAAATTACGTTGAATTTTACAGTATTAGAAATAAACTCTTTTGAAACCTTTGAAAAGTTTTACCTAAAACTAAGAAATATAATTATATTTTATTATATAATAATATAAAGTTTTTTTTCTCATTAAAATGCCACCTGTATGCTTCTCATATAATGTTCCAGAAGGAGAAAATTCTAGCTTTGCTCGATTGTGACAAAAAAATTTATGTGATGCTAAATTGTTTTTAAACAACAATATTAAGTTCTATGAAACTTTATCAATAAATTTCTATCACAATATTTTTTCCTTAATTACGTAAATTAAAACCATGTATAATTCGTGCTTTACTTTTGCAGCGGTGCAGTTGAAATTGCTAGTTTGTTGACAATCGATGCTGGAAATATTGCTCGATCTGGATTGCGTGTGGTAAGCTCAATGCACTCATCCAGTGTTCTCGATGGTAAAGTTGAAGTGAAGAATGGAGAAGTAGTGAAAGTTCAGCTTAACATGCCAAGAGAGAGAATAGACGTCTTCAACATTGAGTAAGTAAACCACAAAAAATTTAAAAAGAAAAAAATTTTAGTTTCAGGTAATATTAAAATTAAATGTAACAGATCATTTGAAACTTTGATACATCCTTCAAAATGCGACATTTTTCTGTTATATAAATAAAAAAAAGTTGTTATCGTAAAATTATCACATCAAAGTTGATGTCAATGTTATCAATAAAAAAGATAATTAAAATTGAAAATTAATTGATTAAAATTTTTATGAGAAGGTTTTTCAAAAATGAGAATCTTAATTATAAAAATGCCAATTTAAAAAATCAAATTTTAGAAAAATTATAGAAAATAGAAGTGTTGTTTCTGCTTAGGTATTTATTGTTACTATGTTTCGATATTAGTTTTCTAGTTCATCAACAGAGGGACCTGCTTACTCAGAAACACTGTAAAAGAATATTTTTAAAATAACAACTATATACTGCAACAACGTGACGCAGTCCAAACAAAAATTAACAGACTCCCATATAAATTTTTCAGGGGTATTGTCTTACCTATAGCAGAAAACGTTATTCATTAGTTTTCTTCAGTTAACATCACTACCTGTTGAAGGATTTTGTTTATCTAATTCAAAATCTTGGTGAAAATAAGTTTACCTGACATCCGAAAAAAATACCAGAAAACCATATATTTTTAACTCATTAAATTTTTCTATTGATTTTCTAAGTCCCAGATAATTTAAGGAAACATGTAGTGACGGTAATTGTCTTAAAAATAAACTTTATAAATCAATGCAATATTATAACAATTGAAATTATTCTAAAAAGAAAATTTTGAATTCGTAAAAATGGTGATTCATTAAAATATCATTAGCATTTAACTGATAGTTTACACTACTAATTGGGTTTTTTTATGTACTATTTTTAAATTTTTTAAAATATTTATTTTGTTTTTGCATATTTTCAATAAAAATATTAGATATTAAAAATTTTTTAATCTCCAGGAGCAAAGTTTACTTAGTGCACGGCATGGAAGAAAGGGAGAAGACAGCTGACAAAAAATCTGGAACCCAGATAGAAAGTTGTACTGGAAAAAGATTCAGCGAAATTTTTGGAGTCAAGTTCTGTTCTGAAATTGAAATACCACCCTATCGGGCGAATACACCTTTACATCCACTCAACGGACCGGCTCGTTTCAATCTCTTTATAGAGAAAACAGATCCCACTCTGAAAAGTTACAATTTTGATGCTTCATGGAAAACTGAACTGGTAAAATCATTTTCATGAGTTTTGTTAACATTTTGAGATACTATTGATGTAATTTTAGAACTTTTTTTGTTCGTTTATAATATTTGAACTATTATTTTAACTGTTATTAAAAATCTACTGGTTATCCCAAAAAATCGACGATTCAAAATGCTCTTTTAAGGAAATGTTAAGAGACAGAGACATGGTTTGCTGTGTTCTGCTTAGGAAACCAGCTATTCTCATTAAAATTAAGAAAATAGTTATAAAGTTCCACTGCAGATGGCATCTCTAACTGAGAAAAAATACAATGTTTATAAACTAATCACCATTTTTGAAAATAACTTGGCCAGAGTAACAGACACCTTCATATGTTGTTTAACTTTTAATGATGCAGAAAAAAGCATTGTTTTTTTAAGATAATAGTAACAAAAGTTGACGAAATTTATTTTGAAACTTTGAGAATAAATACATCGATCAGGATATCTCTACCTACATCTGTTTAATTCTAATTATAATTTTTAATTCAATTGCCGTTTTTGGATTACTTTTTATCATTAAAAAAATGTTTATAGAAATAGTCTAAGAATATTTGTGTTTTACAGAAGAATGGAGCTTTCATTAAGCATGGAGTTTTATCATTCAATACTCCCAATTCTAGAATTGATAGAGCTGTTAAAATGGAGATGAATCTCAATCAAGAAGACTATACAGCTTCCTTAAAGTTGCAATCACCAATGAAAAAAATAGGTTTGAATGGTAAGTTAAAATTTTATGTGATCAGAGTAAATTTGAAGCAGTGGGCCTTCGCTAAAATTAGTTAATGCTTTATATAATTAACATAGAATCAAATCTATTTTGATTTGCCGTTTTATCATTACGCAATTTTAATTAAAACTGGACAATTTCGAATGAAAAGTAGGCTTTAATGTTAAGTTAAATCCTATAAGTAATGAAAATTAAATTTATACTATGAGATTATTAAAATTAGGTGTTGGTTATAATTAACAAAGTCGCAGTTTTAGTTTGAATTGCATTTTAATCAATAACAGTAATTTAATAATTAGTTTATTGCGCAATTTCGGATAGAAATAAATTGCATAAATGTTTTAAACGATAGTTATGAGAACATTTAAATTCGTTTTTGTACTTCCAAAAATTGAAGAAGAAAACTAATATTTTGAGAATCATGTTATTATCTGCTAAAAAATTATTAGTTACAAATATTACTACTTGTAAGAAAAAAATGTGATATTATTAAATATTTGTGGACAGTTGAATTTTTATATTTTTAAATAGTTTAAAATGTTTTCTTTTAAAAATCATTCATATTATCCACTTAAATTTTACAGGTAAACTCGTAAATGAAAACTTCCAGAAAAAATTGGACTTTAGTGTAGCGATGGATGATAAGGAATACTTCTCTCTACAATCGGATCTTCGAATCTCAGAAGAAAAGAATGGTGTGAGCTATACACCTTTCTTTGAAATGAAAATTCCATCTCAGAAACTGGTTTCTGTAACAGGAAACATGCAATTTAAATATGGACAAAAATACACAGCTCAGATTCAAGTTGAAGATTTGACAGCAAAACCAATACTAGCCAAAGGTAGGTAAAACAGTAATAGATAATCATTGTTTACTTTTTCAAAGAGCTTGACAGATATGTTTAATGAAATATTTGTAGGTGTTCGAAGAACTTACGGACAAACCATATTAAAAAAAATTAGCTGCTAAAATGCATTAGAAGAATGTTAAGTAATATTGAAAATCGGTTATGGTAATCAAAATCATTACAATTATCAAAGCTATGCTTTATTTTTTTTAAATCACAAATACTGAATGGAAAACTCGCTATACAAATTCCATATCCTATTAAAAATATTTAACTGTTATGACATTATTATTTTAAAGTCACTAACAATAAAAAAGTTTTTTTTAAACAAAATCAAGTCTTAAAAATATAAATTATCTTCCAATAATATTTTTCATCGATCGTGTATATAAAAAATAGCACCTTGTTATTTTTTTTAATTTAAAAATGGTAAGAATTCATGATTAAATTTAAACACGTAAAAAAATCTTTTCAGTTTGATACAAAAAAAATTTACCCTCCAGTTAATTCATTAAACTTCTTGTGAATAATAACATAAAATGAACTATGAAATGCTAAATGAATGATTAAATCCGAATTTAAATAATTTCGCATGCAAAATTACTCTCCAAGAAATTAAAAAACTCATAATGAAAACGTGAATTATTAGATTTCGGAAAGTGAAGGTTGGAAATTCTTTGGATTATCGCCAAGCAAGGATGCATTTGGCGTTAAAAATTTTAGTTCTTGTAATTTGGCTCTGTAATTTAGTAGCTGATTTACAAGTTATAGATTTTCCATTGGTTCTTCTAATACCTTTACAATTTTCATCGGATTCTATGAGTCTAGCCTAGGAACCTTTCCTTGTTAGAACCTACTTAATGTTAAAACATGTTAAAGCAATGTTTATTTAAGCATACTTCGAAAATTTTAACAGTGTAAAGACGTATCATAAAATTAATTTTATGCTTTCACCTGAACACATTTTGGACATTTGAATGTTTTCGAAACATCACTCAACAAATTATTCCAAAAATCTCTTATTTTCTATCAAAACTATAATTTCAGAACTGATATCTAAAAAAAGATTTTTTTTCTCATTTAGCTAACGTGGAATTGGGCAAAAAAGACAGATACGATTTGGAAGTCAGTCTCAGCAGCTTCGCCTTAGATGGAACAGTAAAAGGATACGCTCAACTTGGAAATAGCATGTCATCAAGAATTACAGCTGATTACAGAATAATGGAAAGCAAAATGAATAAATTAAGCATTGTGGGTAAAATGAGGAACCTGTCAGCCAATGCCCTGATGAAGTATCAGGGTCAGTTGAACATCCAAGCTTCGGTTTTACCGGAATGGAACACAGAACTTCAGTTTGAAAGTATGAAAACTACGGGTCATATTGAAAACAGCCTTACCTTGTCTTTGGGCGATGGAGCACGTAGTCGAATCCATACAATCAAAATGGAAGAGATTCTCAGATATGAAGGCGATCTCAGCAATAATAAGGTCGATGCCTCTTTAAGCCTTTCATACCCAGAAAAAAGAATTAATTACGGAATTAGCATGAACCATGAGAATTCTGCAAACGCCTTAAAGAACAGCCTGCAATTACAATACGACACGAAGAAAGCAATTAAAACAGAAATTAACTTGAAGAAGAACTTGGATGGACCATTGAATCTAGCTGGGGAAATTAAAATGAAATATCCAGGACGTGAAACTGCTCTCCAGGCTGAACTTACAGAATCTAGCTCAAACGAATACAGGGGAACACTTTTCTGCCAATGGCAAGAAGGAAAGCAAGTTGGAGCAGTTGTTCAATACAAAAACAAGAGCTCTAAAGGACGTTTTAAACATGAAGTCAGTGGTAATCTCAATCTTCCTAACTACCCTCAAATCACGTATTCTTCGGTAATTGGACAAGAACAAAATAAATTTAATGGATTCTTAGAAGCTAATATTGGCACCAATAAATATAGTTTGAAATCTGATTTGTTTGTTGGAAATGGTTTGAATCAACGCTTAGCGAGTCAAGTGATTGTTAAAAATGAAATTTACACTCTTGATGCTACCGTTAGTCACTTAAAAAGTAAACTTAATGGAAATATTGAACTTAAAATGCCTAATCGCCACAGGGTTTACGCTAAGCTTGAAGGGAAAATTGCAGATTCATTGAAGTTTGGTTCTTTCGAAACCTATTGGGACGCTGATAGAGACACATCTAAACGTTTTGTATTTAATGGCGAACTCCGTGACCAAAACGAAGGTTATGAAGGCAAATTTAACATGCAAGTACTTCGTAGATCAATTAAGGGATTTTTCAATACTGGCCTACAAGGCACTTTATTCAGCTCAAAATGGAAATCGAACAATAAGTTCTCTGTAGAATGGTCAACAAGAGATAAAATCGCTGTTACACTTTCCACAAATGTTTTGCTAGATAGATCTAGGCAACAAATAAATAACCATATGGAACTAATTACTCCATTCAATGGATATGAAAATCTGACACTTAGCGTAACTCATTTATATGCAAATCAACAGTGGGACAGTGAAATTGCGACATTGGTCCCATATGGAAATGACCTCTCATTATCATCATCTGGAAAATATACGTTTACTAGAGGAATATCTACAGTTGAGGCACTGGGTAAAATCCAAACATCTTATTCTGGCTACGAAGAAATGTACGTCACTGTTTCGCACAACCAAAACATGAATGAACTGAAAAACAAAGCCGAAGTGAAATGGAGCACTGACAAGAGAATTCAGTTACAACTTACTGGAGCCAAACAATCCTCAATGTTTAAAGGAACAGCTTTATTGAGTTCTCCATTTTCTAATTTTAAGGAAATGTCTGCAGAAGTAACCAACATCTATACTAGTAACAACTATCGCACAAAAGCTGAGTTTAAATGGGCCCCGACAAAAAAAATCAGCATTAATTTTGATGGAAGTCACGAGTTGAACGGTCGTAGACGTATTTGCACTGTAAACATGGAATGTTCTACACCAGTTAGGGGATATGAGAATACTGCTATGAAAATAACATACAGCAACGATGGTGTAACCGTCAATACTGATACAGAAACTAGCTGGAATAAAAACAAAGTTTCCTCATCTTTGAGTGTGACCCTAAGAAATCAAAGATATGAGAAAAACATAGAAGGGAAGTTCCTCCTCACAAGCCCATTCCGCAACTACGAAAATGTTCAAATAACATCTTCTTTAGACATGAACAGAAATTCCTATAAATTCAATATTGATGGTCAATTACCCCATCGATCAACTGCTTCTTTCAATTCCCAAGGAAAAATGACAAGTTTGAATGATTTAGAAATCAATGCAGTAGCCATTGGCCAGTTCCCTAAAATAATGAATAATCAGCGCATTTCTTTTGATCTAGTTCATAAACTTCAAAATTCAAAATTAAGAAGCACACTTGACACTTCTATCAATAACGACAGACTGACTGTTCTTCTAATAGGTCTGTCAGAAGCAAACTATAATTCAAGAAATATGGAATTTTCAGCCACTTTAAACACGCCTTTTGTAAATTTCGAAGAAATGAAAGCAGATTTTACACATAACCAAAGAGGCCAAGAATATTTCACCAAACTTCAAATGAACAAAAATAGCCTCAGCGGCTCACTGTCTCATAAACTAGTCTTGAGGGACATCTGGAATTTCGACTCAGCCCTAGAAGCAACTTCTTCCATAACTGGCTTAAACGGAAAGTTTTCAGTAGTACACGCCAGCAACGGACGACAATTAGAACATAATAGCTTTATTTTATGGGATAATGATAAAAAGATTCAACTAAATGCTCAATACATCGATAAGACATTCCTGAAAGAGATTGTAATAAAATTCACGACTCCATTCAGAAAACTCCGAGATCTGGAATTGAAATCGACCTATGAAAAACAAGAATGGGATCACAAAGGAGTGTTTTCTGCTGTCTGGGACAGACGAAACAAAATGACTTTGAGTGGTAATCTGAATAACTTCCGTTGGGAAAGTGTTAATGCCCAAGTCGAATTTTTAAGTTCTTTTAAAGGCTTTGAATTTTACTCTACAGCAGTAAAATACGATTTCACTGCTCCACAAAAAGAAATCGAAGCATCAGTGCAATGGGGTAACAACAATAGAAAATCAATAGTTTTTAACGGCAATTTCTTGAATTCTTACAGATTGATAAGTTCGACAATGACTCTAACAACACCTTTTGCTGATTATGAAAAGATTTCCTTCACCAAAGAATACAGTTTTAATAACGTTGAAAGGAACTTAAATGTTTTATATGAGAGGGGTTGGAGGAAAGTTGTTTTAAAAGGAAAAACAATTTTTAGAACAACGTCTGCTGAGCTTAGCTTTGAATTAGACTCACCCTACGAGCCTGTTAAAGATATCAGTGCTTCAGCAAAATACTATTCTCTAAGCAAAGGCAAAAAGGCAGAATTAGCACTTCAGCTGGGTCGTAATAACAACTATGAAACAATGCTACAATACGAACTTCAGGGAAAATCTATAAGCGGCAGGATGACAGTAAAAACACCTTTTGAAAATTATGAGAATGTTAATGCTATGGTTTCTGGAAGTTACGCTGACAATAAGGCAAGATCTGAACTCAATTTCGCTTGGGGTAATAATCAAAAAGTTGGAGCTAAATGCAACATGCGCTTTGCTCGAGAAGACGGCTATTTAGTTCTGACAGTTGAAAGCCCAATCAAAAATTACGAAACAGTAACATTCAACAGCAGATACGAAAACAAAAGAGATAGTGCTGTAGCTGAAGTTAAAGTTGAAACAAACGGTGAACAAGCTTATTTCGGTAAAGTCGATGCAAAATATGGCGGTGAGCACTCAGCTAAAATTCAATTAAACTTTAATTCTCCACATTCACCTTTCAAAAATGTACAATGGATTGCAACCATCGATTCAAATCCCGATTTGTACCAATTCCTTTCAACTCTGAAATGGGAAGAAAAGGAAGCAGATGTTCAACTTCTTCTGAACAAGAGACTTGGCCAATTTTATGAAGCTAAAATGAAACTCAATACTCCCTTCGAAGGTTATAGAACACTTAGTTTTGATAGTTCTCTGAGAAGTGATAAAAACCAATTCATGGATGGTCGTTTGATTGTGGTGACTCCATTTAAAATACTTCGAAATCTGGATGTATATGCCGAATACAAAAATGATGATTCTGGCTATTTTGCAGTCTTGAAAGTTGACACACCTGTTACTCTTAAAGTGGAAGGTAAGATGACAAACAGCCAGTTCAAACCATTGTTGGCTTCATTGAATATTGAAGCACCTTTCATGTCATTCAAAAATATTGAATCGTCTGCGGAGATTAATTTCAATGATTTAAGCAACATGCAAATTGCACTTTCAGGGAAATCTTTAAATTCTGTTCATGAAATAGTCATCACCTCCATGAAAGAAAATGGATTGCTAAATTTCGAAGCAAAAGCTGAATCCTCCTTCTTACCATCAAAAACTGCTCTTCTTTCAATCAAATTTAATGATGACGATGCATCTAAAATTTCAGGTGAACTTTCAATAGATGCATTAGGAAAAGCCCATTATCTATCTGGACAATTCAAATCGAGTAGAACTTATGAAGTATTAGTTGAGGCAGATAGCTACCTTCTACCAGAAGGAAAAGCTCAGTTGAAAGGACTGCTCAACAGACGTCGTAATGACAGAAATATAGATGCTTCAGTCAGTTTGACATTGCCAAGCGGCTCTCACACGCTCTCTTCTAAATATGAAAACAAAGGAAACCAATTAACAGCCAGTTTTAAAGTTAACAGTGACGTTTTCACAATGGAAAGCGAAGCTAAATACATTAACAATAATGGCAGAGACGTTGAGGGGCGATTGACGATCTCAGTCTACGACGTGGATCACGTGTTTGTGGCCAATTTGAGAAACTATGAGGAAGAGAAATACATTCAAGTGAAAGCAGATTGCCCAGCTGCTGATTTCCTGAATTCTTTAATTATTACTGGAACTTTAAAGCAAGGGGACTCGTCTGATGTAAGCCTATCTGTCTCTACTCTGAATAAAGAAGTCAGGATAGCAGGAAATATGAAAAGAATCGGGTATGTTATATTAGTTTTGAATTATCAGTCAGTTTCTTAGGCTATTTTATTATTAAAAAACTATACGGTTTCCGGTATTCCTTCATGTAGTTAGATCATACAAATGAAGTACCTATAATACAATAACAGTCAGTTTAATCAACGATTTTTTTTTCCCTTTTATTATATCTATTTCGTAAAATGTGTGTCAATTATGTTTTAAAACTTTTTATTATTCTTAATATTACTCCGATATCATATCTATTTTTATAATTGTTGTAATGCTTAATATTATTATTATTATTATTATTACTATGTATTACAAGTTTTCTTCTAACTATTCAAGGTATTACGTATTACTCCCTCCTAGTCAAAGTTTTTGTATTATTCCATAAAAGTCTTCACAAAAGTGTTTTATGCACTGGAAAGACTTTTTAAAATCAAGATATTTATTTATGGAAAAACCATGTTAATAAATCGAATACTAAAAAGTAACTTAAACTATTTTTTTGTTGACATTTTAAATCGTACGTTATTTTCAACTGTAGAAAATCATTATTATATATAAAAAGAGAACCCAACAAGCATTTAATTAATTTATTGCTTCAAAATGTAACCATTAAAAGGCGATTTAATGTTCATAATTGTTAATAGTTATTTTTTTAATTATTGATATCAGTTATAAATCGAAAATTTAACTATTTCGTTAATATATCACCATTGAAATAATTTTTGATCATTATGTAACTTTGACTTGCTTATCGTACTCTTGTACAATCAGTTTGGTGAATTATCATGCAAATTCAATATATTTAATTCACTTTAATTAAATATGTTTTGAAAAAATATGCATATATTTTTCCCAATAATTATAAAATAATTTTTACTTAATTATTATAATTATTATAAATTTTTATAAATTTTGTTTTAGGTGGGAAAATATTGAAGGTTTCCTTACAATCAACACACCTTTTGAAGGATTTACAATGTTTCGATTGGATGGACGATTACAGAATGATAGATTTGAAAACATTGACTGTAGCTTTCAAATGGAAAGCTCAAACAGAATTGTGCCATCATTAGGAATCACATCAAAGTACATAAGTACAAGAGGTTCGGAAGAAATGTCCGTCATGCTCAAACTTCCCATTCGAAACTATCAAAATATTCAACTCTTAGGTAATGTCCACTACAATCCAGATTACTCAAGCGCAGATTCAAGGCTCACACTTTCTATACCCAGACATAAATTCTCAATATACAGTCAGTATGGTATTGGAAGATCAAGAATATCTGGAAGAGGGGAAATCGAAATGGACAATACAAAGTGGACAGCTTCCGGTCGATTGGAACATTCGGACTCTAAAAAAGATGTTGTCCTGACTGTTGTGACACCAAGATCGGATTCGTATACCTTTGGGGGTGCATACGGAAGCTCGGACAATCAGAAACAGATATCGGTCATTTACAGCAGCCCCAGAAATCAAAGATACAACTTGAATACTTCCATCGCGTATGAAAGTCTTTACAATTTCAAAGTTGAATTTCAAGCAGAAACTCCTTACTACAGTTATCGTAATATTCAAGGAATCATCAGCCACCAGACTAATTCACAAGGCGTACTTATCCTATCGCAGTATGTAACAGACGATTACAAAGATTTCTTCAAAGTGCACCATCGATACCAAAGAGATGGAGTTAGAGGTGTCATTCAACTGTCCATTCCTCGTACCAATTTACAAGACGTCAAAATATCATACGGTAGAGTTAAGAAGTACACCAACACTGAGGACACTTTAGAAGTTGATTACAACAGAGCTAAGCAGATGAAAATGGAAGTTATTCTTTTTGGTGCCAAATCCTCACATTTTGTGCTAGACATTAAGCCATTCGATCTGACCATATCAGCTGACAGAAAACAAATCACCAACGGCCAAGAAATTGTTTTCAAATCATCTCGTTTGGCTAGGGTAGTTTCTTTCCGAACATCTCACCAACGAGACAACAGGCAATTCCTGCATGATGCCGCATTCAGCTGGGATGAGAAATCTGACAAACGAATTTCATATGACTTTAGATTGGCTGATACAGATACAGGAAAAGAACTGTGGAGCAGACTGGATACTCCTGTAAGATCTCTCATGCTGAAAGGAAATTTCACTCAAACTTCTCGAGCAAAATCTGGAGGAGTGGACTTCTATTGGGATGCTGCTCGCTCATTAGAAAAACACATGGGTGTAGGACTTATGCATACCGACCTCAGTTCAAGCAAACAAACATCTCACCGAGTTCAAATTGTTGTGGACCATCCTAAACTTAATAAGGTATAAAATTTAATTTGAATGGGCTTTCTTAGAATTATTAGTGTACATAAAAGTCAAATCACGTATTATGACGAAAAGCTTTCTTCATCAAATTCAATCAAAATCTTTAAGACTAGACATTTTCAATGGCTAAAAGTTTTCTCATATTACTTTAACTTTTTCTGGGAAAAACCATAGTAGTATTAATTTCTTAAATAATAGCATATATTGTAACGCAACCATTTTTTCAACCTTTTCGTAATCATCAAGTCTTTTTATTGGTCCGTAGATATATTCGAATTTAAAGCAGATCTTGTTCATCAATATTACATTGCAATCAGTGTATTCTGGGTTTACATATGCATCAACAATACTACCGCATAATGTTCAAATTAACAATAATATGAACATTTTGAATTGAGTAACCATTTAAATAGTTGCCTTTTCATTTTATGAAAAAAATTGATTAATTGTTAAAAAAGAAAACTTTGCTTATAATTAAAGTATTAAAGAATATGAAAATTAAGTTATATAATTTTTTTAAAAAAGTGACAAATCAGAAATAAATTTAGAATATTAGAAGGTTTCAAAGTTTAAAATTGAAAATTTCGTACTCCATATCATAATTGCCTTATTACAAATGCATGTCAATCAACTCCATATGCTGCATAACCTTAATGCATTCCATTTAGACTTTTAATATATACTTAAACCATTTAAAGATTCATGATTTAATTAAATCACTCATTCGAATATTAACACATTAAATATTGTGTTTTTTTTCAGGATATAGTGCAGACAAACGTCGTAACAATGGGTCCAGGAGAATTCTATGTCAAGAGCGAACTCGATTATTCCCGTGAACGACATCACAACTTGTTGCTCGAACTTAGAGCAAATGATCTTTCTAAAAACAGCCGAGACAGTCATTACAAAGCAGAGTTTAATCTTAAACATCCAATGAGCAGAACAGACATTCGTTCATCAGCTGAAGTGATGGACAGCAAATTGGAGTCATCCGCAAACCTCATAATGTACACTTTAGACACAAAATTGGCCCAAACTGTTAGAGAAGTTAGAGCAAAAATCATGAAACTAAGACAAGAAATAGATCTGACGGTATGTCTTATAAGGATTTTTCTTTATTTAAAAATTTATTTCAATCCTTGAAAAATTAGTATAAAAACAAACTAAAAGGACTAAACAAACAAGTGACTAGTTAAAAAAGAAATTAAATTTCAAATGAGACAAATTAAGTATTAAATAAAAAAATATCCAGTACTGCATTCTGAACATTCCATAGTGCCTGTAGTGTCAATACTAGGTTCACTGTAAAAAAATCGCTATCAAATTACGATATAAAGTCCCGGCACTTTTGGTCCATCATTCGTAGTGTCCATTTTACCGTAAAATCTTTTTTACTATAAAATATTATACCGTAATTCTCATAGTAATATTTATTTAATTAGAGTGATTCAGTGATTTTACGGTAAACGTTACTGTAAAAATTACGGTGTATCAGATTTTTTGTTCCGTAACAGGTTCCAGAAAAAATAGATTTTACGGTAAAAAGCCTTAAATCAAAACAAAATTTTCCTCGGAATTTGATCCAAATTTTTTACAGTGTTTAGAAAAATGGTCTAAAACTGTATTTTTAATTTGTTTTTAATCTGTTATTCAACAACTATGCTAGAGGTTAAGAAGTCAGGTAATCATAAGCTGCTTTAAAAAATCAATATCTAGAGTCAGAGCAGAACTATCTGGAAATGTGTTCTTAATTTTCATTTGTCTGTTATTTAACAGTTCGGTTTGATTAAAAAAAGAAAAGCTTGTTTAAATCATTAACTGCTTTAAAAATATGTCTACAAATGAAATTTTAATTTCTATTTGTTGTTCAAAATCAAAGATAAATAAATGAAAAAAAATACATTTGTTCAATTAGCAATGAAAAAAATTAATGCAGTTTATTTATTTAAACGCATTAAAAAAATCACCTAACGAGTTTTTATAAGATGGCATATAAAATACATCATTGCTTTTTATTTGAATTGTTTAATTTTTCTATGTATTTTTAAATTTCTTAATGTTTATAGTTGAAATAGCTTTAAAAACTCATTTTGAGGGAAAGGATTTTAGAGCTTATTAATGTCAAAAGTCACGTTAAATTAGAAGTGATTACTCAACTTATAATAAACATTACTATTTTTAATTATTACAGCTTAAATATAAAACATTTTGTGGTTGCATACAATAATCACTTCACTTGCTTTTTCTTATAGATGATATCCAATTCAGACAAGACAAGCATTTCAGGTAAAATGACTGGAAGAAATGGAGATTTGGATATGATGTTGGAAAGAATGAGGAATGACGTTAAAGATTTAGCAGCAAATGTCAAATACAGCAGACGAAACAACGCTATGGATTTAAGTGTTATGAACAATGGTATGCTTCTCAATTATAACTGGTTTAATAAGTTACATTTTTTTCCCAATTTTTTAAGAATTCATAAAATAACATTTCATTGTAATAAATATCTCTGAAAACAAATGCAGATTTTTGGAAATAATAAAAATAAATTATATATATGTATATATATATATATATATATATATATATATATATATATATATATATATATATATATATATATATATATATATATATATATATATATATAATATTGATAAATTAATTGATAATACTAAAATAAATTTATTAAATTTACTTTGTCTTCTATTGCAGAAAACACTGGATTACAGATGTCTGCCTCATTCCCTGGCGAATCAGTTAATCTCAAAATTTCCCATAGTAAGAACGGAAATGTAATAACCGATGCCGATATGTACATTGGTCTGGAACAATCAAAAATTCTCAAATCGAGGGCTATCTGGAGACCAAGGCTCATGAGAGAATTAAGAGTAAATATTAATTTTTTTCCTCCTGAAATGAAAGAGGAGTAACAATGCATATCAAGAGCTAAACTATTTTTTTTAATTAGATTAGAGTATATTGTTATCAATTTCTTTTATTCTTCAATTATTTTACTTGAATCTGTTATAAAAGCATTTATTTTGCACTTATTTAAGATCGTTAGCAATAGTCATCATTTATTTTCCATGGTTCTAATATTTTTGTATTACTTTTATAATAGATTGCTACTGGAGAAACTATTCGAGCAGTAGGAAGGTCAAGCAGTGAACGATACAATTCTTTGAGTTCTACACTCAACGAAGAGTGGTCAGCAAGAGCTAACCTTATCTCCCGATCAGTGTCTGAACTTATGTCCCCATTCCTCAATGACTTGAAGAATGGTCTGAAAGAAATTGAAAATGACTTTAAAATCACCAATAATGCTTTCTGGACAATGTACAACAGAAATGAATTTTGCATGAAAGACATAGTTGTTGGTTATCAGAACTTGGAGAAATTTATGACGTAAGTAAACTCATTTTTTATTTAATTTTTTATTTATTTTACTATAATTTTTTTGCGCTTTATAATCTGTATTAAAAAAAGAAAAGTTTATGTATGTGAGTGTGCGTGTTACTTTTAAATACCCAGAATCGTTTGTGCTATGGTCTAGAAATTTGTTCAGCGAGGGCAAGTGGCTACTTCAGCACACTGAAAATCGTTCAAAAATTTCATCTCATCTTGTACGTTTAAAAGGGCACTTAAAATATGTATTTTCTCATTGTTTTAACTTAGGGTATTGCTATAGATTCAACTGTTGACGATTCTGTTTGGAAAAATAAGATAAAATTTTGTTTGATCAAAATGATATATTTATGCAAAAAAAAAAGAAAGAAAAACACATAAGCATAAACAACGGCTAACATAAAAAAGATGAAATTACCAATTATAGCAGAGTAATACTACTGCTAGAATTACCCATTTAAGCTGAATAATACTATTAAACAAATAGAAAACGTCGATGATTAAATGATATAGTTACACTTTTAATCTAATACTTTTACTCAGGTATTTCTAATAAAATAAATGTATAATACCATTAACAAAATTCAAATTTTGAATTTTTTATCAAAATTGTTTAAACTTGTACGTAGATAAATACTAAGATGCATGTGAAGAAAGCTGATGAGAAAAAAATCAAGTTAAACTAAGTTTTTTCTGTCTAAATTCGTTTGCTTTTCAAATTTTTTTAAGAATATAAATTTTACTATTATTGTCTTATCTTTAATGCAATTGATAAGGAGCTCCACCTTTTTCATGCTTCGTACTACTTTGATAAACAGATTCTTGTATACAAATTAAAAACTTAAACTAGCAATATAATATTAGTATAGAACACTACTTTAAGTTTTATTTATGAATAATATCAAACTGAAAATAAAAAAATAATAATAACAGGGAAGAATCCTAGGAAGGTATAAAAAATAAATTTTTTTATAAGTACCGTTAAGTTTGGGGCAAATAAATAATTTAAAAAAAAATTTGCTTTAATTAATTCCATGGTGATGTCTGTCAATGATACCTGGATCTTCTTTACTTGTTAACTATCACTTCAAATGATTCTTTTTATCCAATATGAATTCGTGAAACGTTAATACGATAACTGTTTTTTATGCTGTACAGAAAAGATATATTTTTTTTGTAATTCTGAAAAAGTTACTTGATCATTTTTGATAAATACTTTTTCCAACTTGTGAAGCGGTAGGGATAGCCTGGTTGGTAGAGCATTGGGCCCATGTCCAAGAAGTCACGAGTTCGATCTCCACCTGTAGTAGTCACTCCCCGTGCAGTAAATGGCAACCGGTGTCTGTTAAATCTGTTGGGTCGCAAAGTCCTCCACGTTCCCATAACAGATCATACTTCTAAGGGTACGAAATTTGAGATTGATCCCTCTCTGGTTCAGGTCAAAATTAAGTTCGGCGGATGAATGGATGAATGCATTTATGGGTCAGCTCTATGAACGGACTGTGATGTGTGTGTGTGGCTGAAGTCATATTCTTGGCCATAGATAACGCTAATGAAAAATAGGAAACGCACCCTCTGCCTTAAATTCGATTCGTTTCACCAAGCATGCTTGCTGGTTTTGGCAAGTGACATTAGAAGGGCCGGGATAGCCTGGTCGGTAGGGCGCTGGGCCCATATCCAAGAGGTCGTGGGTTCGATCCTCGCCGGCCGAAGACTCCCCGTGTAGTAAATGGTGACTGATGCACGTTAAATCTGTCGAGTCTCAAAGTTCTCCATGTTCCCACAACTAATCAATACCTCTGGGGGTACTGATCCAGGAGTTTCCTTGTCTTCTGGATTGGTTCAAAATTACAAGGCTACGGAGTTGAACGTAAGTAGTCGTAAACCCATGAAATTGGGTCGGCCGATCAACGACGATTATAAAATAAAAAAAGTGACATTAGAAACAACAAAGCCAACTTGTGATATGTAAATAAAATACAAATTATTACGATCCGCACTCTATAATATTGAATTTTTGAACTATCTTTTCAGGGAATTGATGGGTGGACTTGCTTTAGGCTGCGAAACTATGTATTACATGGCAGTAGAACAACTTGAAGAGATCTATTACACCATCCAATATTCATTAATGGACTTGAATGAATATATGAGTGAAGTGTTCACTAGAATGCATAGATCTGCATGCAATGCCATGAAGTCCCTGAAGCACTGCGCTAGAGAATGCACTAAAAACGCTTTGAGAAGAATCAGTGAATGGATGCAAGTAACTAACCGCAAATTCAAAGTCCTGTGTGATAAAATGTACTTAAGAGTTGACAAATGGATACGGTCGTATGCACCTTGCATTATTGATGGATACTACTACACAAAACAAGCTGCTGATAAAATACGTTACACTGTCAACGGTAAGACAATATTAATTGCTTTGTTTGATTCAGATTAATAAATATTTTTTAAAATATAAGTTACTTATTTATTAAATAAATAAATAGTATATAGAAATATATTTTACGTTTTATTTCATGTTATTCACTAACTATATTTAATTTTTAAGGTTTTAAATGTTTGCATAACTTCTTCAAAGCGTATAAATTAGCTCTAAAATATTAAGCTATGGCTTAAGACCTTACTAATTCAAGTTTAGTAACTAAGTACACTAAAATACAGTTCAGTGGGGAATAAAATGAAACAAATAATTAAATATTATTAATACAGCAAAACAAATACTTTAAACTTTATTATTTTTAGCCATATTTTCTTTATTGAGTCACTAAGCAATGCATTTATTTCATATAGTAATGTAATGAAGCAAATACGTAGCTTAGTGACATAGTAAAATGGAAATTGGTGCTCATATTATTTACCATAGTAAAAATATTGAAAAAGAAGGTAGATTCTGTCTACCTTCATGTAGTTTTCTCATATCTCATATGTTTCATATGATAATGAATCAAATACATAGCTTAGTGACACAATAAAATCGAAATTAGTGTACATATTATTTACCACAATAAAAATAGTGAAAAAGAAGGTAGATTCTGTCTACCTTCATATAGTTTTCTCATATCTCATATGTTTCATATTATAATGAATCAAATACATAGCTTAGTGACATAACAAAATGGGACATTGGTGTTAATTTAATTTATTATAATTATAAAATAGAGAATTAAGACGGCATATTTCGACTATTTAGTTTTTTTCATGTCTCATATGCTTCATAAAGTAATATAATGAAGCAAATACATAGCTTAGAGACTTAGTAAAATGAAAGTATCAGTTCATATAATTTACTATAGTTAAAATTGCGAATTAAAAAGGTAGATTTTAACTACCTTCATTTAGTTTTTCCATTTCTTATATGCTTCAAATAGTAATATAATGAAGCAAATGCATAACTTAATGATTTATTGAATGGAAAATGGTATTCATAAAATTTACCATAAATAAAAAAGTGAATAAGGGAGGTAGATTCTGATTAATTTCAGATAGTGTTCTTATATTTTATGTTAGTATAAAATGCAGCAAATGCATAGCTTTGGAATTCAATAAAAAAGAAATAAGCGGTCACATAATTTACCATAGTTAAAATAGAGAATGAAGAAGGTAGATTGTGATTTCAGTGACAATTTAACAAATTTTCTATCAATATATAATATAAATATTTTCTACAGGAATTGCTTCTGCAGCTACGGATTGTATTGTGTCCAACAGATTCTACCGTGCAGTGATGAGCTATTCTAACAGTGTTATGACAACCATCCAGGCTTTCCAAGACTTCAACTACGCAGAGTCAGCTCAAGCTTTCATTGACAGATACTATGACATGCAATTGATGGACACAATCATCAACCATCCTACAGTAGAATACATGTCTGGAGTTGCTAATTCCGCTTTACGAAGAGTAAGTGCCTAAGGACAGAGTGCGAATGCATACATACTGATGGTTCTAAAAATTTAAATAAAAGAAAAACTGAAGGAGATGGAAACGTACGGTTCGCTGCATTCTACTTAGGAAACCAGTTAAATATTCTCATGAAGTTTTAAAATTAGTTACTAAGTTTGACAGCAGATGGTGATAGTAATTAAGGAAAAAACATTATTTTATGATGCAACATATCAACTACGCGGAACAATCTAGGGAGGGAATTTACAGACCGCTGTTGAAATATTTCTAGCATGCAGTTCCAGCATGGAGTTGAAAACATAGTTCGCAGATTTTTTTTTTTTGCTAGAAATGCAATTAATTGTTTAAATTTTAAAGCTTAGCAAAAATAAATCTAGTTTCCTAATCAGAATGCAGCAAACTACATGTTTTACTTCATTTAATTTGTAGTTTCTTTTTCGAATTACCAACGATCATTCTTGGGTTACTCATTATCATTATTGTATAATAAAAAGAATTCATAGTTTATAAATCTACTAGTTAATCAAAATTTTCAAACACGATACAGTGTTTTATAAGTAAACAAAAATGAAAATAATCTGATGGTGCCTTTTCAAATTAATTATAAAAAAAGTGATTTTTAAAATGGATCTTTTTGGAGAAGTTTTATATCTAGTTATAACTTAACCATAAGGTATGTTGCTAAGTGTATACAGTGTAACGCATGCTGATACACTGTATAAAGAATTTTTTTTATTTTCAGTTTTCTCTAAATAATTTGATTGATTTTTAGGGAATTATACAGCAATTATTTAAAGTTATTTATAGCAGAAAATTAATGTATGTAAAATTTGCTTTGATTGTAGTTTCGACTGATATCAATTTGTTAAAATCAACAATAAGGCTGAAAGTTAGAAAACGTTCTGAAAATTCAGTGTATTTCAATTCAAATTTCAATCAATTTTCAGTTTAAAATATGTAAAAAAAGATTATATCCATATAAATATTTCAAGTACACTTAATGTTCATACCAAACATTTGAGAAGGCAAAGGCTTAGAACGCTGCAAAAAAGAAGAGCTAATTTTTTAATCTAATGCATTTGTTGATTTCAAATAATAAAAAAATTTCAGTAATTTTTAAACTCAAAGAACTTTAAGGAAATAGTTTTATATTGGTAAGATAACGCATAGTGAGCATTTGGCACACAATACACTGTTAAGGATCTCATTAGTTACAATAAATTATTATTATTTTGTGTAGGAAGATACTTCATGTTATTTTAATGTTCTATGCCAAGAGAAGAGGTGGTTCAGGGGATAGAGCGTTTGCCTTCCAATGAGGTGAACCGGGTTCGAATCCCAATGATGGTTGGTCGATACGAATTCCACATCCGGCTCGAGCCAAGCGCAGTGCTGATGTAAAATATACTCAGTGGTAGACCAATCATGGTTTAGTGTCCCCTAGCTGCCAGACTAACCGTGGAAGGTTTTCGTGGTTTCCCTCTTCCTGTGACGCAAATGCAGATTTGTTCCATAAAAAAATCCCATTCGAAGGCAAATTTCTCCCAATACTTTAGGGGGAGAAATCGTCATGACATTCTCCCAATACTTGATTGGGAGCAGTTTGGGTTCAAAATTACAAGGCTAAGGAGTTGATCATCAGTAGTCATCGGCATAAAATAAAATATTCCACGCAATATTTTTTTTTATATTTTGATGAACAAAAAGTTAGAATAATGAGAATATTTTCTATTTCAGAGTGTTGAAGTGTACCACAATCTGGGATTGGATTATGCCGTCTCCGCCTTGGCTGAAACAACTGCTGATTATTTGAAATCCGTTGCTATGAACTCTGCTCATGAATTTTTGGCTGACTTTTATAGATCTCATGCTGGCGCCAAATATACTTTCACTCCAGAAAGAGGATTCATCTCCCTAGAATTCACACTACCAGGACCTCGAAGCAGTTTGATTGAAGTATTCGATTTTAAAACTTACCCAGAATATCAAAAAATGATTAACTTGAACACAGTACTGGCTGAACATTATGAAGACTTCTGCATCTGGGATTATTATTATAAATTTACGAAATACTTCACACCAAGCTTTTGGCTGCCTGCTTTTAGAGGTAAATAAATTTAAATTTTTTTTAGCATTCATTTTTATATGATGCTATTACAAAATTGTTTTATAAATTATTCATTTATTTAAGCTATTTGAAATTCCAAATTATTTTTTTTTTAAAGTACAATAATGATAAAAGTTCTTAAATTTTGTAACATTTTGTTGCAAATCAAATTTTGCTTACTAAGAATAATTCAAAAATACTCTGACAATACGTTAAAGTTTTTAACTATTTTGCTTAGTTATGCTTAACTATACTTATTACTATGTGCTTAAAAGAGAGTAAGGGGATTTTATTTCTTGAAAGTTATAGGGTTATTAAAATGTGACATAAAGCCACATTCTAAATAAAATTTAACTTTTTTCTTGTCAAATATCTCATCAATGATTACTAATTAATAAGTGTTTTAATCTTTTCGTGTTTGGAAAAATAAATGAAAGAAAATATTAACTAATTTTTCCTTGTATATTGCGATATTAAATGTTTACAATTTAATGGCTTGGAACAACACAGCAATAGGCTTCGTATTTTCGAACGGAGAAATTTTTAATTTCAATTTCTTTATTAGTATTCTTTATTATTCTTTGTATTCTTTATTAGCATTCTCTCTTTCCAAATAAGGACTTCTGAAATGTTAACTAAATGGTAGCATAATACTGCATAGTTAAATTATTAGTTTCTGACTTCAGCTTCCAATGAGGTGAACCGGGTTCGAATCCCGTCAAAAGCTGGTAGCTTTGAATTCCTCCCCGGACTCCCACCGATCACAGTGATGACCTAAATGTATGCTCAGTAGTAGCGGTTCATGAGTTATAGTCCCCTTGCCATCGGGCTAACCGATGGAAGCTTTCGTGGTGTTCCTCTCCATGTAACACAAATACGGGTTAGTTCCATTAAAAAGTTGTCCGTGAAGGCAATCTTCTCTTAATACTTGATCCAGGAGTTCCTTTGTCGTCTGGATTGGGTTTAAAATTACAAGGTTACGGAATTGAATTGGAAAAAAAACGCTCGTAAAATTTATTCTCTTGTACTACTTGAACGTGTAGGTCAGCGTTATATTAGTTCAAGACCTATAATTTAACAATAATAATCATGATTTATTTGGTTAATTTTTAAAAAATTTCTAGTAGATATAAGTTATTAAATACATTCATACATAAAACTACATTTTACATAATCGTTATACCTATCTCCTAACAACATTCATCAACATTTTTCTTTAACAATTTTCAGCACATGCTCTTATCTCTGGTAACCAACACTTCATTACATTCGACAAAAAGTCTTACGACTTTGCCGGAAAATGCAGCTACCTTCTTGCTCGAGACTTCGTCGACGGAAATTTCACTGCTGTCGTCAACTACGGAACATCAGACCACATGAGGAGATCTCTCACCATTTTGGCTGACGGAAGAAAAATCGACATCGGAAATGACTACAAAGTCACCCTTGATGACGTCAAAGCAGAGTGTCCCATCCAGGTTGGACACACTGTAGTAATGAGGGAGGGACCTAATGTCAGAGTTGATAATGAAAAGAAAGGTAAGAGTTTTATAAATCCGTTTGCTCAGAAAGTCCATTAAAACATTTTTAAAGTTTAATTTCATGACATGCAGCGCAAACCATTTTTGTTTTTAAACCACATTTTAAAAGTTCCACGTATAATCTGAGTTAAAACATTTACGTATATAGCACACATTATATAACTTACATATCTAATATTCTATACGCATGATGATCTGTAATTATCACTTTTTGTATAATTTAGAATTACTGTCGAAAACGAAGCAAATTAAGTATCGTCCCCTTACTTAACATTATTTACCAAAGCAAACCGTTATTTAGCAAATTAAGTAAAGCCTCGTCCGATTAAAATTTACAAGCAGTCGAAGTAAAAACGGATACAGAAATCTGTCAAATCACTGATGATGAAGGGGAGATTAAAGCATAAAAACCAGTTTAAATCTCTGATGAAATTCGGAGGTGTTTCTAATTGTCGGCATTTACTTTTCCATATTATTTTCGCTGGTAATCAAACAAGTTTGATGCTTTTAAAACTTCTTTCTTCAAATAGATTTCGATAGAGTTTTCGTTTTTCCTTGCTTATATATTCATTTACGACTTAAAGTGACATAAGTTAAATTTGATTCGTATAGTAATATCACTCTGCTTTTTAAGTAATCAAATATATGCAAAATTGAAGAAATATAAAGTAGAAAACAAGAAATTAATCTGAGCAAAGTAAATCAATACAGGTTTATTGAATAAAGTATTGAAAAATTAAGCATTTTTGCTAAATAAGTAGAAATTTAAGAAAAATAATCCTACATTTATTTTAAAGAAAAGGTATGTTATACAAAATACAAAACTATTTTCTAATTACATTCAAAGAACCAAGTTTCCAAATTTGTTAAGTTCCCTTACATAACAAACACATTGCATTAAAAGAAATGTTGGATAAAAAGTGTTCAAGTATCCTATGCAATATTGCATAGGATACTTGAAAATGGGTACCACTTAATAAATATTTTTAGTCCATTATAAACCTTAAATGAGCAAGCAAGACTTTAAACACATTCCTTTTTAAAATTATTTAGTAACATGAGAGTTCAATTTACAATAACAATTCAAAATAATTGACAAATTTTAAGAAGGAAATATAAATGTGACACATTTAAGAACTAAAAATAAACGTTTTTTTTTGTTGTAATTATAGGCAATATTTTTTTTGAAGTCATACTTATGACAATATATTAGTATGGGAAAGTTAACATTAACAATTAAAAACGAATTATAATTAATCTGGAACAGAGTCTACATTTTTGGAACGTTTTTAAATGTACTAAATATTAATTTTGCAGGTTTTTCGATCGTTTGCAATTTTGTACACAACTACTGCAGCGTCTCGGTATCTGGCTTCTATTTTGGAAAAACGGCAGGACTTTTTGGAACGTTCAACTACGAGCCTCAACTTGACTGGATGACTCCTGGACGACATTTCGTAGATGACGTTGAAACTTTCGCCAACACTTGGGAAGTAGGACAAGGAGCTTGCAAGTCAACAGAAAATTTCGCAACACTACCGACTAACGACTACAGAGTTCAAGAAAAATGCAAAGCACTATTCCAGAAATCGACATCAGAATTTAGAGCATGCTTTAAACAGGTAACTACAATTTTTGACTTTAAAATTTGTCTTACACAGAATTGAAGAACTGAGCTTTTGAGATTATAAGAGAAACTTTAGAAATTTTGAGTAAATTGGTTTTAAAGTTTATGTGTTTAATAAAAAAGATTAAAAGAAATAGACTGTGCCTTACCTTTATTTCTTGCCAAAGGCTTCCAGTTGTAGTATTTTGAACAGAAAAATATTAAAATGAGAAAATGCTAGGATACAAAATTAATACAAGTTAAGGAAGAAAAAAAATTACTTTAGACTAATTTATTTAACTATTTTACTAAGCACTTGATAATGAATTAAATCATCCATTATTTTGACTTTCCATAGGTTGAACCTGAACCATACATGAAAATGTGCATCACTGATTTGGCTGCAGTTGCAGACACAGAACAGGATGATGTTATTTGTGAAACAGCAGCAGCTTATTTTGCCGAGTGTAAATCTGAAGGAGTATTGCTTAAGATGCCAAAACATTGTGGTAAGAAGAAAATGTTTCACACTATTCCACACTTTTTGTAATTAAAATTGGTGTCTCAAGGTCTACCTTTGTCACCTAGGCAACGATGTGACAGGCAGCAGCACTACTCTTTTTATTCACACGACAGTTTAGGAGTATCTGTAACTAACAACTGTACATTATTACAATAATAACGTACTGGCCTGGAGAAAAATTGAAATTAGTGGATAACCATGGTAACAGAGAGGGGAAAAATGGGGAAATCGCGAAAATGCTAAATGTCTATTCTATTTGCAAAGCCTCCTATGTACAATTGCGTACTGTTTTTATGCTCCGGATTTAAAAAAAGATTGAATCAGGCAATATATGATGAACAGTTCTATAAAAAATAAAACATAAGCTGATTTTAATTTTTTAAAAATTCCTAATATTCACTGAAATGTTAAAAATATCCATTTCCAACTAAATTTTGTATGATTCATATAATAGAAACAATATCAACTGAAAATTTATAAAAGAAATGTTAGGACTATCAATAATTTATGAAGCAAATAGCACTTTAATACGTACATTAAAATAGAAGAAAATTTTAGTATATTTATTTGTTTATAAGTGCATATGCTATGATTATGAACCAATAACTGTTTATTGATATCATTATATCAAATCAATGCAAGTTCAATGATTTTTTTGTCAATATTATTATTGGTGCTAACAATGTACATGATGCGTATCGATATAGATATGAAGAACTTACACGATTTTTTTTATCTTTATTGATATCAATATAATGTATAATCAATAGCTGAGGACAAATACATGACATGATATGACAAATAATGAGGATAAAAAAAAAATAAATAAGTAGCTAAAATTTAAATAAGTAGCTAAATTGAAAAGTGCTAATTGATATTTCTAGAATCGTATGTTTTCATAAATAAAATTTGTGCGAAAGTACTATCATTTGAAGCTATAAAATATTTTTATTTCAGTATGGTGTGAGAAACAGGATGGAGGCTTCATGAACGAAGGAGACGCTATTCAATACCCAAGAGACGGATCTGTTACAGCTGCTGATGTAGTTTTCTTGATTGAAGAAAAGCAATGCAACAAGGAGAGGGTAAAATACATTTCAAAATTGGCTCAAGGAATTGAAAACAGCTACAAACAAAAGGGATACAAAGACATTCGATTCAGAGTTGTTGGTTTTGGTGGTGATAAGATTCACTCTGAGCCACATGTCCACACAATGGATGGCATGGAATCAGGTCCTCTTAGATCTCTGGATTCAGCTTTGAATAGCTTGGAGTTTGGTGATGGTCCAATCAACATGTTGCAGGCAATGAGGTATGCCGCCTCTTTGAGTTACAGGACCGGATCGACAAAGAGTTTCATTTTGGTGAAATGCTCACTGTGCAAATCTGAAGAAGTAAAAGTATGTATACCGTCTCCCATTGCATCAATTAGTAATTTCAGAACTTTTTTGAATTGTTGCTTTAATTAAACTTTTCTGGTTTAAAGGCTGAGTACGGGGAGATGCTTAGAACACTTTTGGATAGTGATATTACTCTGCACTTGTTGATGGAACAAAGATATGAAATGAAGAGCCCAACCAAGAGCTCGAAGGCTAAGAGAGTTATTGGTAAGCATATCGAAAAATCTTTCATACAAAATTAATTATTTATGAAATTTGCTTTGTCATCATAGTTTATGATGCGAAACTGAGAGTTCCATCATTATTAAATCTTAATCGAAATAAGACATCACTAGTAAAATTTCTTTAAAGAGGTAAAAGAGAAAATAAAAGAGGTAAAAAAAGGCAGTATCAACCAAGTTTGAAGTTTGAGATGTATGCATAACTGAAGATTAAGAATTGTTAAAGATGACATTTTATGATTTCGACATCGTAAAAGCAATTATGAAATCCCGTGAAATCGTGTTAAATTTTAAGTTCAGAGTTAAGCTCGTATGTTTTGAGCAATAAGGGACAGGACATTTTGTTTCAGTCTACAGTATTATATTTATTTATTCATGTGTTTATCATCCTCGTTAAATATTAGATAGAAATGGAGGAGAATTTACGATTGTAACATACTTTTTAGAGCCGATTAGTTCCGATTATGAATTGCTGCGTAAGATGATACATTCACCACCATCAATTTATTAATTTGAAATCTAAATATTAAAAGACAAGAAGACTTTGGGTTTTAATAACGTAGAATTCAAGTCGAATGTTTTAAAACTGAATAGCACTGAATTCAAATCATACAGTTCAAATTAAATGACATAGCTTTTAAGTAAAATGCATTGTTAGAAAATAGGAATCAGTAATCAGGACTTTGCAAAATACATTTTACGGTAAAATCAATTTTTACTGTAAAATATACCGCAATTTTTACAGAAATGTTCATTTGATTGAAGTGATTCAGTGATTTTGCGATAATTAGTACAGCAAAAATAACGGTAAATCAGATTTTTTGTTCCGTAACATGCTCCTGAAGAATGGATCTTACGGTAAAAAGTACAGGCATCCTTAGTGTCGGTACTTTTTACAATAATTTATCCGGAATTTTTTTCTGTACGAATATATGTTTTTATTTTATTGAAATCATTTTTATGAAAGTATTTCTTGAAGAATTCGTGATCATATTTTATGTTAATCTTCGTCCATAGGTTATACAATGTGAAAAATATTATAATTGGACTAATTCTAATGAGGAGTTAAAACAGAAGTCAGATAATGTATTTATCAGTACACTGTAAAAAAATACCTAAATTAATGTAAATATTATTGTAACAGGTGTTGACAGCAAATTCGCATACACATTGAGAGAAGTCAAAGATTCCCACGTACCAGGCGATGTTGATCTTTTGGCACAGTTGAAGATTCCAAAAGATGTCTGCATTCCACTTGCACTTGAAGTTAATGGTTCAACGTTTGATTCACAATTCTTAACGGAGACCAAGAGAAACGCCAACAAGAAGTTCATGGACATCTTCTCTCGACTCGTCGCCAGGTCATCTGTAGAAAGTAACAGCAACTGGGGAATGTGTTGCGAGTGTCTGGCAACTGAGTATGGTGTTGGAAAAAGCACTTGCCAACGATGTGTATCAGCTGAAATGGCAAGCATGATTTCGGTGAGTACTTACTTGATGTTGTCTGATACTGCGCCAAAGAAAGAAACATTATTAATGATAAAATTATAAAGAATTTAGTTTCCAACGTAAAACTTAATTTATAGTAATATTTTAATAAACGGAGAAAAAAAAATTGGCAAAAGTACCGTACTGCACAGGGCTAAAGGGAATAGAAGGGCTAGTTCACTCCGCTCTTAGAGCTGAAGCTACGATTTCCCTCCTCATGACGTCACTGTGTCCACAGATCTCGGAGATTGCAAGCAAAGATATGATAACTTTGCATCTTTCTCTTTGTAAAAATAAGTTATACTTTTTCTGGTTATTAGCCTTCAAACTTTACGTAATTAACACATTATTTCCGTTCATAAACATAGTTAAAAAAAACTTTCTTGGTTATTATATTAAAAAAAATACCATTTTAAACTTATAAAAATGTTTTGCTAGTTGGTGAAAATGACACGATAAATATTTTATTTAAAAAAGTTCAGTTTTAACTTTAACTATTAAGGAAAATGATGGCATATATCGACACTTTTTTTATCTACATATTCTTTTATAACGACAAGTTAAGTTAAATTTAGAATCCCTGATTTTAAAATATGTCGTTAATGGCAATTTGTTCTTACTTAATCATTAGGAAACGTCGACCTTAAACGCTAATTACTGAAACAAAATAATAATTTAGGTTCATAATAACATTAGAAATTTTACAATTGTTTATAGACATTTAAATTTACGATGATATAATTTATAGATATTTAAATTGAAGAGAATATAATTTTTAAAAAAAATCATAAATATTTAGAATAACTACATTAAAAAATATGTTATGAAATTAGGAGAATTTCAACTATATATTATATATTTTATTTATACTTTTTATTTATATTTTAATTTTCTTTGACTTTATCCATTTTTTAATTCTTTTCACCTGCCTTTCTTTATAAAGTAACGAGGCGGTTTCTATTTAGGTAATGAATTCTTATAAAAAGTTCTTTACGACAGAATAAACGTATTGCTGTTTTATATTAACTGTGTCATTTCGGAATCCATTTTTTACATAGTTGTTCATTTACTTTAGGGAACGCGCGAAAAATTATACTTTTTCCTTTTGTTTTTGTATCAGAATTTTTTCAAGTTGCAATCGCGCAAACTGGCATTTCGATAATAGTTTTAAATTCTTGTAAATTTACTGCAAAAACTGAGGAAAGTCATTATAGAAAATAACAAATGTCTTAGAATATCTCGCAAAAAGAAATGATCCAATATTAGTTAGAGCTAGTAAGGCCAAACGCTCCGTTCTTGAAGTAAAAGTGCGAGCTTTGCGCCAAAGTGACGTCGGAGGATCGGCGCGGCGAGAGATACTTCAAAGGAGTGAACCAGCCCTTCTATTCTCTTTAGCCCTGGTACTGCACGGTAATGACATTTCTTGTAAGAAAGAAATAATAAAGCCTGGTTTATATAATCAAAATAGGTGGTATTGAAGCCATTCATTTGTTAATTTTTCCATTCAAATGGTAATGGTTTACCGGAAAAATAATGGCAATGATTTTCAAAATTACAGTTCTTATTACCACACATTTAGTAAAAAACACGAAGCTGGAAAAGTGCCGAATAAGTGTATCCATGCTCTAAGCCGCAGGGGTCCCCAACCCTATGCCCGCGGGCACCATGGCGCCCGTCGATCGATCTAGGTGCGCCCGCTGCTTGTGCCTAACGATAAAATATTTCAGTTTTCTATTTTCTCAATAAATGCTATGCAAATACATACTGAGGTACGCTGGCTCAGTAAAGGCAAAGTACTTGATAGATTTCTACATTTAATTGGAGAAATAAAAAATTATCTTCCAGCCAAAAATCAAACATTTTTAGAATTAAGAGATCCTCTTCGGCTAGCAGATTTGTCTTACATACTGTCGGACATAATGGAAAAACTAAATAATTTAAACTTGGAGCTGCAGGGAAAGGACAAACATAAAGCAAAAATGATAGAGGCTATAAACTCGTTCAGAGCTAAGCTAGTTTTGCTGATATCACATTTGAAAATGAAATCTCTTGTGCATTTTCCAAACATGAAAAAAATTATAAGTGACAGTGAAATTGACTTATTAACATTTGTCATCAACCTCCAATTGCTTAAATATCAATTTAAAAAGCGCTTTCAACAATTTAATATCATTGAGCTTTTGATAACTTTTTTGTTAATCCTTTTACCAACCAAATAAACGTAACCGTAATAGCAACATACATTTCAGAATTTTTTCAAGTAAAGCGAGAAGAATTGGAGATAGAAATTTTGGATCTTTAGAATGACATTATCCTCAAAACTACTATATCACATGAGAAACTCTGGAATATAGTTGAAGGAATAAATTCCATTCTTAAAAAGAGCATCATATTCTCCCAATTATGTAAGGCTGGCAGCGAAATGCCATGCCAAACACCACATTGACTGTATTTTATAAATAATTTTTATACTTCGTATGTTTTGAAAGCAATTTAGTAATAATTTATTTTACACACGAATATTAATACCACTTATATTCATATGTTAAATTAATTTTTAAAATTAAATTTTGTGTGCGCTATATGTAGTATGTATTATTACCTATGTCTACCAACTATAAATTTGTCTTGAAAAAATAAATGGTGCCCGCCATTCGACCGATATTCTGGTATTTGCTCTTAGGTACAAAAAGGTTGGAGACCCCTGCTCTAAGGTATCGTGAAGAAATTACCTAATTTAACCACAATTACCAAATTTTATCACATATTATAAAAGCATATTTTGTTGCTAATTTTACCAAAATCGCATTACCAAATTACTTTTGTAAAAATTACCATGCGTTTCAGAGTACCCGTAGAGCCAGAGCATGATAAGTTGAACAATATTCTGGTAGTTCTGACCCTACTTTTTTCTCAGTGAAGTGTTAGAGATAAATTCAAAAATTTGAATTTTTTTTTTTTTTTAGTATTCTTTTCTAGAATTAGACGTAACTTAAATTAAATAGTGCCTAAAATTTTATTAGTCTTTTCATATTCTAGACGTAAATTTAAAAGAAAAAAAACACTGATTAATTTAATTTTTAGCGATCCAAGTGCTACGCATTAATTTAAAGATATAAATTTAATTATTTGTAAACTTTAGTAGTGCTAGACGTAAATTGAGGAAATATTAAATAATTTTTTAGTAATATATATTAGTGCTAGCAATGAATTAAGAACTGACTTAATTTTTAATATTCTTTTTAGTTTCTGTATATAATTTATCTCTTTAATTTCAATAGGTTTATTCTGAAAAGTATACTTCTAGTACGCAAGTTAAGCTTGAAAATATATACAGTTAGTTTAAAGCAAAATGTTTCAGAAATGTTTTTGAACAACGGTATTTACTTTTTAAAAAGGTCATTTTTTAAGCATTTAAGTTGGTTGAAAGACTATTGTTTTATTAATTTAATATTGCAAAAGTAACTAACCTCAAATTTTGACACTTTCAGACGTCAATCACTCAGTAAACGTCAATCACTCTTCATAAGTTGTTTTAAAACAGTTTTAAAATTATAGAAGTAAATAAAGGATGAAACAGCTACATATTAAGACAGGCTTTAGAATTCAATAATTTTTTAAAGGGGATTTGTGCAAGACCATTTTAAAAAAAAATCCGCGAATTGTAAAATCGAGCAGTATTATGATAAATTTTTTCTTCTTCTACAAGTTGTATTTCTACAAAACAAATTATCTTTATATCAGTTTGTTAAATTAGTTGTCATTAAATTTTAATTAATTTAATGGCAAGAATAGACTGATTTGTCAAATTAAATATTTTGGATAATTAAAAACATCAAGGCATATAGTTGGGAAAAGCATGCGTTGGGAAAACATCTTTAATACATAGGGCAAACTATAATTTTCAATATTTTTGGTACTGCGTAAATGAATTAAATAAGAAATTGTGAAGGAACTAATTAAATATAGATTTTACAGTCGAATTTAGATAATTTCCCTGTAAATATAGTGCAAGTGTTTCACCAGGAGTATTTTAAAATAGTTAAATCCTGTCAAATAAGACAAAAACATTTAAAATTTTCAAGTTAACACTATATATATAGTCTTAAATATTTAATGTATTCTTTAAACAGTCTTGAATGATTAAAATAAGTAATGTATACTTTAGCAGCGATTCCTAATGATCATAAATACCTAAATTAAAAAGCATTTTCTATTACAGACGGACCTATCAGGTGTGAACAACTGGCAAGCTTCCCGTGCTCAAGAACGTGTCCGAAAGCACAAAAGAAGAGGACTATAATAACTAACTATTTACAATTATCTTCACACAAACTATATTATTTAATGTAATTTTGTCTAATTTTTATTTTTAAAGAAACTCATTAAACTCATATTTTAGTGCTACATTCTCATTTTTTTTTAAATTTTGGTTTATATATGAGTTGCATTTGCATATCTCCATTTCAAGTGCAGAAGAAAAAGTATTCTTGGGCATTTTTGCTTACCTGCAGGAAAATTTCTTTCACAATTATGCCCACATTTCTTTTTTGTATTTATTTCTTTTTTGTTTATAGTGTTTATAATTAGTTATGTGTGAAATAAGTGTTCGTCTCTGTGTCTGGAAAATTCTAAAAGTTCGGGAAGACAAAATGTCGAAACCTAAATTTCCAGCAATCAAGAATGCGTACATATCGTTTCGTCTCAAATTAATTATATTTGGAAAATATTATCTATTATTAATTCCATTGTGAAGGGAATATGTAAAATTAATTGAATTGAGCTTTCGAATTTCTGAGTTGGCACTGTTTGCTATGAAAATCATTCTTCAACATTTACCGATGTCCTCAAATGCTTTCATGTGGCTGTTTCTCTGAGGATTTAAATTTACTCTGTAATATAAAGACATTGCAATGGACTTCCAATATAAGTGCTTTTCATCAGTGAGCACGTGTTTATTTTTCGTATTATGTGTAATGTAATTATAATGATCTTTATTTTGTATGTATTTCCTTATATTAGTGTGTACAAAGATTAAATTCCAATGAAATAAAGTTGCTGCAGCAATACTTTTTCTTCTTTTCTGTATTTTTTTACACTTAAATTACACAGAGATAAAAAAAATCTCATTAAAAGTACTGTACTATATTGTAATGAAATTTTTAGTAATATATAGATAATAATTCTGGTAACAAAAACCAAAACATACGGTATTTAAACCATTCATTTGGTAATTTTTCCATTCATTTTATAGCAATTTACCAGAAATCCTAGTTCTCAAAATTAAAGTTTCATTTCCACACATTTAGTAGAAAATGTAAAACTGAAAAATTAATTAAACCGAACAAATGACTATTATGCCATGTTCTAAGGCATCAGATAAAATTACCAAATTTTACCTCACTTACCAAATTTTATCACTTATTACAAAACTATATTTCAATGTTAATTTTACCGAACTCATTTTTGCCATTCTTAATTGCCAAAGTTTTTCGGTAAATTTTTTTCACATATTTTGGTGTTCCCATCGAACCAGAAAAGCTGTAAATTTTACCACATTCTGGTAGTTTTGACCATATTCTCTTCTCTGTATCTTTAACTCTATAGTTCAAATCATCTAAAGAGATTCACTGATACCATCGTTTAGATTCAGCTACAAAACCACAGCTTAAACTTATTAGTTTTTATCAATAGTTTTGAATCCATTTATTTGAATGCATTAATTCTAAAGTTTCATTCTAATCAAAAATATTTATACAGAAAAATATATTATTTTTTCTAATTTTCATACACTATGAAATTGGTTTATCCCTATACAATCCATTAATTCGATTAGAAATTATTTACCCGTTTACACTGACTCATATTAATTTATCCCGCTGTTCAAATCCGTTGATTCAAAAGAGTCTAGTTCGTGTTTCGATTTACCAAAGTGAACTCGATCAAGTAACTAAGTGACTTTGATTTAACTAACTGATTTACCTAAGTATTATGTTGTTCGATTTGAATTGCTTGGATGATCTAGTTAGCTCAATTTAATTCATTACAAACAAATATTTCAAATTTAAAAAATAAAGAACACTGAAAGTATAATAAATTATGATGTCATTCTTTTTATTGTTTTTTTTTATTAGATTCTATAAAAATAAAATTCATTGTCTCCTTTCGTTTCTCAAGCATTTCCTATAAAATAATCCACAAATAGTGACGTACTTAATGTTATAGAAAAGACAAAATGCTTCAACTATTTATCTATAACTATTTCCTCCAGTTAAAAATATCTTAACTTTTATGCTACTTAAAAATTTAATACAGAACTGATCAGAAATTAATATAAATCAGTTGATAATTAAACTTAAATCTATATTATTAAAGACGCCAATGCATACATTATCACAAAACTGATAACATTTCGTTTCCTGTGTTAGCAACGAAAAGCTGAAAACGAATTGAGTTTTAAGTTAGGTAGAAACGAAATTTTAAATACTAACAGTTCATGTAATCAAGTAAACTGTTCAGTATTTTTGCTTTATTATACTTAATAATTTACTCAGGTACCGAAATATTTTAGAATTCCATTGCATTTGAGATTTTACTGTATGTAAATGTTGCATATTTTTAGAATTTTGTTTTGAAAACATTACTGGACATTAAGTAAAGTTAGATCAAAACACATCATACGCAATGAGCCGATAGGAATTCCAAAAGCAAATCCGAGAGTTCATGAGTGCAGCGAACGAGAAGTGGTACTCTCTATTTTAATATTTAAATAAGTCGTTAAAAAAAAGCAGATCTGAAGCTCAGAATTTTAAAATTTGAAGTAAAAATAAAAATCAATAGACCAAAAATAATATTAAAATTAGTGTCTAAGATATCGTAAAAACAAAGTAAAATTCATGGACATATAAGCGAAGGTCACAGTATGCTGTAGTATATATTTCCGCAAACATATAATCATTGAATCACGCGAAATTTTTAAAGGAGGAGATGAGAAAACTAAAAAAAAGCCTAGCATGTCAACGAAGCTAAAACTAAACAAAAAATGTAAATATGTAAAATTAAATTATTATTTCAAAATTGTAATAAAATGAAGCGAAAAGATAAGTGATTCCATAAAATAATTTCAAATTTGATCCAAAAATGGGATGAATATGAACACTTGCAAAAATTTAGTTGTTTTTTATTAAAATAAATACAGAACATATTGTTAACCGTTAAAGAAAAAAAAAAAGAAAGAAAGAAAGGAATAAATTAAAGTTCTTATTATGATATACTTCATGTAAAATTATAATTGTTGTTTAGTCAACAATTTTCTATTTCCTGAAAATTACTTTTTTACATTTATAAGTCATTTCAATAATCTGAGATTTCAGAGAGAAATGCAAGCGCCTTTTTCTTAAATTATTAAAGGCATTTAAATACAGTTCTCACTAATTCGATTAAAAAGGAAATGAAATTTTGGGAACCAGTGAATAAATAAGTTTTTATTGCTAGAAAATACTACTGATGAATAATTCACTCTATAGTGGCGTCATCTATTACATTTTACATTATACAAAATCTTCTAGCTTTAAAAGTGAAAAAAGAAGGAAGTTTTTATAGCTAGAAATTACTTTCGATGAATAATAGACTATAGTGGCGCCATCTATTAAATGTTAAATCAAACGAATTCAAACATTTTATTCTTAAATAGGAAAGACATTTACTTATTTGTTATTTTACTCGGAAAATTATACAAATTTACAAATATAAGTGTATTGAATGAATAACATTTAGATTTAATATTTTGTTCCAATTATATGCCGAGATCGACATTTCTTGAAAGATTGAACTTCAAATTTGTTCTTCTATTACGGGCAGAGAAGCACAGATTAAACGTTGAGCTACACTGAAAAATTACAAATATTTGATAAAACTAGATATTCACCAAAAAAGAATTGAAATAGTTTTCCATTTTAAAATAGCCATACAAATAATTGTCTTTTTCTATACATTTTTACATAGTTGTATATCGCACACATGTTATACTGTACCAATTCTTCAATCCTTACGAAATTAATTTTAATATTTTTTTCTAGTCCATTGTGTATTAAAAACGAAACAAGCTGTAAAACAGTTTATTTCTAAAAGTTTAATTCAACTCATTTAATATAAATATTTAATTTAAATATTCAATTCAAAATGTACTTACAAATCAATTGTTTAACTTAGGTTAACCCGAGACTGTTATGAAGGGGAAATTGCATTTTGTGGTGCTAAAGGTAACTTATTCAGCCACTGAAAAACTGGCTTTTAATATTTTTAAGTGTAATATTCACTATTCACTGAAAAAAGTGAAAATTTCACTTAAAAAATATTAAAAACAAGTATTAATTTTTGTTTTTTGATGTTTTAGCAATCGAAAAATGATGGAGAATAATTTTACTCCGTAATTCCAAACTTTTGAGAACATAATGAGGCAAACCCTTGAAGAAAAAGTCAATAATTATCCAATAGCCATTAACTACTACTTTTGGGACTTTTTTCGGTGCATGAATCGATATATTTTGATTCAGTGGAGGATTTTACGCGAACCGATTGGACTGTGTAGGCGTCAGGAACTGGATGAGCATAAGAAAGTTTCTGGGCTCGAATCCCGGCCACGGCATGGATGTTGTTTTATTCTCTGTACTATCTGTCTTTAAAGTGGGAGCAGCGTTGGCCCACCTCATATGGTGCCCTTGGAGGAATGGTCAACAAATCTGCCACGTAAATGTCTGATGAATTGTTATACAAAATCTCAAATGTTAACACAGGTGGGCATTTAAAATAAAAAAGAAAGATTATAAGCAATATTTTAGTGGTTTTATTGATAACAATTTCAAAAAAAATATCAACCGCAAGAAACTTATAATGAAAAACACTTTTTATTTTTCTTTATGTCTTAAATGGAAGAAAAAGAAAATAGGATTACATTTAACAGAAACAAAACATTTATTTAAATAAAAATCTTCGCATTTTTTTCAGAATGTTCATTGATGTTTTATTCCTCGGATCTTTTTATTTGCATATATAAAAACAAATACTAAATGGAGGAGAAAGAAGAAAAAAAAAGGGGGAAGTAACGAAACATTATGATAATGTGCGAAAAATAAATAACAGAAAATCAAAATAACTTTTAATCTACCTGATTTTTCGCGTACTAAGAACGTAATTTTTACATTTCAAGGGTTTACTTTTAAATATGCTTATTAGATTAAATCGAAGATGATTAAAGAAAATTTAAGAAGGATATTTGATTGTGTCGTATATATATGAATAAACAGATTTTTTTTTCAGAGGACTCGGACTCTTGGTCCTCAAAATATGAAACTTATCCGCAATCAAGAAAATACGTTCCGTGTAATATGGGCAAGAGAGCTGTCATAAGTTTGGGCCCCTTAATGTTAAATTTCCTTTTTGAGGGTAGTATGTTCAAAACATGCATGTTAATTCAGGGAACATATGTTCTCGTAACTTAAAATAATTGTCTGTTTAAGTAAGTCCCTCTACCCATTAAAAACCGACCTGTAGATCAAAAGTTATTACGGTTATCTTTTTTTCCCCTATCACTCAAAATAACCCCATCATCCTGTATAACTTTCGATCAAATAAAATCAGTTGCTCTTTATTAAATTAAACAAGTCCATACATAACATGAAAACATAAAGGTTCTTGGAAAGGTTCGGTATCACAAGTTTTAAAGTGATTTGATTAAATTTTACTATTTAATACAGCTTGAAACTGATAAGGAAAAATACAAATAGATTTGTTTGAAATTTAGTATGATTAAGTTCATGTTATTCTCGTTAAAAATTTTAATCACCGAAATGTTTGAAACTGAAAACTTTAAAAGTAATGAATAAGTTCCTGCTTGTTATTTTTCTTAATTAATAAATACTTGTATTTATCCAACGATAGTAATTATTTCTGGGAATTTTATATTTAGAATGGCATTATCTACTTAATAAAAGTTTTTGTTAATGCAATCAATTGTGTTACAATATTTTTATCACGTTAGTGAGGAGTTTTTTTTTAAATTCATATCAACTTTTTTACTGATTTTTACGTTCTTTTTAAACTAAAATATCGCTGTTTGATATTTTCTGTAAGTAATGAAAATTTTTCATACATTAAAAAAAATACATTGAGAAAAAAAGAATGGTCAAAAGAACTATTTTACCAGAATATGGTTAAATTTACCATGTTCCTTGCTCTATGGAAACACCAGAATACACATTTTTACCGAAGCGCTTTGGTAATGATTTTATTAAAATTAGCAATGAAATACAATTTTATAATGTATGATAAAATCTGGTAAATTTTGTAGTTCTATCGTGATGCCGTAGAGCATAACATAAAAAGCTATTTATTTGGTTAAATTTACTTTTCAGCTTGTATTTTTTACTAAATGTGTGGTAGTAAGAACTATACTTTTTACCTATAATTTTTAGTTATAAAACTTTTACCATATGAACGGAAAAATTGCCATTTTATTACAATAATAATTCATCAAAATTTAATTTCTTATTCCTCACGGGTAGGAAATAACATATTTTACGCCAGCATATAAGGATCTTCAGAAAATCTTAAACGGTTTTTTTTCTTTCTTTTTAAATTTTTTGTTTTTTTAAACAAGGTCAGTTTATTTCTGAAACTCGTAGACAGTGTGATTCACAGAAAAACCGTTTTCCCCTCTAACGAACTTCACTTTGTATTTCCTTTAACTACTTTCTTAATATACTTCGCTTCGATGAGTTAATTAGAATACCGTAAAAATTTCCCACACTTGTTGATTTTAAAGTGACAGCCGAAGATAAATCGTAATTTATGGATAAATAAGAATGTCTAGAGAAGAAATTTTTTTTTGTTAGAAATTTTTTTTTTAAATTTTTTTCTGTGCTCTGTTTAAATATTTTTGTATTTGTAAATATTTTAAATATTTTTGTAATCAAAGTAAACGAGTCCAAAGTAACTTTCTTATTAAGTCAAGAAGTTATTGGTTAGTATTTTTTTTTAATTATAAATTTGCTTCTTGTCAATAAATACTTCTGAATGCTCTCATAACAACGAAACTGAAATAGCGATTTTTTTTTTTAATTGTTCTTCTGAGTTTGTAAACTTTGAGACATTTCAACTTTTTTCAAAGTAAGCAAAATATTTTGTGGTGAAATTGTTTTTTTTAATAATTTTCTAGATGATTTTCGGACATTTATTTTGCAAATAAAATGTTATGAAAAAAAATTAGACACGAATATTAATACATTAATGTATTTTAATAAACTTATCAATAGGTGAAAGTTATTATTCTCGTATCACATTCAGTATAAAAACGTCATAATAATGATGGTTAAGAAATCGTATTAGGAATTTACTTACTTCCTGTTAAAAAGAAATATCCCAATTAATTAAATATTAAGCTCTTCCTATATATTTAATTAATTATGTTATTTTTTTATAATAGCGATATTCTTACAAAATCTTGGATAATCTTATAAATTCTAAAAATACTTAAAATTACCACTTTTTGAAATAAATAAAACACTCTTAATGCAGTTTATTTTGATGGAAATTATGACATTTTGTCTTAAACACTTACTTAAATCCCTTTATTCCAAAAATTTCAAAAGAATATATATTTTTAAAAAGTTGTAAGAACATAGCATTTATAACGTCTTTATAATTTGTATAAGTTAATAAAGAAATCAAAAATATTACCCGAATAAAGTACCTGAAAATTATATGATATGAACAGCATTGAATTCTACGAAGATGAAAGAAAATTTTTATTTTATTTTACCTTAGATAACATGATAATTAGATTTATGCACGCTACAAACAGTTGACAAAATGCTGTTTGTTGTTGTTTGTAAGTATACATACCTTGTATTTTGAAGAATTATGCTGGTATTTTTTATTATTAATTAGAGGTTTTTTTTTCTATTTATTTTGAAAATTAATGCCTTAAAATGTAAATTATAGTTTTAAAAAAAATTGAAATGTAATATGATAAACTTTTTTATCCTTGAAAACTAGAAACAACCGGATTAAGTAGGTTTAGCACCAGTTTCAAATGACATGTACTGCTTAAGGGTGTTTATTTATTATGTGCTAATTACAGCTGAATGGTAATAATAAACAAGGTTATCTTGATAAAATAAAATAAAAACATTGAATTATTTCATATTATTCAAAAACGCTTTTCTTTAATTTGCCATTTTTCATCTAGTAGGAGAAAATGAACTCTTTCAGACAGGTGCAAACGAGATTATTATTTTATTAGTTAAGTCTCGTTTTTTTCTGATAAAATTCATGTTTCCTTAATTAAGTTAGGCTAAATAAACAAGAACCTCATACTTCTTTGTAGCATTTAAACTAACAAATTCAACTGTCAATAAGTTAAATTTCAAATTAAAACTGCCTAATTTATAATTGTTTTAAGTAATCCATTTTTTAACTTGTTATTTTATTTATCAACTTAGTGATTACCAGCTTCTAAAACGAATTCGCGCTAGAAATGGAGTTTTTAATCTTCGTGGTTAAATGATTTTTTAAATTTAATGTGTTTATTTTTTTAAATTTTGAAGTTATAAAAAAATATCTTTCAAATGTGAAAAAAAATCAATAACGACCCAAACAAAATAAATCTAAAGAGTAAGAATTTAATTCTTCTTTCAAATATTCCTCTTATTTATTTGTTTCACAGATTTTTCGTATTTAAAACGGAAGTAAAGTGTACCATAATTTTAAATACTCAATTCATGTAAAAAATTTAAATCATCTAATATTTTTTTCTGTTTTTAGGTATCAATAATGTAAAAATAAGTTTACATTGTATAAAATGTCTAATTCCGCCAAATAACCGTATAATACTGATTACATAGTTAAATTAAACAGTTGAACTGTTTTCCATACAAAAAAGCTTATTTTTCATGTTTTAATAAATAAACACTCTTAAATTATATTTAAAAAATTTCATTTTCCGAAAAAAGTATACAAAGAGAAGGGGGAGGGTGATGTATCTTAAACTGCTCTGCTTTGGACAATATATCCAAAAACATATCCTGTAGAATTAAGTTTGCATAAAAATAGCATATAAAAAAACAGTTACAATGCAGAATTGTATATTTCTTGAATCAGGCACTGTACCTTAGAGCTTTTGCTGTACATAAGGTCTATTCTTCTATTACTAACAAATTTTATTTTTCAACCAGTTACCGTGCTTTTTGTAATTGCATGAAATATAGTCAAAATGACAGTAGCATCCAATTTTGAAATTTTATCGAAATATCTTATCTGGGAATTTTAAAAAGGGTAAATTTGATTTCCTACTGTTTCAGAATATTAAATTTGCATTTGTTATATTTAATAAAAAATTTCAGCATATAGCTTATTTGGAGCCAAATTAAATGATTCAAATTTCATTTCTTTTAAGCTATTTGATTAAGTTCGCCGATTCTGATGAATTCTAATGCACATGCGCGTGATTCTTTAAAAGAATTTTTTATACAAATTTTGATACAAATACTTCAAAAATACAATGTCAATCACTCATATTTAACATCAAAAATTTAAAATTCATTTGTAAAACAGTTTTAAGGAGGAAAACGATATTTTCATTTGTTAAAAATTATTAATGAACCGTGAATTTTTAATTAATAATGAACCATGATTAATAATGAACCAAGTTTAACATTTCCGTTTATGTCTTGATATTTAATAACAATCCAAACAAACCTAATTACACATAAAAAAAGAAGTCCGACAGGAGACTGATCGTAAAGACACGGTTCCCAGTAGAACGCCGAAGTTAAGCATCATTGGCTGCTGTCAGTGTGCGGGTGGGTGACCACTTTGATCAGCCTGAGTAGGGACCGAGGGGGAGCGGCATCAGTCCTCGTTAAACTGTTATACCGTAAAAAGTTTGACTTGGCGCACCGGGCTACGAAAGGAGGGGACCCATCCCCCCTGAAGAGGATCAAAATTGTGATGACATATCTTCGGATCATTTTTAGGGATGTTTCACAGACCGTCGCCAATAGCCCATTGTACAGTTCTAGTGTGACGCAAATAAACTACAACACCCTAAAAAAAAAGAGGATAATTTTATGTTTTTTGAAATCTAATACAAGTTTTTATTATTTATAACTGCATTCTTTATAAATGATCAATAAAATAACATTGGATTCTAAAATTTGTTATACAGTGCACATATAAGGATATCAATTTAATATTTTATTATCTATCAATTAAAATTTTACGTACTAGCGCTTAATTTAAATCTTGAGAACTTTACCTTAATATTTGTTTATTAATTAAAGCCGACGATATTTCAAGTTACGAAATCGGATGCGTTCTTTCCTCTGCCTTTCCTTCAATGGAATTGCTCTTGATCCTCAAAATATGGTGGGCAATCATAATTCAGAAAATATGATCCCAATAATTTAGGCAAGATAATGGTTGAAAGTTTGAACATCAAAATGTTATTTTTCTTAATTTTATTTTTGCGTATCTTGCCATCTGGAAGAAATCGTATATTAACATTTTTCGTATATAACATTTTTATGTAATATCGTATATTAACATTTTTATTTCTTAGAAACTTTTTAATTTCAGATTTTGTATTTTGTGTTTCACAATTTTCGTAGAATAAAATTAATGTAAAAATGATTCAAAGTATAATTTTTATTTGGAATTATCTTCGAATATAGAGGTTTTATAATTGCGAGAATAAATGTCGTGATTTGATTTATTAGTTTCAGAGAAATAAAAAATATGCAAAAACTTAAATCGAATTTTTGACCACTCTTAAATAATAGCTCAAAATTCATTAAATAGTATATTAAAAACAATAAATAATTCTTAAAACTAATTTTTCACGGAATTACATTTGGATGGACTTTTATAATTGTGAGAGAAAATTTTTCGATTCGTTTAAGACTTCCCGGAATAAAGTGAAATACGCAAAAAGTGAACAAACTTTCAACAGCTCTCCTAACTAAACTGCTGAGACCATATTTTCCAGATTGAGGTTCAAAAATCCAAATTCGTGGATTTTTTATTACGCTTATTCACAGAAAGTATGTTGTTTTTGATTACGCACCTTAAAATATCGTTTGTAATTCACACAGTTAAGGTTCGCCCTTCGAACTAATAAAATTAAGTGTTAGTACCAATAATCATTGGATCATAAGTTATTAGAGTATTCCTCATTTTTTGCGAATGTGCACCTAAGACAAGGAAGTACCCTCTTGCTATTTATATGAAGCTTATTTTAAGAAGCTACGTTAAATTCGCTTAAATGGACTATCCTGTCTTCAAATGCAAGGTAGTTTCTCAAAACATCTTTGATTCAGAGATATAATTTGGTTTGGTTTTGTAAATAAAACAGTTTTTAATCAATAAAAAAAAGATAAAATTGTAACAATGATAGAATTGTAACAATGATAAAATTGTAACTTCTTGATAAAATTGTAACAATAAAAAAATTTCGGTCGAGCTTATTTAATTTTTTTTAATAATATTTTTCTGTCTATTCTTAGAAAGTTATGAGAGATATATTAGTATATATAGTTAAAACTTCATTTAATATTAAGTCACTGGAAAGCTAAACTTAATCAAAAAGAAAAAAAATAGCAGAATAGGAATAAAAATACCTGAAACAACTTTAGAATAAAAGCAACATATTTGGTCTCAAAGATTTCCTCATATTACTATGTTTCAATTAATTTTAAACTTCAAGTGTAAGGTATTTTAAGTTTCTTTTGCAATTAAATTATTTGACAATCTTTAAAAATTTGCAAGTATACCAAAAGTGAAAAATATTTTTTAAAAAAAGTACAGAAAGTTAATATTCCCTTGTCCCCTGCATATTTGTTTGCTTATAACAATAGCATGTTTATTTTTATTTTTATTTCATATGCACCTCAAACTAACTGTAAACGTTTTAGCAATTTAATTCTGACTTTTTACAATGCCAACTTTTGAAACAGAAAATCCCTACATACAAAAAAAACTAGCTAAGAAACTGAAAATTGTAAAAGTGATTAGTAAATAAATTGCAATTCGTACTTTAAATTTTTTTGTTTTATCTTTTTCCCAAATGCTAGAGGCTTAAAGGAAGATTCACACTCTAAAATAGGGATTAAATTCAAAATATTTACAAGAAATATTTCAACCTATTCCTAAGACCACACAGTCACATATAAGCATTATACTTCGCATTGCGCAATTGACTGGATTATCATAATTATCGTAGAAATGATGGCTCCGTATACCTGAAAAAAGGTCAATGGCCAATCGGTTACGCTTTAGAATGTATATCATGTCTTCTTCAATATGATAGATAAGTTGATTGATTTATCGGGAATGATTTATTAATGCAAAAAAAAGACAACAGAACAGAACAGGTTTATCAACACCTAACAAATTCTTTAAAATTTCTTGTTATCGATGGAGCTATCGAAATAATTTTTTTTAAACTAAAATTACAAGAAATATGGTTAATTTTTCTCGCTTACTTTATCGAGACTTTATGTGAACTATTTAAAAAAGAAAAAATCTTAAAATATATATTTTTTTAAAAATTGTTTCGTAAGTCTCTTATATTGATTAAAAAATAAGTCAGGTTTAAGTTAACGATCAATACGATAATATACTAAACAAAGAAACGCTTATGATAAAAATATAATGTGAGATATGTGAAATCTTTTTCAAATTTTATAACTCAGAAATTATTTAACTGATTTCGTTCAAAATTCGTATTTTGTTATTTAAAATTATGTATTTTAAAATGTTGTAAACATTTATCAGCCGCAAAGTTATCACATTTTTTTTGAAATTATAATTAAATTAAATAATAATCTGTAATAAATATTAATGAAGAAATATATTTTTATGTTGAGTTATCTTTGGAAAAACAAATTTGTATAACTGTGTGCAAAAAATGTTCGATTTATTTAAGAAGTTTTCATAATAGGGAGAATTACACAAAAAAGAAAGTAGCATGAAGGGGTCCAAACTTTGGATCGCTCTCCAGACGAAACTATAGGGAGCATATCTCCCAGATACCTGTTTTTTCCTATATTTTGAATTTCAATCCATTGGTATATTAAAAGGTTTGTTTATTCAGCGAAAGAACGTTTTTGCGTCGAATTCCGTAATTAAATTAACAGCTAAAACTAAATAATAAGCATATTGGAGCTATACTCTTTGAATCATTAAGATTGAATTTCCGAAAATTCACTTAATAGATCAAAAGTTATTCACGGTGATATATAGGGCTTGATTTCTGAACTGTAGATTAGAATTTCTGATTCACAATTAAAACACAAATAACAAAAATATCGTTCAAATGATGAAATTCTCTTTTATTCACAACTCGAGAAGCATTTTATAGGATTTCTCTCTGGTGTCATATGACAAAAAATGAACTCACTAACTCAATGTATCATAAAATTAAAAGAAAAAAAAAGGAATTATAAAGAAAAAATACCAAACAGCAGCGATCGCCATAACAACGCATGCAATGACGACGCATGCGCACTGTTTAATTTTACTCTAGAACAATTTCATTTTTCAAAATTAGTAGCGGATATTGCTGGTGCTAAAATCTGATATTAACTAAATCGGAATTCATAACAGCCGATTTTGTAAAGCTGTATCGCAAAACATTTTATGATGTTGAAAATTCAACATAATCATTGCTGTGCGACTTACGACAAGAAAACGATCACTGAATGGTTGGTAAAAATTAAATATTGTTACTCGTGTAAAATTTTAAATACTCAAATGCGTGATTCCGAATACGACGATAATAATAATATCGTATTTAAAATAACGAGTTTTTAATATGAAGTGGAAATTGGCAAGCCGGAAGTAAAATAACTAACTTAAATAACTTCCAAGAAAATGACATTGATTAGGATGGCAAAGTCGGGAATTGATCACGTCAAAAAGTGATTAGTCGAATTTGAAATTCACGTGTCGCAGTTACACATTAAAAATAATATTACTTGAAAAACTGAGTGAAAACGACCGTAAAAATGAAAAATAACTGCCAAAGAAATGATTGAATAATGACGTAGATAACTGATATAATGTTTGCGAATAAAGTACATCAAAATGTGATTACGCATATTCTAAATATAAAAAAACAGAATTAAATAAACCATGTTGAAACAACCGAAACATAGATAAATAATTCCCAAAGGAAAATGAATGGTCGAAAAGTGAGGTGAATTTACGTAGAAAACGTCGCAAATTGAGCAAGTCAAAAAATTATTACTCAAATTTGAAATTCATGCGTCGTAATAACATTGTATTAAAAATATCAAGATAGATATGCCATAGATAAGAAAAGATAGATAAGATAACATAAAGATAGATATGCCATAAAAATAAAAAATATCTAAGATGACTGCCAGCAAAATGATAAAAAAATTACTAGGATCAGATTAGCAGTGAATGATGCACATCAAAAAGTGATTAAAGTGAAATTTAAAGCCACAGTATTACTCGTATCGTATTAAAAATACTGAAGTTTAAAAAATAAGATTTAAAAAAAAAAGTGATAAGATTTGACTTAACATTTACAAAATATTTGTTTAAAATTGCAGAGAAATTGTCTTTTTGCACTATTTCTAAGTAATGCTTTTAACGAAAATCAGTAAATTATTTTTATATTTGCCAAGTATTAAATAGGAGTTTTTAAAAAAAATGCTGGATAAAATTGCAAAGAAAACAGATTAGAATAAAATTTTATCTTTATAGCATCAGGAACCAAATCTCTGAAATCATGACGATTATGGGGGTGAAACCTTTAAGCATTTGTAAAACAAAAAATATTTCAAATTTCAAAACATAATTTATACTTGTTTGTTTATTATTATTTTTTTAATTTCAATCACGCCTTTATTTCTTAAAAAGCTCTGGGAAATGTTGTAGTAGAGCGCAATTTGCGAATCTCTGGTTTAAACAATAATGCCGTAAGTAAGATATAAAAAAATAATAATAAGCATAAAACGGAAGGTTAAAGACTTCCATATAGTAGATTTTTAATTTACATAAAAAGAGAAAGGCTGGTGTAAAACCGACCAGAACTGGTTCCAAACATATTTTTATCGGATTCAATGGAGATCATTTCCCTGCTCCACCCCGCCATATTGGTATTCGGCATTGAAATGTCAATATTGCTGTTTACTGATCTCGAAAACATAATCGTTAACTGTAACGTTTCTTTTGATTGCATCAGAAATGCTCGTAAACAAAATCACGAACTAGCAATAAGGGAATTGTAAAATTACTTTTGTTTTTAACAGCTGTATTATAAACAAGTCATTTTGGTTGGCCTTCAGAAATTTAAAAAAATTTAATAATCTGGTGTTACTCCCTGTTTATATGATGCTCCATCATAAAGGAAATAATTTTCAAATCGAGGCTGTTCATATCTTTTGAAAAAATCAACTATATGAGTAATTATGAACAAAACAAGTCAAATTTTTGTTAACATAAAACCGTTTTAAGATAAGTAGACAGCAATTGATTCAGAAAATTTATTCGACCTAAGCAGTTACAGTTTTTGTTTTAAAAAAATGACGTTAGGTTTTCAATAAATGTAGTACACAGTAAAAAATTTCGTATCAATAATTTACGGTAAAATGTACCCGCACTCAGGGTGTTAGCACTCTATTTTTACTGGAATATGTTACGGAACAAAAAAAAATCTAATATACCATAATTTTTACAGTAATAATTATAGTAAAATCACTGAGTCACTCTAATTAAATAAGTATTATTGTAAAACTTACGGTACAATATATTATAGTAAAAATAGAATTTTCGGTAAAATGTACATATGATGCACGTAAGGTACCGGTACTTCATATTGAAATTTAACCGGAATTTTTTACAGTGTATCCACTTTCTTTTAAATGTGACACTTTTATAACGGACAGTTTCTATTCTATTGTTCTCTGAGTAAAAACTATACACATTTACAAAATTTCTTCTAAATTTTTGATAACAGCACGATTTTTAAGAACATTTAATTGCCTACTTGAATATTATTATTTTTTACTGCAAGAATGCTTTTTAAAAAATACTCTATTGGACAAATTGTAAACGTGACTTTATAATTATAATGTTATAAATTCTTCTTTTTTATTTCGTCTATCATTTTATACCCTACCGCTTCAATAAGATTAAATGCTTTGTAACTACACAAACAAAACTTCATTTAAAAAAAAAAGAAAAAAAATCGAAAAATGTCTGGAGAAAAAATCTTTATGTCTCCTGTATCATAATTTAAGAAAATAAAAATTTGCTCAAACTAAAAAATAATTTATATTCAAGGTTAATATTCAAAACTCAAATTGTTTTTTAATATAATGTTACGAAAAAAGTACATAAAAAACGATACAGATATACCATTTTCAAAGTTGAAAAATTTTTAATTATAAAAGTTTAAAAAATGCTACTTTTCAGTGCAATGATTATTTGAGTTACAATATGAGATACTGAAACCTTTTTTTAAATTTTATAGCTTACCTTTTTATTTTTGAGCTTTAAAGTTTATTGGTAACTGATTTTATACAAATGATAAATTTCATTATTTTCTTGTTCGAAAATACATTATATTTTTTGATACCTTAATTCAAAATTGCTAGTACTAGTAATATAAAATAATAAATGTAACGAAAAAACAATAAAGAAATTTTTACTATGTTATTATCTTCCTATAAATGAATTTTTATATTGTCTATTAAGAATTTTTGTTTCAGATAAATAGTACAGTAAGTATGACAAAATGCATGAAAAGTATAAAGAAGTAAAGTTAACTTTACACGGTTAGATATTTGAACATGTGTAACTATCCTAACTATCGGAATCATATTTTAAAGATTGTGATCGCCCCTAATATTTTGAAATTCAGTAATCAAGAAACCGTCAAAAAGAGTATGTTTACTTACAAAACTCCTGTTGTGTCGATTTTCAATTAGCTATCATCATATCGATCAATAGTAATTTAAGCAATACCGTCTTCACTAAATGATTAGCAAATTTAACGTCTCAATAAGGTCTCTCTCCAAACAAATTAAATTGAATCTTAGTATGTGGAAATACATTCACTGAATCAAAAGTTATTTAGAGTGTGTTGTTTTCGTTCCTTAAAGCAACGTATAAGATGGACATCTTTTATGACTCTTAAACATTGTGCTAAAACTTTATTAAAAAAGTTATAAAACTCTGCGAAAAAAATTCGGTGTAATTATTTTAAATCGAATAATCGCATTATACGACTAGTGGCTTTATTGACTAAAAATAAGTATTTTGGCTTTACTAACTATAAATAACTACTTGGGCTTTAATAAACGTAAGACGTGACTGGACTGAGGAAAGTCCAGAATATTTAAAAACATTTTGCAGGAGAGGCAAAATTTCCAAGTTGCTTAATTTATATTATTTTTAGTATAAAGATTGTACTAAATACAGATTTATAATAATATTTTAAGCTACTTACAGTAAACCTATTTAATTTTATCAAGAAAATTTGAAATAATTTCATATCATTTCACATCAAACGCTTAGTTAAAATTTTATTTCTTCTAATAAACGTGCTGATCTAGAAATAAAATTATGAACAAATAATAAAAAACAATATCAACTTCTACCACCATTTAGTATGAATAATTTATTGCAATTTATGCTTACAACGGTAATTAACAAGATTCAAGAAGAAAAATTTACTCCTTCAATGCTATTTTCCCCGCTCTTAAGAGGGTGTATCTTATGCGTGACCTTACCTAAACCGGTGCCACACGTGATTGTCATGCATTTTATATTTTTCAGTGATTCAAAACTATATAAATACTATATGGTGGGCAGTTAGCATCAGACAGTTACCTTAACTTCATCAATTCACAATGATCGCTAAGGTAAGTCTTTCAAATATCACTATTTTAAATTAATGTTATTTTACTTTATCAGAGGTTATTCATTTCAGGTGGTATTTCAATATCAACGCATATTTTTCAAATTTTAAAAGTTTCACGAAGAATTAGCTGCATTATTGAAAATTTTTAATTATTTCAAGCCCTTACATACTTAAACATTAATATGCATCTCCTCTAATCTAAATTTTGAAACTTATTGAGTGTATCTTTAGGTACATTGTATGCTATCACAATATATAACTATACATTATGTATATTTAATTATTCTCTATTGTAACTTTTTAGTTTTGGAAAAGGGAACAAAAAAGTTTCGGGTTTCACAGACTGTCATAGTTTGTTTATCAGATGGATTAAAGTTATAAAAGTATTGTTTAGTTGCTAAATATTTCTTAATCCTTTATTTCACTATATTCACCTGCAATATTTATTAAACGTAGTTTCTTGGGTATATTCTCTGCAATTATTAAGTTTTGTTTTTGTTTTGATTGCTAATCATTGGCTTCAATATAGAATTGGTATTATTTTATCATAAAGTAATCCTATATTATTAACTTTTTACACGACAATAATGAAAAACATATTTAAAACGATATCTAGCCTCTAAATTATTCAAACGTTAAGTTATTAAATTTAAATTATTTGCAAGTATTAACATTTTAAAATATGAAAATTTAACAATATGCATTTATTAAGCAAGAGTTAAAGTTAACTTAGTTGCATAGTAAATTTTGCGTAAAACTGTGACCAGACAACATTTGCAAAAAAATATTGACTGTTAAATAACTATTTAAAATTATAAAAAAATTATTAGTAATCAACTCAAACTTTTATATCAAATTGGCATTATTTTATTATAAAGTAATCTTATGCTATCACGTTATCACACGACAGCAATGAAAAACATATTTAAGACGATATCTAGCTCAAAATTATTAAAAAATTAAATTATTAAATTTAAATTACTTACAACTATTAAAATTTTAAAATATAAAAATTTCACAATATGCGCTTATTAAACAAGAGTCAAAGTTTATTTAATTTCATAATAATTTAGAAGATTTCACAAAAATAGATTCGAAAATAAATTGACTGCTGTTGAATATTTTAGAAATTGCTCGATATATCAGCACTAAAGATTATCTCAGGATAGTTTATATTGTTCCGAAAGTATTATTATGAATGTTTTGAAACATATTGTTTTATATTTTTATTTAGATTACCCTTCTGCTTGCTGCTGTTGCAGCTGCACAAGCTTCTCTTATTGCACCAGGACTCCTGTCACCTATTGCAGCCATTCCCACAGCAGTCAAGACTGGCTCCATCGTAACAATTCCTGGTGCAACCTCAGTCGACAATAGAGTAATTGTATCCAATGGCTTGGTTGGTACCACAGCAGTCAAAACTGGATCAGTTGTATCTCACTTGGCCTCTGGTTTAGTTGGTGCTCCATTGCTCAACGCTGGATTGCGCGGCGCACCCATTATGGGAAAGGGTTTGATTGGAGCTCCACTGCTTAACACTGGATTGATTGGAGCACCTGTTTTAGGAAAAGGATTGGTTGGTGGTCCTCTCGCTATCAACTCAGGATTAGTTGCTCCCGGAGTTCTTGCTGCTCCTGGTCTTATTTCTCCAATCGGTTTACACGGTGCCGGTCTTCTTGCCGCTCCAGGATTAGTGAAAACCATTTTATAAAGATATGTGTTATTATAAGTTGATGTTATTCCCATTTTTTTGAAGTCGTTCTATACAATATCCACAAACTCTTGAGGAATTTTCTTTTAAGTAAAAACCGTTATGATACTATCATTTCATAAATTACTTTCTCTTGTTTAATTTATAGATGTTTTCTTCCTGTACTATTCTTCTGAGTATTTTTTGCTGAATGTAATTAAATTATTTCTCTGTAAAATGTCTTCAATCAATTTGTCAATAAATTTTCAAATGTTACGAATTTGTTTGGTGAAATTTTTGGAATCAAAATATAGTCGAATTTGAAAACTCAACACTGTTAGAAATTTCTCGGAAAAAATGGTTAAATAACAATTTATGGAATGGTTATTTTACCATATTTAATCAAAACAGTCAAATAACCATAAATAAAATGGTAATGAAACTGTTAAGTTTGAGAAATACTGCTTATTAACTGTTTTCACTAATACGGTTAAACAACAAGAATTTTATCGCACCAATTAGAACAACCTAATGAGGCTATTTAGTTCTTCGCAAATGAGTACATATCATAGCCGAGCGGGCTTATCTGTCAATCTCATGACCAGCAGATATGGAGTTTGAGTCCCAGTGTAGACACCGCAATATTTCATCCATTCCCGTCAACACAGCCGAGCTTTGTCTAGTTAAATAATTGTTTTTGAAAAATGCTAGTTGTAAATGGTAAAAAAGCCGTATAGTTTTGTATCCATGGTTTTATAACCATACTTTTTGTAAATGGTTTCAAAACCATAAGGGGAAAAACTGTTCTTTATCGTTAACTTTACTGTTAATCGGATGGACAGACAGCTGCCAGTTATTTTACCATAATTTTAGAATAAAAATTTTGGCAGTGCATCTATTCGTAGTTGAGAATGGTGATATACTCAAAATGCTCAATATTTCTCAATTATGAATACAATTTTTTTTTAATTCAACTATTCGTGTTTCGGAACTATTTTGACACATTTTGCTGAATTTCGAGCTCTTTTTGACAGTGAAATTGTAAGAAAAATTGAACGCCGTATTTTTCTTTTATGATTTTATTTACTTCTCACCACTTTTAATCTAAACAGACAAGTTTAACGTTTATTTGTTAGCAGACTAACTTAAAATTGCATCATACTCTTTGAAGTTTACAAAAAATGCAGATATTTAAAGTGGTTTGCATCTATTTCAATTGATGAAATAATTATTTACGTAACACAAAATAAAAATGCCAACTCAAGAATAGCTTTTAATTCAATGATCGAGATAGCAGCATATACAATCTTAAGTAACATATACGGTTTAATACTATCATATACGATCATAATAGTTTAAGAGATAGATTTTATATATGCTTATTTTTAGGTAGATCTTTAAATATGTTCAACCTATGAATTAAGTGAATAACTATGAATAATCAGATACAAAAGCTTTCTTCTTCTCTTTTTTTTTATAAACATACCTTTTATATAGATTTGGTATTTTTTTACTTTCAATATACGGCTGACAGCTACAATCCAGAAAATCTTAGAAGGTCAAAAGTTTGAATGCAAATAAGCAACTTTTAAATTCTAATATTTCACTACTCGTCTAGAGTTTTTTCGTGAATTGAAATGGTTTTTGCAGTCGTTTATCCAGAGATAATTCCCTCAAAAAAATCAATGTTTGCAATTTACCATTTTTCCTTATTTTAATTTATTTTGATTTGTAAAACTTGCAAAGTTTTACTAGACATTAAATTTAAGTTCAAAAAAATTTGTCTTACAGTTTATTAGTAATAATTCGTCATAAAAATTGTAATTTTGAATTTTCCTTTGTAGAGAATTATTAAACCGACCATTAAAGTTAGGAAAACTCTTGCAAAAAAACCATAAAATGTCTTGTTTTAAGAAATAAGGGAAATCTTAGTAATAGTGATTTGTTTGTTAAATAGGTCGTGCGATTCCAGCAAAGAGCAAAGGAAAAAATGTCTTACTCTTAATTAAAGCACACTTGAGCCAAAAATAGATTAATAGAGAGCATGTGAAGAAAAGTGTGAGAAAAAGTGTTTCGTTTTGAATAATAAATTAAGCAAAGGATTTACAGAAAAGGAATAACATTAAAAGATTTATTAAAAGCATTTTATGTTACATCCCCCCTCCCCAAAAATTTTTAATTACCATCTAATTTTTTTTAAGTTATTCATTTGCAAAACTTTCAAAATGATAGAAGCACAATCAAAATAAAAAGAATAAAATTCACAATCTCATATTACAATCAATATACAAAAATAATATTAATTGCAAAGAAAAATCATTTAAATAAATCAGATAAAAATGTAACACTATGTTACTAATTGAACACATAATTGACGGGTAAGGAAATGTAGGCCTACTTTTCAATTAAAAAAACATTTAAATAGCTTTTCTGACTCTGTGTCAGATCAGTTCAAAGTTTATATTTCTTGGTGACAGTTTGTGTCAATAAATATTGTTCTTCTTTCATACAACTTTAATTTAAAATTGTAAACTTCCACATACATTTTAAAAATGCAAATATTCAAAAACATGATACAGAAAAAGATGAAACTACAAGTTGACATTTTGTTAAAGGAAAAGTTTCAATCTGAAGTTTTGACTTCAGTATTGTTTATTTTGTTAGAGAACAAAATTTTAAAAAATGACATAGTGGTCGTTATTCTGAAGTTTAAGACTTCAGTGTTTTTATTTTTATGAAAAAATGACTCTTTGGTCTTTATTCTGAAGTTTAAGACTTCAGAATTTTTGGGGGCATTTTCATCGGATAAGGGGCTGTATTACCCAAAAGGAGGAAAACAATCCCCAATCTCAACAGTATTATACTGGAAGATCCTAGTTTCCAATAAATACTAATCTTTATAAAAAATTTTATCCATTTGTGATTTTTACCACAAACAGAGAAAAAAACTACCATCGCCCCATATCTTTTATTTATTATTTTTTTTATTTTAGATATGGGGAAGCACTGAATTTGAAGAACATTGGAAGGGTCGGATCTTCCAGAAAAAAGGGGACTACAAGTTTCACTGAACCATGTGTAACTGTTAGGTCATAATCGGAATTTTTAATTTTACTCTTAGGAATGAAAAACCATTAAAACATTAAATTTAATTTAAAATATAATTAATTCTATTATTAAACCACAATATTATTTACATTATGAATTTTTATTTTTCATTTATTACATAAGTTCAGTTTGTCCGGTGGATGGTAACTTCACAATTTTGGTACATGAACTATTTCTGTACTTTCTTTCTTATGAGTATTCCTTTGATTTATTTTATAATTAACATCCGACATTTTTTCAAGAATTGTGTATGAACCAGAGAAAGCTGGGGTAAGTTTCCTAGTATTGGTTTTCACATTTTCTGATACCTCCATAATGAATTTATAATTTTTGCCACACCGTAAGGACATTCAAGCATTAAAAATAAATTTTAATTATTAAATATAACATTTAAAAGAAAAAGAAATTCAAATATTTGAAGAGCTTAGTTATCTTAAGCACCATAATAAAATAAAAATTTAAATTTTACTTATAGAATCAATAAATCATATATTCTGTGATATATAATGCAATAAAAAGATAATGATTTCTTTAAATAATTGAGATATTAATTATAATTATAATTATAATCATACTGAATCAAAAGTTAAAAACAATATAATAAAAGCACTAAATTTTAATATTATTTTTTTTTTAATTTAAACAAATAATATGGTAAACCATTGAATAGTAATATCAATAAATATAAATATTCTCAAATATAAATATTAATAAATATATCATTATATTTTCAAAAAAATTTATATTTTGTTTTCTGGCTTTTTAATATTTTTTTTAAATATTTTTTTTTAAATTTTTCATCTTCTCTTTTAATTGAACTCTTTATTATTTTCCATGCTTTCTCCATATTTTTAACTTTACAGGGGGCATAGTCTTAATATTCCAGGGAAAATTAATAATTAGAATCTTTGAAAAATTGATACACGTTTCTGTTTACTCTTGAAACAGAAATGTTGCAAGCACTATAAGAAGTCTTCACCTACTTCCTTTAGCATCTCGAAATATTTCAAGAATGTGTCTTTAGCCATTGAATAAGCAAATAATGTTGTCAGCATATTTCTTAGAGAACAAATATTTCAGAACAAAATCTGATATGGTTGAAATTATATGATAGAAACTATATGATAGATTATTGTAAAATTATAGTAAAATTGCTGTTACGCAATTTTCTTAAGTGAAAAAATTGCTTATAGAACTGAACACAGTGATAAGATTTGACTGAACTTTTATAATATATTTGTTATAAATTGCAAAGAATTTAACATTTTGCACTATTTCACAATAATATTTTTAACGAAAATCAGTAAAGTATTTTTACATGGGCCTAATAACAACAAAGAATTTTAAAAAAAAATTGTCTGGGGATAAAATTGCAAAGATAACCAATTGGAATAAATTTTTATCCTAATATAATCAGGAATCTAATCTCTGAAATCAGGGCGATTATGGGGGTGAAACCTATAAGCATTTGTAAAAAAAAATATTTTGAATTTTAAAACATAATTTATACTTATTTGTTTATTATTATTTTTTAACTTTAATCACGTCCTAACTTTTCAATAAGCTCTGGGAAATGTTTTGCCGAGGGCAGTATGCGAACCTCTGATTTAAACAATAAGGCCGTAAGCAAATTTATAAACAAAAAAAAAACAAAAACAAAAAAACATGTAACGGAAGGTTAAAGACATCCAAATAGTAGATTTTTATTTTACATGAAAAGTGAAAGTCTGGTGTAAAACCGACCGGAACTGGTTCCAAACATATTTTCTCCGGATTCAATCGAGATCATTTCCCTGCTCCACCCCGCCATATTGCTATTTGACATTGAAATGTCAATATTGCTGTTTACTGGTCTCAAAAACATAATCGTGAACTGTAACTTCTCTTATGATTGCATCAGAAATGCTCGTAAACAAAATCACTAAATAGCAATAATGGAATTGTAAAATTGCTTGAGTTTTTAATAGCTGCATTATAATCAAGTCATTTTGGTTGACCTTCAGAAACTAAAAAAAAATTTTTTTTTTATCTGGAAGTGAAATAGAGGTAAATTGAGGTTGTTCTTATCTTTTGAAGAAAATCAAATATATTTAAAGGCATTATGAACAAAACAAGTCAAATTTTTGTTACCCTAAAGCCTTTTCAAGATAATTAGCCAGCAAGTGTTTTAGAAAATTTATTTGACCAAAGCAGTTAGTATTTCGATCTAAAAAATTACGTCAACTTTTCAATAAATGTTCTGAACGTAAAAAAGTCCGTTTCAAATTACGGTAAAATGTACCCGCCCTCAGGATGTCAGTACTTTTTACCGTAAACTCTATTTTTACTGGAATATGTTACGAAACAAAAAAAAATTTAATATACCATCATTTTTACAGTAATAATTACAGTAAAATCACTGAGTCACTCTATTTAAATAAATATTACTGTAAAACTTAAGGTACAATATATTACAGTAAAAATAGAATTTTTGATAAAATGTAAGTATGATGCACGTAAGGTGCCGGCACTTCATGCTGAAATTTGGCCGGAATTTTTACAGTATAGCCACTTTTTTTTTAAATGTGACATTTTTATAACGAACTGTTTCCAAGTATTTTTTTGTTCTCCGAGAAAAAATTATACACATTTACAAAATTTCTTCTAGATTTTTGTTAACAGCACGATTTTTGAGAACATTTAATTACCTGCTTGAAAATTATTCTTTTTACTGCAATAATGCTTCTTTAAGAAACACTCTCCTGGACAATTTGAAAACGTTTATTTATAATTATAATGTTATAAATTTTTTCTCTTTTATTTCGTCTATCATTTTATACCTTACCTTTTCAATAAGATTAAATGATTTGTAACTGCACAAATAAAACTTCATAAAAAAAGAACAAAAAAAAACGAAAAATATCTGGAAAAAAAATTTTATGTCTCCTGTATCATACCAAAAAATATTTTAAATTCTAGGCTAATATTCAAAATTCAAATTGTTTTTCACTATAATGTTAAGAAAAAAGTATATAAAAAAACGAGACAGACATACAATTTCTAAAGCTGAAAAATTTTTAAATATCAAAGTTGAAAAAACGCTACTTTTTTAGTGCAAACGATTATTTAAGTTACAATATAAGAAACTGAAACCTTTTTTAAAATTTAAAACTTTACCTTTTTGTGCTTGAGCTTTAAAATTTCTCGGTAACTCATTTTATACAAATCATAAATTTCATTAATACCTTGTTCAAAAATACATTGAATTCTTTTAATAAACCTTAATTCAAAAATTCCGGTAATAATTAAATTAAATGCTAAATGTAATAAATAAATATTGAAGAAATGTTTTAGTATGTTATTATCTTCCAATAAATGAATTTTTATAATTGACTTTAAAAAAAAAAATTTTCAGATAAATAGTACAGCGCAACATGCATAAAAGTAAAAAAAGTAAGGTTAACATTATCCGGCTAAATGTTTTTTATTTTATTTTATATCCGTCCTTGAATAGCCGACCTAATTTTTGGGTTTACGACTATTAACGTTCAGCTCCGTAGCCATGTAATTTTAAACCCAGACATTTAAAGAAATTTGCCATAATGGAAGACTCTTGATGAAACTAACCCGCATTTGTGTGACATGGGGAGGACGACTACGAGAACCTCCCACGGTTAGCCTGATAGCAAGAGTACTCTAACTCATGATCCGTCTACCACTGAGGATATTTCATGTCAGCACTGTGGGCTGTGCAAGCCGGATATGGAACTCATATCGGCTAACCATCGCTGGGATTCCAACCGGGTTCACCTCATTGGAACGGGAACGCTCTATGCCCTGAACCATCACAGTTCCGGCTAAATGGGTTTTTTTTTAAATTTATTTTTTATAACCATCGTTGAACACTGTTAAATGTTTGAACATGGTAAACTATCTTAACTATCGAAATATTTAAGAGATTGAGATCAGCGCTATTATTTTGCCAATCAATATTCAAGAATCCGCCAAAAAGTTTAGGTTTACTTTCAAAACCCCTGTTGTGTAAATTTTCGATTAGCTATTATCATATCAATCATAATAATTTAAACAATACCGTCTTCACTAAATGATTAGCAAATTTATCGTCTCAATAAGGTCTCTCTTTAAACAAATAAAACTGAATCTAAGTATGTGGAGATGTAATCACAAGATCAAAAGTTTTTCAGGGTGTGTCTTTTCTTTCCTTTAAGCACTCTATATGATGGACATATTTTATGACTTTTAAACATTGTGCTAAAAGTCGGTACAACTCTTTTAACTGGATAAATGCATTATAAAACTTTTGACTTTACTCAATCAAAATAATCAAAAATAAGTATTTTGACTTTACTGAATATAAATAACTATTTATACATTAATGAACGTAAAACGTGACTGGATAGAGATTTGGAATTTTATTAAAAATACAGTTTGTGAAATGAAACAAAATTATTTATTTTAATTCGAAAAAAATTTAAAAACATTTTTCAGGAGAGGTAAAATATCTAAGTTACTTAATTTATACAATTTTTAGAGTGAGGATTAATACAGATTTACAATAAATGTTAATATTTTAGTTACTTGCAGCGAAACTATTTACTTTTATCAAGAACATTCGAATTAATTTCATCAACTTCAACTAATGCTTAGTTAATAATTTTAATTATTCTTCTAATGAACTGGTTTATCTAGAAATAAAATTACGAACAAACAATAAAAAACAATATCAACTTCTCCCACTTTTTAGTATAAATAATTTAAAGCGATTAAAATTTATAACGGTGATTAGCAAGATTCAAAAAGAAAAATTTTCTCTTTTAATGCGATTTCAGTTTTATGCTGTTTAAGCGTGACCTTACCTAAACCGGTACCACACGTGATTGTCTTGCATTTTATATTTTTCAGTGATTCAAAACTATATAAATACTATATGGTGTGCAGTTAGTATCAGATAGTTACCTTAACTTTATCAATTCATGATGATCGCTAAGGTAAGTTTTTCAAATATCTCAATTTTAAATTATTGTTATTTTACTTCATCAGAGGTTATTCATTTCTGATATTTCAATATCAACGCATGCTTTTCAAATTTTAAAAATTTCACATAGAATTAGCTGCATTACTGCAGAATTTTAATTATTTAAAGCCATTACATACTTCAAAATTAATATGCATCTCCTCTATTCGAAATTTTGAAACTTATTGAGTGTTTCTTCAGGTACATTCTATGCTATAACAATAAATAAATATATAACTATGCATTATGCATATTTAATTATTCTCTAGGGTAACTTTCCAGTTTTGCAAAAGGTGAAAAAAAGGTTCGGGTTTCATAGGTTGTCATAGTTTGTTTATCAGATAGATTAGAGTTATAAAAGTATTGTTTAGTTGCTTAATATTTCTTAATCCTTCATTTCACTATATTCATCTGTAATATTTATTGAACGTCCTTTCTTGGGCATATTCTCTGCTATTATTACGTTTTTTTTTATTTTTGTTGCTAGTTTTTGGCTTTAATATAAAATTGGTAATATTTTATTATAAAGCAATCCTATATTATTGCTTTTTTACACGACAACAATGAAAAACATATTTAAAATGATATCTAACCTCAAAATTATTAAAACGTTACGTTATTAAATCTAAATTATTTACAAGTATATAACATTTTACAATATAAAAATTTAACAATATGCATTTACTAAGCAAGAGTTAAAGTTAACTTAATTTCATAAAAATTTTACTTAAAACTGTAACCAGACAACACATTCAAAAAATATTGAATGCTAAACAACTATTTAAAATTATAAAAAATTACAAGTATTAAACTCAAGCTTTAATGTAAAATTGGTATTATTTTATTTTAAAGTAATCCTATGCTATTACCTTATTACACGACAACAATGAAAAGCATATTTAAGATGATATCTAGCTCAAAATCATTAAAAAAGTGCACTATTAAATTTAAATTACTAACAACTATTAAAATTTTAAAATATGAACATTTCACAACATGCAATTATTAAACAAAAGTCATAGTTTATTTAATTTCATAATAATTTAGAAGATGTAGCACTAAAGATGATCTCAGAATAGTTTATATTATTCCGAAAGCATTATTATAAATGTTTTGAAATATATTGTTTTATATTTTTATTTAGATTGCCCTTTTGTTTGCTGCTGTTGCAGCTGCACAAGCTTCTATTATTGCACCAGGACTCCTGTCACCTATTGCAGCCATTCCCTCAGCAGTCAAGACTGGCTCCATCGTAACAATCCCTGGTGCAACCTCAGTCGACAATAGAGTAATTGTATCCAATGGCTTGGTTGGTACCACAGCAGTCAAAACTGGATCAGTAGTATCTCACTTGGCCTCTGGTTTAGTTGGTGCTCCATTGCTCAACACTGGATTGCTCGGCGCACCCATTATGGGAAAGGATTTGATTGGAGCTCCACTGCTTAACACTGGATTGATTGGAGCACCTGTTTTAGGAAAAGGATTGGTTGGTGGTCCTCTCGCTATCAACTCAGGATTAGTTGCTCCCGGAGTTCTTGCTGCTCCTGGTCTTATTTCTCCAATCGGTTTACACGGCGCCGGTCTTCTAGCAGCTCCAGGATTAGTGAAAACCATTTTATAAAGATATGTGATATTATAAGTTGATATTATTCCCAGTTTTTTAAAATCATTTCATGCCATGTCCACAAACTCTTAGGGAATTTTCTTTCAAGTAAAAACAATTATGATACTATCATTTCATAAATTACTTTCTCTTGTTTAACTTATAGATGTTTCCTTACTGTCCTGTTCTTCTGAGTATTTTTTGCTGAATGTAATTATATTATTTCTCTGTAAAATTTCTTCATTCAATTTGTCAATAAATTTTTAAATGTTACGAATTTGCTTGGCTAATTTTTTGAAATCACACTATAGTCAAATTTGAAAATCCTATCTATTCGTAGTTGAGTATGGTAACATGCTTAAAATGCTCAATATTTCTTAATTATGAATACACGTTTTTTTTATTCAACTATATATGTTTCGGAGCTATTTTGCTCAATATTGAGCTCTTTTCGACAGTGAAACTTAAAGAGAAATTGAACGTCGAATTTTTTAAAATTTCTTTTATGATTGAAAATTTTATTTACTTCTCACACTTTCAATCTAAACAGACAAGTTTAAAAGTAAAACGTTTATTTCTTAGTAGATTAATTTAAAATTGCAACATACTCATAAAATTTACAAAAATTGCAGATATTTAAATGGGTTTGTATCTATTTCAATTGATCAAATAATTATTTACGCAACACAAAATACAAATACCGACGCATGAATAGCTTTTCATTTAGTGATCGAGATAGTAACATATACAATGTTAGCTATCATATACGATTTAATACTAACTTATACGATCATAAAAATTTTACAGATAGAATTTCAGGTAGAATTTTAAATATGTGCAAACTATGAATTAAGTGAATGACCTTTATGAATAATCAGATACAAAAGCTTTCTTCTTCTTTTTCTTAATAATAAGAACCTTTTATATATATATATATATATACATATATATATATATATATATATATATATATATATATATATATATATATATATATATATATATATATATATATATATATATATATATATATATATATATATATATATATATATATATATATATATATATATATATATATATATATATATTAATAAAGATTAAAAGGATAAAAAGAAAGGAGAAAAAAACAAAGAAAATTAATATTATTAATAAATTTCATTTACTGCGCGTCAGCTGCAAGTACATGAAACACAAAAAATACGTTTAAAGTATATAGAAAGCATGGAAAATAATAAAGATTAATGAAAAGCGAAGAAGAAAAATTGTTAAAATAAAATACTTTTAAAAATATTTAAAAAAGAGAAATTTAATTTTTAAAAAAATATTGAAAAGTCAGAAAACAAAATAATATTTAGTTTTCTGGCTTTTCAATATTTTTTTTTAATATTTTTTTTTTCAATTTTTCTTCTTCTCTTTTTATTACTCTTTATTTTTTTTCCATGTTTTCGCTATATTTTTACCTTTTCAGAAGGCACAGTTTCAATATTCCATAGAAAATTAATATTTGAAATGTTTGAAAAATTTATAGACGTATTTATTTACTCTTGAAACATAAATGTTGCAAGCCCTATAAAATGTCTTCACCTACTAACTTAACTCTTATGAAATATTTGTTATAAATTGCAAAGAACTAAACTTTTTGCACTATTTCTCAATAATATTTTCAACGAAAAACAGCAAATTCATTTTATACTGGCCTAATAATAACAAAGCATTTTTTAAAAAATGTGTGTGGATAAAATTGTAAAGATAACAGATTAGAATAAAATTTTATCTTTATAGAATCAGGAACCTAATCTGAGAAATCAGGGCGATTATGGGGGTGAAACCTATAAACATTTGTAAAAAAATATTTTAAATTTTAAAACATATTTTATACTTATTTTATCACAATTATTTTTTAATTTCAATTGCGAATTAACTTTTCAATAGGCTTTGGGAAATGTTTTGCCGAGGGCTGTTTGTGAACCTCTGATTTAAACAATAAGGTCATAAATTTTTAAGCCAAAAACATATAACGGAAAGTTTAAGACTTCCAAATAGAAGATTTTTAATTTACATGAAAAGTGAAAGTCTGGTATAAAACCGACCGGAACTGGTTCCAAACATATTTCTATCAGATTCAATCGAGATCATTTCCCTGCTCCATCCGCCAGCTTGATATTTGACATTGAAATGTCTATATTGATGTTTACTGGTCCCAAAAACATAACCGTGGACTGTAACTTTCCTTATGATTGCATCAGAAATGCTCGCACACAAAATCACTAAATAGCAATAATGGAATTGTAAAATTACTTGAGCTTTTAATGTATGCATTATAATCAAGTCATTTTGGTTGACCTTCAGAAACTAAAAAAAAAAAAAAAAATTGTAATCTGGACGTAAAATCGAGGTAAATTGAAGCTGTTCTTTTCTTTTGAAAAAATCAAATGTATTTAAAGGCATTATGAACAAAACAAGTCAAATTTTTGTTAACATAAAATCTTTTCAAGATAATTAGACAAAAAGTGTTTTAGAAAATTTATTTGACCAAAGCAGTTAGAATTTTGATTTAAAAAATGATCTTAGCTTTTCAATAAATATAGTACACTGCCGAAAATTCCGTTTCAAATTATGGTAATCGCACTCAGGATGTCAGTACTTTTCACCGTAAACTCTATTTTTACCGGAATATGTAACGGAACAATAAAATCCAATATACCATACCTTTTACAGTAATAATTACAGTAAAATCACTGAGTCACTCTAATTAAATAAACATTACTGTAAAACTTACGGTACAATATATTACAGTAAAAATGGAATTTTTGGTAAAATGTACATATGATGCACGTAAGGTACCGGTACTTTATACTGAAATTTTTCAGTGAATCCACTTTTTTTTAAATGTGACACTTTTATAACGAATGCTGCTGGTATGTTAAATTTCGCAGAAACGAAGAAATTAGAGTTTTTTTTTAACGAAGGAGAACTATTTTAAACCCATATAGATTTTTTACGAATATTGTCCGCAAAAAAATTATAACTAATATATTTCAGTTCGCGGGGCCACAAAGAGACGCTTCGCGGGACGGATGTGGCCCGCGGATCTCCATGTGGCAACCACTGCTCTATCCCCTGAGCCATGGCGGCTCCTGCTAAATGTTGAACACTCGACCCAATTTTGGGTTCACAACTACTAATGTTCAACTCCGTAGCCTTGTAATTTTTTACCAATATAGAGAACAAGGAAACTCCTTACCCCATCCTAACTACCGGAATATTTTAAAGATTGAGATCACCCCTATTATTTTGCCTAAATATTGGAAGAATCCGCCAAAAAGTTTAGGTTTACTTTCAAAACCCCTGTTGTGTAAATTTTCGATTAGCTGTTATCATATCAATTCATAATAATTTAGACAATACCGTCTTCACTAAATGATTAGCAAATTTAGCGTTTCAATAAGGTCTCTCTTTAAACAAATGAAATTGAATCTTAATATATGTGGAAATATATTAGCTAGATCAAAAGTTATTCAGAGTGGGTCGTTTCTTTCCTTATAGCACTGTATATGATGGACATATTTTATGGCTGTTAAACACTGCGAAAAAATTCGGTACAACTCTTTTAAACTGGATGAATGCATTATAAAACTTTTGGCTTTACTGATCAAAAATAAATATTTTGACATTACTGAATAAAAATAACTATTTATGCTTTAATAAATGTAAAACGTGACTGGATAGAGATTTGAAATTTATTATAAATACAGTTTGTGAAATGAAACAAATTTATTTATTTTAATTCGAAAAAAATTTTAAAAATTTTTCCTGGAGAGGTAAAATATCTAAGTTACTTAATTTATATTATTTTTAGTATGAAGACTGTACTAAATACAGATTTACGATGAATGTTAATATTTGAAGCTATTTGCAGTAAACCTATTTAATTTTATCAAAAACATTCGAATTAATTTCACATAATTTCACAACAAACTCTTAGTTATATTTAATGATTCTTCTAATGAACTTGTTGATCTAGAAATAAAATTATGAATAAACAATAAAAAACAATATAAACTTTTCCCACCTCTTTGTATGAATAATTTAATGCGATTAATGTTTACAACGGTAACTAACAAGATTCAATAAGAAAAATTTACTCTTTCAATGCTATTTTCTCTGCTCTTAAGAGGGTGTATCTTATTCGTGACCTTAACTGAACCGGTGCCAATATACACGTGATTGTCACGCATTTTATATTTTTCAGTGATTCAAAACTATATAAATACTATAGGGTGTGAAGTTAGCATCAGATAGTTACCTTAACTTCATTATTCACAATGATCGCTAAGGTAAGTCTTTCAAATATCCCTATTTTAAATTATTGTTATTTTACTTTATCAGAGGTATTCATTTCAGGTATTTCAATATCAATGCATATTTTATGAATTTTTAAAATTTCTCATAGAATTAGCTGCATTACTGCAAAATTTTAATTATTTAAAGCCCTTACACACTTCAAAATTGATAACCATCTCCTCTAATCGAAATTTTGAAACTTATTGAGTGTTTCTTTAGTTATATTGTATGCTATCACAATATATAAATATATAACTATACATTATGTATATTTAATTATTCTTTATGGTAACTTTCTAGTTTTACGAAAGAGGAGAAAAAAGATTCGGGTTTCATAGGTTGTCATAGTTTGTTTATCAGATAGATTAAAGTTATAAAAGTATTGTTTAGTTGCTAAGCATTTCTTAATCCTTTATTTCGCTATACTCACCTGTAATGTTTATTAAACGTCTTTTTTTGGGTATATTCTCCGCTATTATTAAGCTTTTTTATTTTGATTACTAGTTATTGGCTTTAATACAAAATTGGCATTTTTATTATAATGTAATCCTATATTATTAAATTATTACACGGCAATAATGAAAAACATATTTAAAACGATATCTAGCTTCAGAAATATTAAATCTTTACGTTATTAAATTTAAATAATTTACAAGTATTAACATTTTACAATATGAAAATTTAAGAATATGCATTTATTAAGCAAGAGTTAAAGTTAACTTAATTTCAGAATAAATTTTACGTAAAACTGTAATCAGACAACAAATGCCGAAAATATTGAATGTTAAATAACTATTTAAAGTTATAAAAAATTATTAGTAATAAACTCATATTTTAATGCAAAATTGGTGTTATTTTATTATAAAGTAATCCTATGCTATTTCCTTATTACACGAGAACAATGAAAAGCGTATTTAAGATGATATCTAGCTCAAAATTATTAAACAAGTACACTATTAAATTTGAATTACTTACAACTATTAAAATACAATATGTACTTATTAAAAAAACGTCAAAGTTTATTTAATTTCACAATAATTTAGAAGATTTTACAAAAATAGATTCGAAATTAAATTGACTGCTGTTGAATATTTTAGAAATTACTCGATATTGTAGCACTAACGATTATCTCAGAATAGATTATATTATTCCGAAAGCATTTTTATGACTGTTTTGAAATATATTGTTTTATATTTTTATTTAGATTGCCCTTTTGCTTGCTGCTGTTGCAGCTGCGCAAGCTTCTATTATTGCACCAGGACTCCTGTCACCTATTGCAGCCATTCCCACAGCAGTCAAGACTGGCTCCATAGTAACAATCCCTGGTGCAACCTCAATCGACAACAGAGTAATTGCATCCAACGGCCTGGTTGGTACCACAGCAGTTAAAACTGGATCAGTTGTATCTCACTTGGCCCCTGGTTTAGTTGGTACTCCATTGTTCAACACTGGATTGCTCGGCGCACCCATTATGGGAAAAGGTTTGATTGGAGCTCCACTGATTAACACTGGATTGATTGGAGCACCTGTTTTAGGAAAAGGACTGGTTGGTGGTCCTCTTGCTATCAACTCAGGATTAGTTGCTCCCGGAGTTCTTGCTGCTCCTGGTCTTATTTCTCCAATCGGTTTACACGGCGCCGGTCTTCTTGCCGCTCCAGGATTAGTGAAAACCATTTTATAAAGATATGTGATATTATAAGTTGATATTATTCCCATTTTTTTGAAATCATTTTATGCCATGTCCACAAACTCTTAGGGAATTTTCTTTCAAGTAAAAACAATTATGATACTATCATTTCATAAATTACTTCTCTTGTTTAACTTATAGATGTTTTCTTACTGTCTTATTCTTCTGAGCTTTTTTTTGCTGAATGTAATTAAATTATTTCTCTGTAAAATTTCTTCATTCAATTTGTCAATAAATTTTTAAATGTTACGAGTTTGTTTGGCGAATTTTTTGAAATCACAATATAGTTGCATTTGAAAATCCCATCCATTCGTAGTTGAGTATGGTGACATTCTTAAAATGCTCAATATATCTTAATTATGAATACACTTTTTTTTATTCAACTGTATATGTTTCGGAACTATTTTTCTTAATTTTGAGCTCTTTTTGACAGTGAAACTTTACGAGAAATTGAACGTCGAATTTGTTTTTAATTTCTTTTATGATTGATAATTTTATTCACTGCTCACCACTTTCACTCTAAACAGACAAGTTTAAATGTAAAACGTTTATTTCGTAGTAGATTAATTCAAAATTGCATCATACTCATAAAGTTTACAAAAAATGCAGATATTCAAAGTGGTTTGCATCTATTTCTATTGATCAAATAATTATTTATGTAACACAAAAGAAAAATGTCAACTCAAGAATAGCTTTTAATTTAATGATCGAGATAGCAACATATACAATCTTAACTAACACATATGGTTTAATACTAACATATACGATCATAATAGTTTAACAGATAGATTTTATCTATACTTATTTTTAGATAGAACTTTAAGTATGTGCAACCTATGAATGAAGTAAATGACCGATGAATAATCAGATACAAAAGCTTTCTTGTTCTTTTTTTTAAATAATAAAAACCTTTTGTATTGATCTGGTATTTTTTTACTTTCAATATATGGCTGACAGTTACAATCCAAAAAATCTTGGAAAGTCAAAAGTTTGAACTCAAATATACAACTTTTCAATTCTAATATTTCTTCACTCGTCTAAAGATATTTCATGGTCTCTGCAGTTGTTTATCCAAAGATAGTTCCTTCAAAGAAAACAATATTCACAATTATTTACCATTTTCCTTATTTTAATTAATTTTTAATTGTAAGACTTGCAATAATAGAATAATAGACAGGATGTGAATTTTAAAGTGTTAGAAAAAGTGTTTCCTTTTGAATAATAAATTAAGAAAAGGATTTACAGAAAAAGATTTGCATAAAAAATTAATTAAAACTTTTTATGTTTGTTTTCTTCGTTTATCTAATTTTATTATATAATTTTAATAATTAATTTTTATCGTTTTTCATATTTTGTGTGTTTAGGACGTTGTTCTTTGAGTATATTTTTAGGGATTTAAGCAGTAAACTGTGCAAAGTAGCAAAGCATGTTCCTCTTTGTAAAATTAGTGTTAATTTTTTATGTCATTAAAATTGTATAATTAAATATCATCCTTATTAATAATAAACTTCAAATTATCCAGTATAATATTATTACATTGCGCTAATCCATGGTAACTAACAAATCAAATGCGCTTAAGTACTGCAGTAAGAACGCGTGATAAAAGATCACTCGATTTACGTTTCTAACTCTATTTGCGCTTCTGTTTTCATATTTTTTAATCTGACATTTTTGTGGCAAAACTTTTTTAAATCATTCTTGAAAGATTCCGGTATGTGTAAGCTCATTTGAATTTGCTACTCGCTTTAAAGATTTCGTTTTATGTTTTGTTCTGCATTTTCTTTACATTTTATTTTCTGTTTTGTTCTGCATTTTCTTTACATTTTATTTTCTGTTTTCTGTGTGCTTCTTGCTCTATATATTTTGCTGTTGCTATGTTCATACAATATTGTATATATATATATATATATATATATATATATATATATATATATATTGCACAATAAAGATTAAAAGGATAAAAAGAAAAGAGAGAGAAACAAAGAAAATTAATAAATTTTATTTACTGCGCGTTAGCTGCAAGTATATGAAATGCATAAAATACTTTTAAAATATATAAAAAACATGGAATGTAATAACGATTAATGAAAATCAAAGAAGAAAAATTGTTAAAATGAAATATTTTTAAAAATATTTAAAAAAGAGTAATTTTATTTTAAAAAAATATTAAAAAGTCTGGAAACAAATTAAAATAATTTATATTTTGATTTCTGTCTTTTCAATATTTTTTTAAGTATTTTTTTTTAATTTTTCTTCTTCTCTTTTCATTAATCTTTATTATTTTCCATGTTTTCTCTATATTTTTATCTTTTCATGAGGCATAGTTTTAATAATCCAGGGGAAATTGATATTTGGAATGTTTGAAAAATTTATAAACGTTTTTATTTACTCTTTAAACAGAAATGTTGCAAGCCCTGTAAAAAGTCTTCACCTACTGACTTAACTTTTATGAAATATTTGTCATGAATTGCAAGGAACTTAACTTTTTGCACTATTTCTCAATAATATTTTTAACGAAAAACAGCAAATTAATTTTATACTGGCCTAATAATAACAAAGCATTTTTTAAAAAATGTGTGTGGATAAAATTGCAAAGATAACATATTAGAATAAAATTTAATCTTTATAGAATCAGGAACCTAATCTGTGAAATCAGGGCGATTATGGGGGTGAAACCTATAAGCATTTGTAAAAAAAATATTTTAAATTTTAAAACATATTTTACACTTATTTTATTATTATTATTTTATATTTTCAATCTTGCCTTAACTTTTCAATAATCTCTGGGAAATGTTTTGTCGAGGGCTGTTTGCGAACCTCTGATTTTAACAATAAGGCCGTACGCAAATTTATAAAAAAAAAAAAAAAATAAAAAAAAAAAAAAAACGGAAGAAAACGGAAGATTGAAGACATCCAAATAGTAGAATTTAATTTACATGAAAAGTGAAAGTCTGGTGTAAAACCGACCGGAACTGGTTCCAAACATATTTTCTCCGGATTCAATCGAGATCATTTCCCTGCTCCACCCCGCCATATTGGTAGTTGACATTGAAATGTATGCATTGATGTTTACTGATCTCAAAAACATAATCGTGAACTGTAACTTTCCTTTTGATTGCATCAGAAAAGCTCGTAAACAAGATCACTAAATAGCAATAATGGAATTGTAAAATTACTTGAGTTTTTAATAACTGCATTATAATCAAGTCATTTTGGCTGACCTTCAGAAATTTTAAAAAAAAATTATAATCTAGAGGTAAAATCGAGGTAAATTGAAGCTGTTCTTATCTTTTGAAAAAATCAAATACATTTAAAAGTATTATGAACAAAACAAGTCAAATTTTTGTTAACGTATAATCTTTTCAAGATAATTAAGCAACAAGTGCTTTAGAAAATTTATTTGACCAAGGCAGTTAGTATTTTGATTTAAAAAATGACATTAGCTTTTCAATAAGTATAGTACACTGTAAAAAATTCCGTTTCAAATTATGGTAAATTGTACCAGCACTCAGGATGTCAGTACTTTTTATCGTAAACTCTATTTTTACCGGAATATGTAGCGGAACAAAAAAATCCAGTTTACCATACTTTTTACAGTAATAATTACAGTAAAATCATTGAGTCACTCAAATTAAATAAATATTACTGTAAAACTTACGGTACAATATATTACAGTAAAAATGGAGTTTTTGGTAAAATGTACGTGTGATGCACGTAAGGTACTGGTACTTTATACTGAAATTTTTATAGTGTATCCACTTTTTCTCAATTGTGACATTTTTATAACGAACTGTTTCTAAATATTTTAAATTCATGTCTGAGTAAAACCTCTACACATTTACAAAATTTCTTCTCGATTTTTTATAACAGCACGATTTTTAAGAACATTTAATTGCCTGCTTGAAAGTTATTCCTTTTTACTGCAAAAATGACTTTTAAAAAACTCTCTCCTGGACAATTTGAAAACGTGGATTTATAATTATAATGTTATGAATTCTTCTCTTTTATTTCGTCAATCATTTTATACCCTAACGCTTCAATAGGATTAAATGCTTTAACTGCACAAACAAAACTTCATTTAAAAAAGAAGAAAATAACCGAAAAATATCAGGAGAAAATTTTTTTATATCTCCTGTATCATAATTTAAGAAATTAAAAATTTGCTCAAGCTGAAAAGTAATTTATATTCAAGGTTAATATTCAAAATTCAAATTGTTTTTTTTATATAATGTTAAGAAAAATGTATTTATAAGAAAACGAGACAGATATACCATCTTTAAAGTTAAAAAATCTTTAAATATCAAAGTTGTTAAAATACTACTTTTTCAGAGCAAACGATTATTTAAGTTGCAATATGAGATACTGAAACCTTTTTTAAAATTTTAAAGTTTTCCTTTTTATGTTTGATCTTTAAAATTTCTTGGTAACTGATTTTACACAAATGGTAAATTTCATTAATACCTTGATCAAAAATGCATTGAATTTTTTTTAAATAAACCTTAATTCAAAAATGCTTGTAATAATCCAATTAAATACTAAATGTAATAAATTAAAATTCAAGCAATTTTTTAGTATGTTGTTATCCTTCAATAAATGAATTTTTATAATTGTCTTTAAAGAATTTTTCTTTCAGATAAATAATACAGCACGAAATGCATAAAACAATAAAAAGTAAGGTTAACATTATCCGGCTAATTGCGTTTCATTTTATTTTATGTCCATAGTTAAACAGCCGACTTAATTTTTGGGTTTACGACAATTAACGTTAAACTCCGTAGCCTTGTAATTTTGAGCCCAACCCAGAAGACAAAGAAACTCCTGGATCAAGCATTTGCAGAAATTTGCATTCGTGGAAGACTCTTGTAGGAACTAACCCACATTTGCGATACATGGAGAGGAAGACCACGAAAACCTCCCATGGTTAGCCAGATGGCAAGAGGATTTTAGCCCATTATCCATGTACCACTGAAGATATTTCACGTCAGGACTGTGGTTGGTGCAAGCTGGATGGTGAATTCGTTTCTACCAACCATTGCTGGGATTTGAACCCGGTTCACCTCATTGGAAGGGGAACGCCCAGGGGTTTCCAACTTGCATGAGGAAGGTGGTCCCATTTAAAAACACAAGTCAAATGACGGGCCGCAACTTTATCAAAATCTTTTATGTTTGAAGGAACATTAAATATTACTGTCAGGCTTTTATCAAGCTGTACAAAACAAAAGTATTGAACTACAAATTAAAATAAGAAGTAGATTTTTATCTGATAAAAAAAAATTTTCCACTGCTGGTATGTTAAATGTCGCAGAAACGAAGAAATTAGGGTTTTTTTTAACGAAAGAGAAGTATTTTAAACCCATATAGATTTTTTACGAAAATTATCCGCAAAAAAATGGTAACTAATATATTTCAGTTCGCGGGCCACAAGAAGAGGCTTCGCGGGCCGTATGTGGCCCGCGGATCTCCAGTTGGTAACCACTGCTCTATCCCCTGAGCCATGGCGGCTCCTGCTAAATGTTTTTTTATTTTTTTCCCGTCGTTGAACATTAGACCCAATTTTGGGTTTACAACTACTAATGTTCAACTCCGTATCCTTGTAATTTTGAACCAATCCAGAAAAAAAGGAGACTCCTGTATCAGTACCCCCATCCTAACTACCGGAATATTTTAAAGATTGAGATCATACCTATTATTTTCCTTATCAAAATTCAAGAATCCGCCAAAAAGTTTTGATTTACTTTCAAAACTCCTGTTGTGTAAATTTTCGATTAGCTATTATCATAGCAATTCATAATAATTTAAACAAAACCGTCTTCAATAAATGATTAGCAAATTTAACGTCTCAATAAGGTCTCTCTTCGAACAAATAAAACTGAATCTAAGTATGTGAAAATATATTAACTAGATCAAAAGTTATTCAGAGTGTGTCGTTTCATTCCTTATAGCACTGTATATGATGGACATATTTTATGGTTGTTAAACACTGTGAAAAAATTCGGTAGACCTCTTTTAAACTGGATAAATGGTTATAAAACTTTTGGCTTTACTGATAAAAAATAAGTATTTTGACTTTACTGACTATAAATAGCTACTTCCGCTTTATTAAACAATAGAGATTTGGAATTCTATTATAAATACAGTTTCTGAAATGAATCAAAATTATTTAATTTAATTTGAAAAATAAATTTAAAAACATTTTCCAGGAGAGGCAAAATATCTAAGTTACTTAATTTATATTATTTTCAGTATGAAGATTGTACTAAATACAAATTTACGATGAATGTTAATATTTGAAGCTATTTGCAATAAAACCATTTAATTTTATCAAAAACATTCGAATTAATTTCACATAATTTCATAACAAGCTCTTAGTTATATTTAATGATTCTTCTAATGAGCTTGTTGATCTAGAAATAAAATTATGAACAAACAATAAAAAACAATATCAACTTTTCCCACCTCTTAGTATGAATAATTTAATGCAACAAGATTCAAGAAGAAAAATTTACTCTTTCAATGCTATTTTCCCCGTTCTTAAGAGGGTGTATCTTATGCGTGACCTTAACTAAACCGGTGCCCATATACACGTGATTGTCACGCATTTTATATTTTTCATTGATTCAAAACTATATAAATACTATATGGTGGACAGTTAGCATCAGATAGTTTACCTTAACTTCATCAATTCACAATGATCGCTAAGGTAAGTCTTTCAAATATCACTATTTTAAGCTATTGTTATTTTACTTTATCAGAGGTTATTCATTTCAGGTATTTTAATATCAATGCATATTTTTCAAATTTTAAAAATTTCACATAAAATTAGCTGCATTATTGCACAATCTCAATTATTTAAAGCCCTTACATACTTAAACATTAATATGTATCTCCTCTAATCGAAATTGCGAAACTTATTGAGTGTATCTTTAGGTACATTGTATGCTATTACAATGTATAGATATATAACTATACATTATGTATATTTAATTATTCTCTACGGTAACTTTCTAGCTTTGCGTTTTTTACTTTATTTTAATGACTAATTATTGGATTTAATCTAAAATTGGTAATATTTTACCATAAAGTAATCCTATGCTATTACCTTATTACACGACAATAATGAAAACCTTATTTAAAACGATATCTAGCTTCAAAATTATTTTAATGTGGTAAAATTTAGTAATTTTATCATAATACCTTAAAGCATGGCATAAAAATCAATTATTTACTTAAATTTACTTCTAGTTTCGCATTTTTCATTAAATATGATTTAATAAGAACAATTGTTTTGAAAATCCGAATTTTAGGTAAACATTTATCATATGAACGGAAAAAATTATAAAATGGATGGTTTAAATATCGCATCTTTTGGTTCTTATTAACAGAATTATGGAATTTTTACCAGAAATATCATTAATATATAGTACCGTAATTTTACAAAGAAATGAAATTTCTCCGTGTACAATCTGTTTATCACTTAGAAGAAAGATATCAATCGTGGGTTATGTGAGAGAAGTGAGCAGGTGGCTAAGACCCCTACTTAAGTAATTTATTTTGTTAAGTTATAGTACTAAACATGGTATTAAACATATATTTTTTTGGGTTATAGTTAAATTAGTCTAAAATGTCCAATAAAATTGTTTCAAATAAACGAGCCTTTTTACTACTTGAATAAAACATAATTTTAAGCATAATATCTTTTTCCATTATTGAGATAATATTTCAGGCAATTAAGTTTTGATTAAATTTCATTATAGTTTTCAATTTTATGAGTGGCTTAAAGTAATATTTTTAAAAAGCACTTAAGATTCGATCCTTGAAAAATACAGTCTAAATTAGGCTAGTTAGAGCCATAGAATTAACAACTTTCTTTAAGTTAACGAAATTTTACCTAATGACTGTAAGTTTAATACTCACCTCCACTTTACCTATTCTACTGCTACGGTGAAGCGGAGTGAGTATATTAGCATAGGTTAAAAAAATAAATGTATTCCAAGAGTTTAGATGGAATAATTCAATAGACAGAATTAAATTGATCAATTATATCATTTTATATGAATTATATCTCTTCCGACAGTCTTTATCAAAAATTCTTGACTGTGAATACAATTACAAATTTTTAATGTTTCATTTATAAGAGATTGAAATAATTTTTATGTTTAGCCATTCTATCGAAACATTTAAATTCAATAGAAGTTTTTAAGAAATGACTTTGAAGGAAATGTGTGTTTGATGTTTTTCAATTTAGGGGACTTAATGCAGTTTTCAGAACATTTGGACTTTTTAATGTGACTTATATGATGCTAAATTTCTGACATTTTGAAAATTTTATACTTTTAGATAAAATATTTTTAAACAAAGTTAAATTCTTATGGACTTTAAATTTACTTTAAAAAAAGTAGACGTATCTCTTAATTTTAAATTTAGAATTAATATGTCAGTATTGTTTTCTAAATAGGAAATTGTTGTTCTGTAGATTAACAAAAAACATTTAAAAAAAAATTTAAAAACTAATTTCAAAAAATGTAAATTTTATATTGAGAAAATAAAGCTGAAATTGAAACTTAAACGTATGCTTTGATATGTACTGTATTATTAACTTAAACTAAACTCTACTGCCTGAAGCGTTTTTAATCTTTAAAATACCATGTTTGTGAATATAAAATGTAGAAAATGCATAGATTTCACAGAAATAGATTTGAAATCAAATTGATTGTTGTTGAATATTTTAGAAATTGCTCGGTATGATTACTAAAGATTATCTCAGAATGGCTTATATTATTCCGAAAGGATTATTATGAATGTTTTTAAATAAATTGTTTTGTATTTTCATTTAGATTGCCCTTCTGTTTGCCGCTGTTGCAGCTGCACAAGCTTCTATTATTGCACCAGGACTCCTGTCACCTATTGGAGTCATCCCCACAGCAGTCAAAACTGGCTCCATCGTAACAATCCCTGGTGCAACCTCAGTCGACAACAGAGTAATTGCATCCAATGGCCTTGTTGGTACCACAGCAGTCAAAACTGGATCAGTTGTATCTCACTTGGCCCCTGGTTTAGTTGGTGCTCCATTGCTCAACACTGGATTGCTCGGAGCACCCATTATGGGAAAGGGTTTGATCGGAGCTCCACTGATTAACACTGGATTGATTGGAGCACCTGTTTTAGGAAAAGGATTGATTGGTGGTCCTCTTGCTATCAACTCAGGATTAGTTGCTCCCGGAGTTCTTGCTTCTCCTGGTCTTATTTCTCCAATCGGTTTACACGGAGCCGGTCTTCTTGCCGCTCCAGGATTGGTGAAAACCATTTTGTAAAGATATATGTTAGTATAAGGTGATGTTATTCCCCTTTTTTAAAAACAATTCAAGGCCATATCCACTAATTCTTAGGGAGTTTTCTTTTAAGTAAAAACAGTTATGATACTATCAATTCATAAATTATTTTCTCTTGTTTAACTTATAGAAGTTTTGTTACTGTTCTATTATTCTAAGTATTTTTTTACAGAATGTTATGAAATTATTTCTCTGTAAAATTTTTCAATCAATTTGTCAATAAATTTTAAAAACTTACGAATTTGTTTGGCATTTCCTATATGTTTTAAGAAATCAATTTCATACCTACTATAAAAAGGGTTATAGAAAATTGGGCAAAAATGTATGAAAATAAAGTCGAATTTGAAAACCCCATCTATTCGTAGTTGAGTACGGTGACACGCTTAAAATGCTCAATATTTTTCAAGTATGAATACACATTTTTTTTATTCAACTATATATGTTTCGGAGCTATTTTGACACACTTTGCTCAAATTTGAGGTCTTTTTGACTGTAAAACTTTATGAAAAAAATGAGCGTAGATTTTATTTATTTCTTTTATAAGTGTTAATTTTTTTTTTCTTCTTACCACTTTTAATCTAAGCAGACAAGCTCAAATCTAAAACGTTTATTTGTTAGTAGATTAATTTAAAATTGCATCATACTCCTTAAAGTTTATGCAAAAAATGCAGATATTTAAATGGGCTTGTGTCTGCTTCAATTGATCAAATAATTATTTACGAAGCACAAAATAAAACTGCAAACACATGAATAACTTTTAATTTAATGATCGAGATTTTTTTACTAACATATACGATCTTAATAGTTTAGCAAATAGATTTCATATATACTCATTTTTAGGTAGAACTTAAAATTTTTTCAACCTGTGAATTAAGTGAATAACCTATGAATAATTAGATACAAAAGCTTTCTTCTTTTTTTCTTAATAAACATACCTTTTTCATGGATTTGGTATTTTTTAACTCTCAATATAAAGCTGACTGCCACAATATGGAAAATGTTAAACAGAGAACTCAAATGTACAACTTTTAACTTCATATATTTCATTACTCGTGTAGAACTTTTTTCGTGAATGAAAATAGTGTTTGCACTCACTTACGCAAAGATAATTTCATCGAAAAAAAATCACTGTTTATTTACAATTTTTCTTCATTTAAATTTATTTTCAATTATAAGACTTTCAAAGTTTTACAAGTCATTAAACTTAAGTTAAAAAGAAGTAAAAATTTATAAAAAAATTCATCAAACAGTTAATTTGTAATAATTCTTCATAAAAATCGTAGTTTTAATGTTTTTTTTTTTTGTAGGTAATTTATTCAGCCGATTTTGCTTAACTTATTTTTATTTTATAATTCAAAGTTACAAAAATGAAGATTCTATTAAACTTTACATTGCTGTAATTTGCATTTAAATATTTCTAAATGCCTCAAAAAAAGTTCGAAAACTTTTGCATGCTTATTAAATTTAAAAGCACCACAGTAATTCGAAAAGAAAGAAAAAGGAAAAGTAAAGAAAATTTTTAAGATCTTGTTTCTTAAAATCAAAAATCAGGAGATGAAAATGTAATACAATTACTTGTAATGACTTGAAAAATCGCATTTTTAAGATAAATAATTTTTAGGATCAGTGTTAGGATTTTTCGATTAGAATTTGGATTCATAGGATCACACATATCAGAGTCAAGAACTAGCAAATAAGTATTTGCCTGAAATGCAGAGAGAAATTTTATTTATTTTATTTATTTATCATTTACTTTTATTTAAATTAAGTTACTTATTACCTATTATAAATCTTGAAAACATTTAAATATTAAAATAGTAAAATTGAATCGAACACTTAAAATCATTATAATGCTTTATAATATATTTTTACTCAATTTTACCGTTCAATCTCCAAATTGCACCTAAAGTTTAATAAAAACATTTAATGCTAATTATACATTTTACTTTTAATAGCACGTAAAATATTGTCAATTTTAAACATGCTAATGTATAATTCTGGATCAAAATGCTAATCAAAATTAGGATTATTTCCTTAATTTTACTAGTAAAAAGAAACTCAGTGAGAATATACACGAAAAACTTCGAAAAAAGGTTCTTGAATCGTTTTAACGAAGATTGGATGCAGAATATCAAATTTTTTAAATTAGTTTGCTTTCTCCAGATTAAGTTGTTTTCCAAGATTCCAGAATAATTTTTATATCATCTAAGAAGTTAAGTGACATTGTGTTTTATTATAATATATTATCTGAAAGGTATATCAAATATTTGTGCGAAAACTCAATTGAAAACGAATACACAACAACAATTAAATTACAAATATCAAATTTTTGTGCTCTTTTTTCATCAGTTTCAATTTATAAATGCTTTACAAAATTTATAAAAAATATACGTAAATGTTTTAAATTGTTTTAATTTTCTATTAATATATTTGAAAAGTTCAAGTTAGCTAATTAATAAATAGTTGAGCAGAATAACAGCTTAATAAAATACAACAGCTGAAATACTGAATTACTTCTGTACATCCAAAATAACTTTTTCGTGATATCAAAACATCGATTAAAATCTTCCTTTTTTTAAGAAAAAGGAATATTTTTAAAAAAATTTGTCAAAATTATTCCAGCTAAATGTTTATTGTGAGCTTAGTAACACCAGTAATTAAAATTAAAGGAAATATATTTTGTAAATCAATTAATAAATAATTGAACCAAACAACCTTTTTCAAAAATAGTTTAAGTAAAATTTATTTCGACAAAAAATTGATTAGGAGCTTACTCCCCTTGGTAAATAAAAAGAATATGTTAGGTATGTGAGTTCGAAGAATATCTTGAAAAAGCAAAGCTGCTAATTTAGAAACGCTATGCTGTGTCTATTAAAATATTTATCAATTGCATGTAAATTGATGAAAAAATAATTGAATAAACTAACCACTATCTCCCTGACGACACGAAAATATTGTTTCAAAACTCAGAACAATTAAGAGTAATTTATGTAAAATGTTTGTAAAATTTAAGAAAAAATATAGATTGACAACTCACTCATATCAGTAGTTTAATGTTAAAGAAAATGTTAGGAATATGTGTTAGAGGGATTACTGGTCCAAGCAATATTGTTAATTTCAAGGCGTTATGCAAAATTTAAAAAATAATAATAATGAATAATGAAAAGCTCTGTCAATATTATTTTTTTTTTAGTATTTGTCAAGTTCAAATGAATTAATGAATAAATAATTGAGCAAACTAGCCATTTTCTTTGTGGTATATCTCTTAAATACTTTTAAAAGAAATTTTTAAACATTATTTATGTAAATTTTATACGAAAAAATTGTTTATTGTAAGATTATTTTCCCCAATGATTAAATTTTAAAGACATATTAGGTCTAACGTATAACAAAAAATTACTAATAAAAGCAATGCAGTTAATGTCAGCTAGGTTCTCACTAGACAAGCTATTATGAGACAAGCACAACGGAAGGCATTAGGATTATCTGATACAATTGAATGCAGATCTGTTTCAGAAAACTGGTCTTAGTTTCATACATATCCTACAGAATAGCGTTTGGGCAGTGCAATCGTCTTCTACATATCACTTTATTTCATATTTTTCTAATTAGGATGAAAACATTTGATCTCTCCTTGAGACTTATCTCTTATTCATATGTTTGTTACCCTGACATTTTAGCTACCCCAGATTACTCTATTTTTACATTTAATACGAAATTTTGCTTTTATATTTTTAAAACACCAAAATCTATATATTTAAAACACCAAATAAAATGCGTAATATATTTAATTATATTTCCTCGTATTATTCTTATTATTAATTAGATACTATATTTCCTCGAATATGCCACAAATATAATTTTCAGAAATTCAATGTTTCATAATTTTAGGAGACATATTTCTGAAAAGTAAATAAAATAAGCTCGAAGCAATATAAACACAAAGAAATTGAATTGAAATATTTTATTTATAATTTATTAAAAGGTAAAGAATTCAAATAAACTATTAGCCAATCAGTCATAAATCAATTTACATAATTGTTTTAAGACCAAGAAGTCCAGGAGCAATTAATCCAGAGCTGATTGCCATGGGTGAACCAATCAATCCAGATCCCATCATTGGAACACCTAGCAAACCTTTATTGAGCATTGGAGATCCCAAAATTCCAGGAGTTCCAATAATTCTTGAATCGATTGTGGTAGCACCTGGAATGGAGACGACTGACCCAGTCTTTGCAGTTTTGGTGATACCAACAATACCATTCGTTGCAATCATTCTGCTGTCAACTGAAGTGGCACCAGGAATGGAAACTACAGAACCAGAACCGATTGTACCAATCAAACCAGTGTTGAGCAGTGGAGCTCCAACCAATCCCTTTCCTAAAGCAGATGCTCCAATCAATCCAGTGTTGAGCAGTGGAGATCCGATCAATCCATTTCCTATGATGGGTGAGCCGATCAATCCATTTCCTATGATGGGTGAGCCGAGCAATCCAGAGTTGAGCAAAGGAGCACCAACTAAACCAGGGGCCAAGTGAGATACAACTGATCCAGTTTTGACTGCTGTGGTACCAACCAAGCCATTGGATGCAATTACTCTGTTGTCGACTGAGGTGGCACCAGGGATTGCTACGATGGAGCCAGTCTTGACTGCTGTGGGAATGGATGCAATAGGTGACAGGAGTCCTGGTGCAATAATAGAAGCTTGTGCAGCTGCAACAGCAGCAAGCAGAAGGGCAATCTAAATAAAAATATAAAGCAATATATTTCAAAACATACATAATAATGCTTTCGGAATAATATAAGCCATCCTGAGATAATCTTTAGTAATCATACCTAGCAATTTCTAAAATATTCAACAGCAATCAATTCAATTTCGAATCTATTTTCGTGAAATCTTCGTTTAAACTATGCATATTTTCTATATTTTATATTCAAAAACTTGGTATTTTAAAGATAAGAAGTGTTCCAGGCAGTACAGTTTAGTTTAAGTAAATAAGTTAATTTAGTTTAAGTTAATTTAGGATTGTGCTGGTGCAATGATAGAAGCTGTAACAGCAGCAATTTACAAATCAAAAAATAATTTCAAATTTACAGGGTAGAGAATGTAGTTAAATTATTTAGTATATTTAAGAATTTATTGTTTTCTCTAAATAAGTTCAATTTCGGGTCTAATGCGCGTTCGGTTAAAAAAAAAAACACTTGATTATGTTTATTTTTAGAACAAAAGGAAACTTTGAACGCAAATTTTATTTGGAAAATTATTTTAACAAATTGGCTTCTAAATATTCATAACAATTAGAATTAAAAAAAGACACCAAGTTAAATGAATCAGAAGAATTTCTGTTCTTTAGAAACATATTTTCAGAACTAAATGTACATTTTCTAAAAAAAAATTCTTAAAAGCAATCAAATATTAATGAAGTATTTATTCAGCTATAAATTTCAAATCACAAATAATTATTCAAAAATATAATGAAATAAATACCTAATTTTTAATTTTTATACTAGATACAATTTTAAAACATTGCAGCAGAAAAATTCAAACAATTTATATTACTTTCCATGTTTTAGATTTACTTAGATTTAAGATGTAATTATTCTTGGCTAATTTATTCGTATACAAAATATACGAATGTTTAAAATAGTTTTTAAGTTTTCTTATTTTTAAAAGAATTCGTTAAATTTCTTTTTTACAAATGAAGTTAACAAATATTAATTTATTTTAAGCAAGATGTGCTACCAATTATTAACTAGTTGAAAATTTTGTAATAGTTTGTTATTTATAAGAAAAGTTTGTATTTTTTTACTGAGAGTTTCAATTTGTTAAGTAAACAAACATTTAAATTATAAGTTATCATATAACGTATTTTTAAATGCAAATTAATAAACACGTATTTTATTATTTCATTTAAATATTCCTATAATTATAGTTAAATAGTTAGATTCCATATTAAATAAAGATTAATCATGAATTTATATATACCAGTGAATAATTGCAGAATTAAAAATATTTTCTGCTAAAATTTTTGTTTATTTTATCGAAAAATTGCTAAAAGAATAAATCAAGCAGAATACTCATAAACATAGGTGAAAATTGACTAAACTTTTTACTGAGTTTTTGGTAATATTAATTATTATGAGTAATTTAAAATGCAGCTTACCTTAGATATCATTGTAAATTAAAAGCTTCAAACTTTAACTAGTAATAATTTTTCGAAAAACATTTCCATATTTATATGTTTTTAAATTTTAAAAATTTAAGAAACGTGAAAAACACGTGCTAGTTTTACTATCGTTGTTTACTGACCCCGCCCTGCAATATGATCCAGTGACAATGAAGTTTCCGGTATTGATGTTTTTTCGGATCTGTTAAATAATTCAAAAATAAGTTTACATATTTTTGAAGGTTGTTTCGATTGGATATGGGATTGAAATTGTTTAGTTTTTGTAAGTTTTATAATTGCTTATTTTTTAAAAAAAAAAAAAAATTCTTTTTACTGTCTCCAATTTTAATGTGCGCTTGGTAAGCTCTTATCTGCCTAAGTACAGGATGCTGTAAGAAAACCGCGATAAGCATATTTTAAATGAACTTTATAAGAAATAAATAAATTAGCAAAATATAGTGATAAGAGTAGACTTTTACTTAAAAATTTAATTGCTGTCAATGTTCATGAATCCATGGAATAATGCATGGATTTTGCTCGTAAAAAATCCAAAAAAACAATATTTAAACTGAGAAATATTTTATAATTAAAGTGCTAGACAATAAAGAAAAAGACACACACATTTTAAAATATGAGTTAATTTCTATTTTATGATGCAATGTGTTCAAAGGGATGAGTTTTTTTTTATAGATTATGGAGTAATCTATAAAAACAATATTGTTATTATTTTCTACATTTCTTTGAAAATTGACAATACCATATTGTCTGAGAGTCAAAATGAACAACACGACATTCATGATATTTATTTTAAGGGATTTCCATATATTTTGGGTCATTGTATAAAAGGACACTGCTTACCGATAAGGTGATCTAAAAAGGGATAACTACGTTAAACACAGAATATTCATAAATTTCCACTATTAATATTTTTTTAAATCATTGTTAATACGAAATATCCTAATTAGACATAGCAAATTTATATTTAAAAAAAGCAAAAGCAAAACGCCATTGAAACTTGATAAAACACTATGAAGGAAAGTGGGTGAAAATCATCAAGACATGTTTGATCAAAACTTCAACGTGTATCTAATAAATATTTTCAATTTTCCCTCTATTCCCCCGTGAAGCGTTTCTTTTCTTCTACTTTACTCAATAATGATTCACCAACTCTCTTCACGTTGATTTCGGCATCAAATTTTTTTAATATTTTTTTATTTGTTAATTTAAAAAGATTCTAAAGATCGAAAAATGCATGTTTTCTTCAGTAAATATGCTATATTTTGTTAAATCAATAGAAACTAGTTATGTATCTTTTTCTAACCTTATCAATCGTAGAATTTATTTATATTTTTAAGACGGTATTAAAAGAATTATAATGTATGTCAAACTGTCGAGAGAAAAAAAGATAATTTTTCTTTGAAAAAACCCTTTACCCTTTTACTACAATACTACAGGGGCATAAAGAATTGTGGTAAAATTACTGTATTGCATGGAAATGATCTTTTCGGTAAAAAAAAATCCATAATTCTGGTTTATAAAACCAAAATATACGGTATTTAAACCATTCATTTAGTAAATTTTTCCTTTCGTATGGTAACGGGTTTACTAGATGGACTAGTTTTCGAAACTACAGCTCCTATTACCACACATTTAGTATAAAATGCAAAACTGAAAAGTAAACTTGACTGAATAAATGTTTTTTTTTTTGCAATAAACTAAGATATCATGATAAAATTACCAAATTATATCAAATTTGCCATATTTTATCACAGATTATAAAACCATATTTCTTTGATAATTTTACCAAAAACATAATCAAAGCGCTTCGGTAAAAACTGGTAAGCTATTTGTTGTCTCCATAAATTCAGAAACATGTTAAGTTTTACCATATTTTGGTAGTTTTGACCATATTTTTTTCTCAGCGTGATGTACAGAAAACGATGTTAAAAAATTTTGGATTTTTAAAAAATGGATTTCGTGATTTAATTTTTGAAAATACGTTGAAAGTTTATCATATTATATGAGTTTGTTTTTCAAAAAGAAGCACAATGACCTTAAAAACACAATCATAAAAATACGTGGTGTTGTTTAATTATCTATCAGTATGCATAAATCTGGCTAAAACCAGTTACAACTCGTCATTAATGAATATTTAAGAGAAATTAGAGTTATAAGATAAAAATAGAAATTAAAATATTCAGATGTTGTTAAATTCTGGCATATAATTATTCAGGATACTCCACCCATCTGATGCATTACTGGAATCCCAAGTCCTTGAAATTACTTTAACTATAAAAAGGTGTGTTTTACGGTAAATTTTCAGAGAATGCATCACATATATCATCAAAATGATCTCTAAGGTAAGATTTCTCTGATATAATACGTCATTCATTTGACAATATTATTTTCGTTTATTTTATAATTAGAAAATTTAAAACGTAAAGAATACTCAAAATATTTTACAAAATCGTTTTGTAGACCTTTTTATAGGTTGGAAAATCGTGTGGTAGGATCCAGTTTTTCTTCATTATCGATTACTAGAGAAAAATTACTTATGTTCAATAGTAGATCTTACATAGAATCGTATGGGAAATGCTTGGGCATAGGAGGCATAAGTGTCAAAAACAGAAGTATAAGTGTTAACACAATTCTTTTTCGTACATATGTAAGGGAATAGTTTTAACTTTCAACATAAAAAGTGTTTTAAGCCAAAGCTGTAAAATATTTCGAATAAAATAACGATACAAAAATAGAGACACACTGTGTGCTAGTAATTTTTTTCATGCAAAATTCATATTTGCCATAAAATTGTACGGAACAAAAAAAATTATTATAGCGTAGGATTTACTGTAATTAATCTCCGAATCACTGTAATTAAATAAATGTTACTGTAAAAACTTCGAAAAAAAATATTTTTTTGGTTAAATTTATGTTACGGAATTTTACGGAATTTTTTTTTACGGAATTTTATCAGCAATTTCTTACAGAAAAGAAGAAGCAATTATTGTGAAGGAATGGGATTGGTGAGCGGCATTGAACAGGGGGCTTCAACTTTCTATTCATTAAGTTTCAACTTTCGTAGAAAAAACTGTTTTAAGCCAGAACGATGAACAAGAAGTCCTCTAGTTAATAAATAAAAGTTTAGAATGTAATCTATCGCATTTTGTTTAGCCTAAATTTTAAATTGCAGAAATACGAAACATACTTTTAATTTGAGTTATTTAATGATATAATGATATAGGTAGTTGATTTAAATTACAATTTGTTATATCACAATTTTATATATTAACCTGATTAAAAATTGAAGCATTTTTTCTTTAGTATTCTTAGTTAGGGAAAGATGAAACTACCTAAATGATGCTTTATTGCTTACGAAAATTTATATTTTTAAAACTTTATTAAACATTACGAAAAGATTTTAAATCAAAGACATATTTTTTCAATTACAAATGCAATACATTGCAGTAATTTTCGTGAAATTTCCCAAATTATCCATGAACTTAATGTTTTTTTGGCAATGTTTTTTCAAAGAAATGCAAGTATTTTGTTTAAAAAAAATATATAATTTTTAAGAACTAGGGGAAAATTTGCTCAAAAGTGCATCTGAACAATATTGCATAGCTGTAGATTGAATACCTGTAGAAAGTGTGTGCAATATTTCTAATTTTCATTAAACATGCAATAAAAATTAATACCAATTTATTTTTAGTTTATGAAAGTGTGCATTGACAAATTTAATGCAAATCGGTATCGTAATAGAGTTACAAAATATATTGAACAAGTATCAGTAATTCCTCATTTACAAAGAAAAAAAAAGGAAAAGAAGAGAAAACTAAGTTACTTCCGTTTTAATGATCGGATTTTAACGAATTTAGTTCCGGTTGTAATGGTATAAAGAGGTAACCTCAAATGAGAAAAATAATTAAGTGGGAAATTTTATTTCAAAACAAAGTTATGTGAGCTAGCTCATTCTAGAATTTTTTATTTTTTTTTTGAATTTTATATAGCATTAAAACTATTAAGACATTTAAATGAGATTCCATCATGTTAAATATTTTTAGGAATTTCAAAGTTTAAGCTGAATTTTTTTGAATTTTATTAAACAGGTTATTTTTAGTTTATTCCGTTTATTTCAAGAATAATTTTTTGTAAATAATTATAATTTGTTCATGGATGCTCTTTGGATAAACCTTGTATACGTGTTTTAAGTTAAAATGTGATTATCCCATTATCTTTTTCATAATTGTTCTTTATATTCAACTCTAAGTTGCGTCAAAATCAATTAATTCAATCTTCAAGGAATTAAACCTGACGTTAGAAACTTATATTGTATAATCAATTTTCAAGCACTCATACTAGTTTGTGTTTCAGATTGCAGTGTTAGTTGCTGTTTTTGCAGTTGCCAATGCCAGTATTCTTCCACTTATAAACACAGGAGTAAGCAGTAGCATCAGGAAACAAGATGTTAGTATTTTCCTTATTTAATTCCTAAAAGTAACATAAAACCCTTAAGCAATAGCCAATTGTCGATTAAATGGGCTTATAGAGGTTTAGGTTTCGCAATTTCTTAACCAATGACATGATCATTTCAATTAAGATATCATTGCGTACCGGCTGCCTGAACTTCTCATACTAGTTGGTGCCATCTTTCTGGAGTAGTGTAGGCTTCAAGTCCAGTCCTTATCAGAACAACTTATTTTTATTGCATTTAATTAATCACTTCTATTATTCAACATTTGCCTTTAACCTTTTCTCCTAGTTTAACATTTTTAAACAGCTCTTTTTATATAAAAAAATATTTAACTATTTCTGTTATTGTAGAACCATTTTAATTATTCATCTTCTCCAATTTCAATTGTTTAGATATTTATTGAGTTCGGAAAAGTAAGAAAATTTTAAAATTACGAACGTTAATAATGGATTAAAAATATATGGCCACCAACTGCGATGCACAGTTTGTCAGCGAGTGATGAGAGCTTGAAAGAGCTTTCTTTAATTTTTCTATATATTTCATGCAGATGATTTCTGTAAAAGATAAGGTCAATTCAGCTAAGGTTCAAATATATAAATTTCGGAATATAAAATATATTGTTGTGCACTAACTATGAGTCATATTTTACTATAAAAAAGAAGTAAAGATATTCATACTTTCATTTTACATTATAAACAGTCGTAAATCGTTTTCTAATCTTATGTTAAAATAAACTTTGATTTTAAGTAAACGAAGACACTGTTTGACAAATCCCTTTCTTTAGTTTTCTTTATTAATTTTTTCAATCAAACCAAAAACTAAAAGCTTAGAAAATTAAAATGTTTCAATTCGCTAAGATTGAAACCCTAGAAAAAAAAAGATTCTTAGACATAGCTCTTGGCTTTATAAAGTATTTGATACATTAGCTACACTTATAAAAAACAATATAAATAATTCATTTGGTTTTTAAATATTTCATTAGGCTGACTTCAGTGACATAAAAGTAATTTTATACTTTTAGGGCTTGGGGAACTATGCATTCAGCTACGGAATTGCCGACGGAATTGGAGCCACCAACTCCAGGTCAGAAAGTGGAGACATTGCTGGGAACAAAATAGGATCATACACTCTCACTGATATCGACGGAAGAGCTAGAAAAGTCAACTATGTTGCTGACGCTGCTGGATTCAGAGCTTCTGTGAGCACCAATGAGCCAGGAACCGCCCTTAGTGCCCCAGCAGCTGCTGTTATCAACAGCCCCTATGCTCCTCCAGTTGCACCTTCAGTGCCAGCTATTGCACCTATGATTCCCACAATTGCATCGGGAGTGTCAGCTTTATCTCCCATGATCCCAGCTATTGCACCCGGCATTGTTGGACATGGAGCTATTCTCGGAGCACCTGGAATTATTGGCAATGGAGCTATTCTTGGAGCATCTGGAATTATTGGCAATGGGGCTATTCTTGGAGCACCTGGAATTATTGGTAATGGAGCTATTCTTGGAGCATCTGGAATTATTGGCAATGGGGCTATTCTTGGAGCACCTGGAATTATCGGAGCTGGTATCATCGGAAAATCTCTCATTCTATAGAAAAAATAAATAGTAAGGAAGATAAGTGTTCCAAAAATTTAATTTTACGTTATTTTTTTCTTTTTTGCAAATATTTTGAAAAAGGCTATTCTTTACTAAAATAGTTTTTAATAGTGTCAGCAATATTTATCTAATTAAAAAGGTTTATCTAATATAATAAATTCTCGGATTTCTTCTCTTGTTTTTTAATATCTTGAATTTAATAGTTTTTATATGCGTTAAGCTAAAGCTATTTAAATATTTAAAATTCAAAATTAAAAGTTAGAAAAAAACTAGAGTTTATGTTCAAAATTCTAGACTGTTAAGGGTAAACATTAACGTTAATTGAAATCCATCATCTCGTTGATATGTTTTTAAAAGAAATTTATTTTGAATGCAAAATATTCCGAACATGTTAAATTTTTTTCTTTAAAATTGTTTACTTACAAATAAAAACAATTTGACGTTTTTAAAAAGAAGTTACAATTTTGCTAAGGTGTTAAACTCATTCAATATCATGTATATTTCAATTTCAAATTAATATAACAACACCATGTAAGTTTACTGCTAGCATATCTTAATTAAAAGGCTTGGTAAGTGATATATTCTGAAGTTAATTCTAAAACTTTACTTTTACAGATAAACTTCAGTAACTGAAGAGTTGATTGTAAAGAAAGAGGACTGATTTTATTTGGTATAGAGCCAAATGTATATTTATCGATACATTTTGTAAAAAAAATCAAAGAAGCTAATTCATGTTATAATGAATTTGAATTAAAAATAAACGTTTGTCGCAATTATATGTTTGAGTACTTTATTGAAACGTTTAAAAAAATGTTTAGTTAAATAATTTGTATCGTGCTGCAGCTTGTCCTAAAATAAGCTGACATTTTTCAAAATTAATAGCAGAATAATGGTTAATGTTAAAACACAAGCAACAATTTATGTGAGAGGAAAAGAAGTTTTTTAATGAATTCCTGGTTTTAGTTCAAAACGTTTTCGTAGGATGGCGTTGTAAGTCCATTTTTCTATTCTTTTTGTTTGCTTAAGCTAATTCCGCCCTCTAATTGACGTTTGAAATTTGATATCTGACTGACATTTTGAAAATTTTGTAATTAGCATTTCATGCAATGAAAGATTACGAAACATTTTGAGAAGAGAGTTTCAATTATTTTTCCTAAAGTTACAAGTTTGATGTCCGCACTGCCATCTATAGTAAAAGATTTGAGCTAAAACCAGTAGAAGTCGGAGAAAATATTAATGGTTTGTCGAAGGAGTTTTCTGCAAAAATTATTTCTCATTAATCTTTGCTATTTTCTGCTATAAACTCCACAAAACTGTCAGTCTATTATAGGACATAATTTCTAGAAACTAATGTACTGCGCAGATCAAAACAGTCGACGATCTGATTCTTGTAACCTCTTGACACAGAAACATGATAAAAAATAGCTCTCTAAATCTAGAGAATATCTGCTTAATTTTGTAATGTTAAAATTTAGTTCATGTTACTTTTTCGTAAGTCTATAATGTGTTTAGAAAAATATGACTCACTAGTGAGAGTCAATACTCAAAAACTTGTAATACATCCATACATCCAGATAAAACAATAAAATTAATAATAAATCACTGATGAGGAATAACCACCAAAAAATAGACAAAAAAGCACTTAAGATTTGAATAAAAATCACTAATTTATCACTCAGGTTCTTTGTAACTTAACGTATATTTTTAGTAGATTTCATAGTATAGATTATTGGTTTTTACAACATTTATCAACAATATGTATTAGCTATAAATACTTTTTTAAAATGGCTGAAGGTTAATTCAATTTTGAAAGAACAGAATAACTAGGAGAAATAGTTTCTGAGGAGGTAAACGTAATTGAAACTCACTGATTATACAAATGGTTATGGAATCTTTAATAATAATGTGTTTGTCTATGTGTTTTCCTTATAACCCAAGAACCGTTTGTGCTAACTTCCTAAAATTCGGACAGCGGGCGAAAGGTACAATTTTATCCCCCGATCTTTCAAAACTTTTATATGGATCATTCGGGAGAGACATTTGAAAAATGAAATTTTCTCAGAGGTTTAGGACTAGCCAAGGGGAGTACAGAAAGTCATTTAACTTTTTTCCTTATAAAGATCTTGTTTGTATTTTTTCACAGCCAAATTCATACTTAAGTCATATAATCATTCTACATTTTGGCAACTGATATAGCAATGCCTGCTTGTGAAAGAGTTCGATTGATTCTACGTTTAAGTTTTAGGTCTGTGCCTTTTCAAATATGGAAATTGAAAACCTGCAATTTCGGCATAGTCTTTTTCTTCCTATAGAAAAAATAGAAATGCTGTCCGAGTAAGAAAAAATTACCCAATGTGTATGGGAAACATGTATTGACAGAACTCTTGTGCCGAAACTGGTTAGCAAAACTTAGCTCCGGTAATTTTGATGTTGAAGATACATCATGTTCAAACAGGACAGTTAGAGCCGATGACGACACAATAAGGCATAAATCGATGCAAAACGACAAATAAAATCTCTCAAGATAGTTGTGAAAAAACATAATTTTGGTAATAAAACCAAAATATGTGGTATTTAAACCAATTGCTTGGTAATTTTTCCGTTCATATGGTAGAAGTGTACTAGAAATTCTGTTTTTTAAAATTCTAGTACTTATTATCACAATTTTAGAAGAAAAAAATACATTCCATTAAAATAAATTTAACCAAATAAATTATTTTTTATGCTTATGCTCTAAGATATCATGATAAAATTACTTCATATGCCTAATTTTAACTCATATTGTAAAACAATATCTTACTATCAATTTTTTCAAAGCTATAACCATAGCGTTTCGATAAAAAAATACTGTACGTTTGGTGTTCCCATAGAATTAAAAAATGCGGTGAATTTCGCCATATTCTGGTAGTTTTTTTCTTAGAGTAGGCCTATGCAGAATAAAGAATGAATTAAAAAATGCGGTGAATTTCGCCATATTCTGGTAGTTTTTTTCTTAGAGTAGGCCTATGCAGAATAAAGAATGAATTAAAAAATGCGGTGAATTTCGCCATATTCTGGTAGTTTTTTTCTTAGAGTAGGCCTATGCAGAATAAACACCTAGGTGTAAATGTAAAGCTAGGTTCTCCATATTCTCCATGTTGTGTTATCGCGTTGACGTCTGTGATTTGCTTTTCAAATATCTAGAAAATGATTCATTTCATAAGTGCCTCCTCAATTAGAGATGAGAAATGGTTTGCCTACAATAATCTTAAACACAAAACTCATGAAGTAAAAAATAAGAATCGGCTTAAACCACTTTAAAAGTTGATATTCATCAATAAATAAATAAATAAAAAAGAGTGATGATATCTGTCTCTCGATATTTCAAAATAATAATTTTTGTAGCTTCAACCAAACGACATAAAGATCAATTTTGTAGTGTAATGTCATTAGTTGGACAAAAAAAAATTATTCCCTTTAACAGAAAAGGTAAGAATTGAGCAATAGAAAAGGTATAGTGTTCTACTAAGATAATGCGAAAATATGTATATCTTTTGTAATTCACCAAAAGCTTTTGATGGGATATACTACCACATCCACTATATTTTCCAGATTTGGAACTTTATGATTATTATTTGTTCCAGTCTCTGCATCTTTCGTTTAGACAGTGAAACTTTTACTTCATATAAGGAGATCAGAAAGCACCTGGATCAGTTTTTGCCAGAAAAGAACAAAAATTGTGTGGGCAGTACTACTATAAATGATTTCTACTTGCAGTACTACTATAAATGATTTTTTTCCAGAAAAAAGTTAAATCACCCGGTATTAACCTGCTGATGGCGTTACACCGGGTACACATCTTTGTTCTATAGAAAATTAAGAAATATTCTAGATTTTCAGGGGAAAAGAAGCAGACACACATTTTTTTTACACTTTAAAAAATTTTTTTTCATACAATTAGCGTGTATCTTTATTAAGAGCTTTATTTAGAGGAATCGAAAAACGTCAAACTAGCATTAACGGCATGGAGGCTTAATTGATTTTGGTAATAGACACTCAGGGAGCCGTGATGGCTCAGGGGATAGAGCGTTCGCCTTCCAATGCGACGAACCGGGTTCGAATCCCAGTCGATAAGAATTCCACATCCGGTTTGCACCGACCGCAGTGCTGACGTGAAATATCCTCAGTAGTAGACGGATCATGGCTTAGAGTCCCTTTGCTTTTGGTATTATGGTGATTCATACATACAGTGAAAATAGGCTACTTGCAGCCCCTCGAAAAGTTATAAATATGGAAGAAAATTTGCTTGATTTTGATAAAATTTAACTGTTATGAATTTACATCGAGCAACAGATCATGCCAAATGATACTAAATACAGATAATCTTTACTTTGATCTGATGAACTGGTGAAAATGGATCTTGCTTAATCTAATAACGTTCAGCCACTAAAGCAGAAGGAAAAAACAATAATTTTAATTTTAAAAAAATAAATTTTTTAGCTTTATAATTGAGTTGACATATGTCTTTCAGTTTTGTGCCTAATATGTCCTACTGATAAATAATAATTTATGGATAATTTTATATTTCATTTTCTCCCGTACGAAAACCTGGTATTTAGATAGCATAAAATAAAATAAAAAGTGTTTGTTAGAATGTGTTAATCAAACTTCAGAGCCAGGAAATCTGCTTTACACTAGTCCCCGTCATACATAATTTTTAAATCATATTTTTCAAAAAATTTCAATGAAATCGTAAACTGTACTGAGAGGACAACAAGTAAGCTAACAGCTTTCTCAAATATTAGAGAGTTTGTTTTCAACATTAATCACATGATTTCTTTCTCCACAGAAAAACTGCTAACTTTTTCCACGTTCAAATATAAACTCATAGTGCCGTTAATCTTGAAATATAAATACATTATCAAAAAGAAAAATTACTCGAAAAAAAGTTCTATTTCTATTAGAATATTAATTACCTACAGTAACAGAAAGAAAATAATTATTTAATTATATATAATAATAAATTATATAATATAAATCAGATTTACTATTACAGAAAATATAAAATTTTATAATAACGCCTTATCTCTTTATATGAAACAACTTTAACTTTGCGAAAATTGGCATTTCACACATTATTTTTCTTTCATTTCTTATCAGCATTGATTGCTCTTTTTTAATAAAAGTACAGTGATGCAAATCAAATGCATTGAAGAACCATTTATCTTAATTTAATTAAACATTGGACAGAACTTCATTGAATAGAAAATATAATTTAAAACCAAAATAATAATTCTTTTTTTTTTTTTCGTTCTAAGCTATTTCGCACTTAAGCTCGCTTTCTATATTTCGCACTTAAAAATCAGGAATTTAAAAAACAATTTTTCTAAATGTAAAAATATTTTAATGAATCGGCTTTAAACAGCTGTTGCAGAAAGGCTGATTATACAACTAATTCATTAAAAAGGGCTGTAACTGCTTTTAAAAATCTTAGTTTAGCATGTTGTTTGAGATAATTTCTTAGGAATTCAAAACATTTAGATATTTTTGCTCATTTCTCTACAATTGTTGCTGGAATTTTAACAGACTGCGATCGTTTCTGTCCTTGAAATAATATTGGATTTTAAAAATATTGAGTAATTAAATTAAAAACAGATATTTCGAAGATAGAATACTAGGATTTTTAATCTATTTAACAGAGATTAATTTATTTTTTTTTTGCTGAAAGGAATTGAATTTTATTAAATGGGACTTGGCATAATATGATGTGAAAGCTTTATTGTATTTAAAGAAATTTTATTTTCCCATATTTTTATAAAGTCTTTAAAAAAAAGCATATCAGTATTTATTTGTAGGAAATACCAATCTATTATAGTGAGATTAAAGTATATATAATTTTTAGGCAGTCATCTGAAATTTATATAAGATTATGTCGCATAATTTTGATAATACAGAATAAATTAAAATGGTTATACAAAAATTATTTCGTTATTTCAAACCATTAAACAATTTAATTTTTAAGCATTTTAGTCAAATTTCAGGTACAACGGCGAAATCTTTGTGAAATAGACCGGCAAAAAAATTTATGTACAAAATCATGAAAGAAAATTTTTCGGCTAATATTTAAATTTCGAACTATATAGGAATATCAGAGGGAAATATTTACTAGAAACGGATTTAAAAACTAAACGGATTGATACCAATAATAATTATTCAAATATTACCAAATTATGCTTAATTAACTTATTAGTTTGCAATATGAAAGTATCAGAATTGGTTATTTCTAAACCGATATAATTAAAGTTAGGAATTTGAAAATCGAAAGATAGTTAAAGGTTAAATATTAGTCATTAAAACTCTTAATCAAATTATATAGAGGAAACTACGGAAAGAATAGAACATCATTTTATTTTCTGCTCAATTCCAAGATAAACAAAGCGGCCTAGCAGATCCTAGACAGGTCGATAGAAGTTTATATCCAACCAATGATTAGCATGGCTTTTTTTTTTTCTGAAATAGCAGTATTAGTAGAAAAAAAATTATTAAGGTGGTTCTTATAATGAAAGGAAACTCACTTATTACCTTTATGTGTATTAAATTTTAAAGTGGAAAAATGTAAATATTGTCTTGGGGCTTTGAGAGAATAACGTTATCAAGTTATAACCACATATAACGTTAAAAAATTGTGATAAACTTTATTTTTATAAAATTTCAATAGTTACCTAACCTTTTTAAATCAAACTATAAATATTAATGAGAATATAACTCTTCTTCTTGCATTCTAACAAACTTTTAGAAATCAGATCTGAGAGAAACACATCACACAACAAAATAAGGTTTTATCAGCTTTTATTTGAAGTTTTAAGAGCATTTTATTCCATTTTTGCCATAATGTTTAGCCAATTTATTTTCAAAAAAGGCATTTACTTAAGAATGGTTTTTACTAATCCTGGTGCCAAAAGACGAGAACCAATAGGTGATATAATTCCTGGAGCAGCAACAAGTCCTGGAGCAATCAATCCAGAGTTGATAGCCAAAGGTGCTCCAATCAATCCAGAGTTGATAGCTAAAGGAGCTCCAATCAATCCAGAGTTGATAGCTAAGGGAGATCCGATCAATCCAGAATTGATGGCTAAGGGGGATCCAATCAATCCCTTTCCAATAACGGGAGCACCAATCAAACCAGAGCTAAGAAGGGGAGCTCCAATCAGACCATTGGCTCCAATCACTCTAGTATCAACACTTGTTGCGCCTGGAATAGAGACGATGGATCTCGTTTTGACTGCTGTGGGTATAGCAAGAGGGGAGATGAGTCCTGGAGCAATGAGAGTTGCTTGGGAAGCAGCCACACAGGCAAATAAAAGAGCAATCTGAAAAGAATAAAATAATTAGTTAATCAAAACTGCCGACCCTCCACAAAAATCAAAATGGTATTCTATTGCTAAATTCAACGTGAGAAGTAAAGGCATAGAAAAAATTTTGTTGTTGTTTCTAATGCGTCTTGCCAATATCAGCAACCTGCTTAGTGAAACCAAGCGAATTTAAGGCAGAGGGTACGTTTTCTGTTTTTTAGTGGTGGCGCCATCTATGACCAAGAATAGGACTTCAGCCACACTCACAACACAACCCGTTTATAAGCTGGACATCCGTTCATTCATCAACAGATCGTAATTTAGACTCGAACCAAAGAACGATCAATCTCCAATTCAGTACCCCTAGAGATTCGGATTTGTTATGGGAACGTGGAGAACTTTGTGACCCGACAGATTTAACGCGTGCCAATCACCTTTTATTACACGGAAGTCTTCAACCGACGGGGATCGAACTCACGACCTTTTGAACATGGGTTGAACGCCCGACCAACCAGGCTATCTCGCCCAGAAAATTTTTTATTGTCTTATTATCATATCATATAACAATGACTTCAATCAGTAACAAAAATTATTAACGCTTAGAAGTAAAAAATGACCGAAGAGTAATCATGGAGGCTATTTGTTTTTCACTAATTTTTTGTTTAAATATGTTGGTGATATTGTTTTATTTTTATTTTTTAAACTTCACTCAATTAGCGTAGTTCACACCACAGATGGATATAACTCGAGTTCTGCGTGTAGATAACAATTTGTGGGGTTTTCAGGCGTTTATGAACAGGAAGTGCACGGAACGAGTAAATAATTTATTTTATGATAATTTTTTTTGTAGAATAACAAACATTACATTACTTACATTGAAACTTCTAATACATTTTTACGTTTTTAGCATCAATTTAGTTCTGGAAATATAAATTAAAATATATCGATTAAATCCTAAAGTTTCATCATAATTGCTTTATTAAAATATTTTATAATCGAAAAATTAAGGCATTTTTATAAAAACAATTAAAATATTCATATTTAGATTTATTTTGAATTTAATTTTACATTTAATTGAACTTTTTTTTTTAATTTTTAGTTTTCTTTGGAGAAAAATACTACTTAAGATGCAGTTTTAAAATTGTTTGTTATTGAAACGCTTAAATTTATTAAAGAAGTTATTCAATCTTAAAAAAATATTGGGTTGTAATTTTTGAAACGTTTTTAAATTATGTGACCTAACACTGCACTCATTAAAAAATAGCTTTGAATGTCAAAGAAAGCTGTAAGGGGGGTCGTTTTAATTTTTAAAAAGAATAATTTTTTTAAAAATTTAAAAAAACGCACTTTTTTTCAAAATTGTACACCATTTGAATAACTATTTTCAAAATTTATGAGCAAAATATATGAGATGTGTTCAGATTTGAAGAAATATTTAAACAATTAAGCAATATTTAAACAAATGTGGTTGTCTTAATTTTCAATTGAATATTTCAATTTTAAAATTCAACATAAAGTTCAATAATCTGATTTTGAAATTGCATAAAAATACAACTAATATATTTACTTTCAGATTAAACTAAATGCTGCTTTTGTTCAAATTTTAATAAAAATTAAGGGTGAACTCAAAGTCGTTTTTAATCTAAAATGATTTTAAGGCTTTAAAAGAAAACAGATTTTGAAACAAAGTTTATATTTTAAAGAGCGGATTCATACAAACAAATACATAATAAATTGCACGAAACTTCTAAAGCTTAAATTTTTTTAATAAAATTTATTAATAACTGTCCCATAATTTTGAATGAGTTTTTAATCTTTCTCTCTTTGAAGTCCCAGCCGCAGAATTTAAAATAATTTGCTAAAACAACAGGATAATTACTGAACATTTTGTTTGATTAATGTCTAATTACTCTGTTCTATGTGACTCTATACCGAAAGAATTGGAATTCTGTTTATGACTGCGCGTGATTCAACCAATAATGTTAAATCTTATTTTATTTATCTTTTAAATATCAGTTGTTGCACTTAAAAAAATCCAATAAAATTACCGTACTGTATGGTAAAAGCATTTCTGGTAAAGAAAACATAATTCTGGTAATAAAACTAAAATATATGGTATTAAAACTATTCATAAGGTAACGGTCTATCGGAAATTCTGATTTTCAAAATTATAGTTCCGAATTCATTTAGTGAAAATACATAACTGAAAAGCAAATTTAAACGAATAAATGGTTTTATGTTCTAAGGTATCATAATAAAATTACCTAATTTTATCATTTAATATAAGACTATATTCTGTTGTTCATTTAACAAGAACATCATTACCAAAATGTTTTCGTTAAAATTAACCATTTTAGTGTTCCAATAGAGCCAGAAACACGGTAAGTTTTACCATATTTTAGTAGTTTTGACCGTACTCTTTTCTCAGTGTGGCATTTCGGTAAACACTCGGTAAGTAACATTTTTTTTCAAAAAGCTGAAATTCCAATGCTCATGTACAAGTAACTCTTATATTCAACTTAATACGATTTAATATAATTAATTTTTAAACCATTGCTTTCTGTACTAAATTTTAAAAAAAACATAAACAGTAAAGGTAGCTGACTGATATCATTGAACAATTTTAAAGCTTTAAAATTTTGAAATAATTTCTTTTTAATTTTATAGAAATATTGAACCCATTTTTTAAAGTTTTTATTAAAAAGGTTCAGACTCCAAAATATTTGGATTTGAAAAAACATTTCAATATATTTCATTTTTTAACGAAAAAGTACATTTTTATTACTGCAAACATAATAAAACAACAAATCAATATTGACTTACCTTAGCAATCATTGTGATCTTGAAACTACTGGCTTGTTATCAATAGCTAAGATTCAAACAGTATTTATACATTTTGTTCGATCAAAAATATCGGGTGCGTGGAACGGAAGCTTTAACCATCACCGGTTTTTCTAAGGTCATTGGTTAGCCCCTCCCATCAAAGTGACCATGTAAAATGGAATACGAATAATTATTTGATTTTCAGTGTTATATACTAATAAAGCTGTTTAATTGCATCAGAAAATTCTTGACTATTAAAGGAAGTAAACAAAAGCATTTGTCTTTGCGAATTTTAAATATATATTTTATTTTCGCGTAATAGATTTTAAAACGATTTAGTTTGTCTGGAATATTAAATTTATTACTGTAATACTTTTGCACATTGAATTAATTTTCTTAAAATTATAAATTAAGATTTTTATTTTTTAAACACACTTTAATTTCGAAGACATAGTGCGAAGACAACTTTACTTGAGTTATCATAAGTAAAATAATGCATGTAAGCAAAAAATTATTGAGTGGGGAAAAATAGGATAAAATACTTATAAATCCTCTAATCCTAACAATTCTATGATCATATTGTAATTTGTATGAATAACGGGGGGGGATCTAAGATATTCTGCAATTTTGCATGCAATTAGTCTCATTTAGGGAAACAATACAGCATTACGTTGATTTTTTGGATCCAAGGAACCTACAAGTAATATATTGCATTATAAATGGACATACATAATACTTTATCTGTTAAGTTGTAAAAAAATGAAAAATTTTGCAAATGATTATTTAAATACATTTTCAATTAGCTCATACTCCACATCCTACATTTTTTAAAAAATTGATCACGAATAAAGTTTAGAACATATTATATCTAAAACACTTCCAGATTTTGTTTAGATTTTTAACGTTACTTTTTGTAAACTTTAACATTTTAGAAAGTCATTGTTGTTGACAGTCAATATTTTACGTTACGCTTGTTAAAGACCTTATCTGTGACCAAAAGTTGCAAGTTTTTTTAAAAAAATGTTGGGCTTTAATAATTTTTATTAACCACGTAGCTCAATATTTTTTTAAAAATTTTTATCCTATTTCTATCTTAATAATCTACCCTGTATGTCATTAGAAAAAATATGCTAGAAAACAGATGTACACATAATATATTATTAAACGAAAGAAAAATATTTAAGAGTTGAAAGCTTCCTTTCAACATAAAATAAAAAATCCCCATTGTAGAATAAGCCATAAAAACATTTGATAGTAATCTATTTTAAAATCTTAATATCAAAAGTTCCAATGCGTGTCAAATATGCCAATCGTAAATCTTATAGGTTGTTGTTGTTGTCGTTGGCCATTAAGGCAAAGGGGTGCGATTGTTCTTACTTTCCAATGGCGCCATCTATGGCCAAGAATTCAACTTCTGCCATACCCATACGTCACACCCGTTTATAAGGCAGATCCATTCATGCATTCAGAAAACAAAATTTTGACCGGAATCAAAGAACGTTCAGTCCCCAAGAGGTTTAATTTGTTATGGGAACATGGAGGACTATGTGACCCGACAGATTTAACTTGCACCAGTCACCATTTACTAATCTTGGCTGTTAGTTTTATCATTTTCATATCGTTTATTATTATTAATATTATTATTTAAAATAAAAAGTCTAAGAATTCCAAAAGGAAAAATATGTTAATTGATTGTATTGTCACTCATCTTTATTAAAATTTTAAGAGTTTAAAAGATTTTTTTCAAGTTGGATTAACATTGTAATTCAGTCTTGAAAACACTCAAATATAAAAGTTAATACTCCGAATTGTTAAAAATCAAAAATGTTTTAGGTGTTTAATAAAAATAGTATTTCTAATAACTTACAGTGTGTAAAAAAAAGAAAACTTAAATAACTCTTAATCTGGTGATTGGATTTTCAAAAACTAGAATTCAATCTCAATGGATTCAGGCCTTAACCTTAAATATGCCAATTAATTATGCAATGGAAAAAATTGTCATAATTTTTATATCTCGGTACTGATGAAGTGAATTAAAGCCTTTTAGCACACAATTATAAAAGTCGTTTCTCTAATGAAAACTCCATGTAAAAAATTGCTTCATTTTATTTAAAAATAGTCGAAATTTTGAAATGTAAGTTATACAGGTTCTCATATTAATTGAATCTACGTTATTTTAAGCGACAAATTCTAAAATTTTGTGAAAATCGATTGAGTGAGAAAATAAAAATTTTAAAATACAACTTCTTTGACATTATCAAAAATTCAAAAAATTTAATCACCATTAAATGAATTAATCTTTAGACAAATTGGTGGAAGCATTCTTGGAACCTTATTTTAGAAAAGATTCAAGTCACTGGCTTTTTAATGGAAAAAAAATTAACTGCATCCAGCAGGTATGAACTCATAATAAAGCTCTGATACGAATGTAATCACCATTTAAAAGCACAATAAATGTTCATAAGAGCCGTTTAGTTCAATTAATAAATATAAGAAGTAATTTAAAATTATTATGAATGAAAAATTAAGAAGTATTAAATCTCGTATAAAATCTTATGAGCCGAGAAAATAAATGTATAAAAATTATGAGCCGAGAAGATGCAACCTTTCCTGCATTGATGGAATGGTTCTCCTGTATAGAAGAGATGCATGGTGGATAAATTTTGGTACCAGGAATCAGCGTTTGGAGGGTTAAACTACTAATAAAGTGCAACCCTGCATAATGTACATGTACATACATTTAAAATACTGCTCTTCTTATGTCAAATGTTAATTTCACACAATTTCACATTAAAATGTTAATTTCACGTGAAGTAAGATCATTTATGTCAAATATTGCAATAGTAAATGTTCAACTTTCTTTACATGTTTTATGACCACCGTTGAACAGTCGAGCCAATCGTTTGGATTTACGACTACTAATGTTAAACTCTGTAGCCTTGTAATTTGGAACCCAATCCAGAAGACAAGGGAACTCCTGGAACAAGTATTGGGATACATTTTGCTTTCGTGGAGGACTTTTTTATGGAACTAACCCGCATTTGCGTTACATGGAAATGAAAACCACGAAAACCTCCCACGGTTAGCCTGACGACAAGGGGACTCTAACCCATAATCCGTCTACTACTGAGAATATTTTACGTCAGCAGAGTGGTCGGCGCAAGACGGATGCGGAATTCGTATCGACCAGCCATCACTGGGATTCGAACCCGGTTCATTTGATTGTAAAGCGAACGCTCTATCCCCTGAGCCTTCGCTGCTCTCTTTTCATATTGTACTGGTCTCAGATAGCAATATGTAAAGAAAGTTAAACATTTACATATTGTACCGGTCTCATGTAGCTGAGTAAACTGGGCACAGCTTTTAAACTGATAAATTATAAATGCTTACTTTCAAGTCATGAATTTGGGGTCTGGTATTGCTGTTATCGATCCGAAAATAGATCATCAAGTAATATTTTGCTTGACTTTTTCTATTACAGATTGCGACTATTTTATGATATTACATCTCATGCAGGTTTGGGTTTAAAAAAGAAGTCCTAAGGATAATTGGATAAGGTTGTGTTCATGCTCTGGAGTCCGAAAAAAAGTAGCAACTACCCCTACATTGATGAATCCTGAACATGAGTATAAATGACATCGATTTGATTCTTTAATTGTGAAATCGGCATTATATCTTTTATGATTAACTGATTACATTTCATTTCCTCTTTCTTGCATTTAATTATTCAAATAACTTTTATATTTAGAAACCAACTCAAAAACTTGGTTTACATTACATTTCTGGAATAAATGGTTGATTTGAATGGTAAATTTCAATTTCTTTCAATTATTTGAACTTATAATTAAACAAAACTACCTAAGCATAATAAATTTGTACAAAATAATTTATTACCCATAGAAAATTGATTCAAATCTTTGTTTACACATTCAAATCAAAGCAATCGAGGTATTAAGTGCTCATAATTTGTAAGGTACAAAATAAGAGTGAACCCTAAATTTTATTCTTAATTTTCAGTCATCATTAAACTAACATTACATAATCATAATAAGTTTATGTAAGGCAATTTACTTCTCACAGCAATAATAAATTCATATCATTATTTATTTGCTTTTATAGTTAAGTTAACAGAAGAAAAATAAAAACAGTTTTATTATGTATAAATGACGATTTAAATTTCTAAAGAATAAATAAACTTTTTTATTTATATTGCTTATATTTTTTGTCAGTTATGCCCGCTTGCAAAGATTTTAACTGATGCTTTATGGATTGACTAAATGGGATACCAGTAGAAAGAAATGAATGATATTCGTTATATTTTTCTCTAGACGTTCTCTCTATAAAAAGAGATAGAACATGAAAATATTTACTATCTCACAAATCAAGCAAGCTTTTCCGAAAAGTTTTATTAAGTGGTTTAAATTTAACTGTAACTTTCAGAAATCAAAAACCACCGTGTGGCTTCATAATTACATATGTGATGGAATCAATCAATATTTTTTTTTATGTTTAACCATAAAACTTTTAAATCCTAAAACATAAAATCTTTAGTTTATTTGACATTACATTAGACCGTGTGCTCGAGTTCAATCAATAAAGTTTTTTTTTTAAAATGCAGGACACATTTTGTTCTGTAGACTTACTTTAAGTTTCATAATTTGAAGCCATTTGAAGAAATGGTTGTCTAAAAACAAAAGCGCAATATTTTTCTTCCTAAACAAGCGAATATAAAACTAAAATAATAGCAATCTCTTTTTAAGTTTCAAAGCCAATTAATAAAGTTAAACAATGGATTTGAAAGAAATTTTTCATATCGAAGAAAATACCACGCCTTTCAATAATTTAAAAAATATTTTTTTTAAAACCTCTCAAATCGATCTATTATTTAAAAGAAAAATTTTTTCAGTGTCCCTTCAGTCTATCACGTGTAAATGAAGTGATCACTAACTTAAATCACCCCAAACCCTAAAAGAAAGCAATATTGTCAAGGTAACATATTCTGCTGAAGAAAGGTCGAATAGTTCCATCTGGTTCAAGAAATCAGGTTAGAACCAGTTTGCATATGTTAATTAGGAAGCTGCTTCAGAAGAACTAAACAATCCCTCGCACTTCTGGTAAAAAGAAAATTAAAATATTCAGATGTTTGTCACTTGTTTACGCATAACTATAATTGATGCCCCACCCATCTTTGCTGATTTCTGGAATCTTTGTCCTTGAATGCACCGTTAGATTATAAGTATAAATAGATTGGTTTCGGTGTGTTTGTGCATCAAATAGATATCATCTCAGGTGATCTTTGAACGCATCCACCAAAATGATCGCTAAGGTAAGAAATTTCTGAAAATATTAGTTCTGGTTTATACATGATAATAGGCATAAATACTTATGCCCCAATAATTTTCTGTCTTTAGATTTAGTTTTTACAATCCAACTTTTTTTAAAAATTTGCATCGCTAATTATAAGAATACCTTTAAATGATTGTAAAAACCATAAAATGAAATACATTGAATAATTACATAAAGTACTGTTAAACTATCGAAAGTTTTATATTCATAAATAGTTTGATTAAGTAGCATTAAAATTTAGATGGCAGCTTTTAATGTATGTTATATAAAATGTTCGAGTTTGTCTTGCGTATCATTTTGTAGAAAAAATTCCCATAAAATTGACATTATTTAAACAAGTTTTCTCATACCTTATATGTTTTATGTTCAAAACTTTTTATTTGGCAGTACTATTTTTAAAGAAGATTAACATATTGTTATGACTGCAATGAGAAAAAAAGCATGGTCAAAACTATCAAAATATGGTAACATTTACAGTATTTCTGACTGTATGGGAACACCAAAAAGCATGGAAATGTTTACTAAGGCGATTTTGTAATGATTTTTGTAAAATTGACAATAAAATCTAATTTTATTTTATGTGTTAATATGGTAAATAGGATAAAAGTTGGAAATTTGGTTATATTTTATCATGATATCTTAGAGCATGACATAAAAACCATCTATGCAGTTAAATTTGCTTTTCAGTTATATATTTTTTACTAAATTTATAGTAAAACAAACTATAATTATGAAAACCAGAACTTCCGGTAAAACAGTTACCATATGAACGGCAAAACTACCAAATGAATAGTTTAAATACCGTATATTTTGGTTTTATTACCAGAAATATCTTTACTATACAGTACGGTAATTTCACCAAAATTTATTCTCACTGTGAAATAGCCTCTTTAAAAAACATTAAATATTGTTTTAACAAATAACATTTGTTAGAGATTATGTATAAAACAAAAGATCAGTATTACTAAATAGAATAATAATAAAATAATGAATCTCCTGAAATTGTTTTTGGCATAAATTGTTTTTAAAATAAAGATATTTTTACTGTGGAGAAAATACTGTCATAATTATCGAAACTATTAAGTATAGAGTATATTTTAATAACATGAAAGATAAGAAATTTCATTACGTTCTCACAAAAAAAGATCAGAGGGAAAATATCAGCGTAACTCGTGAAAATATCTTTATTTTAATCAGTTTCTAAATTTATATTATCGAAATAGTAAGGCCTAAGACATTGTTTTACAATATAAAGTTGTCTCTTAAGTTAATAGCTTGTAATAATCTCTTTAAGAAATTATAATACGTAACCTTAATTAACTGAAATTCTATGAATAAAAATAGTTCAGAAATAGCCCATGCTTCAGTTTAATTAATCCTTGACCCGTAAATAAAAAAAATTTCTATTTTGAAATTATATAAGGGAAAGAAAATAAATAAAAGAGTAAAAAAGAGACCTATAAATAATCGATAAATCAGAGATATCAGAATTATCATTGAATAATTTCACCCCCCGTGTGAGACATTCCTTTAAAATGAACACGAATACCAACGTCCCATTCAGAATTTTTCTTCAAATATTAAAAAACTGTATATTTATATATTTTTTTTACTAAAATAATTATATAAATATTTAATATTATATATAATGTATTAATGCATTAAAATAATTTTTCATAGATTTATTACAATTAATGGATAGATTAACGCATTGTAACCATCTGCATTCATCTTATCTACATAAAATACATTAACTTTCAAATATTGTGAAAACCTACAAAATATTACAAGAGAATAATTTTGAAGTTCACTATTGTACTGATATGTCACATTTATTTCTGTAAAAAAAAGTTCAAAATTGGATGTCAAAGAACAATTAAGAAATAATCTATTCATTTTACTGTTCAGAGAAAATTGAGTTTTCACTAACTTTTCATTTATTGACAAAAGAGACATTAAATCTTGCTCTATTTATTCTAAAGAAAAAGATTATCAATACTAAATTTGAAAATTATTTTAGACGTTTGGTTCTTACATCGCTCAAAATGTATATTTTAGGAATCTTTATCAAAAATAAAGTTTTATAAGAGAATACAAATCAGGATTATGACATTTTAAAAGAAAAAATTAAAAAGATACCTAAATTTATCAAAACACCATTGAAAAAGGCTGAACTGAAAGAAAAAAAAACTTGTTTGGTTGCAATAAAAAGCAAGTGTGTTGAAAGGTTTACTATGCTTTATATTTTTCAGCAGGTTTACCTCTTTATTGATTCGATATATATTGATATCGTTTCTGTTTCTTCCCTCCTTTAATACTAATTTGCGATCATTAATGTGCTTATAATTATTTGACTTAATTTTTGGAAAAAATTGTAAAATCATATTTAAAGAAATGGTTACGTAAATCTAAAACAACTGCTGTAGTTAAAAAAATTATAAATCCATTGACTATTACTATTATTTATTTATTGATTTATAAATGTCTTGATAGATTGTTTCATAACTCTACAACTACTGAAATGGCATCACAACCTAAAAATGTTGCCATAAATGATGTGCAGGAATTTTAGTAAACATATAAAGAATGAAATTTGAAAATGTGGAGTATATGTTTTTATAGAACAAAAGACATTAGAATAAGCAAACTTTTTGTGTCAAAAAATATTTTTAAGTATTTATTAATTCAATAAAATAATGGTTATTGGTTTCTCTTTTTTGTAGACAATTATCTTGTGCGCTGCACTTGCAGCTGTAAACGCCAATGTTCTTCTATCAGCTCCTCTTCTTAGTACAGGAGTAAGCAGTAACGTGAGAAAACAAGACGTAAGGATTGTTATTTCTCTTAATATGTGGTAAAAGTTTAAAAAAAAATGTAACTGTTGTAATTGTAATTGCTTAAGGAAACATAACGTAGGAATTGTTATTTCTCTTAATGTAATGATGAAAGTAAGAAAAAAAAACTTTAAACATTTTTATTGTACGGAAGACATCGAGTTGACATACTCTTAAAAATTTTGAAAAGGAAAAAAAAATAATATCAGTCAATGAAATCAGTCCCATATATTTTTATAATTCTAAGAAATATCTTCCTCAATCATGTAAAAGACGATTTCGTAAAAAAAAAACACAGTATAAACTCCATATTATTTTGCATCATATCATAATTAGGAACTTAAAAATAGAACTTTGTACTCAAAAATAAAGCAAAAAAAAACTATTACTTTATTTTTAAGTAGCATATACTTGAAAATACTCTGCCAACAGCAAAACATCGATGTTATGATTTTATCAGGCTTGTCATATTCTTAAATTTTATTTCTTCCTGCGCTAATAGGAAAACTAAATTAGAGTTATTATTGCTTTAAAAAGCGTTACAAAGAAATAACTTGTAGATATACTTATACTCTTTTTAACACATATTGACCTCACGTGATAAATACGTCACGCGAATTACGAGAATTCTGTCATTTGAAACAGAACTGTTTTTACATCAAGCAATTGTTTTTCATTCTTTTCAAAACTCAAGTGCTAACAGGAAGAAAATATTTATTTAAATAAAAAAAAATTAATAAAAAAAAACTCTTTTTTAATATGAGCTTTTTTTGCGTCACACATAAAAACTCAGGTGTAAAAAAATTTACAACTAATTCATTTTAATCATAATTTTATCTATTAAATATCTTGATGAAAAGATATCAGATCTTATGTTGTTTTAAGTGTATGTTTATACTTTTAAGCGACAAAGTTCACTTTAAAGCAGAATTATTGAATTGTAACAGCGCATCGTTTCTCTTTTTCTGTTTTTACTGCCCCTGATGATGAATTCTATTACATACTCCATTTATATAATTATGTTGTTAATTATGCTATTTTCTCAATAGGGTTTAGGAAACTACGCATTTAGCTATGGAATCGCCGATGGAATTGGAGCCACCAATTCTAGATCAGAAAGTGGAGACGCCGCTGGAAATAAAATTGGATCATATACTCTCACCGACATCGACGGAAGAGCTAGAAAAGTCAGCTATGTTGCTGACGCTGCAGGATTCAGAGCGTCTGTCAGCACAAATGAACAAGGAACCGCCCTCAGCGCCCCAGCAGCCGCAGTCATCAACAGCCCTTACGCTCCACCAATAGCTCCAGCAGTTGCTCCCGTAGTGCCAGCTATTGCTCCCGCTCTTGGCTTAGCTCCTTTGATTCCAGCTGTTGCACCTAGCGTTTCCTCATATAGCAGCGTGGTTGGCCATGGAGCCATTCTTGGAGCACCCGGTATTCTTGGAGCTGGTATCATTGGAAAGCCTCTAATTTGGTAAAATTATGGATCTGTAGGTGAGAATATAAGATGGTTATTTGATACTTTACTTAAATAATTCTTATAACAGTTAATAATTTTTATAACAGTACATAAATTTAATAACAGTTATTAATTATTCTTGTATCAAAATTTCTAGAAATAAAACATACACAATTTAGCGTATAGAGTTTGTGCTCTATTCAAGAAAATTACTAAACTATTTAAATAAAAAAAAAGGATAGCTATGAAATATATAAAAACTATACAAAGATGATGGCAAAATTCCGAGGTTAAAAATGTGTTTTAGCACGCTAATTCTGGTCAAAACTACCAGAACATGGTAAAATTTACCGTGTTTCTGGCTCTAGGGGAACATCTAATAACTCGGATGGTTTTACTTTAATGATGGTTTTGGTAATATTAACAACAAAATATGGTTTTATAATAAGCGATAAAATTTAGTAAATGCGGTAAAATTTGGTAATTTTATCATGATGCCTTAGAGTGGAGTTCTCCAACCCCCGCGCAGCCCAAGGAGCAATAAATTATTTACACTTAATTTACTGTGGAGTATTTCTCCACGTTTCTACAACTTTCCGTGGACGAGAAGTTAACCGGGAGCTGAAGGACGTCACTGAAAGCCACACAAATACTGCTTTTGTAATTATGTTTTATTTTGAAGGCATGCAATAAAATTATTAAATGTAAACAATCTGAAATCTAAGCAATCGACATACCCCCTCAGAGGGCTGAGGTAAAATTATCAAACGTTAAACGGGTCATAGCGGTAAAAAGGTTGGAGAGCACTGACTTAGAGCATGGCATAAAAATCATTCTTTACTTTTCAGTTTTTTTTTTTTTTTTTTTTTTTTTTTTTTTTTTTTACTAAATGTAATGCAATAAGAAGTATTAATTTAAGAGTAAATTTTTCCAGTAAACGGTTACCGTTTGAGCGGGAAATTACGAGATGAAGGGTTTAAATACCATATATTTTGTTTTTATAAACCAGAATTATATTTCTTTTTTTTTTCCTTTTTTTTTACTTGAAATGTCATTACCGTACAGTGTGGTGATTTTACTAGAATTTTTTTCTGCATGCAGCTTTAACTGCAATATCGCGCAAATTGAGGCAAATTTCAAAAAGCGTCAAGTTGCACCATATTAACGAGCTAGTTAATACTTCTTAATTTAACACGATACTGAGATTTAACTTTAAAAAATTCATAATTCAACTTATTAGCACATTAAAGTTACAGCAAATATTTACGGCATAATAGTTTACAGTACCGATATTATATTTTCACACAAAAAAGTGCACATATTACGGATAAAAAACTTCATTTTTTTAAAGTTATATAAAAGCAACCCTAACTAATATGTTTTCATTGTTTTTTTACTTCTTAATTAATTTCCATCAGATAGGCAAAGTAATAAAATATATTAACGATAAAAACTCCATTAACTTAATTTACTCTCATAGTAACAACGTTTTCAATAACTTGTAAAGACTTGAATATTAACGTTTCAAATTTTGACGTAATATTTATATTTCTTAGTCTTTGTAAAGACATTTCATTGACTTCTCCTTATTTTAAATATTTTTTTAGAATGCACGAGAATCTGGAACTGTGTGATTAAAGGACACCTCCACAAATGGGGCCAAAATATGTGATCAATATAAGTGTCTGTTATGTATCTAAAATTTGTTTTTCTAAGTTTTGACATGTCTTTCATTAGGAATTAATTATTTTACAAATAAATATTATATATTTGCCAGCAATTTCGTCTTTTTCTTTTGTTCTAAATATATGGGAATTAAAGTTTAAAAATATTCCAATTCGTCAATTAATAAAACAATCAAAATAGGCTATCATTCTTCAAATAAACTATTTTTAAAGTTTTAGAAAAAATAAGGCTTTAAAAAAATAAATTCTAAATAAAAATGTAAATAATAATCAGAAGTATTTTTCTACTTACGAGTTTTGAAGTACTATTCTATTACCCTGAATTTAAACTTGCAAGCACTTTTATAGCTATTAGCAAGATAATACACATTTTTCATATCTTACTTTAATATTATATATTTATCACAATTTAATATTCAACTAAACCTTTAAAAATAAAGAACTGTTACAGCAGCCGGTTTTGGTCCAGCATTGCGCATCAGCCGCTTTTTATTTCACTGACAATTCGGTTCCACCCATCTGAAACCGTATGACCTTTCTTCATAATGATATGTCAATGTCTTATCTTAAGCATTGCCCCCATCGGGGACAAAAACAAACCGTTAGGAACCTAAAACAGATATTTAATATGTGCTCGTGTTATATGACATGCAAAATGATTACTAAAACAATAATAACAGTTTTCATTATAATAATAAATCAAAGAAAATTAAGAATAAAATGAGCAAAAAAAACTTCTTTTTTTTTAAAAAAAAAATAGGATTTTTTTTATTTATAAACCCTGTTGATTTTTTTTTAAAACACCAAACTTAAACAATGAAATAAACCTAATGCCATGACCACTCCTTAAAGAAGGATTATATTCTATTTGCTCTATAGGCGGCGTTTAATGAATATATTTTTCACTTGTAAAGATAAATACATTAAAATAACAATAATAATAAATAAATAAGTAAAAAAAAATGAACCACTTACATAAGAATTATGTTTGCTGAAACAGGGAAAAATACATTACCGTTATAATCGATAGATGGCGCTCATTGCTTTATTTAAAAATCAAACATTTATTTTTTAGCTCACTTTTCTATCTCTAAGTCGGTATGGGTAAACTCTTCAATGATCAGTGTGTATATAAGTTCCTGATTTGTTTATTTTTTATTCAGTTTCGTGGATTCAATTCACGGATCGTTAATTATTAAATATATATATATATATATATATATATATATATATATATATATATATATATATATATATATATATATATATATATATATATATATATATATATATATATATATATATATATATATATATATATATATATATATATATATATATATATATATATATATATATATATATATATATATATATATATATATATATATATATATATATATATATATAATATTAATTTTGAAATTGGTCATCATGAATAAGCTTCTTTAACAGAAAAGTAAATGAAACCCATTAACATGTTACAAGTAATAAACAGCAATAAATATTTTTTCAACGTAATTATACATTTTTTAAAATGTGCTTTACATTTAGTTGATTGATTTTATAAAAGTCAAATGATCAATCTTATTTTATTTCGCATTAAGTTGGGAGAAGAAGCTATAAAATAAATAAATAAATTGAAATATATATCAATATTTATCTAAATCGAAACATTCATCCACTTGAATCCTTTTAAGTGGAATAGTTGGATAAATTTATTTCTGGAATTTCAATTTTGAATTTCTGTCCATTCTTTTTGTTTAGATTTTATTAAATAAATTGGTATAGAAATTTAAATTAAAATAGATAAATGTAGATAATAATAAGCAACACAGTTTTAATATTGTCATTTTTATTTTTAAATTTAAATTGTGCATTTACAATTCCAAAAGAGGACTAAAACGAGGCTATGTTGAAAAACTAAAGTACAGTAATCTATCCCATTTTTTACTTAATACTGTAAAAAAAATTCCGCATCAAATTATAGTATGATGGATGCTTTACCGTGAAATATTATATCATAATTTTTACAGTAATATTTATTTAATTAGAGCGGCTCTGAGATTTCAGGGTAATTATTACTGTCCAAATTACGGCATATCCAGACTTTTTGTTCCGTAACATGTTCCGAGAAAAATGGATTTTACGGTAAAAAGTATCGGCACCCAGAATTATGGTAATTTTACTCTAATTTGATCAGGAATTTTTTACAGTGCAAAACATGACATTAGTAAGAAACCTTTTAAAGTTTTCGTCGTTCTTTAAAGCTAATTCGTTTTTTTAAGGTTAATTGTGGGTATCAAAACGGATTTATATCTTTAAAAAAGAAAAAAAAATTAAAAAGAACGAAAAATTTTAAAAAATAATATTTGAAAGCTATTTTGTTTAATACTATATAAAAAAATTCCTTTACAAGAATATTTCAACCCTTGTTTGAGCAGTGCATTTAATCTTTAAAAGATTAAAAATTTGACTATTGTAATGTTCTGATTCATTTTAAAATATAATTTTCACAAAGTCTTTTATCAAATCGAAATAATTTTATAAGAATACCCTTTTTTTCTAAATATGAAATAGATTTTTAATTGAGCATAAATAACATTATCGCTGCACATAATATTTATACAATAAAATTTACACAAATTAGTAAATAATTTTGAAAGCACATTCGTTAATTTTTACGAATAGCTATATGAATTTGATACGTGTTTATATGCTTTAGTAAAATCTACAATTTGAGATGAATTCGAAAAAATAAAAATTTAATTATAGTTTAAAAACTATTTTGTTGAACACACATATTAAATAAATAACATTATTCAATAAATGTGTCATTAAAAAATTTCTTAAGCTACTCTTTTAATTTTTAGAATATTTAAATGTGCCAATTGTAATGTTCAGGTTCTTTTCCTCAAAAAAATTTATTTTGAGGGTTATATCAAGCGGTTTTTCTTGTATTTTAAGAAGATTTGATTTTTTATATGGTGAAATTAACACTATTTCTCAACCATATTATTTTTAAAAGTAACTTATTACATGTTAGCGCCTTCATTTTCAGTATAATAACTTAAAATTTCTTAAATTAAATTATATATTAAAAGTGTTCCTGCTGATGTAGTATTTGATTAAGCTTATGTTTTACAAATTCCGTTATCACAATTCATAGATGAATTATAAAACTCAAATTTAATATTAATTTTTCCCCCCAAAAATAATCAATTTTACGACAAGAAACAAAAATGATCGTTATTATTTCTGATTAATTTTGTTTCTGAAGTAATAATTAGTTTTCTGATTAAAAATAATTTAAATTTTCTTCCTCGTCTCAATTATCACATGATTGATGAAAAGAATGAAAAAAAACTGGAAACAATATATGCGGAGAAATACTTGTCAATCAGGAAAGTTATCTTTAAAAAGCGACATCATTGAGTAAAGAAATATATGGACAAAAATACTGATCGCATAGAGGCCTCATTTCGCTTATGAAACTATGAATAAATAAAATTAATCTTATGAAAATCATTTAAAAAGAATCATTAATTATTTTTTGCTGAAATTATTTTTTGTTGAAAAATTAATTATTTCCTATGAATCAGAAATCATTAACAAAAATGTACATACGTCATTAAAAGATAATTGTTATCTCACCGTTTCGTGAGTTCTTAATGATCAGAAAAAATCATATATTGTGATCATTAATAAGTATCGAATATCCTTAAATATTTGGCTATTGTCAGCATATAATTGAAAAATTTTTTTAACGGTATTTACACGCAAATAATTCATTGAACCCGTATTTAATGGTATTTATCTCTGACTCTAATTTATCATCCTTTTTTAATGTTATTCTATGTTATTTACTAATTTCTAAAGTTGTTGTTTAGATTATAATTCAAAATAAAAGTCTAAAAGCTTTACGTTTTGTTTCTTTATAATATTATAAATAAATTCCGTGATATTAAGTTTCTTTGTAACATTTTATATTAAAAATAGTATTTAGTTGCAGTTTTGTAATTATAAAATAAATGTCCCTTTCCATTCGTGGTATTCAACACCATAGATGTAAAACTGAGTAAATGCACTTGAAATAATGAATACAATGCAAATGTATTGAATTAAAATAATAAGAACTTAATATTTATTTGAACTAGTATTAAGAGCTAACATTTCACTCTACTGTTAAAAATTCTTTTCAGAAAATTTTTTTAACTACTTTTTAAATGTATAAATAATATAAGAAGTTCAAAAAAAATTGTTTGGATAAAGTTGAAGGCAAAATCAATAGGTCTTTATTGGATACCTAAAAAAATGGAAAATGTATGTTACGTATATATGCGTCAATAATGGTGTGTCTAGGATCACTTAACTAAATAATTTTTAACTTCGATATAAATATGTTTATAGTTTCTATTATATTATATTCAATATATTATATTCTATCTATTTATATTATAGAATCCCAGTCAAGCAATCTAAAAGGGGGGGGGGTGCATTATTCTACTGAAATGTTCACATGTGCTAAGATCACCACCTTCTACGTCCCCCTTCCCTACACACACACGGGTAAGAGGTTTAGTATGAGTACTTTTTTATTCGATATGGATCCTCTTGTGAACCCAAATCACTCCACTCGGTCACCACTTCTTTTAGAATGTATGAAATCATTGCAGCTTTGTCACTATTAAAGTGATTTTAAATTAAATAATTTCGTTTACAAAATATTTTTATTGGCAGAATAGGACTATTTTCCTAATGTAATACCTATATCCCGCCTTTCAATGTAATTTTACTCGCTTATCTTTAATTACATACATTAATTAAATTTGTTAATTATGAAATTTTCATAAATAAAAATGCATTATTTATGTTATTTTATGGTAAATATCATATCTGCCTTTTGAACCTTCATCTTCCACCTTTAGTGAGCAAAGTTTTCAACAGAAAATTACATATTTACATGATATAATAATTTATAATAAAATATTACAGTATTGCTTAATTAAATAAAAATAAAAAATAAAAACACTCCTTTGAGCGCTTTTATCTTGAACTTATGGTTCTTTCTAGGTATTAGGTACTAGGGTTTATTCCGTGCTTGATAAAAAAAAAATATATAAAAAACAGTAACTAAATTTCGAAATATTTTAAATTGCTAACAGCAATTCAATGAATAACTTTTATTAATAAATAGTTCTTAAGTCTGAAAGCTCTTGTACTTTGTAAATTGATTTTCAACTAAGAAAAAGTAAAAAGTGCAAATCAAATATTTAAAATCATTTTTTGAGGAAATACGAAATAAAGCTTAAAAAGCTACACTAAAATAAAATAAGAAAACTTAAGTAAAAAGGAAAATAGCTTTTGCAGTTTCAAATAGTTTAATACTTGTAGATTAAAAAAAAATTTTTTTTTGACAATTTTTTATTCAACCTCTCTCTCCTCCTCCTTACGATGCTCTGACATTTTTCAGCACTGCAACACTGGATATTGTTATAACGCAAAAAGCTTTTATAAAAACTAAGCTTATACTAAAATTATCTAATGTTAGAATAAACAGATCCTGTTAATTTGATTATTTTTTAATTATTTATAAACTACTTTTTTTTACAAAATTATTCTGATTTAGGATACACTCAGCATAGTATTTATTTTTATACAGTAATAATTTTCACCCTTTTTTTAGGAACTTGTGAACAATCATAAATATAAAATAAACAATGCTCAATAAAAGATAGTATCTATTTAGTCGTTTGAAATTTTAAACATCAACATTAGCTTAAACAAAATCAAAATATTTTTTAAGAAAATATTTTTTCAAGAATCTACATTTATTTCGTCTTTAAGAAGTAAGAAGTTTTTATTCTATTTTCCGTCTGAAAAAAGAAAAATAATTAATAAGTATTAAAGCAATTCAATATACAAGTATAACTTTTAGTCGTATACTTTACTTTATAAGTTCTTATTAAAACTAAAAATTTATCTTGCTGCTTGACAAATTGCTGCTTTACAAATTTTTTTCCAGGAATGCTTCTCATTTATAACTAAATAAAGTATTCAATAAAAATGTACGAACTTAAGCCCAATTTTAAAATAAATTTTTAAAAAAATATGATGTAGAAATTTTATTGATGCTGTCATGAGTTTTTAAGTACTTTATGAGAGATTATGGGAAGAGTATTAATTATTTACCCAGCAAGCATGTACTCTTACGCCTGATGATGCTTATTAAGTTTAACCTTTTTTTTTAATCCTTCGAATAAATTTTGGAGTGATAAAAACTGTAAATTTGCAGTTTTTTTTCTAATTTAACATTTCTTTGGCTTTTTAATATGATCTTCAAAAACATGCTTGGGGAATACCCAGTTCTACATTCGAGAGAAAGAGTGAAATTCAAGAGTTTGAAATTTAAAATTTAAACTATATAAACAAGCAATTAAAAGATACTATTTTAATGATTTTTATTATGCAAGCCTTTTCATGTTATGAATGAATATCAATTTTAATTTTTACTCAGCTTAACTAACTTTACTTGAGCCGCGATGGCTCAGTGGCTAGAATGTTCATCTTCCAATTGAAGTGAACTGGGTTCGACTCCCAGCAATGGCTGGTGGATACAAATTCCGCATCTAGCTTCACCGACCACAGTGCAGACGTGAAATATCCTCAGTGGTAGGCGGATCATGGGTTGGAGTCCCCTTGTCGTCAGGCTAACCGTCGGGGTTTCCATGGGCTTCTTCTCAATGTAACGCAAATGCGGGTTAGTTCCATCGAAAAGTCCTCTACAGTCCTGTACAAAGTTCTCTACGCAAATTTCTCTCACTACTTGATCCAGGGGTTTCCTTCTCTTCTGGATTGGGTTCAAAATCACAAGGCCACGTAGTTGAACATTAGTAGTCGCATACCCAAAATTGGGTCTGTTGTTCAACGACGGCTATAAAATAAAATAATTTACTTTACTTAACTAAACTTATTTTTTTACCACTTCATTGGTAATTCTTTCCACTGTTGATATCAATCAGATATGAGTGATGTAAACAATCTGGGGTTTAGTCTCTAATACATTTAAAACGGTGTATAAAAGAAGTTAACTTATATAAGGTGAGATATTGAAAAAGACTAAGTGAATATGATAAACATAATAAATGCCCAGGACGCGCGTCCTAGCGAGTGACAGCGAGCAAGACGCGGAGCTGCCTAAAGTTTTAAATAATAATACTCTGAAATAGCTACAAAGCCAAATATTGTAGGAAGAAAGTATAATTATTATGAATAATACTTTGTTATAATTTTGAATTTGGTTTCAAAAAAAACATCGGACTTATGTCTATAAATAATGTATGGAAATGAATGTAATAGTCAGTTTTCTTCATGGTTTTAAAAACGCATAAAATATTTCAAAAGAGAGAAGACATCTTTATTGAAGTTTAGCAAATTTGAAGTCTTAAGAACCCTTTAAAGATTAAGCTACAATTAAGCCTACTTTTTTCAACAAAAAAAAAGAAAAAAAATACGAAAAAAATTATTTATTAATATATATATTTTTTTCACTTTTTCCGCAGGGTTCATCAACCATGACGATTTGCTTCCACTTTTTTTTTCCCGTGATCCTCCACTGATTACCGGTAAGGCTCGCTTCATTTCTCTAGATTATTATCACATTTTGAAGATGTAATTTTTTCAGACTGTTTTCAAACATTTTTAGAATTTATTTCCGGCATTTTGGTAGTTTTACTCTATAAGAGTGGACATTTCTAAAATGAATTTGGAAGTTTCAGAAAGTTGACGCTAACTGCGAAGAAGGATTTATTCTACTTCAAGCGCTTCAATGCTTTTTTTTCTTGTATTTACCTTAAACAACACCTCTTTAACCTTTTAAACTTTACAGGTTAACAATCTGCGAAATTAGAGAGACTGCAGTTTTCTGCTTAAATTAATTATCGTATATGAAGAACGGAAAAAAAAATTTTGTGAAAATATCAAACTGTATGGTAAAGACATTTCTGTTAAAAAATATACCACAATTCTGGTAATAAAACCAAGATATTTGGTATTTAAGCCATTCATATGGTAACAGTTCCTGTTCGTAGCGGTTTATTGAAAATTCTGGATTTTTAATTAGTTCTCATTACCACACATTTACCACATGTTTTGAACTGAATAAATGGTTTTTACTCCATGCTCTAAGATATCATTAGAAAAATTGCCAAATTTTACCACATTTAACAATTTTTTATCATATATTATAAAACCATATTTTATTGTTAATTTAATCGTTACCAAAGAACTTTGAAAAATTGCAGAGCTTTTCGGCGCTCTGATAGAACCAGAAACACGGTAAATTTTACCACATTCTGACCATAATTTTTTTCTCAGTGAATGACTTCATCTCTTCAAAAAAGAGTACTTTGATTTAAATTTTAAAAAAAAGTCTTTTAGCCCAGATTTCTTTTAGATTTCGAAGACTTGGCGGACGCGAAATAATTTTCATGTCATCTTTATATTCTGTCAAGTGCTTTAATTAGCAAAATTAATTATAGTAAATTACCAGACATGATTCAAGAAATATAAAATATGGCTAGACTAATAATGGTAGCTTTAAACTAACTCAAGTGATTTAATTAATAAATTAACATTGATTATCAAACATGATTAAAATAATATGAAACTGATAGCAAGTTCACTATTAGTTTCTAAACGCCTCAAGTGTTTCAATCGACTGTATTATAACTAACAGACAGGCGTAAATCACAAACGGTTTGTAATCATGAAACTGTAATAAATTTTATGATATTTCACCGTATTCCCTAGTTTCCAAATCTAATGTTTTTAAGTCAAAACAAACTGCTGCTTTTATTTAAGTTCATAAAAACGCGTAAGTCACACGAACAGAAACTGTGAGACATCTTCTATAAAAAAAAAGGAAGAGTTAAGCAGTGTTTTTGTGATTATATTAAAAATTACATTTTATTTTTAATTTTATCAAAATCATGAATTTTACCATTGGTAAATATTACCGATCTTTTTTATATTCCCACACTGACTGGCATTTTAAAATATATCTCATATTTAAGCATATAAATAGAACTGTTAAACAATACGTTTACAATTACTAAATATTTTTAACAAGCTTTTTTGTGCATATGAAATTATACAACTTATTTGGAAATATTTTTTTCGTAATTTCTTAAAACATTTATGTATTTATCAGTGAAAGAATTTACTAAGAATTTAACCTTCACCTATTACAACCAGCCAACTCCCACAAAATACCTGTCCTCTTTTTCCTTCTCTTTTTTAATTGACGTAAGAATCTGAAAGTTTCAACTATAATCAGAAGACTTTAGTTAAGCAGAAGAAATTAAACTTGTTTCGATATTGCTCTTAAGCGAACAAAGATAAATATATTTTAATGTTTTTAAGTCAAAAAGTAGGAGCATGATCAATTTTGTTAAATTAATACTATAGTTATTGTAATACAATAGCGCATTATATATGATCCAAATGCATTAATAAATAATGTATCATTATTAATGAATTATGTTAAATTTGTGAATTAAATGTATATTACCAATAACAATAAAATGAAGAGTTAGTGATTTCAGTATCCTCACTAACCTTTTGACTCAAATATTGATTAACTCCTTTTTGACTCGAATATTGTTTAACTCCTTTTTGACTCGAATATTGCTTCACTCCTTTTTGACTCGAATATTGTTTATGCTATAACTATGAAACTTATTAGGTGGAAGGGACAATTTCAATCCATAATCCAAGAATTTTTATTTAGTCCAATTAAGAAGAATGCGTGAGAAATAAACTTTACTTATTGGATTGGCATTACGCATCGTAGCAATTTCATCTGCAAACGATTATTATTTTGTAAAAATAATAATCGTTCTCAAATGCTTCACGCGTTGTCCTTTTTATTTAAAACTAGCCGCTAAAGGCGGCCAGCTGTCCGCCACGCTAAAGGTTTTCACAAATAAAGTTTTTTAAAACATAGCAGGAAATCTGAAAATTAGTGGATAATTAAAGTGTTCCTGTCCTGCAATTTTGTCTTCATATCCAGTTCTGTTGCAGATGTGTTATAGCTCTTGAGGATGTTTGAAGATGTAACTTTGGTATGGTAACATAAGGCCTATGGTAACCTAAGGCCTATGGTAACCTAACCTATAATATAACTATCAGGTGGAGACTTGTTTTTTTTTTTTTTATTTAAAAAAAAGGCCTTCTTGGTCTAGATACTTCTTGGGCTCTAGAATTGCTTGTCGAAACTCGGTCATGTTCCATCCTTCTTTGACGTTCCACAGACGTTTCTTGGGCCCTTCTTCTTCCTTGAGAATCTCTTAATATCCTTTTTTTTGACAAAATACAAAGTTTTTTGGAAGGCGGTTCTGCCATCATGTCAGTAATCGGGTTTTTAAGAAGTCAACGAATACTTTAGAACATACTATGAAAGCAAATCATGAAACTTCAGTATTAAAATCTAAGTGCTTACCTGCAAACTGAAACTTTCTGAAATAACTAATTACATTTAATAAAAACTGTTAAAATAAAGAATAGAAAAACCAAAGAGATCCAAGGTAAGTGTGATCGTTCCTTCAAAAACAATTTCATTCCTATTTTATATATTATATGGCTACAACGCTTAAGAAAAAAAACTAAAGTGCTAAATACATGAAAAGAACACAAAAACGGGGGAAAATATACTTGAGGGTGCCCCTTGGCGAAATCGGCGACTTATGTTTGGCGTCTTACTTGGTTGCCAGAACTCCGTGATAACAAGAATAGCGGCCAAAACATAGTGATATTTCAATGAAACAATTGAAAATTTAAACAAAGCTTTTTAAAATTGCAGTGAACAGAATAGAATCAAAATTAATAAACCCACTAAAATGCATTTTGAATCGAAAAAATAATTAATGGAGTAAGCACAGAAAGAAAAAGAGAAAAATAACTCACTTCTTCATTAAGCTTGAATATCTTCAGATTTTGGTGCACAGAATTCTCTAATTGCAGTTAGGTACTGTCTAAACTACGATCCCTTTCTAATAGATCTTTTTATGTTGGGAGCATTTGAACCTTTCACACGACCCATTCAAATCCATCTGATCAATCTTTACGTTCAACCAGAGACATATTTCCCACAAATAGGACATTTATATCTATTACTAATTAAGCCTTCATTCATACACCAGTCAATCACTACTTTTTTTCCTTTGTTATTCAAATCGTACAGAAACTTAAGATTTGTCTTATTGACAGTATTCATTTTTAGTACCAGAAGCAAAAGTAACCTTACCAGCCAGTATCCAAAGTAGAACTAACGGATCTCTGAAATTACATTTAAAAACAACGCTAATTTCTTAACCAATCAGAATCACGATTAAAATCTAAACTAATCAGAATAACGATTGGTTTTCAACATCGCCCAGCTTGGCGATCAACCTCGATCACAACTTGGCGGGGGCACCTTCAAATATAGTCTACCCCAAAAACGAATTAATTTTTTATGGTATCAATTTCTATTTCTATATAATTTTTTATGGTATCAATTTCTATTTCTACATTGCTACAAAAATTATCGTCTTCGCTTAAGAAAAAAAAATAGAGCGTGGAAAGAAGAAGAAAAACTTATTATAACAATTATGAACAGCGACAAATAAATCAAAGCAAAGCGTTCTATTTACGTATGGAATATGTTGCCACATTTTTAATACAAAAGTTAAACTTTTCTCCACTTTGATAAATGTAAACTAATGCGAACCTTACAATTAAATTATTAATTCCTTCGTATATTATTGGTTTAAGTTGTCGAAATTTAATATTTCAATTGCAAGGCTCGCATTAGCATACATTTATAAGAGATATGCATTTTTTAATAGTTTTTTTAATATGGCTCTTATTTGAAGACGAAAAAGCGTAGATTTTCTTACAAAATGACTGATAACTAAAAAACTAATCCAAATTTTCGAAAAAGAAAAAAAATACTTCTTCATTATGTCAAAACACAATTTTGTGTCAAGTTTCGTGCCTGGGCGAGGCTTCTGGGGCGATATATTGTGATTACAGACAGACACACAGCCGCTTTTATTATTATGTATAGATAACGAGTTTCACTGGAGGCTTATTGTACATACTTTAATAATCTTATAGTCAGTAACTATCTTAGATTCTTAGTGAGGTAAGCACAAGTAAAATTGACTTGGATGGAATGGCGTCACTTAATTAATCTTTCGAATGCTGAATAACAGGTCGATCACTGGTCTAGTGGTTGCTGTAATGGACTACGGGGCCAGTGGTTGTGGGCTCGAATCCCACGGCAGGCATGGATGTAACTTTCTCTCTCACTCTGTGTTCTATGTCCTTTCTTCTGTGTGATTGTGTGAATGTAACCCACCCTATAAACAGGTTTGTTTTTGTATTTCGTGGGCTACGCTACTCCACTGGCCATAAGTGCCCACTGGGTAAGAGAGTAGCAATTCCGGCATTTTTGAGGTCAATGGGAAATAGATACAAGTGCCCGTCATTTTTTTAAAAAAAAATGCGGAGTAAAATCTAGTTTTTGATAAAAACGACACTAAAAGGAAATAGAGATTTATTGTGTTCAAGTTTTATTGAAGAAAAAAAACGTGGAATTATTTCGACATCTATACATTGCTTAATATAAAAATTGGAACATTTATACCTGGCATTAATACTTCGATGAATTCTTAGAATTTTAGAGAATATATATTGCTCAATATTCCTAAAATGTGATACAAAAAGTAATAAACAGGAAAAAAACTACATTCTTTGAATATCAAGTAATGAAAAAGTCTGGCATTAAAATATAATGAAAATTTTTTTTCGAAATTTCGTAAACACGTACAAAATTGTGGTACAAAACTTATTTTGTGTCTTATAATACAAAACTTGAATTTAATTATATATATATATATATATATATATATATATATATATATATATATATATGCTCATATATATATATATATATATATATATATATATATATATATATATATATATATATATATATATATATATATGCACATATATATATATATATATATATATATATATATATATATATATATATATATATATATATATATATATATATGCACATATATATATATATATATATATATATATATATATATATATATATATATATATATATATATATATATATATATATATATATATATATATATATATATATATATATATATATATATATATATATATATATATATATATATATATATATATATATATATATATATATATATATATATATATATATATATATATATATATATATATATATATATATATATATATATATATATATATATATAATTAAATTTAAGTTTTGTATTATAAGACACAAAATAAGTTTTATTAGAAGAGCTTTTACATCCCTCATATAAATTTGAACATTTTGTTAATGTAGTAAAAGTACTGTGTAAATATTATAATGCCAAATAGTATCATAAAATATAAAGTAATTTTAGTTTCTTACTAAGACACAAAAATACGAGATACTAACATAGGCTGCTATTTAATAATTTCCTGAATAATTTAAGAGAGTGGTGAAATAATTGTCTACTAATAAATTTGTAATTAACATATAATATTTTGGAATAATTGTAGTTTTAAGAAGTATCTAAAAAATATCTAAAAGAGATTAAAAAAACTAAATGCAATATTTCTAATAATAAAAGTTAAAATCAATACCCGATTATATGTGCTGTTTAAAATGACACAAAAATATTTATTGTTCATTTTAAATATTTATTTAATATTGTTTTTTGAATTTTTCACTTTTTGAATTTTTCACTTAATTTCTTTATATTTGAGAAGTACATCTATTAAAGTAACCTAAAAGTATAAAAGTACGAATAACCTATTCTTAAACTTGAAATGAAGAAAATTCTTGATAATAATAATAATACACTACATCGAAATATCAAAAAAATATTTATCTACATCAATAACCAGTATTGGGTGGTTTAAGCAGTTCGATTTTTTGTAAGGAAAATTTTTTTTTAATATCTTAATTTTCTATTATTTATATAAGTACCTTAACTGCTAATGTGAATCTGTGTTACTTCAGTAAATGCATATAGATGTAACTTTTAATTGTTTATGCATTTATTGCTCTTATGCAAAAATATATTTATAAATAATTAATATTAGTAAATTTAAAGTTCTATCATAATGTTTCTAAAATTTTTTAAAATAAAGCAAAGAATTACCTGTTCTGTTTTGATAGTTTTCACAAATAGTTTCACAGATAGTTTTTAAAAATTGTAAGCCTAGGACAAGTTAAGATCAAAACTTTATCTGTTTTTTTTTATCTTGTTAAACAGTACAAGATTAGTAATGTATATTTAATATAATCCAAAGCATAAATGGGAATGAAATGCTTTTTTAAGTTTTATATTTTCATTGACCGTTTTTTATTATTTTAATTTTATTTTTTTGCTATCATCGTAATAATTTCAAGATACAATGCTTTAATAAAAGAGAATAATTAAAAAGTATTGAGAAGTATTCAAAAACCATTTTAAATATTGTCAATATATAATATTTAATTTAATGCTGATTTTTTATAAGCATTGTTATAGTTTAAGCCTCGTTGTTTTAAAATAAATTTTAAAAAAGGAGTTTATTTTTTTTATTGTTAAACCGCTTGTTCTGAATGTTATCTTTAGTTCATTATTTGATGTGTATATAGGTATGTAGCCCATTTGACATCTTTAGTCCTTTCATTTCATTATTTAAAGAATTTTGTTTTTTTTTTGGCAGAAAAAATATATTTCCTTACAAATTTCATATAAGCCTACATAGGAGAGTTTATTCTCTTACTTGCGCAACTAATATATCATTTTGACTTTAAATTTTTATTTACATGTGAAGTTGTTTATTTTTAACTAATTTTCAAATTGACTTTTAGATTTTACAAGCTCTTTTGATTTTCCCTTCTTCTGATTTTGCAAGCCCTTTTGGCTTTTTATTTTACAATTTACTTGATTTTATTTTGTTTTTTCCCTTAGACTTATCTATCTCAACACCTTTTAACTCTTTTTTTTCTCATTTTTAAAATCCTCTTAGTTGCCTTATATGCTTTCTCCCCTAGCATGACTTTACTTTTCTATGGTTTACTTACTATGGATTTAATTTTGTAGTTGCCGCTAACCCACTTTAAGTGGTGAATTATTGTGTAACTTATTTGTTTGTATCATTGCATATTATGTTATGAAACTTAATCTTTCTTAAATTGTGAATTTAAAAATTACGTCATATGCCCTATTAAGGGCAGGTCGGTTATTTTATTTTATTTTATTTACGTGTAAAATTGAAATGTAAAGTAATGTATAACATATTGAAAATATAAAGGTTTTTTTTATTGTGTAAGCCTGTTTTTAGAACGAAAGTGGATATTTTTTTATTGATTACTGATAATATTAATTATTAGTTAAAAAAAAGTTTTCCCAATTTTACTTTATTATAACTTAATTACTTATCAATATTTCGATTTTCTTTCATTTTTACGAAGCATGTTTTTTTATACCGTTACAATAACTTCTTCATACTGAATAGTTTTAAAGCCTTCCACTTTCAACTATTACAATATACGAGGTCTGTTGTATGATTTGTTTTAATATTTGGGAGAGCTCTCTCTATAGGCTTTAAGCTCCAAGCTCTATAGCTTGGATTAAAGCTTTGATTCGACGAGATACTGATTTAATTTTTTTTTATTTGTACACTCCTTATTCTATATGTATGCATAACATTAGTGTGGGAAAAAATTATCCTTCATTTCTACAACAAAATTATGATTAAGCCTTATCGGTACACTGCCGAAACAACTAGAATTTTTATCTAAGTACTATATCGCACTAACACTGTTGTATAGTACACTCCCGATTATCCGTGCGCGGATTATCCGGTTTGCGGATTATCCGTGCTCATTCCGGAGTCACACAGAAAATATAAAGAGAAACATTTTCAAGATTAAAAAAATTTGATTCATGAAGTTATAACACTACCAAATTTTTGGAAGCAATATTCGTTATTGGATTGCAGTATATGGAATATCAGCAGCATGGTCAAATGTAAAATTGTCTACGTTATTACGATCTTGGAGAAAGATCATACCGCTTGATGAACATTCCTCTTCAGATGTTCAAGAAAAATATGATAACAGTATTCTCGAACAAGCAAAAGAAATTTAAGGTTTCGAAATTCTTGATGAAGAAAATTTAGAACATAGGTTTCAAAGTGATGCATGTAAGCCTGGCTTCCAGTATTTGACTGATGAAGACATCGTTATGTTGTTAAATCAAATAGTGATGATAGTAACTGATGCAGAAGATGTAGTAAATGAATGAAATACTATTTCTCATTCTGCTGCTCGGTGGAAACTTTATTGGATTATATGGGAGGATTTGATTACGGTGACACTACTGCGGTTCGTAAAATATGTATATCGATATATGGCGAAGACGCATTACACATTTTGTAAAGAGGAAAATTCCTAATTTGATGTTATGCATGCAAATGTCAGTAATTTTTATATTTTTTGTACTGATATTGAATTTTTCTTTAATAAAAGGAGTTTTCGGATTATCCGTGTTTTTCGATTTTCCGTGTGACCTGTCCCGGTGATTAACCCGGATAATCGGGAGTACACTGTATTCTGATATTCTCTATTTATAAACCCTGAAATTTACTGATATTCTCTATTTATAAACCCTTAAATTTATTGATATTCTCTATTTATAAACCCTTAAATTTACTGATATTCTCTATTTATAAACCCCTGTATAAGCACTATTTCCCAATTAATGCCAATAACAACTTCAATTTATTTTATTTTATGACCGTCGTTGAACAGCCGACCAATTTTTTTGGATTTACGACTACTAATGTTTAACTCCATTGCCTTAAAATTTTGAACCCAATTCAGAAGACAAGAGAACTCGTGGATAGAGTATTGGGAGACATTTTGGGTTCGTGGAGGACTTTTTGATGGAACTAATCCGCATTTACGTTACATGGAGAGGAAAACAACGAAAACCTCCTATAGCAAAGAGACTCTAACCCATGATCCGTCTACCACTGATAATATTTTACGTCAGCACTGTGGTCGGTGCCAGACGGATGCGGAATTCGTATCGACCAGCTTTTGGTGGGATTTGAACCCGATTCACCTCATTGGAAGGCGAACGCTCCATCCCTTGAGCCATCGCGGTTAACTTCAATTTAGAAAAAAAATATAAAATTATGGCAATATTTTTTTCTTGTTGTATTATCTGTTTAATATGAAATTGAATAAAATATTCATATCACCTGAAATAGTTATCACTCTGAGACTAGTCTATATTTATCAAATATACGATATCGAGGTACAGAAACTATTATAAACTAGCATAAAAGCAAAGAAAAAATTTTGTTAAGAAAATTAATCGGATTATATTATTCTCCTCCGTATTAAAGAAATTAAACTACTAGTGCATTTACGAAGAAATGAAGTACCTAAAAAAATTCTTGTTTACACGCTTTGTTTAATTCTCCGCTTTGACCATGACAATAAAAAAAACGTGACTACAAAACAACGCAATAATATTTACTATTCATTTAAACTATTTGTTTTATATCGTTTTGTTTAAGAATTTTTCAATTAAATATTCGTATCAACTAAAACATGTAGTGCACAACAAATATCAGTGTCTAATAGTCCGTTTCTATCAAACATACTATAACGGGTATTGAAAACTATTCGAAAAAGCAACGATAAAATTTTGTTTAGAAAATTAATCGCATTATTCCACTCCGTATTAAAGAAATAAAAACACAATAAGACTACTGGTCCATTTACAAAGAAACGAAGTACTTGAGAAAAAAATTTCCTTGTTTACACGCTTTGTTTAGCTCCCCTTTTTGAAGTATTATCTACCATAACAATGAAGAAAAAAAAATTGACAACAAACGGCAACCGAAAAATTACAAAACTTCACCACGGAAACGTATCCCTCATTTTATGAGTAAGCGGCTCGGTTTCTGATTAAGAAGAGATGAAAAAATCCGGTTCTTGTCTTCCCAACATACGGAGCAACAGGTAGGTAGGATGGGGGATGAAGAAGAAGAAAAAAAAAAAGCACTGACCTTCATCACCTGCTGCAAGAGGGAAAAGAGAGAAGCATATTTGTGTAAAAGTTGCTGGGACGACTCTCATTGGCCAACTACCTGCCCGACCAGGTAGATTCCGCCAATGGTTGTAATCCGGTTGATGCGAAGAGAACAGGAAACTATCCAAAGCTGAAAGCGGACACGTCTGTAGCTGCAACGCCATATTGGTTGTCATTTATTGATGCTTCGATCTGTTTGTTTGTGTTCTGTGTTAAATACATCTCATATCTATGGATTTTATCGTCTAAATTAGATTATTGGCTGTTAGAGATGACGACTCCGATTTGTAGGTGTCGTGTCCTGTATTTGGGATCGGCTGTACCTCATATTACTAAAGATGGTTTACAAGGAATACAGGAGCCACTACGGGATCTGTATCCGGAACAGGGGTCATTTTCTGCCAAAGGAATTGATTCTTGGCTTAGTGTATGGAGCAATGGAATACTTTTGGAGAATGTGGATGAATCTATGAGGCAAGTAACTCGATTTTTTAATATTGAGACTTTGCATTATTGTGCCGCTATTAGATATGTTGTCGTACCTGGTAATAATGGAGAAAGAGTTGAGAAGTTTCTTCCTTTGGACAGCCCATTTGCCAGGTATGCGGATCCGAGTCATCCACCTCTTTTTGCGTGCATACTCAGGCGTACTACTGGAATTAAAGTTTTAGAATGTCATGCTTTTATTTGTAAAAAAGAAGCCGCCGCTAACGCTCTTGTACGCTGCTGTTTTCATTCATATGCTGATAGCATGCAAGCCAAACAAATGGATGAAAATCCTTATTTCATGGAAAATAGAAGGTCTCAATCTCTTTCTGGATTGAATACTTTAGAAAAGGTTGAGGTTTGGCGCTCAAAAGGAGAGGGGTCTACCATACCCAATGGAAATCAAAAACAAATCACTAATGGAATAAAACCTAATGTTCCACCAAGAAATGGGAATATTAGTCAAGAGGATGATAATTACAAAATATGGACTGGTATTGCTCCCACAGAGCGAGAATTGTTATATGTGGATTCAATGGGTACTATGAGGAGTATGAAGTCAGCATCGGGGACTCTGAGATCGGCTCAAGCAAAAATTCGTCAAATGGCTGGAGGCATTCCTCGACCTCCTCCTCCCCCATCACCGAGTCTTTTCAATGGTAAAGATTACAAAAATGGAAAGATGCCCAAACCATCGAAGTCAAAAAGTAAGAAAAAGCAGAAAGAACAACAGATAATAATGAATGGCAATGGAAGAATGATGAATGGTATGCGACCTGTTTCTGTAATGGGACATTATGGATCTGTACCGGCTCCACCCCCACAAATACCGTATAGAAATGCAGGATATTACACAGAACGTAGAATGCCCAGGAGTACTCGCATGCCTTTGCCAGGTCATGAAGAGCCAATTTATATTTCAAGCAGGCCACTCAGTCCAGTGTCAACATACCAACCAGCTGCTTTTCCATATGAACAATACTTTATGCAATATGGAACAGCACCTAGAAATATGCAATTTAGGGAAGCATACGCAAGGAATGGGGAAGGACGTCATTCGAAACAAGTGTCGCAACAACAACACTATTATCAACCCCAATCATTCCATCCTCCACCCCCGCCTGAAAAATCTTCTTTTGTTGTGGATAGCTCCGAATTAGGAAACGACAAGGATAGTTCGGGAGAAAAGGATCAGGATGATTCTCCTTTTAACACCGGGATTTACAAAAAGAAAGGACATTTAAATGAAAGAGCTTTTTCTTATTCTATAAGGCAAGAGCACCGTTCCAGATCAAATAGTTTGGCCAGTCTCCAGTTTTTTGCCAATGACTCTTTAACAAATGATGGGGATGGTCCAGAAAGATCTAGGGATGAGGATAGAAAAGAGAGAGAGCTTGCTCAATTGGTCAGTGGATTAGATTTAAAGGATAATGGTATGCCTGGAACAACATCCAGTCGTAAGGGAGAATCAAATTTTATCAAGAAAAAATCAGCTGCTTATCATAGATAAAATATGAAATGGTAAGTCAATCTCATTTATTAATATTTTTTATTAGACTCCTTAATTTCTATGACTCTAGTAAATCTTGTATATTGGTTTAATGTTCTAAATATTTATAATTTGTTTATGGATTAGTATGAATAAATAGGTACATTTTATGTATAAAAAAAATGAAAGATCCTTTTTCCATTTATTGTTGAAGCAAACTAATATTTATGATAATTGAAAATTTCTTATTTGGGTAAATATTCCAATACGAGCAAAGAAATAAAATCTTCTTTTTTGCAATAATAAAAAAAAATATTTCTTATGTTATTATGAAAAAGCTGAATAAAGTTATGCAAAAGACGCTTAATCTTATCTATAATAATGAACTATTAAGATATTCTATTGTTTTAAATGTATCAGAAGCCAAAAGTAATTGAATAGTAAACTACATGTCCAAATTTTCAACTGTGACAAAATGTAAATACAAAAGTAATTTTGGAATGAAATATTCATATTCATATGTTTTCAATCAGATTTTTTGTGAGCTGTTATTTAGCCTAAATTTCAGAAACATATACCTCTCTAGAAACAATATTGAAGAAGAGTTCAGCGTTCAAAAAAATTTCATCTTTGAAAAAATGTGACTTATCAATATAATTTCTGGAGCTCTACACAGCTAAATTAAACCATATGGTAGTTATTGATTAAGTAGTGCAGTTTTATATAATTAATCAATATATTTTTAATGCTTTTGTAGAACATAGATTTAAGAGAAATACTTGGCTTTTGTTATCAATTACAAATCAGTTTTTAAAAACATTGCATTATATATGAATACCGTTTGTGAATCTATAACAAAATTCGATCTATTCACTTTGCTGTATAGTGTAAATAATATTCGAATATTAAGCTTTAAATTTACCCACATATTATTAACTAGTTTTTAAGTGTTTTACCATAAATTCTTATCGCTGGTTAAAAATATCTTTTGAGATTTTCTTAAATATTGTATTTTTTTCAATCTGAATTCTACTTATAGAAATTGAAGAAGGGATATAAATAAATTATAATAATCTTGTTAGAATGGAAATTTTCGATAAAATGTTTGCAAATAAGTTGTAATTAATAGAATACTGATTTTGTTTTATAAATAGCATATAATTAATGCAAATCTCACGAAAAATATTTCAAGGTACTAACTTATCTGAGACAACTTAATTATGTGTAAAAACCAAAGTTTGATACAATTTTATATTTTGGTAATAATACAAGAGCTGAAACAAAATAACTATAACTTTTCACATAGCTCTTAAAAATTTTATTTTTTATTTATATTCGTGAAATCAGAAATAGAAAATATGTTAGACATACAACAGTATATATATATATACTATATATATATATATATATATATATATATATATATATATATATATATATATATATATATATATATATATATATATATATATATATATATATATATATATATATATATATATATATATATATATATATATATATAAAACACAATTTACTAGTTTTAGTAATAACAATAAATTTAATATTAATCTTGCAGAAATATAATTTTCTTCCATAAACAAAGTCAGGTAGCGAAAAGAAAGTGATTAATTATAATATTTATTAAATTTGTCCATATGTAATAAATATCATCAAAAATTTCATATTTTACAATCAAGTATAATTTGCTTACTTAATAGTACTACGTACAAATCTCAAAGACCTATATCACTATATGAAATTTCTTAAATGTGAATACCTCTATTTTATTGTAAATAATGCATGTGTTATCGCCAATATATAAAATATGGTTCTATAGAAAAATACGTAAAAAAGTAAATAGAATACCTATTACCTGTATAAAATACATTGAATCACCCGGCAGAATATTAAACGTTTAATATTACCTACTTTGTCAAGGTCTTCTATAAAATGACTTAAGGTAAACTGGTGAAGTATGAAATGCTTAATATTTTACACGTGCTTCAATACAATGAAATGCATAATATAATTCGCATATTTCATATTTTGCTTAGAAATGTTGGACAACATTCTATACAGTAACTTCACGTTTTGTAGAATAGCTGAATTTAATAGATTGACAATATCATATAGGTCAAGAGCAATTTCTGAAAATTCTTAGGCTTGTTTATCAAAATCCCATACATTTAGAATTTTACATGAATTTAGCCAACGATATGCTAGCCATATAAGTGTATATAAAAAAGTCCTTTACAGCTTTGAATAATACATGCAATATCAAAAAGTGTTACAAAAACATCAAGTCCTATTTTTTTCTCTCTTGTTCATTGTGATCCATGAAAGAAAACCATTAGTTTTCACAAATGCGTCAGATTATATTTATAAAATAAATTCTATTATGTTATTTCGCACTTGTGACACCCAAAAGAGTTAAGTAGGCGAGTGATCTGTAATTCGTGACTAGTTTCTCTAAATTGTGTGGCTATAAGAATAAAAATACACCTACTGATATATTGGCGACAGTTCTATTCGTAAAATAACATCTGGCGTTATGAGCCGGAAATCTATTGATCCCACTAACAACCATCTGACCCACACAACAACAGGTATCTCACTGGAACAGGCGGGGGGCTGACCATTTTCAAGTTGGTCCACTTTTATAAACTTTTTGCTTCATTCTATTTATTTATGTTTTAAATGGGATACTCCAACACGAGATTCATTTTCATGAATATTCACTTGCACTTAGAATGCTATTAAATGCCAAACTGAGCTTTTCCTATTATTTTCAAACATTTAGTAATCAACTGTCATTTGTTCTCTTCTTTTTTTTTCAAAAGAAAGAAAAGAAGAAAAGAGAAAGAAAAAAAGAAGGGTAAAAAAATTTTATGCATGACAAACGTTTCCTCTTTTTTTTTTTTTTTAAACAAGCAAAGGTTATATTGTTGTGCTCGAAATCTTTTATAATTATAACTAGTTAGCAGTTTTCTTAAAAAATGTACATAATTTGTTAGTAAATATGAATATGTTGTAGTTTCAGAATAACGACTTGAATTCGACTTTAAGATATATTTTAAATAGTGCATATTTTAATATTTATATGATATACTTTTAGACGAGTTAAGTTACTTTTAGACATAAATGAATTGTTTTAAGCATTTCAATTCGTTGTCCTTTAAGTAATTAATGAAGTTGAGTTATCAGTAATCAACTCAAAGTCTGATGAACTCACATTTAGATTAATAAAATAAAAACATAAGAGAATGAGAAATATCTAAGTGTAGTCTTTTTGCTTTTAATGTTCTCACTCTTTTATTAGACTATAACTATTTTATTTTTATGCCCAATCATAATTATTCAACAAGGAAAGATTGATGGACAAAAAAAAATTTCTTTCAAAATACCTGAAATATACTTCTTAACTTATTGAAGCCTATTATTTTATGGACTTCAATGCGAGCCAAACTTAAATTTTTAAGGTTTTTAAGACAGAGTAAATCATTCTAATATAAATATAGCTGAATAGCTAGACAGCATACCGTATTGTAATATATTTGTCGATACTTAATTGGGAGAAATAATATTGAAGAAATTTGAAAACCATTGTAAAATACTTAAAATAATAATCGATGAATAAAAAAATGTAATAAAGTAATAGTGTACTGAACCATTTTTTTAAAATAAAAAGTAAAAAGTATTGAAATGTTGTTTATCATTGTATAGAACTCATATAACATGCTTGCATAACATATTTTTATCTGATTGCATTTGTAATTTAAGCTATTGTTAAAAAATTCCAATTCCCAAGTTAAATTCTATTATGCGCTTCTTAGTATCAAAGTATGAAATCATTAAATCTTTGATGCATTTATGAAGCATCATGATAGAGAATAATTGATTCGAAAAAATCAAAACACTAGAAAATACATAATTGTTTACCTTCCTTCATTCTACTTCCCAAACTTTTTTTCAAATTTCCTGCACTCTTAAAGAGTTAGCAAAAATCTAATCTCCTTTTACGATCATTCATTGACCACATTTCTTTGTTTTTCTACAATTGTTTTTCAAAAAAAATTTTTATATTCCATCTCTCAGTAGTTTTTTCCACCATAATGAGACAATTTTTTCTTTTGTTATAAGTGGTCGTAAATGTAGGGAATCAGATCATAATCGATTGTATGACCATAAACACAGACTTCCTTGTTTACTGCAGATTATTCTCTGCTTCTCTCTTAATGATTAAAAGAAGAAAAAGAATCATCAATATGGTTTCAATCCCTTATGTAATCAAATCATTGAAGTTATCGCCAAGCGAGCAAATCAAAAGCATTGGGTTTCCTGTTAAAATGCTCTATTGATCTAAATGCTTGATTTTATTTGTTTAAAAAAGATTTATATCTGAGTTAAAACTAAAATGTTAACTTTTGACTTTTCTTTGAACATTATAAACACTCTTTTTATTTAATCAAGTTTGTGAATGACAATGTAATATTTTTTACTTCTTTGCAACTAAATTCTATTAAGAGCAGATTATATTTTGTTATGACTCAAAGTGACAAATAAAATACATTTTATTTAATTTAATATTTTATAACCAGCATTGAACAGCCGGCCGAATTCTGAGTTTACGACTATCAATGTTCAACTCCGTAGCCTTGTAAGTTTTCACCCAACCCAGAAGACAATTAGTGAACTCCTGTATCAAACAATGGGACAAACTAGTCTTCGTGGTGAACTTTTTGACAAGACTAACCCGCATTTGTGTCACAGGGAGAGGGAAACCACGAAAATGTCTCACGGTTAGCCCTGCGACAAGCGGATACTAACCTATAATCCATATATCACTGAGGACATTTACATCAGCACTGTGGTCGGTGCGGGAAGCGAAATTCGTATCTACCAGCCACAGCTAGAATTAAAAACTGACCCACCTCATTGAGAGGCAAAAGCTCTATCCCCTGAGCCATCACGGCTCACTTCAATTTAGAGAAAAATATAAAATTATGGCAATAATTGTTGAATGAATTTATTAAACAGGAGTTATTTTGCTTAAAAATTTTCTTTCAAAATAATAATTGCTTTAATTCCTCTTAATTAATTCCTCTTATTTATTCCTGTTACTTAAAAATTTCTAGTTAATGTTCTGCTATCAAATATACTCACTGAGAGAAAAAGTATGGTCAAAACTACCAAAGTATGGTAAAATTTACTATGTTTCTGGCTCAATGAGAACACCAAAAGGCACGGTAATTTTTACCAGAGCGCTTTGGTAATGGTTTCGGTAATTCTAACAATAAAATATGGTTTGATAATATGTGATAAAATTTCGTAAATGAGGGAAATTTGGGTAATTTTATCACGATATGTTAGAGCATGGCATAATATCCAGTTATTTGGTTATATTTACTTTTCAATTCTGTGGTCATAAGAACTCAAGTGTGGTAATAAGAACTATAACTTTGAAAACCAGAATTTCCGGTGAACCGTTACAATACGAACGGAAAAATTACCAAATGAATGGTTTATATATCGATATTTTAGTTTTATTAACTAGAATTATAATTCTTTTTTACCAGAAATGCCATTATCATACAGTATGGTAATTTTCCCCGAATTTTTTTTCCTGTTATATTGCGCAATTTTTAAATTCTTTAAAAAAAAATGCTCACAAAAACAATCTGTTAGGGCATATATCAATATCCTCTTCAGACCCCGGATTATTGTTCAATAAAAACGTAAACAGTTCTCTTTATTTCAATACAACGCACTTACTGCCTAAATATGACGTCTTAATTTTCGAACAATATATGAATAGCAGGTGTTGGAACCTCACGCACTATTATCACGTAAATAGCATAATTCAGTAAATTCTGTGCATGAAACAATCGTTTGTTGTGGAATATTAATGACATCTAATATCTTTACATCAAGAAAATACTATTTATTGACCGCGTCTTTCTTTTTATTTGTTCGTATCATTTCATATATGATTACACCGTTTGACACTATATATTAACTACCTGACACAGATCAATGAAGATATTGAATGCAGTTTATTTGTTTGGGTCATAAATTTGTAATTAAAATTATTAGTACATTTTTAATGTTTTTTTTAATATTGGAAATTGGATTTTTTAAACAGAATGGTAGATGAATCTGTAAATATTAAGAAACCTCATTCGCTCAGATTAGCATTAAGATTTGAAATATTTCGATTTAATTATATATCATTCGTAACTCTTTCATAAATAATATGGATTGATATCGGTTTTGATATCTGGCATTTCGTCAAATGAAGTTACGTTTACTTACAAAATATGATTTTAAAATGCTATAGCTGTTTATATTTTTTTATTCCGTTTTTAAATGTTTTCAAAACATACGTGATTTTGTTTTTCTTTCAAAAATAACTGCTCTGACATATTCATTAGATTTATTGAAATTATTGTCAGTAAAATTTATTCAAAATTCTATTAGCTTCAAAGCTTACACGGAATAAAGACTATGTCTTAATTTTTATTTTTTTGTCTGTAAGCTTCAAATTGTTTAAATGCAGAGTCGAAAAGTAAGATTTTTGAAGTTTATACGTCGGTTATTTGTTGTGAAATGCATTAAGAACCTTCTTTCATTCCTAAAACACTCGAATATTATCACTTCCTCAATACCTTCTTCCACACTAAATTTAAAGACTTGATAAATAAATGAGTGTGATAACTAAATATGATAAAAATAAGTTCTTTCACCGTGTAGCAATCTATTTTTTTTTCTCCATAAAAATGGTAAATCTTGTCTTATTAAGTTTTCTAATCATTGTTGAAATATATGTCAACAATTTATTCCTTTCAATACATTTCATAGAATACGCAAGATTTCAATTGAAAATTGGAATGGTCTGGATACATATTTAACCCTAACTTAATATTTATTAAATCCTTAAAAATAAGCTTTAGACAATTCAACTCTAACTTTCTTTCGAGCCTGACTCAGTTTTTGACTTATAAAACATCCATTTAATTCTATTTATATTATATTATAACTAATATTATTATAAAATAAATATGAATTTCAAATGTATGTGAATGATTAGAGTAAAAATATCAAAGTTAAAATTTCATTTTATGTTATAAGATGATAATAGAAAAAATAAATCTGCTGTTTCAATAAATTTTAACAGTGCTTGTTTTTAATATTTAAATCGAAGAAAAACTTATCAACATTCAAATGTAATGCATGAGATTTTTGACAAGTTGTAGTTTAAATAAATATTAATTCGAATATTAAATAAATATTAATCTGAATATTCATTCGATTAATATTTTTGTTCACAATATAAATATTGGTGTGAACAATTTTTATGAGATCAAGTACTTTTCTTTTAGCGAACTGGAATTAGATTCAAAAAAATCTTTCGGATTCTGACTCCACTTCAAATTATTTTTCGATTTTGACTATATAGCCCTGCTTAAAACTAAAGCAGAATCTTTTAAGTAATCAATAAAGTATTTATAACACGAACGCCTCAAAACTAGGTTATGTCAACACGTTTTCTCAACTATTAAGTAAACCGGTTATATTTTGGACTTTTCTGATATTTATTTTTCTTTCATTTAATGTATCCCTGAAACAGTTTAAATTTGTTTCTTATATATTTGAAACGCTTAAATGAATGATTAAATAGATTCCTTCAAAAACTATGGCCTTGACATCAAAAACGCAAATATCCTATTTATTGCGAAGTAGTTAGTAAACGTCTTCATCACCATATTATTGATTCAAATTCTCAACTATTAATTAGACATTTGGAAATATAAATGTGTGTTTGCAGAACAGTACTTCATCAGTACACTGCATGCAAACACACGGGAGCCTTTCTGTTGTTTGTTTATTTAATGTTTTAATGTGTTTATTTACCTCTTATGCATCAAAATTGACTTCGTAAATTGAATTGATTTTATGATTAGACATTTAGCACTAGTTTGTTATTAAGGTTCAATATTTTGATTGATTTCTTCATTTCAAAATGACTTCTCATGTACTTAATTCAAATAGAATATAGAGCATTCGTGTAAAACAGTATGAAGTTAAAAGTAACAATTAGTAGGTATGTATTAAAGTTTAAATTAATAAATGACTTTAACATGGCTCTAATATTCGTAATAACGTTTTAGAAATTCAAAAATGGAGCATTAATAGACTAAGATGATTGACTACATTGTTAGAAATGTTTGAGCATGTTCAACGATAATATCATTCAAATTTGCTGCAAGTTCAATATGGTGTTAAGTTAAATTTTATTAATGTATTTCTTAAACTCGATTACATAATTTAATATAACACATTTTCTTTAATTTGCGACAAATTCGCATAATATTTTGGTTCTTTTTAATGCTCGTCTCCTAATAAAAAAAATTATTTACTTATTTATTTTCTAGTTTTGTTTCTAATTTTTTTTCTTTCATTCAAAAATATACTGTTTTGAAAAAAAAAAAAGATTTCCAGTATATTAATTTCTCAAATGTATTATTTCAAAAAAGAGAAAATAATAGGAATTTAATCTAAATTTTCATTTTAATTATCTTGAAATTTGCATACTGCTGGAAAGAGTTTATTATAATTATTATTACCCTTTTATCTAATAACATATTATTAAGTTTATGTGATTCATATTTAGATGGAATAAATTTTCAAAAATAACTCAACTTTGTGAAAAATGTGAGTGTTTATTTAGTCTGATAATTCTATTATTAACGCCAAATCTCTCTTTACGCTAGCTTTTCATTAAAAATAACTTTAAACTTTGTTTTTAATTTGTGATACTATATGCATTTTATCACTGAAAATAGTTTTAACTTATTGAATTAAAATGACTTCAAATAAAATTGCATTTCAATTTTTTAAAAAACCCCGAGGCAAACGATTTTTTAAGTTCTACAGTTTCGTAATCGTTTTCAAGTTTGTTTTCTTTTTCAACATTATTATCTGTATAAAGTATGATATAGAGCGAAACTGTTTCAATTTAAAAATGTGTAAACAATAATTACTTATAAGTTATGTTAAATTTGATTCTGATTTAAACTTTTTTTTTTTAGTAAATACAATTTTCTAGTTGTTTAACATCAGAGAACAGCTTTACACATTTCTTGCAGAGTAATTAAATGTTATTACAAAATCGTTTGCGTTTCAATATTAAAGAATAATAACCTTTAAATCTGTTGTCTCCTAATTTAAAAATGGCGAAAAGTTTCATTTTTATATTTGCCTTTAGAGAAAAGCAAATTTACTCTTCAAATTTAGCACACTTTACAAATTTGGGTTACTCAACAATGTGTAACTTAAACAGACAGGACTTAATATATCACATATCCAAAAATAAGTTTAGAATAGGAAATTGGAACATTGATCTTGAATACACTGTTAATCGTTTAATTAAAAATGTGTGCTCTTTTTAACATTTAATTGTTACTTATTTGAAATAAATTTAATCAAATCAAGACAGTGTTTGGGCGAAGATAGTTTTTAAACTGATTAAGAAGCTCAAGCGGTTTAAATTTTTAAATAATTATTCAATACTTTTCAAACGTTGTGTAAAATACAATAATTAATGAAGGAGAGTCTATGTATAAAATAAATTTTAATCAGCAGTTTAATGTGCCATCAAAGTTCATTCTCATTTCTCTTTTAATAAATGCGGTAATTTTTTTTCTTCTTATCCCAGTGGTTACTTAATATAATGGAAGGATATCCTGTCATAAATTAAACCCAACTTCAAATAAACACGAAACGAGATCGTCTGAATTATGAAAATTGTTCGACGGTTTAGCAAATGGCGATGGTTGGCAAAAACCGGCGTGCGTCGCCAGAAGCATTAACTTATCCTGCTAGCGATTACGATAATAGCATGAAAGGAATGTTTTATCTTTCTTTTCTTCTTAAAACTGGCTGAGAAAACCTGTTGGGTTATTTCCACGGCGTTAAGAATTTGTTTTCATCCCCGAATCCAGGAAGTCAGATGGTAAAAAAGAATGTAGACAACTTCGTCATCTACTTGTAGTGGCCTCAATGGTCCAGCAACTGTTTGTCTGTAGCACTAAGAACCCTGAGAAAATTTTACCGCTATAAATAAAATGATCCTTAATTTTAGATAATCCTTGCTAAAAGTACCTTGGATAATATGGAGGTCGAATTTTTAATGAAATATTGTTCGACTGATTTATAAAAAAAATTTCTCGTGTTGGGAGGTTATTAGATCATATTAGATCACATAAATTCTCACAGTTCATATAAAATTACAATGAAGTCAAAATTGCATTGATTTAAGTATTTTCAGAAATATAAAAATAAAATTAAAACGATAAAATTCATGCATTTTAAAGTATAAAATGAAGTAATATAATTAAATAAAATGCAATTTTAAATAAAATGGAGACATTTTTAGTGAAACACCAACTTTTAAACAATTGATTACAATAAACTGCAAAATAGCTTAGTTTCGAAAATAGATCATTGTAAAATGTATTAAAATTTATCTTAAATAAGTAGCATTAAAATAAGGTTATAGAATTGTTTATTGAAAAAACTAGTTTACCAAGTGATTGCACAAATGTGGATTAAATTAAATTCTATTACTTTAAAAATTTTATTTATTTTCTTTTTAAAGTAATGGATATTATTTAAATAAAATTAATAAAATCTTATTGAAGCAGTACATTTAATACATGACTTAACAAATGAGAATAAAATAAAAAATCAGATTCCATGTGTAATTCTAAAGAAATTATAAGGAAATAAAGTTATTAATATATTTTTTGGTCGAATTTAGTGTAAATTATTCCATTAAATAAGATATAACAAACAGCTTATGTAAAGTTTTCCTTAAAATTTTAATGAAAGTATTTGTCTAATATTTGAAAAAAATTAATTCAAAATATCAATATTCTATTTCTGTTTTCTGGTCGTGCTATTTACAAAAAATTCAGTTGAATAAAACAGAAAAAATTGATTTCTATACACTTAAAAACAACATTTAATTCAAAATTTACAATATCTTAAATGACAGACATTGTAAATGGATAAAATGTGTGTTTAATATAAATCGTTATTATTTTTTAAGAGTTTATCTTCAAATATCACGTAACATAACAGTCACGTAACATAATAGTCACGTAACATAATAAAATAACACATTTATTAGCAACTTAAGATACTGGATATTACAATCTGACTGAAATTTTTTGCTGTGTTCTTTTGGAAGAAATTCATTAATAAAAAGAAGATATTTAATGTTAACTCTTTTAAAATTATTATTTTTAAGAAAATTAAATAGAAAAATAAAGGATATTTTTCATGCTGATTCAGTCTTGAAAAAATCTATATTTATTTAAATCACAACACTCTAAACAACTTCCTTTATCAACAAAACAATGCGAATCATAAATTTCGAAAATAACTTGTCGAATTTTACATAAAGAGGTCATTTAAAAAAAATCAAAAATCCAAATGTTAAATCAATTTTGCAAAAGCATAAATTGCCGTTAGTTTATTTTAAACGCATCATTTTATCATTATTACTCTTTTTTAGATCACGTTCGAAAAGCAGAACTGCGTATTAAAATATCGGCCATTCTCTAACCTTTTTTGTTCTTATCACATCAGCCATTGTTCTGAAACGTCAAAATTGTTCTATGATGTCAATCAAAAAAAAAAAGAAAAATTTTTTCCAGTTCGTATCAGCCGATGTGACTCATAAAAACTGCGCATTTACCCCGTTCTGAATTTATGAGGAATGTTCTGATGGTCTCAGTCACTGTACCAAGAAACAATAAGAATTGAAATGGACCTTGCATATGTAGTCTTTCTTTGTTCTTTTCTAAAGAACACTGATTCGATATCGAGTTCTTTTAAGTCACATTCAAAAAATTCTATTTCGCAATTTTTTCATCAATAGCTAGTTTGGCCTTTTCGAAGTCTTTTACCCGTTAACCTCTTGCTCATCGCCTGATCCAAGGTCATTTTGAAAAGGAAGGATCATATGAATATGACTATGCAATGTTTGCTTTTTTTATTATTAAAACTTTAACAATAATAATTAGTATTTTTGGCTAGGTTGTTATAATATTCAACCTTAACGCTATCTTCAAGGACGATCCATTAGAACTCAAACTACTTTTTTTTGCATTCTTCAGAAAGAACAAACACCAGTAAATAGGCCATTCGTATTGAAGGTACGCAGACGCAGGGGAAGGGCATGGAAATAACACGAAACTCATTTTAAATCATGAGGTTTAAAAATTTTAGTATTTTTAAAAATTATTTCTTTTTTTATTGTATTTTTCTGAATAATAAATGGAATACATTATTTTGGAGTTATTTAGAACGTACTGTGAGAGTAATTTAAGTTAAATATTTGTCGAAAACTAACTTATGTTTTCACATTTACATTTTGTGCTTCAATTCCTAAATTTCACTTATTCATTAATTTCATTTCCTAAATTACATATAAATAATTAAATTTCATTTTTTAAATTAACTAAATTTCACTATGCCCCTGTCATATTTGTAACATTCATATCCGATTTTATTACTGTAATATAAACAACTTAAATTAAAACTAAAATTGAAAGTAAAATTTACATGGAACACAACATATCCGTTCAATACCGTAATGAAGTTACTCGAATATTACAAATATCTAGATATCATTTTGTGTTCCTTAATGTCATAATCAAACTATTTAATTGCTAAACATTTAATTTTAATGTGCTATAACCAGTTATGGAAATAGTTATTAAATCAGCACAGAAAAAGGCAATAGAGAGGACATTGAGCAGTTTTAAACTCTGACATTGCTGTAAATCATTCATGTGCTTCGTCAGTAGTTTTTAATTTGAAAACTAGTTTAAAATATTTTGCATGAGCATTTAAAAATATTTATAACAGAATTAAAGCTCGTGGGTACTTTGAAATGGGTCGCATTCATTTCATCGACAATCACTTCATCGACACACCATTTCATCGACACCACTTCACCGACAGGCCGTTTCATCGACTAGGTCATTTCGTCGACAGGCCGTTTCGTCGACAGGGTCATTTCGTCGACAAGTCGTTTCGTCGACAGGGTCATTTCGTCGACAAGTCATTTCGTCGACAGGGTCATTTCGTCTACAGGGTCATTTCGTCGACAAGTCATTTCGTCGACAGGGTCATTTCGTCGACAAGTCGTTTCGTCGACAGGGTCATTTCGTCGACAGGGTCATTTCATCGACAGGGTCATTTCGTCAACAGGGTCATTTCGTCGACAGGGTCATTTCGTCGACAAGTCATTTCGTCGACAGGGTCATTTCGTCTACAGGGTCATTTCGTCGACAAGTCATTTCGTCAGTCATTTCGTCGACAGGGTCATTTCGTCGACAAGTCGCTTCGTCGACAGGGTCTTTTCATTGACAGGATCATTTCGTAGACAGGGTCATTTCATCGACAAGTCGTTTCATCGACAGGGTCATTTCATCGTCATATCATTTCGTCGACGGGATCATTTCGTCGACAGGGTCTTTTCGTCGACAGGGTCTTTTCGTCGACAGGGTCATTTCGTCGACAGGGTCATTTCATCGACAGGGTCATTTCGTCAACAGGGTCATTTCGTCGACAAGTCATTTCGTCAACAGGTTCATTTCGTCGACAGGGTCATTTCGTCGTCAAGTCATTTCATCGACAGGGTCGTATCTTCACCTAGGTTATTACATCGACAGGGTAGTTTTGTCAGCAGGGTCATTTCATTGACTGGGTCATTTTGTCGACAGGGTCATTTCATCAACATGATCGTTTCATCGACAGGGTCATTTCATCGACAAATCATTTCGTCGACAGGCCGTTTCGTCAACAGGTCATTTCGTCGACAAGTCATTTCGTCGACAAGTCATTTCGTCGACATGATCGTTTCCTCGACAGGGTCATTTCATCGACAAATCATTTCGTCGACAGGGTTATTTTGTCGACAGGGTCATTTCGTCGACAGGGTAGTTTTGTCGACAGGGTCATTTTGTCGACAGGGTCATTTTGTCGACAGGGTCATTTTGTCAACAGGGGTCATTTCGTCGACAATATTAAGAGAAGATTATTTTGTAGGCAAAGTCATGCGTAATTTTGAAACTAGTCTTATGATTCTTTTACAATAGACGTTATGCCCCTTGCACTTTTTTGTAATTTAGTATATTTCTGATGAAATTTTTTAAGCCTAGCCTGATGCAAAATCTTAATAGTATGTTGAAGTTGCCGGAAAAAAGCATTTCATTTGAAAATTGCCTACTCCTCTATTCATATCACGTTGCAAACACGAAACATTAATTGTATTTTACACATTTAAGTTGTATATTACACAATTTTTTTCTAATCATATTTAACACATTTGTTTCTAAGATTCATTTTTAATGTACATTATTGTAGATTATCATCGCAAAAGCAATTGCAACAACTATTGTGAATGATTCTTGATGTAGGGAGTGAAGGACGGGTGAAATTAGGAAGGAAAAAAAGACGGTATAAAATGAATCTGTGAGATAATGAAACCATGTGGTCGATAGATAATTTCAATGACAAGGTTTTTTCGTTAACAGGCCATTTCAGCTGCAAAAATTTTCTGTCGATAAAAAAGAAAATTATACTTATATAACGTTCCCCCGCAATGAGTAAAACGCATCAATACAGTTTAAAATCTTGTCCAAAAAAAAAAAAGAGAAGGAAAAGGAACTAACTTTAGCAATGATAACAATGGTGATGTTTACGAAGAATTTAATCCGAAAAACATTAACCTTTTAGATAGTTAGCTAGTAAGATTACTTCTTGTTTTATCAAAAATTTATATATTCCCTGTGTTTAGATATTTATTTTTTTCAAGCTCAGTTGATTTTTTTTATATGCAAGTAATCGTTAATTTTGTTACTATTGACATATTAATAAAATTTTCTTACATGAAATTTAATATTTATATATTTTTTCTTTAAAAGAAAGATCGATGTAGGAAAAAAATAAACTAAGTTGTATGAGTGGCTATTACGAAGGTTGGCGAGCGAAGTGAGCAACGGGCTGAACTTTATAGTATTATAAAAATCTTGGGAAAAAAATGCATGAGGGGAAAAATAAAATGAGAATCCAACGTGGAAAACATATTGGGAAATAATGTTGATAAAGTTTTTGTTCTAATCCTCTTCCTCATGTCTTTGTAAGCTATTCTGCTGAAGAGGGAAGTTTCTGACAATTCTTGTGAAATTTAAATGAAATATTATTTTAAACAAAAATCTTGTTCTCGCATTTCCAGTTTATTTTATTTCTTATTTAATTAATTATTTATAACGTTGTGGCGTTTAACATGTATTTTATCCTATATGTTCCCAAAACATTTATAAGTTCTTTTACCTTATAAAATAAACTTCGTTAAAGTAAAAAAAAAAAAAAAAAAAAAACTCACAATGACTCCACATCCTCGGTATGCGATGCAATCGAAATGATATAAAAAATGGTTCTAAATCAGAGGAGGGGAGGAAACCTGTCTAATTGGTTTTTATGATCTAAAACATTTGGGGAAAAAACGCAATTTACTACGATATAACAAATAAATTGACTTTTGAGTTTATAATTGAGGAGAGTTATCTATATGCATCTGATTTTATTCTCATTAATGTTTTATAACAAGTTTATAACAAGTTTAGCAAACTTGTTTTTTTACTCAAATATTAAAATTTTTTTCTTTTCAATTTGCAAGAGAATAAAAATTTATTTAAATTAATAAAATTTGCAGGGAGAGTATATATTTTAAAGGCGAGCAATAAGTCCTTCAAAAAATGTAAAAGTGTAAATTTTTAAATATCATGTTTGATATGTGTCCTGATAAAGAAATGTGAATTTTCGTTACCAAAACGAAAAAAGTGGAATTTTGAATGTTGATAGAATATTTTGTGAAATTTTGCCCTTGTGGTTTTTGCTATGCGTGAAAATTTTTATAAATTGTTTTTCTCATTTGTAGTCTATTGAACAAACTTGATATTTTAAATACATATGCATTTTTTATTTTCATTTTTTCTACATTTTAGTTTTGAGTCTCCTGGCTTGTTCAGGCAGAAAATAATCAAAATTTTGATTGGCGATAAGTCGTGCTAATAGTGGTCAGTAAGTGTTTGAAAATTGTGTTTTCATCCTGTGTAGAAAATCAGTTAAAAATTTCAGCAATTATACTAGTAAAAAATTGGTCAAATTTTAATTGCAAAATTTTTTTTTCTTTTTTGTAGAGTAGGAGTTATTTATTTTTACATTTAAATTCCAAGCTTGACTTTTTGTTAATTTTCTTTTAAGCAAAATGTGTATAATTTAAATCCTGCAAATAAAAAATGAATTAATTCATCATTTACTTACTACTATTATAATTCTTATTAAATTATACTATTATTATTTAATTATAATAATAGCATAATGCAAAAATAGTATAATTTGATAGTATTAGATTAGAATTGAATAATTAATACTATTATTAAATTCACTATTCATAGAAAAAACATATTTTGTGAAGACCAAACACTAACAGGCTTGCAACGTTACGCCCGTGTTTCTAAACAATTTTGGTAAGGTGAGTAGCACTTTAAATATTGTGGGAATCTACAACCGCCTCGGTAAATACCTAAACATCAAGCATGTATTCCTATTGTTCTTCGAAATCTCTAATAGTAGTAACGAAACTAAGACTCAATTCGATTGTTCGAATACGCATATTCCTGTCCTAATGTTAAAGATGCTGAACAAAAAGTTTAAAATTGCAATTAAAGTGAACATTAAGAAATTACTTTTCCATCATAAAAAACCTAGAATTTTTTTTCTACTTAAGCAGACATAATAATTAGGTCTATGATTATTTTCATTTCTGTGAGAATTGGACTGATGTCTATGTTTTTGTTAAAATTTATGTAAAAATGTTGAAAATTTTTACAGCAATAAATTTAGCTTTCCTCTCCTTGAAATAGTGTCTAAATTTTCATTGTAATATATTTTTATTGCTTTCAATTCTAAAAATATATTTTATTAATTTGATTTGATATTAAAAACAATTTGATTGTTAACGTCACACTATATTAACTGTAACCACGGTCCGGATATCATGCTTGGTAATGTTCTGAAGACAATCCTTACCTATCCTAAAAATAAGTGTCGAGCTATTACGATTTAGATATAGAAAAGTAGATTTCGATACATCAACCGTTTAAACGCTTCTCAACTACCTATTAATTAATTTAAAAAATTGGAACAATAAATTGGTGCAATTGGAACAATAAACCGCCATAAAGAATTTTACTTTAGTATAAAATTAAATAAGTGCTTTTTTCAAATTAATAATAGAAATATTTAGATTAAATCTCTAAAATAGTTTCAGAATTACGCATGACACTAGCAACGAAATGACCCTGTCGACGAAATGACAATGTCAACGAAAAGACCCTGTCGACGAAATGACTTGTCGACGAAATGACCCTGTCGACGAAATGACCCTGTCGACGAAATCACTTGTCGACGAAATGACCCTGTCGACGAAATGACTTGTCGACGAAATGACCCTGTAAATGAAAAGACTCTGTCGACGAAATGACCCTGTAAATGAAAAGACCCTGTCGACGAAATGACCCTGTAAATGAAAAGACCCTGTCAACGAAATGACTTGTCGACGAAATGACCCTGTCGACGAAATGACCTTGTCGACGAAACGACCCTGTAAATGAAAAGACCCTGTCGACGAAATGACTTGTCGACGAAATGACCCTGTCGACGAAATCACTTGTCGACGAAATGACCTGTCGACGAAATGACCCTGTCGACGAAATGACTTGTCGAAGAAATGACCCTGTCGACAAAATGACCCTGTAAATGAAAAGACCCTGTCGACGAAATGACCCTGTAGATGAAAAGACCCTGTCGACGAAATGACCCTGTAAATGAAAAGACCCTGTCAACGAAATGACTTGTCGACGAAACGACCCTGTAAATGAAAAGACCCTGTCGACGAAATGACTTGTCGACGAAATGACCCTGTCGACGAAATGACTTGTCGATGAAATGACCCTGTCGACGAAATGACTTGTCGACGAAATGACCCTGTCGACGAAATGACTTGTCGACGAAATGACTTGTCGACGAAATGACTTGTCGACGAAATGATCCTGTCGACGAAATGACCCTGTCGACGAAAGGACCCTGTCGACGAAATGACTTGTCGACGAAATGACCCTGTCGACGAAATGACTTGTCGACGAAATTACCCTGTCGACGAAATGACTTGTCGACGAAATGACCCTGTCGACGAAATGACTTGTCGACGAAATGACTTGTCGACGAAATGACCCTGTCGACGAAATGACCCTGTCGACGAAATGACTTGTCGACGAAATGACCCTGTCGACGAAATGACTTGTCGATGAAATGACCCTGTCGACGAAATGGCATGTCGACGAAACAACCCTGTCGAGGAAACGGCCTGTCGGCGAAATGACCTAGTCGATGAAATGGCCTGTCGATGAAGTGGTGTCGATGAAATGGCCTGTCGATGAAGTGATTGTCGATGAAATGAACCAGACCCCTTTGAAATTGTTTTCTTATCCAAAATCATTTCAGTACATAGCTCATTAATTTCAATATGAAAAACTTTAACGATACCTGCTGTATTTTTCATGGATACAGAATGCAGGTACAAGTGATTTTTAAATTGAAAAATCCATACTTATGTGAAGTTTATTTTTATTTAATTGCACATAAATAAATGTACTTTTAAAGAATTTTATTAAAGAAAATTTTTAATTTTTTGAGAGATTTTAATTTTAAAAAATGTAACTAAATAGGGAGAGGCTTAGGACTATAAAAGATTAAGAATTGACATAACATTTTAAAAGATAGTTTATTTTAAAAAGATATTCAAGCAGGACATGTAACTTCGTAGAGGACATGTAACTCTTTTTTTTAAATTTAACTATATATATATATATATATATATATATATATATATATATATATATATATATATATATATATATATATATATATATATATATATATATATATATATATATATATATATATATATATATATATATATATATATATATATATATATATATATATATATATATATATATATATATATATATATATATATATATATATATATATATATATATATATATATATATATATATATATATATATATATATATATATATATATATATATATATATATATATATATATATATATATATATATATATATATATATATATATATTTAATTAAATAAAAAAATTAAACCTTCCGGAAAATCCGGTAGAAATGGCTACAGTAATAAGTTTATCACTTCTCTGAGGTTGCAATAAATTTGCATCATTTTAACTCAAAGTACACCAATATTTTAACTATAAACTAATAATAAAGTAATAGCAAATGATCAAATTAAATGACAAAAAAATTAATTATATATTTAAGATTAACATTAAGACATATTAAGATAATGTAATATATAATTTAAGTGTAATTGGTTTATCCTCTTTAAAGGTGAGCTAACAAGATCAGTTACAACTTCTTCATTACCTTACATGACGAACCATGAGAAAGATGCCATATACATAGTTGGAATCTTAATGATTTTGAAAACAAATTTTAAATTAAAATCTCGACAACACAGTTAAAAGAAGAACATCTAACAAAGAAAGTACCTATAGTGTCACTCACAAATAAAGCTGATTTTTTTTATTCGGTTAATTTTTTGGTTATGAAATAATATATGCAAAACATTTCCTGTGTTTTGTTGTCGAAATATAAATTATTGAAAATTTAAATTGGGACAAAATAGTTTTTAGAGAATCGTAGAATTCGCCTAAAGCGCGATTTAGATATTTATAAAAAATTTTTAATTTCAAGCTATTTCTCGTACAAATCATTCAACTAATAAAGTGCTATTGTGAAAAATGTTTTTAATATGCGAAATCATGCTGTAACATTTAAATTTATTACTCGAAATAATAGAAATTTTATTCTAATTTTATAAGTTAATCTTGTAAATTTAGCTTTTTACACGCAAATAATAAAGTTTTCGTTTAAGGAAAAAGTCTTAAATTATCGTAACCTTATGCAAGCAACCCTGTTCTTCACCTGCTGGATAAATGAAGCTTGGAGGTATATTAAAGATAAAAATTGTAGTTTTTAAAAGTTTATATCTTAATAATTACTTTGAAGTAGACAAAATGAATTTTATACATAACTTCAGAGCTATATCTTCCCGACTGACGAGGGATATCTTTGGTACTTTCCGTGTAATTTCAATGAATAAGAACAAATACTGCAAAGCAAGCTTAAATTTAATGATGTCGGATAATTTTAAATTTTGTTTACGGTAAATTAATTGAAATTTTGCTTACAGTTCTTACCATGAAACATTTACTTTTTATACATCAATTTATTCCGTACATTTATACTTAATTCATAACCATCCCAATGATAGTTACTACCGTAAATAATCCTAAGAAACTGAAGCTTTAAGATATTATATTAGTTGAAAACTTCATTTACTTCAAAAATATACAAATTGGAAATAACAGTCAAAAAATTTTTAAGCTTTCAAAAATCGGCACTCATTTTCAAGACTTGTCAATTGTTGGCAATTGTGCTGACTTAATAAAGTTGAAATGCATTTCACCCTAATTTTCCCCTCTCAACTACTTTAGCTTTTCTTGTTCTGTTTTTCATCTTTTTTCTCTCTCTGCTACTGCGGTTTTTATAGTTTTATTTCGCACCTTTATTTTTTCGTTGGCAACTTAGCGTTTATTTTCAAATCACTTATGTTTCTCCTCATTCATGCCTGGCAAGTCTTGAAAATGGGGGCCTATTTTTGAGCTCTTGAAACATATCGACTGTTATTTCCAATCTGTATAGTTTTGAAGCGAATAAAGTTTTTAATTAATGCAATAACCGCATTGTTCTTAAATTTATCAAATGCTTCAGTTAAAATATAAATATATAAATAAACACACAATTTAAATCAGTATCACCCATGTTATAAAAAAACTGCTAGCATTGTACTTAAAAATAGAGAATTAGATCTTTAGAGATAAAAACGAGAGTGTCTGATATCAAAAGCGATAGCCTTTTTCCTAATTCGTTTTCATTGTTGCCCTGTCAACGCCAATAATATCAACTCGGTTTCGCATTTTGGGCACTTTTCCTTCCTTTATGGTCCATAACGGTGGCACAAGGATGTATTCAAAAGCGGTGGGAAGTACAATTTTTCTTTTTTCTTTTTTTTTTTTCAAGATGATGGTGATTCTATATCGTCGTAATGTATACAACAATTAAAATTTTACGCTTTAATGCGTAAGTGGATTACGTTTTTCATAACACGCTTTTTCTTTCCTACCATACTCACATTTTCATTGGTTCTGTTATGAGGGACCGTCCATATATGTCATTATCACTATTTTGTAAATTTAGAGCCACCGTCAACCCCCTTATTATACCAAATGATCACAGTATCCCCTCTAATGGTATCAGTATCTATGAAGTTTGTTACTGTATTGTTTCTTGTTGTGTGTCATTGTTCCTACTAACTGTATTTTTATTTTACATACATAAAAAATAGGAATATATAATAATCTTTTTTCTCCTTATTCGTAAACAATCTTCTTTATGTATATTGTACTAAAATTTAAAATAAAAGTACCATGAGTACCATGAAAAGTACAATTAATTTTGGAACTGGATTAAATTTATCATCCTCTAAACATCAATCTATATCGAAAAATTTTAAAATAATGATTAATAATGATTTTTTATTATTTTATTTTTCCTAATTCGTAAACGTATTTGTAATACATTTTTTATATGCAGTACCTATGTTGTACTCGCGTGTGTTGGATTTCTGTTTGGAACTGTTTCTTCTATAAATAGGACTTATCTATTTAGCATCAATCTAAAGGGGACATATTTTGTAAAAATATTAAAGAAAAGGAAAAAAAGAAGCTCGTAATGTTCACTGTGGGAAAATCCTAAAATTCAGTACGTTAGACTAGATTTTTAATTTTAATAATTAATTTAAACAAGTATTTAATTTGTCTTTTTCTTTATTTGTTTATGCACTTATTTCATTTCTATTTACTTAATAATTTATTAATTTAAATTATTTATTTAATTTATTTATTTAAGCTATTTATTTAATTTATTTATTTAATTTACTTTTTTAAATTATTTATTTTATTTATTTATTTAAGTTATTTATTTAATTTATTTATTTAATTTACTTTCTTAAATTATTTATTCTTAATTTCAGACTCAAAATCCTATTTAAGCATTTAATTCATCAAAAAAAAATTAATATCATTTAGAAATGTGAATACGATCTTGTGTTTTTATAATTTTTGCATAACCGGTTTAGTTCCAATAAATAACGTTGTGCAAAAAGCACGTAAAATTGTATCAAAACTCAGTTCTGTTCGTTTTTCGTTTCGTTCGTCACACATTAAACAGATTTTTTTAAATGTATAATTCTAATAATAAATAAAGTGTTTGCTCAAAATAATCTGAATCACGAATACCAAAAAAAAAATTATGAATAAATAAATGCGCAGTATACAGATTGATCTTTTAATTTTAAAACCTTTATTTGCAAGTAAAAAGGTTGTAAAATTGAATGTTACTAAGTTAAAATTCATATCATAAATATCTTGCAACGTGAATAAGGGAGAAATAATCATAAACAATAACAAACATTTATTGTATTCAGATGCTAAAGATATCATTTTCATACGATTAAACTTGTTATATACTTAGTTGATGTCACAATCAAAAACTCATTAGACCAACGTAAATAATATGCTGGGTCATTCTTGTTTGTATCTTCTATGTAGGTGCAAACACTATTTCGCCTAAGGCATTACAGTGATAAAATATTACAAGGAAAAAATCACCGATAAATAGAAGACTGGTTGAACAGGACAGTTTTTCTATTTCAGATGCGTCTAAGAGCTTAATTTTTAATAATAATTTAAAGTAATTTACATAAATCTCGTAATGCATAAAAATAGTATTGCACAATATAAAACATAAAAATAGAGTCAATAACTTTATATTTGCATCATTTTTTGTTCCCTATATCATTTTTATGAAAGCTAGTATTACTAAGTTATTTTTGAATAATTTTTATCAATCAGTATATTAACGTGAAACAAAGACTCTTAAGTATATATTGATAAGCAGACTTTATGACTTAAGAGGACGCTATACGGCTGGAGGAAATTTTCATCGTAAACTCTGCGTCCTCAACATGAACCAATATAAAATTTAAAGTATAGAAAAGGTAAATTCAGGCTAACCTAGAGTAAGTTTCAATTGCTGAAAAAAATTTAAAAATATAAAATCGCGAACAAATTACTGCAAGAAAACTTTTTTATTGCCTAATCGTAAGTTATTCTTTCATAATTCGTTTTCATTTTGATATTTTGAAAATTTCTTTTTAGTCTTCGAAACTTAATGAAGTATTTTGACTAAACTCACTTTTTCTATACTTTAAATAAGTTTTTCATTGAAAGGATTAGGCTTTGATTAAATGCAGTGAGTGTTGCCATTAGAACATTTCGAAATTTTATCGCTGTAACTATAGGTAGAGAAAAACTTATAAATTTTCACGATGCGAACTAACAAGATATAGAAAGATGTATAGAATTGTGTATGATATTTGTTTATAAATAAAATTGTGTGACGATGTATTAAATGGGAAAGTAATTTATTTTATTAATTTAATACGATTTATTAATGTTATATTATTTGTTTTTATTTTATATTATGATTTTATGATATTATTCATTGCTTTTTATTATTTATTATTATTTGTATAAAATTCAACAAACTATTTTAACTAAATATATGCTTACATAAACTATTGACTAACTAAATGATTATATACTTTTGAGTACATAATCATATATTAATCACACATTTTAATGTTAGTACAAATGCTTTTCAGTGACTAAGTATGCCCGACATTCCTTTGTGTTAGTTTTATCTTCTTCATTTTTAATGCTTTCGGTTGAAGCAGTTTTGAACTTTAAATTAACGATAATTTTAAAATTATCTATACTTTCCATCAAATGATATTTCTTATTTTATCATCATTAATAATGCTTCTGAATTCATTTATTTTAAATAAATTATATAAATAAAATAGTATTACTTGAAAAATAATTTATTTGTTAACAATCGAACAAATTTATGCACTGATTATGTTTTCTCTTTTCGTATATTACTGAAAACTGCGACTACATGCCTGTAAAATTATTATTTAGGAACAAATCGCATATTTTTACTTTAACTCATTAAATCATCATTTTTAAGAAATTTTAAAATATCTTACCTCGTTCACAAGAATATTTATTTTAATCAATAAATTGAGTGCTTACACGCAGCATAACAATTTAAAAACACAGGGTATGTAATTTACTTTAAACATAAATATTAAAATGAGTCATAAAATAACTCTTTTTTTTTCTTTGATAAGAAATATTTCTTTTTGCAACATACTTTGATAAGATTTATTTACATGAATAAAATTCTTTCCTTTAAACAAAAAAAATTATTTATACTAAAATTTAAAGCTTTACTCTAAAAACTCATTGCACTAAACAAGATTTTGAAATGAATTGTGGACACCATTTTGTGCTTTAATAAGAAAATTTCCCTTTTATTTTAATTTTTCTAGCAAATTTAAATAATTTATTAAATATTTCGGTGATAATGTTTTTTAAAAAAACCATACAGAATGGATTATTGCAAACTATTCCTTCAGAATATTTTAAAATACATTTATTTCCCAGATTTCTTCAAAATAATTATAATTAAAATACGCTTTATTTTAATTTAATTGTAATATTACACTCTCCATTTGTTAAAGTTTAATAAACATAAAATACTTAAATATAATAACAACTTTAAACAACAGTTAAACTTAGTTAGCGAAGCTGTGGCAATAAAATATTGTTATTATAACCAAAATAATGATTTTTTCTTCGTAATAAGAAATTCATTTTACCGTTCAGCCTTATTTTGATAAAAGTCAGATTAAATTTTATTGAAAAATTACAATATCAATTTTATTTTGCATTTTTTCTTCACTTTATTAACTGCTAATGACAATTCTCTTTTGAAAGATCCTAAAAACTATTGTATTATCAGTTGTCCCTTATAAAAATATAAGAAATCAGGTGTTTTTAATATCATATGCTAAATTAAAATTTAAGAAAAACAAAGGAAACCGGAGTTCTTTTACCCTTTAAATATAAGTTGCCATATTTGTTCAAAACATAACATAATATTGATCGAATATTCTGTAACCTTAAAATGGTGTTATTTTAAATCATGTTTCTAATTCAATTGAACCATCTAAGTGTATAGCGAAGAGTAAGAAGATTAACTTGCATATTTTTTTTAAATTTAACTTAACGGATATTGCAGCAAACTTGTCGAATAGTGTGATTTAGCATACCCCAGCTCTTATAACAATATAGGATAAACACGTAGAATAGATTTGATTTTGTGAAGTCGTCTTTTCAGTTTATTTTTTATTTTTTTTTTATTTTATTGGTTTGTTTACTCCGAACTCAAATATCTTAGGATGTAAAAACTACTATTGTTTACAAAAAATCTCAATGAATTTCCAAATATAAAAATTCAAATTGAATATCTATACAATCTAACCACCGTCTGGAAATGCGACCAATTTTAATTCAGCTAACGTCATCTTATTACAACATTTCACAGCAGAATCTTCTTCAAGAGTCACAAAATATCGCCCTCTTACGGAGCATAATTCTTGCATAAGGTATTACAGAATCCTCTTATTCGGTTGACTTCGCATGTTTTGTATGTCTGGCTTTCCCATATCTTCATAGGCTGATACATTCTTGTTGATACAACAATGCGCTGCTGATGAGTGTTTTTGACCTTCATTCAAGGATGACGCCTTGAAAACGGGTGTCGATGTCAATTGCTGAATGGACTTACAAATTTAATCTTCAGATATATGAGGTAACGCCCGCATATTGTTCGTCAACTCACTGATGCCCACATCCGTCGGCCACCATTAGAGAAAACAAACAGTTAGATGGGACGATAAAACAGCTTAGTATATTAGAAACGCTTTGAGATTAATGCTAAATATTTAATCGGGTTGGATTTTTACAAATAAATCAAAGAATATTTGCTTTTTTTTTTTTACTGATTATAATTGATATTTAGTAAACTATAAATGCTTTGCAATTAATACTCAAAATTCCACCGCAATTTGTAATTTACAGTCATTTAATATCTGCTTTTTTATTTACTAATAAATTATAACTGATACTGATATTCCGTGAATTTGAAACGCTATGAAATTGAGGCTATACTGAGAAAAAAAAACTATTTTGGATGTTAAAAAACTATTTTTAGAGAAATAAAAATGCGGTTTAATAACTAAATATGTTTTTTTAATTGTCTTTTCTATTTTACAATTTCGCTAAATGTATTTTTTTGAAATCAAGACATTGGCTATTCTGCCAGTTTAGAGTCAGACCGTCCTGCTGTTTATTGAGAAAGATTTTACGCAATCTTGAAGTTTTTACAATCTCCACTGAGAAAGAAAGTATGGTCAAAACTACAAGAATATGGTAAAATTTACCCTATTTCCGGCTCCATGGTTACATCAAAAAGATTGGTAATTTTTATCGGCGCTCTTAGTAAGAATTTTAGTAAAATTAACAATAAAATATAGTTTTATAATATGTGATAAAATTCAGCAAATGTGAAAGAACTTAGTAATTTCATCATGATACTTTAGAACATAGTATAAAAACTATTTCTTCTCGATTAAATTTACGTATCAGTTTTGTATTTTTTACTAAATATGTGGTAATACGAACTATAACTTTGAAAATCAAAATTTGCGATAAACTAATATTTTTGATTTATTAAGCAGAATTATAGTTTTTATTTGTCTTTACTAGAAAATGCATTACAGAACAATACGGTAATTTTACCTGAAGTTTTCTCTCTGTGTACTAAATACTTTGTAGTATTTGATTTTTATAAGACATTGGAGAATATTTTTCTGTATTAATAAACAACAATCCAGTCTTTCAGTTTTGGGCATTGTTTCGAAGTGTTGTTTAGTACTAATTTACTGATTATTTATTTTTCCCGTCCCGTACGATGGCTATTTAGCTAGTATTCTATAAACTGTTTATTAGCGAATTTGAAAAATCAGAGTCTCTTCAGCTGTCTTATAAGAATCTAGTATGATAGGAATTTAGTATTAATGTGAAAACGTTTACCTATAGTTTACTACACGTCGGTATCAGTTATACTTTATCAGACTTACTTAAAAAACTTTTATACTTTTAAGTTTATAAAAATTCAATAAGTTATTTTTTTGAATATAATTCTCAAAACGTTTATATTTGATTATATTATTAAATAATAGGCATGTTTATCAGCTAATAATAATAATAATATATATAGATATATATATATTGCAATGTAAGGTAAAATTTCTGAAGAAAATTTGAATTTCCATATTCTTATTAAATGCCCACAATAACAAACGTGTATTGTAGTTTAATTAAACGTGTATTTAAACGTGTATTTTCTAAATTTTTTTTGGAAAAAATTTAGATTGATATAAGTTTAAAAAAATTTAATGCTTTTTATGATGAAATGTTTAGGAGCAAAATTTTATAATTAGTAAGTCAACGAAAAATTGAAGTTTGGAGGGTTTTATTCAGTTATTCTCATATAATTACATTCACTGATATATTTGCAATGTATATCTATTTCCTTTTTTAAAAAAAAATATTTTGAAATTTTGCAATTAAATCTTTCAAATTTTTTCAAAACGTTTTCGCCATTGAAAATATGTTAATAATTTCAACATTTGAAATTTTTCTTTCAAATTATAAGAAAAAGAATTTTATTCACTTACATACATAATAATTTATTAGTGTATACTTATTTATATTAGTGTACACAATATATATGTATGAGTGTGCACTAACTAAATGTAATTAGATAAATATAACTGAATGAAACCCTCCAAACTAAGTAATTGTTTTTTTATTAATTATAAAATTTTGTTTATAAATATTTCATTATGAATGGAATTAAATAATTTTTAAACCTATATCAATTAAAATTATTCTTAAAGAAAATACACGTTCATTGTATTGGACATTTAATAAGTTTAAAGACATGAAAATTTACGTTTTCTTTTAAGATTTGACTTAACATTGCAGTGTATTATTAGCTGATAAACATTAGTTGTCAGTTTTTCAAATTGTCTCTTTTTTTTCGAAAAGGAACCAAGCATATTACTGCGTATTGTATAATTTTTCCTCAATTTTATACAGTTACAAAGATTCTTTTAAAATGCAGTCATTTTCAAAATAGACAATCCCTCTGTTAAATTCATTTTTGAAATGGAAATATTTTTCTTGCTGGAATACGTAGGGGTACATTTACTTTTATGAATATTTGTACAAACTTTAAAAACGTTTTTTAAATTTTAAGAAAGAGGAATGTGTTTGCACTTAGATATATAATAATTTAATCTCATTGTTTACTTATGCATATCTGAGTATACAATATGCATTTAAGTATATACTAATATGAATATTAGTGTATTAGAAACTGACTTTATAAGTTTTAAGTGAAATATGTAGAATTTATGCTTCATTCAGTTGTATATAGAATACAAACATATGTATATATATTAATATTAATATAGAATAAGTATTATATTAAGCTAAATACGTACTATTTAGATATAATTCAGTTACATATAGAATGCATGGATAGATTAATCTAGAATTCATACGTATAAGTAATACATGTACAATTAATTTAGTTGCATATAGTATAGATATATCGATAAATCTAGAGCTATCAGTGTTATTTTTAGTAAAATATGTTCAATTTGAACTTAATATAGTCTCATGCATCATCTAATATAGAATTTTTAATTTATAAGCAATGTAATATAGTTATTATAAGGTAATTATTTATATATAATAATATTGAATAACAATATTTTATAATAATATTTAATAACACTATTTTATAATAATATTTAATAATAATATATTATAATAATATTTAATAATAATATATTATAATAATATTTAATAACAATATTTCATAATAATATAATACTATTTATATATAATTTCGTTATATATAGAATAAAATAGTTGTATCTAGAAACTTTTTCGTCAATTTAAAATCCTTCCTTGCTGTCATGAAAAGTGAAAGTCAATTTAACATGGGTTGGCCAAAGCGAAGAATGTGACAAAAGGTCTATACTCTATAAGAATGAAAATACCACCCAAAAGGAAAGTAAAAACTCCTTTTGTAACAGGCGTACGAAGGCGGGACCGGTTTTGAAAGAGAAAATCCTATTATTTACTTATTTATTACCTTTTTATTTTTTAAACTGTTTGTAGTCCCAGTTTATGCTTTCACCATTTCTTTCATGGAAAAAAAAACTAGTTTCGGCTTTACAGTTAAACTTGATAATGTATTTTTGTTCTTAGACTAATAGTATTTCCTTTATTAATTTTATTTCAAAAAAGTTTAGAAAAGGTGATAATTGTATTATTAAGTTTAAATCATTCTCAATCATTTGTCCAACCGAATTCAATCTAATACTCATTTAAGAAAAATACTTATTCATTTTTATTGCTTAGGTATAAAAATTAAATTATAAAATTGAAGTTACTTTTGTTACGTACATTTAATACAAACATCAGTCACTTTAATTAAAAACAATGATCAATTGATAACATTTTCTTAGCAAAATACTTTTTGATAGTTTTTATTTTTGCCCAAAAAATTTATGAGTTACTATTTCATAAATATTTCTAATAAAAACTTTTATAATAACAATGTTCAAAATAAAAACATTTATAATAAAATAAAATAAAATAAAAATTTATAATAAAAGCATATAAAAATAAAATTATTTTCTTTGTGTCAGTACTTTGAAATGCTTTATTTATTTAAAATAGCTTATGCATCAAAATATTTTACTAAACTTTAAAGAAATATAAACACAATATATTACAGCAAATATTGAAAAAACTTTTTTCACACTATTTTATTGTTAACATGTCTATTCTTAACACTTACTCTCGAGTGCAAAGTTACCACATTTAATATTATATCAAATAGTAAGTAGAATTGTCATTAGTTTTTATAAGTTTTTAGTGATTTTTTTTTTATTTAAGTAAATGAAAGAGATTCGAATAACATTAGGATTATATGTTTAACTTAGATAGTGTTAACCTGCGTAAAAATTGTCAATAATAATTTAACACTTTTTCTCAACTTCTTGTATGTTCATACATTTTAGAATTAAATCAGTTTCAGAATAACAAAACTTCATTATAAGGTCCTAATGTAGTGCTTTATATATGAAATTGTTATGTATGAAAAAAGTCTCATTGTATAGTACTCACTCATTTGTGATAATACATTATAGAATTTGATAAATTTTGAAAATATCAAGAGTTTTATTATAATCCACGTATTATATTGTGACTCATGTATGATGTATTAAGTATCATTATGTAATGCCTCATGTGTTAAATAACATACATAAATCACTCCATAATAGGATTCATGGAAATTCATTATTTTAAACTGATAAAATTCATTATTAAGTTAAGTCCGATTTTGTAGTGAATTATTACTCAGGTGTTAATAATACTTTACTGAATTTAATCAGATTTAAAATGATTACGTTTTGTTTTATCATGTAGTGACTCATATACATTGTTCAAGTCCCATTATGTAGTAATTCGTGTATGTTGTTATAAGTCCCATAATGTGATAAATTTCGATGGGTTAATACATTATTGAATTTAATCAGTTTTAGAATATTCAAGTTCCATAATAAATCTATGATTCAGTGACTCATATATATTAAAGTCTCATTATGCAGCAACTCATGATATGTTGTTAATCATACATTATTGAATTTAAACTGTTTTGGAGTAATCAAATTCCATAATAAGTCTTATTACTCATACATATATTAAAGTCTCATTCTGCAGTGATTCTTAATATGTTAATCATACATTATTGAATTTAATTAGCTATAAAATAATCAAGTTGAATAATTAGTCCTATTATGTAGCGACTCATACATTAAAGTCTCATTATGCAGCGACTCATGATATGTTAATGATATATTATTGATTTTAAACAATTTTAGAACAATCTAGTTCCATAATAAGTCCTATTATGTACTGACGCTAATATATTTTCAGTCTCATTAGGCAATGATTCATGATCTGTTAATACTTAATTGAATTTAATCTGTTTTATAAAAATAAGAAAACATTAAAAAAAATATCATCTTTATTTCTTAGAGAAATGCTATCGATAAATATGTTGCGTATTAAAAAAAAAAACATTTTTTTTTTTTTTTTTTTTTTGCTTAACATTTTGCTTTTTGACAAGTCTACAGGTAAAAGTAGTTGACAGTTAAGGCGAATTCTTCACGGTTGATTATGCGAATCAGCCGTTTCTGTTGACTCAGACTGATATTTTTTTTTTAAATAAACCAATCTTTCAAGAGTAAATTCTTCCACATCAAAGGTTTTCACTTGGAAAAGCGTTTTACTTCATTTTTCTTAACTTGAATTTTTTTTAAATAAAATTTTAATAAGTGCTGATGCCAAATAATAACTTAATTATTTATCTACATGTCGTGAAATATCGATATTTTTTAAATATCACGATAACAATAATCTGCAATATATTACAGCTGCATATATTGAATATTATGTCCTATGATAAAATTTAATCTAAGAAAATTTTTAACAACGATAGCATCAAGATTATAATCAATGCCAATAATTATAGAATGCAGTTTAAATATCAGTATTTTAAAAATTCGGTTTTTCAGGCGTTGCTCTGAACCATTGCTCTGAAGTTTTATACTTACCCATATAAAATTATATTCCACAAAATGATGTAAAAACTACCATCCCTTACAATTCAATATTTTTTACTATTACTAAATTAAATAACTACTAAAAATTAGTTCTGCATGAAATTGTTCTTGAATAAGCGAATTTTATAATTCAGTGCAAACACTTTTACATTCGAACACTTTCTCGATCAAATCGTTGAGATCATATTTCTTAGATTGCGGCTACCCCTTATATTTTGAGGGTCGATGGAAAAAAAAGCATGTTTATTCAGAAAAAGTACATTTTGTGTCTAATTTCGCAAATTAAATTTTGTCTGCATTGATTAGTATATTTGAGGTCACCCCCTCGAACCATTAAGATTGAGTGAAAATCCGATCATTAAATCAAAAGTATTCAGGGTGATTCGTTTCTATCTTTTTATTTATTTATTTATTTTATTATTATTATTATTATCTTTTTGAGCTCTCTATATTGTGAGGTAGTATATGCAGCCCACCTTTAAAGTTTTAAGATCTTACAGGTGATTTATGATGTGTTCACTTGGGTGTTGAAATATGTTTTCTCAATTTTGAATAAAGTAGTGAAAATGGGTGTGGTTACTTTCATATAAGAATCAGTCATGGTCGAAATTTCTCAAAGTAGAACCTGTCGCTGTCTCCAAAACCAAAATGTCACCCGCAGCAAGAATCGTATCGACCGTAACGAAAGCAAACTTTTCAATCCATCGAGCGAAGAGTCGAGGCCGAGTAAATTTCAAACTTCCGAAGGCTGTTCCCCATCGTTCATTGACTTGATGCACATGGATCCAAAGTGGATGCATGGTAAAGAAAATGGCAGTTTCTCTTGCACGTGATGCTGGTTGGAATTCCTTCTTTTTGCCGCCATCAGAGTCGCTAGCTACTTAACTCGCTGAACTTGCCTAATCCTGCGTTTCAGTTGACCTGTCGGCTATATATTACTTTTCTTCCGAACCAAGCATCAGCCATAAGGAAGTCTGACAGCAATCGCGTTAAAAATTAAGAACTACGTGAACTGTGAAGAAAGCTTACGGCCCTTCATTGTTTTCGGGTGGCAATGGCGCGATTAAAAGGGTCTAATCTTCTAATTGGGCGGTGATTAACAATGAGCATTTAGAATCGGAGCCTCTTCTGATCTACGTGCTCATATCTTTTTTTTTATTAATTCTTAACACAATTTTTAAAATTATATTACATTTGACGTATCTTAGCTAATAATGTTAGTAGATAAAAATATTTTTATGAAAACTGTTTTTTAGAGTATTTTACTTATTTGCTTTTTAACTTTTAAAGTTAGTTTGTTCATTAGATAGATAGATAATACAGCTAAATACATTTTCTTTCGTTTAAAATATTAGAGAAAACGATCATGGACTATACTAAAATTTTACTTTTTGCTTATAGGCAATAAATTTTTAACAAAAAAAAATTAAATACTCTTTTTAGATTTTATCAAGTACAGAAATAACCACTGTTATAAATTTTGGAATGTGGTAAACCAGAATATCGTACAAATCAGCAGAAACTTACCATACGTTAAACCATTTTATCGTGTTTTTTAAGGTTTATTACGTGATACCTTTGGCTCAACTTGAATGAAAACGTGCTTTAATACAGTGGCGAATTTAAACTGTATTATCGATCAATGTGCAATCGTTTTTCTGATAGTAACATAAATTATAATTGAAAAATAGAAACTTTTGCATAAATGCCCTTGGAAAAAAGGTATAGTCAAAACTATCCGAATATGGTAAAATACACAGTGTTTCAGGCTCTATGGCAACACCCAAAAGCTAAATATTTTTTTCTGGAGCGCTTTGGTAATGATTTTGGTAAAAGTAACAATAAAATATGGTTTCACTATATGTGGTAAAATTTGGTTAAGGTGGTAAAATTTGTTATTTTTATCATGATATCTTAAAAGGCTGGCATGAAAACCCGTTATGCAGTTAAATTTACTCATTTTTGTATTTTTTATTAAGTCTGGGGCAATAAGAACAATCTATTAATTATTAAATCTGTGGTAATAGAACTATTTAGAAATTTTCAGTAAATCGTTGCCATATGAACAAAAAAATTACCAAATGAATGGTTTAAACTATTATATTTTGATTTAACTGGCCAGAATTTTTTCTATTATTAAAAACCATACAGTAAGTTAATTTTATCAGACTTTTTTTTCTCTGTGTGGGTTACTTTAGTTTCAGAGAAAATTTACTTAGTCTCTCGATTAGGTGTGAAATTGATTATCAATTAAACAATACAACACCATTAACTTTAAAGAAATGTGACTGAAACATATATTATTCTGGAAAACATTATTTTCCGTACTATTTTCTAAATTATTAGCTTCAAATTGTAATTTTTGATTATATATAAAAGTTATTGATCGTAATATTATCCTAATTTGGAAATTTTTTTTCCTTAGTTTCCATTGATAAAAATTAACGAAAATATATATCTATATTTTATTATTATTATTATATTATTTTATATTATTATTATATTATTTCATATATATCTAACTTTATTCTATAAGATAAGATAATCTAAAGATGAAAATGGATATTTTTAAAAGAAAAATCTACGAAAAATCAGGCAACCATTTCTCATCAATTGTTTCCTGTATTAAGCCACGTGCAAACGATCATAGATAGAACTATTGTTAGAATAAGGAAGCATTCAAAATAGGCGTGCAAAAACATATGTTTTGCTCAGTGAATCTTGCGATAAGTTTCTTGTTTAAGATGTTATTTAAAGAAATTCGATAGCGTGCAAAATTGACCAAAATTTCACGCGAAAGTAAATAACTTCAAAAGTTTGAAATTCTGAAAATTCATATTTTACATCCTTTGATAAAATGAAGCTTAATCGGATACCTACAAGTGACGTAGTGTGGTTATCTCGATACTTATTGGTTGTTAAAACGTAACATTTGTTTATGCTAGCAACTGTTCTTTTAATTCTATTTCGAGTAAGCCAAGTCCGTCAAATATCAATGCCGTTAAGTGGCACTTTCTATATTCGTTCGCAATGTTTCTTTCATTATATATTTCTTACTTAACACTTTGACAGGCTCGAAACCATGAAGAACACAAACAAGCTAATTATGCATCGAAGTTATAGAGTACACTAGACAAAAACATATCACGTTTACAATGAAATATAACGAATAATATACACGAAATCTACACAAAACAAAACATAAATATTCACAAAACACAAATATATCATGGTTACACTAAAATATGTACGCAAACAATAAATCTAAGTTAGGTTAAAGACGTAGATAAGAAATATATTTCAGCAGATTCGATGTGCGATACGGCGCTGCATTTAATTCACTTCAGGTTAATTAACATTCTAAATTATGTTGGAAAGCTTAACTCAACTTTAACACGTCATTTTGCTTATGATCAGCTGTTGCTGACGTAATAGGTCACATGTGTGGATATCCGTGATCATCTTCTTGAAGTGCAAGCATCCAATTGGTAGTGTGAAATATATATGTATATATATATATATATATATATATATATATATATATATATATATATATATATATATATATATATATATATATATATATATATATATATATATATATATATATATATATATATATATATATATATATATATATATATATATATATATATATATATATAAATCATGCGAACTATTTTAATAACTTCAAAGTATATTTCTTAAATACATACTTAATTTTTTTCTAATAAAGTATCACAGATTGTTGATGTTTTCATTTAAAAAAAGGAGAATCAATGGATTTCAATGGATTTCAAATTTTTACAATGCTATCCGAGACAAAAAAAGAAAATTCAATAAGAAATACAATGGCGTGCAAAGTTGAGCAACATTTCACGTAAAAACAATTACGCTTAAAAGTTCGAAATTCTGAAAATTGATATAAAATTTAAAGCCTTTGATAAAAGGAAGCTTAATTGGGCAAAGTGAGAAGAATGTATGGAATACAAAGCATGTGAACTATTTTTATAACTTCAAACTATATTTTAAAAGACATACTTGATGTTTTTTTTTAATGAAATATTGCAAATTGTTGATGTTTTCATTTAAAAAAAAATAACTTAATTACTTCAAAATTTCCAAATACAATATTATTCTCTAAATAAAAAAAAAACTTCACAGCGAAATATTCAATTAAATAGAAACGAAAAAAATTATAAAGTAGTGTATTGGCCGTTAAACGGAGAAAATTCATACGTAGAACTTAATTGAAGGAAATGTCCTTTACTTGTATTTTTTAATGCAGCTGACTGCCTTCAAAGCCAAAAGGATGCTATACCGTAACTGGTTTGTTGAAAAAAAATTTTTTCTCCGTTACTCGTGAAATTCTTTTGGAAAGAAATTCCCTAAAGCAATTTAGATGAACACATAAGTATTGTTTACTTGAATGCATTTCCTTTATTCTTTTCGTGCTACGTCTCCTCTGTTTCTTAAATAAAATAATAATTTAAAAGGAAATATTTTAAAAAACACCACGTTCTTTCCATTGAAGAACGCTTCTCACAAAGCCTTGCTATTTAAATTATCTTTATAAATAGAATTAATTTACTATTTTCACACTTCGCAAGATATTTAATACGTACCTTTCTTAACGTAGTTAACGTATTTCAGCATTCCGTTATTAAACTAGAGAACTTTAAAAAAAAGAATTTAAAAAAAAAGGAAGAAAGATTTATTTAAGAAATTAAAATACGAGGAGAAAATTACATTCAGAAATATACTTTTCTTCGGATGCAATGACTCCTGCTGCAGAACAATTGATATTTCAAACGATGCCAATACGCTTTCAACTGAAAAAAGTTTAAATTTGAATGAAAGAAAACGATTGAGAAAATTAATAATTTATAGATAATCGTTTTCAAAAATTAAAATTACAAAAAAAATGTTCCAAAAAATTACGTTCAATTTTTATTTATTTATTGAGTTCAATGAACTGTGGTACTAAAAGAGTGTTGATATATTTTTCAGCTATAAAAGTTTAAAACTGAGCAGTATTTAACGATTCGTAATTTTTTTAAAGTGCTTTTTAAAAAATGCTTTTCTTAACTGTAATTGGGTATAATATAATCTACGTCACAGGTTGTGCTGTTCCTACTAAATTTAACCCATGAACAGCATTTTCTGCGAGCCTAACTTCAAGCCACAAATAAACAAACGAAGTGTTCGATCGTTTAAATAGCTGCTCGCCAGATTTTATTGCATTATAAAGAAAAGTTATTGAAACTAAATACAACTAAATAAACAACAACAACTAAAACAAATAACAACAACTACTAATAACAATAACTAAATAAACAACAACTAAATTCCATTCGTTTAGCATTGCGTCATATGTTGTTCCTACTAAATCGAAGTAGTTGTGTTTTTTTCATATTATACCCAATTGATCGTTTCTGTTTATTGTAGAGTATTATTTCTTAATGCATTAAAGCTTATAACGGCTGAAAAATTCTTTTAAGATGATAAAAAGTTCATTTTATCATATTTTACATTTGAATTAAACAGTTCTTTAATATATGCTTATATTTTTGTGTACTTTAATATTGGAAAACGTTCTTAATGTTCATATAGCTGTGTAATTTGATATCTAAATAACAATTATTCGACATCTACAATTTTCAGATTTTTATAAATAGATCTCACGAGCCTGAATAGGGAACGAAGTAAAATTTTGGAGTAAATTTCTAAAAATGCAGCAAAAATTAATTTACTATTTGAAAATTAATTCTTGGAAACAATGTACGATACTCTTATTTCTTTATATTAATTGAATTAATTAATCATATTGATGCTCGGTTAAATTTTAAATATATAAATTTTTATGATTTATACCTATTCATAGGTTACAAAACTCTTGATTGCGAAAAAACGATAACAGGTTTTAATTATTTGTTCACCATGTAATGCGAATGCAAATGAATTTTACTCAAAATATTCCATTAAGAACACTTCATCACTCGAATGAAAAATACAGATAACTGCGCTGTCGTAGATAAAATTAAATAAGTGCAAATTCTGAAACTCCTTTAAATGCATTATTTCGAAAACAAATTAAGGATTTTAAGTACAAAACAAGTCGATGTGTTATATTAAAATTTCAAACGGAAATGGTTCTATAACAATGACATAATCTTTTAAAAAAATTCAAGTTTCTTATTTAAATTTCGTGAGTTAGTTCTATACGACAAAGATATAAAATATCCCAAGTTATGCGTTTTACACGTCTCACACGTTTAAACGTTTTTAATTATTCGGATAATTAAGAAGAAAACTTAATACTTAAGAAAAACCCATTTGCTACTGATACTGAGGATACTTAAATATATTTAAGAAACCATGAACGACAAAATAAGGCAAAAACTTGCATATAAAACAAACAAAACACAAATAAAATAGAAATCAGCAATTCAGAATTTTTAAACCGAAGTTCATGATTACGGACGTCGTCCGGCTCATCCACCCCAAACCTTGGCCATGAAGAGGGTCAATAAATCTTAAAAAATACATTTGATTTGAATTGAATAAGGAATTTAATAGCTTTTTAATAGGAGAGGTTTAAGCAGCTAAAACTGAATAAAATGCATCTGGCCATCTCATAGAATATTCTTTTCTCTTAAAAAATTATATGTTTCCTGACAACTTTCTTTCGAATTCGCTTGTTTTCACGTTTAAACCAAGATTATGTTTATTTGAATTGCACTGCGATCAATCGTGACAAGTGAAATTCATGACTTTGACACGCATGACTTGCTATACACTTTCTTGACTGGGATGTCTTCATGCATTATCTTGATTCGTCATCGGAATCATCAAAGAAATATTTTTGGATCTTGCCGTAAAATGTCATTTTGAGAGGTATTATAGTTGCAAGTACGTCAAATAATCAAAAATGACCGTCAAAAATTTTAGAATCTAACTTTTCTCTTTAATTTTGAGCTTTGAAACATTCATACACTGAGAAAAAAATTCTGGTAAAATTACATTAAGGTATGGTAGTGACATTTATGGTTAAAAAATGACCCATATTTCTGGTAATGAAATCCAAAATACTATACAGTATTTAAACCATTTATTTGGTATTTTTTCCGTTCATATGGTAACGGTTTACAGGAATTTCCGATTTTCAAAATTATATTTCATATTGCGACACATTTAGTAAACAATACAAAACTAGAAAGTAAATCTAACTAAATAAAGGGTTTTTATGCCATTTTGTAAAGTATCATGATAAAATTGACAAATTTTACCACAAATATCGAATTATAATTATAATTATTATAAAACAATATTTTATTACTAATACTATTACCAAAGGGATTCGATAAAAATTAGTGAGCTTTTTGGTGTTCCCATTAAGCCATAAACACGGTAAAATTTACCGTATTCTGGCAGTTTTGACCATACTTTTTTTTTAGTAAAGTTCGAAGATTAACTTTAACTCTTTTTTTTAATTTATTTAGCAGACGAGTTAAAATTACTTTTCAAACTGGTTGGGAAATAGTGCAACAGAAAATAGAAAAAATCTTTTGTACTTTAGCTTATGAAAAAAGGCATTTAAAATGTCTTATTTATTTAAAATATAATAATATCCTTAAAATAAGTAAAACAATACATTTTTTAAAGAAATGAGCTGATTTTACAGTTTTAAAAGTTTTGATATAGTTTTCCAAATCCCTTCGTTAAAATGCATACTTGTGTAGAGAATAAATAATGTGATATTCAATTAGTAATATGACATTTGGCAGAATTCTGCTCGAAAGTCATTTTTAAGACTATTAAAACTAAAGTTTTAAAACTTTTAATAGAATTGCGCATTTGAAATTGGGCTGTACTTAAATACAACTTTTGTACTTCATAGTTATATCTGAAGCTATACGTTTTTAAAGCCAAGATTAGACGTAAAAAGTGTGCAAATTTTTGCTTTTATTAAAATGCAGCATATTTTATTTAATTTTTCAACTTGATAATAATATGACAAAAAGAACTTATTATAACTAATTTAATAAATATCAACATAAATTTGAATTGACCACTTTGTTTTTAAATAATTTATTTTTAATTTTTTTTATTAAAGACTGCTAGACAGTTAATGAATAATTGATTAAAAATTATCTAATTATTTTTTTAACTAATTAAGGATTTCGTGATAGTAAAGATTATTTTCTCCTCCGTTAAAATTAATCATAACTTTTAAAGTCTATTATTCAATGTAAGAAGTAAAAGGTAACTTTCTCTAGCTTTGCAATGTCTGTTCTTCTTTAAGGTTCAAGAAAAAATTGAAGTTAATAATTTTACATAAATCTTCCCTGTAAAATGAAGTTTTAAAGCTAATTTCAAAACATTGCTTAATAAAAGTACTGATGCAAATTTTACAAGGAAATTGTGAATATAACATTAGAAATTTCAGTTAAGACTATTTCTAGAAAGTTTAATCGTCACATTGAAATAACACTTTATTAGCATCTTCATTTTAACTCTTCTTATCACTCTTAAGAATTTGTAACTGTTAGATTAAGTTTGATTTATTTATATCTAACACATTCCTGTACGTTGAAAATGAAAACAGTGCAAAATTTTAATGGGAAAAAACTCATTTCTTTAAACAATATAAAAAGTAATTGTAGTCTAATTTCTTAAATACTATAATTTTATTGTTTATGCTCATAAAACATGCAAAAAAATGAATTGTCGCCTATAGCAGTTCTATAAGTCTTCCCAAAAAGGTAATTTTTTTTAAAAAAATATTTTAACATGTTTACAAATTTAAAATGTTTCTTGAACATTAAAAGAAATATTACACTAATTACTAAGCTAACATGTATTAAATTCACATTAAAAATATATTTGATGTTAATGTATTTTATTCTTTTTATTTTAGATTATCGCCACTTAGGAAAGAATTGAAAATACCTGCTCGAAGTATAACTTGGTGCCTTGCCATAATTTTAACTACAAAATGCCAAGAAAATCAACTATAGAGCTATTCTTTAGAAAAAAATGGAAACAGCATTCACTTCCTGTACTTATTTTTTAAAAAATTTTCTTTAGTTGAAAATGAGTTTCTTTATACTTTTAATACAGCTACTTGTAATTCCTAATCAACTGATATAGACTTCAAACACTCTTGTATAGAAACTGTGAACTAGAGTTAAATAGACTTCAAAGTATATAGTTTTGACAATTACGTGTGACTGTTTTGTAAAACTTTCCTGAAACAAGTGTTACTTTTTTCTAAAGGAAATTATTTTTTTCACTTGTGCAAGTCATTATTTGTTTTTGATGAATATTAGTCCCATATTATTTAATGTTTAAGTTTGTGGAATAAGTGTACATTTCTTTTCTCATTCCACAATATTGCTGTTTGATATTTTTGTTTGTTCAGAACGGGTAAATACGCTCAAGAATTTAACTTTAAACTGGTGAATGCTGGCAAAATATATATAAAAGATTTTTTTTCTTCAAAAAATAACTAACACTTTGTAATATATCGTGTAAAATGTGAAGTTTATGTTGAAATTATATTTGTAATTTACTTTAAATTGCCTAATATATTTTATTTGCTGTTGATAAAGTCCATTATAATATTATTTGCTTTTGTTGTGTCTTTCATGTAACACGTAAACACACAGGGAAAAGGAAAGTAAACAATGTAAAGCTTCGAAAGTTTTAAACACCATTTTTCTATTCAGAAGGTCTTTTGAAATATAAGATAACTAATTTTGAAGAAAAAATTGTCACATTTCATACATTTGTGGAATTTACTATATTTAATATATATATAGGTATAATCCTTAGTACTTATTGTTAGATATATATGCTTATACGTCTGATAAATAATAGAACAGCAATAAACAGTTAAATAGTTCCCCTCATGATATAAAAACTTTTTGCAGAAATTCAAAGGGTGTGTTTGTTTTTCTTGTGTAGACAAAGCGTGTACACATCAGCAAAATAAATGAAACTGAAACTCCCTCAATAATTTTTCTTCTTCTTTTGGTTGAAATTTTTGAAAGCTCGTCTTAGTGTCTCATTGTTAGTGTATAATTTCAATACCATGTTCCAGCCAGACGCATCAACTAATTGCAGTCACGAAATCATACTTTTTCTGAATTAAAATACCTATCTTTTACCATTTACGAATTTAAAAGTTCAAAATGTGGTGGTAGATAAAGTCCATAAGCCTTTATTCCTAAAAGAGACCGCTAAATCCTTATCAAAGTTTGTTTTATAACGTACGAAGTTACGCTATGCCAGAGTTTCTAAGCTTATCCTGTCTCTCATATAAAGGACGCCAATAGCTATATTTATTGCAAACATGTATGACGATCTATAGCTGGAACAAAATAGATATCTCAGTAATTCAATGAAGTACGTTATTCAGTTGTTCTCTTTAAAAACTAAGGTAGCTTTTTTAAAAAATTAAAAATAGATCTTTCGATAAAAAGTAATTAAAAATATTTCTTTTCGTTTACTTACAGTACTAATATCCCAACTGTGAAATCTATTGCTATCTGAACTGAAGAGAAACTAAAACACCAAAAGAAGCGAGTCACGTGACCGGTTTTACGCTTCAGTTTAGTTAAGACTTTGCTAGTTTTTTTTTTCTGAAAAAATTCAGAACCGGGTAATAACCAAAATATTTGTGTTCAGTGTTCACTGAGTGCCACTCTTTTAATTCATAATTCATTTTTTTCCGAACCAGCATATCACCCCAAACTGAGACTTGCCTATGTTTATACAAAAGAAGAAGTATCCAACTGGGGAATACTCTTCTCAAAATGCTTCGATGTTGAAATTTTTGTCTGAAAAGGTAAATGTGTTCTAAAATTATACTTTCATAAAAAAACATTTTTTTTCGCAAAATATTTACAAAAGTTTATCAACATAGAATAACAATAAAATTTCAAGCTTCTTTGAAAAAATAATAATTTAACCTGAACTAATATACTATATTTTAACAATTTTTAAAAAAAAATTATAATCCTTTTAATTAATTTAAATTATAAAACATTTTCAAAAGAGAACTTACACAACTTTATTCAAAATATCTTTTTAAAAGGTGGAAAACTTTAAAATTTAAGTTTTCAAAGCTTACAACTATTTTAATTCAATATTACAACATAACCAGTTCTTTTTTAACATATGTCAAAGCTATTTTCACTCTTACAGTTCTTCTAACTCTGAACTGTTATTAGCAATGTGCAAACCATCATTTTCAAATAAATCCCCCTTCGATGCAAATATTTTAAAATTCTTGTTTTCTGAAAATTCCTTTACATTCAAGACTTCCAATCCATTAAAGTGAGCAACGCGATCAATTTCTTCACAATACATTGCTTTTTGCTCGTTTGTTGAATTAACAACATTTTTTATAGTTTCAAAAACTACAATACCATTTTCTTTCAGAACATTAGATAGTAGCGATCCAATGAGTGGCATCATGTCACAAGTAACGTAAATAGCATCAAAGAGTTTTTTGAACCTATGCATCTTGCGAAATGTTTCAAAAGATAGCGGATGAACCATCACATTTCTAGACTTTTCCATCTTAGTATGTGTTATGAACTCGTTTGTCATATCAATAATGTTAAATTTTGAAATTTCCAAACTATTCGAAGTATACACGCCATTTGATTCCCTTAGCAAGCTAAAATTTCCAGTCTCGACACCAAAAGCTACGTAAGGGCTAGTCGCAATGTCGCCAACATAAGCATCGACATTGTCATTGTTTTTCGTGAATTGAGTGGATGAAATGTGCATCGTTTTGTTAGGATAATTGTATTTAGATTGCCGAAACTTAAAAGCTATGCCCGTTTCACACCAATCAATATATTTCTTCAAATTTATTATCTTATAATCTGAAAGTTTCATGTTGAAATGATAATCAAACAAATTCCGTCGATTGTCGTACCTGGTTCCATAATAAGCACGCAGGGCATTTTCCCAACCTTTACCAATTCCAAAAAATTCTTTTTCGTCTTTTATGTACATGAAGGCTTGTAGTAAACCATCTGTTTCTTTCTGTTTAAAATATTCTAGTGATACAAAGGGAAGGATATTTTTGTTCTCTGATAAATTTCCTATTTTTTCAATGAATTCCACGGATTTGGTTTCCATAAATAGCTTTGTAGGAGATCTCACGTGAATGTTTCCGAGTATATCAAGAAAGATTTCAGCTCTTTCTAGTAAACTAGATCGAAGAGAGTTGTCCCCAAACAGTGACATAAGAAGCAGATTGCGTGCCAAACATTCAGGGGATGAGCATATCATATATATTTTCAGGTTGGTGTTTTTGTGGCGAAACATCCGAGATAGTGTTTTTAAGAGACATCCTATACCATCTCCAATTATTAAGCAAAAATAGCTGCCACCATCATGGCCAGAATTATCATCTAAAGAAGTTTGTTCATTTCGACGGTTATCTTTCAGATTTGGATTCCCTAACTGGTATAAGAAGTAAGGCTGATCTGAGTAGGGTGAACTGGAATAATTTGAATCATGAGATTCGACGACATTTTGCAAATCAAAAGCAGGAACAAGAGGCCAGAAGTTAACCAAATGCTGATACACCATGCTTGAAGCACTAACTGCAAATGAATAACAGTAATTATATATATATATATATATATATATATATATATATATATATATATATATATATATATATATATATATATATATATATATATATATATATATATATATATATATATATATATATATATATATATAGCATAATAAATATACAAAAAGTACAAAAGAAAAAAAACACGAGGAAAATTACGAAAAACAATAAGTTTTATTTACTGCGCATAAGCTGCAAGTAAATAGAACTCGTAAAATAAGATCAAAATGTAGAGAAAACATGGAGAAAATTACAGAACAATGAAAAAAGGGGGAAAAGATTGACATTCTTACGAAACATAATAAGTAATTATAATAATAAATTTTCTTCTTTTGACTATAAGTTTTGATGCAAAAATATGATACATAATTGAACACGTTGTTCTATTGCTATTCTTAATTCTATAATGGACATTTTACATTAACTTTAGACTTAGCGAAAAAATTTTCTTGAGTTTCCTTTCAAATAATGCATATTAGATTTTTGTTCAAATTTCATCATTGTTCTATAGGTGAAAAAGACCAGATATCACTAAGTTTACTATGTGATTGAATATGAAACAAATATATTTAACGTGCTTGCCACAGGCAGATTTTAATTTCGCATCTCGATTAAAAAGATTTCTGTAAAATGTAAAAACGTTAATTCACTTATGCAAAAAAACATTAGCTTTTCCCGCGAGCGGCATGTTCAAGCACTGATGTTTTTTTTTTTTTTTTCCTTTTTTTTTTCAATGACAAGGAACTGTGAAGAAATGCCTACACCCAAAAGTATGATTCCGTTATGGTCTCCAGATTTCGGGCCAACTCTGAGAGACGTCTTCACCGTGTTAAACCAAAGCGAATTAATTTTAACTAGAAAAAGTCCTTCCCAAACGCGTAATTGTTCTGATGTTTCATATAAACATATCCCAATTACAAATATTATTTTATAAATACCAATACTTTAATAAAATTAACAAACCATATTTTTGTCAATTTACTACCATTATAAAAACAATAACTATTTTCAAAAAGCTATCATTATAACAAGAGCATATACATGTAGCCCCTTTTGATCTATATAACAAAAAACATAATTATTTTTCATCAATTTCACAGTGTTATAGAAAAAATTTAGTGTATTCTGCGCAAATAAAAAAAAATTAAAATTATTCATCCTGAGAAACGTTTGATCTAATGATCGTATCTTCACGTACTAGGACTTTCTTACAAGGTGAACTCAATTATGTTGATTAGTTAGCTCAGGCGATATTTTAAGTTACGAAATCAGACCCAAAAACATACCTTCTCTGAATAGACGGATGTGGATTTATGATCCTCAAAATATAAAGGGTAGCCGCAATATGAGATATATGGTCCTAATAGTTTGGCCAGGAGAGCGGTCCAAAGTTTGAACCCTTTAAGGATAATTTTACTTTTTTGTGTATAACGCCATATTTCGAGAATGTTTTAAGCGAATCGAATAATTATTGCTTACAATTATGAATTCAGTTATCCTTAGGTAATTCCATGCAAAAAGTATTTCTAAATAATTATTTATTATTTTTAGTAATAATCGAAGGAAACTTGAATTATAAGTTACACAAATCTTTGCATCATTTTAAGGAACGTAACTTTATAAGTCAAATACAAAATTTGAGTGAAATCGGTCGGATAGTTCCTGAGAAATTAAATTTCGAAGTGAAGCCGTATATTTAAAACTTGATTTCTGAGGAACTAATGGACCCATTTAATTCAAATTTTATATTTTGACATATTAAGTTACATTCCGAAAAATTTTTATACCTTACAATTAAAAACATTTTCGACTATTATTAAATAAATTAATAAATAATTTTAAAAAAATACTTTTTGCACGGAATTATCTTTGGATAAAGAAATTTTATATTTGTGTGCAAAACTTTTTAGGTCCATTGTTTCCAGATTGGGGTTATCTCTTATATTTTGAGGGTCAGAAATAGAAATTTGTCTAACTAAATGCATGTTAGTTCAAAGAAAGTTCGTTTTTGTGTCTGATTTCGTTATTTGGAATATGCTCTCTGCACTAATTAACTATCCTATAAAATATTACATCCTCGAACTATTAAGATTGAGACCCAACACGTGAACAACATTAGCTCTCAGGTTATTCAGGGTGATTATTATTATTATTGCATACTGCACTGTGAATAAAAAGTAATAATCTATTTATATTCCTTTTTTCTTAATCACCGGTCTTTCGCACTTTTCATGGGTTTAAAGACCCATCTAAAAATTTAAATTAATTAATGAAGACAATAATTTACTTTTGAAAGTAGAGTGATAAACGTCATTTTTTAATAACAATTTCTTTTTCTTTCAGTTTGAGATCTTGAATTCGAAAAAGTTGATATAGTTTAAAAAGTTTATTTACAAGATTGACAGAATCTCATTATATTGTGATCGAATCTCATTATTTTCTAAAAGTATGTTCATGAGTACTCCATACAGAACTAAATTGTATTCTTGAAATAAAAAAATGTTAAAAGGAACATATCTTTTAAAAAAAAAAAAGCAGTGAGTGGTACAGACCTTGTATATTTCGAATCAGCATGTTTCAATTATCGTTAAAAATGCATCGGATACTAAGATATTCACCATTTTTTAAAATTTGTTTAACAATGTTGTTAAAAAAAATAATTTTTGTTGAAACTATCGCTGAGTAATTGATTTTAAAATTAGTTAGAATCAAAAGAAGAAACAGAAAAAATAATTTGAACAGGCCGCAATACTGATTCAACAGAGTTTTAATAAGCTGAAGAATAGTGAAAAATTCTCTGAAAATATTCCAATTTAAACACTCTTCATATGTATACGCATTTTGCATGTTAATTAAAAATTATTTCATCTTGTTTCTAGGCCCCGCAATGGTAATTGTCGAATTGCATGAAAAATAGTGTATTCTAATAGGTCCCAACAAATATTCCATTAGCAATAAACTGCAGTAGAAATACCAAAAAGGTATTTTAAATTACAGTTAATAAAATTTAACTTTTAGAAATCAATTTCATAAGTTAATATTTTCTAAAGATTTCGCCAAAATTAATCTCAAAACAGGGAAGATGAATGTTTTGTAGCCAGCAGCGATTATTCTTAGACTGACAATTTACATTGATTGCTAAGAACTCGATCATTCAGGCTTAGAACTTGAGAAAGTACAGTAATACATACTGTATTTACCCGCATACAGAACATAACAAACACACCACTTCGACGGTATGCATAATAATAAAAACTTACTTTAAAGAATAGATACCAGCTCAAAACTAATAAAAATATTTTAGAATTCATAAAGATAGCTTATGACACCTAAAAGAATTTTTCTAGGTTTTATTTAAATCTAACAAGTCAGTGTTAATCTCAAGCAAAGCAATAATATTGCTGCTGATATAATTACAACTGCTTATTTGTTGGGTAAAACCAACTGGAATTGTAAAGCATTAATTAAGAACGAATTATTTGACTACTAGGAACGTCTGTTTAACCAGTATTGGTTTAACTATTGTTCCAATTAGATTTAGCAAGTAATATTCAATTTTCGTCCAGAGAACTGAATTGGGTGATTAAAACATTGGGCAGTTGGTAACTTAAATAATGTTACAAAACTTGTTATTGAAGAATTTTCCCTCTCCATTAATTAATTTTAATAAAATTTGCCAATCATTTTTACGGCAGTAGTAATATTTGCTACTCATACTCATGCCGTGCAATTGAAAAATCAACATAAGTATCAATTTTATGTTGATTAAAATATCAATAAAAATTCAAAATTCGTATTTTTATATATATGGCTTCTTTGTATGGTTAGTTACATATAGGAAAAAAAATTTCGAAAATTAATTTTGTTTCATGAGTTTCTTGAAATTTTATTTCAGCGTTCATAGAATTAGCAATAGAAGGAAAAAAGTTCTTAAAACATCTTTTCTCAGAATCAATCGTAAAGCACTTGCTTGGTAAAGCACACGCCAATGCTTGGAAAGTGATGTAATACTAAACATGTTATGTTATTATAATTTTCTTTTTTGGAAAGTGATATAGTACTAAACATGTTATGCTAATTTTTTCTCCATTGCATTTGCCTTAATTATTTTTTAGAAACTTCTTGCAATATTACATGAGAAAATAGGATTAACATTCCGGTCGAAATTAATCATAATTATGATCAAATTTAATTGATAGTGGAATCGATAGACATATTTTAAAAAGTTAACTCCATGTTTATTTTTCAAACATCAAAAAGTTTTAGTAAAATCTTGAATATATTGATACTTAAATGAATGATGAATTATTCTGATGAGATCAAAGAACTATATTTTTTCTTCGCTTTGCTAACTGCGATTAAGTAATAACCTAATCAGGAAGTTAAGACATAGGTACCACTCGTTTCGGGAGACCTTAAAAAATTGATCGCCAAACAATTGTTGACGCCAGAGATGTTTAATTATTTGTGGTAATATGTACTATAATAAGTACCTAGTATACTGATATAAGACTTAATATAGATATCATTTGTATTATACAGTAACTAATTTATATTACATTGAATCCTCGTTCAAAAATAGCATTAGTTTTTTTAATTTTAAAGCATTATTTATTGCACTAAGAATACAAAAAAAAGCTTTAAATTGAGAACTAATTTCTTTTCTTGTTTTAAAATAACTTGGCAATAAATAATTAAATATAAAAGTATTGCCAATAAATAAAATATTTTCCAATAAGCAATTTAATTAATTGAAGCAGAAAAAAATATGATAAAATACGACAATTGTATTTCATGTTTTTTAAACAAAGTCACTCTAATTGATTATATATTCTCATGATTACAATGAACATACTTAATATTACATCTGAATAAATATATTTTGAATTCAAATTCTGAGATTGTTTCATTTTTAAAAAAAAATAAATAGTTGTTCTTGGTACTAAGCTTTTGACAAAGATTTTACTGAAAATTAAGACAGTAATTTGTTTAATTTGACAAAATTATAAATGTTATTCATGAATAGTATTTATAATTATCATATAAACATCACATGTTCCTAATGTATAAACTGCAAAATAATTTTAAAGCGGTAGTATTTAAACATTTCCAAATTTGTGTGTCTAAAAAAAGCAATGGGAAAAATTAGAAAGCTTTGTAACAGCACGCCTAAATTATTTAACTTTGTAACTAAAATACTTAAGTACTCAGTCAAACAGCATTTCTTAAAGCATTCTTGAAGCTAATAACATTTAATTTAAAACTTAGGATCGCGTAAATTAAGATTAAACATAATTTTTTTTATACTTACATCTACCTTTGATCTTCGGCGTAGCAAGTGAAAAATCTAGAGAAAAGCATTTCTACAGAGAAAACTTAAAACGTTGCTATGGTAACAAATAGAACAGAGCTAAGAGATAAATAATAAAAAATCGCCTTTTTCCCCTTAATTTTCTCTTTTGATTTGGAAATTATTTATTTAAAAAAAAACATAATTTTTAAATAAATTTTAAAAAATTACTATAAATTTAATTATTTTTTAGTCTTTCTTTTTAGATGCATTCTAAGATTGATGAACTTTTGAAAATTTTGAAGGAATAAAATATCATTTTACTTGTTTGATTACTATAATTTATTTTGAAGAAAAAAAGATTCTTTAACAGTTTTATTATTAACTATTACCTATGATTCATCATCTGCTAACTAAGAAAATGAAGCAGGGAAGTTAAAGTTAGCACCAAATTTAATAATCACGCAGTAATTGGGTACCTGCAACCGACGTCACGGGTGAGTATCAAACCAAATTAGATGCTGAATCGTAACATTTGTTTGTGCCATGATTTAGCAGTCAATCAGATTCAAGACACCCACGCCTAATATTGCTTGCCGGTACCTAATTAAATCTCATTCGAAGATTGGTTCTAAGTGATCATAAATTAAGTCTAACAACTGTGACTTAAGAACTCCGTCTTGTTTATATACTACCAGCGGATTTCAGAGGTCTTCTTCTTTTCGAGTTTTAATACCCCTACAACTGAAGTCACGAGTGAGAAAATCGCGGCATTTGTTTATGCCACGATTCATTAGCCAGACTTAAGGCTCCTCAAATTCAGGGTCTCTAGCCAGATTCAACACACACCGTAAAGTCGCTTGCAGAAGTTCAATTTCGCGTTATAATAAACCAAAGTTAATAGCATTGATGTGCTTAAACCCGAGCATGTTATTTCAGTGGTATTCTTCTCGAGTTTCAAGCACCCAATTAACACCAAATTTCAACAATTGGGTACCTGCAACTCAAAAAGAAGACTTCTGAAATCAGTTTGTTGTGCATAAACAAGACGGCGCTTTAAAGATACAACGCCAGCGACGTCATGCGTTGGTAAATCGTGGCATTAGTTTATGCCCCGATTCTGCAACCAATCAGGTTCGATACACACGCATAACGTTATTTGCAGGTATCCAATAACCACAATCACGTGATTAGGAACAACCATGTTCTTCGGCGGAATTCTTCTTTCTGTTGCAAGTATCCAATTCGTGATCGCCACGCTTGAATACGCCCTCTAGCGGAGCCTGAAAATATCAGGCATTTATTTATTAAGTTTTCATTTAGTTCTGTCATATTCATTGGCACAGTCAGACGCCATTTTCTTACTAGCAAAATTCCCCTAAGGAAAATGCAGAACTAACCAGAACATTGGTAAATCTTTTTAAAACAGAACACGCCAAACATTTGAAGAAAAATGTCTCAATAATTTTTACCTTTCTATTATTAACAAGCTTGCAACTGATAACTTCCGATTTCGTGATCGCATACTGTAACAGAATAATACATTCTTTCTTGTCTTCAATTCTTTACAAATTAAAGTGAAGTCAACATTGCTTAGTTTATTCCAATGAATAAATATGATTTCAGAAAGTGCAGAACTGTAATAGCTAGTATATATTTCTGAATCTATATAATTCGGAAAACAACAATAAAGAATCATCTGAATTACTTGAAATAATATTATTTATGTAAAATTAAATTATATTAAATTATGAGCTTATGTATACTTTTTGCTTATTTTAATGTTTGAAGTAATATGATTCTTGAAACTATGGAATGTTAAGTTTAAATAAGCATTTCATGTTATATCATTAAATTGAGTAAAACTTTTTCTCAGGCATTAGGTTTTAACTCTAATAAGAAGATACATATTTTTTTTTTGTTTATTTACAAATATTTTTCCAATGTGTTTTGGATGTTCTTTCTCAAAAAAAAAAAAAAAAAAAAAAAAAAAGAGAGAGAGAGAGACCATTTTGTTTTCGCTTACATAAGAAAGAATATCAAACATTTTTCTTTCTTAAATTTAATAAGCCGCAATAAAGAAGAAACGTTACAATGCTACACTGAAGACATTTCCTGAGCATCTGAATGGCTGTTGGCATAGAAATCGCAACTATTCGTCTCATACAACAACACCCCCATAGTTCGTTGCGATCGCGAATTATAAAAATATTCCAAACATTTAATTTTTATATTTCATTTTAAAATTATGCACCGAAATTTAAACTAAGTTCACAAAGATTTATGAAATGAGATATACTTTCATTATAAAAGATAAATGGAAACTTCTAAATTATCTAATGTCTTGGCGATATCATTGCATCTAATAACTAATAACGTAATAAACATCTAATATATATAATTCTCTTACGTGGCTCCCAAATTTTGGCTGTATTTCTTTTCCGCCGGTGGCAACGTTTGCTTTGTTTTGTTTACGTTACTATTTCTCTTACACGGCGAATCGACCAATGATTGCCGCTAAAAATGTCACATGCCTAATCTAGATGAGGGGGCTCAACATATAGCGCTTTTAAAAATGGAAACTGAAATAACCAGAGAGCATCAGCTGCGGCAATCTCATACTATTAAGCTAGGCAGAAGTGAGTAGTCTTTATCGATAGATCTCTATTTTAGTATTTTGTCAAAAGCACTTTTTTTACGAATTTATTTGACGATTTTTGATTTATGTCACGAATTGTACTATAGCACATTTCTAATAGGTTTAACGAATTACATGTCATTTATTTGAATTCCAATTTATTTTAATGACTCAGTATTTACTAAAAAGATGTAATTTTTTTTTTAAAAAAAAGCTTTTATATGGATTTGAATTATTGTTTTGAATTCTTAGAATTTTGTGCATTTGCAATGTACCCAAGTTAGTAGCGAGCGAAGCGAGATTGGTTTGCGAAGCAAACCATATAAGATTGCGTAGCAATTTTCGGGGGTTGGCGAACGTTAGTGAGCAGGGGGCGTAGCCCACTAGTTTTAAATAACAGTCTAAAAGATGACGTGAAGCACACGCTCGAATACTAATATGTTGATAAACAAAGCACAATTATTCAGATATGTTAAGGCACATGCCCAAAATAGTACGGTTAAGATAGTGTTACAGTAACACCGCTTTTTTATACAGATACTACAGAGATCTCTGTTACGAGTCTCAACTCAAATATTATGCATAGAAAAAGGCGATGTTTTTTTTCTTTTTCCAATGCGTTGTAAAATGGCAAGATTTGCTTAAATGGCTTTAGCGCCATGCTAAGACAGAAAGCTTAACTATTTGTAAGATTGATGAGTTAATTGTTTTCGTTCATTATTTTTAATTTACTTTATGAAGCTTTTTGTAATCGTTTGATTATCTGTGTTAATTCGATGAAATGCTTAAATGTTAATTTTTTAAGAACTAGGGGGGTTAGCTCCCTGTTCGCTGACGTTCACCAACCCCGTTGATTGAGAGAAAGAATAAATTTTGAAAAGCATCATTAATGTAGATTTTTTTCCCTTCACTATTTATAGCAGAACTAATAATATGACAGAATGAAATAAACAATAAATATAATCAGTAAATAATGTATGACAGAAACATTTTTAGAATAAACAGTAGATAAAAATATGACAGAAACACTTTTTTACGCATAATAGAACAAAGTATAAATTAAAGGACTTGGAATTCATTAGGAAATTATATGTTCCACATAAATTGACAATATGAAAGAATTTCAAAACACTACATAAATTCATTTATTCGATAACTTTTTTTTTAACTTTATAACCGGCAATCTAGAGCCAACCAATCTCCTCTGAGTTCAATGTTCAGTTCATGCAATTCTGAACCAGTCCCAGAAGACAAATGAGCTCCTGGATTAAGAAATGGCCTTTGTGGTCCCAAACTAGCCTTCGCGGAAGACTTTTTGACTGAACTAACCTGCATTTGCATTACATAGAAAAAACACTACAAAACCCCCACGCTTAGACTTAAAGCAAAGAAGCTTCCAATGCAATTATTGTAATCTAGTCTTTGAATATAATTTTTTTAATAACAATGTCTTTGATAAATATTGAAAAAGACACACATCTATGAAAAATTGCATTAGTAATACCTATCATGCTTTTCAAATTAAGATAACTAGATTTGTTAATAAAAAAAATATGTTTCACAGGTTTAACCATTTTCAACAGTTGAGCAATTCTTTTAAACTTTCTTTTTAATGAAAACCATAACTGGGTTAATTTTTTTCATTTACAGCTTATACTGCAAAAACAAAATAAAAACTTAGTTAAATACTGCTCCAGTAGTGCAAAATTAACTGTCTGACATAAAACCTAATTTAAGATCATCAAAGATAAAATGATGAAAAAATTCACTCTTCTTATTTATTTATTACCCTTGTTGAACAGGCGGCATAACATTGAATTTACAACTATCAATGTTAAACTCCGCAGCCTTATAATTTTAAACCCAGTCCAGGGAGCTCCAGAACAAATCATTGAGATAAAATAATCTTTGTGTAAGCTTTTTTGATTAAACTATTCCACATTTACGTTACATGGAAAGAAAACCACAAAAACCTATCACGGTTAACCTGATGGCTAGGGGATTTTAACCTATGATCCACTGATGATATTCTACGTCAGAACTGTGGACCTTAACTAGAAGCAAAATCTGTATCAATCAATCTCCGCTGGGATTCGAACCTGGGATACCGTTGAAGTAGGAGAAACTTTTAGAAAAGCATCCAGATAACGTCTGAGTAGATTGTCATGATGAAGACTGTACTTTTTTTAGTGTGGATACTGATAACTTTAAATATCTTTATGTATTCTTAAATTTTCCATCCTAATAGATAAAATGGTTTTTGATACATTCTGCATGGTGTTTAAGGGAAAAATGCTTCTGACAAATTCGCTACTCTGCATCCATGGAGAAAAAAAAAAATTCTAGTTGCTTAACAAAAAAAGGAAGGAATTTTATTAAAAAATAATAACCTGAATAGTGGATTATTTTAAGAAATATTCCCTGAATTCCACAAAGTGCTCCTCTGTAAGTAACACAAATAAATGAATTTTGTCTCAACATTTGATTCAGCTGTTTCTTTGTCTTTTGAGTTGGACAGGACAATTGCAAGGATACATTTGGTGGAGTAATCTAGCTCTTGGATTGATTTAGTGACTTATAAAAGCTATGAAACAGTCAATTTCAGAGTGCTTAATACTTTTAACTGTTTGATTATAACTTTTAATTACTTTGACACAGAGTTTATATGCAATTTTTGAAAAAAAAATTCATTGATTTACCAGAGCAGTAATTCTAAAAAATAATACACTAACACAACATATCAGACATACACAACATCAACAACACATGAGAACATTGGTGGACCAAAACACCAATTTAATTTTAAAAGTTAATAGACCTAAATTTTGATACAAAACTTATTCATTCCTAAGTAATATCAGATAGAATTTTGCAATGTCATTATATAGTAAAATATTGATACATAGGTAAATAATTCTCAAATTTAAAAAAAGATTATAAGCAAAAAACCGTTTCCATCAAACTGTGGAAATATTAAAATTCTTACCTATATTTCAAAGCATGGTCAAAATCTTTAACAATGACTGCATTTTAGAAAAATATTCAAACATTACAATAAGAAAGAAAGAAAAATGAAAAAAAAAAAAATTCTAATATTTTTTAAGATTATAACTCTTTTATTCATAGCTTTTTATCAAGGAAATTCCTTTTATTTATTTTGTCACCACTTTTCCTTGGGTTTTTAAGCTAATTTAAATCCTCCTGAGTTTTTCCTTAGGTATATGAACCATGTTTTTAATTGGGAAGCATTTAGAACACTCTGTCAAACCAGGGTAAGGTTTTTTTTCTTTTAATTCATGTAAATAAATACATAAAAAAGAAGAAAACATGGGACCATAATTAAAATGTATAAACACTAGATCAAGAATTTAATAATATTTTACCTCACAAAATATGAAAATATCTTACAAAATGCATTCTTCTGACAAAAATATTTTATTTGTACAAATTTATCCACAAATAACAAAAATAAATCAAAGAAAATTACTCCCTATATACATATGATGTTTATACACATTATATTTTGCAGGTGACTCTAAATACTAATAATAATAATAAATATTAAGAGAAATCCATTTTCTCAGATGGTTTTGAAAGCACAGAAAATCCAGGTCCTTTTCGAAAATACGGTCGATCTTCTTCTGGTGAAGAGGTAATAGGTTTACGGAATGGCCGGGCCACGACAGTTTCTTTAGATGGTCCACCCATTTGAGGACATCTTTTGAAACCTGGAACAAACTGTCCTCTCCGGACACACTCAATTCTGTCATCAATATCACCACATATTTGAAAGTGTCCTAAGGCTTTCACACAAAGTTCCAGACTTTCAGTAGAAGCATTGTAACAAAATCTCTGTAAAAAAAAATAATAAATAAGTATTGAAAAGTTAGCAGTTTTTTTAAAGCTTTTTTAAGCACATACTAGATTACGCATACTAATTTCCTAAAAAGTTAGTTAGGTGTAGGATATGTTTTTAAACATGTCTAGAATAAGCAAAAAAGGTTATCATTCTATCAAAAAATTTAAATTGCTAAAAGAAATAAGAAAGGAAAAAGGGAAACAACAGAGTACTTTATTATTCAAGGGTTATCAAAAAAGTTTTGCCATACCTATCTTATACAGTTGCCCAATTATACTGATTTTTTTGCCAACTGAGTCAGCTTCTGTTCCAATTATTGCTGCTTGAAAATATGATCAAACAAAAACAAGAGAAACAGAAACATGTAAAACAAAAATATGAATTTGATGGAAAATATGAAAAATATGAAGTAGCATCCTTCTCCTTGTTTCAAACTTTTTTGTTGTCCTCCAACAATTAGCAATATAGTGAAGGGCTACACTATTATATTTAAATACTCATTAAAAATATTGAAAAGTAATTTTTTGGTATACGTAACTATAATGCTGTTAAATAAAAATTTCCTAATTAATTTTTTTCTGATTAACTTCCCATATTATTATCTAACTGCTTGCATACATAAAACTAAAACCTATTTTTTATAAAACTGCAAAATGATTTAACATACTTTAGTAGGAAAGCAGGGTAGGGTGATGTGGTCTTTATCACATAAAATATGTTTATCAGCTGCTGTCTTAAACATGGAACCTCCTTTTTTGAATAAATCAGGTTCGTGTACATAAACTCTCCACATTATGTCAGATGAAAACTTTTGTGTAGAATCGGCGAGATTTTGATAGTCAAATGTGCTATTATGAGGTGCAGCTAGAAAATAATTGGAAAAAAATTTTTAAATATAAACAGACAATACATTTCATATTAGAAAAAATTTCATAACTGGCATTTTAAATACATAAACTTTATTTTAAACACTCAGTTTAAATGTACTAACATAATATTGTTTGAATGGGCATAGTAATTTTTCTTTTCCTTTCAATGCTTTATCCCTTTACAAATCTACTGTTACAAAATACAACAAAAGAATTCAATTACATGGTGATATGAACTAAGACAGTTGCAAAAATAAAAAAAACTAGTAGAAAGAAGGAAAAAAAATTACAAATAAAACTAAACGAAGTTATTTTTACTTATTAACTATAGTCTTTTTTTATATTTTTACAAATGTGTTAGTTTTTTCTCAATTTTCATTCGAAAAGTTTTATATAATAAGTTTTAAGTAATACTATCTAATCTTTTTCAGTAGCTCAATGGCCCTGAGTGGGTCATAGCCTTCTCCAGGTCATCTCAATGGCCTTGGCCTCTAAATTTGGCGACGACTCTCCAGTTCTTAACCAGAATGCTTAGGTCAATCTCAACACAGTTGTTTCATCTTAACGAGGGTCTACTTTGACGTCTTTTCCCATGAGCTAAAAATCTTTCTAATCTACTTTAAACTTATTTTTTTGCAACATATGAATATTTACTCTTTTTTTTTTCATTCAAAATCATTTCTTTAATATTTTTTGAAAATTAAAACTTTTATAATACAACCAATATTATTTTCCAACATTGGTGCATGCATTAAAATAAATTTCATACTGGCAATAAGGTCTTTACACATTGGCAAATGTATAAAACCAGAATCAAAAAAGTAAATGTAACATTAAAAACCCAAACCTTTCACTGTTCACCCAACTAAGCTATTGAATCCATACATTCTTAGCTACTGCTATTTTCTTAGATTTTAGAGGTCAAAAATTCATTTATTTATTCTCAACAACAAGCTTATGCATAGAATTATTTTATCTAATAGAGATTAATTATTTCGGAAACTTTTTCACTTAACTACTCAGTAATTATCAGTGTTTTCCCTAAGCATATTTTTAAAGGCAGCCCACCCTGCTTGCCCTTTGATCCAAGGAAATGTGCCCTTTTTGTAAAAATAAGCCACCATCCCTTAAAAACACTGCCTTTTTATTTATAAGTCATTTTGAAAAAAATAATTCACTGACTAAATAACAATTACACACTGGTAAAATTATGTGTATTCATAAATTTACTTCTAATTACTATTACAAATATTTACTTTGTTAGGATTATTCTCAAATGGTTAAATTTTTATAAGTATCTTTTTTTGGAAGGTAGATATTAATGAATTTTAAAAGTGATTTTAAATTTTAAAACTATTTTTTAAATGAATATTTTTTTTAAAAAAATGCACCTTTAAATGTTTATTTTCTCATGATTTTCAGTTTAAATTATAGAAAAAAGCTTTCAAGTTGTTTATTAATGTTTTTTTTTTAGTTTACTTTTTTGAAGAAAAAATGCACAGGATTGAATTTTACCTTGCTTTTAATTATTTTTATTAACTACAAATTTTTCTCCTATTTTCATAAAGAGAGAGAATTAATTGCTGAAATAAACACATAAAATAGTATGAAAGAGTAATTTAAAAATTGACGAGTGTGAAATTTAGTTCTTACATAATATTACACATTTTAATAAATTTTTACGGGATCAAGTGAGTGCCTTTTCAAACTCAAAATGTCCTTTTCAGAATGGAAGCCCTCTGCCTTTTTTTTTTACTCTGAGGGATAACTCTGTAATTATAAATATTTAAAATTATATTATACAACCAGGCACTATACTTTCGCCAAATCATAGAAGCATTTTACAATTTAATATACATCTGTGCATTAGCAAATTGTAGACCTTGATTTCCTTCTTGCAAAGTTATATGATTAGCATAATCCAATTGAAGCTATTTTTATGCTGTATAGCGAGCGACATCACTTTGATTGTATAATCCATGTTTCCATACTTGGTGTACAAAAATTACTATGTAAACCTTACCTGGAAATTTTTTATCTGCAGATAACCCTTAACTTAGCCCCGAATAAGAGATAAGAATGTAAGAGAACTATAAAAATTAAAAGTAAAATACAACAACTTACAATTCAAATAATTTTTCTTTTCTGAAACACTAAGACTGACATTTTCTACTATCAACCGATCTCCATGCTTCAGTGGTAGGTTTTGCGTATAAACATCATTAGGAAGTTCAAGTTCTTTTGGTGGGAAGCCCCATTTTATTTTTTGATTTTTTGCAGGAATCTTAAATTCCGTAACTATCCATTCTTGTAATTGGAAATATGAAATTCCATCTTTGTGTAAAGTAAGATTTCCCTAAATTTAGCAAGAAAAAAAAAATTTAAACACAAATACTTAAAATATATATATATATATATATATGGTTGTCAACATAAATTATGTAAAACTGGCTCAGAAATTACCAAAATATTACAAACTAACATGGTAAAATCCATAAAATACAAGTTGACCAAAATAAATGCATAAAATGTTTAGATTATAAATATTTTATAATTAATATCAATGATACTCGAAAGTTTTTCGTGGTTAACCCAACAATCAGAACACTAGCCTGATCATTTGAAAATTAAACTTATTGAGCCAACAAGTAATAAATTACAGAAAAAATAATTAAAGGGTATCAACAGCTAATTTTTATACAAGCTAGGTTTCAACAAAAGATTTAAATTGTTTGTATTGGAAATATAATAAAATGTTCCCAAATCAGTTTATTATTGAGAAAAAATAAAAAAGGTTTGCACTTTTTCCCGAGTCTGTGTTCCTTCCTAATGAAATCTGCCGAATTAATAAATATTTATAAATGATATAAAATATTTTGATGTTAATACCTGATTTACAAGCACAGATAGCGTTCAAAAAAACTTTTTCTTTGCGCAAAAACAACCCTTAGTGATAGAAAAACTTTTTCCTTTAAGTTTAATTAAAAAAGCAACTAAGTTGAAGATGCATGAAACAACATTTTTCTATACATAGGTCAAAGCTGTGATATTAATAATACCTGTTTATTACTACTTTTTAATTTTATTTTATTATCACTTTTTAATTTAATTTTTATATCAGTTTATAAAAAGATATAAGAGTTTTAAAAAGGTTATGATTTTTCTCTCCTAATGAGTTAATGCTGTTTGTAATGTATTCTATTACATTTTCATTTCTAATTAATCTGTGTTAAAACTTTGCACAACATTAAAACCAATTAAGTCTGAACAAGTAATTTCTGTCAAAATCTTTTAGAAACAGATAAACTATTGGAGGTTTTAAAACTAGTATTATTTTCATAAATAGTTTTAATTTTTCTATGGATCTTAATGTAGTTGTGTCTGTCATAAATGAAAATCAACCAGCACTAGATTTGCATTGTAATTGACCGAGTTTAGTTACCTGGCATCAGGTAATTAGAAATGAAGTCTACATAGCCAGTAGTTAATACTGAATATATATTTCACAAATATTAGAGAAATATGTATATTTTAGAACATTTAGGATGAACCGAACAATAATCAGATCACTGAGTGTCTCACCCTCATTTTTATTTAAAAATAAATTCTACAATAAGGAAAAAAAGTAATTTCCTTTAATATCAAAATTTAAACTATTCTTTCAAATATTGCCATAAATTTTTTTTTTCCTACTTGCTGTCCTTTTGAGGTCACAACTTTTACAAATTGTGGTTCAGAAACAACTGTATCGACATACCCAGATGAGGACTCTTCGGTCATAATCTAAATAAAATAAAAATATTACTATGATTATCAAATATTTTAATTTCTAAGCATAAAATCAAAAATTTCACATGCTCTTACACACCATATTCATGTTATGGGGATTTGTGACAAATTAAATAAAGATCAATTAATTTATCATTTTTGGATGGTTCGAAGAAATTATATGTAAAATTTTGTAGTACACCATGCTTAATCATTGAGAATAATCAATAGTTAATGATCAAAGAGTGTTTGATACTGGTATTAAGATGAAAAAAAGTTGCGTCGTTACAAATATTAAATAAGTACTTAGTTAAGGTCATTAATTAGTCTAACTATAAGTATCTCAGTTTAATGACTTAAAATTTCCTTGTTGCATATAAAATACAAATAACTCTTTATACAGGAAAATATTTTTATTTTATTATCTATATATCTATTATAATATCTGTCCAGTTATTATAAAAAGTATTAAACTATGTAGCATACATATGTAGGTGTATATAGACATATGTAGGTTTACATATGTCTTGTAATTTTAACCACAAATTTTTTATAAAAAAATCATTATTCTTTTATGAATATGTCTAAGACTTATATCTAAACCAGGCAATGGAGTTACAAACAAATTGTGAAAAACATGAAATTTTAAAATAAATTATACTTAAAAAGTTACAGACTATATAATTCTAATGGCAATTTAACAACTTTATTTCATACTTTTATTCAGAAAATTTATTCTGTGCTTAATATTTTTAATGTTTTAGTTCTCTAAACAGTAAAATGAAAATTACATAATTCACTGAAAACATGAACTATCAGTTGACATAAGCAACAATATTTTTAGGATTGCTTTAAATTTAATTACTGACCAGGGAAAAAAAAAGTTTATCCATACATAAATAAAGGGTTGCCCCTAAATTTAAAAAAAAAAATGTACTGTAAAATAAAGATTTCATAATAAAAAAGAAACTTTAGTGTAGTTTTAAAAGTTCTTGGGTTACACAGAAAAACCATAGAAATAGCACAAAATCAATAGTAATATAGATTAAGTAAATGCTAATATGAATAAAACAAGGTTAATAAAAAAAAATTATAAGAATGTAAAGTATCTTAAATTTTTGCACATTAAGTTAATATAAAAATTACATTTAATGTAATACATTAAATTATAATAAATAATTAAATGTTATACACCAATGAATTATTAATTTATGGAAGAACTTGCATGTTTTTAAATTTTTTTTTAATAAATGCAATAGAATAAGCAAAATAAATATTATTGCATAAATATAAGGCATGATTGGAACTATGAACTAGTATCTTCCCAAAAATTCCAAATTTAACAGAAAAACATATGCTTTCATAAAAAGCTTTTCTTTACATAAAATTTTATAATTGAAAGTGGAAAAAACAGTGTTTGGAGCACACAAAATGAATTTTTTGGAATACATTATAATAATGCAAAACTCATTTTCATAAGTTCATACAAAGTATCTAATTTATTCAGTTATAAAAATTTATATTTTCAATATTGAAAATTAAAACATGGAAATGAAATATGCATTGCCATTCCTTGATATTTTTTACCTGGATTTTGAGTAAATAAGGAAGAGAATATGAAAAATATGTACAAGCAATGCAAAAAGTAAACCCTCACAAAAAAAAACAAAAAAATAGTGTTAAGAAAAGTGAAATAACATAAAACATTTAAAAAATTTTATAATCAAGCATATATGATATTAAAAATAAATAAAAAGTACGGTACAAGGCGCTCAGTAAGATTTTAGGAACTTAAGAACACCAGATTTAGAAGAAGAAAAAACAATTTTAAAAAAAATCTTTGGCACTTTAAATTGTCTTGAAAACTTTACCAAAATATTTGATGAAAAAGTTTTCTTAAAAAAAAAAAAAAAAAAAAAAAAAAAAAAAAAAAAAAAAACAGAAAAGACAAGGAGATAGCTTGTTTGAAAATCTTGTTATAAAAAACTTCAGATAAATAAACACTCCACTATTAGAAATGAAACTAAAGGGAATTCTAAAATCATCTATAGATAAAAAAGTTCCATCATACTAAGAACTTTTGTTTGCTGAGATATATATATTCACTCATTTGTTAGCCTGGATTTAAATTTAATTAACAATTCTTTGCCAAAAAAAGTTTCTTGCAATAAATTGATAATTTCAGAATTTAAACTATCTTTGATTGTCAATTATCTTTAGGTTCAATAATTGTTTAATAAAAATAAAACTATTAATACAAATTATCAATAAAAATAAACATATTTCACAAATAATTTTTCCTTAATAAAAATAAATTATATATATATAGAGATAGATAGATGGATATAGATAGATATTATGTTAATTTTCTTTTACACACATAATTAACACATGTAATTATTCTGATATAACTTATAACAACAACTATTAAAAAAAAATCACCTACCTCTTTCTCATTTTTTTCCGAAGTTACTGGTGACTTCAATGCATCAGCTGGTAATTTACTAACTTGATTGTAGATCATATCACTAACATACATATCAAATTCAACATTTTGAGATTCACCTGAAGAAAATATAAATAGTTTTTAACACAATTTTTACAACACAGATTTTAAAAAGAATTTAATATGCATAATCTAGAATTACTATTTTTCTTAAGTATATTTTTTGCAACGATAAATGTATTTGCTTTACAAATATTTTTCTTTAAAAACATAATAATAATGAATTGAAATTGATAAAACCAAAACTTGTGGTATTGTTTTTTAATAGCTTGTGTTTACTTTTATATTTGTTGATTCAAATAAAGTTAAACATATAAAACTCAAATTTGTTGTCACCTACAATAAAAACCAATACTGGACTTTGGAAAAAAAATTGCAAATTTTGTTTTTTCTTTTTTTATAACAAAATTTCTGCCATTTTCGATGTAAGGATTGCCTAATTCGAAACTCACAGAAGTTATATTGCACCACATAAGCTATACAGGTGTAAACAATGAAAATCAAATTGAAGAAATTTCTAAAACTGAGCAAAATAACTGTACACAGACTACAAGAAAAATTCTTTGCAAAGAGATTGTATAATTAATCACATTTTTAATGCTATTTACATGTTTAACTTAATTATATTAAGTGATTAATTTTTCTTAATTTATATTCCTGTTTTGAATTTACATTTTTTATACGGTTGTTCGTGAGAAAGCATGAAAAAACCTAAAAAATAACCTATTTCAGATCACGTCTTTTGACAGAGGGAGGCGATGCTAGAGAAAGGAAGGTCAGGTTAGTCATATTAAGACTTTCCCGAATTGGTTAAAAAAAAAAAAAGAAACCATTTGCTGGCAATTTTTTCTTATTCTGGACTTGTTTTTGTTCTATTACAATTCAACAACTAGGAAACAATAATTTTTTCTTCTTTTTAACATTTATTAAATAAATCAGAATATACTTACTTGGAAAATATTGAGCAGCAATATTTTTTGCCAAAATTGATATACAATCTTGTATTGAACTGCCAAGCTCTTTGAAGTTTGATGGAGATATTGAATACTGAGCAGTTTTTCCTTTCCATTCGAGATCTAAGACCAACCTATTTAATAAACAATATCAATTATTTTAAACCAATTATTTAAAATGGCATTTCACAGCTGATTTGTTGTATAATATAAAATTTAGGCTTTTTTTTCTTCTTTTAACACTTTTTATTCATCATCAGATACGACCAATAAAATCAAATTTGTGATCCCAAGGCTCGAAAAATCGCCCTCCTCGGCAGTCAAAAATTCCCGGCGTACAACGAATTTTTCGAATCAGATGTCCGCACGGACTGCCATTTTCCCGTTAATGTTCGTGATACATTTTCTATTTTTATTATCTTACAAGAGTCTAGTGCCTCACTTCTAAAATGACCCTCTAATCTAGAAATACAGCAGCATACTGCGCATGGTGGAATTGATATTTCTCTGTCTGGGAGTACTGCTGCGGTTGAAAGGGGTTTTTCAGCAATGAACTTACAAAAAAAAAAACACATTACGTACTGGTCTTAAACAGGAAGCGTTAAATGCAATTATGAACATCTACCTAAATGGAAAACCCCTTTCAGATTTCTGTGCCAAAACCTCTGTAAATCATTGGCTTGATAGTGGAACTGGCAAACGTCATATTTGATTCATTTAAAAAACGTAGTACCCTCGGATAAATTGACCTTTGTCATTTAAATTATTTCATAAAAGAAATACTAGGTTACTATTGGTAACCTACTATTTCTTTTATTACTGTATATTGTAACTCCAGCGTTTGTAATCCTAGTAACTACTAATTCATCGTGCAATATATAAATGTTTGTAATAAATAAGAGAAAATTGTATTTTTATTTATTTAGAAGCTACAGGTTAGTTTCAAAGGAGGACGGGTACATTGTTGGACTAGCCGTCCTCTGGGACGGGTAAATTTCTGAGTTTTTTCGAGCCCTGGATGATCCCATTCTCCAGCTAAAAATACTTACAAAGTATGGGTCATTACATATTAAATATTTTAGAGGTTTTAAAAATAGTAAAAAGAAGTACAGTAGGGAACCGATTATCCGGAACAATCGGGACCATCGCTATTCCGGATAACTGATTTTCTAGTTTTCTGAATCTCTACAAAAAGCCGTTTTTTTTACTGTTAAACCCAACTAATAAAAATTTTTTTTTTTTGGAAATAATCTTAAAAAGAAGAAAAAACGATGGAGTAATACACTAATGATTATTTTCAAAATGATGGTAAGGTAAACATCTTTCAAAAAAGAAAGAAAAATCCTAAAATCTTATGAGGAAAAAAAAATTTTCTTTTTTTAAAATTGGCGGGAAAATTTATCGAATTTCGTTCCAGTTTTTTGGTTTCCGGATAACAGGTTCTGTACTGTATTTTAAAAAGTAGGAACATGTGTCTATCGTGGAAACAAATGCTACAACTCAGAGAGGAAATAAAAACACAGTTATCAAATAATTCAACACATTTTCCAGTATGGCAATTCAATCAAAAGCACTTTATAATCTCAAAAGCATGTTTCAAAGACAAAGAACTGATTGGTTAATTTTTAAAATTGATTGTTTCAAAATGGAGGTTAATAAAGCAAGACCTGGAATTGACAATACTGAGCCTAACTCAAATGACACTACATAAGGTTAGGGAAGAAAAGTGCTTTATAAACTCTCATCCATTCATTCACAGATCGTAATTTTGACCTGAACCAGAAAACGATACTCTCCAATTCAGTACCCCTAGAGGTCTAGTTTGTTATAGGAACATGGAGGACTTTGTGACCTGACAGATATAATGTGCATCAGTCATCATTTACTACACGGGGAATCTTCGGCCAGCTAGATTCGAACTGCTATTCTCACGAGTCTCAGTCCAACACTCTACCAACCAGATTATCTCAGTCAATCATCTTTATTTAATTTTAACAAATACATTTATGACGAATATTTATTATACTTGGCCTTGGCAGTATATTTTGAAACATGTAAAATATACAAAATTAAAATAGAGTTATATAGCTAATATTATTCTAGAGTTTTAATTTATTTCTTCCGGGAAAATTATTCTGATATAATTCTGGAATCTGCAATTTTTCAAAGACAATTTAGTAATGTACGATTGCCTGTTTTCAGATTCTCAATAAATATCTTAGTTTTTTTTTAGCTTCTAACAAAGCAGGTTTTGTCATTTTAAATAAAAATTAAATTAAATTTTAAAAATCTAAATGTATGCAAATGTAGAATATTAAAATAACTACCAACAATTATTAACCATTTTATTTTATTCCCTTAAATTTTTAAGAAAATCATAAGAAGTTCTAAAAGTTTTAAAACAATATTTCTTCTAAACTAACAAAGCAAATCCTTCATTTTCGGTGAGTCTATGCTGTTAAATGGTATTTCAACATCTAAAATTTGTTAACAAAAAAAAAAAATCTTCACATAAATAATACATAAGAACAAAAAAATTAAAAATTTCAAAAATGTCCACCATTTGGCCATTTTTTTTTTTTTTTTAATCTATACTGAAGAAGTTTAGTGCTAGGATCATACCTCTATTATGATCATACAATTCAGAACATCTCTTTCTGTTTGTGTTTTTAGGTATGTAAAAAATTAGAGTTTTATCATGCATTTACAAATAAGACAGAAGATTTAAAATTGAAAAAAAAAAAAAATACATACAATTCGGAATATTTATTGGCTGCAGAGTCATTTTTCGGTTCTCTTTTTAGCAATTCACTGTCTGGATTAGTTCCTGAATTCAGCATTGTATTTAAAAACAATCTATTTTCTTGACTAGAAACAGTTTGTGATTTCAATATTTTATCCACGAGTGATTTATTTTCCTGACTAGATACTGATGAACTAGTGTTGGTGTAACTTTGATCTCCCGGCAATCCAACTATTGTATCATTAGGTTTAAGCCTTTGAACATTTGAACTGAAAAGAAAATAATGCAATGAATAAAAAAATTTCAGAAAGTATATTCTCGCAAGAAATGTAGATTAAAGTAACATTAAAATCTTTGTGGGAAAGTAATGCTTAAATAATAAAACAAAATAGCATTCTGAATATTTTTTGGGGGTTCTGATAATTCTATGATATAAAAAGAAAGAAAAATGACAATGCTACAGGAGATAATTTGCAATTCCAATAAACTGTAATTTCCCTCTGCATTCCATAGATTGCACCACTGATAAATTAGATGCCCAAGGTATAAATTTGTGAGTGAGCACCAGAAGAATTTGATCGGGGGTACTTGCTGTATCTTATATGCACACGATTGCATTAGCAATATAACAAGCAGTATCAAAAGCGAGACACCATTCAGTTGAATCCTGTGTGATCTACATTATCAAGCATTGATACTTTAAGAATGAATAGATTCTAGTGGCCCCACCTATGAAATAATTAACACTAGAACAAATGACATTTTCACTTAGCTAGAACGACCATAGCAATCAGTTTGCTTGCAATAAGAAAACAGGAATAAGTTTTCATTTTCAATTTAAATATCATTATAAAAATTTAAAATGAGTTATTTTTTAAATTATAAAATTCCACCGAATTTCTTAAAAGTATTTCATATCCTATAAAAAAAAACTATTTTCATGAAGAATAATATAATAATAAAATAGTTATATAACTATTTCAGATATTAGGACAATTCCCTTAGAAATGAATCTATTAATTTCATTATGACATGTTTACCAAGCTGCATACTTCTGTCCCAGTCTTCATACTTTCCCAGATGCATAAAATTATTCAAAAGAAATTTGGTCTCAAAATTGAAAGACTGACAGAGTTTTAACTTAAATTTATCAGGCTTATTTGCTTTCACTGAGTAAATTAGCTATGTTTTACACTGCAAAAGCAGTTCATCAATCATTATAAGTTTCTTTTCAATAAAACACAGGCCTGTATTTTAAGTAAAATTTAACAGTACTCTCAAAAGGAAAATTGATCAAATTTGCTGTTCCTAAGCAGATTCAGGGATTAGCAAACAAAAGCAGATCGCCTCAGGAGGGAAAAGAAACACGTATGCAGCGTCGATTTAACCAGAAGCATTGAGATAATAAAATAAAGAATAAAGATAAATATAGATAAAATATAAATAATATAGATAAAATACAAAATATAGATAAAATAGACATTAGAAAGAGTATATTATTTCAAAATAATAAATTCTTAAATCTTTACAGCGATTTTTAGGGTTCCCACCACTATTGCAACAGGGTGACAATTTTCGCCAAATGTGCTACAAATGTTGCTAAATTCGTACATATGGAAGACAATTTGTCACTTTGAAATAAGTTTGTAATTTACAAAATAGTAACGAAAAACAGATTTTTTTTAATAGATTATAGATCTATAGATTTTATAGATTATAGATATTTTTTTTAATAAAAAAAAGATTTATATATGCAGAATTTGGCGTAATTTAAAAAAAATTGTGATACTAATTTTTATTTTTACATGCCTGTTATTGAATTCATGTGTGTTTTTCAAATAAAATAACTGAAAGTGCCTAAAACAAAAAACTTTAAATTTAAATGTTGAAAATTCAAATTTGTATGTTGTGCTGTGCTTTGCATTCATATACTGACAGTATAATTGTTCATCAATAAAATAGTATTTTTGCTGTTTTAGAATTGTTAGAGTTAAAGTTTATATAATTTTCAAATAATTAATTTTTAATATAATATTGTGTTAGTTCTTACTTTCTCTGTTTTCCTCATTTATTTGGATTCAGTATTTTAATCTCCATGTTGAATCTATTTACTAATATTATTCTAGCTTTTTTTTCACTTAATTTTAATAAAAACTAATCTTCAATAAATCATCATAAGGTAATAAACCTAATCAGTTTTAAGGTACAATAGGTGTAAATTAATAATTTTTGATGTGTGTCATAACACGAATTATGAAAACATAAAGGTTGATTTTTTTTTCTCAAGTTTGTCTACTATATTAAGTTTTTGGACCATTAAAGGAATATCTAGTAGGTGGTCCTATTAGACCACTAAGTCTTCATTGCTGGTGTGAACCCTAGCAATTTTTTTGACCGCTACGGTCATTCTAAGGAGAACTTCAGTTTATGCACTTATATATAATACCTAATAAATTTTACCTCACAGTCATTTGCAGAGTTAAAATAAACACAACAAGATTAGTGTGAATATATATATATATATATATATATATATATATATATATATATATATATATATATATATATATATATATATATATATATATATATATATATATATATATATATATAAATACACATTATTATGAAGCAGCAGTATCTGATAATTAAATTACATAAATAGAATTTCTTATCCCCTTATCAAAAACCCACATTACAATCAAAATCTAAAGCCACCAATTTTTCTAATTATTCCACTGTGAATGGATTTCCTCAACAATCCAATGTCTCCTCCAATTTAATTTACACATAATGCGAGATTACGAAGAATAACAAATAAATACAAGGTAATGCAAATGAATGACATATAGAAACTAAGTTGATCTTTGGTTTTACTTCAAATAAGAATCCAAGTTATTTTGATTTTTAATTTCACTTTGATTAAGAGAGTTAGTATAGTAAGACTTTAAACAAACAAAAAGTTAAAAATTTAAGAATATTACCTATTACACACTGTACATTTAGGCAAGCTCATCACAGTAACATCTGGATAAAATTCATTTTTCACTGGGTCATATTTACAACTGTGATCTAAACCAGAAGAAAATAAGTTGGAACATATTATTAAAAAATAATGAGACTGAGAAAAACAAATTACGAACAAAAATTAGGTGCCATAATGGATACAATTTAAAAATCTGAGATTGCTTGTTGGATTTGGTTTTGTAAATATAAAAAACAGACAAAAAAAAAATTGAATCATAAAAAAGACAAACTTTACTTGCAAATAATTTTACCCTGATTCAGGAAAAAGTTAAGGCATAAAATATAAAACTATAAAAAGAAATTAGGAATTGAACTCCAATCAAAGTCTAATGAAGCCCAGAATTATAAGAAAAATCATTTACAACCAATTCAGAATAATTTTTAAATTTCAAACCAAAGCTAATATTTTTTCTTATATTTTAATTTGAATACATTAGACAATAATGAAATAAAGAAAAACAAATAAAAATAGAACATAAAATTCAATTCTAATTTCCGAGGTGATTATTAGTTTTACTTCAACTTGATTTAAAATATTAAAAAAAAAAAAGTGTAATCCTACTATCTGTTTAGAGTAAATAAAAATCTCGACAAAAAATATATATAAATAAAAAACCACACACTTTGCACACTATTTCATCTTTATACAACATAACTCTTCACATCTATAAATTATGATCTGACTACTAAAAGATAATAATTAATAGAAGTGTAGAAGATTATGTTATTTTAAACAAATTTTAAATAATAACTGTAATTATATATATATAGAGATTTATTAACCCTCTGAACATTAGTCCTGGCATTTTTTTAAGCGCAATATTTTCTAGGGGTTAATGCTTGGAAAGTTAAACCGATTGAGACTTTAAGTAACTAAGAAATTGTAAAACTAAATAAATTAAGCCAAAAAATCATTTATGTTATGAAATGTATAATTTAAATGAAAGTGCAAAATAAAAAACAACTAACTAAACTATTGAAGATGTTCTTTTACATTATTTTAAATTCTAAAACAACAAATTGTGCTAATATAGTGTTTTTTTTCTCATAACTTACAATTTGCGACAAGAAAAAATTCAAAAAAATTATTGATTAAAAAATTATGACTAGTAAATTCAGTCATCAAACTTCCATCAATTATTTTGATCAAAATGGAGTTTCTAAAATTAACTTGTCAAGAGTCAATAAAAAAAATGTAATAGAAACATTATCAATATCTAAGCATACCAAAATAAAAAATATATTAATACAAATTGTAAACCTTTTTCTTTCATAAACTAAAATTATAAAAAATAAATTATTTGTGGAATAAAGAAAAACTTACCAGTACCAGGTACTTTATAGGAAGTATCAGCATCAAAATTTGTATATGTTTCAAAAAGTAAACTATGAATTACACTTCCAGAACAAAATAGAGAAGGAGTAGGCTGAAATTTACACATTGCTTTACAATACAGACATTGATATAAATAGCCTCTTTCTGCAGCAATCTTGGTGTGTTCTATCATGGTTTCAACTTTGACATTTAAATATGCTGTCAAAAAAAAAACATTTAAAATTGTTTTTCATGAAAACAATAAAAGTAAATTTGTACACGTCATTGCAAGGAATAGAAGCAGAAATTAAAAGTTTAATAACACAGCATTGCAAAAAAATATTTTGTAAAAATCAGTGTAATTATCCACCTTCTTCCTCACTTACTGCACTTTAAACTTTTAGGAAAATATTCCAGGCACAAATTGAGAAAATTAACCTTTAAATTGATTCTGTGGCCTCAAATCTTGAAATTTCTTTTAGCATCTCTTTTACATTAATTTTTAAAATTAATTCTAGGTTTTACAATCAAAAAATTTATTAAACAGAGCAGTTTTTGCAAAAATAATTTAATTTTTCAAAAATAAAAAATATATAATTTGTTTAGTATTTCTAAAATAAACGTAATTTTAGTATTAAATATTCATTATCAAACTAAAATAAAAATAACATTACTTATTTTTACATGAAATTAAAGGATTTATTTTTTTCTTTTCTATCATGTCAGGTGAGTATTTTGCTACAACACAATTACTTAACATAAAAAAAGAACAATTATAATAACCAAGTCTACGATGATGCTTTCTCATCATATGTAAAATCACTAGTAGGCTCAGCTCCCTGTATGCTGACATTCCCCAACCACAAAACATTGGCATGCAATCTTATATAAATGGCTCTGCAGACCAGACTTGCTACTAAATTAAACCAATTTGAAATTTGTTCTAGTGTAAAGTCTTAAGAATTTCAATCAACTATTAAAATCTTTAAAACAAAGTCCCCTTTAAAAAAATTCAATAATAAGGTATTGGAATTAAAAAGATTTTAGATTGAAATAAATAACACACAATCAAAAAAATTTGAACAAACAATTATGCTTTTAAAAAACTAAATGAATAAAAGCACACCACGTATGCATTTTTTCAACGTTGCATCTATCATAATTATCATCAACACTTTCTTTCACTTTTTGATCACCCTTTTTTCTAATTAAACTTAAGAAGCATTGCAGCATGATTAATATTAATTTTTCAATGAATTGTAATAGTATTACATAAAATAATTAATATTGAACCAGCATAAAACATAACATAGAATGTAACAGAATTATTCTATAAACATAATATACAGCAATTTGTTGATATGAACTATTTGCTATTAACCTAAAAATATTCTTTGGTAGAACATGCCTAAAGATAAAACTTCCATTCTATGATAACCCTAACCTTAATTAATATAAGTAGACCATAAATAATAGAACATAATGTAAATTGAAAATATTATTTTGATCAATAGAAACAGACTTAGGTTTTAACAAACTGTAATAATCTATTCATAAATATACAAACCAGGTTCAGAGCAAATATATAACTTAGCATCAGCAACTAACAAGGGATGAACCCCTTTCTTTTCCAAAAAGAGTGTTTCCATAGCTTTAACTAAACGTTGAATGTAATTTTCGGATAAAATTCTGTCACCAGCAATTACACAATTCCCTTTGTTATCTAACTCTATATAATTTTCAAATTCAGTTTGAGGCATTCCCCATACTTTTGGTATCAGAGATCGTGGCAGTACAGGAAGGGGTCCTAAAATAAAGAAATTTGAAACACTTTATAAATGTTAATCATTCAGACATTTAAAAGAAAGCTGTTGACATCAGAAAATGTTTAAAAAAAACATTCACGAAACCTTTCAACTATGTAGTAGAAAGACAAGCATGCTGTAAAAAATATTCAATGAAATTTTTTATACATGAAGTAATTTGATAGAGCAGTCAAAAATAATTATTATGTTTAAGACTTTTAGCACTTAATCAGATGTTAAATTCAGGGCAGCAGAATGTGCCTGATTGTGCAAACAAGGTTTGAGAGAAATTCAGACAGCCCTGAAAAATTTTTGGTCAGATTTTTAAAAAATACTGCATTAACAAAATCATATATACATTTTTAGTCTATTTCAACATAATTTTTCATTCCTTATGCTATATCAGCTTGTGGGGGGTGGAGTTACAGACCATGTCAACCGTCATCTATGAAAAGGTACCCCGACATAGAGTCGAGTTAACATGTCTTATATACTAGTGAATTGTAGTTGTAATTTTGTAGTGGTAGATACGCTACAGTACTCCCCCACCAGAATTATAGCTATGATAGAATTCGATGAATGGATGCCACTAGTTGATTCATTGCTGTTTTTGTGCGAAGCCGGGAGAGCTGTATTAAGATCACCGTATTTTTTTTTTTTGAGTGAGAGGTGTATTAACTTCACGGTTGTAGTCGCTCCTGTGTTGCCGTTAGCAGTCGAGTGTATGCAAGCCAACGTTGTGTGTGATCGAGATGAGACTGAGTAGCAACTGCGTGAGGAGGTGGATAATGATGCAGTCACAAGTAGCACGTCAACTGTTCAATGTGGACCATCCAACGAAGTAGGCGTTACTGCCGATGTAGGCGTATACAGATCAAAGTGGGCGTTTTTTTTTTTTTTGCCAAGGTTGGCGTGTTCACATCACGTCCGAAGGTCACCAATGTGGGGGGTGGAGTTACAGACCATGTCAACCGTCATCTATGAAAAGGTACCCCGACATAGAGTCGAGTTAACATGTCTTATATACTAGTGAATTGTAGTTGTAATTTTGTAGTGGTAGATACGCTACAAGCTTACTGTCTAGAAAGAAAAAGAATATTTTCTGTTATGTTAGATGTCACACAAATAAATTAATAAATTTGCTTATTTATTAGTTGTCCTTTAGTTTATAAGTGGGACCTTAAATTTAGTTTAATAAATTATTACTTTTTTTAAAATTTCCAATGGCAGACATGAAAGACAAATTTGTAGCTGAGAACAATACAAAGAAAGAACTAAAAACGGAAACAAGAGCTACAAAAGGAAAGAGTCTATAGGTCTTTAATAATGTATCTCGCCCGCCAATAACGTTCCCACAAGGGCCCAGGAGGAAGTGCAGGGCAACAGTCTCAGATGGTTAGCGTCAATTTCTTCTTGCAGGTTACATAATGGACAAAAGGGGCTTGAAAAGATTTTGATTCTGTACAGGTGCTTTGATAAACAGTCATGGTCAGTGGCAATGCAAAAAATGGCCACAGATTTTTCTCTTGGCCATGACGGAATATCTTTAATTCCTTCCAGTCAGTCCTTATCTTTATTTGCCTCTTGGAGTTTTGCCGCAAATGTTGTTCGAAGAGAGATTTTTATTAGCCTTTTTGCGGTGTAGAAAGGAACTGGCTTAAGAGATATTTGCAGAACCTTGGTGGCTTTTTTGGCCAAGAAATCTGCAGTTTCATTACCTTGAAGTCCACAGTGCGCTGGTACCCATTGCATGGCAACATTTTTGTTGTGTTGGTCAAGCCTGTGAAGGGCTTGACAACAATGTAAAATGTCGGCAGATGTGGGGGTTTCGGAGGAAGCAATAGCTTGGAGTGTGGCTTTGGAGTCAGAGAGGATGACTACGTTATTGAATTTCTCAAGGTGATTCTGAAGTTGTGATAGAGCCAGGCCCGGACTGGCCAGTAGGCAAACCGGGCAATTGCCCGGTGGGCCGGTTGGACCGAGCCAGTAGCCCAAAAAAATTTGTTTATTCATTGCATGAATTTCAAATAATATTGCGCAAATAATAATAATATTAAATAACATATATATATGATATATGTAGTAATAATATTGTTTTAATATACAGAGTGATTCAGATCATGCGTGCAACCCATTTTTTTTCGAGAATGGAGCAAATAATCAATTTGAAATAAAAAATCTAAATAACTAAATCGACACCAAGAAATTCAATAGTGATGTTGTTAATTCCCGGAAGTGGCCGGAAATACCGGAATTTGAATACAGTTTTGATTTTTTAAATGGAAACCTATATCTTATTTGGCATCATTGGAGAGGGTTTTCGGAAAAAAGTAACTTTTACTTGAAATTTTTTTTATATCTCTTACTGTTCTCAAGATAATAGATAAGAAAAAATTCTGATTATTTACTTCAATTTATCATTTTTATCAAAAATAATTCACCTAAATTATCAAAATCGCTTAAATTTTTATAAAACATGGGAAGAAAAGCGCAAATGTGTTTTAATGAAGGTAAAAGACATTTTTTTTAGTGAATATCTCAAAATCTATTTAATATGTATTTTTTCTTATCTATTATCTTGAAAATAGTAGGAGATATTAAAAAATATTTTAAGTAAAAGTTATTTCTTTTTCGAAAATTCTCTCCAATGATGCCAAATAAGATATAAGTTTCTATTTAAAAATTATATGAAATATCTTGCATATGAAAGACTTCTCGCTGTTGTAGAGTGTAAATCTTCAACCGGACAGAATGTGTTTTCTTTAGTGGATTCAGTTTTAAAGTCTTGTAATATAGATATAACAAAGTGCATCGGTAATTCAACTGACGGGGCTGCAAATATGCAAGGTGAATATAAAGGATTTTCTTCATGGCTTTCCAAAGAGTCCCCTGGTCAAATTCATGTTTGGTGTTATGCACATGTCTTAAATTTAGGTTTAGGAGATACCACGAAGGCACTAATTGAAAGCGCATCGTTTTTCTGCCTACTAAACAGCGTCGCAGTATTTTTCCGTGAATCATACCAACGTATGAACATCTGGGAACAAAGTAACGAGCACGGAAATAAAAAAAGGTTCGCAACAATTGGAGAAACGCGTTGGTGGTCTATGTCACATTGATTACAAGTTTAGAAACTATACAACAAAATTCAAATTTCACGCCAGATATCCGTGCAAAAGGAAAAATATTTTTAGAATCATTTTGCAAATATGAAACAGTAATCATCGCCAAAATATTCTCAACAATATTTGAATTAACTAGACCGCTTTCTCAATATTTGCAAACCTATGGTTTAGACATCTTAAAAGCTTTTGGAATGGTATCACAAACGTGTTCAGAACTAAAAAAAAATAGTGAGAGATTTTGAAGGTGTACAAAAAGTTACAGATGATTTCATTATTTGCGCAAATAAGGAACTTAAAGAAACTGAAATTCAAGCAAAGTTTCCATGAAGAAGATAGAAGAAAAGAAAATTGATGCCGGGTGAGACAGCGTCGAATGAAGCAGTTTTTGATGATGAACCCACTGCATTTAAGATATACGTCCATAACATTATTTTCAGCACAGTTGTAGCGTCAATGGAACGCCGATTTCCGGCAAATGGAAAGTTTTATGCCGATTTTTCCCATCAAGATCTGAAACGTTTCCCTGAAAAACATTTTAACAAGCTTCAATCTGGCGAACTAAATGAGTTAAACAAACTCTTGCTAAAATTTGACGAAACAGCTATAGGTGAAAATTTGGGGGATTGAACTAAGAAATTTAACTTTACATTGGGAAAAACTGAAAAATTCAGAATTAGAAGATTATAAAATAATCACAAAAGATCATTCAAATGAAGATAATAACGACTTTGGTTTGGAAACAGAAGAAGTAAGTCTGAAATGTGAGACACGCAGTGCGTGCAAAAATTGTGTTATTTGTTGCTACAAGATGACATTCAATTTATTGACCAATTCTTACAATTTAATTAGTCTAGCATTAAAATTTTTACTAACATTGTCAAAAAGTCAGGTGGCTTGTGAAAGATCATTCTCCACATTGAAAGTAATTAAAAATCGAATGAGGAGTACTTTATCTTCAGATAATTTGAATACTCTCATGGCAATGGCAATAGAACAAGATCTATTAATGAAATTAGATAGCGACGCCATAATCCATAAAGAGGCAGAAAATAGTGAGCCTCTTCAAAAGTTAAATTAAATTTTAATTTAATGACTTTTGAAGAAGCATTAAATCTATTTTAATTTTTTTGTTATATAAATCATTCATGTATGTGTAGTATAATAAATATTTTTATTTATACTCCATCTTTCACCTTTTTGATTTTATCAACTTATGTTTCCTCATAAGAACCATGTATTTTAAACTGAAATATATTCTATAAAGGATTATTAAGCAATTTTTTTCTACTTTCTTACTTTGATAAATTAACTTACGCTCATGAGAATTTATAAGTAAAAATGCCTAAAAATGGTACATTAGGAGCCGCGTACGCTTCGCGTATATGTGAAGTAGAGGGCCGATATCTCTAAAATGCTCGGGCCCATTTTAGATCCCAGTCCGGGCCTGGATAGAGCAAACGCTTATTGCCGATACTTCTGTATCGAAGGCTGTTCCAGACGAACCGATCGGGGTGTAAAATGAAAAAAGGTTGCAGGAAACTCCGGCTCCTGCATTAGTGCCATCAGCCAATCTTGAACCGCCTGTGAATATATGTAGCCATTCGTGCTCCGGGTACAGTAAGTGCACAGTCTCTAGGGCGATTGATAGATTTTAAGACTTGGTCATTTGTGTCTCTCTTGGAAACATCTTGACATAGGTTTTTCGATAGGGCACAGTGATCTAATAAGGTCTGCTGTCTTCCAAGTGATATTTAGTTGGTCTTTTATTACAACTACTCTTTGGAGGAAACCGTTCTGGGTCTTCAAGGTTCGACCAATATTTGCCCGTGGGGTGCTCTATAAGGAGAGGCAGTCTGGTAGTCTTAATATTTTTTCCCACAAAATAACTGCCCTCTCTTCTACACTATAAATTATTACTATTTCACTGCATATTGATTTCAATTAAAAAAAATTTAACACTATAAAAACTAAACTATTAAAAATATTTTGACAAATTTATTGCAACTTAAAAAAAAAAAACACTTTAATGGTTGGAAGAATTTTAAACCTAAAAAAAAACTATGTTCTGGGGAAATATTAGGCTCTGAGAATTTTCTGCAAACATGGTTCAATTATGATACTAACTAAACATTCTAAATTCTTGCACTAAATAAAGAACTTAGCAGAGTCATATGTCTAAATAGTACTTAAACAGAATTAAGGATTGATAACACTTACAAATCAATTTATAAAAATATAACTAACTTTTCTGAACTCCAACTAGAGGAATATAATGATTGTGACTAAAGCTGCTCCAAGCAATACAGATAGGCTTGTTTAAGGTATTATCTTTACCCCTACAATCTTCAGGTGGAATAAATCCAGGCAGAAAAAGAGCTAAAAAATTTATTAATTATTAGAAAATATTTTTAAAATATTTTGTATCTGCAAATAAAACGAATGTTATAAAGATACCCTTCCATGGCATAGGAAATTTTCAGGATAAATATTTTCCAAACTTCATATTGATACAATTTTGAAACCCTTATAATGCCATTCATTAAAAACATTTGTTAACAAACAGTTATCATTAACTGTTAAATGTATGACAACAGAACAATTTGTTTTGTCCAGAAATTTTTACAAAATGTAAATTTTTTAATATTGATAAGAAGCTTTGATTAGGAGATGTTTTAGTAACATCAATCTAATTTTTCCAGTTAAATTATTAAAAAAAAAATTACATATGAGGCATGAGAGTTAGAAAGAAAAAACACAATAAAATCATTGGACTTTGAGCAAATAGAAAAGTCTTCATCATTAAAACTGATACATTCTATAGGTATTTCTTTGAGTTATTGAAAAATCAAATTATTACCAGTTATCAGAATTTAAATAAGTACAGTGTCTGTACTCTACATCATCTCCATAAACTTTTGACAAAGCTCTAAAACTAAATTCTCTGTCAAAAAGTTTTAAGATAGAAAGTTTGCATTGAATTTTACTTGGTCATCAACATCAAATTTCACAAAAAAAAAAAAAAAAAAATACTAAATGCAATTTTAAAAATTATATTAAACTATCGCACCTTGCCGATTTTTATAATTAAAATATAACATTTTTTACTATACTATAAACAAACCTGAGTAATCACCACACTTTTTCATACACTCCAATGAGTCTAAGAGGATGATTGGCCTTTTTAAAACATTAGCCAGTCCAAAGATATGGACATTCCGCAATCCATGCAGCTCTCCCTCGGGTGGTTTGAACTCTGGATCACTTTCTTCAATGATTGCTCGCCAATCTTCTGGTTCTACAAAATCTTTAAATAGCTCCTAAAAATATGAAAAATTTAAATTATTGGATACAAAAAAGAATAATTAAAAGAAAACAGTAGGTTAGAAATAGTCACAATTAAAATCTAATTCATTCATACTAGGTTCATAAAATGTCATTTTTGAGACAGAAATTACTTTTAACAATTCACTCAAGCTCATGGGAAAAATTTTATATGCATCTGTTCTTCTTATTTATGAAATAGGTGTTTAGTCTGCTAAATGTTTTGTGTGTCTGTACTTCTTTATTTTTATGAAACTCTGTAAAGAGCTTTAACAAATTTGTCGCCTGATGTTGTAAAGCTTTAATATAGATCAGTAATTCTTTTTATTAATGAAATGTATAGCTTACATTTTTAAAAAATTGCCATAATACAACTAAACTTTGAGTACAATAAAATTGCCATATTAGATTTCTTTTTGGCATTGGAGGAAAGTGGTACCAATAAAAATGCATTAAAAGTGGATGGTGATGAAAAAAATTGCCAAAAAATTTTAGCAAAGTAGGTCATTTCCTTCAGACACTCAATCAAGGGGTCATTTATGACTGATGTCCTTAGAGGTGAGACAGGATATTTGTGAAGCTGTTAGTTACAAGGGGGTAACCAGAAGTGAGACATTTGGTTCAAATAAACCATTTGAACCAGCAAATTATTTTTTCAAGAACACAAATAATAGTAATTATTGACACGCTCACAATGGTCATTTAAACATGCAGGAGTGATGAGTGCCCAGCAGATAGTTAACAAGCAAGAGAAATGCACCATCTATTGGTTAGAAGAAGGATCAAAGTATGGACAAAGTGGATCGCTGCTTGAGCCTTAAAATTTCACCAGTTTACCAAGAGAAATCTATGGATATCCATCAGATGATCAGTCGCAGGATTTAGTAGACATTCAATGAGTAATCGGCATATGTGGAGAAGCTTGTACCCCCTTTTCAAGCTGATTTTGGATGTACAAGTTGAGGAACAAAAATTAGAAGTCACTTGGTGTGAAAAAGAAACTTAGGCATCGGTGGAGTGACATTACTAGCTCCCTGAATTGAAGTGCCAGGTAAGAAAAAAATTGGAAAGTTTAAGCATTGGCTTACAGCATTCTTTGCTTGGTTGATGTGTGAATGAATCTTTGCAAGGAACATCTTGGTTTAAATACCGCAAGCTTATTTTTGCCAGAAAATTGTTTCTACTCTACTGAAAACCACAGCCAGATCTTTAGTTATAAATGAGCCAAAAAGGAAAAATTTTACAACTAAACCGAGAAACACACAAACAAGCCAACAAACAGTCGCCGACAACTGGATGCCTGAAATTCCAATGAGGCTCACCCTAAAAGGGGAAAAAGTGCAAATTGCAACTCGGTGGCCCGATGTCAGAACATGTCTATGCAATGTAGCATGACATGTGAGAAGGAGTATAATAAAGGGAGACAGTTTGTAACATAGAGGAAGGGGTCAAAAACATTGCAAAATCTGTGACATCATTTATGAAATGCTATGAAATAAGCTCTCCAAGCCTTTTGGCAAAATTTCACAAAATTAAAATCGACAAAATATACAAAACTTTCCCTACTCTGCAAAGAATCATAAGAGGATAAACTTCAAAGTATGCATACAGTATAGTCCAAGCAATGCAGGATTTTATTCAGAAAAAATAATGGAAGTTTTTATCTTTTATTTTTTTTAAACATGCATCAACATATTGAGAGCATTTTTATTTATTTTTTTGGAAAATATATTTTATCCAGAGGAAGAAAAAAAACTCACTATCGAAAGACAGTTCTCTTTCTGAAATCATAATTTTCCTTGCATTTTCCATAAAATTATATTTTAAGGGTCTTTTCCAGATAAAGATTTCTTGACTCTCTCCTTTCATTTTTACTCACTTTAACTCAAGTATGTCATTTACACAAACTCAGCATTCCCTTTTCAAATTACTCTCATCCTCAGGAAAAAAGTTTTTCTCTCAAAGCCCTTTCCCTAATTTTCTTTAAAACTTCCTTAAAACCATGAATTTAGCTCCTCTTTTTCAACCTTTAGGGTAAAATATTGTGCTTTACGAAACAAAGTTTAGAATTTGAGTTTATATCAGTCATAACCAAAAAATTTTTCAGGGATTTCTAGTTTTTGCCTCTTTTAATTGTTTTAATTTTATAATTTTTGGGGCAAACTTTATATTTTATTATTCTATGAAGTTTGATAGTTGAAAAAGGTTTACTGCCAATAAAATATATAATAAAAAAATGAAGCTAGATTACAAAAATAAGATATTGCATAGATGCAAATTACTTTTGAAAAAAAAAAAAAACATTCATTGATGGTGTTATCTCTTAATTAAAAAAAAAATCTTGCTGCTTTGAAAAATAGATTTTATATCTTATGATTACCTGCCATTCTGTAACTCTTTTGAGAATGAATTTCTTTTTATAAGTAAACATATGTTGCAGTACTTCATAATGCCCTAGTCTATTCTTTAACTTTTTTATATCAGAAGTAGTTTACAACTCTACATTACAGCTGGTTTTTTCTTTTTAATAAATCAATTAAACACTAATTTCTGGCATAAAAAAGCCAGTCCAGATGTAATTTTAAAAACACAGAGATATTTTGCATTTAACAATAAAAAAAAAGACAAAAAGGATAAATTTTAGCTCTTGCATTGAGAGCTTTAATTACCTGGTAATTATTCAAATTATTTTCGAAATGCTTCTTTAAACAACATCTTAATGGATGCCAGAATAGTTCCCTTCCTAGCAGTGCCCTGGATATTGCATGAACAAGACAGTGACCATCCCCATCTGTATATATTGGTACTAAACGCTCTTCCCCATCATTTGATTCTTTAATAATATTCAGAGTTGCAGATAGGTAGTTCATACTTCCAGAAATATCGCGACCAAATCCTGTGATTGATAGTTGATCAGGATGTATCAGAAACGCACGATCTTTGAATATGCTACAATCCAATATATCACCTTTGTTCATTTCAATCAGAAGTTTAACTTGACCTGTAGCTTGGTCCATCCCATAATTTGTCAAGAAAGGAGACAATAACTTACAATAATAATTCGAGAGGCCATTTACTTTAACTAGGTCTGCTCCTCGCTTTGGTAAAAAATGAGCAATACATCTTCGAAAAAATGTCATCTTTATTTCGTCATAATTATAGACAGGTACAGCATCTTGCAAAAAATTCTGATCATATTTTATGCCACATTCCCAACATACAACACTAATTTCTGACGGACCTACAGGAATCACGTTCCTGCACATTGAATCCTTACAAATAAATTTTAATAACGATAACTCACTCATTTTGTAAAGAAAAATAGGTGCAGAAATATAAACAATACTTTTGGTATCAAAATATAAAACAAAAACAATACTAAGAAAAAATTATCGAATTAGGGTAAAGATCTTAACATTATAAAGCAAACAATGATTAATTATGTCATGATAAAAACTTATTTATTCCTAATAATTCATGGATGTCAAATTTTTGGAGCATTGGGACCAACGTTATTATTTAAATATTTCAACAAAAGTTCATAATAATTTAATGCACGAGAGAGGTTACTGGCACTATCTGCAAGAACAAACATCAACAACAACAGTAATAAATAAATATTAGTTTAGAATTTCTGACACAAATGAAACGCACTATCACGCTTAAAAAAACTAAGTTCGTAAAATTTGGAAAAAGCTATTCGTTTCAACAAAATGGATTAAACTCAAAAGTTGAAAAGATCCAGAGATTAATAACAATTACAAGCAATTTTTGATTGGACTGAAGTGATGCGTCATGAACGTTGAGTCTTTTGAGAAAGAGATGTTTTGCTTTTAACTTGCTTGGTTTTTTTTTTTATTTATTTTACAAGGCGACATCTAGCGTTAGAAACTGTAACTATTTTCCAGGGGATTGTTGTCTGTTCACCCCATTAGCCACATTCGATTGTTGTTTTTGGTTGAAAGTTAAATTGAAAGAACACGTTATATTATAAAAATCCCAAGTATAATAATATTGGATGGTACACTTTGAAAAGCTTTGAATTAAAAATGTATCGGAATAACCCGGACGAATTTTTACCCCTAACACCAGCTTTATACTGTACTTAGCTTTATACAGTTATCCGTCCAAGTAAGATATTAATAAAAAGTAAAAAGTGGTGGAATATTTATTTCAAACTGCATACAAATGCAAAACAATTAATTATATTATTTTACATTTAATGCACCACAAGCTATCATTTTTCATTTAAACTTCTCAAGTAAAATGTACGCACATGTGCGACTGTTTTTGTAAAGGAAATGTTTGACGAATATTTTCAACTCATGTTTCTCTATCTGGATATGAAACGTTTCCGAACTATAAGAAAATATTTCATCATGTTTTATAAATAATGAAATAACAATCAATACATCAAACATATTTTAAAAACATCTGAAAGAAAACCATCCATTACATTTCAGAATTTTAAGTACAAACAGCCAAAGGGAATCCCGTTCTAGAATTCAAACAAATTGCTTGCAATAAATTTTTTTGAATTAGCTTTTATTGAGCAATGAACTACGACTTAAAAAAATATTTCCCACATTTTCCACATCGATTATTTTTAAATATTATATTACACAATTGTCTAAATTTGCCTATTTTTATCTTAATATTTGAAAGCTTAGTAGACGGTTCTCAATTTAATAAAAACTATCATATTCTATGCTCATGAATTTATACAATGTAAAGTAAACATCAAAGCGGAAGTAGTAAAAAATAAACAGTTCTTGTTTCCATAACAAGCATTTTAGAAAACCACTGTTTGAGTCTTGAGAAAACCACTGATTGAATGGCTATACTTCGTGTGACATTTCTTGAGATATAAAAATTCAACACAGTCTTATACCGATTCATTAGAAGTTTAAAATGCAAATTCGTCGAAAAAGAGGTTCTTTTTTCCTCAGAGAAAGTATTTTTAATCCCTCAAATCAGAAATTAGAAAAACTTTGCCACGCAAAAGTAAAAATCTAATCATCTTGTAAAGCAAAAATCTAAACTTTAAATCATGTTTAGGATATGACTTTTTATTTTGCACAAAATGAAAAAATTTTTAGTCAGAAAATATTATAAATTTTTTTTTAAATTTTAAAACGCAAAATTTAAAAATATAAAGATTACAAACCACTATGCTTAGAAATTTTAATTTATAATAAAAACAGAATGCATTCTTATATGGATGGGTGGTCTAATGTAAACAATAACAAGCGTCCTTAAACCGGAAGAAATTTAGAAAATTTCCGGTGTATCCCTCCGCTTATGTTATGACTACGAGGCGATGTGTGAACAAGCCAAATATTCTATGCAGTTTTGTTATTGTAATTTGGTCTCAAATCTAAACATAATTGTACCATTCATAAGAGCTTTCAGAAATGTATTGATTCTCAGAGGTCGTAAGGCCAAAAAACATTTTGGAAAGTTAATATCTCATTGTGAATAATTCTTAAGGTTTGCCATGTTTTGTATTTTTTCCTTATTTGGCTACATTTGAATAAAATGTCGCCAAAAATATCTTTAAAAATATCTTTTTAAGTTAGACTAATTAGAAAATATTCTAATGATTATAATAGTAATATGTTAATGCTGAAGTTTAAAGGCTGAAAGAAAGAACTCGGTACATGTGAAATACTGCAAAAGATATGATGCAATAATATGGTGGCGCGTTTTTTCAATCTGCGGCGTAAAAATATATCGGAAGCAGTAACCCGGAAGTCTTGAAAGAGCAATTTTACCACTAGCGCCACCACCCTTAGCTTTACACGATCACCCATCCATAGTGCCCCGCAAACTCATATTCCCAAAATACCTTTTTTTTATAGTTCTTTGATAAATTACTTATGTAAATAAAAAAAAATTTTAAACAGAAAAAGGTGAGAATTCTCCACTGCAAATCATTTTGCATTTAAATCGATGACTAAAAGCGGACTCCCAAATCATATTATGTATTATACTACTGTTCCAAAGAAAATAATTATAGACAAATTAGGGGCCTCACAATAAGGCACAATATGGTTCCATTGAAAAAGCGCGGGAAAGTACTTAAAGCTCGTTATAAGTCGGACACCGAGATATGGAGTTGCCGTTAAGGCTAAGTGATACGATGCAAGAAATTGCTAGTCTCGAGGATCCAGCATTTGAAACCCGGTCATGGTTAACGCTTAAAAATTATATTTACTAAAAATAAGTGTTTTTTTAAAATTATTTCATGATATTGTAATGTAAATAAATTTTTCTTTCACTTAAGTTTTTTTCTTCTTTTTCGAAATGCGTATAATAGCGATAAAATGGAGAAATCGTTGCTTAAATACAATACATATAAATTGCCCCATATCTCTCCTTAAGTTAAACTAAAATGTTCGTACTCGACCAGATATTATGTTATGATATAATACACTAGTATAAATAATTATAGACACCAAAGGAAATAATTATAGACAAATTTGGGGGCCCACTATGTGGCACAATATGGTCCTATAGAAAGAGCGCAAAAATTTCTTAAAACTTGTTATAAGACGGACAGTCAGGTGTAACCGTTAGGGCTAAATGCAACTATAGTTATGATAGAAAATGCAATTTTATACAAAGAATATTTTAATTAAAGAACTTTTAAGTCGATGATCTCTACATGATCTTATGAGCATGATATACACGATCTCTACATCAGTGTATGATCTTATGAGCCGCGATGGCTCAGGGGATAGAACGTTCGCCTTCCAATGAGGTGAACCGAGGTTCGATTCCAACGATGGCTGGTCGATGCGAATTTCGTATCCGGCTTGCACCGACCACAGTGCTGACGAGAAATATCCTCAGTGATAGACGGATTATGGGTTAGAGTCCCCTTACCGTCAGGCTAACCGTGAGTGGTCCTCGTTGTCTTCCTCTTCATGAAACGTAATTGCGAGATAATTCCCTCAAAAAGTCCTCCGCGAAGGCAAATTTCTCCCAACACTTAATCCAAGCGCTCCCTTGCTTTCTGGATTGAGTTCAAAATTACAAGGCTACGGAGTTGAACATTACTGGTCGTATACCCAAAAATTGGGTCGGCTGTTCAACGACGGTTATAAAACAAAGATATTATCTTGTGCAGTCCTACTGCAGCTAGTCACTGATATAAATATTTTTACAGATATATTTTAAAAGTTATATGATATTGAAAGTCATATTGTTTGTATACATTTATTATGCATAGATTCACAGCTATACACATGCATAACTGCATATATTATGCATATGCTTCAAACAATTATGATTTTTAAAATCCAGTAAAATCAAATCTTATCTAATAATAATTTATTAACTATTAACTAATTATAATTACATTAAATATTTTTCGATTTTTATTTTGGGAAAAAATTAGCATGTTTGACAACTATGTTATGTACAAATCTTGCAATGAAGCAAACAGACAAATTTATCAAAAATTTTTTTTTTTTTTTTAATTTGAGAGTTTTTAAAATCCTTAACAGTTTTTTTAACTAATTGCTTAAGACTTTAACCTTTAATTTTTCAATTTGAATATTATTGTAAATAATGTTTTTTTAAAAATCTTTTATCAATGTTAGTTACTAGTCAACTATATTCTATCATTGGTCTCATTTTAAGATAGTAATAATTATGTGTTTTTTATATGAGAATTGTTGTTTACACATTTAGAGTTAATTTGTTATAATTAAAAGTTTATTTAAAAGAAATAGATAGAAATATGAATTAAAAATAAATATTAATTTTGTCTTACACTATTAACTATCAATGCCAAGAAAAGGAAGGATGTTGTCAACGGATTCTAGATATCTGGTTCAAAGTCAGGCCACATATCCAGTAATCGGTAGCCAGCCAGTTTAAGATCAGTTGCATCCTTATTGTTATGGTATTTTAAAATTACCTAGATAATTAAAGGTTCTTTTTCAAATTGTTATTTTACTTCGTAAATCAAAATGAAGCATAAAGTATTAGAATGTAATAACTTAAACGATCTTAAGTAAAGACTTAAGATTAAAAAGATCGTTAAACCAAATGCATTGAGGCTTTTAACACTTATACCCAAATTATTTTTTAATTTATCTTGCTGTTTCAGGCGAAATAAAAGTATGTTAACGAAAAACTTATTTAAAACAGATGTTGTCAACATTGTACATATCATATGCCTAAGAAATAATTGTACTTTACTAAGAAATAACTATAAGAAGTAATTATAATAATTTTCTAGAAAATAATTATATATAGTTTGCAAAACTAAGGCAAACAACGTTAAGGAGCACAAAAATATAAAATACAGACAGGTGTTTCGGATGCTCAAAGGGCAGAAAGAGCAACATCTTTCTGTTGCACTGATGAAGGTTGCCCTTTGAGCATCCGAAACAGCTGTCTGTATTTTATATTTTTGTGTTCTTTAACGTTGTTTGCCTCAGTTTTGTATTTTAGCACAAAGGTCGCCCACTTGTGTATTTATATATAGTTTGGTCAAGTAAAGAGTATTTTTTTCCCTCCATTTATAAAACTGTTTTCTATTTGAATGGATTAAAGCAAATGTTTTAGTTAAGCCATAATTAAACTTTTTTTCAAAAATCAATGAAATGTTTTATTTTTGTCCATCGAGCAAATTTTTTCAATATTGCTATTATTTATTGAAAATAGTTAATGTGTAATATATTTCACAGCAATTTTATTTGTTTATTTATTTATTTTACTTTTTTTTTAACTAGAGAGAAACTGTTTTTTTACTACTGTTAAGCTTCTAATTTCCTAAATTAATAATTAATTTCTTCCTGAAACAATTTTTCTTTATAAACTTCACACTAGAAAGACGGATAAAGTCAAATTGACCCATCTCTTTTTTTTTTTTTTTTTTGTTGCTCTATAATTCTAAATATAACTTACCGAAAATGTGAGTATTTCTGACTTTCCATAGTTAGATCTAATTTAATTGCTCGGGTAATCATTCATGCGTTAGCTTTATAGATATATATATAGAGAACCACAGAGGCCAGAGTGATCACCTTGGTATTTTGGTAGGTATTCCAGAACCCCAGGTACTTTTGAATAAAAGGTACCCCAGTTTCATTAAAAATAACAAGAGTATTTTCTGCACATACTCATCATTTGTTGCAAAAAAATATATATATTAGGAAACTAAGAATACATCTAATTGAAAATACAGTGCTCAGTTTTAAAAAAATATTTCTGATAAAACACCATAGAATTTTGATGACCAGACCTATAATATATTTTTAATAAATAATTTTAGAAATTTTGATATGCGATCTACACATAGTCTGGGAAAGGTCATACTGACCCCTTCAGTCTTTCTAAGTTATGGAATAACTAGGTATTCTAGAAAATAACGGATTTCATACTTTAACGGTAACATATATACATAATAGGAAATTTTTATTTACTCTTTCGACTTCGTTTTACAATTGAATTATGAATGTTATCTGACTTTAAATGTAGGATAAAGCTTTATGTAAGTAAGGGCCTGAAAAATAATTAAGAATCTCAAGTTTTAATTTTGCTTGGGTCAAGACTGTTCAACCTTCTATTATTGAAATAAGTAGAATCAACTTGTTTTGACGAACTATTATAAAAGAATATAAGAGGAATATAATAACAAAACTTCCATGTAACCATAGCTGACCTTGACATAGTATTCTATACAAAAAAAAGATATATATATATTTCAAATGTAAATTGGGTTAACATTAAGAATGGCTCGTGATGAAAAGTTTTCGTTTACAATATACTTAGGTTTACCATAATGGAAATAGCAATATATATTGGTTTTTCACGTACCATCAACTAAATCGACATGTGGTAATAGCTAGTCTTGACGGTACAATCAGGAATTAGGATGATTGTTTATGGAATGTAAAAACGGAAATAAGTAGAATATGCTGGTTTGCGATAGTGTTTTGTTGTAACATGAAGTAAAGTTGGTTTAGTTCATGTTGGTCGAACATAAATAGTTCCAATTCTTAGCATGAGGTGATGGTCTGTCTTGATGGTACCATCAAAAAATAAAATGATTTTCGATACAATATTAAGTGGGATGCCATTAAAATATGATTCTATTTGATGGACTGCATTTGTTGGGCTTTCAAAGAAGACCATCAACCCATGTTGGTCCAACATGAAGTGTTTCTGATTCCTAACATGGGGTGATGGTCAGTCTTGATGGTACTGTGGGAAGAGTCGTTATCGACAATGTCATCCTTCATCTATGAAAAGGCACCCCAACATAAAATCGAGTTAATTTGTCTTATATACTAGTGTACAAGAATTTTATATTTGTCGTGGTAGATGCACTACAGTACTCCTCTACCAGAATTATAGCTGTGAAAGAATTCGATGAATGGATACCACTATTTGATTCATTGCTGTTTTGTGAAAGGCCGGGAGGGCTGTATTAAGATCACCGTACTTTGGTGAGCTGCTCATGAGAGCTGTATTAAGTTCACGGTCGTGGTCGCTCCTGTGTTGCCTTTAGCAGTCGAGTGTATACGTTGTACGTGATCGAACCTGAGTAGCAACAGCGCGAGGAGATGGATAATGTCGCAGTTACAAGTAACAAGTCAACTATTCAATGTGGACCATCCACGGAAGTAGGCGTGTTCAGATCGAAGTGGGCGTTACTGTAGAGATAGGCATGTGTATATGGAAGTGAGAGTTCCTGTCGAGGTAGGCAAGTTCACATCGCGTCCGAATGTCACCAATGTGGGAAGAGTCGTTAGCGACAATATCAACCTTTATCAATGAAAAGGTACCCCGACATAGATTCGAGTTAACTTGTCTTATATACTAGTGAATCGTAATTATAATATTGTAGGGGTAGACACACTACAGTACCATCAAAAAATAAGATCGATTTGATATTTGATACGGATATGAAATTGAAAACCATTGAAAAATGTTGGATTGCTTTTGTTGTGCCATTAAATAAACCATCCACTCATTTTGGTCCATATATAAAGTTGTTCCAATTTCTAACATGGGGTGATGGTACCAAAGAAATTGTTGCTCATATACTGCACAAATAAATGGCCCCATATCTCCCCTTAATATAAAGTTATAATTTTCAAACTCTACCAGATATTGTGCTATAACATGTTATACTACAGTACTAAAGGCAATAATTATAAACAAATTAGGTGTCCCACAATGTGGCACAATATAATTCCATTGGAAAAGCGGAAAAATGCGAGAAAGTGCTTAAAACTTGTAATAAGTCTATCAGCCAGGTGTGATGTGGCCGTTAGGGTTAAGCGATAAGAAGCAACAAATTACTTGTCCTCTATGATCCGGGGTTCTAATCCCTATCATGGTCAATATTTAAAAATAATATTTAATTTATATGTTTTTTTCTTTATTTAGTTTACAATATTGTAACGTAGATAATTTTCTTTAACATAAAATTATTTTTTTCCATTTCTAAGTGCGTATAATAGCGTTAAAATTTAAAAAAAAATTAGAAATTGCTGCTAATATACCAGAAAGCATGTAACCTTACGGGAACCTTGTGTTGGAATTTTCTTTTTATTGTCCCGTAAATGTTTGTACTAAAAACCTTTTTTCAACGACTCAAAATTATTTCAGCTTCAAAACTTTCATCCTTAAAGGATAAAATTCTTTCTTTTAAAGCTTTTTTTTAAAAAGAAATTGTCACTTAAGTAAAATGGTCACTTAGCTCCATAATGACGTCACACTAGCGATAGGATCAAATTGTATTGTTCATTAAAATTTCATGACAAGGTGGATTTCATCTGAGCACGCGAGACGTTGCGAAAATAAACCTTATAATTACCTAGATTTAAGATTAGTAAGATTATTTCCCCCCTAACGCAACCTCTATTTAAGGTTTTTATACAGAAGGTTGTTTTCCAAGGTTTTGGACTAGGGTAATGTGCGTAGAAAAGAGCAGATTGTCATAGAAGGCTTACACGTACGTAAACCACACAAAAATCCTTTTTGGGTTTACATTAAAAGGTTTCTGCTGTGTGAAAATAAACTTTATTTTGCTATTGGGTACTGTACATATAAATGGCCTCATATCGTTTGTCTATACATCTTGATATTTATCGCTTGTTCATAATTTTTGACCATTATCGTATCCACGACATATCGCTTAAAATATTTTACCTATCGTTATTGCGATAATTGTAAAATAACGACATGTCGCCCGAATATAGAGACCAAGTGTTTTTCTTACTTCGTTTATGAGTTGCAGTGGTTTAGGAACAGAGCAATAATACCTTCTTGGGTTGCAAATGTTTAGACAAACTAACATTTTATTGATTAGCTTTAGTATTGCCAAAAATGTAAAATTTGAAAAAAAAGTCACTTTGAATTCTGTTATTTTTAAGTGGATATAATTGTTCTTTAAGATTTCAAAACAGAAATTTAATATAGTCTTGTATGCATCTTGGCATTTTTTTTTCAAATAGAATTTTCAGAAATATTATAATAAATACAATTGTAAGAATGAGTTTTTGATTTTGAATATGCTTATATGATATTTTTAAGTATCACATACATTTTCGGTTCTTTTAAAACATTTTTATTCAGTTAACAACTTTTACATTGAATCTTAGAAACATTAAAATCGTTTTCATATGTAATATAACTTACTGAAAATTTCTATTCTGTTGTCTAGCTTTTGTCAGTTGCAATTGACAAATCTATAGCTAATCTAAACCTCATGGCATTATTTGTAATGGAAATTACTATCATTCTCTGGAGAAAAAAATTTTTTTTTGAATATATAAGAATTTATATATTATGTCGCGTAGAAGAAACTATTTTTGTAAACCTGCAAATGTGCTGCCATTTTTTACAGAGCTCTTACAAAACGAGAAATCTGTTCTCACAGTTATCTGTTAGTTTAATGTTACCTCATTTTACGAGCATCAATAAAGCTCGAAATTGCATTTCACTTTTTTTTTATTAAAATAGATATTAGTGCAATTTATTCATTACTATAATAATTTTCATGAAATATGTCACAGGTCTTCCAAATACGATGCTACCACAAATATGTATCATTTCCTTTACCACTTACTTTTAACTGTAAATTTCAGCCATTAAAACAGAGTGATTCATGATCAATACTGTGAAATTTGAATTAAAAAATTTTTTCAGTTGATTCATTGGTAAAAAATTTTTCTAGTTGGATTAGTTTTATTTAGTGTTTTTAATATAGTTTTCACTTTTTATTCCTCACGTGTTCTGAAATACTTTAAAAGTTTTCAACGTTTAAACCCTTTTCTCAAAACTCTGAAATATGAATAAAAACTAAATGTTTAAAATATTCTATGCTTCTCAGTTTTAGGTATATCAAAAATTTCTGAATCAATGTTGTGAAATTTAGATAAATTTTTTTAAGTGTTTTAATTAGGGTCTACACTTTTCACTCAAGTTTTTGAATGTTTTAAATATCGTTTACAACTTTTCCTTTTATTTGCGTTCTGAAATATTTTAAGATTTTCAATTCTTCTTTTTACAAAAATCAAAAGCTTCTTCTACATCAATACCTTAAAATTAGAATCCTATTTTTCTTTTAAAAAAATTACGCAGAACATTATGTATTAAAATCCTGTAAAAAAATTTTTTTTAAAAAATGGGAGCTGACCATGTGAACCTATAAGGACCTGTTTTAGAACTCAAAAATCATTCTATAAAATATTTTTATTCAAAAAACTTTCCGCCGTGTCTTTTTTATAATAACACTTTAATATAATACTTTAAGTTAGAAAAGGAAATGGATTTTATAGGTACAAGACAAAAGAAAAAAAAGAGTCCATTTTTAGATTTTTAGTATCAATTTTAAATTTCAGTCTTAAACTTTTGTTGTGAAATGAAGATTCATAAACTCAATATTTGGGAAGTAAACTATCAAACGGTAACGCTAATTGGTTAGTGAGTGCAGACGATATTTTAAGTTATGAAATCAGACACGAAAACGTTCTTTCTCCCAATAAATACACTTTTTTTCGAGGGGTTTGGATTTCTGACTCTCAAAATACAGAAGGTAACTGCAATCGGGAAAAAATGGTACCAATAGTTTGCTCAGGAGAGCGGTCGAGAGTTTTGGGTCCCTTAATGTTAATTTTACTTTCCGCCATATCTTGACAGCCAAATGATAAACAATTTGCACACAGTTATCAAATTTGCTTATTCAAATATAATTTCAAGCAAAATTTATTTTTTTAATTATTTGATTTAATAATAATTGAAAACAGTTTGGATTGTGAAGTATACAAATTTTATATAGATTTAAAGATTGTAATTTTATGTGTCTAAATACAAAAATTGTAGGAAATTGGTTGATTTGTTTTGCGAAATGAAATTTTAATTGCAAGAACTTTTTGAAATTCGATTTTTCATAAACTGTTTGACCGATTTCGTTCAAATTTTGTATTTTATTACATAAAATTATATTCTTTAAAATTATATAAAAATAATAAAATAATAAGATATTATTAAAAATTGAAATGGCAAAAGAAAAAAAAGAAACTTTCTCCGCAATGTTAAAGTATGTGAAAACCCAATATTCAAATTTTCTATTTTTTCTCAGAAATCTTGTTATAAATTTTTTAATCCAAAAAATTTCGTTTTTCGTCTTTCTTTTAAGACTTTTAACGATTTAAGTTGGAAAAAGGAGTTAAATTTTGTAAGACACAATTTTTTTTAAAAAAAACTTGCACTTTTGGAATTAATTTCAAATTTTGTTGTGGAATGAAAAAAGAAAATACATAAACTTAATTTTTGAGATAGAAATTATAAAATTATCTGTATTATGTGAAACACTTGTACGAAAGTGGATATAAAATAGATGAAATTTCTTTTCACCTGTTGGCATAAAGCAAAGCAGATAAACACTGTTTCATTATTTCATATTTTAAGTTAATTTTTCTAACTAATGTTTTGCCGTAAGTTAAATTTTATTTCGAGATAAATATTCTTTATGTTAAATTTATTGTAATTTAAATAATGCTTACGACGCCCGGTGGCTGAGTGGTAGCGCTTTGCCCTCCCGTGCCACAGATCCTGGGTTCGATCCTCGGGCCGGGCAAGGTTGATTCAGCCTTTCATCCCTTCAGTGGGGCGACAAATGAGTACCAAGCTTGCTTGTAAACTAAGCACTGGGGGTTTCGCGTTCGGCTGACCACCTAATCGGAACATCTGCTCCTGCACCCCAGAGCCCAAGGTCAAGAAAACTGAGATGGGCACAGTAGGCCTTGGCCCAGTATGGGCTGTCGAGCCACTGAGTTTTAGTTTAGTTGAGTTTAAATGATGCTTAATAATCTAAGAGCGGTGTAGACATTTTATAAACCATTTATTTTAAACTTTAATCTTTAATAAAGTATACAAATCTAAACGGAAGTAATAAATTGAATGAACGCAGTAAAGCTCGAGCAATGAAGCAATTCGAAGGGAACTGCGAAAGCATTTCTGGGGATTGGCGAACGTTAGCGAGCAGAGGGAGGAGTCTCCTAGTTCTATTTCATTCGAATTAGTTCCATCAAAATATCTATAGTAATTTAAAGCCCTATTTATTTTGTCATAGAAAATTTACTTACAAAGGAAAAACACTTTTTAAGAAATTTCTCCCGTTATGTATGTGATGACTCAGTATTCAATAAATAAGCTCCTTAACATAAAAAATAATAAATAACAAAATAATAGAGAAGAAAGAAAAATCATAAACGCAGCTTTTTAGCCTTTGCATAAGTTAGAAATCATTGATATAAATAAATTCGTTATACAAAAAATTTCTTAATGCGTCTTTTTTATCAATAATTAACGCTTTAAAATTTAAAAAAAAAAAACGAAAAGTGCTTTGTGGGCAAACGATTAAAAAAAAAAGTGAGTATTTGGAATCTTTTTCTAATTAAAGTTTTTAAACTTTTGTTTTAGAATGAAAAAAATTTACATAGCCCAGTTATTTAGAAACAAATTATTCTATAGGAATAATAAAATATAATAATTTGTTTCTACTAAATGAAAGATTTGCAAAATAAAATGTAAGTTATGTAGAATTTAGAAGATAAATTCATAAATTTACTTATTAAATATATGAATTGCGTGTTTTCACAAACTTTAATATTAAATGGCAAAGAGCTTTAATTGGATGAACATTAAAATAAAAAATTTAGCTTGTTCAGAATGAAAAATTGAAAAGTTAAAAAACTAAGTTTTATGCGAGCAGATACGATAGTTTTATTGGCACAGAATTTCACAATAGGAAGGATTTTATACAATTAATTTATTCTCGATCAGATTCCCCTATTTCTTTTCAGGGTTGCGACCTCTCAAAACCCCGGGGATCGAGGGATTTACGAAAAAAAAGCAGAAGGGGGGTCGTGGAAATGGGTGGGCGTCCGTCGTCTGTCTCCTGATCGGTGGGTCCCATAGTCTAGACTCGTCGTCGGCGTGGTCCAACCTCTCCGCGGTACCTTCGAAAATATTATCTTCATCTTCAGCATCCTTGCAAGATCCTCTCTCAAAGCATCCTTTTTACTCTTAAGCATCATTTTTCTCATCTTCTACTAAAAGAGAAAAAGAACATAATTGAAATTGCACCGACGGAAAGTAAGTTGCATGCTTTTAAAACTGGAATGAGATTTCAATTTATGTTCGATTGCGTCATTTTAATTGCCAGGTATTTATTTAGATATATTTTTTTCTGTAAAAGGTGTTTTGTTTTTTAACTATTTAATATTGAAATATTAGTTGCAGAAAAATGTGCAGGTCTTAAAAGTTTGCAAGTTGAAACCTTAGTTTCCGAAAAGGATCTAAAATTAAAAGTTTTAAAATTTTTAATTTTAAAAGCAAAAGAAAATTTAAAGAATCTAAAAACAGTAAAAAAAAGTGCAAAATCTATTGTTTGGCTTTTATTTATAATTAATTTCCGAAATGTTTGCACTCTTAGGAAATGTTAAGGAACTTATTTAAATATAAAAGACTATAAAAAAAATTAAAACTAAACAATATTTTACAGAGGATCTTTTAAAAGAAAAAACGTCTTACGTGTTAAACAATTTTTTAATTCATTTAAAAAAAGAGAAATACTTTGCTCTATGATACTTAATTGCAAATAAACTACTTAAATTTTTTTTATTTTCTCGAAACAGCTGTAAACAATTGAACAATATTTTTTAAAGCGAGATTTATTTGAAAATAAGATTTAGTTCAATAGATCTCAAGTTATTATTCATCTTCTTTTATTTCATTTGTTTACTTTTCTACATCAAAGACAATTCAAGAACTATATTTTCAATAGCACTGAGATGTTTTTTTCTTCTTTTTTTTTTAATAATGAAACTTTTGCAGTAGTTTGAGTGTTCCTTTCGATTACCTTTTGTTTACTTCCTAAATAAAAAAAAATTATAATCAAGCAAAACTAAGCTTCGAAATAAAAATAAAAGACGTAATGAATTAAAAATAATTTTTTTTTTATCAAAACTTACATTTCTAAAGTAAACAAAATCAGTGAAATATAGGCAAGAGCAAATCTGTTAGATAGATAATTTTAAAATAAATTGACCACACTAAATTGACCAGTAAATTGACCAAAAAATTTGTATAATTAAAAATTTAATTATACAAATTAATATTAGTTCAATAATATTAGTTCAATTGTATCAACTTTATGTGAATCATAATTCAAATTAATAATGGTAATATTTAGTAACACTACACTCTTAAAAAGTTGTAGTCACGTGGAACCTCAAAATCGGAACCGTAAACCATAATATGCAGCAAATTTTCTGCAATTTTGATGAGGTATTTAATTTCCGTTCATTTTGAACCATAATACCGTGCATCTAAGTTTAATATGTACGATAATATGGATCAACTTTATATTTTATTATGGTTGCTATAATTGCTAATGCAACCAATATTATGCTATAACGTGGTTATAATTCGTTATGGTTGTAAGAGTGTTGAATTAGTTGTTTGTCATAGACAGTAGAAAATATTTAAACAACTCTATATTTCAAAAATCCAAGGCCGACTTTGTTTTAGGTGTTCAATTTGTTATTGCATTTTGTTTTGATGCGCAGAAACTAAAAGACTTAGAAATGTACAGTTACGATTGGAAATATTATTAAAAAAATGTAAAAATAGAAAAAACAACTTCTAATATTCGTTATTTAGTTCAAGAATTAAAAAATACAATAAAACTAGACCCCAAAAGTTAGCTTTTAAACTTGTAGTAAAAAATACCATGCAGACCAAAAAAATACAACTTCATTGTTGAAATTTGACTAGCTGAAAGGACCATTTTCATTTATGAATTTTATGCAAGTTTCTTCTGAAATTCCAATTAGTCGAAAGTTATTGCAATTTTTAATTCATTTTTGCAATTTTCTGCAATTTTGTTTTTATAACTATCATTTACTATCCATCACTGAATGAAAGTTTATTTATCTCACTTATGATATTTACTTCACTAACTTTTACGATAAGTTTATATCGTTAAATTGTTGAATAATAACTGAAGAGCGAGTTTAGATGTTGTCAGATATAAATCTCAACATTAATGTTGAGATTTATATCTGACTAAGTTTTTATGACTAAGTTATCTGACTAGGTTTTATATCTGACTAAGTTAATGTTAAGTTTTTCAAAATATGAAAAACTTAATTTAAGTGATAAAGTTGTTGAATGATAACTAAAGAACGAGTTTATATGTTGTCAGATATAATTATTAACGTTAATGTTAAAATATTTAAACATATGAAAAAAACTTAATTTAAGTGATTAAATTGCTGAAAAATAGCTAAAGAGCGAGTTTAGTTGTTGTTAGATATAAATCAGAACATTAATGTTAAAATTTTTATAAGCATCAGAAAACTTTACTTAAGTTATTAAATTATTGAACAGTAACTAAAGAGTGAGTTTAGATGTTGTTAGATATAAATCTTAAAATTAATGTTGAAATTTTTAAAAATATAAAAAACTTAATTTGGGTGATGTAAAAACTGTTTCCCTTTCGAGCGACTAAAATGATATATCGTAATCGTTATGTATCGTCAACGAGTAAAATAACTTCTGAATTATTTTTTCTTATTGTTGCTACACAATTATTTTACTTATTCTTATTGTTCTTATTGAATTATTTTCTCTTATTGTCCCGTAATCCTAAATTTAAAGGATTTGTTCTTTTTTTTCTTCCCAAATACAGTTGATTTTTTCCAATCCAGGTAATCATTCATTTCATTGCGATTAATAAAATGTTCCTGTATACAGTAATTAAAAAAATCAAATTAACAAAATAATTTTAGATTATCTAAAAAAAAAAACCTCATCGATTTTTAAGGGAAAATCAGCGATGACTGCGAACCAAACACGGAGATTGGTGAATGGAGTGAGCAAGGAATGAAGTTTCACTGTTTTCTAATTTTTTTTTTTATATCTATATATATATTTATTGGAATTAAGTTAAGATAAATTTCCTTGTGACAGAAGGCATGGAGATGAGATAAAGACAAAGCATAAAAGAGAGAAGATAAAGAAATTTTGGAACGTCTTAAATCATAATATAGTTCAAATTTGCTGGTATTGATGCTGTTGTTGTTTCTATTGCTTACTTACCATGCCAGCAAGCCTTCTTGGGAAACCAAGAGAATTTAAGGCAAAGAGTGCGTTTCTTGTTTTTCAGTGGCTCCATCTATGGCCAAAAATACGATTTCAGCCATACGCACATCTCAAGGCCCGTTTTATAGAGCGGTCTCATTCATCGTAATTTTGACCTGAACCAGAGAACGATCAATCTCCAATTCAGTACCCCCAGAAGTATAATTTTTTATGGGAACTAGGAGGAATTTGTGACCCCCGCAGTCACCAGTCGCCATTTAGTATACGGGCTTTCTTCGGCTGGTGAGAGAATCGAACTCTTATTCTAACCAACAATCCCACATCCTATCAACCAGGCTATCCCGGCCAGCTGATATTTTATCACAGTGTTGAACCACATTATAGTGACAATGAATTTTTCTTAAGTTTGATTACACGATAATATTGCTCAACTTAAACTGAAACATGGTTTAACTCAACACTTTAATAAGATAGTTGCAAGCTTTTCTGAAATTATGGTTCTTGCTACCGATTTTATAGTTCAAGTATTGGACGCTTTCCTTGTTGGACGAGCAATATTGAATTTTTTTTGAGCGAAAGTTACGTTTTAAAATTAAAACAAAAAATAATAAGTGCTCTCTGTACATAAAAAAAAATACTTTTTGCTCCTCAAAAATAGTTATATTATACAGGGAGTAAAAAAGTTTGGTCAAATTACCATACTATATTGTAATAATGCTTCTATTAAAAAAATTTAAAAAAAAGAAAGAAAAAGAACAGCATAATTTTAGCTATCAAAACTAAAATGTACAGTTTTTAAACCATTCATTTGGTTTTATGCCGTGCTCTAAGGTTATCCTTAAAAATTTACCGAATTTTACCACACTTAACAAATTTTATCTCACATCATGCAACCTTATTTTATTGCTAATTTTACCAAAATCATCAATCAATATCTGTAAAAATTACTGAGTTTTTCGTTCTTTCCACAGAGCCAGAAACGCAGTAAATTTTACTACATTTTGGTAGTTTTGATCATACGTTTCTTAGGTTTAGGCTTTTCAAAAAAATGAACATTTTGCTAAAAATTGAATAGCTGCTCTCAAACATTATCTAATTTTAAGAAGAACAATGTGGCGTTGTAAATTTCAACACAGCGTGCAAGCTATGCTGTAATATCGCTAAAATGGGCTGTAAACTTATAAGTTATCATTGAACTATAAAACCTTTCAAGTTAATCTTTTCAAATTTGATAACACAATAATGTGGTTCAATTTGAGCAGAAACGTAGCTAAAATTAAGCACTTTACTGGGGTTAGAGTAAATTTAGCTCCAGTATTTAATGTTTTAAAAGCTTCGCTTATATTTGGCAATAAATTCTTTTTTCTCCTTTACAGATCATGAAATCAATTACCATCAGTCTCCTATTTACTTTCCTCCCATTTTCGAACTGTTTCGGTGGAAGAATTACTGCTTCAGATCTCTTACCTGTATTAGGACTTGTTGAGCCGGAGGGAAATCTTTATGATCCAAAACCTAGTGATCTAGATGTCTACAATCTACGGAGGATACTTGGCAGTTCATTCGATTCTGAAGTCATGAGTACTCAACAGCCAACCGCTGCTCGTCTACATCCGAATGGAACTGTGAAATTGAGCATAAAGAAAACCCGATCGGGTCATTTGGTACCAGTTGGCATTCCACCCCGTCATATCAAACGGTTGCATCTTCACACCATGAAACTAGGAGAAGGCAAAAGAGTTAGTTTAAAAATGGGAAACAAGATGAGAAGAAGGTCAGTATTGAGTTATTATCACACTACTCAAAATATAGCAATAAAGGTAACGATTTTTAATGAAGTAAAGTATTTCAGCAACAGCCCATTTAAGGACCATTATACCACATTTACACAAGTCCCGACATCAAACTCATGACGTCAAAAGACGAACGAAAACCTGATTTTTTACCTCCGATTTTCCTAGCCTGCATTCAGGAAAATATTGCTGGCTGAAGTCAGGCCGGAATTCAGGCACGCGATGATTGGCTCTTTGCGTGATGTGCTTGTTTTTCGTTAATCCTTGCAAGGTGGGGTTTTTTACATCAAGGTTGATAAACCTTTTTAAGCCTTTTTCAGACTTGTGGCGTCAGAAGAGTGCTTTAAGACGCATTTTTTCAGTTCTCATCTAAATAGGGTGTTAGGGTCACCAAAGTAAAGACTTCACTATTTCGTGACCAATGGCATGATTGTAGTAATTTGGTCAGCACTGCCCAGTTAGTAACTTTTCTTCCTAGATAAGCTGGTACCCATCGATCTGGAATTAAGTAGGCTTTAGGCCTACTTAGGCTTTAAGCCGAAGTATCGAATCCCAGTCCTTTAGGATGACAGCTTAGTGCCTTAAACAGAGTGCGAGCATAGCTCAATTGATATTGATGTCTTAAGATAACAACTATTATCACTTTTATAATCTGTCCTATTAATTGAAATATAATCTTCATCAAACTCAGTGCTTGCAATTTATGTTCATAAAATTTGTTGTTTTAATCATTAATCTAGCAAGATAATTACTTTTTTTCTTGTTGCAAATTATCTCTAGAAAAATATGAGAAAAGGTCTCCTTTTCGGACGTTAACTACACGTGTTTAAAATTTAAAAAAGGCATTTATTCTAACTTTTATAAACAATTGACTTTCATTTAATTAATCAAAAACTTGTCAACTCAATAAAAATAATCCCATTTGCAAATAAAAATACATTATTGAGGTTTTGTGCAGTTAAGTTTTTAATTCAATTGAATGAATATTGTCGGATCAATCGAGTCTACAAACATAAGAAAGTTATCTTAAGAAAACGTTATTCAAATTTAGCAAAACTTATTGGTGGCATGGAGCCCTCCGAGCTTTAGATCGACGGGTACCAACTTGTCTGAGACGAAAAGGTTTAATGTCGATTTGCATTGCTGATATTAGTGCCACCACCATGCTGTTGGTTACTAAGAGACACAACCTCCATGATCCCATAGGATGACAACACGAAATATTTAACCCAACAAAGATACTTAAAAAAATTTATTGTGGTGTTTCTCTTTAAATTTTTAATTATTAACATTAATATCGAATGTAATGCAGTAATAAATTCAATCTCAAGGTTATATTTAGAAAGCTGATTTTTACAAAACAAAAATTCCAGTTTATAATCTAGCACCAGAAAAAAAAATCAAAAGCTAACTGTGAACTAAAAATAAAAGGGCGAATTAAAAATAAAACGACGAAAAATTATTTAGTTTTGTATTACAATATCGGTATTTTAAACCCTAATAAGGTGAAAATTGACTTCAACTTTAGAATGATGCTAAATTAAGTCATTTTTTCGTTCTAATTTATACCATGATTTCATAAATAAGATTGGTTCCACTAAGCACTATATTAAAGTTGTAGAAAATTTGAACTATATTATGGTTCAAGATTCTCCCACAGTGCTCGAATGTTACTTTATTTATTTACAAAACATTAACAGAGCTATTGCCTTTCAATTCTGCCCTATCTGTCTATCAATTCTTATTATATATATATTATTTGTACAGACAAATAAACTTTAGAAAATCGATTAGGTGAAAAAGTCGCATGGTTTTGACACATGTAGATTTTTTTCCTAATAACATATTAAAAGCTTCCGTCGATTGAGGAAAAAAGCTTTTTTTACCATTGTCATTTCGTTTTTTTTCTTCATAAATACCACAAAATTAATGAGTTCCAGAAAGAAAAGTTTAATGTTCAAAATGAATGATAGAAAGCGTTTAATAAAAACTCTTTAATGTTTATATTTGGAATAAAATGAGATAAAAAACCATGGAAAGGTAGCGAGGGAATATAATAGTTTTCCCTAAAATCTCAAAATATGGGCTCTAATAGAAACAATATTAATTACACACACTTTTCACACAAGAAATACATTGGATGCTTTTCTGTGAGATTAATGGTTTATTAATTTAATTACCCTTTTTCATTGCTCTATTTTTCCCAAAATACTAATCGAACAAAGCAATGAGAGATTCAGAAGGTCTAACAAGTGATTAACACGCAAGTAAACTGCCAAAATTTTAAAATTCAACTTTTCAACTTTCTTCAATGGCTTCAAAATAATTTTTTTTAAGAAATTTTATTTTTTCATTAAATAGAAAAAATGGAATTTTCAAGAAATGTGAAACAGAATTAAAATAATATTAAACAAAGTAAGAGCACAGATGAAAAAAATAATAAAAAATTGTACATAATTCTAACAAAACGTGATAGTTACTTACAAAACAAAACATCTAATGCGTAAAAAAAAATCAAAAAAAACTTTCCGTAATTCAGTAGTAAAATGTGAAAGTTAATATGAATTTTGAGAATTTATATGTAAAGCAGGGTATCGTATTTATGTGGTATTTGCTGAAAAAATTACTATAAACACTTTATATTTGATAACTATTAATTGATAATAAATATTCGAATTATTTTTTTAAAATCAAATTAAGATTTAAAAGACTAACAGCATTTTGTTTAGAGTTGTTGTAGATGAGTAGGGGAGAGTGGGGTCAATTATAACAAGGTACGATTGTAACAGAGCAAAAATTTCGAGTGTCGGGTTCTAGATTTGGTTCCTAGGTGGCGCACAAGGTGTATTTAATAAATGTACATGTACACCCCTGCTGGCAACCATTTTTATGTACTTTTGAAAGAGTTACATCACAAAAGATATTTTCACGCTACGTAAGTACTTATTTTGGCATTAGATTATTATATTGTTACAAAGTTATTTTGCTTAAACAAATAAAAGTTATTAACCGAATATGCAAGTGGACACCTTAATTAACATTTCAATAAAAAGGAATTAGTTTTGTTAATTAACTAGCAATGTTTTTATCAAATGCAGCTGAAATGGCGTCTTGGGAACGATTGTAACAATAAGTAAAGGGACGATTGTAACAGCTGAAAATAAATAATCTTATGTTTACAAACCATTACTTAACTCTTTAAGAACCACCAATAGTTTCCTATATCATTTATATTATGTTGCATGTGCATTATTTTATTTGTCACCTTTCACAGCATAAATTAAAAATTTTAACCCCATAAAGTTAAAAGTTTAAACCTATAGGTCTCCGCTCATTATTATTTTTACTCCTAAAATATCACTACTATTTTGATCAATAAAAAAATATATCACAACTATGATAATATGTATAATTCACTATGTTTTAGTTGAATTTATGAACTGTTACAATTGACCCCGTAAGTGGGGACAATTGTAACAAGTGCGCAACTGTCAAAAATTGTTAATAACTAATATAATAACATTTAAAATAAGGTATTTATTATTTTTTCTAGTAGAGGATAGTCTACTTTACTCGTCTGTCAATTAATACTAATAATATATTGGATTTGTTGTTAGTTAAAAATAGTTAAGTAAAAAATGTTACAATTGACCCCACTCTCCCCCATAATGTTAATGAAAGGCTCACATTTGAATTTAAATTATTAACACGATTATTAAAAAATTGAAACAACAAAATGTTTTTTAAATAAAATTGATTAAAAAATATTGTGAAATACTTCCAATAACTTTATTTATAATTTCATGATTATTTACATGAAATTATCGATAACGTACGAATTATTTTTGTTGAATATTTTCGAATGTATTTTGTAAATCATAAGGAGGATACAAGAGTTTGTAGAGTAGATTTTTTTCAGAGATATCATTAAAAATAATGGAGCGAAGGAGCAAGAGGGGAATGGGTTTTGTTCTGTAAAAAAACATTTCCTTTTAAAATTTGTATTTTAATTACATTATTTTTTCATAAACAAAATTAATTATTTTTATTTAATTTTTAATTGGTAGATTTGAGCCTTTATGCAAACATGCTACTTGATATCAACTTAAAAAATTATAAAAACCCTTATTCCCTCGATACCCTTTCCTAGATACTCCAATAGATTTTCTATGTACCCTTTTATCAAAGGAATTTTTAAGAGTGCAAATGCTAAATGATAATTAGTTTATGGTTAATAATTGCAATAAATATAAGAATCATTTACTTTAGAAAGAAAAGGTAACATTCTTGAATCAAATTCTAACAAGAATCGTTACAGTCACAAATATTTGCTTAAAAATTTTCAATGCAAAATAAACAGAATGACTAACATTTGCATGATTAAATTGGAAATGCAATATAGCAGTAATATAGCGGTAAAACAATATGTTCCTATAATAATAATATATTATAGGAACAAATTTAGATTAAAAAAGTTCATAATTGAAATTTAGATTAAAAAAGTTCATAATTGAAATTTAGATTAAAAAAGTTCATAATTTTTTTATCGTATAATTAAAATTAAAGTAAATATAGTAGTGCATATTAAGTCTAGTTAACTCCGCAAACTTCAAACGACGATTGATGGAAGATGGGTGGAGAAGTAGGCAAGAGACGGTTTTTCCAGCTCCATCTGGGTTAAAAATACAAAACGAATTTCTTCTCTAGCGTATCTCTTATGCTTACGGTCCTACTGGAATATTAAATAAAAATTGTAAGTGTGATTCGATGCAATAAAATCCGTAAAAGGACTTCTATCTGTTTTTTAGAAACTTTTTCACACAAAATGAAAATAAAAAATAGAAACTGCTAGTATTCTCTTGCATTTTTTTTCTCCTTCTAGATTTCGAGACTTGATTTGGTTACAAAGCCATTGCCCCTTATTGCAAAAGTGGCGAGATTTGGGTCCTCGATTTTGGCCAAGATGGTTCTTAGAGAATTCCTGTGCGTCTCGTCCTACTTGTTCTTTTCCCAAAGGTATGATATGTAAGCCTTACAAGTCTGTCAATAAAGTTCTCCTACGGTGGCATTGTCAGAATTGGGAAATGAAGAAAAATTGCAATTGGCTGAAAGTTCAATATCCTTTAGTTACTGAGTGCCGGTGTGGCTGTTAAAAACATGTAATGGTACGTAATTAATATAATCAACTCTTTTTCCTCACTACCCTTTAAGGCTATTTTTAAAGCTCTTTCTAAGAAAAAGTGACAGAAAGGAAGAAAAATAGAAAAAGAAATGAATCAAAAAATGGCTTAGCTGGAGGGTCTTAAATTTGGAACAAAACTGTATTTATTATTTTACAGAGAAGAAGTGATTAGCCTTAGATCCAGACAAATATTTTGTACATTTAAAAAAATGCCAATGTGGCAATATTTTTTTCCTTATTCAAAATTCATTGAAATAAATTAATAATTCTCAATTTTTGCAAATTTTAAGAACCTAAACACAATATTATATGGTAATTATTTTAAAAATTTCAAAAAACTAAGTTGGAATTTTTTATCTTCTGAAAACTGCAGTTTATTATTATATTACTTATTATGTCTTATACCCTTGGTTATTTTTATAAAAACCATGGAGGAAGTTCATTAGAGATGCACAAAAGTTAATATGTTGTTAATTCACAACAACTATGATAAAAACTGTTTATTACGCGCTTCAAAGCACTATGTTATCTTTAAGACACAACTTTCGAAGAACAACATAACACTTTTAAAATGTGTAAAAACTTTAAGAATTTCAGTAAATAGTACGAACAAATAAGCAAATTTAAGTAATTACAATAATTAAATAATTTTAAAATTTTAAGAGAATGTTACACGATTTAACTAATCCTATCATGGAAATAGTGTGTGCAAAATACAATTTAAGTTTGTTTCATTTATCTCGTTTTATGCAATATTTAAAAAATAAATGGCAAAAAAGGTTTAAGAAAAGGTTGAATACTTCTTAATAATTTCAAACTAAAATAGTTTGAAAATAAGGAGTAAAAAACAAAAGCAATTCATAAGATTTTAGATATTTTATTTCAATTTTAAAATATTTATCTCAGAAAATTAGACTGTTTCTATTTAATATTAAAATATAAAAAATTATATGTCATTGAGGGACATTTTAGGCATTCTCTGGAGTTAAAACGGTACTTTGTATATTCAGGTAATTTCAAATATCGTTTTTTATCTGTTATTATGTAACAATAAGATTAAAAAAAACATGTTAGATCTGACTTTTGGAATATTTCAAATATTCTACTGGAATTCTAACACCCTTTTTAAAATATGAAGGCGATTACCAATGATTAAAGAAAAAAAAATTACTTATATAAAGCATAATTTGAAAGATTTCCGTACTTTTCGGAATTCAAACTCAAATTTTGCTTAAATTTAAAATTACGAATTAAAAAGAATTGAATACTCGCAGATAAAATTTTTAATAAAATACTCATCATAATAAGATGACACAGATAAAATACTCGTCATAAATACTCGTATGAACATCATATAGCAAAACGAGTTGATAAAAGATTTTGAGACATTGTACGTATATTTAAGTATTTCGATAATTTACAAGTAATCATTTACTAGTCGAACCGTTAGTCTACATCATTTCTTTATTGAATCCATTCAGCTAAATATCTTTCTGCCGCTATTTTTTTGTAATGCGTTCATAACTAATTTTTTTTATATAATTCATTAATTTTATAATATCACAGTAGATGAAAATTTGTGCTTTAATTAAAGAATGAAATTTAAATCTTGTCTATGTTTTTACTCATTTCTAATGTTAGTATAGCACATGTACTTTACCGAAACACAATATAAAAATATTAAAAATTGAATTTCTGTAAAATATTGTGGAAGAATTATGAAATATAGCAGTAAAATTTTTTTAAATGTCAAAGGATAGTTTAAATTTAAAGGTCATTGCTTACCTTATTTTTTTGAAGGAAAGAGTCTTAACTGGAGGGATTATTCAAAGAAGAATCACCATCTAAGGATGAGATTCGTTTCTGTTTACGATCTTAGATGATTATGAAGAAAATCCAAGCAAATGCATGTTATAAAGCTCACACCCACGCATTTTATTTATGAGTCACGTGATGTAGATAACGACTGGCAGACAGTTTTTAGGGGCTTGGGTTGAATGCGGCATTTTAAAAGATAGTTTAGTTTCGTTCTACATTTATTTAAATTTAGGCTGTATAAAGCAAATTTGACAGTATTATTCAAAATACTTTATCTTAATATTTTAAAGTATTTTAAAATTTTAATTTCAGCCGTTAAGAGTAAAATCTGAAAATATAAACATTTTTAAATAGATATTATATATAAAATATTTAAAGAGTTTTCTTATTTTATCAACAAAAAAATAATAATTAGTGTAATTTAAAATATAATATTTGGTCTCTTCTCAACTATTTTCAATGGTTTTACTATTTACATGCAGATTTGCACATGTAAACAAAACAAAAAAAAGGGAAGAATTATACCCTGTTACATATTAGTTACTATTTTACATTAGAACAGTTATAACAAAACTTAAATTCGTCCTGAAACAACACTATACTGTGAATAGGTTAAGAATTATAATAATAGGAATGTATTATAGTTATATCTAACAAATATATTAGCTATTTATAATTTATTGAAGCGAAGTATACCCGTTAAAGTCTACTTCTTTCACTAAATCAAAGTTCGAAATTGTATTTTACCTACATTTAAGTAAATTCTTAATAATATCAGAAATGGTACTGTTGTTGCATTGTTTCAACAAAATATTATTTTGTCGCAATTGAGTACTTCCACTTCAAGAAGAAGACCTCCAATACCCCCACCCATATGACCCATGACGTCTGCATAAGCTAATCTGTAACAGCAAAATGGCGTATTAAAGTAGAGCTAGGTCTCTCTATATAGGTTAGAATGTTAGTTAACGAACATCGAATTAGTTGAAATATAATTCTTTCTCGTCTACTTCTTTTATTTAACTTAGATTTATTATTTGTTTATGTATTTAATTGTAACCGTTATATATTTTTGTTTAGTGTACCTGGCAACTTCAATGCGTAATTAGATAGTTTATGTTCCACATGACTTCGTGCCTGTCTTTCTATAAAGTCTCTGTATACATATGTAGTGAAAGAATTTAAATCTTTGAGAATTAATCTTAGAGAAAGAATTCAGAATGTGTCACTTAAGCGAATTTGTGCTTGATGAACTTGGCTTACTCGAAATAGAATGAAAAGAACAGTTTCTAACGTAAACAAATACCACGTTTCAACAACCAATCAGGATCGAGATACCCAAACTACGTCACATGCAGATATCGCATTGGATACCTGCAAACGACTTCATCGTGGCATTTGCCGATTCAGAAGCCAACCAGGTTTGACACACACGCGTGATGTCGCTCACAGGTATTCAATTAAGTCTAATTTAAATTTAATGGTTTAAGCACAATCACTTCACTTCTTTTCCGGCAGCAGTTACCCAATTCACAATATGAGTACTGATTTAGGTGTCTAATTGTGATATGTGAATTACTTTTTCAACAGAAAAAAAAATTATGTTAAATTTTAGTGAATGTTGACTTTTCTTTTTCAGATTGTCAAATAAAATTCTACTTGTCAATGAATGTACGCTTCATATGCAAATAGCCTGCATCAAAGCATGCTTTAGCTATTTGTGAGAAGCCAGCCAGCCGCTGAGGAGAAAACGTAACTGGAAATGACGATGGAAATTTGACGATAATGATTGCTTCAGTGTTCTCTGCCAATAGCCTCATAGCATCAATGTTAACTTAGATAACTTTTTACAAGCGCGGAAAAAAATTTTTTAAGTTTTTATTTGCTTAACGTAAAAAAAATTTCATTAATAGTTTTTATGAAATTGCCGACAAAATAAATACTTCCAACTCTATTATATTTAAACATGCTGTTTTAAGTGGAAAATGCTTTTTGGCACTACTGATAACTTTTGGCATTCATTAAAGTTTGCTACATCAAATGAAAAAAAAATATTTTTTAGGTTTTACTATTTATTATGAATTTATACGGTTTATTCCAATAAATGCTTAGCCTCATAATGATTGTAAATTCATGATTGCAAATATATTGCCGTTTTTGTACAGTGATTAATCACGTGTAAGCGCACAATCTGAATAATGTATGTGTCTATTATATTGAAAAACTAGAAAAAATGTCGATTTCCAAAAAATGATCGATACATTGAAAAGAAAAATAATTAAAGAAAAATTAAAGGATATAAAAATTCACGATTGCTGCGTTCCTCGTAAGAAACTAGATAATTTATTCTTACCATATTTCAAAACTACTTACAAAATTTCTTCAACAGATGGGACTCTTGGCTACAAAATATCGGGAAAATAATCACCATTTCCAACAATTACATGTTTTAGTCTGAAGACAAAAATATCAGAAGGAGTGATAGGTAATGTAGCAGAAAACATTGTCTTATATTTTTTCGAACTAACAGCGCAATCTGTTGGTAAATATTGTAACTAAATTTAAAGTTTGTTGAGAATAAATAATCTAATTTCCTAAACATAATGTAGAAAACCGTGCAATTCAACTTCTTTTTATTTTTCTTTAATCAATTTTTCATATTGTCGGTTATCTTTCGGACATCTGATATGAATTTATTTTGTAAAAAAAAATATATTAGAATAGCAACTGAATTATTTTATGTATTAGTGCAAACGCTTTTATACGGAAAATCATTTAATATAGCTTTAATAGACAGAAAGTAGATACTATTTCAGATATGATAACAGAGTGATCATGAAATCTCAACTATTACAGATAATGTAATAATTTTGGTTCATAAGCGAAAAAGTATGAATGGATTTTTTAACAGAGAAATAAATTTTGAGAAATGAGTAAACTGTGTTTGAAATAAAATTTTGTGCTATCAAAAGATTGTGAATTGTATAATTTCCTATACTGACAAATTGAATAACGTTCAAAAGTTTTTTATGCCAGTTGCTCTCAGTAGTATGTATGGAAAGCACTGTGTAATGGTTCTTTTTTTTTCAATCTGAGAGAATTCAGGGGATGGAGCATCCACATTCCAATGAGATGAATCGGGTTCGAATACCAGTCGATACGAATTCCGCATCCGGCTTGCACCCATCAAAGTGCTGACGTGAAATATCCTCAGTGGTAGACGGATCATGGGTTAGAGCTTCCTTGCCGTCAGGCTAACCATGTGAGATTCTCGTGGTCTTCCTCTCCATGTAACGCAAATGCGGGTTAGCTCCATCAAAAAGTCCTCCACAAAGGCAAATTTCTCCCAATACTCGTTCCAGGAGTTCCCTTGTCTTCTCGATTGAGTACAAAATTGCAAGGCTACGGAGTTGAGCATTAGTAGTCGTTAACCCATAAAATTGGATCGGCTGTTCAACGACGGTTATAAAATAAAAAATAAAAATCTGAGAGGACTGAATATGCAAATGAAAGAAGTCATTTTTTTTATATTTTGAACATTATTCTGTAGTATTTTATTAGTTTCGATGGCGTGGCGGTAAAGGAAAACAGGACTGATTTAAATAACAATTATTCAAAATTTTAATAACAATTACTCGATGAAGCAAATTACCTTCTTAATGTTATCTTCTCATATCCCAACTACACTAGATTAGGACTTATACTGCTGAAAGCAATGCAAGAAACTATTAAGTTATACATTTTTCTTGAGTTGTGTCGCTTTCTTTCATGATGTCAACTTTCAAGACTGAGAAAGTTCAAGAAATTGCCTTAATGAAAGTACTTGTTTTGGGAATAGTTCATCATCATTGTTTAATTTTTCTCCCTGAATTTTTCATTTGCAATATCTGAGCTGACTCACTGCCTATAGTTAATCCTTCTTTTATTTTATTAATAAATACCACGATTAATTTTGATAATTTTCATGCTGAAAATTTCTAAAATTTTGCAGTAGTTTTACCAAACTTTAAGCCGAAACTCGTTTCATAGAAATAACGAAATTTCAAATTTTTTAACTCTTACAAATGCTGATAGCAAACTCTATTAATTGCACTGGGGAACAATTTTTCGGTTGCATTGAACTTACCCAATTCGAGACTGGGGATTTCAAATCTAAATTTTGCTCCTAAAGCTACAATTTTTTTTAAATTGACATTTTTATCCCAGTTTTTTTATGTGTGCAAGTTTAAAAACTTTATATATAACAGAGGGTCGGAGATTAGGTCACATCATCATGATTAAAACTGCATAAGAACCCACGCCCCAAAATGTGGTCGAAAGCGACTCGGGGTGCTTCCTTTTATGACATGTTCAGAAGCACACGAGGAAACAGTCCATAAAAGGAGAAGCTCCCCTAGTGGTGTATGATGACATTTCCAGGGACAGATTCATATCAAACTTTAATCATAATGATGTGCCCTAACTGCCTCACAAGTTTGTAATATATGACGCTTTTAAAGTTAGGAATTTCGACAAAAAAATAGACTTAAAATCTAATTTAAGAAAAACTGTAGCTTGGTGAGAGAAACCGATTGCAGATGTGAAATCAGTTATGTGAAAGCATTCAAGATCTGTAAAAAAAAATTATGCAAGAGAAAACTAAAAAAAAGAGTTCCTCAGTGTTATTTAATGAAGGATACACGTAACTGAGGGAAGTTAATCATTCTATATGGATTTTCTTAATCGGTACCTCGCTTTTCATGATATTTTTGTTCCACTATTTGTCGTGGTGAGAAATTTATGAAACATAATTGCAATATTTCTCATCTTTTTTCAGTAGTTTTACCAAGTGTAATGCAAAATTCGTTCCGTAAAGATAACAAAATTTCTTTATAAATATATGATCTTATCTTATGAAACGTTGATGCAAAATTCGATTATTTTCTTATAAAACATTCATTAATTGTTTTTATGAAACTCTTGAATTGAATTGTTCATATGTTTGGCGTATTTGCTCAACTAATTTTTTAACTTGAAAACTGTTTCATCTTAAAACTGATTCTCCATCCATCAGGTCCGTATCCTTATTAAATCAAAATATAACAGGTTCCCATGATTCTATC